>NC_079471.1:1250000-2500000 GCF_026250575.1 Diorhabda carinulata
TGTAGATAAGCGCCAAGTAAATCTGTCAGAGCTAGTAGTGTAATACGTTTTTTTCTTCCCCGTGTAGCTTTTTTAACAACTTCTATGAGTAATCTAAAATAGCTGACTATATCTTCCACAAAATCGTTACAATCGATATTCAAAATCGATATGTCCGGTAGTAAATCCTCCAAAATCAATCTAGTTGAAAGTATCGCGATTTCTTCTTGTGACCAACACTGTTTATATATGTCAGCTGATGTAAATAATACAGTACCGAGGCCGTGTATACTTTTATTATCTTCGCATGACTTATTTTTTCCTTCCGTGATTGTTATAATTATGTAAAATATAATAATATATAAAAATGACATTTTTTCAATTATTGTCAAATATTTGACGATTCAATATTTTTCTAACCCCTAACAAAAAAAATATTAATGTCAAAACGATTTGTCGCGACTATACACGATCCTATATTCGGGTAGCTGCTAATAATGGTTTCTACACAAATTTGTGGCGATAATGCTAATAGATGTTTTGCTTATTTCTTTCTACTGGAGCAGCATTAGTTGTAAAGAAAAGGTACAAAAAACATCACAATAGCACATTACAAAATGTTTGTTCACAATTCATATAATAATCACGTGATTCAATATGGCGTTTATGTGAAAATGATGTAAAATTGTGGACGATTTTGTGTTTATTTTGAGTTTTTTCGAGTTAATTACCCTTGTTTTATTAAAAAATACTCTTCAATATGCGAAATGAAAGATAATTCAGGAATAGTCGAAAATTATTGTCTCTTCTCTAACGATTTATGTACACATTTAGTTTACGTTCTATCGGAATGAAAAAGAAGAAGAATAATAGAAATAATGCATTGTTATACTTCTGATAAATAAAAATTTTGTTCAATTTTATTAAAATTATGCATAATGTATTGTGAATAGTGAGACTTGACTGTAGCCATCAAACAGGTGCTTCATAACGTTTACAGGGGTCAGCGTTACCACGTGTACTTTGATGACATTATGGCGCGGTGTTGCCAAAATTTTCAGATTTTTTTATGTTAGAATTTTTCATTTAAGAAAAGAATGTTTTTTATAAAAGAAAATATTATTCAGTGGGTAAATTATATATTTATCTATATTTTTACCTAACATATTTTGAAAATATATTTATTTAAATGATAAATTATTTTATTTTTTTCTAGTGCTGGTTCCGTTACTCGTTTTTATGAATAGGCATTTGTCAGTACTATAATAAAATTTGTGAAAATGTTTGACTAAATTAAAAAATTCCATAAAAACTACAGAATGATGTCAAAATTTTATCAAATTATGTTAATATTAAAAATCTATTTTATGATAATTATCTGATTTGGCAACGCTGGTAGGATTCTACGATGTCTATTCCCTTTTCGGTTCACGTGCATCGGCTTTCGTTTCGCAGATTACATTATAAGAAATAATTTTTTGTTAGTAGAACATAAATATCCAACGTTTCCATCACTTATTTATAAACAATGTGTATTAAAGTTTGCTTTATAATTAACCAACAATAATGAGTAATAAAACTCATTTATCTGTCAGATTTACATACAATTTGACAGATAACATAAGAAAACATGGCGGAAACTAAGGAATTATCGAAATTTTTTTAATTCTAGTGTATAAAAATTGTAAAACTGAATAATGAGAAGTTTTCAATGTATAATTTGATCGGTTTTCTCACTAAAACATTTAATTTCAATAAATTAGCAAAGACGAAGACTTTTTTACGACTCTACTTGGAAATGTAATGGTCAAAACAATACCAAAGTACGTTTTATTGGTAATAAATAATAGTTTAATACAGTTTATATTGAGAACAACAATTGTATTATTACAAACAAAAATAAAGGTATAAAACACTATTCTAAGATTGAATGTAAATCAAGTAATGAAACTGTCAAGCTATTGTTTGCTTTTAAATTACTGTACGGAACTCGAGGCGGTTCTAGTCGATATACGTGGGTGGTTCGAAAGTTTCTAACCTCAACAATGATATAACGCTGAAGGCTTTCAATACATTTTTCGACCTGTTGTGTGAGAATAGAATTAGTTTAAAAATAACCGCCCTCGTATTAGTGATACTTGCTTTTGTTGATTTAAAGAAAAAAAACAAGTTGCAGGTCAAATTATTCGAGTTTACGTTTATAATTTGAAAAAAAAGGTCGTTGAACTTTGGTTATTAGTGTTATTAGGTATAAAACCGATTTTAAAAATACGAATTGGACAATTATTAAAGAAATTTCTACATAATATCCATAAAATGTTGACATTATTAATTCGTTTCTGCATATTTGAAATGAAAATCATTTCAATCAAGAAGAGAATAACGAGGAATTTAACTTTCACAAAAAATAATTGCAATCCAATAGTAGGAGAATGTCGTTAAGTGACACTATTCGGTTTCGATTAGAATTTCGCCAGCGGCGTATCAAATTTGCTGATAATAAAATTTAATTATTCATTTGATTGAATTTGAGCACTCGATTTTGTACGAGGATGGTCTCAAAAGTACCTGACCAAACAAAAAACCGACGCCTTCACATTCATCGCCGAAAACACTCTACTTAGGACATACGAGGGTTGTTTGAAATATTCTGAAATTGAAAACTCTCTTCCAACGACGAAAATTTTGAGGTTAGGTAACAAGAAAGTCACCGGGAACCAGATCTGTAAGTCCTAATAGATATTTCGCCATTTTCCTTATACTGTGGATGACAGAATAGATTTGGCATCGACGTTTTCAACTTTTTCGTGAGTTTTAGCGGTGGTTCGTGCCCCTTTTCGAACAAATCAATCGTAATAAATCTTTCCGTGACCTTGATTGAAAATTACAAATATATATATTCTCGGTCTTGCGTAATTATATGTTACTGTATATATTATCGTCAAAATAGGATTTATGTAACTTGTTTTGTTTCCAGAAGTAATTAATTACCATTCTCAGGTATTTCCGGGCATTTACAGCATAATAATTAATACTAATAAATATTTATATACATGAGAAACTTTACATAATTTGCAATACTTTCGCTTCCGATTAAATCGCAAACGTTATGCAGACTTTTATTGACGGAAAACTGGCAACGTTGTCTTTAAAACTAACAAAACTATTTACTGTAATCTAACCTAAAAGTTTTATAAAAAAATAATTTTTTTTGAACATCTTTCACGTAGATAGCTGATTAATTTCTTATTTAGTTTGTTATACCATAAAATTGTCCATCCACGAACGACTACTATTTATGAATCGATCTTTATTTACGTCTACGTAACAACTAGAGATATAATAGACCATAAAGATAAAAGAATCCCCTCTAAAATGAAACCCACTAAATTTCCGAGTTTCCTTTTGACTATTTTTGGTTAAAAAACGTGGGCGGTATAATTTTAAACACTGGGAAGCGAGGTACTTTATTTTTATTATACACATTTATTATCTTGGAACTTTGTATCTGTACGATAATAAATTTGAAATGCATCAAAGAGTTCGTTTTATACTTAAAAAGAGCCTCGACGAAATTTGGTTGTGTGGGATTTTATTGAATGTGTACGGGGGCTGAGGTCACGAGCCGGCTTCTATACATTAGAAAATGTTAGACCGAACCATTGCTTCCATCATAAATGATAAACTTTTACTTTTCCTGGTATTATTTAATCATAATATGGTATAGAAAAATGTTTAAATTGTGAAAAAACTTGAAAAAGATAAAATTAATAGGTTAACGCATAATGGGCGGGGCTAATACAGATCATAAATGACAGTCAAGGTCATCAAGTTGACGTATATAGCAATTATTACTAAATCCATGTATAGAATGACTCATTTTTTGCAACTAATTAAATCGATTAGATCATTATTTTACAGGGTAATATCTTATTTCAAATTTACGAAAATGATTTTTAATTATTGTTTCAAGTTCGATTTGTTTTGTTTGGAATCTAGACATTTAAATATGGCGGTGGTGTCATTACTAACACTAATAAGATACATGCGTAGAAACATCGTTACTATGGTCATAATTTAATAACTATACAATGTTGCCAAATTAGATTTAGTAAAGGGAGATATGGTATTTTTCATATCCAGTTTCGTATCATGGGTGAATGAAATAATAATTTTATCTATTTTCGCAATAGTTAACCTTTTATATATTTTCTTAGTCTAACAGAATTTGGCGATATACGTTGTTGATCCATATGACTGAAGGTAACTTGAAATTGATATCCCTACCAGCTGATTTATATTTCGCGACCGTGGTTGTTTAGTAGAAATCGCAGTTGAGCACCTTAACCTAACTTATTATTCTAACTTGCTTTAAGTTATTTATATAAGAAGGAATAACGGTTTTCAATTAGATTTTTTTTAACTGATTATTATATTAATAAAATATTTTCAACCCACTTAAATCTTATTATGGTGCCTCCGAAATCTTAAACTGATAGAAAAAATCTAACAAAAGGCCATGTGCTTCCGGTAATTTAATCTATGTTTCTCGTTACGTACAGCGTGTGTCATAAATACAACAATCTGGATCCAACACCAGATTTTAAAAATTAACATCTGTCGAACAACACTTAATTATTTTTGGCCAAGAAACGTTTACTGAGATTTAAAAGAATGAAATTACGCATGCCAGTTCCGTTTTAATGCATGTGATTCGACAGGGACGGACTTACAACGCACTATAAAGTTCATTACATTAAAATTGATAATTTTCGGTCTAATCCCTTTTCAATTATAATTATTGGACGGTGACTAACAATATCAGGAAAACAGCTGAGTTGTATGATGTATAATTTGAATTATTTCTTATCAGGAGCAACTTATGAAATTGGTTGTTGTTCAGTATTTGACATAATTTTTTCCTAATTCAATTATATCAATATTCTCAAGTATTCAATCGGAAAAATGTAGAAATAATAGAGAAAATTGCTTGATTTTATTAAAAACACTGTAAATTACATAAATTAATATCAAAATAGTTACTAGAAAAAGTAAAATCCTGTCCATAGATTCTGCTACCCTGATGATGATGAACGTATTAAAATAGTATTTTCTTTAAAAACAAAAGTTCATAACTTGTTTAATTCAAAGTATACGTTTTCTAAGTAATATCTTGTTTCAAAGACACAAATTTAATATAATGAGGTAAGTGATTATATTCTTGCTCAATCACGTTTACGAGAAATGACACGATGAAAATAGTTTATATCCGCCATGTTGTTAAACGCTCGAAAGCTTCCTACTTTAACCCTCGTTGACTCTTTTGATTGATAGTAAAAAAAATTATCAACGCAATAGTTCAATCACCTCAATAGATAATCAAACCGAAAAATAAAAAACCGAATTTAATACAAAAGTGGAAAGTCCCGAATTTTTATATAACAGATGATTCAAGACGGCAAATTTGGTTAGAAAAGTGATGACAGGAAACCGGTGTGGTTAATCATCGGTAAAGGTACTTCCTGCGTCTTCGAGGTATATACAGAACGAATCCGTAATTTGAAATTGATTCGTATAGTCCATATACTAATAATAAATAAAAATGCTGGTTTATTACGGAAATCGTTTTATTTCCGCCATGATTGTGACGTCATCTGTCAAAACTTTACCCATATAAAAACAACTTAAAAAACGAAGAAATTGAGGAACGTTTGTGACCGTCGTTTAATAGAATTGTTCGTATATGGAATATAGCGAAACCACGTTGCCAAGTTTCAATAAATCCGTTAAATCTTGCGTATAAACGAAATATCGATTACGAATTAGTTAGTAATGTCTAAATTAAATTCATGTGTTATATATTATTTACCGAGAAATAATTACGATGTGGATATATTGATAACGGTGTTTTGAAATTAAAAAAACGATAAAATAATTGATAAGGTTACGAGAAACAATGTGAATAACTCGAAATGCCATGAAACCAGCTCGAAATATACGAGGGTTGCTTTTATTTTTCAAACTAGTCTCGTTCTGAGTGTATTCTTAGTACACCCCTGCGTCTTCGAGGAGGACATAATCTCAGTATATACAGAACGAATCCGTAATTTGAAATTGATTCGTATAGTTCATATATTAATAATAAATAAAAATGCTGGTTTATTATGGAAATCGTTTTATTTCCGCCATGATTGTGACGTCATCCGTCAAAACTTTACCTAAATCTGACCCGTATAAAAACAACTTTAAAACGAAGAATTTGAGGAACGTTTGTGACCGTCGTTTAATAGAATTGTTCGTATATGGAATATAGCGAAACCACGTTGCCAAGTTTCAATAAATCCGTTAAATCTTGCGTATAAACGAAATATCGATTACGAATTAGTTAGTAATGTCTAAATTAAATTTATGTGTTACATATTATTTACCGAGAAATAATTACGATGTGGATATATTGATAACGGTGTTTTAAAAATAAAAAAACGATGAAATAATTGATAAGGTTACGAGAAACAATGTGAATAACTTGAGATGCCATGAAACCAGCTCGAAATATACGAGGGTTGCTTTTATTTTTCAAACTAGTCTCGTTCTGAGTGTATTCTTAGTACACCCCTGCGTCTTCGAGGAGGACATAATCTCAGTATATACAGAACGAATCCGTAATTTGAAATTGATTCGTATAGTTCATATATTAATAATAAATAAAAATGCTGGTTTATTATGGAAATCGTTTTATTTCCGCCATGATTGTGACGTCATCCGTCAAAACTTTACCTAAATCTGACCCGTATAAAAACAACTTTAAAACGAAGAATTTGAGGAACGTTTGTGACCGTCGTTTAATAGAATTGTTCGTATATGGAATATAGCGAAACCACGTTGCCAAGTTTCAATAAATCCGTTAAATCTTGCGTATAAACGAAATATCGATTACGAATTAGTTAGTAATGTCTAAATTAAATTTATGTGTTACATATTATTTACCGAGAAATAATTACGATGTGGATATATTGATAACGGTGTTTTAAAAATAAAAAAACGATGAAATAATTGATAAGGTTACGAGAAACAATGTGAATAACTTGAGATGCCATGAAACCAATTCGAAATATACGAGGGTTGCTTAAAAAGTTTTCCACTAGTCTCGTTCCGAGTGTATTCTTAAAACTGAAAATTTGAGGTTAGGTAACAAGAAAAAAGTCGCTGGGGGTTAGATAGGTGAAACGAATAATTTTTTTTTTGTTGCAGATTGTGCGGATCGAGACTGTTTGCGGTGCGGGTCGAAAGGATGCGTCAAATGCGCCAATTTAATCGTCCACCCGACGCGAGCGTGCGTCTCGGAGTGCCCGTTCGGACACGTGCAAAAGTGGAGCACCACCGTAGACTACGTGGGAAAAGTGTGTCGCCACAACGGGAATTTCCTGGGATTGTCCAACAACGCCATCGCCGTATTAACCGGCGTACTGACCGGTACAATCCTCTGCGTCGTACTCCTAACGTGCGCCGTACTGTACATAAAATACAGAAGAAAAAATTTTCCTTCTTTGAGCGAAACGAGCTCGGAAGCTGACGATACGCCGGAACGGAAGGATTTCGTCAAACAATTGGAAACTTTGAGGCCGTACGCGGAGAATTACTTGGATATGTTGAACGACACCAGGAGGCAGATAAGAGAATTGCACGTAGAAGGAGACGCGTCCGCTGTATCGGTGTACAGACCCGTAGTACGAGATTTAGCGAAGATCCTCCTGTTACTGAACAGACCCGTCGATAAATTGACCGCGCCCGACGATTGGGAGCACCTCTTCGATTGGGCTGAAAAGGCCTTGAAGAGGTACAAGAGAATGAGCGAAACGTCTCATTTACAAGTAGCGCAGTTGGTCGATTTTTTGCAGGGACCCGTCATAACCACCGATATGGCTAGAGATGCGGATAGTTCGCGTGGTAGTACCACTATGAGTACCTTCAAGCCGAACCAAGTGTTCGGATCTAGTTTAAGTTTGCAAGATATCGCTATTAATAATTTTACGAGTAATTATGACTCTAAATGTCATTTACCTTTGAATCCTCAATGGAAATTCGAGTATTCTTTGGTAAATAATGTGCCCACCTCCGAATTTAACCCCACTTCTTGGAAAAACAGTAAAGAATATTTGAATAATTCTTTATTTTTGGAAGACGACTTCTATCAACTCGGGTTTAGACCACAAGACGAAATAACGACTGAATTGTAACGAATAATTTCAGTAACTTCCTAAATAATTACGAAAAACTTACGACTTCCCCCTGTATCATCTCCAACCGTTATATTACTAACAATATTATAACGAGTTTCTATATGCAACCAACAATATCATATTAGTATAATTGGTTGCCTACATCAGACTAAATCCACGAGAAATTTAAAATTCCAAATATTTTCGTCCATATATATATATATATTTTCTATCTCACCCTGTATAGTTTTACAGAGAGACGACTTTTATCAATTTGGAATTAAACCTCAAAACGAAATAACGACTGAATTGTAACGAATAATTTCAATAACTTCCTAAATAAATACGAAAAATTTACGACTTCCCTCTGTATCATCTCCAACCGTTATATTATTAACAATATTATAACGAGTTTCTATATGCAACCAACAATATCATATTTGTATAATTGGTTGCCTACGTCATACTAAATCCACGAGAAATTTAAATTTCCAAATATTTTCGTCCATATATATATATTTTCTATCTCACCCTGTATAGTTTTACAGAGAGACGACTTTTATCAATTTGGAATTAAACCTCAAAACGAAATAACGACTGAATTGTAACGAATACTTTCAATAACTTTTTAAATAAATACGAAAAATATACGACTTCCCCCTGTATCATCTCCAACCGTTATATTATTAACAATATTATAACGAGTCTTTATATGCAACCAACAATATCATATTTGTATAATTGGTTGCCTACGTCAAACTAAATCCACGAGAAATTTAAATTTCCAAATATTTTCGTCCATATATATATATATATATATTTTCTATCTCACCCTGTATAGTTTTACAGAGAGACGACTTTTATCAATTTGGAATTAAACCTCAAAACGAAATAACGACTGAATTGTAACGAATAATTTCAATAACGTCCTAAATAATTACGAAAAATTTACAACTCCCTCCTGTATCATCTCCAACCATTATATTATTAACAGTATTAAAACAAGGTTATATATGCAACCACCAATATCATATTAGTATAATTGGTTGCCTACGTCAGACTAAATCTACCTAAAATTTAAAGTTCCAAATATTTTCTAATCCCCCTGTATAGTTTTACCGAGAATTACGGGATAATTCCGTGTAGGTGTCGCTAGCGTCTACTACAATTATATTAACAGTATTATTATAATATGCAACCAGCAATACCGCATCAGTGTAATTGGTTGCCTATATAAAATTATGGAATTCCAAATATTTACGTCGATATATAAATTTCCAACTTCACCTTGTATAGTTTGTGGTAATGATACATTACACTTTTTTTTTCGTAAAATTTACAATGGTGTCGCTACTGCATACCAAAATGTACTAGTCAAACATTTTTTTAAATTTTTTATGTTTGTGTATATCCACATGATTGTATATTATGTTAGAATTAATTATATCAACCTAATTGTATAATTTGATAATAAATTTATTTATATACACGTCATAACTTCTTTCATTTTCCGTATACAGTGAGTGAAAAACGTTTAAATAAAAAATGATGTTAACAGAACGAAATTACGTTTAGTTTTTTTACGGAAATCACGGTAAGAGGTATAAAATTTTTTATCAAAATTTTTATACGTCGAAATAAATCGTTATCTTCAATACATATTTTAATATAGAACAAAATTTTAATTACCTTATTTTTTTTAACGCACCTCGTATCTATATTGACAAACAGTATAAGAAATGAATAATCACAATTATTAAGTGCGAAATAGATTAAAAACAGTAAATAATTAATATTTTATTCAAAATTTATCTTTATAATAATTTCTAAATAATATGCGTGGTGCCATCTATTAAATTGTACCTGGATTAACTAATTTTTTATTTCCTGACGTTGCGTAATGTGCTGCTCTCTTCAGGAAACCTCATAGAACTGACGTAAATATTTAACTCGATCGGTAAATAAAAATCAAAACATCTAACTGTCGAACTCCGCCTACTTTTCATATTCCGCCGGTCAGTGACCAATCTACGTGTAATGCAGTTTGAGCGTTTGGGTACGCTCCTGTGTGGTGTGCAATAGTTTAATCAATTGTTTATCATTTTAATTGCTTATACAAATACCAGGTAATTGTAAATGTCGATAATTAAGCTTTGTTTTTGAGTTTAAAAAACATTTCGGCTAGAATGTAATTAGACTTGCTCGACAGGCGTTGTCTTGGTGCTTCATTGACATATGCAAGAGAGGTTTTGTTTTTAGTTTTGTGTTTTGACATTGTTTTATAAATATATTCAGTTACGAAGATAGTTTGAATTCACGTCTCAACTTTTATAACAGAATCACATGTTCATCACATTTTCTCTCTCTTCAAGGATTTAACGGTTACAAAAATGTTTAAGTTTATTAAGGCCAAAGGGCCTCATCAGACCGCCGAAAGACAAAAGTTGCAGAAAGAGCTGTTTTGTTATAGAAGGGTGAGTATTTTAATAAAATTTTCGTATTAAATTATTTTTATTGCTGATGGGTTATAAGATTAATGTTTTACCTGATCGACTTTATCTGATTCTCTTATCAATATAACCATTCCCGGATAACAGGTGTGTGAGATACATTATATTTTCGCTTAAAGCAAATATTAGGTTTCTATTATTATGTGAGATAAAAAAGTTACAAAATATCAGATGGATAACAAATTTGTACTAGAATTTTGTCACCTTCACTAGTTAAAATTTAGGTTATTAATTTTTTTGATATGTTGACAATAAAACAGTTTAATATTTTTAGTATGAGTCATTTTCTCGTGTAAATTTAAAATAAATAGAATTTAAAAGATAATTACATTTATCCTTATAGAATTCTGTTAATTACTATTTAAGTAAGAAATTATATACAGTAATAACTAGAAAAACTTACATTAATCTATTAGAAAGGCTATTTTTTAAATTAATTTCGTTATTTATTAGTGTTTTCCTTAGTTCGAGGTTTTCCATTTTATTCTAAAATCTAAAATTTGAAGTTGTACAGATTTAAGAGAAATAATTACGTTGAATGTTAAATTATCCAACAAAGATACTTCAAACTTCTTAAGTTGAAGTATATACTTTTACTTTAATGGGGTGAACAATTAATATTAAATTGGGCGCCACCAATTTCTCAACTAACGACGTTGAAAGTGTATAAAAAGAGGTGGAAAACTGGAAACACTGTGATGTACCATTTGAGTCCTTTGTGTTGTTGAACTCCAATCAGGAAGCTGTAGAACTGCGGGAAAACAATAAAATAAGGAAGGAAACGGGAACATAGATGTAAATTACTGAAAAAGAAATGAGTAGGTAGAACAGATTTCTTTCTAAAATATAAGACTGGGACTTATATACGAAAATCCGGATGGTTGCAGCCCTCAACCGAATTTCCAATTGTTGGAGTTGAGTTTACTAAGATGGTGTTGTACCGGTTGAATTTCCACCGGGAAGCTCTAGAACTGCAGGAAAACGTTTAAATAAGAAATAAACGGGAACATAGTCAAACATATGAAAAAAATGTCTAAAATATAACGGAAAATGTTTACTCTTCCATTAAATAACACTGTAATTATTTGAAAATTATTAATAACCAGTTTTGATGTACGCAATGAAGAGTTTACTTGGATTATCTTAAATTTTCAACCAAAAAATTCATCTCATGATAAAATTTTGGAACCTTTTTTTGAAGGAGATCATGTGTTGTTTGTACATGAACCTTAGAGGCTCTTATTGGGCCTCTAACCATATTATTTGCTTGAAGGGAGTTATCAGTTTCATTCCCAGAACAATCTTCTATTAGAATAATGAAATTCCTCGTTACAGATTATCAAGAAATAATTAATTTATGAATCTTGTGTCATATTTAAAACTATGTGTTGTTTGTACTATATACTATATCGATATAGTTTCAAATATCATATAACTAACCTATTTATTGATAATTTTATGTCTGTAATGATCGAAATGATTACGAAAATTGTTGTTTTGTGATATCTACAGACTCTTTTAGTCTACATGAACCTTAGAGGCTCTTATTGGGCCTCCAACTATATTTTTTGCTTGAAGGGAGTTGTCAGTTGAATCGTTTCATTCCAAAATTATTTACAAAATAATAATATCGCTTTTTGAAAGTTTTTAAACGAAAATAAAATATTCTTCTAATAAATATTCTATTTAAACTACATTGTAATAATTTTTTGTTTATTCAATGACACCAACAGCCTCAATTTTCACAGTTAGCGGGAGTTTGATCATTCGCTGAAGATTTTACCGTTAACTGAATGTTGGCGTGAGTCATAGCTTTTGATTACGTTCTCTCTCGACGACGTATTTTTATAAAAATGTAGAATTAAAATACGTTCAGTGATTATAAGCGGAAAATTTGATGACTGATCGTACTGATATTATTGAATATTGATGCTGAACAATATTACAATAACTATAAAGATCAAATCGTAATTTTACTTCAGAAAAAACTTACTACTAAGCAAAATCAACTCGGAAACGGGAACATAGATGGAAATTACTAAAGAAGGAATGAGTAGGTAGAACAGATTTGAATAAAAAGGAACTTATATTCTTTCTGGGACTTATATACGGAAATCCGGGGTGGTTGCAGCCCTCAACTGAATTCCCAATTGTTGGATTTGAGTTTAATAAGATGGTGATGTACCGGTTGAGTATTTGTGTGGTTGAGCTCCAACCAGGAAGCTCTAGAACTACATAAAAACAATAAAATAATGAAGGAAGCGAGAATATAGATGGAAATTAGTCTGTGTGATACTGTAAAATATTGGGTAGCAAAGTTTCGACGAGACCGTACGATCTGCGAAGTCCAGCAGCCCTCACGCATATTATTCGCCAGATTTAGCTCCCTAGGATTATTTTTTGTTGAAGAAATGGCTCGGAAATTAGAGTTATCTCAATCACCGTCATATCTAACCTCAAAATATTCATCGAACTTTATATTTACCATAACTTTAGACTCAACTTTCGTTGATTTTATTAAACAAATATGAATTATGAGAAAATAGCATCAATAGTTTTCTCTAAATATCATTTATATACCGTGTGATGAATAAATATTGTACAATTTAATATTTTCTATAAAATTGACACAAATATTTCGAAAGTATTAACTGTTACTAACAAACGTGAAATAAAATGTTGTGTTATTAGCATTGCGAGTTTGCTTTTCGTGGGAATTTTATTAATAAACACAATAGACTATAATCCGCAACATGTATTAATTGTGAAAACTAAAACTCGATTTGAATAGAGAAATATTTGTTGCTGCGAATACCGCTGAGAATGTATAATAATACTTCGCAACTTTCACCATTCAAAACTAATACAAGTCGTTGTAAATAAAATTTTTTGGCAAAACTGTCACCCCTTCGAGATTAGGTGAAGGTGAAGCAGGTTTAGTAGCGCCTCTAAGCTAAAAAGCTAGAATTACATCACGGTATCAAAATGTGTTGTGTAGAGAATCGCACGGTGATTAAATACGTGCGTTAAGAAGAGTTCATTCAAACACAAATATATAAAAGATTTAGTGGATGCATTAGAGGGGGTATTAGAAAAGTTAATATCGTGAGTGTTTGTAATATTTTTATTCGGAAACAATTAGAATTGCTAGAACTTCGATGCGTTACCTGGTTATAAGGGGGTGCAAAGGATCAGAGTTGTCATTTGTATACCATTTAACTGTGAAGTTGATTTTAAATCTATTTGAGTCGATTTATAATTCTAGTTTCTTCGAATTTTTCTGGACCAAGCATCAAAATTCCAGGCTAAAGTCACTTGATTGGTCCCCTAGGGATAGTAAACGAAAAATTTGATGCCTCTAGTTTTATATTTTTATAGTTTTTACGTGATTTATCGAAGTGTATTAGAATATTAATTGTGGGGTTTTGATTTATATTTTCGAAAATTTCTTTCGGCTTTAAATTATCAGGATATTTTGACTTATTGATATGATGTTATCGATACTACGTTTCCTGTGTTCGATATCATATCTTATTTACATTTGCAAGGGAAAAAATTTATCGATCGTTTTCAAAAAGTATAAATTGTGAAATGAAAAATTACATACAACTACAAAACCACACGCAAAAAAAACAAAAAATGAAAAAATGAAGAGCAAAAAATGAAAAAAAGCGAAAAAACCACAAACAAAAACTAAAAAAACAATAAAGACTAAAAAACAAAACAATAACAAACAAAAAAGACAATAACAAACAAAAAAAAACAATAACAAATAAAGAAAAACAATAAAAACTAAAAAAGCAATGACAAACAGAAAAAAACAACAAACACTAAAAAAACAAAAACTAAAAAAGCGATGGCAAGCAGAAAAAAACAATAAAGAACAAAGAAAAAAAAATAAAAACTAAAAAACAATAAAAACTAAAAAAGCAATAACAAACCATAAAAACTAAAACAATAACAAACAAAAAAAAGAATAAAAACTAAAACTAACAAACAAAAAAACAATAAAAACTAAAAAGCAATGGCAAACAAAAAAAGACAATAAAAACTAAAAAAGCAATGACAAACAGCAAAAACAACAAACACTAAAAAACAAAAACTAAAAAAGCGATGGCAAGCAGAAAAAAACAATAACAAACAAACAAAAACAATAAAAACTAAAAAATAAAAAAAACCAAAAAACAATTAAAACTAAAAAAGCAATGGCAAACAGAAGAAAACAATAAAAACTAAAGAACTAAAAAACAATAAAAACTAAAAAAGCAATGACAAACAATAAAAACTAAAAAACAATAACAAACAAAAAAAGAAACTAAAAAACAAAACAAACAAAAAAGACAATAAAAACTAAAAAAGCAATGACAAACAGAAAAAAACAATAAAAACTAAAAATCTAAAAAAACAATAAAAACTAAAAAACTAAAAAAACAATAAAAACTAACAAACAATAAGACTAAAAACAATAAAAACCAACAAAAAACAATAAAAACTAAAAAAACAACAAAAAACTAAAAAACAATAAGACTAAAAACACAATAACAAACAAACAAAAAACAATGAAAACTAAAAAAACAACAAAAAACTAAAAAACAATAAGACTAAAAACACAAAAACAAACAATAAAAACTAAAAAAGCAATGACAAACAGAAAAAAACAATAAAAACAACAAAAAACTAAAAAACAATAAGACTAAAAACACAATAACAAACAAACAAAAAACAATGAAAACTAAAAAAACAATAAGACTAAAAACACAAAAACAAACAATAAAAACTAAAAAAGCAATGACAAACAGAAAAAAACAATAAAAACTAAAAAAACAACAAAAAACTAAAAAAACAACAAAAAACTAAAAAAACAACAAAAAACTAAAAAACAATAAGACTAAAAACACAAAAACAAACAATAAAAACTAAAAAAGCAATGACAAACAGAAAAAAACAATAAAAACTAAAAAAACAACAAAAAACTAAAAAACAATAAGACTAAAAACACAATAAAAACCAACAAAAAACAATAAAAACTAAAAAAGCAATGACAAACAGAAAAAAACAATAAAAACTAAAAAAACAATAAGACTAAAAACACAATAACAAACAAACAAAAACAATAACAAACAAACAAAAACAACAAAAAAACTAAAAAAACAACAATAAAAACTAAAAATGAATAACATACAAACAAAAACAATAAAAACTAAAGAAGCAATAACAAACAATAAAACAAAAACTAAAAAAACGTAAAAACAATAGCAAACAAAAACAAAACAATAAAAACTAAAAAAAGACGAAAAAGAAACAAGAAAAATAAAAAAAAAAACAAAAAAAAAAGAACAAAATCTAGTTTCTAGGTTTTCCTAGTGAACCCACAAGAGGATCTCCTCCCGACACGGAATTATACAGAGTTATACAGTTGTGAAGAAGGCGAAGGACCTTTCGGATGAGAGGTTGAGAACCTGTCGAAATGACAGGGTGTGGTGGAATGTCCTTCGCATCAATCCGCGGCTTTATCCTTTTTAAGAAACACTAAATTCGTCTTGAAAGTTTAGAAAGATTAGATAAAAAAAGGATCCAGATATATTCTTGAAATAAATGAGTTGCATAATTTAATAATAATAAAGAAAGTTTGTCTATGTAATTATTTAATACCGAAATTCAACGCTAATTCTAATGTAAGGCTTCTGTCAAGTTCTAAGTGAAATCTTTTATTTGGGATAGGAAAAAACAAAACACAAAATTGATCGATCTTATTCCACTATACGTCACTATTCTGTATATTTGTTGTAGTTTTCGCTTTAAATTTCGATAATTAACCAACTGGGGGAAGGAATTGTGTTCCTATATTTATAAAAAAAAAAAAAAAAATAAAATGGGATCTAGAAACTAGATATATAAAATTATCGCAATTCTAATAGGTACTAAGTCCGCATTTTAAACTCGAAATCTGAAGTGTTAAGGTAATAAACAGATAATAAATGAAGTTTACCGTGAAGGACAAGCATAAATGTAATAAACATACGCCCAGTTTCTAAAATATACGTGGCTCAGATGAAAAATTCCCGACCCGGACAAAAATACGATACATTTTTTTCGATAATATGAATTCACATTAATGTGTGATGACAGAATTCGTTGTTAAACCAATAAAAACCGTGTAGATCGAATAGCCCGACGGTTTTGTGCTGCTAAACATTTTTTAAGCTCTATTGTAGTATATTGTTATTCAATTTAAATCGTCCCTCAAAATTATACAGTTAGGAAAGTCGTAAAAAAGCAATGACAAACAAATAAACAATAACAAACAGAAAAAACAACAAAAACTAAAAAAACAATAACAATCAAACAAAAACAATAAAAACTAAAAAAGCAATAAAAACTAAAGAAGCAATAACAAACAAAAAAAAACAATAACAATCAAACAAAAACAATAAAAACTAAAGAAGCAATAACAAACAAAAAAAAACAATAAAAACTAAAAAAAAAAACAATAACAATCAAACAAAAACAATAAAAACTAAAGAAGCAATAACAAACAAAAACTAAAAAAGTAATAACAAACAAAAAAAAACAATAAAAACTAAAAAAACCATGACAAACAAATAAACAATAAAAATTAAAGAAACAATAACAAACAGAAAAAACAATAAAAACTAAAAAAAACAAAAACTAAAAGAAACAATAAGACTAAAAACACAATAACAAACAAACAAAAACAATAAAAACTAAAAAAGCAATGCAAACTAAAGAAACAAACAGAAAAAAACAATAAAAACTAAAAGAAACAATAAGACTAAAAACACAATAACAAACAAACAAAAACAATAAAAACTAAAAAAGCAATGAAAACTAAAGAAACAATAACAAACAGAAAAAAACAACAAAAACTAAAGAAATAATAACAATCAAACAAAAACAATGAAAACTAAAAAAGCAATGGCAAACAAATAAACAATAAAAACTAAAAAAAAACAATAACAGTCAAACAAAAACAATGAAAACTAAAAAAAAAAACAATAATAATCAAACAAAAACAGTAAAAACTAAAAAAGCAACAAACAGAAAAAAATAATAAAAACTAAAAAAGCAATAAAAACTAAAGAAAATAACAAACAAAAAAACTAAAAAAGCAATGACAAACAAATAAACAATAAAAACTAAAGAAACAATAACAAACAGAAAAAACAATAAAAACTAAAAAAAACAACAATCAAACAAAAACAATGAAAACTAAAAAAAAACAATAATAATCAAACAACAACAATAAAAACTAAAAAAGCAATGACAAACAAATATACAATAAAAACTAAAAAAAAACAATAACAATCAAACAAAAACAATGAAAACTAAAAAAAAAACAATAATAATCAAACAACAACAATAAAAACTAAAAAAGCAATGACAAACAAATATACAATAAAAACTAAAAAAAAACAATAACAATCAAACAAAAACAATGAAAACTAAAAAACAATAACAAACAAAAAAAAACAATAAAAACTAAAGAAACAATAATAATCAAACAACAACAATAAAAACTAAAAAAGCAATGACAAACAGATAGAAACAACAAAAACTAAAAAAACTAAAAAACAATAACCTTGCTATATCTGCAAGGCATGGAAAGAGCACGCAGAACACATTCCTGTTTCCCGGATAAAGTTGTTTATCAAAGTATTAAAAACTGCGATGTACAAAAAATGTTTCTAAACAACAAAACAATAATCGTTTCACCAAAGAAACTCCAAGTTACCTTTTTTTGGGAATTGAAAGTCTTTTTTTTTTCTTTTTTAATAACTTTAATTCCTCTACGATATATCTGGTACACGTTTTAGCGAAAACCAATACACCTACGTGAACCCAGACGAGACGTTTTGAATCGAAAAGAAATTTTATTTTCGCTCGGAATATTGAAGCAAGCTACGCTACTCCTAGAGTTTCGGCACGCGCGATTTAGTTTAATTTTACGCTCTGTATAATATATTTTTTGTATATTTTGTTAATTTTGTTACATCGTCTCCACCATCCTCGACCGTCAGACAAGCTTCCATATTGTATTTCGAAATTTTTCATGATCTTATCAATGATTTATGATGATGTTTTGTGATTAATTATTGTGCTAATATTGATTCATCATGGGATAGGATAAATTGATAAGAGAGACATGTACCAGTTAATCTGTATAATATACAATGAGTCATAAATACGGGACGTCTCAATTATTTCGCGACACATTTTTCTCGTACACAAAATTATTTGATCTTTCCAGAGAATTTTTCTGACTGTCAAAACTAATTCTTGGTTTCGATTAGTGTTTTCCAATTATCTAAATCGATTATCACTTTCCTATTTTATTATTTGAACCGAACAGGACCGGTTTCATGGTCAACGTCGTGGACGAGTTCGTAAAAATACGTAATAAGGGGTAAAATTTAATACAGCGTGGATTTCCGTGAAATTTTAGTTGCGTTTTACGTATAAATAAGATTTATTGGGGTTGGCTTTGATATAGGAGCTGCTCCTCTGCAGGGAGAAACTAAACAAACAAAGATAGGATAAATAAAACCTTAAAAATCGCATAAAAAACAATATAAAAAGACACTGCAGTGATAAAAACAGTTATTAAACGAATTCGTCAAATTTTAGACTTCCGTTTTAACCGAACAGGACCGGTTTCATGGTCAACGTCGTGGACGAGTTCGTAAAAATACATAATAAGGGGTAAAATTTAATACAGCGTGGATTTCCGTGAAATTTTAGTTGCGTTTTTCGTATAAATAAAATTTATTAGTGTTGGCTTTGATATAGGAGCTGCTCCTATGCAAGGAGGAAGTAAACAAACAAAGATAGGATAAAAAACCTTAAAAATCGCATAAAAAACAATATAAAAAGACACTGCAGTGATAAAAACAGTTATTAAACGAATTCGTCAAATTTTAGACTTCCGTTTTAACCGAACAGGACCGGTTTCATGGTCAACGTCGTGGACGAGTTCGTAAAAATACGTAATAAGGGGTAAAATTTAATACAGCGTGGATTTCCGTGAAATTTTAGTTGCGTTTTTCGTATAAATAAAATTTATTAGTGTTGGCTTTGATATAGGAGCTGCTCCTATGCAAGGAGGAAGTAAACAAACAAAGATAGGATAAAAAACCTTAAAAATCGCATAAAAAACAATATAAAAAGACACTGCAGTGATAAAAACAGTTATTAAACGAATTCGTCAAATTTTAGACTTCCGTTTTAACCGAACAGGACCGGTTTCATGGTCAATGTCGTGGACGAGTTCGTAAAAATACGTAATAAGGGGTAAAATTTAATACAGCGTGGATTTCCGTGAAATTTTAGTTGCGTTTTTCTTATAAATAATCGAAAATATATTCTCAAAGTCGTTTCGAGATAAGTGACTTGTTGTTCGAATCCTCAAAAATTTTACGAGCGAAAAGTTAGTCGAGTTATTGTCGGGATTTATGAAAAGATTCGTTAGGTCAAACGTACACAAATTTCTTAGAATTTTCTGAGAACTCTTCCATTCATGTCATATAGAATATTACTTCCCGTCGACATTTACAAATTCGACTTCAAAAAAAAAAAGCAGAGGCATTTCTAATGCTTCGTCATCCGACCGCAAAGAACAGATGTTTCGAGTTAAACAGCCATTTAATAATCCGACGCGTACACGCTTTGCATATCGATCTGTTCCCGAACGGAATTCATGACGAATCCAATCGAAATTTCGACACGTAATTATAAATTCGCAAAACAAAAAAATTATAACGTAAAAAGTTGCTGATCGCTGACGTAGTACGAGAACGATCCAAAAAGTACCTAGTCTGACCTAGAGATGGCGGCAGTTGCTTGAAAAATACCCGTTGTATAAATAGCCAACTCGATATCTCGTTTCAGCGCCATCTACTTGAAACGACAGTTTCCTTTCTGCTTTTGGCGGCATTTTTCTGATTTAAATTTTTCGTCCAGTCATTTTTCGAAATAATTGTATTAAACCAAAACGATCGTGATCGTGATTGTTTCAAAAAATAACTTCGTATTAAATATTTATTGATTGTGGAGAAAATTCATAAATAGAACAAAAAAAAATGATACAAACGACAGTTTTTTATTATATACAGTGTGTCCACGTAAATTGGCGATATATGGGACATAACTTTTTTATTATGAATTTTATGAAAAAAAGTTATTCTTTATAAAAAGATCAGCATGGTCCGAAACCTAGAATTCGATCAACAGATGTTAAATTTTTTCAGTCGTATACGAGGTTTGTCGAAAAATGTGTGAAGTACTTTTCTTTTCGACAATATCGAAAAATGTTATAAAGAAAAAATGTTTAGAATTAAGAATAGCTTTCAAATTGTTTATTTACATTTTTTTTCTACATTTTCTCTGCGATTACGTTGGAAATTTAAGTTTAAACATTAATTTTCGACAAACCTCGTATACGACTGAAAAAATTCAACATCTGATGATCGAATTCTAAGTTTCGGACCATGCAGAACCTTTTATAAAGAATAATTTTTTTTCGTAAAATTAATAATAAAAAAGTTATGTCCCATATACAGTCAACTTACGTGGACACACTGTATAGTATAGCTGCGATACTGGGCATCCTCTGTGCTTAGAGCCAATTTATTTTCAAGTTTTTTGGAAAGTTCAGAATATGGGATGGCATTTTTCTTCTTCTTTGTTTAACGAAAATCATTAGACGATAAACGCTTTTAAAAATTTCGAAAATTTATCAATTTCCGGTCTTTGTGTAAATTTTACTAATAGAAATCAACATTCCACAGTCGTATCAAGATAATTAATACTAATAGCAATTAAAACAGGACCGTATCCTGTATTAAAACTAGCTACAATTGAAACAATTATTCGAAAATCAAAAAAAAAAGAAATTTTTTGATTTTCCGATACGAATTTCGCCCCATTTCTGGCCTCATTTTCCCAATTTTCTCCTTAAAAATCCCCTTCGAAGAATTATATTTTTAATTAATCATGAATAGACCCCCTATTTTGTCATTATTATAGTCCATTCACTCAACGCGCGAAACAAATTACCAATTCACGCCATTAACCTTATTTTTATTACTTTCACCCCAGTCAAATTGTATCTCACGCTAAAGCCGTTATTACACGATGCGTCCGGCCATAACGCGAATATTGGACGCGTCGTGTAGCACCACCTTAAGTTAATAGACTCCAGTCGAACGATCGTCCGTTTAAAGTGATTTATACTTCGTTTTTCGATTAAATACGTTAAGAATATTGTGAAGATGATTAATTATTGTTTACAGACTCTTCAGCATGGTTTTCCCCACAAACCTACATCGATAGCTTGGGATTCTTCTCTTCGATTAATATGTATAGGAACGTCTACGGGAGCCATCAAAGTATTCGGCCAACCGGGCGTAGAATTTTACGGGCAACATCAAAATCCCATTGCGGTTACGAAATTAGTCTTCCTTCCGAACCAAGGTGATTTTTTTTTGTTTTTTAGTATTCAATTTACAGAGATATTCAACACCAGAGCGTTTTATTACAGATAATTCAGAACCATCCTGTATATTTTAATTGTTTCAACTCAATCTTATTACTTCTTGATGCTGCTTGACATAAAGCAAGGCAACGTGCTTATTATGGGTCTTGCATTGACACTATGTCTTTGCTTCGTTGATCCCATTTACAAAAACTATTCTCCATGGCTACCAACCCTCCAAAAATAAAAGAAAACTGCTAAATCTCACTCGATAGACTCCATTTTGATCCCTTATAACTATAACCTCATCTTCCATCTTATTCCAACGCGTCTAAGCTGTTTTTCCTTCTCCTTTCCTTCTACAGATCTTTGTAGCTCTTTCTCCATTCATTCACTCCGTTTGAATGGTTACCAACCCTCCAAGAACATCACCAAGAATCGTAAATCAACAAGAAATCAGTTGAATCTCACTCGATAGACTCCATTTTGATCCCTTATAACTATAACCTCATCTTCCATCTTATTCTAACGCGTCTAAGCTATTTTTCCTTCTCCTTTCCTTCTACAGATCTTTGTAGCTCTTTCTCCATTCATTCACTCCGTTTGAATGGTTACCAACCCTCCAAGAACATCACCAAGAATCGTAAGTCAACAAGAAATCAGTTAAATCTCACTCGATAGACTCCATTTTGATCCCTTATAACTATAACCTCATTTTCCATCTTATTCCAACGCGTCTAAGCTGTTTTTCCTTCTCCTTTCCTTCTACAGATCTTTGTAGCTCTTTCTCCATTCATTCACTCCGTTTGAATGGTTACCAACCCTCCAAGAACATCACCAAGAATCGTAAGTCAACAAGAAATCAGTTAAATCTCACTCGATAGACTCCATTTTGATCCCTTATAACTATAACCTCATTTTCCATCTTATTCCAACGCGTCTAAGCTATTTTTCCTTCTCCTTTCCTTCTACAGATCTTTGTAGCTCTTTCTCCATTCATTCACTCCGTTTGAATGGTTACCAACCCTCCAAGAACATCACCAAGAATCGTAAATCAACAAGAAATCAGTTAAATCTCACTCGATAGACTCCATTTTGATCCTTAACTCCAAATGACTTCTAATTCGTTTATGGGTGACATTTTCTTGGTTGTTGAACCAAAACTTGCAATCAGCAGCACCGAATCAATAGAATTGGTATCTTGGTTTGCAGTGTCAAGCAGTTTTGTACACCCTGTATGTTATTGAGACTTTTTGATTTGAAAAAAAATTCTAAATGTTTTTTTATATAATAGAAACCACTGGTGTTAGATTTCAGTAATGATTAATCACTTTTTCACGTTATTTCTAAAATCTCTATTCGTAGTTGGCAGTCGACGTGTTAACGAATTTTATTTTTCAATATGCAGGTAGAGTTGTTTCCCTTTGCGATGACAATTCCTTACACCTGTGGGAAGTCAACAAAAGTTCCCTCGTAGAAGTGAAATCGCAAGCTTTGGAGGGAAAATTGAAAACCATATCGACCATGTGTTTGGAATCTGCTGGAAAACACTTACTTTTGGGCACAGAAGGGGGCAATATATATTTATTAGAATTAAATACATTCACCATGACCCCCGATATCATTTATCAGGATGTTGTAATGCAAAAGTAAGTTTTGATCAAACGAGAAATAAATTTTGATGAAAAATTACAGGAATGGTTCCAGATTTTGCTGTTAAAATGTTTTGGAAACGCTGTAAATTAATTCCTTTTCAATTTTTATATATTTAGAGACCTTAGGAAAGCAGAAATCATTACATTGAGTCCATTGTCCTGCTCAATTTGTCCCACAATGACAGTTCGATGATAATCAGGACTAATTTGTACTAAATAATGACTAAGGTCTGATGATGGTCTTGTAGGATAGAAACTTGTCTTCTAGTGGTAGTTCGGAACATCAGATCAGTCAGATTTTTATATAAAATTTAATTATTTGTCTTCGCATTGAGTTTGTATGTTTCGGAAATGCTCTAAAATAAAAAAAATTACAATTTCTACTACCACTAGTCAATTCCTTTTCAATTTTTATATATTTAGAGACCTTAGGAAAGCAAAAATCATTACATTGAGTCCATTGTCCTGCTCAATTTGTCCCACAATGACAGTTCGATGATAATCAGGACTAATTTGTACTAAATTATGACTTAGGTCTGATGATGGTCTTGTAGGATAGAAACTTGTCTTCTAGTGGTAGTTCGGAACATCAGATCAGTCAGATTTTTATATAAAATTTAATTATTTGTCTTCGCATTGAGTTTGTATGTTTCGGAAATGCTCTAAAATAAAAAAAATTACAATTTCTACTACCACTAGTCAATTCCTTTTCAATTTTTATATATTTAGAGACCTTAGGAAAGCAAAAATCATTACATTGAGTCCATTGTCCTGCTCAATTTGTCCCACAATGACAGTTCGATGATAATCAGGACTAATTTGTACTAAATTATGACTTAGGTCTGATGATGGTCTTGTAGGATAGAAACTTGTCTTCTAGTGGTAGTTCGGAACATCAGATCAGTCAGATTTTTATATAAAATTTAATTATTTGTCTTCGCATTGAGTTTGTATGTTTCGGAAATGCTCTAAAATAAAAAAAATTACAATTTCTACTACCACTAGTCAATTCCTTTTCAATTTTTATATATTTAGAGACCTTAGGAAAGCAGAAATCAATACATTGAGTCCATTGTCCTGCTCAATTTGTCCCACAATGACAGTTCGATGATAATAAGGACTCATTTGTACTAAATAATGACTAAGGTCTGATGATGGTCTTGTAGGATAGAAACTTGTCTTCTAGAGGTAGTTCGGATCATCAGATCAGTCAGATTTTTTTATAAAAATTAATTATTTGTCTTTGCAATGAGTTTGTGTGTTTCGGAAATGCTCTAAAAGCTTTAATGATGGTCTTGTAGGGTAGAAACTTGTCATCTAGTGGTAGCTTGGATCATCTGATGTACCAAAATTTGAATATATGACTGACTAGAGTATTTATGTATCCCTAAACCCTTTAGGTCTGCGTTGTTGATATTTTCTTTACATATAAATCACTTGAGCTTATTTTTATTTCCATTATTTACTTTAGTGTCAAATTTCCCAGTGAATTTTGATTATTATAACTCACTACAGTGACATTTGGCATTATTAACAGCTGGTAGGTCTATTGTGTGCCCATCAGCGCAAGAAGAAGACTACCTTGAAGTAACTCCTGCTTGTATTGAGTTAAAATTGTAATAATTTGAGGTATTTCATAGGGAAAAAAATAATTCTACACCGAGAAAAATCTTTTCTTCATATTTTGAATAATTATGTTTCACAAAAACACAAATTCCGACCAATCCCAATACTAATTTTGTTTTTAGTGTATCTCTTCATTAATAACAATCGATTTAATATTTAACTAATTAATTTATTTATTTTTAGTGTTCCGCAGGATTACAAGTTGAACCCAGGAGCCGTAGAATCAATTTTCGAACAACCAGATCAACCGAATAATATACTAGTAGGTTACAATAGAGGCCTTATTGTTCTTTGGAACAGAATCGATAATACGGCGGTTAAAACTTTCATTGCTAATCAACAATTAGAATGTTTATGTTGGAAAGATGACGGAAGAAATTTTATGAGTTCCCATAATGACGGTGAGTACTAGTTAGATATTTTTTTATGGGTAATTTTACATCAACTCGTGTATATAATCGTCACTAGAGCTCGAAGACCTTCTCGATTTATAATTTTAGGTAGCTACATGGAATGGAACGTAGATCAGTGCGAAAAGCCCATCGGGGAACCAACTGCAACTTACGGACCCTACGCTTGCAAATCAATTCCGAAACTATTGAGCAGGAAATTGGAAGACGAACAACTTTTGGTGTTTTCCGGTGGATTACCGAGATCCTACAGCGATAAATATACAGTTTCGGTTGCCCATGGAGAAAAACACGTTGCGTTTGATTTCACCAGCAAAGTGAGTAGAACTAACTAACGGAAATATGAGGTTTAAAGGTCGTTTATAATTTTGTAAGTTGCATCGTATCTGCTTTGATCAATTACTAATTTTTTTTTGTACATTTATCGCATTTTTGTTATAGTATTTTAACATTTTAGCAATTAGCCGAATACTAACTTGACCGGGTTGAAGAAAAAACACCCTAGTTGAAGTCAAATATTTTCTACATGATGTATCAATAGGAAAACAAAACTTGGCAGAAAAAAAATACCAAATAAATGAAAAAAAAACCCTGGAGAAAACAAATAAAATTAAAAATAGTGTAGTTGTATGGCAAATTGGAAATTAACCATACATATGATGGTGGTTATGTCATAAAATGAAAATACCAAACCTGATATGGTAAAAAACTTTTTATAGAGACTACGAGAAAAAAAATAGAGTCAGAATAAAGCATTTTAGCTACAAATCTATAAATAATACTAACCAGGACTACACATGATAGTCATCCGGCCTACTACTGTACCGTACATGTAAATATTGAACACTAAATCATAGAAAAGAAGACGAAATGATCTTATTTGAGAAGAAGAATAACTTCTGTAAATCTTTATTAAGGTGAGGCCAGGGGGAGAACAAATATGGAAGAAATTGGTTATAAAAGAGAAGAAGAAAAGTAAATTCATAAGAAAGTGAAAACAATCTTGAAGGAAGATTCAGAAACTACTGAAATGACTAATACAGAAAGAGTTGGAGGAAACAAACCGATGGGATTGATACCATGAGTCCGCAAGACCAAAAACTGTCAACTAAGACTGTACATGATCGAAAACAGATGTTGGAAAGAAGTAAATGTTGGACATTAAATAGAAGAGAAGAGATAATGAGAAGAAGAGTACTTTAGAGAGCTAAAGACGGAAGTTAAAAAGAAGAATGAGGTATCAAAATGATGAGTAAACCCATGTGAAAGTGGAGAAAGTATCAAGACGAATAAATACAGAAAAATTTGAAGGAACTTATTGGAGAAGATTGATACCATAGGTACCTAAGACGGTCTGGAGTAGAAATCTGGTCTTCTGTAATCCAAGGTGAAGTACTTTGGTGAATATTTGGAGAGGTGAAAACAGAAACTGGACCAGAACAAACATAGAAGGAAGACAACCATACGAGAAACCAGAAATTGGTCTTCTAGATTATGGTTATCGTATTAGGGAGAAGAATGGATTATAAAATGATGAGTAAACCCATGAGAAAGTAGATATAAGCGTGGAGGTAGAATCAAAACGAGTGACTACATAAAAATTTGGAGAAAATTAATGGAGAGTATGGATACCATGAGACCCTAAGGCTAAAAACTATTAGACTTAGTCTGTAGAGGATAAGATTCTGGTCATGAACTCATTATGAGGAACTTATTTTAAAGTAGAGTATCTAGATTAATATTTGGAGAGTTGAAAACAAAATATGGAGAAGAACAAAGATAGAAGGAAGACAATTTTACAAGAAACCATAAATTGGACTTCTAACTTATGGTTATCGTACTAGGGAGAAGAATAGATCATAAAATGATGAGTAAACCATTTAAAAAGTAGAAGCAAGCTTGGAAGAAGTGTTAAAGCGACGAATTAGCGAGTAACTACAGACAAAATTGGAGAAAATCAATGGAGAGTGTGGATAACATGAGTCCCCAAAGACAAAAACTGTTTAACTAAGACTGTACAGTTTATAAAGCAGTTCTTTTGAAATTTCTGGAAGCCAATGTTGGACATTAAATGAAAGGGAAAAAGAGATAATGGAAAGAAAAGTCCTACAGAGAGCTGAGGATAGAAACTGAAGGAGGAAGGAAGACAACCATAAGAGAAACCAGAAATTGGACTTCTAGATTATGGTTATCGTACTATGGAGAGGAATAGATCATAAAATTATGGATGAAACCATAAAAAAGTGGAAACAAGTTTTGAGGAAGATTGAATAACAGAAAAAGTTGGTGAGGATTGATACCATAGATCCCTAAAACCAAACAGTGCCTTCTAAGATAAGACTGTAGAGGTTAGGAATCAGATCTTTTGCAATTCATTGATGCAAATGTAAGACATTGAATGGAGGAGAAGAAATGGTAATGAACTTATGAAAAAGAAGACAACTTTGGTTAATATTAGGTTAGGTTAGGCTAGATTAGGTTAGGTTAGGTCTAACTAGACTAACAAGAATAGAAGTAAGGGAAAACCGTCTAGATTATAATTATTGTGAAAATTTTAGATACCCAATTAACCCAAATAGACTGATACTATTATTTATTAGTTATAAATTGTCTGTAATGATGTTCACATGTATTTATGTTTCTATTACGGGCAGATTGGGATAGAAAAATCTGAAAACGATAGTGAAAGTGACGCCGAACAAGTTGGAAATAAGGTACACGTAGGTTAGAATCAGCGTTACTTTCTTTTTGCATGTTATTAGTCCATAGTGTCACCTCTCCAAATATCACCTCTTTAATTTGATGGAATAAACTTTCGAAGGAACTTCTTTACTCACAGATCTCTGGTTATTACATTCTATACTAGAAACAGGTGTTTCTAAAGAGAAAAAGAGAAGAAGAGGTGATGTTCGAAACGATTTTGTTTGGTTATTCGCTTATTTAACAATCCGATTAATAAAAAAAGGAAGTTCTAATTAGAATCCTTCCGTTACATAATCCTAGAACCGTAACACTGATCCTTTAACCTATGGAAGAGTCAAAGGACTTTTGATAGTGTAGTAAATTGTTTTCTTTTTTACTTTGCATGTTCGTTTAAAATATAATTTAATCGTAACAAACTCTCCCTAATTATTTTTTTGTTGTAGATTATCGATTTTCTTTTAATCGAATCGAAAAATCGAGATGATTCGGCAGCTGATAATGGCAGGGTAGAAGAAGAACCGGAAACGTTGCTAGTATTAGCAGAAGAAGAATTAGTGGCTATCGATTTAAAAGACGAGAATTGGAAGATGATGGATTTGCCATATTTGTCGTCGTTACACGCTTCCGCCATTACTTGCAGTCAATACGTCTCGGGTAAACTATAAACTTCGAATTGTATCCGGATTTCTTACGCCGTTTTGTTTTTTAGGCGTACCGGAGGAGTTGTGGGAACATATTAAAGACGCCGGTAAAGTACAAACCAGCCATTTGTATTCGAACCGTCCGTGGCCGATCGACGGCGGCGGTTTACTTTGTGCCAAAGGAGCCAAACCGAAACGGGAATTGTTGTTAACCGGCCACGAAGACGGTACTGTTAAATTTTGGGACGTGGGAGGTGTTACGCTTACTTTCGTTTATAAATTCAGTACCGCACAATTTTTCTCCGGAGAAGATTTGGAAGGTGACTTTTTTCATATTTATCTATGGTTGTTCGAATGAAATGGTGTTAAGATTTTCCGTCATTGTCGATAAAAACATTGATAATATACAATATAACATAAGTAAGGTTAGTACGGGACTCGGGGTCCATTGCGTTACCTTTTTTTCCAAGGTTTTGGAAACTTTCGAGCATTTCCAACTCGGAATAAAGTTTCTATTCTTATTTATTTCGAATCGTTCCCCAATATTTGACGAACTTTCCTCTGTCAAGGTGAAGCGACGCCAGAGCAGATGCTCTTCTTCTTCTTTACACTATTTATAATGGCTGCCCGTTGTCACTCCCCGGTTGTGCCAACAGTATAACGTCCACTGATCATTCCGATGATCAATTAGGCAATATTGCACGAATATAACCCAGACAGAGGTAATCATCTAGTTAAGTATCCCTTATTTTACCCTCCATTAACGTATCGTCTCGGATTACTTAATTTTTGTTTCATATTATCGTAACTCTAAGAAAGTAGGCAAACAAAACAAATAAATAAACTTTCCTAGAATGTAAATAAACCGCTTGTCATAAAAACTGATATAAAAACAAACAAACGAATTCCTGGTATTTCATCAAAGGCGTCGCCTTCGCCGAATTTTAATATTCTACAATATCCATGCAGGACCGGCTCCAAGGCGTAACCTTATCTTATATTTTGCCTTATATACCTTCTATTGTCTGATACCAGAATTGTTTTACTCTTGATGGATAAAAGAAACAACAATACTTTGTTTTTTTTAGAAGTACATCCTGATCCCGAAGATGTAGAAGACGAATGGCCGCCTTTTAGGAAAACTGGTATCTTCGATCCCTATTCGGATGATCCCAGATTGGCGGTGAAAAGGATAACACTTTGTCCTTTATCGGGTACTTTAGTCGTTAGTGGTACTGCTGGTCAAACTGTCATAGCCAAATTCGATACTGAAGTACTGGATGAACCTTTAAAATTCTCTCTAATGAATATTGTTAGCGATAGAGATGGTTTCGTATGGAAAGGACACGGGCAATTATCACCTAGACAAGGCAAGTGTTTGTATTCGAGTGTTCGAAATTAACATGATACCAAATTGTGTTTATAGGTAGTCTATCTCAGCCTAGAGGTTTTCAAGCTACTACAATTCTTCAAGTTCATCCACCAGCAGCTATCACTTGTTCAGTTTTACAAGCCGATTGGGGATTGGTGTCCGTAGGAACAGCCCACGGACTCGCATTACTCGATTACGTCAAAAACAAACCCATTATGGTTAAATGTACATTAAATCCCAACGGTAAGATCCTATTTTTTCATCTTATATCGATATATTGTTCGGATTGAACGTTTTTTGTTTTAGATCTCACAGGAACGGGCGATACTCCCATATCTCGACGAAAGTCTTTCAAGAAATCTTTGAGAGAATCGTTCAGACGTTTGAGGAAAGGTCGTTCCCAGCGTCGTAACGCTACTAAAGACGACAAAAAGACAGCTACATCTCCACAAGGTAAAAGATCGACACCGGCAGCTGAAGAAATGTTGGAAGCTAAACCTGTAGAGAGACAGATCGAAGCCAGACCTGCCGATGATTCTATGGGATCATACGTTAGGTGTTTGTACTTTGCTAGGACGTTTTTAGTTAGCGGTAAGAATAAAATTTGCCTATTCCTATTCTTATTTTCCTTTTCACTCCTTCTTCCCTTATTAAAGGATCATTTTCATTTAACTACCATCCCCAACCAAAGGAATCTTTTTGCTTCCAACTTAGCTTGACCTTACAGTGTTTTGTGGATCCCCTTATATATTATTCAAATTTGTTTTAGTACAAAATACCAATCCTACTTTATGGGCAGCAACAAATAACGGTACTGTTTACGCCTTTACCATAACGGTACCTTCTTCTTCTAAAAGGGATACCGACGATGTCACTTGTCAGTTAGCCAAAGAAATTCAGTTGAAACATAGGTAAGTAACCCAGTTATCACGATATGTGATATTCCGTATAGTTTTTTATATTTTTTTGGAATTGCGATTGCATTTATGAATTCAGGGCTCCGGTGATAGGAATAGCCGTATTGGACGGATCGAGTAAACCTCTTCCAGAACCGTTAGAAGTAGAAAAAGGCGTCGCACCTCTTCCCGATACTACCCAAGCACACAGAGTTGTAATTGCGTCAGAAGAACAATTCAAAATATTCACCCTGCCGAGTTTGAAACCGTTTGGTAAATATAAATTGACAGCGCACGAAGGTGAGTTATCATCAAAGTAAAAGAAAAAAACACTCCGGAGTTGTCTTTCCAAACAGGATCACTCCAAAAGTTCCTTCGAAACTCTAATTATGCTGGATCCAATAAATATTTGGATTTCAGTAAACCCAAGCTACCCACATCTCATACTTTCCTTACAGGATAGATTTTGTGGGGATTGGGAAGGAAAAAGAACGCTTTGGTGTTGCTTTCCCAATCTGGATCATTCCAAAAGTCCCTCCAGATCTCTGATTATGCTAGATCCAATAAGTTTTTGGATCTGAGTAAAACCAAACTATCTACACCTCATAACTTCCTTAAGTGAAAGATTTTGTGGGTATTGGAAACGCTCTGGAGTTGTCTTTCCAAGCTGGATCACTCCAAAACGTTCCTCCAGAATTTTGATTATGCTGGATCCAATAAGTATTTGGATCTGAGTAAAACCAAGCTACCCACACCTCATAAATTCCTTACAGGATAGATTTTGTGGGTATTGGGAAGAAAAAAGAGGAAATCCCAAACGGAAAACCCTCTAGACTTGCCTTCCCAAGCTGGATCACTCCAAAACGTTCCTTCATAATTTTGATCATGCTGGATCCAATAAGTATTTGGATTTCAGTAAACCCAAGCTACCCACACCTCATACTTTCCTTACAGGATACATTTTGTGGGGATTGGGAAGGAAACAGAAGAAAACTTGAATAGAAAACGTTTTGGTGTTGCTTTCCCAATCTGGATCATTCCAAAAGTCCCTCCAGATCTCTGATTATGCTAGATCCAATAAGTTTTTGGATCTGAGTAAAACCAAACTATCTACACCTCATAACTTCCTTAAGTGAAAGATTTTGTGGGTATTGGAAACGCTCTGGAGTTGTCTTTCCAAGCTGGATCACTCCAAAACGTTCCTCCAGAATTTTGATTATGCTGGATCCAATAAGTATTTGGATCTGAGTAAAACCAAGCTACCCACACCTCATAAATTCCTTACAGGATAGATTTTGTGGGTATTGGGAAGAAAAAAGAGGAAATCCCAAACGGAAAACCCTCTAGACTTGCCTTCCCAAGCTGGATCACTCCAAAACGTTCCTTCATAATTTTGATCATGCTGGATCCAATAAGTATTTGGATTTCAGTAAACCCAAGCTACCCACACCTCATACTTTCCTTACAGGATACATTTTGTGGGGATTGGGAAGGAAACAGAAGAAAACTTGAATAGAAAACGCTTTGGTGTTGCTTTCCCAATCTGGATCATTCCAAAAGTCCCTCCAGATCTCTGATTATGCTAGATCCAATAAGTTTTTGGATCTGAGTAAAACCAAACTATCTACACCTCATAACTTCCTTAAGTGAAAGATTTTGTGGGTATTGGGAACGCTCTGGAGTTGTCTTTCTAAGCTGGATCACTCCAAAACGTTCCTCCAAAATTTTGATTATGCTGGATCCAATAAGTATTTGGATCTGAGTAAAACCAAGCTACCCACACCTCATAAATTCCTTACAGGATAGATTTTGTGGGTATTGGGAAGAAAAAAGAGGAAATCCCAAACGGAAAACCCTCTAGACTTGCCTTCCCAAGCTGGATCACTCCAAAACGTTCCTTCATAATTTTGATCATGCTGGATCCAATAAGTATTTGGATTTCAGTAAACCCAAGCTACCCACACCTCATACTTTCCTTACAGGATACATTTTGTGGGGATTGGGAAGGAAACAGAAGAAAACTTGAATAGAAAACGCTTTGGTGGTGCTTTCCCAATCTGGATCATTCCAAAAGTCCCTCCAGATCTCTGATTATGCTAGATCCAATAAGTTTTTGGATCTGAGTAGAACCAAACTACCCACACCTCAATGCAATGTAACCCATAATCTGATCTATGTGGATTTTTCTGTTCTAATTGATAATTCATTGACTCAAATTTGTAAATATTTTTTAGGGGCGCGAGTAAGGAGAATGGCATTCGCAAATTTCAGTTGTAACGTAGACAACGTGCAACATTCCGAAGTCGATTTACTCTGTTTAACCAACATGGGCGACTGTTTAGTTCTAAGCATTCCGGATCTTAAAAGGCAACTAAACGCTGCAGCTATCAAAAGAGAAGATATAAAGTAAGTAGAAACCGGATCTCCGCGTTTAATTTTCTAACCAATCTCAATTTCAGTGGAATATCTTCACTGGTATTTACGAAAGATGCTCAGGCTCTTTATCTTCATTCCTCGTCCGAACTTCAAAGGCTGTCGTTGGCAACTAGTAGCGTAACTATGGCCAGATGCTATCTGCCATTGCCCGCCGGAGCAAGAGACGAAGATACGCCCGAAGGGGAAGAAACCGAAGAGATTTTGGAAACCGCTACCGAATCACCATTAGTTAACGGAAACGCCGAAAGTAAAGAAGGCAGCGTAGCAGATAAAGTAAATATCGATCTTATTTTGGAATAATAAAAAATTGTTTGGTATTTTCAGTCTGAAGATGCGAGGACTAACGGCGACGAAACGTTACATAACGTTACGGTATCTAGTAGCGTCGGAGATATAACAATAGATAGCGTTAAGGATCACCTCGGTTCAGGTGAGGATTTAGCGAGGAAACTTAACAGTGTGAGCGTTACGAAAACGGTTACTACAATTGTGAGTAATAGTAACAATCAAGAAGGTGTTACAACGACGAATACTACTACCACGGTCGCGACAGGTCAAGAGGCTAGTGAGTGTTGCTTTTTTTGTTTTCGGTTTATACGTTTTTGTTAGCTGCCATAATTTTTGTTAAAAAAATCCAGAAGTCGACATGCTTGTATAAAAAATTTGATATTTCCTAAACTATTTGACGTATCGGTGTATTTTTGACATAAATCGATTGAGAAAACTTCTGTCTAAATGACAGTTTGTATTAGATTCTTTCAGTTTCGTATTTGTCAGAAATATACATGGTTAAAAGTTGAAGTAATTTTTTTTTATATATAAGATATTGATTTCAAATGTTTCTCGTATTAAACTTGTCGATTAATACGCAAGGTTTCCGCACAAATATTGATCATAAATTATATAATAAACTCGACTTGTATCCAGAGGCGTACCGAGGTCTTGAGGCTCCCGGGGCGGGATATTATCTTGCCACCCCCTCAGAAATCAATTTGAGTATATTTTCCAGTAAAAAAAACAAACAATTTAAATTGCGAACTCTGGTTAAATCAAAACTCTTTCTCTAGTAGCAGTGCTACCAACCTGACATCTGTCACTTTGATTTTTTTAACCTTAAAACTTCTTTTTTCCAACTTTGGCTTCAGCAAATTTGGGAAAAGCCTCATCAAAATCGATTTCTTTATCGATACTATTTTCAAAATAGCCGAGTTAGCTCATTATTGGATCTCGGATAGTTTTTTATTAGTTTGAGTTTCGAAAAAACTTCTTTCGCTAGGGCTAAGGGCTAATTTGATAAAAAACCACCCACCCACCGTATCCACCCCAATAAATACTTAAAACTAACGTTATTTAGTCCTCTGGAACGAAATAAGAGTATCCATACGTTTGTTATTAAAATTTTAAGCGTTGTAATGAAAAAACAAGTATTTGTGATCGATATTTGATTTATATATAAATAAATTCGTGTTCAAAACGTCCTAAAACATTGTCCAATTCCTAATTCCACTCTTTCCTTCGGCTGCAGTTCTTATCGTACAAATTTCGTATCAATGTTAACCTTAATCTTCTTCTCTTTCTGTTCCTTTTCATTATTTTTTCTCATTATGTTTGTTTGAGGTTAGTTTCTTCTTATATTGTATCTTATCTGACCCGATCTAACCTAACTTGATCTTCTCAAGGCGTCCGGTTCCGTTTTCTTCAGTTCTTTCAGTCTCCACTAATCGTTGCATCGTAGATTCTCAATTTTCTTTGTTTTCCTATTCCATTTAGTGTTTTTCTTCTATTTATCATTACACATCGGTTGTATCCTCTTCTATACACTCTTCTGTGTCTTTTCTACCTTCATCTGCAGTCCTCATTTTCCATATTCTCCCTTTAGTATTCTAATCTTTATCGTTTATAATATTTTTCCATTCTATTAATTTTTGTAGCGTCCCTGTATCCTGATTTGACTTATCCCACCCTTACTTTTAATTCGAATCCTCCATTAACTTTATAAATAATTTAAGTAGAATAAATGTTAAATTTGTGTTGAGTGTGCGTTGTTCCCGAGCTTTACATGTTTTTTTTTTGTTGCTTTGTAGTAATAGAAAAACTGGAGGATGGAACATCGTCGAATTTAGAGGTTAGATATTCATATCTTCAAAAAAAAAAAAATACATGCTAATTAATATCCCTTAGTTACTAAAACAAAAAGTACTCTGTATATAATACTAACTTTATTAAGTAGCGGACTAAAAACTATGAGATGTCGCACATTGTGCTTGGTGATTGTGGTTGTCGGTGTATTAATATTAAAATGATACTGTATCAAATGTTGTCGCTTCGTTTCCAAACAGGTATCAACTCCATCCGGAATAATTGCATAGAAACTCATTTCAAAAAGTTTCCTCACTTCATTCACTATTTTTATTTGATAAAAATAAATATTTGGTTTGTTCTTGGTAGCTGCACCGGAACTGTACTGAACTGGAGGACCAGCGCAGGCCAGTTCATGACATTTTACATTCGTCCACCGTTTCCAGATTACACTTATTGCACTGCACTGGCTGAACTGACTCTGGACCCAGTGCAAGCAGTACAGTGAACTGGATGAACTAGTTTTACCAAGAACGAACCTATTGTGACGTTATTAAGTTATGGGTGACCATTAAAATGACATTTCATTGACAAAATTCCCGTAACAGGTTCCCAAAAGTATCTTCACCTATCCAATAATTGATTTCGTGCCCCCAATCTACCTCGTTTTTTACTATAACCGATTCCACAAAAGGGTTCAGGTCCTATGAAGGGTTAATCCCTACTTTGACTAATCTGCTATTTCATTTCGATCCACTCCAAGGTATCCCTGAACCCATTGGAGGATTCTACCCTTCTTAACATCATGAGGGGTTTCGTGGCTTTATCGCTTATCTCTTTTTCGTGTTTGTTCTGAAGAGTTTAGTCTCAATGACTTTTCCATTCCAAATTGATGGACTGAATGATGGTATAATATCTTCTATTCCTCCTGGGTTGATGGTTGATTGCTATCACTAAAATTTAGTGATAGTCTGATTGGAATGTCTCATATTTAACACTGGTATATTCATGTATATAAAGTAGAAGGCTAGATTTAAATAATTAAATTATTTTAATGATTATATGTATATAAATTTTGTTTCCAGATTAAAGAAATTCAAGTGAGCGACATATTACTGCGAGCTCCCTTGGCATTGGCAGAAGATGATCCCTAACTAAAAAAAAATAATGAAAAAAGGGAAGTTTATAAGGTCAACGATATGCCATATCAACATGATCAGTATTTCCTTTCTATATTTATATATATATATATATGTTTTATCATTTTTTTAATCGTTTATGTATTACTAGTTCGTAGTACAAAATATTTTAATTATAGTTTTTATTCTCTATATATGTATATTCGAAATATTTTCAAAAATTAGTGTTGTGTACTTAGTTTAGTGATGTAAGACAAAAGTACTTTGTCGTGGGACCATTGTTTTTACAAAATTTTCAAAATTGAAGATTAGAAATACTGGTCAGGTTCCAAAGTAATAGATTATAATTAATTTTTTTATATTTATATTGTATTTTGAAAACAAATTAACTTACCACTGATGAGTAAACAGAAAAATAAAAAAATCTCTAAATGAGAAAAATGTTTGGACAAAATTTTGGTTTCGGAAACATTAGTTTTTATAAATATAGTTTTTTCTATTCAAAATTTTCTTTTCTGGTGCAGTTTTTTTGCTTTCCTCCAAATTTCACCCAAAATAATTTGTATCTAAGGGTATTTCATGATATTTTTTAGTAAGGGGATTGAATTGGATACGAACAAGACTTTCGTTATCTAAAAACCTTGCATCGATAATCATTTTGACTAGGATTGTGAAATTATTGGATTGATGATCCGATACAAATAAATGGATCAGTTACGAGAAAAAAATTGTTAAAATGAAAAGAAAAATTCAAATATTTGTTTATTTCTAGTGGTGGTTAATTTTTTTGAATAATAGAGTTTTGAACAAAAGAGTTTTCGGTTCAATTTTTACCGAAAATTCGGAGTTAAGTATTTTATTTTACAAATTTCCAGATTCCCCATACGAAAACCGTCATTTAAATTTAAAATGTGGGATATTTTCTATAAGTTTATAATATTTTACATAAATCTTTACCCACAGTTAAATTGTTATAAATTTTACACGACTCGCAGTAATCCTCAGTATTTACTCAATAAACATATTTTTTTACAAATATTCTCATTTTAAAACCGTCTCTCCCCTTTTCCTCTGTTATCTTTTTATATTATGAAAAGTCTTTCCCTGGTATTCCCCCCCCTTATTTTCCATCTCCAGAAAGTATCGGTGTAACTAAAATCTTCTATTGCCTCTTTTCTTGGGTATGTTCTTTTATACCATTAAATCCTTCCCCAGTATTAATTCATCCATCCAACTTTTCATCTACTGATATAATCTTTCTTCTTGTACTTCTCTTTTCCTCTGTTATGTATCTTCACATACTTCTTTCCCTGGTATTCTTCCTTCTAATTTTCTATCTTCTGAAACTTGTTCTTTATGTTCTTTATCTTCTGTTTACACACCAGTTATTCACCCACTCAATTGATGGAAATGATTCTGAATTATTGAGCGATAACTGTGAGTTGATTTAAAAAGAATTTGAGAATTTTGTTAGAGTTTATTCGAAATTTTAATCCGATAACTGTGGTTAGAGAAATAGCAGCTTTTTCTAAAATGGAAAAAAAATGTGGTGGAGGTTTTTCAAGAGTGACTGTGAGCGTAACGTTTGATTTTTGCTATTAACAAAAAAAATGAACTTACGGCCTTAAAAAAAATTTTGTTAGTATTTTGTATTTGTATGTTTCATATGACAGAACATCACTGAAGTGAATAAATTTTTTTTATTGTGAGTTGTTATTTATTTCATTCCCCTTTCACCTCAAATTCATTGAAAACGAAACAAATTCTTAACCGAAGAAGATGAACCCACCTAAAAGAAATAAATAAGTAGAAGTTAAAATGGTTTAACGGTAAATATACCCAATCAAATCCTGAATTACATATTAACTGATTGCAAGCATAAACTCACCCCACAATTCAAGTGGAGAAAAAATTTACCTTAATTTGGATAAAGTTACACTGAAATGTATTTTTTCACAATTCCCTTCGTACACATCACGATTTTCCAGCTTAAAAAACTTAAATTAAGTACAAAAACGTCGAAAATATTGATATACCTTGCAACTATTTACTCACAAACACCATTACGTGGTTTCATAACTTTCCACCCTGAACCCCCTCAGGGGCCCAACGGCCCAAGAATAGGAACTGTAACAAATTCTTCTTTGCCCCCGGAGGGTTCTGAGCAAATAAAGCATCGATTCCTACCGATGTCGAAGCTCTAACCGGTGCTTTTGACAATTCCCAGCTCAAACACCACAAATCAGTGGAGCGGATAGAAAAAAAAGGAGACTAGTCAGAGCTTGACGGCTCCAGATCTTAAGGTTGCTACCCTCCTCCTTCCAGGCATCAAACCCGAAAATCCAGGTAAAACCTCTTGACAGGTATAGAGCCCCATCGAATGAGTTGTCTCCAAAACTGCACCTACAGGAGGAGTGTAATCAGAGGGAAAATAGCTACTGGGGTTGCATCGGAACCAAGACATAAAGAGGTGAAGCTTTCTAAAACATAGTAAAAAAAATAATTCATTCAATTGTGGTTGATGTTCATTTCTAGACCGAAGATCCTGAAGGTTGTCTGAAATCTGTCGTCCTGCCTGTAAACTTAAAGACTGATTGAACAAAGTGGTCATATATACTTTGAGATTGAGGCGTCTTTCAGCATTCATATTAATTAGAACCATTCTAAGCACCCTGTATTATTTGTTAAAAGAATATCTACAAATATAGGAAACTTCTGATAATGTTTTTGTGTTGCATTAGTAAAAATTTTAAAAAAATTGAAAGCTGAAACAAACTAGATCACATTCTATTGAAATTTCTTGTGGATTTTAAGAATGTAATAAAAACACAGGGTGTTCTATTAAAAAAAAAACAATCAATTTCTGGTATAACGAAAATTATATACTGAAATAATTTCAAATTCACATATTGTTATATGAAATAGTTGCAACCTTCATTTAATTTATTCTTAATTAGTAGTTCATATGACACAAGGACGAAAAGGAAGCAGACGCTGATATACCGAGGGTAACCGAAAAGTTCACTACTTCGTCTGAGTGTCATACATTACTTTTTAGTGACATATAAGCAAAAAATCGAAAATAATATACTTAGGTGATATCTTAAAGTTAAATTTAAAATCACGTACGTACTTTTACACTTATACTAAATCAGTTACAAATATTATCACACCTCAATCTACACCAACTAGAAAACGCACTAGTTTTACAAAATCTGAATCCATCAATTATACAATTTTTTTTCAAATTATATCATTAATGAATATAATTATGAAAGTTTTGAAATTTTTTCTTCATAATATAAAGTTTGTTTGTCTATGACTTTGTTTACACATGTTATGCACTGTCATTTAATCGATAATCATAGACAATGATATAGTAAAGGTTCTTTGTTTAAGTTATGCAACACATTATACGCGGCGAAAAAAATACTATTGTAGATGGACCAATCACATTTACTCAATTCTTTTCGATTAAATATTACGGCCGAAAAACGTCAATTTATGACACTATCGAATAAAATATATGTTAATATCTTTTATAATTAAATAAAAGTGATCAAAGATATTCTGTATGCTCCTATATCTACCTAAATATAGGCAACATTACATAAGGTGTTTAGTAAGGTGAGTGGCAATTCAATACATAATAACAATATGTATTATGCTAATGTCTGATATAATTACGTTTTGGTATATACATTGAATTCCAAAATTTAATTTCAATTGTAGTGTACGATTGAGTAATGATAAAGTCTGTCATTGCTTGGAATAAAAATGTAAATAAATATTCAATTGTTTATGAACGTATAAATATGGAATATTTTATTATTTTCAATAATTTTTATTTATTATTATGAATATTGTAGTGAATATTGGAATACCTGAATATGTAATTAAATAAACATACTAGAGGAAGTCAATTTTAAATTATTAGATAAAATCTTGCTGGTATTTTTTCAAAATTTCAGGTTTTACGAGCTACCGTAAAATCTTGCTTTTCATTGGATGATTAAAATGGAAGTACAAAATATTGCCAACAGAGGTAAATATTTGTAATGATCAAAGACGAAGCATGCTACGTTCTGCAATTGCCAACAAAACATTGAAAAGAGATAGAGTTATTATCGTTTGTTGTTACTCACTACGTTTGTTTCATAAACTAGACATATCTATTTCTCAGTTGTCTTGAGTGTGTCATCTTGAGTACTATGAAAGCGAAAATCATAAGGTTCGACGTATTTAATGTTAAATAATGGCATATCTGTGATATATATTGAGATTTAGAGATTTTACCTTGAAACTGAATTCACATTGAAAGGTAGTGTTTGTGAAAAGTGCAAATAAGCCAACTAGATTATGTCAAATATCCTATGATAGTTGACTAATGTAACATGGCCGCCTAAAGACCACTACAATACATGTCTTTTGTTGAATAAAATTCAATTTTTTTAATAAGAAATGGAGCTGAGAGTGGGGAACAAATATAGGCTTGGTCGAAAAATAGGATCTGGATCATTCGGAGATATTTATTTAGGTAAGTATTGACGTTTTATATTATACTTTATATTGTAAACAATGGGTGTACAGGTGTACTCGCTTAACAATATTAAAATCATTTCGGTTGGATATTTTATATTCTAGTTCCTTCAATGAAATTTCCAATACATTATTATTACATTTAATGCATTGTTGTTGACCAATAAAGAAAAAAAACTTGAGTTACCTTATTGTTTTAGTCTCAGCTGGTTTTGTTGACCTTTCAAGTGTTATTCTTATTAGTAAATCTATATAAAAAACAATTATTTCTTCATCTTTACGAATTTTTAACTATACCATAAAAATTGCTTGTCATATGAACTATATCATACTATTAATATATTTTTTTTAATTCAGCGTACATTTCAACCTTTATCTATTACAATGGTTAAATGTATTTTATTATCACGTAATTTTAAAACAAAATTTCTTATAGAGCTTTCTAGTAGTTTAAATATTGATACAAAGTTTTATTATTAAAAATAATTGAAGTTTATTTATAAATTCAAATAAATAGCATTATAATGATTATGAATATTACTCAAAGCACTAAAAATATTTGTGTAAAATCCACAATTTGACAGGTTTTAATAAAGTAATGGGCAATTTTTTTGTGATTATAATCGTTATTAAATGATGTTTCAACTGTATGTATGAAACAGTTGCTAAATTCCACTATTTTTAATTAAAAATTTAACACATCATAAATTTGTTGTTGAATTCATTTACATTTAGTGTTTTATCTAAACATCGAATATTGTATATCAGATTTACACGTTTGTTATAGTAATTTATATACCAATGATAAAGTGAAAACTAAATATTACTCCATCATTGCATAAGTATGATATTTATGGTTGAAAAATTTTTCGGGGTATCTCAATCTCCTTGTAAAAGTAATTTTCATCTTTCAAGGTTTAATTATATTAATGTTACATGACAAATTCGAATTTTTCCCCTTAGATAGACGTATCTATTTACTGGTTTTATCAAAATTTAAATATTTGGAATACATCATTTGAAATTAATCATAATTTGGATTATCTTAGATATACTTTCATAGGATAAATTTCTTATAGAAATTTTACTCTAATTTTTTCTTTAATATTACTTTTTGGATGAGATTATTCTTTGGTAATTGGTACAATCAAAGGGATACATCATACAGGGTGAGACAGTGATCTTCATTACAAAGATTGATTCACGTTTGAACAGGTCAAAATTGTCTTTTTTTTGCACTATATGGTCAAATAGTGTCCTCTAAATGAATCTATTATTACAAAACTGAAAATATGTTTGCTTCAATTTTTTATGAAGAGAAATAGATCAGTAGGTCGGTTTGTAATTGTAGGGAAATACCAGACATTATTCAAACAATAATTACCTTTTAAAATGTATATGAATGATGGAATTGAATGAGGCAATTTTAAAATAAGTAATAATTTGTACTAAAAACCAATATTAACATTAAACCAGTGAGTAGAACGCTCAGTATTAACTATTACTATTAGAATACAATTCGTTTATAAAGTAGAAGGCACACAATTGGCAAATGATTGTGCATTTTTTTCGCATTGTACAGTATTCAGCCTTCAACTAATTTTAAACGCGGAGTAGGTAAATAAATATCGTGTTCCACGTTCCTAAGTGGATGACTTTTCTAAAATAGGAGAATTGTGCTTACGGATAAGACAAACAGATTCAGATATGAATAAGGAAGGACAAATCATTATATTGAATCTTCTGAACAAGTCCAGGTAGTGAATCCAACTGTTTGATCTGCTCTGAGAAGTATGACTATTGAATCACACTACATGTGGGCACATTAAACAGGCAGAACTTAATTATTTTAGATTTAATTTCAAAGAATTGTCTACAACAAGCCCTAAGAATGTCACAAATTCAACGAGGTGTCATTGGTGGTGTTTTCTTAGTACAAAATGCTGTAATATTTTTTATATGATAAACGTTTAATTTTAGAAACATTGAGATATAAAAGATAAGAATCGTAACATGATTTAAATGTGATTTGGTCGCTAGATATGGTCCTTTGGATTGAAAAAAGACATATTTTACTGCCTTGAGGCACTCAGCATTAATTTAAATGAAAATAATACATTTATTTTATTTTGATTGTGTATTTTGAAGATAACTAATTGTTACAGGAACTAATATATCAACGGGAGAAGAAGTAGCAATCAAATTAGAATGTATAAAAACGAGGCATCCTCAGTTGCACATAGAATCCAAGTTTTACAAAATGATGCAGGGAGGAGGTAAGTGAACATTCATATCACAATTACTAATCTTGTTTATTGCCTTATGTACACAACAAATTTAAAAATGTAAATATCTTTGTTATTAATGACCGAGATTAATAATTTGTTTATAAAAGTAAGATATGTATATTGAACTTTCATCAACAATTGATAACAAACAATAATACTGAGATTACATAACAATTAGATCTCGGTACCAACACTAATTCATGTAAACAAGCAAACTAGCATCGAAGGTTCTTTAAACATTTTATTTCTCTTTGTTAATTACGATAACATTGGGAAAATAGCAGAGGAAGTGACGGATTTGCTTGAAATTCTTTACGATCATAAAAGATACATTCCGTTTATTCGAATTAAAATCCAACGTCCCCTTAAACCAAACCTAGAGTCATTGGAGACCTATTTGTATCAATCGTATTAACCCAGGGATGCCGGATATTACCCATTGTATCCTGGGATGCTCTGGTACCGTTTAGGGTACATTTGAACTACTGTTACTAGTGAGAATCGAATTTATAAACAAAGCACACAGAACGAAAGTTGTCGGAGTGAAATTCTTGATTAGTTTAAAAAAAAAATTAACGAGCCAAAACAAAACTGTAATTCCAATGAAAACTAATGATTCCCATAAAAAATTAATTACGAAGGGGCGCAATTAAAAAATAATTTATAAGAAATAAAACTTTGAAAGAATGGATGATTATGTTTGAGCCTTATTTGTAACTTTCCCTATTTAAAATTTATGGCGTCGTAAAAAACTTGATACAAAATCCGGACGTTTGTACCACTCTGTATAAGTTTTTTTCCATTACATGTTGGATGACAGCAACAGGTTAATTTTAGGCGTTTGTTTACATTCCGGTTGTTATTATTTAAATAAATTTCGTATATACAGGGTGGCCGATTCAATATATTTTCATATAACATCAAAAAGTTCTGTTTGAAATTCCTAACCTCTTCAATATTACAGTTATAAATCAACGTGCTTAATTGTCCGTTACTTCCTTTGGCTTAATTAAAATGAAATTGTCATTATGCAAAGGATATTAGTTAAAGCTTAGTCGATACGTCATCCAAAGTACGGTTTATCATATAAAAATAATGAATTTTACATCAGAATCCATATAAACATTTGGAATGATGATAATCGAGTGTTCATTGATGTTTATAGATGGCGTTGTGTCTAGTTGTCACGTTTTTTAGGAAACTGCGGGTTTTTTCTGGAATATTCTTGAACAAATATGTACAAAACCATTACAGATTTTGTTTTTTGTGTCAATATCTATTTAAAATAAGGCTTAACGAACAATCTAAAATGTTAAATAACAAACGAAAGTGTTTCGAAAGATTTTTTTTGGAATGTTGTTTCTAAATGAGGAACCTTTGAACTTCTGTATCTTCTAAAGCAAGCCATACAGTTAAAAAAAGGGATCTTTTTCATAAAACAGTATTCTCGAACGTTCTAGACTGTTTTAGAAACTTCTAGAAGTCTTTTGAACCTTCTTAGTTCCAAAAAGTACGATTATTAGATAAAAATGAGGACCTTCTTCATGGACGAGGTGTAAAAAGTATCCTGGAACTTTGTGGGATGTCCTCGGATGTTCTAGACTATTTTAGAAACTTCTAGAGGTCTTTTCAACCTTCTTAGTACGATTATTAGATAAAAACAAGGACCTTCTTCGTGGACGAGGTATAAAACAGTATTTTGGAATGTTGTGGGATGCCCTCGGATGTTCTAGACTGTTTTAGAAACTTCTAGAGGTCTTTTCAACCTTCTTAGTACGATTATTAGATAAAAACAAGGACCTTCTTCGTGGACGAGGTATAAAACAGTATTTTGGAATGTTGTGGGATGCCCTCGGATGTTCTAGACTGTTTTAGAAACTTCTAGAGGTCTTTTCAACCTTCTTAGTACGATTATTAAATAAAAACAAGGACCTTCTTCGTGGACGAGGTTTAAAACAGTATTTTGGAATGTTGTGGGATGCCCTCGAACGTTCTAGACTATTTTAGAAACTTCTAGAGGTCTTTTCAACCTTCTTAGTTCCAAAAAGTACGATTACTACATAAAAATGAGGACCTTCTTCATGGACGAGGTATAAAACAGTATCCTGGAACGTTGTGGGATGCCCTCGGACGTTCTAGACTGTTTTAGAAACTTCTAGAGGTCTTTTAAACCTTCTTAGTTCCAAAAAGTATGATTACTAGATAAAAACAAGGACCTTCTTCATGGACGAGGTATAAAACAGTATCCTGGAACGTTGTGGGATGCCCTCGGACGTTCTAGACTGTTTTAGAAACTTCTAGAGGTCTTTTAAACCTTCTTAGTTCCAAAAAGTATGATTACTTGATAAAAACAAGGACCTTCTTCGTGGACGAGGTATAAAACGGTATTCTGGAACTTTGTGGGATGCCCTCGGACGTTCTAGACTGTTTTAGAAACTTCTAGAGGTCTTTTAAACCTTCTTAGTTCCAAAAAGTATGATTACTAGATAAAAACAAGGACCTTCTTCGTGGACGAGGTATAAAACGGTATCCTGGAACTTTGTGGGATGCCCTCGGACGTTCTAGACTGTTATAGAAACTTCTAGAGGTCTTTTAAACCTTCTTAGTTCCAAAAAGTATGATTACTAGATAAAAACAAGGACCTTCTTCGTGGACGAGGTATAAAACGGTATCCTGGAACTTTGTGGGATGCCCTCGGACGTTCTAGACTGTTTTAGAAACTTCTAGAGGTCTTTTAAACCTTCTTAGTTCCAAAAAGTATGATTATTAGATAAAAACAAGGACCTTCTTCGTGGACGAGGTATAAAACGGTATCCTGGAACTTTGTGGGATGCCCTCGGACGTTCTAGACTGTTATAGAAACTTCTAGAGGTCTTTTCAACCTTCTTAGTTCCAAAAAGTATGATTATTAGATAAAAATGAGGACCTTCTTCGTGGATGAGGTATAAATCAGTATCCTGGTACATTGTGGGATGCCCTCGGACGTTCTAGACTGTTATAGAAACTTCTAGAAGTATTTTTAACCTTTCTATTTGCAAAAAGTACAAACAAAAGGTAAAAACAAGAGTCTTCTAGATCCATTTTGAGGACGGAACTTTAAGTCTTCACATCTTTAAAAGTAGGACGTTTGGTTAAAATCTGGAACCTTGTTCGTGGACGAGAAACAGCATTCACTACATAAAGTGAGGTTATTTTTGAGTATAGAAGGAACGAACTATTTTCAATAATATACAATTATATTCATAAACATTTCGACAATTAATTGTTTGTCTATTATTTATTTGTTAAAAACGTCATTCATTTTTCGAAATAATTGTTTGCGTTCTAACCCAATTCAACGTACAAAACATCGAAAATCCAAAAGTACAAACAGTGAAATTCTCTCACGACAGACAATACAGTACTTTGACCTTACATAAGCTCTTCAGTCAATACGCTCAACATAACCATAACATTAATAGTTTATTATTTGTCATGTGTCGCTTGTACGTAATTTTGTGCTTTTGACTGCATTATACAGGGTCGTTCTTTATCATTTTATATAATCTATCATTTATCAATTTATATTCAATAGAAATCGTTAAAAAAAAATTGAAAATTCGTTTTTCTGTTTCTTATTCTTTCATTATCTTATCCGTTGTTCATGGACGAAGTATAAAACAGTTTTTTGGAACGTTGTGGGATGCCTTCGAACGTTCTAGACTGTTTTAGAAACTTCTAGAGGTCTTTTAAACCTTTTTAGTTACAAAAAGTACGATTATTAGATAAAAATGAGGACCTTCTTCGTGGACGAGGTATAAATCAGTATCCTGGAACTTTGTGGGATGCTTTCGAACGTTCTAGACTGTTTTAGAAACTTCTAGAGGTCTTTTCAACCTTTTTAGTTACAAAAAGTACGATTATTAGATAAAAATGAGGACCTTCTTCGTGGACGAGGTATAAATCAGTATCCTGGAACTTTGTGGGATGCTTTCGAACGTTCTAGACTGTTTTAGAAACTTCTAGAGGTCTTTTAAACCTTCTTAGTTCCAAAAAGTACGATTATTAGATAAAAATGAGGATCTTCTTCGTGGACGAGGTATAAATCAGTATCCTGGAACTTTGTGGGATGCTTTCGAACGTTCTAGACTGTTTTAGAAACTTCTAGAGGTCTTTTAAACCTTTTTAGTTGCAAAAAGTACGATTACTACATAAAAATGAGGACCTTCTTCGTGGACGAGGTATAAATCAGTATCCTGGAACTTTGTGGGATACCCTCGAACGTTCTAGACTGTTTTAGAAACTTCTAGAGATCTTTTAAACCTTTTTAGTTGCAAAAAGTACGATTACTACATAAAAATGAGGACCTTCTTCGTGGACGAGGTATAAATCAGTATCCTGGAACTTTGTGGGATACCCTCGAACGTTCTAGACTGTTTTAGAAACTTCTAGAGGTCTTTTCAACCTTCTTAGTTCCAAAAAGTACGATTACTACATAAAAATGAGGACCTTCTTCGTGGACGAGGTATAAATCAGTATCCTGGAACTTTGTGGGATACCCTCGAACGTTCTAGACTGTTTTAGAAACTTCTAGAGGTCTTTTAAACCTTTTTAGTTGCAAAAAGTACGATTACTACATAAAAATGAGGACCTTCTTCGTGGACGAGGTATAAATCAGTATCCTGGAACTTTGTGGGATGCCCTCGGACGTTCTAGACTGTTTTAGAAACTTCTAGAGGTCTTTTAAACCTTCTTAGTTCCAAAAAGTATGATTACTAGATAAAAACAAGGACCTTCTTCGTGGACGAGGTATAAATCAGTATCCTGGAACTTTGTGGGATGCTTTCGAACGTTCTAGACTGTTTTAGAAACTTCTAGAGGTCTTTTAAGCCTTTTTAGTTGCAAAAAGTACGATTACTACATAAAAATGAGGACCTTCTTCGTGGACGAGGTATAAATCAGTATCCTGGAACTTTGTGGGATGCCCTCGGACGTTCTAGACTGTTTTAGAAACTTCTAGAGGTCTTTTAAACCTTCTTAGTTCCAAAAAGTATGATTACTAGATAAAAACAAGGACCTTCTTCGTGGACGAGGTATAAAACAGTATCCTGGAACTTTGTGGGATGCCCTCGGACGTTCTAGACTGTTTTAGAAACTTCTAGAGGTCTTTTAAACCTTCTTAGTTCCAAAAAGTATGATTACTAGATAAAAACAAGGACCTTCTTCGTGGACGAGGTATAAATCAGTATCCTGGAACTTTGTGGGATGCCCTCGGACGTTCTAGACTGTTTTAGAAACTTCTAGAGGTCTTTTCAACCTTTTTAGTTACAAAAAGTACGATTATTAGATAAAAATGAGGACCTTCTTCGTGGACGAGGTATAAATCAGTATCCTGGAACTTTGTGGGATGCTTTCGAACGTTCTAGACTGTTTTAGAAACTTCTAGAGGTCTTTTAAACCTTCTTAGTTCCAAAAAGTACGATTATTAGATAAAAATGAGGATCTTCTTCGTGGACGAGGTATAAATCAGTATCCTGGAACTTTGTGGGATGCTTTCGAACGTTCTAGACTGTTTTAGAAACTTCTAGAGGTCTTTTAAACCTTTTTAGTTGCAAAAAGTACGATTACTACATAAAAATGAGGACCTTCTTCGTGGACGAGGTATAAATCAGTATCCTGGAACTTTGTGGGATACCCTCGAACGTTCTAGACTGTTTTAGAAACTTCTAGAGATCTTTTAAACCTTTTTAGTTGCAAAAAGTACGATTACTACATAAAAATGAGGACCTTCTTCGTGGACGAGGTATAAATCAGTATCCTGGAACTTTGTGGGATACCCTCGAACGTTCTAGACTGTTTTAGAAACTTCTAGAGGTCTTTTCAACCTTCTTAGTTCCAAAAAGTACGATTACTACATAAAAATGAGGACCTTCTTCGTGGACGAGGTATAAATCAGTATCCTGGAACTTTGTGGGATACCCTCGAACGTTCTAGACTGTTTTAGAAACTTCTAGAGGTCTTTTAAACCTTTTTAGTTGCAAAAAGTACGATTACTACATAAAAATGAGGACCTTCTTCGTGGACGAGGTATAAATCAGTATCCTGGAACTTTGTGGGATGCCCTCGGACGTTCTAGACTGTTTTAGAAACTTCTAGAGGTCTTTTAAACCTTCTTAGTTCCAAAAAGTATGATTACTAGATAAAAACAAGGACCTTCTTCGTGGACGAGGTATAAAACAGTATCCTGGAACTTTGTGGGATGCCCTCGGACGTTCTAGACTGTTTTAGAAACTTCTAGAGGTCTTTTAAACCTTCTTAGTTCCAAAAAGTATGATTACTAGATAAAAACAAGGACCTTCTTCGTGGACGAGGTATAAATCAGTATCCTGGAACTTTGTGGGATGCTTTCGAACGTTCTAGACTGTTTTAGAAACTTCTAGAGGTCTTTTAAGCCTTTTTAGTTGCAAAAAGTACGATTACTACATAAAAATGAGGACCTTCTTCGTGGACGAGGTATAAATCAGTATCCTGGAACTTTGTGGGATGCCCTCGGACGTTCTAGACTGTTTTAGAAACTTCTAGAGGTCTTTTAAACCTTCTTAGTTCCAAAAAGTATGATTACTAGATAAAAACAAGGACCTTCTTCGTGGACGAGGTATAAAACAGTATCCTGGAACTTTGTGGGATGCCCTCGGACGTTCTAGACTGTTTTAGAAACTTCTAGAGGTCTTTTAAACCTTCTTAGTTCCAAAAAGTATGATTACTAGATAAAAACAAGGACCTTCTTCGTGGACGAGGTATAAATCAGTATCCTGGAACTTTGTGGGATGCTTTCGAACGTTCTAGACTGTTTTAGAAACTTCTAGAGGTCTTTTAAAACTTTTTAGTTGCAAAAAGTACGATTACTACATAAAAATGAGGACCTTCTTCATGGACGAGGTATAAAACAGTATCCTGGAACGTTGTGGGATGCCCTCGGACGTTCTAGACTGTTTTAGAAACTTCTAGAGGTCTTTTAAACCTTCTTAGTTCCAAAAAGTATGATTACTAGATAAAAATGAGGACCTTCTTCGTGGACGAGGTATAAAACGGTATCCTGGAACTTTGTGGGATACCCTCGAACGTTCTAGACTATTTTAGAAACTTCTAGAAATCTTTTAAACCTTTGTAGTGTTGTAACTGATAGTTCTGAGTCAGGTAGATAACCTTTTTTTAAGGGTTACTTACCCCTATTTAGCGCTACTTCAAACAAGTGTGGTTATCGATCACATTGCGAGTATAGTACACGCTATCTAATGGTCGCGTAAACTATAACGTGACGGGTACACATCCGCACGCCATCATTTAACTACACATTTGTTAATTCCGCAACTACGAATTTTGTAAAGTAAAATCAAGTGTCAAGCTTTATTAAAAAACCTGATTTACATCGTGGAATATCCCGGAGCTGTAATTTTTCATCTCCAAGGTCTTTTAAGTCGATTATTTCATTCAATATCCACTCATCGTCATAAATTTCATGACCCGGCCACTTTCTAATTATTAATAGATCAGATCAGATCAGAATTTGATTTTTTTTTGTTGTATACCAAAACTTCCCTTACAAAACACCCTATATATAAGCGAAAACCGCATGGAAATATATCTAGCAGCCTTTGAGACAGACGCAGAATTGTCCTTAATCCTTTTTTTTTTATTTTTGTTTCAGTTGGTATTCCCGTGATAAAATGGTGCGGTTCCGAAGGTGATTACAACGTAATGGTGATGGAATTGCTAGGTCCCTCTTTGGAAGATCTATTCAATTTTTGTTCGAGACGTTTTTCCTTGAAAACCGTACTTTTATTGGCGGACCAATTGATCTCGCGCACCGATTTTATCCATTCTCGAAATTTCATACACAGAGACATTAAACCCGATAACTTCCTAATGGGATTGGGCAAAAAGGGCAACCTCGTTTACATAATCGATTTCGGTTTGGCGAAAAAGTACAGAGACGGAAGGACCCACCAACACATACCCTATAAGGAGAATAAAAATTTAACCGGTAAGTTTATTATCTTTTACCTCGTATAAAGTGGGATTTTTGGTGGTTTTAAGATACGTATAAAGCTTGTGTGTGTGTGTGAAATAAGCTCTGCGTTACTTCAAATCTGGCGTTTAGTCCCAATGGGTCCCTCCAAGGCCTTAGCTAAATCTTACAATTGCAATTTTATAGGTTATGTGCAATTTTTATTGCACATAACCTGTAATTCTATAAAGAAATCTGGTTATTTTCGATTTTCTGTTAAACAAATGCCACCGTATGAGGTTTAAATGTCATACGTAAGTTGAAAGGGGTAGTTTTGGTTGCTGGCAGCCTTGGTACCATAGCGAAAGCCTTGTATTATACCTGACAAGCAATATGTAGTTGTAAGAAAAAATGTTAACCTTAAAAATACTTGAAAACAATTTCTTAGTATCATAAAATTGATAATATACCATATAGTGACCTTGAAAAAAATTGTGCACAATTTTTTGAACCATTTCAAGCAGTTTCAGTATCAAACAATTCATGACATGCGATAATCTGGCCTTGTATGCGATCTTTGCACCATATAAAGCAGCCTTGATATTAAACAATTGATGATGTGGAACATTTTGACCTTGAAAAGAATTCATTTGAACCTTTTCACGCGACCTTGATATAAAAAAAATGATAATATGCAATATTCTAACGTTGGATTGAATTATGCGCAATTTTTGCCCATTTTTAAGTAGCCTTAATAAGAAACGGTTCATGATGTGCAATATTCTGACCTTGGAAGAGATTCTACGCAATATTCGCACCATTTTAAGCGGCCTTAATATCAGAAAATCGATAATATAAGACATTTTGACCTTGGAAAAAATTGTAGAAAATCCTAGTACCGTTTCAAGAGGTTTCGATATCAAACAATTCATAATATGCAATATTCTGACCTTGGAAGCGATTCTATGTTATTTTGAACCATTTTAAGCAGCCTTAATATCAGAAAAACTATAATATGATACATTTCGACCTTGAAGGACTTTATTTGGACCATGTTAAGAGACCTTAATATAAAACAATTCATAATATGCAATATTCTGACCTTGGAAGCGATTCTATGTTATTTTGAACCATTTTAAGCAGCCTCAATATCAGAAAAACTATAATATGATACATTTCGACCATGAAGGACTTTATTTGGACCATGTTAAGAGACCTTAATATAAAACAATTCATAATATGCAATATTCTGACCTTGGAAGCCATTCTATGTTATTTTGCACCGTTTTAAGCAGCCTTAATATCAGAAAAACTATAATATGATACATTTCGACCTTGAAGGACTTTATTTGGACCATGTTAAGAGACCTTAATATAAAACAATTCATAATATGCAATATTCTGACCTTGGAAGCGATTCTATGTTATTTTGAACCATTTTAAGCAGCCTTAATATCAGAAAAACTATAATATGATACATTTCGACCTTGAAGGACTTTATTTGGACCATGTTAAGAGACCTTAATATAAAACAATTCATAATATGCAATATTCTGACCTTGGAAGCGATTCTATGTTATTTTGAACCATTTTAAGCAGCCTTAATATCAGAAAAACTATAATATGATACATTTCGACCTTGAAGGACTTTATTTGGACCATGTTAAGAGACCTTAATATAAAACAATTCATAATATGCAATATTCTGACCTTGGAAGCGATTCTATGTTATTTTGAACCATTTTAAGCAGCCTTAATATCAGAAAAACTATAATATGATACATTTCGACCTTGAAGGACTTTATTTGGACCATGTTAAGAGACCTTAATATAAAACAATTCATAATATGCAATATTCTGACCTTGGAAGCGATTCTATGTTATTTTGAACCATTTTAAGCAGCCTTAATATCAGAAAAACTATAATATGATACATTTCGACCTTGAAGGACTTTATTTGGACCATGTTAAGAGACCTTAATATAAAACAATTCATAATATGCAATATTCTGACCTTGGAAGCGATTCTATGTTATTTTGAACCATTTTAAGCAGCCTTAATATCAGAAAAACTATAATATGATACATTTCGACCTTGAAGGACTTTATTTGGACCATGTTAAGAGACCTTAATATAAAACAATTCATAATATGCAATATTCTGACCTTGGAAGCGATTCTATGTTATTTTGAACCATTTTAAGCAGCCTTAATATCAGAAAAACTATAATATGATACATTTCGACCTTGAAGGACTTTATTTGGACCATGTTAAGAGACCTTAATATAAAACAATTCATAATATGCAATATTCTGACCTTGGAAGCGATTCTATGTTATTTTGAACCATTTTAAGCAGCCTTAATATCAGAAAAACTATAATATGATACATTTCGACCTTGAAGGACTTTATTTGGACCATGTTAAGAGACCTTAATATAAAACAATTCATAATATGCAATATTCTGACCTTGGAAGCGATTCTATGTTATTTTGAACCATTTTAAGCAGCCTTAATATCAGAAAAACTATAATATGATACATTTCGACCTTGAAGGACTTTATTTGGACCATGTTAAGAGACCTTAATATAAAACAATTCATAATATGCAATATTCTGACCTTGGAAGCGATTCTATGTTATTTTGCACCGTTTTAAGCAGCCTTAATATCAGAAAAACTATAATATGATACATTTCGACCTTGAAGGACTTTATTTGGACCATGTTAAGATACCTTAATATAAAACAATTCATAATATGCAATATTCTGACCTTGGAAGCGATTCTATGTAGTTTTTGCATCATTTTAAGCAGCCTTAATGTCAAACAACTGATAATATGACACATTTCGACCTTGAAGGACTTTATTTGGACCATGTCAAGCGACCTTAATACAAAACAATTCATAATATGCAATATTCTGACCTTGGAAGCGATTCTATGTAGTTTTTGCATCATTTTAAGCAGCCTTAATGTCAAACAACTGATAATATGACACATTTCGACCTTGAAGGACTTTATTTGGACCATGTCAAGCGACCTTAATACAAAACAATTCATAATATGCAATATTCTGACCTTGGAAGCGATTCTATGTAGTTTTTGCATCATTTTAAGCAGCCTTAATGTCAAACAACTGATAATATGACACATTTCGACCTTGAAGGACTTTATTTGGACCATGTCAAGCGACCTTAATACAAAACAATTCATAATATGCAATATTCTGACCTTGGAAGCCATTCTATGCTATTTTGCACCGTTTTAAGCAGCCTTAATATCAGAAAAACTATAATATGACACATTTCGACCTTGAAGGACTTTATTTGGACCATGTCAAGCGACCTTAATACAAAACAATCCATAATATGCAATATTCTGACCTTGGAAGCGATTCTATGTATTAGGGGCATTTTTTTGCACCACCTTGATATCGAACGATTGATAATATGCAATATTTTGATCCCGAAATCCTCAAAGAACGATATTAATAACTCCCAAACGAATTTTGAGCCAAAATAAAACGTAAAACACATTTCAAATATTCCAACAATTTCTATCTGGATATAATGTCGAAAATAAATTTTTTGTAAGGCAGTGTATACTTCGCACGCATCGTTAATCAACTTTTTAACGATTTTTTTTTCGTTTCTCGAAGCATTTTTTCATTGAATCAAATTTAAATATAAACTTCTCCTCAATTCGGGAAACGTATTAACACTCTTTCTAACACGCTACTGGTTTTCGACACCTGACATTACCCAGACACACTTATCGCGTTTATATTCACGGCTCAAGGTCATTTCTATTTTCAAGACAACTCGAATCATATTTAATTCAATTTTACTTACACACACACACACACAATTATAATAATAAATTTATTTATTTAAATATTCTATTCGAAGTAAATTTTAAAGTTTTATTTTCGCCCCGAACAAATTTGAATTAACAATTCCACCGCCGGACGATAGTTTCAGACAATTTGCAAAATTATTTAACGTCGTTTCGACACGTTTAAAATAAAAATTGTTTATTAAATAAAAATTATTTATAGACACCTACTTACACAACCACCGCGCTACCAATTAAAGTACATATCGACATAAAGTAAAAGCCTTTGATAAAAAAAATTCAAAGTAAAGGTCAAGCAATTCATTATATTCGACAGGGTCGTATTAAGGACTAAACGATGTTGTATTTAAATTGGGCTAACATATAAACGACTAATAACAAGGATTATGAAACTTTATATTTCGATTAAGGACCGTAGTTCATAGTAGGAACTCGGGCGGCCGAAGGAACCTTAAGTAATTAGGCCTTTTTTAAAGGCCATAGTTCCCTAACCTAACCTAACCGCTCCGGGTACTCAAAAATGACGTGGTTGACTGTTTCGAGCACCTGCAGCACTCTAGGTCGTCCGACACCATCTCCAAGCGGTTATCCAAGGCCTTTTTGTTACTGACGTAGTTCCTTACTCGACATTAGTCATTAGAAAAGCCAATCAGACGTTTTGGTCTGAATCTTTTTGATTCCATCGTGTCCTAACCGCTCCGGGTACTCAAAAATGACGTGGTGAACTGTTTCGAGCACCTGCAGCACTCTAGGTCGTCCGACACCATCTCCAAGCGGTTATCCAAGGCCTTTTTGTTACTGACGTAGTTCCTTACTCGACATTAGTCATTAGAAAAGCCAATCAGACGTTTTGGTCTGAATCTTTTTGATTCCATCGTGTCCTAACCGCTCCGGGTACTCAAAAATGACGTAGTGAACTGTTTCGAGCACCTGCAGCACTCTAGGTCGTCCGACACCATCTCCAAGCGGTTATCCAAGGCCTTTTTGTTACTGACGTAGTTCCTTACTCGACATTAGTCATTAGAAAAGCCAATCAGACGTTTTGGTCTGAATCTTTTTGATTCCATCGTGTCCTAACCGCTCCGGGTACTCAAAAATGACGTGGTGAACTGTTTCGAGCACCTGCAGCACTCTAGGTCGTCCGACACCATCTCCAAGCGGTTATCCAAGGCCTTTTTGTTACTGACGTAGTTCCTTACTCGACATTAGTCATTAGAGAAGCCAATCAGACGTTTTGGTCTGAATCTTTTTGATTCCATCGTGTCCTAACCGCTCCGGGTACTCAAAAATGACGTGGTGAACTGTTTCGAGCACCTGCAGCACTCTAGGTCGTCCGACACCATCTCCAAGCGGTTATCCAAGGCCTTTTTGTTACTGACGTAGTTCCTTACTCGACATTAGTCATTAGAAAAGCCAATCAGACGTTTTGGTCTGAATCTTTTTGATTCCATCGTGTCCTAACCGCTCCGGGTACTCAAAAATGACGTGGTGAACTGTTTCGAGCACCTGCAGCACTCTAGGTCGTCCGACACCATCTCCAAGCGGTTATCCAAGGCCTTTTTGTTACTGACGTAGTTCCTTACTCGACATTAGTCATTAGAGAAGCCAATCAGACGTTTTGGTCTGAATCTTTTTGATTCCATTGTGTCCTAACCGCTCCGGGTACTCAAAAATGACGTGGTGAACTGTTTCGAGCACCTGCAGCACTCTAGGTCGTCCGACACCATCTCCAAGCGGTTATCCAAGGCCTTTTTGTTACTGACGTAGTTCCTTACTCGACATTAGTCATAAGAAAAGCCAATCAGACGTTTTGGTCTGAATCTTTTTGATTCCATCGTGTCCTAACCGCTCCGGGTACTCAAAAATGACGTGGTGAACTGTTTCGAGCACCTGCAGCACTCTAGGTCGTCCGACACCATCTCCAAGCGGTTATCCAAGGCCTTTTTGTTACTGACGTAGTTCCTTACTCGACATTAGTCATTAGAAAAGCCAATCAGACGTTTTGGTCTGAATCTTTTTGATTCCATCGTGTCCTAACCGCTCCGGGTACTCAAAAATGACGTGGTGAACTGTTTCGAGCACCTGCAGCACTCTAGGTCGTCCGACACCATCTCCAAGCGGTTATCCAAGGCTTTTTTGTTACTGACGTAGTTCCCTACTTGACATTAGTCATTAGAGAAGCCAATCAGACGTTTTGGTCTGAATCTTTTTGATTCCATTGTGTCCTAACCGCTCCGGGTACTCAAAAATGACGTGGTGAACTGTTTCGAGCACCTGCAGCACTCTAGGTCGTCCGACACCATCTCCAAGCGGTTATCCAAGGCTTTTTTGTTACTGACGTAGTTCCCTACTTGACATTAGTCATTAGAGAAGCCAATCAGACGTTTTGGTCTGAATCTTTTTGATTCCATTGTGTCCTAACCGCTCCGGGTACTCAAAAATGACGTGGTGAACTGTTTCGAGCACCTGCAGCACTCTAGGTCGTCCGACACCATCTCCAAGCGGTTATCCAAGGCCTTTTTGTTACTGACGTAGTTCCTTACTCGACATTAGTCATTAGAAAAGCCAATCAGACGTTTTGGTCTGAATCTTTTTGATTCCATCGTGTCCTAACCGCTCCGGGTACTCAAAAATGACGTGGTGAACTGTTTCGAGCACCTGCAGCACTCTAGGTCGTCCGACACCATCTCCAAGCGGTTATCCAAGGCTTTTTTGTTACTGACGTAGTTCCTTACTCGACATTAGTCATTAGAGAAGCCAATCAGACGTTTTGGTCTGAATCTTTTTGATTCCATTGTGTCCTAACCGCTCCGGGTACTCAAAAATGACGTGGTGAACTGTTTCGAGCACCTGCAGCACTCTAGGTCGTCCGACACCATCTCCAAGCGGTTATCCAAGGCCTTTTTGTTACTGACGTAGTTCCTTACTCGACATTAGTCATTAGAAAAGCCAATCAGACGTTTTGGTCTGAATCTTTTTGATTCCATCGTGTCCTAACCGCTCCGGGTACTCAAAAATGACGTGGTGAACTGTTTCGAGCACCTGCAGCACTCTAGGTCGTCCGACACCATCTCCAAGCGGTTATCCAAGGCTTTTTTGTTACTGACGTAGTTCCCTACTTGACATTAGTCATTAGAGAAGCCAATCAGACGTTTTGGTCTGAATCTTTTTGATTCCATTGTGTCCTAACCGCTCCGGGTACTCAAAAATGACGTGGTGAACTGTTTCGAGCACCTGCAGCACTCTAGGTCGTCCGACACCATCTCCAAGCGGTTATCCAAGGCTTTTTTGTTACTGACGTAGTTCCCTACTTGACATTAGTCATTAGAGAAGCCAATCAGACGTTTTGGTCTGAATCTTTTTGATTCCATTGTGTCCTAACCGCTCCGGGTACTCAAAAATGACGTGGTGAACTGTTTCGAGCACCTGCAGCACTCTAGGTCGTCCGACACCATCTCCAAGCGGTTATCCAAGGCCTTTTTGTTACTGACGTAGTTCCTTACTCGACATTAGTCATTAGAAAAGCCAATCAGACGTTTTGGTCTGAATCTTTTTGATTCCATCGTGTCCTAACCGCTCCGGGTACTCAAAAATGACGTGGTGAACTGTTTCGAGCACCTGCAGCACTCTAGGTCGTCCGACACCATCTCCAAGCGGTTATCCAAGGCCTTTTTGTTACTGACGTAGTTCCTTACTCGACATTAGTCATTAGAGAAGCCAATCAGACGTTTTGGTCTGAATCTTTTTGATTCCATTGTGTCCTAACCGCTTCTACTCCTCTACAAGGTCCAGATTGGTCCTTGTTTGGAGTATCGTTCGCTCATTTGGAGCTCGGCTCCCAAGCATTTCCCCCAGATAGTTTAGAGCACGGAAGACTCAGTTTTACCGATGCTTCCAAGGCGGAGCTCTCCCGAGATGTCCAACATGATCCCACCTGGAGGAGTATATGCTTGCAGACGCCCAAAACGTCAATTTATCGGGACAGTTTCCATTGGAAAAGCGGAAACTACCAAGGCACGTCTTTCCCGAAGTTTCCACAAACATCTTCGGAGTGTAGGCGCCGTTTGAGCGTACTCGGGCGTACTAGGGTTCTCGGTCGACGTTTCCTCGTACATTTCGTGGCGGTATATTTTTTTCTGGTGGCTAAATGTAGTACGTCTTAGTCCAAAATATATTTTGTCGGTTTATTAACACGCCGTCGTCGTCTTTCCGTTCCAGGTACCGCAAGGTATGCTAGTATAAATACGCATTTAGGTATCGAACAATCCAGGAGGGACGATTTGGAATCGTTAGGTTACGTTTTAATGTATTTCAACAGGGGTTCGCTGCCTTGGCAAGGATTGAAAGCCGCCAATAAAAGGCAAAAGTATGAACGTATATCCGAAAAAAAAATGTCTACTCCTATAGAAGAACTTTGTAAGGTAAATATTCGAATATACGGCGGAACGCAAATAAACGTTTTTGTTTTGTTTTTTTTTTCCCGTTTTTCCAGGGTTACCCCAAAGAATTTCCGACTTATCTGAATTATTGTCGACAATTGAGGTTCGAAGAAAGGCCCGATTATAGTTATTTGAGACAACTGTTTAGGACTTTATTTCATAGACAAGGTTTCACGTACGATTACGTGTTCGACTGGAACATGCTCAAATTCGGCGGTAAGAAGAACATGATTCTAAAATCTATATAAGTTATTGTAACGTTTTTTGTTTTCGTTTTTTTTTTTTTTTCAGGCGGTTCTCGAGGGAATCACTGCGAAGAAAACGGCGGAGGCGGTAGATCTAGCGCTAGATACGGAAGTCACGCCGCCGTCGTTCCGGCCGATTCGTCGCCGGCGGCTCCGCAATCGAGAACGCGGCGGCCGCACGATTCCGCACGTATGGAAATGGTTTCCGCGGGTGGAAACGCGCCTGCGCAAAATACGCTCGACGAAGTTATACGTGGTAAGCGTCCGCGTATATAAACAACACACTTATTTCCCAAAATACATTTATATATAATTTTTTTTTTATTAGATTCGCCCAGGATGTACGATAATCACGAGAGACGCGTGTCTTTGCGACTTAGAGCTGGACAGGGAGTTCCGAATACTTCTACTTCGGACCTAAGCACTTCTAAACAAGCCAAGTGAGTTACAAATCTGGTTTGTATTCGGGGTTTGTCCATTCCTAGTTTCTACATTTCAATAAATCATCATTTATTACACATTTTATAGTTTATTCCCATTTTAAAAGTTATAAGAATGTTCTAGAACGTCCTCGAGTTGATAAGAAGATTATAGAATGTTCTTAGATTGATAAAAAGTGCTATAGAATGTTCTCGAATTGGTAAGAACACTATATAATGTTCTAACATTGATAAGAAAGTCTCAAGATTGATAAGAACACAATAAAATGTACTATAATTGATAAGAACATTATAGAACGTCCCCACAAAAGCTATAAAATGTTCTTAGATTGATAAAAGCGCTATAGAATATTCTTAGATTGATAAAAAGCGCTATAGAATGTTCTAACATTGATAAGAATGTCTCGCGATTGATAAGACCACTATACAAAGACCCTAAATTGATAAGAACACAATAAAATGTACTATAATTGATAAGAACATTATAGAACGTCCCCACAAAAGCTATAGAATGTTCTTAGATTGATAAAAAGCGCTATAGAATGTTCTTAGATTGATAAAAAGCGCTATAGAATGTTCTAACATTGATAAGAATGTCTCGCGATTGATAAGACCACTATACAAAGACCCTAAATTGATAAGAACACAATAAAATGTACTATAATTGATAAGAACATTATAGAACGTCCCCACAAAAGCTATAAAATGTTCTTAGATTGATAAAAGCGCTATAGAATATTCTTAGATTGATAAAAAGCGCTATAGAATGTTCTAACATTGATAAGAATGTCTCGCGATTGATAAGACCACTATACAAAGACCCTAAATTGATAAGAACACAATAAAATGTACTATAATTGATAAGAACATTATAGAACGTCCCCACAAAAGCTATAAAATGTTCTTAGATTGATAAAAGCGCTATAGAATATTCTTAGATTGATAAAAGCGCTATAGAATGTTCTTAGATTGATAAAAAGCGCTATAGAATGTTCTAACATTGATAAGAATGTCTCGCGATTGATAAGACCACTATACAAAGACCCTAAATTGATAAGAACACAATAAAATGTACTATAATTGATAAGAACATTATAGAACGTCCCCACAAAAGCTATAAAATGTTCTTAGATTGATAAAAGCGCTATAGAATATTCTTAGATTGATAAAAGCGCTATAGAATGTTCTTAGATTGATAAAAAGCGCTATAGAATGTTCTAACATTGATAAGAATGTCTCGCGATTGATAAGACCACTATACAAAGACCCTAAATTGATAAGACCACTATACAAAGACCCTAAATTGATAAGAACACAATAAAACGTACTATAATTGATAAGAACATTATAGAACGTCCCCACAAAAGCTATAGAATGTTCTTAGATTGATAAAAAGCGCTATAGAATGTTCTTAGATTGATAAAAGCGATATAGAATATTCATAGATTGATAAAAGCGCTATAAAATGTTCTTAGATTGATAAAAGCGCTATAGAATATTCTTAGATTGATAAAAGCGCTATAGAATGTTCTTAGATTGATAAAAAGTGCTATAAAATGTTCTCGAATTGGTAAGAACACTATATAATGTTCTAACATTGATAAGAATGTCTCAAGATTGATAAGAACACAATAAAATGTACTATAATTGATAAGAACATTATAGAACGTCCCCACAAAAGCTATAGAATGTTCTTAGATTGATAAAAGCGCTATAGAATATTCATAGATTGATAAAAGCGCTATAGAATGTTCTTAGATTGATAAAAAGCGCTATAGAATATTCTTAGATTGATAAAAAGCGCTATAGAATGTTCTAACATTGATAAGAATGTCTCGCGATTGATAAGACCACTATACAAAGACCCTAAATTGATAAGAACACAATAAAATGTACTATAATTGATAAGAACATTATAGAACGTCCCCACAAAAGCTATAAAATGTTCTTAGATTGATAAAAGCGCTATAGAATATTCATAGATTGATAAAAGCGCTATAGAATGTTCTTAGATTGATAAAAAGCGCTATAGAATGTTCTTAGATTGATAAAAAGCGCTATAGAATGTTCTAACATTGATAAGAATGTCTCGCGATTGATAAGACCACTATACAAAGACCCTAAATTGATAGGAACACAATAAAACGTACTATAATTGATAAGAACATTATAGAACGTCCCCACAAAAGCTATAGAATGTTCTTAGATTGATAAAAAGCGCTATAGAATGTTCTCGAATTGTTAAGAACACTATATAACGTCTCCAAATTAATAAGAACACTATAGAATGTTCATGGATTCTTAAAAATGTTCTTCAATTCATTAGTGATTCATAAAATGTTCTTCAATTGATAAGTAAGTCATAGAAAATCTAAAAAATGTTCTTAAACTGATTAAAAAAAATTATATAATGTGTCTCAAATTAAAAAGGAGACTACAGAACATCGTAAAATCAATAAGAACATTATAAAATGTTCTAAATTTGATTAGATCAATATAGAATTTTTAAAATCGATGATTTTACTATAAAATGTCCTCTAAACGATATAGAATAAGATGTCAGACAGATAATAGAGTTTAGTATATAATTATTTTTAAAAATCCCGAAATTATTGACAGATTTATCATAAAAAATTAAATATACTTCATAAAATTGGTAAAAATAACGATTAGGACCAATTTTATGATCCGATACATACTAACGACACTTAAAATCATAGAACTATAGATAACGAAAGATAAATTGATGATTATCGAGTAAAATTTTTGAAAAAAATGTTAATTGTATCAATTGTATGTCTTCAAACATTTATATACAATGAAACCTATGTGTTATTTTTTGTTTGTTCTGGAAGCGCCTCCGGAGTGGCAATGGTGCCCCCAAGCGGCCAGGTGGTGCAACAGGGACAACTTCCTAGGAGGGGTAGCGCTTCCAAAGACCCTCCAGCAGCTCCTAGACTCAAAAAGTGAGATGGACCTTAATCAAGTTTTTTCATTAGTGACGTTTTTTTTATATATATACATAAATTTTTTTAGATAGATCATTATTTCTGTCGGTAAAATTGACATAGCAACGTTCGAGAATATTTTGGAATACAGATTTACAATACACCCCTATTTCGAATACCTTCGAATTGAAAAAAAAAAAATAATTTGTTTTTCGGTTATATTTAAACGAAACTCGATCAAAAATCTGTATCCCAAAAATTTTTCGCCGACTGAGAGGGAACACGTGATAAGAACAGTGTTTATATTAAATGTGATTTTGTTAAGTTTTCCAAATCTTTCTGAGCTGTTTTTTTTTTCTACATTCTTGAAGTAGTTGACTTCCAAAATATCAACACCAAACTTCCTCGATCAACACCAAGAATAACGAAAACTAATGTCGATGATGTAAAATTCTGTAATCGATATCTCGTTACTGATACGATTATTAAAATTTATTAATATTGCTTCAAGAATACGCGGAAAAGTAACTGAATCAAAAAAATTGACAACAAACAATTTGTTGAATGATAAAACTATACAGATAATAATCCAAATAGACCAAAAGTACAAAATAAATAATAAAACCTAACCTAACTTTTATAAAAAAAGTAAATTTACTATAATACGATAACCTTTAACATGTAATATGACTTGAAAAAGATAATTTGTATGAAAATAATTTTATTATAAGATTAATTACATCTAAAATCCATAAAGTACTCAAAATGTCCACCATCAACGTTGATGCATTGCTACAACTTACCCCCAAATGTCTTTAAATACATTCAATTCTTCAACCGTCAAGTTTAAGGCTACTCAATGTTATCAATTAGAAAACTGTGACATTCGGTTCATCAGACAGATATTCCGGATGTTCAGAATGTCACAAAAATGTAATTTCTGCAGTCAGGATAGCCCTCAAGAAGAGGGTGGTATACCCGAAGGTGCAGTTCCTGATACGCTACCCTTCATCCCATCTTCGTCTGTCAACTTTCTGTGAGTTGGTGACATGATTCAAAATGGGATAAAAATCCTCAAATACAAGCAATTTTTCAGCAATTAAGTCCAAGGCCACTCGATGCTTCTTCTAATGATTCCGTATTCATGTACTGATGGGTTAGGTACCCTAAAAGAACTAATGGTCATGACAACTAGTTTAGTCGGTGTCATGTGCATCCGACATTGAATTTGCAGTCAAGGTACTCTTAAAGAAAAAGGCTGAAGGTTCAACTGTTGCATCAGCCTTTATAATAACGTCTTCAGGATACCTAGTCCCTGATACGCTTGTTGTTTCCGGAAAGTCTGAAACCATCAATGGTATAAATACTTTTGGGCCACCCTATAAAGTATATTAAGTTGATAGATGGTGTCGTTGCCCAATTCTCTTTGAATTTGATAAGTGTTTTAACAACTTTTGACTTTTTATTTGGAAATTCTTCTTTCTACATATGAAATAGTCAAAATTTGATTCAGTTACTTTCCGTTAGTTTTTTTGTTTTGATTTATTTCGCTCATATAGAAAGGAAACAAGCAAGGGTGTGCAATTGGTGTTAAGAAATTAAGTGTATGTAAACGTTTTTAATAATTAGGGTGATTTCTGAATGGGGCAACGATGTATAAAAAAAATTAAAGGTACAGAAGTCGCTGTATATATATGTTGGGTGGGTTTTTTTAAATGCCTTTTCCATTTTGCTACATATTATCAAAATATATATTTAGATTAGTATTGAAAATAATCTCATATTTTAGTTTTTCGAATTTTCTTATTTCATAAATGTTGTTTGAAGAAACGCTTCTTATTTTTGTATATTCTCCCACTTTATTGGAAATTTTCTAGGCTAATACAATAAAATCTACCAATTACAGCCACAGAAAAAATCTATTGGCATATATTTAAAAAAAAACTTTTTAGTATACTAGAGACCAGGGTAGAAGCCTTTAAAAATGATAAAAAGTGAAAAAAAAAATAATAGATGATACCCATTCTAAAATAAAAAATTAAATACCAGAGTTGTAGGTAATAAAAATATCTAAAACTTTTGTATTCACAATTTTTTCACATAACCTCAAAATTTATCTGAAAAATTGAATTAAATCAAGAGCTTTATTTCTATCTCTTATAAAAAACCTTTCATTTGCATGAAATTTGGTTAAAACTTACTTTTTCATGTCCCAAACACACTGTAATTTATTTGTTTTGAATAATAGAACGACATAAATCGACTTTAGTTCATAAAACGGTCTAGAAGTATATAAAATGTTCTAGAACAATCTATAATATCCCATATTGATAAATTAGGTGTCTAATACGCTTTATAATGATACAAAATATTCCAAAACAATCCAGAATCGTCTGAAACGTTTATAAAACGATCTAGAATACTAATAAACAATTTCGAGAGACATAGAAGGATTTTATACGTTCTAAAACGATCTAGATTGAATTGTAAATGTTCTAGAACGATATAAATCGACGTATACAGTTCATAAAGTGATTTAGAAGTATCTATAATGTTCTAGAACAATCTATAATACCCCAGATTGATAAATTAGGTGTCTACAACGCTTTATAATGATACAAAATATTCCAAAACGATCCAGAATCGTCTGAAACGTTTATAAAACGATCTAGAATACTAATAAACAATTTCGAGAGACGTAGGAGGATTTTATACGTTCTAAAACGATCTAGATTGAATTGTAAATGTTCTAGAACAATCTATAATATCCCAGATTGATAAATTAGGTGTCTAATACGCTTTATAATGATACAAAATATTCCAAAACGATCCAGAATCGTCTGAAACGTTTATAAAACGATCTAGAATACTAATAAACAATTTCGAGAGACGTAGAAGGATTTTATACGTTCTAAAACGATCTAGATTGAATTGTAAATGTTCTAGAACGATATAAATCGACGTATACAGTGCATAAAGTGATTTAGAAGTATCTATAATGTTCTAGAACAATCTATAATATCCCAGATTGATAAATTAGGTGTTTAATACGCTTTATAATGATACAAAATATTCCAAAACGATCCAGAATCGTCTGAAACGTTTATAAAACGATCTAGAATACTAATAAACAATTTCGAGAGACGTAGAAGGATTTTATACGTTCTAAAACGATCTAGATTGAATTGTAAATGTTCTAGAACGATATAAATCGACGTATACAGTTCATAAAGCGATTTAGAAGTATCTATAATGTTCTAGAACAATCTATAATATCCCAGATTGATAAATTAAGTGTCTAAAACGCTTTATAATGATACAAAATATTCCAAAACGATCCAGAATCGTCTGAAACGTTTATAAAACGATCTAGAATACTAAGGAACAATTTCGAGAGACTTAGAAGGATTTTATACGTTCTAAAACGATCTAGATTGAATTGTAAATGTTCTAGAACGATATAAATCGACGTATACAGTTCATAAAGTGATTTAGAAGTATCTATAATGTTCTAGAACAATCTATAATATCCCAGATTGATAAATTAAGTGTCTAAAACGCTTTATAATGATACAAAATATTCCAAAACGATCCAGAATCGTCTGAAACGTTTATAAAACGATCTAGAATACTAATAAACAATTTCGAGAGACGTAGAAGGATTTTATACGTTCTAAAACGATCTAGATTGAATTGTAAATGTTCTAGAACAATCTATAATATCCCAGATTGATAAATTAGGTGTCTAATACGCTTTATAATGATACAAAATATTCCAAAACGATCCAGAATCGTCTGAAACGTTTATAAAACGATCTAGAATACTAAGGAACAATTTCGAGAGACGTAGAAGGATTTTATACGTTCTAAAACGATCTAGATTGAATTGTAAATGTTCTAGAACGATATAAATCGACGTATACAGTTCATAAAGTGATTTAGAAGTATCTATAATGTTCTAGAACAATCTATAATATCCCAGATTGATAAATTAAGTGTCTAAAACGCTTTATAATGATACAAAATATTCCAAAACGATCCAGAATCGTCTGAAACGTTTATAAAACGATCTAGAATACTAATAAACAATTTCGAGAGACGTAGAAGGATTTTATACGTTCTAAAACGATCTAGATTGAATTGTAAATGTTCTAGAACGATATAAATCGACGTATACAGTTCATAAAGTGATTTAGAAGTATCTATAATGTTCTAGAACAATCTATAATATCCCAGATTGATAAATTAGGTGTCTAATACGCTTTATAATGATACAAAATATTCCAAAACGATCCAGAATCGTCTGAAACGTTTATAAAACGATCTAGAATACTAAGGAACAATTTCGAGAGACTTAGAAGGATTTTATACGTTCTAAAACGATCTAGATTGAATTGTAAATGTTCTAGAACGATATAAATCGACGTATACAGTTCATAAAGTGATTTAGAAGTATCTATAATGTTCTAGAACAATCTATAATATCCCAGATTGATAAATTAGGTGTCTAATACGCTTTATAATGATACAAAATATTCCAAAACGATCCAGAATCGTCTGAAACGTTTATAAAACGATCTAGAATACTAAGGAACAATTTCGAGAGACTTAGAAGGATTTTATACGTTCTAAAACGATCTAGATTGAATTGTAAATGTTCTAGAACAATCTATAATATCCCAGATTGATAAATTAGGTGTCTAAAACGCTTTATAATGATACAAAATATTCCAAAACGATCCAGAATCGTCTGAAACGTTTATAAAACGATCTAGAATACTAAGGAACAATTTCGAGAGACTTAGAAGGATTTTATACGTTCTAAAACGATCTAGATTGAATTGTAAATGTTCTAGAATGATATAAATCGACGTATACAGTTCATAAAGTGATTTAGAAGTATCTATAATGTTCTAGAACAATCTATAATATCCCAGATTGATAAATTAAGTGTCTAAAACGCTTTATAATGATACAAAATATTCCAAAACGATCCAGAATCGTCTGAAACGTTTATAAAACGATCTAGAATACTTAGAAACAATTTCGAGAGACGTAGAAGGATTTTATACGTTCTAAAACGATCTAGATTGAATTGTAAATGTTCTAGAACGATATAAATCGACGTATACAGTGCATAAAGTGATTTAGAAGTATCTATAATGTTCTAGAACAATCTATAATATCCCAGATTGATAAATTAAGTGTCTAAAACGCTTTATAATGATACAAAATATTCCAAAACGATCCAGAATCGTCTGAAACGTTTATAAAACGATCTAGAATACTAAGGAACAATTTCGAGAGACTTAGAAGGATTTTATACGTTCTAAAACGATCTAGATTGAATTGTAAATGTTGTAGAACGATATAAATCGACGTATACAGTTCATAAAGCGATCTAGAAGTATCTGTAATGTTCCAGATTGGTAAATTAGGTAGCTAAAATGCTTTATAATGATACAAAATATTCCAAAACGATCTAGAATAGTCTGAAATGTTTATACCATGATTTTTTTGCCTTTTCACAGAAAATTTAGCATGGAAATGTTAATATTTTTTTACACCATCAGAAAGTTGAGATTTCAACGAACAAACAACTTTTTCGAAAAAGATAATATTTTGACGGTAGAATCAGGAGTATTTTTGATTGAAAATTAGAGTGCTTTTTCGAAATTAAGTCAAAATAAAGTGTATTAATATGTATATGACATAAAATGCCAAGTTTTTACCAAATTTTATTAAAAAAAAAATACAAAAAACCAAAAAACTACATTATTTGAATATTTCATAAAAATGTTGAGGTTATGTTATAGAAGAGTGAATACAAAAATTGTAGATCTACAACTTTGCTATTCAACTTTTTCCCATAGGACTTGTAGTTTTGACACAAATCGAAATAAACCCTTAAAAACTCACCCCCTTCCGTTTCCCGATCTCAAATCGCACTGGAAATTATTTTTCCTTTAATTTTTACTACATTCTCTTCCTTTTCCAATGGATTTCTTCCTACTATTATTTTTTTTTTGGTTTCCCTGGTCGACACCTCCCAAAAAATTTATTATTATGTTCATGTAGCAAAACGAAAATATGGCGGTTCATAAAATAATAAAAATAAGACTATTTTATTAAATTACAACGAGGTATTCAGAAAACTACAGAGTTTCGAATTTTGAAAATCTCGTTTTTCATGAAAATTAAGTGGTCGAACTATTTGTACATATCTAGACTGACTTTGTGTATTTTGTTGTATAATAGAAATAAAAAAAAATAAAATAAAAATTTGTTTCGATCGTGCAAGAAAAAATTTTTGTAATGCCGTGGTAGATAGGTAGATAGTGTTTACCAAATTTTGTATCGAAACAATTAAAATTAGGTATCTGTTTAAAGAAGAATCAAAACTCTTTACAGCACTTCTCAAATATTCTCCAAATCTAATTAATCGAAGAAAAAAAAACATTATACTAGATATAAACAGTATCTAATAATTAAATTCACTTCTGATAGCTTTTCATAGCTAATTAATCTAAAAGAAAAGTTTAGTTTCCACTAATTGTTGGTAAAATGTTATAATATTTTTACTCTGACTCAATTGTAAAATGTTAGAGTCCAAAGTAGCTCTAACATTCCTTATATATACATCATTATAAACCTCTTCTTTCCAATATTTCTACTAATTTGATTCCAAGTTTTCTCTCTACCGTTTCTTATCTGATCCTGTTCCCCATAGAGCTTTAACTTGTTCTTCTAGCCATGTATCTAATCAATAAACTCTTAATTCCTTCCCCTACATCTTCCTTTCCTTAATTTTCATGCTTCCGAAGGACTTTTGGAACTCAAGTCTTGCCCCTTCGATGATTTTGGTATATATGCTTGATTTAATGAGATGTTTACTTAGTTTCTCATGACTGTATTTGAAACAATTTGATTTTCCATTACAGATTCTTCTATTTTTACCGGATTCAATTTCCTGCACCCCTACATCTTCCTTTCCTTAATTTTCATGCTTCCGAAGGACTTTTGGAACTCAAGTCTTGCCCCTTCGATGATTTTGGTATATATGCTTGATTTAATGAGATGTTTACTTAGTTTCTCATGACTGTATTTGAAACAATTTGATTTTCCATTACAGATTCTTCTATTTTTACCGGATTCAATTTCCTGCACCCCTACATCTTCCTTTCCTTAATTTTCATGCTTCCGAAGGACTTACGGAACTCAAGTCTTGCCCCTTCGATGATTTTGGTATATATGCTTGATTTAATGAGATGTTTACTTAGTTTCTCATGACTGTATTTGAAACAATTTGATTTTCCATTACAGATTCTTCTATTTTTACCGGATTCAATTTCCTGCACCCCTACATCTTCCTTTCCTTAATTTTCATGCTTCCGAAGGACTTACGGAACTCAAGTCTTGCCCCTTCGATGATTTTGGTATATATGCTTGATTTAATGAGATGTTTACTTAGTTTCTCATGACTGTATTTGAAACAATTTGATTTTCCATTACAGATTCTTCTATTTTTACCGGATTCAATTTCCTGCACCCCTACATCTTCCTTTCCTTAATTTTCATGCTTCCGAAGGACTTACGGAACTCAAGTCTTGCCCCTTCGATGATTTTGGTATATATGCTTGATTTAATGAGATGTTTACTTAGTTTCTCATGACTGTATTTGAAACAATTTGATTTTCCATTACAGATTCTTCTATTTTTACCGGATTCAATTTCCTGCACCCCTACATCTTCCTTTCCTTAATTTTCATGCTTCCGAAGGACTTACGGAACTCAAGTCTTGCCCCTTCGATGATTTTGGTATATATGCTTGATTTAATGAGATGTTTACTTAGTTTCTCATGACTGTATTTGAAACAATTTGATTTTCCATTACAGATTCTTCTATTTTTACCGGATTCAATTTCCTGCACCCCTACATCTTCCTTTCCTTAATTTTCATGCTTCCGAAGGACTTACGGAACTCAAGTCTTGCCCCTTCGATGATTTTGGTATATATGCTTGATTTAATGAGATGTTTACTTAATTTCTCATGACTGTATTTGAAACAATTTGATTTTCCATTTCAGATTCTTCTATTTTTACCGGATTCAATTTCCTGCACCCCTACATCTTCCTTTCCTTAATTTTCATGCTTCCGAAGGACTTTTGGAACTCAAGTCTTGCCCCTTCGATGATTTTGGTATATATGCTTGATTTAATGAGATGTTTACTTAGTTTCTCATGACTGTATTTGAAACAATTTGATTTTTCATTACAGATTCTTCTATTTTTACCGGATTCAATTTCCTGCACCCCTACATCTTCCTTTCCTTAATTTTCATGCTTCCGAAGGACTTTTGGAACTCAAGTCTTGCCCCTTCGATGATTTTGGTATATATGCTTGATTTAATGAGATGTTTACTTAGTTTCTCATGACTGTATTTGAAACAATTTGATTTTCCATTACAGATTCTTCTATTTTTACCGGATTCAATTTCCTGCACCCCTACATCTTCCTTTCCTTAATTTTCATGCTTCCGAAGGACTTTTGGAACTCAAGTCTTGCCCCTTCGATGATTTTGGTATATATGCTTGATTTAATGAGATGTTTACTTAATTTCTCATGACTGTATTTGAAACAATTTGATTTTCCATTACAGATTCTTCTATTTTTACCGGATTCAATTTCCTGCACCCCTACATCTTCCTTTCCTTAATTTTCATGCTTCCGAAGGACTTTTGGAACTCAAGTCTTGCCCCTTCGATGATTTTGGTATATATGCTTGATTTAATGAGATGTTTACTTAATTTCTCATGACTGTATTTGAAACAATTTGATTTTCCATTACAGATTCTTCTATTTTTACCGGATTCAATTTCCTGCACCCCTACATCTTCCTTTCCTTAATTTTCATGCTTCCGAAGGACTTTTGGAACTCAAGTCTTGCCCCTTCGATGATTTTGGTATATATGCTTGATTTAATGAGATGTTTACTTAGTTTCTCATGACTGTATTTGAAACAATTTGATTTTCCATTACAGATTCTTCTATTTTTACCGGATTCAATTTCCTGCACTATTCAGGTATTGACCGTTAAGATTCCAGCAACAATGTGAATATATGTTATCTGTTTCAACCCTTAGAATATCCCTTTCCACCTATTTTAGAGTATCAATTTTGTGACATTTTTGTCACTAGGAACTCTTTCGATCTTGATAGTCATCCTGGGGCCCCAAAGGTTTGTTTCCTTTCATCGATTTGTCTTCTTCGTATTCCAACTCCTGATCTACTTGTCCAAATGAATTATATGAAAGGAAAATTGATGTTTTTGGAAAGATTTTAATGTTAACATGGATAAAAACTAGGATTTGATTTGTTGGTTTAATTTTTTTATCGTAAACCAAATTTTGTTTTCGAAAAGTACTTAGAAGCATATCGGTACAATTATAGCAATATATTTGTGAAAAATCATTTTATTTGAAGGATATTTGAGAAATATTATTTTACATTGTTCATTCCTCGGTATATTTTGCATTTATAACATATTTTTATTTATCACTAATCAAAACTGTAGATATATTGATGAATGAGTGTGTTAATTACCCGTTATTTAATATACACTCTTCAAAAAAAAATTGTTGATTTTTTGGTTATTCGTGCAGTGTACTTCCTCCATTTTGTACCGAAAGTCCTTTAATTTGATTAATTAAAATGTTTGAGAGAAATAAAAAATTATCGTTAATTATATTGTAAGGAAAACACTTTTTTTTTATTATTAAATCATTAAAAAAATCTGTTGTAATGTGATTATGTATAAAAAACATTTTTTTAAGGTTGCATTATTAAATACGTTTGTAATTAAATAAATTAAATAATTACATAATACATAATAATACATGGAATCTTCTTATCTTTATTTTTTTTTATTATTAATTCGTTCTCGTTTTATTACTATCCACACTATGAAGTAGTTCAATTGACCGTTCGAAGGATTTGAGGAAATTTCTCAGTAACACGTTAATGCTATAACCAACTTTGTATCTCCACTTCCCTAACTACCGATACACTTCTAGGGGTGTCTGAGAACAAAGTTTATGTTATAGCATTTAGCGTGTATGTATTTTGGAAATTATTACTAAAAACTGCGTGTTATATTTTTCGGACTAGATTTATTTGAACAATTATAATATTTCATGCCATTTTGGCTATCAAGACTTTACAGAATGTGTCAAGTGTTTATATACCACTTTAATATCAAAATAAATCAATTCCGAACCTTAACCGAATATACCAAAGTCCATATTTAAGGCAATAGGCAGATCACCACCATCAATACCGATCTTGGAAACATTCTTGAATTGGGTAGAATCTATCTGATTGAGTTTAATGCAGCAAAAACCCAAGCTGGTTATTTTCACAAATCTTGTAGTTCAGGATTAGGTCTTGTCTGGTATAAAATATCACCTTCAATGCTTGTCGGGTACTCCACAAAACCTTCTATCCTCTGAAGATGCTAGATTCAATACAGAAGGAAGTATTTCGACTTATAGGCGATCCAGAGTTGACTAGAACCTTATAAATCATAGAAAAAAGGTCAATGACCTGATTTTGTTTCATCTATACTACCGCAGAAGATGCTCTCCCGAGCTGTTCGACATAATCCCACCTAGAGGAGTATGTGCAAGACCTATTTAACAGGCTAACGTGGCTCATCAACACCGAGTTCCCAGTTTTTGACCTTCTCTATGACATGGAGATTTCAAAATCCTTCTTACAACAATGTGTAAGCCCCAAATCCTAGTTTTTGAGTTTCTCTATGAAAATGAGGTTTCGAAATCTATCTTCCAATAACGTGTAAGCCCCAAATCCTAGTTTTTGAGCTTCTCTATGACATAGAGGTTTCAAAATCCATCTTACAACAACATGTAAGACCTAAATCCTAGTTTTTGAGTTTCTCTATGAGAATGAGGTTTCGAAATCTATCTTCCAATAACGTGTAAGTTCCAAATTCCAGTTTTTGAGCTTCTCTATGACACTGAGGCTTCAAAATCCATCTTCCAACCACGGGTAAGCCCCAAATCCCAGTTTTTGAGCGTCTCTATGACATAGAGGTTTCGAAATCCATCTTACAACAACATGTAAGACCCAAATCCTTGACATGGAGGTTTCGAAATCCATCTTCCAACAATATTTATCCATCTTGTTGTTTCTTATATCATATTGATGGATTTGATTTTTTTTATTGTTGTAAAATTAAAGTATCAATAAAAGAGACGACCCAATTGGAAAGAAACTGGTAGAATGTAATTTTTTATCCAGAATCAGATGTGGTACTTTACTACAAAATATGTTTTGGCGCATCCTGTATATGTCTGTTTTAGACTGTATATACAATAATCTTTGTTAGACATAATACTGTTTTTAATTTTAATATTTTCGTCGTTGTAGTTATCATTAGTTTGTAAAAAAACAGAATTTACATTAAGTTCCATGCAGATGAAAAATATTTCCATGAAAAAGGCAATAAGATATTCAAGTGATAAAACGTGGACTCAGTTTGCTGTTTTATTTTTATTTTAAGGATTCTTTGACAGTTTGTTAACTGGATGATACCCTACAAGTTCATTTTTAAATGATATTCATAATTACAAAACACCAAATCATATGGGACATTTGAACTACTGTTTAAAATAATTTTTTATCCTGGATACTCACCTGGGTAATTATTGCTATTTTCACAGATTTGGCTAAGGTCGTTTTTAGTAAAAAATCATGAACCAGGATTAACAAAAATGTCGAGCATTTATCTCAGGTTGCAAGACATACAGACTGATATATTTGTTCCCAATTTACAACAAACCCACATTTCGATAAAGGAAAAAACTGAAACATATTTTAGCCTATAAAAACAATTATAAATATCTTGGAATGTTGCTTAAGAAAAATTTATTGTTAACTATTAACAATTACTACCCGAGAAACAGTTTATTTGGAAATCTAAAGATTCACATAATACATATATAAAACAGCAAATGCCAATTTCACCTGGTATTTTACTTTCTTCAGCATTATTGTACTTATTTTCTCTTTAATCATACTTTTCATTACCAATCCAGAGTCTATCAACTTTCCGAAATGCTTTGTGGATTGGTAATTTCATTTTTTGTTAAAATTTGTGCCATTTCTTTGGAAGCAGAATGTATTTACCTCATTGTTGAGTCTAATTTCTCTTTAATTGTACTTTCCATCACCAATCCACAGCCTAGGATATGTCTGTTGAGTCCCCAAGCCTCTGGTAGGCCTTATGAAACAGTCATTTAATTTTTTATTAAAATTTGTGCCATTTTTTGGGAAGCAGAATGTATTTACCTCATCGTTGAGTCTAATTTCTCTTTAATCGTATTTTGAATGACCAATCCATAGCCTAGGATCTATCTACTGAGTCCCCAGGTCTCTGGTAGGCCTTATAAATCAGTAATTTCATTTTTTGTTAAAATTTGTGCCATTTCTTTGGAAGCAGAATGTATTTACTTCATTGTTGAGTCTAATTTCTCTTTAATTGTACTTTCCATGACCAATCTAGAGCCTAGAATGTATCTACTGAATCACCGGCTCTCCGAAAGGCCTTGTGAATAAGTAATTTCGTATTTTGTTGCAGTTTTTTTTTATTTCTTCTGATACAGAAAATATTCACTTCATTCGTGTGTTTATTTTCTCCTCAGTCAAACTTTCCGTTGATTATTTAAAATCCAAGATCCATCTACCAAGTTACCAACTCTTCGAAAAGCATCGTGGAACTGAATCAAATACAATTTAAAGTTGATGGATAATTCCTTGGTATTGACGTTCATATACATCCATGAAAAATCTTCATTGTATTGGGATGGGTGCTTCGGAAAGATCAGATACAACATTCTAAAAGAGAAAATATTTAGATCGAGGTAATAATAGAAAAATAATGAAGTGAACACCAAAATGAAGAAGCAAAACTGCAGACTTAGGACCTTGGCATTTGTTGTAATATATAAAAATCTGCAGCCTGTCACCGTTCGGTTGTAAAAATAGTGTAATTATTTTTAATATTAAAAGAAAAATAACCAATTTTGTATATATGAAAATTTCCTGATCTTAATGTTGTGTATATATTTAAATAATAAAAAAAACAACCTCAAAATAGTGCTTTATTTTATAAGATTTAAAAAAAATTGCGGCTAATCCATTCAAACAGCTTTTATATTGTTCCACGTATTTTTCAAAATAATTTTGTTGAATATTCATAAAAATGGTTTTGTTTCCAACATTTACTCTCAGTGTATCAAAAATATGAAATAATTGGAATTTGATTTGCACTATGTATGTTAATTATACAAATAAAAAATGATTATCGACTTATTCGTTTAAATTCTCTACTACATTTCTCAATCTATATTTGGAAATAGAATATCGATTGTCTACCATGTAAACGGGGCCCTCTCTCTTAAGATTCTTACACCAAATTTTTCCCATTCCTCAGCCTGGATCCAAAGTTCGTGAGCAGTTTCCAAACAGGACATAATACAAGCTCCTTTCCATGCGACCATTGCTGGATCCATATCTCGAGGATTGGTTACAATATCGAGTTGTTCAGCTCGATACAAATAAGGAATCTGAAGTGAAATTCTATTCTGGAGCCACGTGCCTATACCTGAAAATTTCATCCCTCCACCAACCACTAAAATGCACCCGTACATTTTCCTTTTTATTTCTTCGTTTGGACATCTATCAATACTTTGAAGAACCGCTTGATCCAGACTCAATATTTGCCCTGGATTTGTTACAAATTCTTTAATAGATGCTGGCATAATCGGATCCATAGCATCCACCACAATATCGTCTTCGTTAGGAGCATTTTGTTGGTTATCAAGAAAAGTATCATTTAACATATCGGAATTTGCTGTATCCAAACTTTCCTTCATACCTGTAGAACAAAATTTATAACGATAAATAGGAATTATAATTGGTGGAAACTTAGATCTCACCCTTTTTCCTAATATCCCTCAAATATATTTCATCATGTGGATCTTCAGGGTCTCCGGTTGATATCTTCTGGGTATGTATGAATTTTGGTCCTGTGATGGCAAATAATTCAGGACTAAAGAGACTCAATGGAGCAACAATACATTCATCACCAACTTGAATAGTGAAATGATAAACTGGCATATCGGGTTGTTTTAAGATAAAAGATTTCTCCTGAGAACCACATACATCTAAATTAACATGACAAAAATCTTCCTTGAGTTTTCTTAACAACATCGTATCTAATTTATTTTTATCCATACAGTCTTTATAAGGAAAAGCGCATTTTTGAAGAAGCCAAAAAAATACTTGAGTTATATCACCACCCCCGTAATCCAATCTAACCCTAAAAATAGACAAGTTTTGAATATGTAAGCTCGAGTATATTGAATGTTGAATTTTTGAACAATACAAGTTAGGTAATTCGAATTTTAAAATACCTGGTATTTTGGTGACAAATCCCATCTTCAACACAAGAAACTGACGTTTTTTGATCCCCAACATCAATTACACACGCATAACTTAATCCGGATCCGAATGTAGCTGCCACGTGATCCTGTAGTAAAAAACAACTACCGAAACCAATTTTACATAACAAAAGATACATTAATTCCCTTAAATACACCCTATTATAAACGTCTGGTATCACTAAAACAGCTTTGTGATGTTTTAACTCCTTTCGACTAATTTGAAAATTCACTTCAAGTATATAAGTCCATATTGTTTCTAAATCGGCCATAATAGATGTGATTGAACCCCCTGAAAAATAGTTCATCTAAAATTGTCTAACAAATACTTCAACGACGTATCTAACCTGGTCCTGAATGAACATTTAGTTCTCCCCTTTTATAAGGAAAATGTATGTTGAATTCTTGCTTTGGATCCAATCGCAATATATCATTACCAATAACTAAGTCACCTTCCGGTTTTACCCAATCACCACCTGTGTTACTCACTAATTCCGGTTCGGAACGACGATTAAAAGCTGCTATTTGTTGCGGTGGAGTAGCATACCTTCTTCGTCCATCAGATTGTAGACAAGACTGTAAGGTATGTGATACTGCTAGTCTAGCTTCCTCCAATTCTTGTATTTGCGTCGAATCAACTCGTTCTGGTAAAAAACTGTCTGTATATTCAATTCCATTCGGTAATCTCCTCCTTGCGATAGCATGTAAAGTTGTTAACGGATTTAAATCTGAAGCTCTGCCTATTCTTAAATTTAACGACCCCGGATGGATAACTATGATACTTTTAGCGTGTACCTGTTCTACAGGTACTTCTGTAGGCGTTCCACCTAAAGTCATCCCGTGATTCTGTTTTACGGTCAACTTTATATAGTAAACAGTTTAGGTTATGTATACAATATACACTACGTTTACTAACATTGAATCTTCTGGTTTACAAAAGATACTTTCGATATTATATATACACTTAGGTTTTAACAAAAACTAATTATTCGTGCGCACTAAAAATAAACTTTAATAGAAGACTGTCTAAGTTAGATGTATACAAAAAATAACATAACCTATAATCACTTACACAAAAGTATAGGTCATAAAGTTACATAGAGAGGGCGGTATGTAATTGGAAGGGTATTATTGAAAGAGAAACAGAGTGTCGATATACCACCTTCTACCTCTCTTTACTCGCTTTTGATTGGTGTTTTATGTACACAGTTAATATTAAAGATCCAATTAGAATAAAGTAGAGTGGTATACTAATGTTCTTTCTCTCTTTATCAACTGTTGAACAAGTTCAAGTATCTCGCTCTTTTCATCTTTAATATTAACTCAATGGTACAGATTTAATAACATAACCTATAATTATTTACACGCGAGTATAAAATTAAATAAAGCATGGGTAAAAATCATCGTCATAAGAAAAACCTAAAAGCCGACAAAGCTAAAGTGAAACTAAAACAAAGCAAAACAAATTTTTTACCGAAAGGCTTAAATGAAACTAAAGCTACATTTAAAATAAAACCAATCGTACTTTCAGAACAATTAAAAGAGAAAAATAGCCAGATTCCTTTGAGTAGAAGAAAACTTGATGTAAAGGATTTATGTAACAGATTAAATCATTATAATGAAAACGTCAGGAGTTCTGCGTGCGAAGAACTGGTGGAGATGTTTAAACAATATTCGGAAGAAATTGGTAATTTAGGAGAAATAATTTTAAACGTAAGTAATCTTATGCAAGACAGGGAAAGAAAAGTGAGGAGTAACGCAGCTAAGGTTATTAGCACTATCTTGGAAACGACTCCACGAGAAAAATTAGAACCTTTCTTCAATTACTTTTCAACTAACATGCGTTGTGCAATGACTAATATTAATCATAACATACAAGAAGATTCGCTCAAATTCCTAGATTGCTTTTTGATAAACGATTGCGGTTTAATATCTAAAACATCTGATAAATTATTACCAGATTTTTTCACTCTTATTTCTAGATTAAGGGTTGAAAATAATTTGAGTCGTACGGTTACTGTTAATTTAGGCAGTAAAATGACTAGTGTTTCGTGGAGAATTAAAGTCTTGAGTAGATTACATACGATACTTGAATTAATTTTGAATAAAAACAAAGATATTAACGAGGAAGTAGATAATGTTACTTGCTTTGCTTCAAATAACTACTACATTCCAATTTATAAAAACTCGTTTTATAAAATTTTAAGTAATCGTAACAGTAATAGTGATAAAAGTACTGCTATGGATAAAAATACTTTAGACAGTCACGTTGTTAGTCTCATTCCGGTTTTATATGAAATTTGGATGGAAGTTGTGCCTCAAAATAAGGTACAAAAACCAGCAAATGAAAGTACTTGTCTTAGTAATGAAGCGTCTGCTATTTTAAGTAGTGTTGTTAAAACTATATATCTTCTGTGGAAATATTTAGAAGATTGCAGTCACGATTACTTGAAATCTATTTTTATGTCTGCAGAAGCAAATAAATTTTTTAATAACTTGTTAATCAACTTTCCTTATGCTCAAAATGAGAATTTCAACAATAATAAGAAAGTAAAAGTGAACGCTTTGTCTTTGAATACGAATTTAGATTCTAATTGCGTTAGGGAAAATATTATAATATGCCACATTTATTTTATACTAAATGCAACGTTTATAAGAAATACTGCAAAGAATGAATTGAAACGTATAGCGGATTACATAAATAAATGTTTGTTAACAAAAAATTATGTCAATTTAACTAGTATAGACGATCTAATTAATTTTATTAAGATTAGTTTGGTTGAGAAATGCATTGTTTGGAAAAAATCTAATGTTAGTGCTGTTCAAATTTTGGAAAACTTGATAGTTTTTTATAACAATGGTACCATTAAGGAAAAACATAAAATCGTTTTATTCAAAATGTTAGCAGAATTAGTTGAAAACCCATATTTGGTAAAATCATCGCAGTATCAGAATTGGCTTTTATCTTTAACGGAATCACTTTGCAAGACACAAATTAATGATATTACAATAGAAATTCTACTAGAGTTAGCTAGAAAGAACTGCGTTACGTTTTTAACTGCTGTAAAGAAGAATATGCGAAGAATTTTGAATAATATATCTTCTAATAGTATTATTATTACTAAAAAGGGTTATAAAGATGAAAAAATACTTAGAAGAGAAATGGCTTTTATTTTTTATTACATAAAGGAGTTAACTTGTGAAGAAGCAAAAGAGTTATTAAAAAATTTGGTAAATATCCTTCCTGAACAGGACTGTAATATAATCAAAGAGCAAGTACATATTTGTAAACAAAATTCTTGTTAAAAAATTTTAATATATTATTAAAATTCAATATTCGTTTCATTTTTTAAATATCCTTTCCATACATTATAAATAATAAACTTTTTGGTATCAACAATTTAGCGATTGGCTTAGTAGCTTTCTCAAAGATCAATCCACCCAGGACGCTATATATTTTGAAATTTTCCATCTGGTAAAAATCAATAAAATACAAAATTTGTGTTAATATAATCGTATATTGAATAATTTTTGTATAGATTTAATTTATAACGAATAATTAAGGAAAAAAACATGTAAAACTATATGTGTTCAAGTTCAGGTGGAATACTAATTTTATTTGCAATCGCAAATCTCTTAAGGGCTTCATATCTATCTTTAATTTCATTGCATTCGCCTCTAAGAGCAATTGTTTCTTCTTGCATGATTTCCATATCTTTCCATTCCTGCGTTTTCTCTGTTTCTAACTCGTCTTTTTGTTCTATTCTCTTAATCCTACAAGACGCAGCGTATCCTCTGTTTTTTAACGTCCTCCTCCTTTGCTTCATACGAACTATTTCTTCTCTAGAAAGACCCCTTAGTTTTAATTGCCTGTTAAGATCCCTCACGGAAATCGTAACGAGCTCATCGTCGGAAATATCTATAATAGGAGGTGGAGATAATGGAGCCTTAAAAAATATTATGCATGTTAAACGAGTAATATATCTAGAATATCCTGAATTTACTCACCAATTTTCCACTCTTTTTGGGAGGATCCGATGCCATTTTTTCAGAATAGAAATGCTTATTACTGAACTAACCAGTTTTACCTTTTAGAATAATTGCAAGTCATGTTTTAATCATTAAGTTTGATGCAAGATAAATTCTAAAGAAAATCTAAAATATAGTTTTCAATGTTTATAATTCAAGAATTATAGCAGTATTTTTCATATATAATTCAAACACATTTGTGTAAATGAAAACAATATTTATTTTGAAAACATAAATTGACTTCATGTGGTTAACTAACTATCTGTCTAAACTGTCATTTATCTTAATGTTTTTCTACAACCATTGGTTGTAATAAAAAGAGGCCAATAAAATTGGTAGGTCAGATAAACTACTAAATTTGAAAACATAACCTATTTTTATAAATGATTTGATAATGGAATTTATATTTTAAATCGAAATTAAAGAAAGGTAATGAAGGTTAATATTAAGAATTGGAAAGGAGTGGCTACTTGGAAGTGGGTTGCTAATGATGATAATTGCGGAATTTGTCGAATGCCCTTCGATGGTTGTTGTCCGGATTGTAAGCTTCCTGGAGACGATTGTCCCTTAGTATGGGGACAATGTTCACATTGTTTTCACATGCACTGTATTGTTAAATGGTTACAATCACAGCCTGTTAATCAACAATGTCCAATGTGTAGACAAGAATGGAAATTTAATAATAAATAAACTACAACTCAAGTTTTATATACTTGTAATTATTTTTTTTTATAATTTAAATACTTTTGAAATAAATAAATTTTTATTTAGAATGCCGTTTTTTATTGATTATTTTCATAATTTCGATATTAAACTTTCTGTTAGCCGTTTAAAATTTTTATTAATTCAGCTACAACTTTAACATTTATACTATTTCCTAAAACCATATATTTTTTCCTGTCTCTCACATAATCCGGAAAAATAAAATTTTCTGGAAAACACATGAGTCTGCATATTTCCCTAGGTGTAAAAAATCTCAACCCTAATGATTTAAGTAAACCCAATTTTTCGTGTTCCTCTAAATTGGATGAATTCAATTCTTTAACCAATTTTAAAATTACCTCTTCTGATTTTTCTGTAAAAACACTTCCTGTACCATGTACAAATCTACCATAAGATTTTGTAAAACAACAAGATCTGGTTGAATTTTTGTAGCAAATATCTAGAACACTCCAGTATTTAGTTAAAATTTGATCAGATAGATAATACTTCTTAAAGTCTACATTCTGTTCTATAATATTTTCTATCTTATAGCAATCTATGTGTTCATGGATGTTGGGAAAAGTTTCCATCTAAAATAAATACAGAATCTAATCAAAAGTAAAATAATATTATGTAAAACAGTTAAATCTTTTTATCAAATTATCATCTCCAAAGATTTACTCATGAAGATGTCGGCATCAGAAGATTGTAGGAGAAAGGAAGATTTAATAATAGATGATAAAACTTTAAAAGGTGTAAAATATAAATAATAAGGCCAAACCATACACCGCCATACAATAAAAAGTGGTAATAGGGCTTAATTTGCAAACCTGAAGCTGCTGATAACAATAGTAACTTAGGGCAGTGAATGTTGGGTGATGATACAAAAAAACTAAGAAATATTAAGAATATTTAGGAGAAAAATTATTAGAATATACGAAGGAATTACATTGAACGAAGTAGACTTGAGAATCTGAAATAATAGAGAAATATACAGCAGTAGTACCAATAGATAAGGTAATAGGCATATATCTATTGAAATAAAAAAAAATAAATCATACATAATTTTATATCAAATTTAAGTACGCGTTTTGTTTCTTTTCTCTTGCTGTAGTTTTCCCACAAAAATGCGTCATCCAAATGATTTATCATCTAAATAAATAAATATACTCGTCTTACCAAACAAGTTGTTTCAAATGAAAAATCAGTTTTCTTAGCTAAACAGTAATATCGATGTCTTGAATTCGGAACACCTATTTGATGAGGGCTGATTATAAATTCCTGATATTTGTAATCGTTTTCTATCAATACGTCAATTAAGATATTTCTCATTTCTGAATTTTCGAATCCTTTAACATTCTCAATAAGTAAGTATTTAACATCCAAATCTGGTAAAAGTTTTAATATTCGAAAAAATGATGCGGTTCTGGCATCTTTTATATCGTTTTGTAAGCCGTTTCTTGTAAAGGGTTGACACGGTGGTGACATCAATATCGTATCTATATTCAACTTCTTAATATAATCCGAAGTTAATCCTTCAATATTGGTATTAATTAAATTAGTTTCAGGGAAATTTAATCTATATATTTGATTAGCTATATTGTTTATTTCTATTGAAGCATTTACTTTCCCTGCGACACCACTCTCTAAAATGATATATTTGCACATTTATGATTGAAATAAATAAATAATCTTACGTTCAAACGCTAGATGCATTCCACCAATTCCGCTATACAATTCCAAAATATTCATTATTATAAATTTTAATAATAATAGAGCACAATTTAAGAGTATTATTTCTTCTTCCTACTATTTTGTTAATAACAATTTATAATAACTACCTGTAATTTTGTGGCCTTTTCTTTTTTACAGTTACTTGCAATCGCTATATTACTTGAAAACCGAACTATGTATTTTATTAATATTTTTAATACTTAAAATTTAAAAATTTCAATTTAAATGTAAATTTTGTTTATTTTGATCGTTTAACAATTTATGAAATTTGAGGTAAATTATTCACTTTTATTATTCAGAGAAAGACGAAGATAAATTTGACAGTGACATTTAATTACTACACGATTTTTTTAATAAAGTTAATGTTGATATAATTTTTGGGCTCATTGTACCACCTTAAACTAACGATTAAGAAATTATGATTGGCTAGTGACAAGTTGGTGGACCCATCACCAAAGGGTAAAATTCAATACAAGATTATGATTGTTTACCTCTCCCAAAGACAATATTCTAAAAAATGTTCAGAAGCAGGAGCTGGTTTGGTGGAGGATGGGGGAGACCCAAAAATTTACATTCTTTAGAACATTTGAAATATTTATATAATGTATTATCGAGAAATCAAACAGTTTCAGAACATAATAGGGGGTTACTAGTAGAGTCTCTTAGATCTATTGCAGAAATCCTGATCTGGGGGGATCAGAATGATTCTTCTGTATTTGAGTAAGTATCAATCTTTGTGTTTTGATATCTCAAATAAAAAAATCATATTAATAAAGGAGAATGTATAGAAACTGATTTCCTAATTCTAAGTCTACGTATTTTTAATTTTAGTTTCTTTTTGGAAAAAAACATGTTATCATTTTTTTTGAGAATCATGCGCCAAAGGAGTGGAGGCTCAAGTTATGTTTGTGTACAACTTTTGCAAACTCTTAATATTTTATTTGAAAACATAAGAAATGAAACGTCACTATGTAAGTTACAGTTACACCTAATAGTTACTAAAATTGACTTGTTATTATGTATTTTATAATATAATTAGAATTTAATTCCTTTTAGATTATTTGTTATCTAACAATCACGTAAATTCAATAATTGTACACAAGTTTGATTTTTCCGATGAAGAAGTGATGGCATACTACATATCTTTTTTGAAAACGCTTAGTTTGAAATTAAATGCACACACCATACATTTTTTTTACAATGAGGTAAGTTGTAAATGATTTTTTCTGTTAATAAGATATGCAATTATAGCATTAAGACATTTAATCTACAAAGTAAGTAAAGGTGGCATTAATTAATACAAACTAGTGGAGATAAATAGATTTTTACCGAGTAAATTGGGAAATTTATTATTAAAACAGTTTATTCTATAAAAAAATTGGTTCTAAATTGTTTTATTTTTAGTGTTTCAGTCTGTTATACCGTCTCAGAAAAAAGACATTTTGTTTATTGATACATGTTAAAATGTTTTAAAAACTATTCCCTTTCAGCACACAAACGATTTCCCATTATATACAGAAGCTATAAAATTTTTTAATCACCCCGAATCTATGGTAAGGATAGCTGTAAGGACATTAACGTTAAATGTTTACAAAGTTGAAGACGCCAGCATGTTGGCATTCATCAGAGATAGAACTGCCGCTCCATACTTTTCTAATATAGTATGGTTTATTGGAAAACATATACAAGAACTGGATTCTTGTGTTAGAAATGACGCTGAGTAAGTAAATTAAAATATTGGGTATTAGAAAAAACTTTGAAACTTGTTGATGGTATCTGTCAGAACGCCTAGGTGCATATATGCACACTAACTATGATTTTTGCCTATTAATGGAGCCTATTAGAACGCCTACGTCCATAACTACCTATTAACTATGAATTGTGTTTATTAATGGGGACTATCAGAACTCCTAGGTGCATAATTGCCTCCTAACTGTGAATTATGCTTATTAATAGGGCCTATCACAATTCGTAGGTGCATAACTGCCTACTAACTGTGAATTATGCCTGATGACTATGTCTACAAATATAAAACTATGAGAATTTTGATTTTCAGTCATCAATCACAGAATCGTTTATCTGATTTAGTAGCAGAACATTTGGACCACTTGCATTATTTAAACGATATATTATGCTTGAACATAACCGATTTGAATCACGTTTTGACTGACCATTTATTACACAAATTGCTCATCCCTTTGTACATATATTCCCTATCTTCGAATAGAAGGAGAACGTCCTCCGGCGAAGTTGGAATACAAGGACTTAATAAAATTTCTTCAACTCCTAAAAGTTCCCAAAATAGCAGTCCTAAGGTGATTAATATTCAATTTATAATTAAAAAATTATATTTAATATGGAATGTTTCAGCTTCACGATTTATCAAACGGAAAAGTGTCTTGTGTAGTAGCTCTATTTCTATTATCACAGGTGTTCCTAATATTATCTCATTCGCCTTTAGTTCAAACCCTTGCTTGGATAATATTAAAAACGGATAGACAAATATTCGAGAACGGAGTCGATAAACTATTGGAACATTATGAAAAATTGAAAGAAAAACAAAATTTAGAAGACGAAGCAATGGGTAGTGTTAATAATAGCGATAGAGAAAGCACCGGTTCGAAAGAGAATATAGTAGATGAACAAACTAGTATAAATATCACTGACGAGGAGAAACAAAGAATGGTACCTCCTTCAGATGTTGCCGGAGTATCGAATTTCCCATTTTTGGAAACAGTATATGAAGCTCTTGATAGTACAGAAAACGATTACGCTGCCCTTTTTGCTCTTTGTTTATTATATGCCATGTCAAGTAACGAAGGTAAGATTATATCTATAATTTGTTCTTTATATACCAATATAGGTACAAGTAACCTGGTATATGGTCATAAGAAGGTGTAGGAACAAGAGATTGTCTTACCGGTAAGTCTAATTAGGGATGGTACAACGTTCCAGGTGAAAATAGAGTCACAATAGCTTAGGTACCAGAGCACTAGGTTATAACGATAATAAAATGACCCAACAAACAGCGTTAATGTGTAAAGTACGTCTCCAGGTTATGGTGGAGATATTCACCAGGTCAAAAATATCAGAAATAGTTGGTACTAGGCGTAAAAGTGGAATTTGTGAAGATAGTTTAACTAAAAACAATAATGGAGGGTGGGAATTGCATGGAAAAATGATAAGGAACATCAAGAAAGAATTAAATGGACCTGGAGGCAAGAGACTTCAGAAATTGATAAAAATGGTAAAATATTAGAAAAATGGGTTGAAAAGCATCCATAGCTGTTAGTCAACATGTTATAAGGAAAAAAAGAAGAAGAAATTGAATTTATATGGATATATTTTGAAAATGAAGATGGTTTAACAAAAAACAATAATGGAAGGTGGAAATTGCGTGGAAAAATGATAAGGAACACCAAGAAAGAAGTAAATGGACCAAATAATGGATCTGGAGACAACAAGTGAAAAAAAAATTAGAAAAAATTGAAAAATATTTGAGTATATTGAAAAAAATGGGTACAAAGGTATCAGAAATATGAACATGAGTAGAAATTAATGTCAAAGAAATGATACAAGTCAGAAATGAAAATATTAGAAAAGGAACAAATAGGACTCCGTAAAATCAAGAAAAAGATAAGTTTGAATGGATTTATCTCAAAAATTAGGATAGTGTAACAAGAAACAATAATGGAGGATGAAAATTGTTTTAAAAAAATAGTAATGGACCCAAAAAAGAAGTAAATACACCAAATAAAGGATCTGGAGGCAACAAACTTCAGAAATATTGCAAAATATAGAAAAAATGGGTACGAAAGACTTGATCAACATCTAATAAGAAAAAAAAAACAAGAAAATAGAGATACACCAGGTCAAAAAGGAACTACATGAAAGTATTGAGTCTCTGAACCGATATATTTTAAAAAATTGGAGGATGTAATCTATATTTGGAGGACCGTAATAGATCTTTGGAGATTGCAGTTAAACCACAAACCACTTTGGTGTAAACCGTAATATATTTTATCGATTTCGGTATCTACATCATTATTATAGTTAATAAAATCATTTTATTTTTAGGAATAACACCCGATATCACAGAACAAGTGTTGAGACCAAAGAAATCGTTCGTTTCCAAATCTTCGACTACTTCGAAGGACGTTCGTTATACTTACAACAATTATTTAGTCGAAAAAATGTTGCACATAATAATTTTGTCCTGTCAGTCATCTTGTAGGGTGCGTCTTGTAACCCTTGAGCTGGCGTTAAAACTGTTCGTACAATTAACGATATGCGATGGTAAAACTGTGCTATCCGAACCCCATAAGAACATGATAGAGACAGCTAGGGTGCAAAGTATGGCGCTTTTAAGGAATTTTTATAAAAGCGAGGAAATATTTCTCGATATGTTCGAACACGAGTGAGTGTATGCTTCGTTTCGTTTGTTTTTAGTGACACCTTTGTATATAATTTTGTTTTAGATACTGTGATATGTCGAAAGGTTCTCTGAACGTTGAATGGTTGTGTATGGATAGTGCAATTTTACTACCACCTACCGGTACCCCCATGACGGGGATAGATTTTACCAAACGGTTACCGTGCGGTGAGGTAAGTTGATAAATTTTTGGTAATTAACCAACTCAGAAGTGTAGGTACTGTTATTTTCATTTTTTATTTTATTTATTATTCAGATGTTAATATTATTCAATGTCAAATTTGATTTTGATTTTTTTTATACAGGTTGAACGTGCTAGAAGGGCAATTCGGGTATATTTCCTAGTAAGGAATTTGGTGCTAACCTTAAACGGAGAAATAGAAACTCAATTACCTTTGACGAACCCTCAGAGCTGCGTTCAGATCGATCAAGCTTTGGACCTGAGTATAACTCGTTGTCTGTCGCAGTCACATGATTTAAACAATCACTAGTTCATTTGTTGTTTGATGAAATTGTCCTTTCCGGTGTTTGGTGTTGTGTTGCTTGTGCTTGTAAATCCACCCCGGTTGTTGTTTTATATATTTGGTTTAGTTTTAAATTTGGTATATCGATACACTCAATTCAATTTTGAATGATTTTATACTTGCAAGGTAAGTAATGCACTACGAAACATTTTTGTTTCCGGTATGGTAGCCCATCGTTTGTTTGATTTGTATTTAAAAAAGTTCCCTTATTCAAATACTAGTGATTGGATAAGTCTTGTGGCCCCAACTTTGAAGCAAACTCCTCATGAAATGGCATTTTTTTCTAGATAATTCTGACTTGATCGCCTGTACTATAGTTTACAAAGATGGTACGAAAATGCGACGTTTTTTGGTCATAGATATCCTCCAATTGATACTAGTAGAACCTGACACCAAAAGATTAGGTAAGTTTACTCGATCGTTTGGTCATGGTGCTAACTTTAACCATAGAAAGTGGCTAGGTGCTAACTTTGACCTTAGAAAGTGGCTTAGTGACCTTTAGGACCTAAATAAGTGGAACTTCTGGTACCGTTGGTTATATTCATAGCACCTTTCATAAATTACACACCCTAGGATTCTGAAGATGATGAAATATTTATCGAAACGTGCACGCTACAGTGTAATTGGTATTAGTGTACTGATATTTGTATCTATTAGAGAAGAAAATTGATTTTAAATAATTATTATTGTTAATTTAATGAATTTATGGACAATTTTTTCGTTATAGGATGGGGTGTAGCTAAATTAGTAGGATTCCTTCAGGATATAGAAGTAACGGGGGATAAAGATGACTCCAGATGTTTGCATATTACTATCCATAGACCGATATCTGGTGCCAGTACAAACAGAATACCTCTTTTGAATGCTAAATTCCTTTTCGATGATAATATCCGTTGTATGGCTGCTAAACAACGTCTAACAAAGGTGAGTTAGTAATTTGAAGTCTAATTTTATTTTTAAATTTGCTTTTGAAAAAAATAATTGTTTTCGAAAGCTTCCTAAAATTTTTTTTTTCAAAATGTGTTTAATTAGTTTGAAATAATGACAATTTTCTCTATTAGATGCCATAAATTTATATAAAAAAATATTTTGGAAAATAAAAGCAAAGGAAAAGATACAACTAAGGAAAATGGTGAAAAAGTTCAAGCGGGATAAGATAAGAAAAATTAGAAAAGAAATAAAAAGTAATTAAAAATGAAGAAAAACTTGGATTTGTTTGATAAGGGAAGTAAATAGACCAAATAAAGAAACTGGAGCCAACAAAAGGAAAAATTTCAAAAGAAATTCAAGAATATTACAAAATATAATGAAAATAACAATAGAATATAAGAAAAAGTTTATTTGTAAGATAAAGGACACCAAGAAAGGAGTAAATAGACCAAATAAAAGAACTGGAGGCAAAAAAAGGAAAATCTTCAGATTAAAATGAAGAATATTGAAAAATATAATAAAAATAACAAAAAAATATAATTAATTTGTATGAATATAACCTAAAAACAATAATGGAGGGTAGAAATTACTTTAAAAAATGATAAGGAACATCAAGAAAAAAGCAAATAGACCAAATAATGGATCTGGAGGCAACAAAGTGAAAAAAAATTAGAAGAAATTGATAAATATTAGAAAATGTAGTAAAAATGGGTCTAAAAGGAACCCGAAACCCTTAATTAACATGTAAAGAAGGTGAAAAAACAAGAAAACAGTGATATTAGATATGCAACGGCTCAGAAAAATAGTGAGAGATAAGATTATAAATGGTATGAACCAGAAATGACCCAATAAGTAAAAAAAAGTTGAATTTGTATGGATATATAAGAAAAATAGAGATGGTTTAACAAAAGGGACATCAAGAAAGAAGTAAATAGACCAAATAAAAGAACTAGAGGCAAAAAAAGGAAAATCTTCAGATTAAAATGAAGAATATTGAAAAATATAATAAAAATAACAAAAAAATATAATTAGTTTGTATGAATATAACCTAAAAACAATAATGGAGGGTAGAAATTACTTTAAAAAATGATAAGAAACATCAAGAAAAAAGCAAATAGACCAAATAATGGATCTGGAGGCAACAAAGTGAAAAAAAATTAGAAGAAATTGATAAATATTAGAAAATGTAGTAAAAATGGGTCTAAAAGGAACCCGAAACCCTTAATTAACATGCAAAGAAGGTGAAAAAACAAGAAAACAGTGATATTAGATATGAAACGGCTCAGAAAAATAGTGAGAGATAAGATTATAAATGGTATGAACCAGAAATGACCCAATAAGTAAAAAAAAGTTGAATTTGTATGGATATATAAGAAAAATAGAGATGGTTTAACAAAAGGGACATCAAGAAGGAAGTAAATAGACCAAATGAAGTATCTGATGGCAAAACACTTCAGAAAAAATTAAAATATGTCGAAAAAGAAAAAGAGAACAAAAAACACAAACATTGTTTACACTACCACTAATTCAGAGACTGAATATAATTTGCATGTTGAAAGTTTTTTTTTTTGTGAAGCTACTACGTTACTTTTTAAACACACTATATAACAAATTTTACTTTTATTAGGGTAGAATAAAAGCGCGACAGAAAAAAATGCAGCACATAGCTCGACTGCTCGAAATTCCAGGTCAATCGGGGCCTCCGAGTCCGGCTTTTGCAGGACAAGGTGGTACCTACACCCGTTCATCAGTTAGACCAACTAGATTAGAAAATCGAGTGTTATTCAATATGAGTAGGGGACCAGGTAAAGATTTTTTTCGACGGAACGTCATCAAATTAATTGGCAAATTTAATTTTAGGATTCGCTGCTCCTCGCAGGGAAAGTTCGCCAGGTGTGATACACAGAACTGACGAATCGATTAGAAGACATAGAGATAGCGAAAGTCCCAGTAGGAGTAGTTCGAAAGAAATTTTAAAAAAGGATATTAAACAGCGAGATAATTCGGTAAATAGGATAAGATCAAGGGAAGGATCGCCGAGGATGCCTAGACCGAGATCGGAAGAAATTCCACTAGAATTGATAAAGAAGCCTAATTCGATTATTGATATGGCGCCTAAGATTACGATAATACCCAGGTAAGTCGTCGTAATTAGGTTAGTATTACTGTAGGTTAATTTTTTATATATGTGTAGACCTCAAACGCCTAGAACTGTGATTGAATCTGAACCCACCACTTCGAACGATCATTCCGTAATTGTACCGCAGAAAGAAGTAATGAAAACTCGAGTTTCGAGGGAAACTTCTTTTATGGATGAAGAAAATGAAGATGGTAACGAAGAAAGTGTATAGAAACAATTTTTTTGCAACAATTTCTATGCTTTGGCAGCAGATTAGATGTACAGTGTTTTATTAAATTTGTATATAAAGAAAATATATTATTATTAAGGTGATTTGTTTATTTTACTGAATAAAATTTTAATACCTACCTTTCATTCTTTAATCTCCTTTAACGTTTTTCCAATCAAAGAAGGTCTATGTTCCATTTAAGATCACTAGGAAGTCGTCCTTCTCTTTGTACCTCTAGTAAAAGTTCTATTAGATGATTCTCATGTCCCTGTAGTCCATTATCTTTGCTACTATGCTTGTAGAAAGAATTCTACAAACTAATTGGCTGGAATAGAACTTAGTATGTCCAAGTTCATCAGTGGTAAAGGGCCCTTCCAGTGAAAGAACCTCTATATTCCATTTAAGATCACTAGGAAGTCGTCTTTCTCTTTGTATCCTTAGTGAAGGTTCTATTAGAGTATTTTCGTGTCACTCGAGTCCGGTATATTTGTTATAAAGCTTCTGGATTTCTTCTGTGATGTACACTATGCCAAAATCTTTGTATTTGATTGGAAATGGAATTTTTTCCGAAATCCTACGACTATAAATGATGATGTTGCTTTTCTATCGTAGACAGGGCGAAACGAGAAAGTTATCTTCGTGGGAGTGTGGCAAATCAAACACCAAAGCTACTCTTTTCAATACATAATCCAAGCTTTCGAATACTTAGCTTTGGGTCCGGTTGTATTCCAATATAACGCACTAAACTATCAGATAATTTAAAGTGACTGGTTGACATTAGTTATTTCTGAAACATATTTGTGCAAATTTGAGTAGCATTGGAAATGAGCTGTCGCAATTTGTGAATCTTCATGATCATCCGCAAATGTTCTTGTTATATCCTGTGATAGGAAGATCCCGTATATATAGTAAATAAAATAATGACGATAGAGCGCTACCCTCTGGTACCCCACAGTTGATCAGGAAAGTGTCTCCAGATTTCTTGGTTCTGAACTGACTACTTGTTAAGTAAGATGGAAAGTAATGATTTTTTTTTGAAAAGGAGACCTTCATGCCACACATTATCAAAGGCTTGACTTATATCAAGGAATACTGATGGACAATATTTTTTTTTCCAGGGATATATTAATTTTTAATAAAGTAGGGGATGTGCGTTTGATATAAAGAATCGAATGCTTGTGACTATCAGTATCTGAACCATAGAGAAATTAAAACGATAGAGGAAAATGTTCACATGGACCATCTATGGCATAGTAGTAAATTTTTCAACTAATCGAATCAAACAACTTAATATTGAGAAAATATGGGAAAAATACACTTTTCTATAGTTCTTCGGTTGTTCTCGTCTAATTTTCTAGACAATATGAGGTACAAATTTTAAATTAAGATGGTAGCTCAAATACCCGTTATAAGGTCCGTTAAATTCACTAGAAGAATATAACCTTTATTTTCATACTATTAATGTTTTTAATTTTTAATATAGTTATATTATGGAGATGTAATATTCAAAGTTTATACAATAGATCATTTTAATAATTTATATTTATTTCAGAGTAAACAGTAACTGTGCATCTTTAAGTAATTATGAAGTATTCAAACATCTACAAAAGATCAAAGACGGCAAAAAGAAACATAAAGGACAACTAGCAACAATTACTTACGAAGTGCGTTTACGACAACTATTATAATAATTCGCAATTATTTGTTTTGATTTACAGACTCTAAGATACTTGGAAACTACACATATAAATGATCAATCTGCGGATAGTATTAAGAATTGTATGAAGGATTTATCTGCTTTTAATCTTAGTAAAACTGAGCTACTAATGATTATTAATTCACCTCCAAGTACAGCTATAGACATACAATTGGTAAATGAATTGTGTAAGATAGTAAAGTGTTTTTTAGCTTCTTTATTAAATAAAAATATGTGGTTGTTCCTCGGTGTCAGTTATATAGTGGAAATAATACACCTTTTGTTATTTTTATAATTTATTTTCAGATGGTAGAAGAAAGTGAAGAAAGATTAACAGAAGAACAAGTCCAAGATATATTAGAAATTGTAGCAAAGCACTTTCCTTATGTCGTCAAGGAAAAAGTAGAGGAAGATAATGAAGAAGAACTGGAATAAATAACATTAAATATATTTTATTATTAATAAAAAGATATTTATTCTTATTTATTTTCCTTTTGTTACAAGTAATATTTGAATATCTAAATCATTTGTATTTTAATGGTAATTTCAGAAATATCAATAAAAACTTGAAATTTTCATTGAAGGGAGAGAGAAAATGAGAAAAGTATAGCAATTTCACATAAATTTTTCGAAAATTATCTTTTTTGGTCACCTAAATCTTCTATAAAGTCTTCATCAATCTAAAATAGAGAAATATTTCACTGTTTGTTGAATTGAATGTTAATTTAACCTACTTCTGGCCATTTTTCTGGAATAACATCGAATAAATCATCTTTGACATCACCTTGAATAACAATCTCATCATCACCGGTTACAGAAGAACCACATGCGAATCTTGTACCAAAGAATTTCGCAGCAACCTTCAAATCAATATCTAAAATGAAAAATACTGAAATATATTCACCCTTTTTGAATAGAAACAGATTTATTACCAAAACTACTTAAACCCGTAACTACAGTAACTGACTTCTTTTTGCCTCTCGGAGCCCTAGATACACAAACTTGTTTTGGACCATCTTCCTTTTTCTTAGTTTTAATCATACCTTTGCCCCCACGTTTTTGTCGTTTCTTTTCTTCCTCGACTGGATTGTCGTCCCCAATTTTTACTTTTTCAAATTCCGAAGGCAAGTTTACTTCTAACCATTGTTTACATTTTTCGTATTCTGGATAATATTCGCAATACTACAAAAAATAAAATGAATTTAAAAAGTTATAATTAAATTTAGAGCCTTACACGTACCTCTATTGGCATTGTACAGTTACCACAATAGATAACATTTAAAGGGTATGTAACTCCTTCCCTTGGTCCTTGCTTCAATTTTTCTTCAACGGACATGATGGGAAAATATTCAATTTTAAAAAAAAATTAATTACACCATCGACCACCGTTTTATATAAAATAACCTCAAATAGAGATATTTTCCAATGTCAATATGTCAAAGTAAACTAGTGATGTATCCTGATTATATATCTAGTGACTTTATCACTGTGACCGATGTATTATTCGTAAACATAGATAAATCTAATAAAAAAGAAGAATCCAATGTTGTCAAACCAATTGTTTGGCAGTTTATGATAAAAATGTAAATAGAATCGAAATAAATATTTTAAGGTTAAGTTAGCTTAAACATTGTTATACTTAAATTATTAAGTGAATATGAAATAATTATGTTTTTCCTAGATACTGTATTGTAGATTATTCAAATATTACTGAATAAAAGGGTATTTTATTTTTAAACTGTAGATCTAAAAGAAACAAGTATTTAGTTATTTTGTTGGACAGGTAAGAGCGAAACAATTACCTTTTTGCTTCTGAAGCAACTTAAGTCTGCAAGTGATAATGAAAGACTAAATATTATCGATACGTTCTATGTGAGATTTGATATCACGTGTTCGTCGAGTAGACGCGTTTTCAGAATGAAAAACCGATACACGTTCACCATTAAAGAACAAGTTTTTTTGTTATTTCGTATCTGAATATAAACGCAGATTACGAAACTGTTTATCGAATTTCAACAATTAATTCGCCGCTACCAAATCGTTCAACATAGTGGAAGACGTACCAGAAATTCTTAAAAACGGGCCCTGTGATTGATTGCTGTTGGGCCTTCTCAAGGATCGCGTTTTTGCAAAAGGACCACGCACTCTTCCCGACTTCCGAACTGCAATTGAAGAATAATTTGAAACTCTTCGATTCCATTTTGTAATTTGTTGCCTACGTATTTATTTATCTATAGAAACAAAAAGTACAAATTCATTACGAGCCAAATAATTCGTCTAGGGATGAAAGTGCATCATCAATTTTTACTTCAGATCCTTTTTATGTTTTGACACTTTGATTTTAGTCTTTTTTTAATATAAATTTGTTTTTAATGGACACAAATCTTGTCTTTTCGACCTAATTTCGGTCTTGATCAAAATTTACTCTATAGTTACAGTATGGGACAAATAATGAAAAACGATACTCATTGGGAGAAATTTTATTCTTAAATATATACAGACAAGTATTTATTCACAACTTCTATTAAAGAGTACAATATTATATGCATGTGAAAGTACACGAGTGGTTACATAAATAGTTGTGCAACATGCAGATTCAAGCAAGCTGAGAAAACTTCGTCTACCTTTTGAGGAAATCTTAACTACATGGAATATACGCGAAATTAATTAGCAGTTATAGTTTATTAAACTTGTTGTCACGATTGTTTATTTTTTTCATATAAAACTAGTACTAAACGCTCAAAAGATCGACAAAACTTGAGTTGGTTCTTTTGCGGAGCGAGATTACCATATAAAAAATTAGAAGTTACTCAAATCCATTAACAGAATAAATTTTCAAGAGTAAGATTTAAAAAAAATAACTAAATATAACAGATTTTGACAAAAAAAGAAATTTTATTATGTCACATAATAGGATATAAACTGGATCTTGCTATATTTTATCTGTGCCAAATTCTACTACATAAATGTGTAATCTATATATTGTTAACTTTCAATATTATATACTAGTAGTTCAAATGAACCTCAAGGTATCTATTCAATTGATATTATCGTACAGTTCAAAGATATAAGTTAAATTGTCAAAATCCGTATAGTTTTTTTACAGTAGTTCAAATGTATCCCCGGATATTAATCAAAATGGTAAAATAAAAAGGTTTCATTTCTTCTATACGTTAGATGAAAATCACATACTAGTAGTTCAAATGAACCTCAAGGTATCTAATCAATACAGAACAATTCTACACGTTTGATAGCGATTAGAAACAATGTGGTATTGAATCATTTATTTAATCCTACCACTGTGACTTATTATGGAGTATTTATTCTATAATATGGCTCTTGAAAATAAAACGATTCCGAAGATTTTGTTCGATCCCCTGTGTTTGTTAAAAATACTGATATTTATTTTCTTTTACTAGAAAAATTGACATATTTTAAACATAGTTGTAATCTATATAAGAATTTTTATAAAATGGAGTCAAAATTAGAAAATGACACTTTTACACAAAAAAAATCGTTCTATAGGTTTCGAATGATTTCCATGGATGCGAAACTATGTGAAATTGTTTAAACAAACCGATTACTTAACTTCTTTTAGTTTAATTGTGGTCTTTCTCTTTTGATTTTGTATTGTGGAGTTTGTATGGTAAATAAACAATTTCAGATGAAATAGTTCAAGTACGGCAGCTGTTGGGTCAGTTTATCCACAAGTTATCGAAATGACCTACAGTTTTTACATTTTGAAATAAAAACTTTGGATAATATTTGTCCGCAGTATTTTTTCATCGTTTGGGTACCTCTAACTGGATATAATGAAAAGTTACAATTAGTAGAAAAAAATATCCAATTTCTATGAATATTGGTAGTTCTTTTGGCGAAGTAATTGAGGTTGATTTCACAAAAAAATACCAGTTTAAATTTGAACAGTGGTTGCAATAATGCTGTTTAGCAGAAGAATTATAATTTTTTTTATATATATATATAATTGTTGAAATAAGTTGTCCGGGATCTGTAACCAGTGCTGGTAAAACCACACTCCCGCTATCTAAATAATTAGCTACTCACGATTTTTGCAAGTTATTCTAAAAAGCATCTATATTTAAATATATGCTAAAGTTACGCTCTAAAAATCCCACTAGAATATCACATAGAAACATAAGAATTATACAAATATCGTATGCATTAAAAAAAACATTCAACATAGTAAAAATTACACGTGAAACTTCTAGAGCTGTGGATTAAAATTAACAAAAAAAAATATATATATAAGTTATTTCTTAAATAATATTGTTAAATAAACTTTTTTTATTTAAAAGAAAAAATAAAAAGGGGTAAAGGGAATCTGTACCAGGGCTGAAACGTTCTACTTGCACGCACTGGTTGATCTTAACGGAACTAGTGTCATTATTTTTTCGAGAACATTCTTATTTCGACCCGCTTGGAAAAAAGAAATCTAGTTATTACGACACTCGTGTGGAATTTAACGACATTCCCACACTTTTACAGATTGATCTACACTGCCCGAGATGACGTAGGGGTGCGCCTTGTGGAAATCTGCAACAATAACATAGTACTATAAGAGTAGTTCAAATGCATCAATCGGATATTTGCTATATCTGAAGAAATAAACTCCTCAGAAAAATTTATTAATGACCTTTCAATATTAAATAATAGTAGTTCAAATGTACTAAATGGATATTTCACATATTTAAGAAATTACTCTCTTCGACAATATGTACAGTTAATTATATGATTTTTATATAATATTGCAATGAATTTTATAAATATGAAATTGATGTTTTTTGAATTCCGACCACTAAAAATAATAGAAGTTTTAATAGCTACTCTAGAGTCAATTACAAGGTATATTGGGGTATATTTTAAATCTCATTTTGGTCAATAAATATGATAAAGCTCCAAAAAAATACAATTACATCCAAAAAAGGCTCTATTGGATTGAGATCAGTGCTGTTAGCTCACAATTACTATCACCTATTATAAATTTGGACTTTTTTAATAGTTTAGAATAAAAATATTGTACCACATGGGATCTCTGTACCAACTGTACTTGTGACAAGTTTTTCTAATTAACATAGTAGCTGCAGAATACTCTTTGGGGGTAAGATAATGATTTTCAAGTTTAAATTTAGTTACATTTTTATCTAAAGTTGTATCACTAAAAGTTTTAGACAAATAACGATTTTACTGGAGTAGTTCAAATGTACCAAGATTCCTAATATAAATAGCTATCACAGAAACCGATACTAAAAACGTTTATTGGGTTAAAAAAACTATAAAACAAACAAATGAACGAATTGTAATGTGAAATAATTTGATATTAGTTATAGTTCTTACCCAAAGATGTGCAAAAATGTTTATGTGCCTCCAGAGTCTTCATACAACGTTTATTCCTCAAATCCCAAACCCTAAGCGTTTTGTCATCGCTAGCAGATACCAAAAATTTGCCTCCGGGATGAAATACTACTCCTCTTACCCAATTGTCGTGTCCCGTTAACACAAATAGAGCAATACCAGCACCGACATCCCATATCCTGTAAATAAACAGTTAAAAACATTTGTTAAATTGATCCTAAACGTCTTACCTAATTGTTTTATCTCTAGAAGCCGAAGCGAGGAAAGGTCCATTATGTGCCCCTTTTTTATTATCAGCTCCGGCAGCTTCATTAATCGGTCCAGCTGCAGAATCCGGCGCCCAACATATACATTCAACTACGTGATCGTGCGCCCTTAATTCCGCCCTACATTCTTTAGACGAGGCTACCCAAATTCTGACACTCTGATCGTTGGAGCAACTTGCTAATAACGTTCCATCCGGCGATGCTCGTACCATTCTCACCTAAACACAAAGTTGTAGTACATATTTTTTCATCGTGACTAATATTGTTTTTTACGGTTATTAGCCCTTACCCAATCCCGATGACCGGAATACGTTTTGACACAATATCCGGTGGATACTTCCCACATCTTGATGGTCTTATCCCTACTAGACGAAATAACGAAATCACCAGCCGGCATGAAGGATACGCTAGAAACATTGTGATCGTGTCCCAACATAGTACGTACACATTCGTATGTTTGTTGAAAATCCCATAATTTTATACTCATATCTGCGCTACAAGACACCAATAATTTTCCTAAAACAACATACATTCAATTAGATAATTCATCTCGAACGAAATACAAATTCAACTTGGAAGGAAGTGGATATAAAGGCATGGGAATGAGGTTAAATACAAAGAAAACTGTTATACCCATTCATCCTATTTTTATTTATTTTGTTTTTTAGTCAATTTGGTCAGGGTTCTTTAAGGATTTTTTCTAATTTATCATCCCAGGTTCTTGTTTGATCTTTCCCTTGGTTGTCTTCCATATTTTGTGTTGATACCGTCTAATAGTTTCCTTTCTATGTTTCCTTTCAAGGGTTCTACTTGTAGTACTACTTACGATTCCCAATACTGTTTCGAGGTACTTCGTCTCTTGTACAAACCCAGTTTTTAATCTTATACATCAAAATAGGTTAATAGATTGTCATTTCTGTTTCAATATTTGGATATATGTAACCTGAGGTGTAGGTTTCAATTATACCCATTCATCCTATTTTTATTTATTTTGTTTTTTAGTCAATTTGGTCAAGGTTCTTTAAGGATTTTTTCTAATTTATCATCCCAGGTTCTTGTTTGGTCTTTCCCTTGGTTGTCTTCCAATTTTGTGTTGATACCGTCTAATAATTTCCTTTCTATGTTTCCGTTCAAGGGTTCTACTTGTAGTACTACTTACGATTCCCAATACTGTTTCGAGGTACTTCGTCTCTTGTACAAACCCAGTTTTTAATCTTATACATCAAAATAGGTTAATAGATTGTCATTTCTGTTTCAATATTTGGATATATGTAACCTGAGGTGTAGGTTTCAATTATACCCATTCATCCTATTTTTATTTATTTTGTTTTTTAGTCAATTTGGTCAGGGTTCTTTAAGGATTTTTTCTAATTTATCATCCCAGGTTCTTGTTTGGTCTTTCCCTTGGTTGTCTTCCATATTTTGTGTTGATACCGTCTAATAGTTTCCTTTCTATGTTTCCGTTCAAGGGTTCTACTTGTAGTACTACTTACGATTCCCAATACTGTTTCGAGGTACTTCGTCTCTTGTACAAACCCAGTTTTTAATCTTATACATCAAAATAGGTTAATAGATTGTCATTTCTGTTTCAATATTTGGATATATGTAACCTGAGGTGTAGGTTTCAATTATACCCATTCATCCTATTTTTATTTATTTTGTTTTTTAGTCAATTTGGTCAAGGTTCTTTAAGGATTTTTTCTAATTTATCATCCCAGGTTCTTGTTTGGTCTTTCCCTTGGTTGTCTTCCAATTTTGTGTTGATACCGTCTAATAATTTCCTTTCTATGTTTCCGTTCAAGGGTTCTACTTGTAGTACTACTTACGATTCCCAATACTGTTTCGAGGTACTTCGTCTCTTGTACAAACCCAGTTTTTAATCTTATACATCAAAATAGGTTAATAGATTGTCATTTCTGTTTCAATATTTGGATATATGTAACCTGAGGTGTAGGTTTCAATTATACCCATTCATCCTATTTTTATTTATTTTGTTTTTTAGTCAATTTGGTCAGGGTTCTTTAAGGATTTTTTCTAATTTATCATCCCAGGTTCTTGTTTGGTCTTTCCCTTGGTTGTCTTCCAATTTTGTGTTGATACCGTCTAATAATTTCCTTTCTATGTTTCCGTTCAAGGGTTCTACTTGTAGTACTACTTATGATTCCCAATACTGTTTCGAGGTACTTCGTCTCTTGTATAAACCCAGTTTTTAATCTTATACATCAAAATAGGTTAATAGATTGTCATTTCTGTTTTGTTTTTGACATTTACAAGTTTACATATGTGTAATTTATCAGATTTTTATTGTCATGCCCTATAATTATATCGATGAGCCTTTTTGCCAAACAAAAACCAGGATGGAGGAAATTAGAGCGAAACAGTGTAAATAATACAGTATGTCACATATATATTTATATAAAATGTAAAATATTTTACCGGATGTATCGAAAGCTATATCCTGAACGCAATCCGTGTGGCCTTTGAGGGTACGTTCAAATTCGCCTGTTTCGAAGTCCCATACTTTGATCGTGGCGTCTTCGCTCGCAGATACCATCAAGCTGAATACAGGGTGACAAATTACTCGAGTCACAGGCGCTCGGTGACCTAATAACATAAAAATACCAATAAGTACGTACACTTCTGTATCTGTGAGGTTAGGTTACAACAAACCTGTGAGACAGAATTTTTCCGGAGGTCGAGGTATCCATTCCGATGGGGTTCGTTTATTTCGTGTGGGCGCGCCTTCGATGTACTCCTTTTCGGCTTCGTTCAATTTCGATTCCAATTCCATTACTTTTTTCTGTAACCTGATGACCGACGTCCATTTTTTTTCTAGAAGACCGCCGAATTTTCTTTCGACTTCTCCCGGCATATCGGCCTCTTTCTTAAAGGCTTCCAAGGCATCCGTATACCCATTACTGCTGAGGTAATCAGCGATGGCTTTATTACTTCGACAAAAACAAAATTGTTAGATTCTAGTTACAAAAGTTTTTTACAGTTGTATGGAGGATTTTAATATACCGGGCCATCGTAAACTGTTCGATAAAGTATTATTGTTGTTGTTGTTGTTGTTTTGAAATGAGAACAAAAGAAATATTGATTTGATTGTTACATAAAAAAGAAGCCGCCGCTATTCGCTACTCGGAGAAAGGAATTTCTCAAGTGGAATATTATTCTATTGTTGTGTAATATCTAGAAATTCGTGTTTGGGTTAATGAAAAATAATAATGAAGACGCAATCTCTAATTTACGCCGACATTTAAATAACACCGGGTGTGCTCTGAAAACTATTGAAGAATCTGCTTCAATATTGGATTGGCGACAAAGTAATTTCGGTTTTTTAATCGATTATTTGTTTTACGTGACATTTTGTCGGCTCCGTGATTCCGCGCGCTCATAAAATTTCTGGTCCTCATCGGCTAAAAACTGAACCAGGTGCGATTGAAGGTCATCGACTTTAGTGAGAGTTTGACCATTCAAAGAATTCTGCAAACTTCGAAATAAGTGGTGATCAGATGGTGTCAGATCGGGGCTGGATGGGGGGCACTGAAGATGACCAGCGCCTAGGTCGCCCTGTGACTGTTTCAACTCCGGAAACAGTGACCAAAATCAACCAAATTGTGCGTGCAGATCGTCGAATGAGCATCCGGATGATTTTAAACGCAGACTACACGAGGAATTACGTATGATATGATACAAAATAGGCTCAAACATCGAAGAAAAACCCATTGTTTTACCAAGAGACAATGGATCGATGATTCAACATCGTTGAAGGCAAAAATCGAGGCAAAACAACCTCAAACATCGAAGAAAAACCCATTGTTTTACCAAGAGACAATGCATCGATGAATCAACATCGTTGAAGGCAAAAATCGAGGCAAAACAACCTCAAACATCGAAGAAAAACCCACTGTTTTACCAAGAGACAATGCATCGATGAATCAACATCGTTGAAGGCAAAAATCGAGGCAAAACAACCTCAAACATCGAAGAAAAACCCACTGTTTTACCAAGAGACAATGCATCAATGATTCAACATCGTTGAAGGCAAAAATCGAGGCAAAACAACCTCAAACATCGAAGAAAAACCCACTGTTTTACCAAGAGACAATGCATCGATGAATCAACATCGTTGAAGGCAAAAATCGAGGCAAAACAACCTCAAACATCGAAGAAAAACCCACTGTTTTACCAAGAGACAATGGATCGATGATTCAACATCGTTGAAGGCAAAAATCGAGGCAAAACAGCCTTAAACATCGAAGAAAAACCCATTGTTTTACTAAAAGACAATGCATTTATAATTCAACATCGTTGAAGGTAAAAATCGAGGCAAAACAACCTCAAACATCGAAGAAAAACCCACTGTTTTACCAAGAGACAATGGATCGATGATTCAACATCGTTGAAGGCAAAAATCGAGGCAAAACAACCTCAAACATCGAAGAAAAACCCACTGTTTTACCAAGAGACAATGCATCGATGATTCAACATCGTTGAAGGCAAAAATCGAGGCAAAACAGCCTTAAACATCGAAGAAAAACCCATTGTTTTACTAAAAGACAATGCATTTATAATTCAACATCGTTGAAGGCAAAAATCGAGGCAAAACAACCTCAAACATCGAAGAAAAACCCACTGTTTTACCAAGAGACAATGGATCGATGATTCAACATCTTTGAAGGCAAAAATCGAGGCAAAACAACCTCAAACATCGAAGAAAAACCCACTGTTTTACCAAGAGACAATGCATCGATGAATCAACATCGTTGAAGGCAAAAATCGAGGCAAAACAACCTCAAACATCGAAGAAAAACCCACTGTTTTACCAAGAGACAATGCATCGATGATTCAACATCGTTGAAGGCAAAAATCGAGGCAAAACAGCCTTAAACATCGAAGAAAAACCCACTGTTTTACCAAGAGACAATGGATCGATGATTCAACATCGTTGAAGGCAAAAATCGAGGCAAAACAGCCTTAAACATCGAAGAAAAACCCATTGTTTTACTAAAAGACAATGCATTTATAATTCAACATCGTTGAAGGCAAAAATCGAGGCAAAACAACCTCAAACATCGAAGAAAAACCCACTGTTTTACCAAGAGACAATGGATCGATGATTCAACATCTTTGAAGGCAAAAATCGAGGCAAAACAACCTCAAACATCGAAGAAAAACCCACTGTTTTACCAAGAGACAATGCATCGATGAATCAACATCGTTGAAGGCAAAAATCGAGGCAAAACAACCTCAAACATCGAAGAAAAACCCACTGTTTTACCAAGAGACAATGCATCGATGATTCAACATCGTTGAAGGCAAAAATCGAGGCAAAACAGCCTTAAACATCGAAGAAAAACCCACTGTTTTACCAAGAGACAATGGATCGATGATTCAACATCGTTGAAGGCAAAAATCGAGGCAAAACAGCCTTAAACATCGAAGAAAAACCCACTGTTTTACCAAGAGACAATGCATCGATGATTCAACATCTTTGAAGGCAAAAATCGAGGCAAAACAACCTCAAACATCGAAGAAAAACCCACTGTTTTACCAAGAGACAATGGATCGATGATTCAACATCTTTGAAGGCAAAAATCGAGGCAAAACAACCTCAAACATCGAAGAAAAACCCACTGTTTTACCAAGAGACAATGCATCGATGATTCAACATCGTTGAAGGCAAAAATCGAGGCAAAACAGCCTTAAACATCGAAGAAAAACCCACTGTTTTACCAAGAGACAATGGATCGATGATTCAACATCGTTGAAGGCAAAAATCGAGGCAAAACAACCTCAAACATCGAAGAAAAACCCACTGTTTTACCAAGAGACAATGGATCGATGATTCAACATCTTTGAAGGCAAAAATCGAGGCAAAACAACCTCAAACATCGAAGAAAAACCCACTGTTTTACCAAGAGACAATGCATCGATGATTCAACATCGTTGAAGGCAAAAATCGAGGCAAAACAACCTCAAACATCGAAGAAAAACCCACTGTTTTACCAAGAGACAATGCATCGATGAATCAACATCGTTGAAGGCAAAAATCGAGGCAAAACAACCTCAAACATCGAAGAAAAACCCACTGTTTTACCAAGAGACAATGCATCGATGAATCAACATCGTTGAAGGCAAAAATCGAGGCAAAACAGCCTTAAACATCGAAGAACTTCCAGCACTGCTTCCATCAATGGAAAAAACGTATGGAAAGGTGTGTGGCGAAGGGAGGGGGAGTACATTGAAGGGGAGCATTCGAATGTAAAAAAATTTTTTATAATAAAACCATTTTTTCGTAACCAGTCTTGACAAAATGGTGGTCGTTGAGTAAAGAATCGATTTTCTCGTATGTACCTTGTTGTTGTTTCGTATTTTTTTGTTTTATGGTGTAAACGCGATTCCATAGATAATTTTTACACTCTGAATATACAAGTTGAATATAAAATGTAAGCGACGAAAAAATGATCAAGATTCAAAAGTTCGCAGGGTTGAAAACATATTGGGGCGATTGCTCTTAGTCCGTATAAGGGAAATTAATGAAAATAACTATAAAAATAAAGCCGAAAATCGATAATTTTTCATATTTTTCAGTATTAATACCGAATAATTGTTTTAATTTGTTTTTATTTGAATAAAAAGCGAGACGCGAAATCAATTTTAAAACGTATCTATTCATTTACACGTATTTCATCGAGTACAAATTGGTTTCCGGTAAATTTATCATTCAAAATGCGGCATTAGATACAATCGAAATTAATATGCATACAGAGATCGTATTCAACTCGCATACATTTTTTTTTAACAGTTAGGATAATGCGTTTCACACGATAGGAAAAAAAAAGACAAAGATTCGTTTTATTATATGAAAAAAATGGTCCCAGAAATACCTAATCCGACCTACAGATGGCGGTAGTTGCTTGAAAAATACCCGTCGTATTACAATGTACAAAGTTTGGAGACGCCACGTTGTTTAATTTTGTTTTGAAAGGCGTTAATCCATTCTCAACGGTAAAATATCGGGTAGCAAAGTTTCGACGAGACCGTACGATCTACGAAGTCCAACAACTCAAATGAGGTGACGACCGTTCCATCTGTAGGCAAAATCAAGGCGTAGGTTTTTCGGGAAGTGCGTTGGATAATTTTCTTCGATCACACATGCACTTTTTTTTCAATTTTTTCCCGTAAATTCGACCGCTAGAACGTTCGCTGTAGTCGGTGTCTGTACGACGACGTTTAAATTCGTCAAATAGACTAAAATAGATTTATTCATTCATGCCGAAGCGAAGGACGTAATGAATAAACCACAAAAATCGATAAAGGGCGACGAGGAGACTGAAACCGACGGCGACGTCGACGTCATTCCGTTGGCACGACGACGGATGACGCCCATTTGCCATTGCCAAGGATAATTGTGTTTGAAAACAAGATACGCGGATTCGCACGTCATGAAATCAACGTTTCTCCATATTTCCACGTTGGATTTGGGTCAATTTTCGATGGAACTTTCCCTCGAAACAATATCGAATGGCCGGCTAGATCCCCCGATTCGATTCCTCTAGATTACTTCTTATAGGGTTGTTAGGATAACAGAAGTAATTAACAAACTAAAATCCCTTTACAACTTGGTGCTACACGACAAAATTGTCGAGGGGGCGCTTATAATCCAGAGGGGATGTTTGGGGTGGATTATTTTCTATTTAAATTGTCAATTTAAGGATAAAAATCGACACGTTTCATTTTTTTTTACACGTAATAACGATAAAATTGAATCTATTCCATACGCATTGTATAAATTAGTTAAGTGTAGTGTAAGTGTTTGAATAAATTAAAGAAGTGAGTGTATTAACATTAATTTAAAATAAAACAGTATTGGAAAAAGGGAAAAGTTCATTCAACTAAACAAAGTATACTTCGGTAAAATTTAATAATTAAATTGCATGTTGAGGGATTCAGTTTCCTTGCGAGCAGCCCTACCTGAAAGACTCAATAAAACTTCACGCGACTAGTGATTATATGGATTCAAAATATCCTGTGTTTGGTAATAGGGGGTATTTTCTTTCCGGATGGGGTAATTTTTACTTATAAAGGATGTTTAGAAAATTGGGAATAATCGGGGGTCTTTGAGATGGTATCGACGCAAAAATTGTAGCTTGCGAAACCGCGTATCCGGAAGCCATCAACGTAGAAAGGTTCCAAGACCGAGGTGGAGGTTGCAGGGTTTCTAAAAGCTCGAATTTGTAAAGTTAACCGGGTGATATTAGACGATATCGAAGACTAGGGAACGATATTAATGATACAACTAAAGAAAACGAAGAATGTTGAGTTTCCAAAACAGTGGGTCGTTTTTTAGTTGAATAAAAAAAGAAACATGCAGTTCAACTGAAGCCATCATCGTAGAAAGGTTCCAAGACCGAGGTGGAGGTTGTTGGGTTCGCAAAAGCTCGAATTTGTAAAGTTCACCAGGTGATATTAGACGATATCGAAGACTAGGGAACGATTTTAATGATACAACTAAAGAAAACGAAGAATGTTGAGTTTCCAAAACAGTGGGTCGTTTTTTAGTTGAATAAAAAAAGAAACATGCAGTTCAACTGAAGCCATCATCGTAGAAAGGTTCCAAGACCGAGGTGGAGGTTGTTGGGTTCGCAAAAGCTCGAATTTGTAAAGTTAACCGGGTGATATTAGACGATATCGAAGACTAGGGAACGATTTTAATGATACAACTAAAGAAAACGAAGAATGTTGAGTTTCCAAAACAGTGGGTCGTTTTTTAGTTGAATAAAAAAAGAAACATGCAGTTCAACTGAAGCCATCATCGTAGAAAGGTTCCAAGACCGAGGTGGAGGTTGTTGGGTTCGCAAAAGCTCGAATTTGTAAAGTTCATCAGGTGATATTAGACGATATCGAAGACTAGGGAACGATTTTAATGATACAACTAAAGAAAACGAAGAATGTTGAGTTTCCAAAACAGTGGGTCGTTTTTTAGTTGATTAAAAAAAGAAACATGCAGTTCAACTGAAGCCATCATCGTAGAAAGGTTCCAAGACCGAGGTGGAGGTTGTTGGGTTCGCAAAAGCTCGAATTTGTAAAGTTAACCGGGTGATATTAGACGATATCGAAGACTAGGGAACGATTTTAATGATACAACTAAAGAAAACGAAGAATGTTGAGTTTCCAAAACAGTGGGTCGTTTTTTAGTTGAATAAAAAAAGAAACATGCAGTTCAACTGAAGCCATCATCGTAGAAAGGTTCCAAGACCGAGGTGGAGGTTGTTGGGTTCGCAAAAGCTCGAATTTGTAAAGTTCATCAGGTGATATTAGACGATATCGAAGACTAGGGAACGATTTTAATGATACAACTAAAGAAAACGAAGAATGTTGAGTTTCCAAAACAGTGGGTCGTTTTTTAGTTGATTAAAAAAAGAAACATGCAGTTCAACTGAAGCCATCATCGTAGAAAGGTTCCAAGACCGAGGTGGAGGTTGTTGGGTTCGCAAAAGCTCGAATTTGTAAAGTTAACCGGGTGATATTAGACGATATCGAAGACTAGGGAACGATTTTAATGATACAACTAAAGAAAACGAAGAATGTTGAGTTTCCAAAACAGTGGGTCGTTTTTTAGTTGAATAAAAAAAGAAACATGCAGTTCAACTGAAGCCATCATCGTAGAAAGGTTCCAAGACCGAGGTGGAGGTTGTTGGGTTCGCAAAAGCTCGAATTTGTAAAGTTCACCAGGTGATATTAGACGATATCGAAGACTAGGGAACGATTTTAATGATACAACTAAAGAAAACGAAGAATGTTGAGTTTCCAAAACAGTGGGTCGTTTTTTAGTTGATTAAAAAAAGAAACATGCAGTTCAACTGAAGCCATCATCGTAGAAAGGTTCCAAGACCGAGGTGGAGGTTGTTGGGTTCGCAAAAGCTCGAATTTGTAAAGTTAACCGGGTGATATTAGACGATATCGAAGACTAGGGAACGATTTTAATGATACAACTAAAGAAAACGAAGAATGTTGAGTTTCCAAAACAGTGGGTCGTTTTTTAGTTGAATAAAAAAAGAAACATGCAGTTCAACTGAAGCCATCATCGTAGAAAGGTTCCAAGACCGAGGTGGAGGTTGTTGGGTTCGCAAAAGCTCGAATTTGTAAAGTTAACCGGGTGATATTAGACGATATCGAAGACTAGGGAACGATTTTAATGATACAACTAAAGAAAACGAAGAATGTTGAGTTTCCAAAACAGTGGGTCGTTTTTTAGTTGAATAAAAAAAGAAACATGCAGTTCAACTGAAGCCATCATCGTAGAAAGGTTCCAAGACCGAGGTGGAGGTTGTTGGGTTCGCAAAAGCTCGAATTTGTAAAGTTCACCAGGTGATATTAGACGATATCGAAGACTAGGGAACGATTTTAATGATACAACTAAAGAAAACGAAGAATGTTGAGTTTCCAAAACAGTGGGTCGTTTTTTAGTTGAATAAAAAAAGAAACATGCAGTTCAACTGAAGCCATCATCGTAGAAAGGTTCCAAGACCGAGGTGGAGGTTGTTGGGTTCGCAAAAGCTCGAATTTGTAAAGTTAACCGGGTGATATTAGACGATATCGAAGACTAGGGAATGATTTTAATGATACAACTAAAGAAAACGAAGAATGTTGAGTTTCCAAAACAGTGGGTCGTTTTTTAGTTGAATAAAAAAAGAAACATGCAGTTCAACTGAAGCCATCATCGTAGAAAGGTTCCAAGACCGAGGTGGAGGTTGTTGGGTTCGCAAAAGCTCGAATTTGTAAAGTTAACCGGGTGATATTAGACGATATCGAAGACTAGGGAACGATTTTAATGATACAACTAAAGAAAACGAAGAATGTTGAGTTTCCAAAACAGTGGGTCGTTTTTTAGTTGAATAAAAAAAGAAACATGCAGTTCAACTGAAGCCATCATCGTAGAAAGGTTCCAAGACCGAGGTGGAGGTTGTTGGGTTCGCAAAAGCTCGAATTTGTAAAGTTCACCAGGTGATATTAGACGATATCGAAGACTAGGGAACGATTTTAATGATACAACTAAAGAAAACGAAGAATGTTGAGTTTCCAAAACAGTGGGTCGTTTTTTAGTTGAATAAAAAAAGAAACATGCAGTTCAACTGAAGCCATCATCGTAGAAAGGTTCCAAGACCGAGGTGGAGGTTGTTGGGTTCGCAAAAGCTCGAATTTGTAAAGTTAACCGGGTGATATTAGACGATATCGAAGACTAGGGAACGATTTTAATGATACAACTAAAGAAAACGAAGAATGTTGAGTTTCCAAAACAGTGGGTCGTTTTTTAGTTGAATAAAAAAAGAAACATGCAGTTCAACTGAAGCCATCATCGTAGAAAGGTTCCAAGACCGAGGTGGAGGTTGTTGGGTTCGCAAAAGCTCGAATTTGTAAAGTTCATCAGGTGATATTAGACGATATCGAAGACTAGGGAACGATTTTAATGATACAACTAAAGAAAACGAAGAATGTTGAGTTTCCAAAACAGTGGGTCGTTTTTTAGTTGATTAAAAAAAGAAACATGCAGTTCAACTGAAGCCATCATCGTAGAAAGGTTCCAAGACCGAGGTGGAGGTTGTTGGGTTCGCAAAAGCTCGAATTTGTAAAGTTAACCGGGTGATATTAGACGATATCGAAGACTAGGGAACGATTTTAATGATACAACTAAAGAAAACGAAGAATGTTGAGTTTCCAAAACAGTGGGTCGTTTTTTAGTTGAATAAAAAAAGAAACATGCAGTTCAACTGAAGCCATCATCGTAGAAAGGTTCCAAGACCGAGGTGGAGGTTGTTGGGTTCGCAAAAGCTCGAATTTGTAAAGTTCATCAGGTGATATTAGACGATATCGAAGACTAGGGAACGATTTTAATGATACAACTAAAGAAAACGAAGAATGTTGAGTTTCCAAAACAGTGGGTCGTTTTTTAGTTGATTAAAAAAAGAAACATGCAGTTCAACTGAAGCCATCATCGTAGAAAGGTTCCAAGACCGAGGTGGAGGTTGTTGGGTTCGCAAAAGCTCGAATTTGTAAAGTTAACCGGGTGATATTAGACGATATCGAAGACTAGGGAACGATTTTAATGATACAACTAAAGAAAACGAAGAATGTTGAGTTTCCAAAACAGTGGGTCGTTTTTTAGTTGAATAAAAAAAGAAACATGCAGTTCAACTGAAGCCATCATCGTAGAAAGGTTCCAAGACCGAGGTGGAGGTTGTTGGGTTCGCAAAAGCTCGAATTTGTAAAGTTCACCAGGTGATATTAGACGATATCGAAGACTAGGGAACGATTTTAATGATACAACTAAAGAAAACGAAGAATGTTGAGTTTCCAAAACAGTGGGTCGTTTTTTAGTTGAATAAAAAAAGAAACATGCAGTTCAACTGAAGCCATCATCGTAGAAAGGTTCCAAGACCGAGGTGGAGGTTGTTGGGTTCGCAAAAGCTCGAATTTGTAAAGTTAACCGGGTGATATTAGACGATATCGAAGACTAGGGAACGATTTTAATGATACAACTAAAGAAAACGAAGAATGTTGAGTTTCCAAAACAGTGGGTCGTTTTTTAGTTGAATAAAAAAAGAAACATGCAGTTCAACTGAAGCCATCATCGTAGAAAGGTTCCAAGACCGAGGTGGAGGTTGTTGGGTTCGCAAAAGCTCGAATTTGTAAAGTTAACCGGGTGATATTAGACGATATCGAAGACTAGGGAACGATTTTAATGATACAACTAAAGAAAACGAAGAATGTTGAGTTTCCAAAACAGTGGGTCGTTTTTTAGTTGAATAAAAAAAGAAACATGCAGTTCAACTGAAGCCATCATCGTAGAAAGGTTCCAAGACCGAGGTGGAGGTTGTTGGGTTCGCAAAAGCTCGAATTTGTAAAGTTCACCAGGTGATATTAGACGATATCGAAGACTAGGGAACGATTTTAATGATACAACTAAAGAAAACGAAGAATGTTGAGTTTCCAAAACAGTGGGTCGTTTTTTAGTTGAATAAAAAAAGAAACATGCAGTTCAACTGAAGCCATCATCGTAGAAAGGTTCCAAGACCGAGGTGGAGGTTGTTGGGTTCGCAAAAGCTCGAATTTGTAAAGTTAACCGGGTGATATTAGACGATATCGAAGACTAGGGAACGATTTTAATGATACAACTAAAGAAAACGAAGAATGTTGAGTTTCCAAAACAGTGGGTCGTTTTTTAGTTGAATAAAAAAAGAAACATGCAGTTCAACTGAAGCCATCATCGTAGAAAGGTTCCAAGACCGAGGTGGAGGTTGTTGGGTTCGCAAAAGCTCGAATTTGTAAAGTTCACCAGGTGATATTAGACGATATCGAAGACTAGGGAACGATTTTAATGATACAACTAAAGAAAACGAAGAATGTTGAGTTTCCAAAACAGTGGGTCGTTTTTTAGTTGAATAAAAAAAGAAACATGCAGTTCAACTGAAGCCATCATCGTAGAAAGGTTCCAAGACCGAGGTGGAGGTTGTTGGGTTCGCAAAAGCTCGAATTTGTAAAGTTCACCAGGTGATATTAGACGATATCGAAGACTAGGGAACGATTTTAATGATACAACTAAAGAAAACGAAGAATGTTGAGTTTCCAAAACAGTGGGTCGTTTTTTAGTTGAATAAAAAAAGAAACATGCAGTTCAACTGAAGCCATCATCGTAGAAAGGTTCCAAGACCGAGGTGGAGGTTGTTGGGTTCGCAAAAGCTCGAATTTGTAAAGTTCATCAGGTGATATTAGACGATATCGAAGACTAGGGAACGATTTTAATGATACAACTAAAGAAAACGAAGAATGTTGAGTTTCCAAAACAGTGGGTCGTTTTTTAGTTGATTAAAAAAAGAAACATGCAGTTCAACTGAAGCCATCATCGTAGAAAGGTTCCAAGACCGAGGTGGAGGTTGTTGGGTTCGCAAAAGCTCGAATTTGTAAAGTTAACCGGGTGATATTAGACGATATCGAAGACTAGGGAACGATTTTAATGATACAACTAAAGAAAACGAAGAATGTTGAGTTTCCAAAACAGTGGGTCGTTTTTTAGTTGAATAAAAAAAGAAACATGCAGTTCAACTGAAGCCATCATCGTAGAAAGGTTCCAAGACCGAGGTGGAGGTTGTTGGGTTCGCAAAAGCTCGAATTTGTAAAGTTAACCGGGTGATATTAGACGATATCGAAGACTAGGGAACGATTTTAATGATACAACTAAAGAAAACGAAGAATGTTGAGTTTCCAAAACAGTGGGTCGTTTTTTAGTTGAATAAAAAAAGAAACATGCAGTTCAACTGAAGCCATCATCGTAGAAAGGTTCCAAGACCGAGGTGGAGGTTGTTGGGTTCGCAAAAGCTCGAATTTGTAAAGTTCACCAGGTGATATTAGACGATATCGAAGACTAGGGAACGATTTTAATGATACAACTAAAGAAAACGAAGAATGTTGAGTTTCCAAAACAGTGGGTCGTTTTTTAGTTGAATAAAAAAAGAAACATGCAGTTCAACTGAAGCCATCATCGTAGAAAGGTTCCAAGACCGAGGTGGAGGTTGTTGGGTTCGCAAAAGCTCGAATTTGTAAAGTTAACCGGGTGATATTAGACGATATCGAAGACTAGGGAACGATTTTAATGATACAACTAAAGAAAACGAAGAATGTTGAGTTTCCAAAACAGTGGGTCGTTTTTTAGTTGAATAAAAAAAGAAACATGCAGTTCAACTGAAGCCATCATCGTAGAAAGGTTCCAAGACCGAGGTGGAGGTTGTTGGGTTCGCAAAAGCTCGAATTTGTAAAGTTCACCAGGTGATATTAGACGATATCGAAGACTAGGGAACGATTTTAATGATACAACTAAAGAAAACGAAGAATGTTGAGTTTCCAAAACAGTGGGTCGTTTTTTAGTTGAATAAAAAAAGAAACATGCAGTTCAACTGAAGCCATCATCGTAGAAAGGTTCCAAGACCGAGGTGGAGGTTGTTGGGTTCGCAAAAGCTCGAATTTGTAAAGTTCATCAGGTGATATTAGACGATATCGAAGACTAGGGAACGATTTTAATGATACAACTAAAGAAAACGAAGAATGTTGAGTTTCCAAAACAGTGGGTCGTTTTTTAGTTGATTAAAAAAAGAAACATGCAGTTCAACTGAAGCCATCATCGTAGAAAGGTTCCAAGACCGAGGTGGAGGTTGTTGGGTTCGCAAAAGCTCGAATTTGTAAAGTTAACCGGGTGATATTAGACGATATCGAAGACTAGGGAACGATTTTAATGATACAACTAAAGAAAACGAAGAATGTTGAGTTTCCAAAACAGTGGGTCGTTTTTTAGTTGAATAAAAAAAGAAACATGCAGTTCAACTGAAGCCATCATCGTAGAAAGGTTCCAAGACCGAGGTGGAGGTTGTTGGGTTCGCAAAAGCTCGAATTTGTAAAGTTCATCAGGTGATATTAGACGATATCGAAGACTAGGGAACGATTTTAATGATACAACTAAAGAAAACGAAGAATGTTGAGTTTCCAAAACAGTGGGTCGTTTTTTAGTTGATTAAAAAAAGAAACATGCAGTTCAACTGAAGCCATCATCGTAGAAAGGTTCCAAGACCGAGGTGGAGGTTGTTGGGTTCGCAAAAGCTCGAATTTGTAAAGTTCATCAGGTGATATTAGACGATATCGAAGACTAGGGAACGATTTTAATGATACAACTAAAGAAAACGAAGAATGTTGAGTTTCCAAAACAGTGGGTCGTTTTTTAGTTGAATAAAAAAAGAAACATGCAGTTCAACTGAAGCCATCATCGTAGAAAGGTTCCAAGACCGAGGTGGAGGTTGCAGGGTTTCCAAAAGCTCGAATTTGTAAAGTTAACCGGGTGATATTAGACGATATCGAAGACTAGGGAACGATATTAATGATACAACTAAAGAAAACGAAGAATGTTGAGTTTCCAAAACAGTGGGTCGATTTTTAGTTGATTCTGAGGGCGGTTGGGAGGCTCTAACGAAGACTTTCCGAAGAACTAAAGGCTCCTGTTAGTGTCTAAACTAAAGGGCCTGAAGGCGCTTGCAGTTGTCGCAGATACTTTTCGAAAGTTTTCAGTATCGAGAATTCCCTCCGAAATATTTCAATTAAACGTTTAATTCGCTGGCGTTTTCAAAATATTTACAATTATTGGTAAAATGTAAATCAACCGTGTCAGTTTAGCAACGCGACGTTATGAAATTGGAGGAAAAATAAAAAGCGAACGGGCGTATCCAAAGTATTATTTCCTTATGCGCTATAAAAAGAAAATAATCGTTCGAATGTCACGTTTTCAATAACCTCACGATAACGTGTTTACAACGAGTTGTAAAATCATGACGCGTTTATCAGAATATTCCGAAAACCTCCAACAATTTCAATTTATTGCGCAAGTCTGGTTCACTATTTTGACTACAAACTTTACACTTACACTTCTAATAATTTATTGTTCGTTGCCGGAACTGATCTAGGCTAACTAGATATCGATACATCCTCGTATTACGCAATTATGGAGAGGAAAAATCGTGAAAATTGATTTTCCTGTTGACTTGTTTCACCACCAACGCCACATCAACACTCCATCTGGGTGAAACGTGCCTTGTAGGTTGTCCAGCGGATCTTCCGAGGTTACGGTTTCCCAGTAATGTCTCAACCCCGTGCAGATTGTCCCAGTAACCATTTTCTATTGTTTTCCAGATGATTCCACAAAAAGGTTCGAGTCCCACGAGGGGTTCGTCTACTAGATGAGTAAAAAGCATCTAATTTTCAAAAAGTTTTTGGGTCCTCAGAACCCCACTTAAACGTACCTCGAAATAATCATTTTTTCGTAAAAAAGAATAAACCGATAACCGTTATTTATGTATATATACAAGGTGAAATCGAAATTTATCGCGCGAAAGTTTTTAAAAACGATCCGCCAGCCCCTCGTATTTAGATTTAACGAAAATCGAATAATAATAATAATAAGGGTTCGATTAATTTATTATTTACTTACAGCTCTTCTCGCTGGCGTTGAGACAAGACCATTTTCATGATAATGTTCCGAAGCTGACTCGTATATTCTCTACAGCATCACCTGCAACATAAATTCCACGCAGGTGAGTCGTAGAATAAATTTTTCGAATTTTCTAAATATTTTAACGGTTAATTCCATGATGATGTACGCGAATCATCAAAAATCAAAAATTTTATAATAGCGCGAAATTCGATGTGTCATTTTTATTTGACTGAGTAGTTTACGTCATTCTGCATGGCGCACAGTGGGCCAAAAGGCCGAAAAGCTGGTCAGAAGATTACGAATTTGAGGTTAGTTTTTTTATAAACAAAATGGCGGCCTCAAAATGGTGACCGGAAGTTATGAAATGAATTCTTATTGCGACGAAATTTGATATCTGGATCTTTTCCCAATCGTTGATTTCTAATTTGGGGTTAGTTCTGTTACAAACAAAATGGCAGACTCAAGATGGAGACCGGAAGTTGTGAAATGAATTCCGATTGCCACGAAATTTGATATCTGGATCTTTTTCCGATCGTTGATTTTTAATTTGGGGTTAGTTTTGTTACAAACAAAATGGCGGACTCAAGATGGAGACCGGAAGTTGTGAAATGAATCCCGATTGCGACGAAATTTGATATCTGGATGTTTTTCCGATCGTTGATTTCTAATTTGAGGTTAGTTTTTTTACAAACAAAATGGCGACCTCAAGATGGTGACCGGAAGTTGTGAAATGAATTCTTATTGCCACGAAATTTGATATCTGGATCTTTTCCCGATCGTTGATTTCTAATTTGGGGTTAGTTCTGTTACAAACAAAATGGCAGACTCAAGATGGAGACCGGAAGTTGTGAAATGAATTCCGATTGCCACGAAATTTGATATCTGGATCTTTTTCCGATCGTTGATTTCTAATTTGGGGTTAGTTCTGTTACAAACAAAATGGCAGACTCAAGATGGAGACCGGAAGTTGTGAAATGAATTCCGATTGCCACGAAATTTGATATCTGGATCTTTTTCCGATCGTTGATTTCTAATTTGGGGTTAGTTTTGTTACAAACAAAATGGCGGACTCAATATGGAGACCGAAAGTTGTTAAATGAATTCCGATTGCCACGAAATTTGATATCTGGATGTTTTTCCGATCGTTGATTTCTAATTTGAGGTTAGTTTTTTTACAAACAAAATGGCGACCTCAAGATGGTGACCGGAAGTTGTGAAATGAATTCTTATTGCGACAAAATTTGATATCTGGATGTTTTCCCAATTGTTGATTTCTAATTTGGGGTTAGTTTTGTTACAAACAAAATGGCGGACTCAAGATGGAGACCGGAAGTTGTGAAATGAATCCCGATTGCGACGAAATTTGATATCTGGATCTTTTCCCAATCGTTGATTTCTAATTTGGGGTTAGTTCTGTTACAAACAAAATGGCAGACTCAAGATGGAGACCGGAAGTTGTGAAATGAATTCCGATTGCCACGAAATTTGATATCTGGATCTTTTTCCGATCGTTGATTTCTAATTTGGGGTTAGTTTTGTTACAAACAAAATGGCGGACTCAATATGGAGACCGGAAGTTGTTAAATGAATTCTTATTGCGACAAAATTTGATATCTGGATGTTTTCCCAATTGTTGATTTCTAATTTGGGGTTAGTTTTGTTACAAACAAAACGGCGGACTCAAGATGGAGACCGGAAGTTGTGAAATGAATCCCGATTGCGACGAAATTTTATATCTGGTTTTTTTTCCGATTGCCGATTACGTATTTGCGATTGGTTTTTTTTCTTCACAAAATGGCGACTTGGAAATGGAAACCGGAAGTAGTGAAATGAACTCCAATTGTTACGAAATTTGCCACATAAGCGTTTTTCCCGACCCTGATTACGTTTAGGGTCATAACGCAATAATAAGGTCGATTAATTTGACTATAGCTGGAGGATGTTGAAGGTTTCGGTAGAAAATGTGTCAGTGGTTGGCTTCTAAAGAAAAAATCTGTGCTTTGTAAGCCAATTTTAGCGTTATTGCACCTCATCAGCACAAGATACATAATCGTGTATGGTTTTCAACAATTTCAGATATAGTTCTTGTTTATTTATAGTCGTTTCAACACTCGTAATTTATATCCGATAAAATCAAATACGTTCTACCCTTCTAACAGACTTCCAGACTGCATTAACTCCTATTATTTTTGGATGCGTTGAATCGCTGCCAAAATTCATTATAATTTTTGGAAATGCATCCGAGAGTCGTGTCTCCCTCTTCTTAGCGTGTGATTTTAAATAGTTGCGTCGGTATTTTCGGATTTTCGTCGGCACGTTTTATTGACGTACGAAACGTGATTTTAAAATCTAATTAATGATCACAAACGATGAGTTAATGTAATTTTAAGAGTTGAAAATTTCATTTCAAAACAAAATTTGTAAATTTTTTGTTCCAAAAACATGTCCAAATATATCATTTTATGTACAAATCATATTTTTTGCTTCAAAATTAATATTTACTTGAGATATGGCAACACTGTTGTAAATATGTCAAATCTGTAAATTGTTATTGGCATTTGTTGATAGTAATCTCCATAAATGTCACTATTTTTAAAATTAACTCGTATAAATTTTGTTTATTCCATTATGGACAATTATTTTTCGACTTTAACTTGAAGAAAATTATCTCATATTTATTTATTAATATGTACATGACAAATTCTTTTAACAATTTATTCATAACCTTGAATTTTATTATTTGAATAAATAATAGAGTGCAAACATCGAAGACCATGTAGATAATAACGATTATATACTTAATACCTGAAAGTTAGTGAAAAATATTGAAATTAAATACCTTTCGGTATATATTTCAAGAAACACTAAAAGGATTGCAGTATGAAAAATATTTAAATATACTTAAGACGAAGAATCCTTATAAAATAACTTTTGTATAAATTCTAACTGGTAATGTTTCTTTAAAATTACAAGTCGAAGGGATTATGATCAAATTTTTTCATCTTGTTAAGTTTCCTATACTAGAGATATGTATTTAAAACAGGCATGAAATAATTAGTCGTTTAAGGCATTACATCATGGCCGCCAATACACCATGGCTGTCATTAACAAAACTAACCTCAAATTTTATTTAATATTTTGTGACCTGCTTTAAAATGAAAATGACACAAAGCTTAATAAACAAAACAAAGTGGTGACAGGTTGGTTGCTAAACCGAAAGTAACTAGATTTCTCGCTAGAATTGCAGCTAGCACTCAATAAAAATGATACCGATCTGATAATGTTGTAAGTGCGAAATCTTGCGTGAAACAATGAGATGAACTTCATCTGCGCATGCTCAGAATTGCAGAAACTCATTTTCAACGTTAAACATTGAAAATTTGTAAAAAAAATATGGATAGGTGCTGAATGATTACTATGATTACAATATGCCAAATGCAAAAACTTACAGGGGTACAACAATTAATATATAAAGTAGTACTTTATATAATATATAAAATATAGTTTCAATTCAATGGTGATTGTAAATAAACATCACAAATTCTATTTTTTTGACATTAATTTGATATTATGATGTTTCCGTCATAACAAAAATTATGTGAATAAGAATGTACATAATAATTATTAATGCATTTTATCGTGAATATAATCGATAGACAAAAAGTAAAAATTGCATAATAGATATGAAATCAAAACAGATATTGAGTAAATTAACTGAAATGGTGCAATAATTTTATTGTACCTTAAATTACACCGATTCGAAACTGCAATTATCACATATTTTCGAATAATTAAAAATTTAAATCTCGTAAATTTACTTCAAAAATTCATTTGGAGATGTGGTTAAAGGTGATAATTTGTGATAGTTAAAATTTCAAGAAATATTGTCTTACAACTATATAAAATCTCGATATCATTGTAAACAAGACACCAAAATTGACTTTTCTTTAATTAATACATATGATTAACATCTGTGAATTAATCAGGGATCAATATCCGAGTATTTTAAATAAATAGAAAAAAAAATCAATGCTCTTGGACATCAAGAGATAAAGCATACTTAAAAGATTATAATATTGGATAGGTGAATAAATCTCTTTGAATTATTGAGGGATTTTTTTATTACAAACTTCGTTACTAATTCAAAGGTTAAAGAACAACAAATAAGGATAATATATATAATATGAAGGTTGGCAGGTAGTTAACTGTCAAAACGTAATAAATTAAATTTTTACTCGAGATTTAAAAACTGTTCAAATTCTATGATAAATAATCTGATAACAGACAGCAAATTTTCTTTTATTATTAGTATTCACGAGATTTTCTCAAGTTTCATAATAGATTTGGAGCAATTTTCTGGTTCAAAGATAAAATCGATATCGGCCATTTTGCTAAAATTCTGTTAATAGTATGCTGGGAAGATTGTGTTATTCGGATAGATTTTATATCAATATTAGACAAAATTGTACTTACACTTCCTCCAAGGAAATTAAAAATTTGCACAATTTCACAAATAGAGAGTCTACGTAATTTATTAATATTTTCTATTACACCAACACCACCAACTGCCACAGTCCACACGAATACAATGCGCATGAAATATGAAATTTTAACATTTTTTAAATGACTAATAGTTCAGTAGTGCCAATATACGGAAAAATTCCCCTACTATTTTTAAATATAACAGAAATAAAATAAATATTAAATATAAGATATATTACTTTGAATCAAATTAATTATATCAATCATAACAATTAAATTGGTTTATTTATCTTGCAAAATAACGATACAAAATACAGTAAGAAGTAAATGTCTGTGTAAATACGTTCTTAACTACAGAGCACACGGGGTGGTTCACTATTGAAATTTATTAAATTAAATATGTTTTACTAGTTTATTTATCCAATATTATATTTAATAATTAGGATTTAAGATTTATAAATTGAAGTATTTAGTTGCTAAACGTCGATATAAACAGGGATTAGTACAAAAAATAAAAAAGAAGACCATGACTTATAACCTGGAAAATAGGTTTTATTATGAAAATTATCCTCGAATTAACAGAATAAATTTCCATCATGGGTGGAGATACGGACACAGATGATAAAGATGAACCTAAGCCAATTATAATTAGAAATTGTACAGATTTACAAAGATTAAAACTTGAAAAATTGATGAAAAATCCTGTAAAATACGATACGATATGAAAATAATTGTTAAATAACTTTTGAATTTTTAGGATAAACCGGTAATTATTCCAGAGAGACCAAAAGAACGAGGTGTTCCAAACGTGCCTGATTTTGTAAGAAATGTAATGGGGTCCAGCGCGGGTGCCGGCTCTGGTGAATTTCATGTATATAGACACCTCAGAAGAAAAGAGTACGCTAGACAAAAATATATGCAAGAAAAAGCTCATATGGTAAGATACATAATACACAATGCCTCAAATTATGCATTATGATTTTAGGAAAAATTAGATGAAGAATATCACAAAAAAATCGAAGAAAATAGGAAACTTGCTGAAGAACGAACTGCAAAAAAACGACTAAAAAGGCTAAAGAAAAAACAAAAGAGAAAGAAAAAACCAATTAAATCACAAAAAAAGGAATCATCAGCATCTGAAAGCAGCGAAGATAATTCTGAAGAAGAGGATAAGCCATCTGAGGCAATGCAGACTAGTGAAATTGTTGAACAGGACAGTGTAGTTGAACAGGACAGTGTACAAAATGAAAGTATTGAAAATTGATTATGTTAAAATACATTTAATAAGTTTGATATCAAAATGAGATTTTTTTTTTCATAGGAGAGTCGGTCCTTTTCTTATTACATTTTCACTTTATATACCACTTCATTTTCGGTAATTCATAGCTTTTTTTTTCAATTATTCACCCCCATTCTTTCCAAATCCATCTCGACCTCTCCAAATCCAGAAAGCTCATACAGAATTAACTAACTAGTCTCCCTAAAGAAATTTTCGGTACATTAGAACTACTATGTACACTAACTAACCAGTCTCCTAGTGAAATTGCCGGAACATTAGAACTACTAAGGAGCTCCTTCTATATCTAGAAATGTTATAGACTTCAACACCAGTGAAATGAGGTAAAGAAGAGGATTTTTCATTAAAGAAAGCTCCTACAGGACTAACTAAAACGGCAGCACAATAAGATGGAAAAATAGTTTTCTCAATGAAGTATCTAGAAAACTAAAATTTCAGCAAAATGAGCCTTTTTCAAAAGAAAGTATCTATAGGTCCCCTAATGAAATGTTCGGTACATTTGAACTACTATGTCCATATTACAACAAAATAGAGCAGTTGGGGTTGAAGAGAATCACTGGCTATAAAAGCAATAGAGAAAGCTTCTCGTCAAATATTACAGAGCCCTTAAACTAAATTGAAATGAGGTGAAGAAGTAGCTTTTTCAATGTAGGGAGCTTCTACTAGATCTACAAACGTAGTGGATTTTAACAACCGTTGAATTAGGTAAAAAAAGAGGGTTATTCCTATCCTTTTTTTTCAATTCGACTCATCTCCAACCATCGTTCGTTGTCCTAGCTTCCAGTCTTTGCTCTAATATATCAATTAATTAATTAAACTTAATATATAGGTTTTGATTTAAAAGAAACACTTTTTATCCAGTTTATTAATTTAATTAATCTGCCCAAATCATAAATTTAGGTATTTACATAATGTACACATTTCTTTTTTGGAGACAGGTAACTACCTATATAAGACAAACTTACAAGATAGATATACAATTATTAAGAGTATTTTTTTGTTCTTGGAAAATATGATACAAAAAATAAGCGTAATTTTTTTTACATATTGTTACTAATTAAAAAAGTATTATAAACATCACTAATATCTAAACTATATATATAGGTAGTTGCAAGTACAAATAAATTTTTTTATGTTAAAAGTTTCTTTATACAAGTAATACAGTTAAATACCCCACACCCAATTTTTGCCACTACTATTTTTTTATCAACAATAACGAGCAAAAACGGAACCCGTTTTATAAAAAGTTCACCACTTTTCCAATTATTGTTGCAGTCTATACTTTTTCTAATTGGAATTGTTTAAAATTTCCCCATCAGTTCTGATTTTTCTTTTTCCGAACACTTTCTACTTCTAGCCTTTTCATATTACATAATTTTGACTCTACTATCACATTTTTTTTATGTTATTTGTGCTTTTAAACTTCAAGACTACTAAAACTATAAAATTACTTTGAATAAATAATTCTAGTGATAAGTAGTTCGTACCTAGTAAATTTATAGTACCGAAAAGAATAATTCAGTTACGTATCATTCAGTAAGTTATTTAGAAGGGGTTGAAGAATTGGTGGAAATGTAACATTTAAAACAATCTATTACCCTTCGTTAACGAGCTCCGTTTTTACTAAAATATATTTTTTCATTTGAAATAAAAATTATTCCCGGTGATTTAAAAATTAAAAGTGGTGCATTTCTACATACAAATTAGTTAACGAAGCAACACAAATAAAATTTTAATACATCCAACAGATGCCTAATGATATGATAAATTTTTAGGTTTAAAACGCAGTCGCAAATTTGTTTATATAATTATGAACGGAGAAAAACCAATAGGATGTCCAAGGAAATTATATTATTAGGACATTAGAACTAATGAACTATCAACTTTATAATAAAATTGAGCTGTAGGGGTTGGAACAGAACCAGTGGATTTTAAAACAATGGAGAAAGCTTCTTCTACAAGACCAATTTACTAGTATCCGAATGAAATGTTTGGTACATTTGAACTACTATGTCCATATTACAATAAAATAGAGCCGTTGAGTTGAATAGAATCACTGGCTATAAAATGAATGAAGAAAGCTTCTCATAAAATAACACAGAGCCCCAAAACGTGATTGAAATGAGGTGAAGAAGGAGCTTTTTCAATGTAGAGTGCTCATACTAGATCTACAAACGTAGCAGACTTCAACACCAGTGGAATTAGGTGATTCTTCATTAGAGACAGCTTTTACAATACCAACTAACCAGTATTCTAATGAAATTATCGGTACATTAGAACTACTGGGTCTATATTATAACAAAATAGAACAGTTGGTGTTGACCATGAGGCTCTGAGTTTAAAAAATGATGAAGATGAGACCTTAATAGGTAAGATACCATCAGAAGATGGCAAATTTGCAGACGGTTTTGTTAACCTAACTGCACATCTAATGTTTTTGAAAGGTGTTAATTCACCTAGACAATTCAAAACAAAATTAAGGAAAAAGTATCGGTAATTGGTGTAGAAATAACCGATGGAGGTAGTTAACATGTACGAAGACATACCTTATTATTGGCAGGCAGTGTATTACAAATAGGACAAAACTGCAAATGGTAAATTGACAAAAAAATAGTAAAACTCATATTCTACATGATTTTTGTAAAAAAAATTGTATATTTAGCGACCGGTTTAAGACTAAAAAATTAATTACATTTTTAAAGCATCTGTCATCAGTAAAATGAAGAATTTAAAAAAAAATTGACAAAATATACAATTGAATTACAGAAATAGAATTACTCAATGATATTATTCATCATCGTCATCATCTAAAAATATTAATTTCAATAATAAAATATTTAAATAAATTAAAATAGATATTGAATTACAACCAAGGAAGCTCCTGAAGGATCTTCTTAATTTGGCGAGAAACAGGCTTTCTATAAAGAAAGCTCCTACAGGAGCCACAGAAAAAAGGATATTTTGTTAATAGAAACAGGATCGATTAACACAAAAGAGAAAAATATCAAAAATATGAGATAAATAAAAAGCTTTCTAGGTGAAGAAAACTCATTAAGGACCAATTACCACAGAAGGTGAAAAAGATACTTTCTTAGTCAAAACACAAAATATTAGAATGCTAGAGCAAAGAGGAAGCTCCTCCAGGACCTGTCTAAGCCGAAGAATAAGACTCCGGATGAAAATGAGACTTTCTCAATGGAAATAGTTATTGTAGAATCAATGGACTAGAATGCTAGAGGTAAGAAGATGCTTTTTCGATAAAGGAAGCTCCTCCAGGACCTATCTATGCAGAAGATTATGACTCCAAGCGAAAATAAGACTTTCTCAATGGAAATAGCTACTGCAGGATCTAATAATGAAAAAAACTAGAATGCTAGAGCAATGAATAGCCTTTTTTTAATAGAGGAAGCTCCTCCAGGACCTGTCTAAGCAGAAGAATAAGACTTCGGATGAAAATGAGACTTTCTCAATAGAAATAGTTATTGTAGAATCAATGGACTAGAATGCTAGAGGTAAGAAGATGCTTGTTCAATAAAGGAAGCTCCTCCAGGACCTATCTATGCAGAAGATTATGACTCCAAGTGAAAATAAGACTTTCTCAATGGAAATAGCTACTGCAGGATCTAATAATGAAAAAAACTAGAATGCTAGAGCAATGAATAGCCTTTTTTTAATAGAGGAAGCTCCTCCAGGACCTGTCTAAGCAGAAGAATAAGACTTCGGATGAAAATGAGACTTTCTCAATAGAAATAGTTATTGTAGAATCAATGGACTAGAATGCTAGAGGTAAGAAGATGCTTGTTCAATAAAGGAAGCTCCTCCAGGACCTATCTATGCAGAAGATTATGACTCCAAGTGAAAATAAGATTTTCTCAATGGAAATAGCTACTGCAGGATCTAATAATGAAAAAAACTAGAATGCTAGAGCAATGAATAGCCTTTTTTTAATAGAGGAAGCTCCTCCAGGACCTGTCTAAGCAGAAGAATAAGACTTCGGATGAAAATGAGACTTTCTCAATAGAAATAGTTATTGTAGAATCAATGGACTAGAATGCTAGAGGTAAGAAGATGCTTGTTCAATAAAGGAAGCTCCTCCAGGACCTATCTATGCAGAAGATTATGACTCCAAGTGAAAATAAGATTTTCTCAATGGAAATAGCTACTGCAGGATCTAATAATGAAAAAAACTAGAATGCTAGAGCAATGAATAGCCTTTTTTTAATAGAGGAAGCTTCTCCAGGACCTGTCTACGCAGAAGAATAAGACTGCGGATGAAAATGAGACTTTCTCAATGGAAATAGTTATTGTAGAATCAATGGACTAGAATGCTAGAGGTAAGAAGATGCTTGTTCAATAAAGGAAGCTCCTCCAGGACCTATCTATGCAGAAGATTATGACTCCAAGTGAAAATAAGATTTTCTCAATGGAAATAGCTACTGCAGGATCTAATAATGAAAAAAACTAGAATGCTAGAGCAATGAATAGCCTTTTTTTAATAGAGGAAGCTCCTCCAGGACCTGTCTAAGCAGAAGAATAAGACTTCGGATGAAAATGAGACTTTCTCAATAGAAATAGTTATTGTAGAATCAATGGACTAGAATGCTAGAGGTAAGAAGATGCTTGTTCAATAAAGGAAGCTCCTCCAGGACCTATCTATGCAGAAGATTATGACTCCAAGTGAAAATAAGATTTTCTCAATGGAAATAGCTACTGCAGGATCTAATAATGAAAAAAACTAGAATGCTAGAGCAATGAATAGCCTTTTTTTAATAGAGGAAGCTTCTCCAGGACCTGTCTACGCAGAAGAATAAGACTGCGGATGAAAATGAGACTTTCTCAATGGAAATAGTTATTGTAGAATCAATGGACTAGAATGCTAGAGGTAAGAAGATGCTTGTTCAATAAAGGAAGCTCCTCCAGGACCTATCTATGCAGAAGATTATGACTCCAAGTGAAAATAAGATTTTCTCAATGGAAATAGCTACTGCAGGATCTAATAATGAAAAAAACTAGAATGCTAGAGCAATGAATAGCCTTTTTTTAATAGAGGAAGCTCCTCCAGGACCTGTCTAAGCAGAAGAATAAGACTTCGGATGAAAATGAGACTTTCTCAATGGAAATAGTTATTGTAGAATCAATGGACTAGAATGCTAGAGGTAAGAAGATGCTTTTTCGATAAAGGAAGCTCCTCCAGGACCTATCTATGCAGAAGATTATGACTCCAGGTGAAAATAAGACTTTCTCAATGGAAATAGTTATTGTAGAATCAATGGACTAGAATGCTAGAGGTAAGAAGATGCTTTTTCGATAAAGGAAGCTCCTCCAGGACCTATCTATGCAGAAGATTATGACTCCAAGTGAAAATAAGACTTTCTCAATGGAAATAGCTACTGCAGGATCTAATAATGAAAAAAACTAGAATGCTAGAGCAATGAATAGCCTTTTTTTAATAGAGGAAGCTTCTCCAGGACCTGTCTACGCAGAAGAATAAGACTCCGGATGAAAATGAGACTTTCTCAATGGAAATAGTTATTGTAGAATCAATGGACTAGAATGCTAGAGGTAAGAAGATGCTTTTTCGATAAAGGAAACTCCTCCAGGACCTATCTATGCAGAAGATTATGACTCCAGGTGAAAATAAGACTTTCTCAATGGAAATAGCTACTGCAGGATCTAATAATGAAAAAAACTAGAATGCTAGAGCAATGAATAGTCTTTTTTTAATAGAGGAAGCTTCTCCAGAACTTGTCTTAGCAGAAGAATAAGACTCCGGGTGAAAATGGGACTGTCTTAATGGAAATAGCTCCTGCAGGATCAAATAACATAGAAAACTAGAAAGCCTAGTCGTAGTAGATTTTTTTAATAGAGGGAGGCGCTTAAACACCAATTAGAAGCTAGCGAATTGTGGTAAAACAATGGCTATCTCAATGGAGGGCCTCTTCTTCAAAACCTACCAACTTAAAAACTAAAATATGAGTTGAAGAGGATTTTTTATATGAAACGCCCAAACAGGACTGATTAAAAAAATAGTTAATGAAATATTAAGTTGTCTATTGAGTGTTATTCTATTTCTATGATATATTTTCAAACTACTCAATAGACAAGAAGTATTTTTTTTTGTATTGACAATAAAATTTATTGTAAAGGATGATATATAAAATTCCATTGCTGAGTCAACTCGAAGAACAGTGTGATCATTTCAATTGTTTTGCAACATACATTTTGAGATAATAAAATTTAACAATTTTCTATGGAAAAGAAAATATCTAATGCAAAAGTAATCAAATTCAAACAATATTTATGAATAAAATAATGTAATGGTACAAATTCTGTTATAAATAATCTAAATTTACCCGTTGATAGTTTTACATTCGAAGAAATGTGGAAAAGTGATTGAAAAAACTATTTAAAGAGAAATTTGTCTATAAAAGTGAATATATTTGTTATATTTTCTCAAAAATGGAATTTATTTTGAGTTCTTGTAGTATTTTTTTGAAAAACTGATTATTTCTATCCTTATCTGATTATAATTTTTCAATTTTTTCGGTTTCCACATTATTCTTCGAGTTTAAACACCGTTTTAAAAATCCATAAAACTGATCGAAATGATTAATATCTTTACTATCATTTAATGATACAAAATAGTAGCATAAAATAATACAACTTGGCAACGGTTAAAAAAATCTATTATAACACACTATTTTCAAAATAAAAAGACTTAAGAAAAAAACCGACTTGGTCTAAACTACAAAATACCATCACAATTAACCTCAAATCTGAGTTTAAGATAATTCAGTTTCCACAAGATAAAAAAATCCATAAAGGAAAAAATTGTAGCAAACTTTCAATGAAATAATTAAATTTTTCCAAAAAATTTTGATAATTCATTAAGTTAAAAAAAAATAATAGGAACGGTTGCTAAATTTTCTTTTCTTTATGAAATTTCAACACTTATTGATGATTTTGTCATGGAACCCGATGTTCCTGACAATACACCTTGAAATTACTTTCCGAAAATTGCCAGCCTTCGCTTCTGGCACAACAAATATGCATAGCGTTCAAACACCCCCGTCTAAAACACAATATATTGGCTCCTTTCAAATGACACGATTTACACGTAACGTTACAACTAGTCCAAACTGCGGCTTCGAGTCCTACGATTTTAGGTCCAATTAGATAAGTACCGTTAGACCACACGATACAGTCTTCGTGCGCCCAAATTTCGTATGTCTTATTTGAAGTTTCCGTTATACCCAAATATATATCAGATAATTCGCTTTCCGACATACAGTCACTATCGGAATGTTTCCGTTTGGATTTTTTACCTTTGGTTACCAGTGCTGCTTCATCAAGGGCTTTCGTTACCTAAAAAAAATTACTTAATAACATATAGGGTACAACACAATGTACAAGTCAAAAATCAGTTAGAGCTACTAGCAGTTGTCATGGGAAATAATTAAAAAATTGTCGGAACTGAAACGACTTCCTCAGAAAATAAATTTTCAGAATAATGTACAGAGAAAAATAGAATCTGCTTTATCAAACGGTTATGGGATGATTCGATATGTATATCAGTAATTATTGGTACGGTAGAGAGTCAAAACTAAGGATCAACTGTTGTTAGAGCAGGTAAAAGGTGCAACAACTGTCATGAAATATGCTCCAGAAGACAAATTTTCAGAAAAATAAACTGTTCTGGCATATATACAGGAAAAACTAGAAGCTGCTTTAACAAACGGTTTGGTTATCTAAAAAAATTGCAAATTAGGGATGTTTCATACAGGGTATAACGTAATGGGATGATTCGATATGTATATCAGAAATTATTCATACGGTAGAGAGTCAAAAATCAGGATCAACTGCTGTTGAAACATATAGGAAATTGGTTAGAAAATAAACTGAAAGGACTTTTTCAGAAAACAAATTTTCAGTAACACGAACTGAGTTTTCAAGAAAAATTGAAAGATGGTTCATTCAGAGCTTTCGTTACGTAAAAAAATTACAAATTTAGTATCGAATATATACAATGAGACTAAAAACTACTGATACAGGATAGAGTTGAACATTTGGATCCACAGATAGGGTTACAATGAAGAATATCTAAAATTTTTTGAACTGAAACGACTTCTTAGGAAAAACAAAGTAAAAATTGGATAGACCTGAATTTTGTTTATACCTAATGATAAGAAAAATTACTCACTTTTTTACTTTTGAATTGTCTATCGTACGGATCGTCCAATCGCCTTTCAAATTCTGGACACTGCGTGGTAATAAAGTAAGGACCGAAAAGATCACCGGGTGGTTCGATATTCCTGTCAAAAGTTGGTCCTGTCAATTGGCTGGCGTGCGGTCCTCTTTTACAAAACGCGCATATCCACGTGGCGTCTCGCGTCTGCGCATCATACTTGTTGCTGAGCGTGCTGGAATGTAGCCCCTTGGAACGAACCTAACAATATTATCATCAACAAAATAGTGATACTAGAATTAATGAAATGTCCACTTCAAAAATAGACAAGTTCATTAATTTATTATCAATTTTGGTAAAATAATTTTGCTTCAACATAGATTATTAGAAATAGAATAAAATCACCAGAAGTAACAAGCCCAAGCCAGCTGAAGGTTGGTAGCACCAAGACCAGTTGAAGTTTCATAATAACAAGACGAAGCACCGAGCCAAGCTGGAGGTTTACAGCATCAAGAACAAGACCAGCTGAATGCTTAAGGCACCAAGACCTAGTTAGCAGAAAGCTTGTAGCACCAAGATCATCTGAAGACTTACAGCGTCAAGACCAGCTGAAATTTCGTAATAAGACCAAACCAGCTGAAGTCTTACAACACTAAGACCCAACAGAAAGCTTGTAGCACCAAAAATAAGACCAGCTGAAGTTTCATAATACCAAGATCGAGTCAGTAAAAGGCTGCCAGCACCAAATTCGATCTATCTGAAGTCTCACAAAACCAAACCAAGTTAGCAAAAGGCTTTTAGCACCAAGATCAATTGAAGACTATCAAAACCAAGACCTGGCGAAGGCTTGATGCATCAAGATGAGCTAAACGTTTGCAACACAAAAGATCAAGATCAGCTGAAGGTTTGTAGCACCAAGACCAGTTGAAGGCTATCAAAACCAAGTCCAAGTGAAGGTTTGCTGCATCAAGATGAGCTAAACGTTTGCAACACAAAAGATCAAGATCAGCTGAAGGTTTGTAGCATCAAGACCAAGCCAGGAGAAGTCATACAAAACCAAGCCCAAGCTAGCAAGAGGCTTGTAGCACCAAGACCAGTTGAAGGCTATCAAAACCAAGTCCAGGTGAAGGTTTGCTGCACCAGGACGAGCTAAACGTTTGCAACACAAAAGATCAAGATCAGCTGAAGGTTTGTAGCACCAAGACCAAGCCAACAGAAGTCATACAAAACCAAGACCAAGCCAGCAAGAGGTTTGTAGCACCAAGACCAGTTGAAGGCTAGCAAAACCAAGTCCAGGTGAAGGCTTGCTGCATCAAGATGAGCTAAACGTTTGCAACACAAAAGATCAAGATCAGCTGAAGGTTTGTAGCACCAAGACCAGTTGAAGGCTATCAAAACCAAGTCCAAGTGAAGGTTTGCTGCATCAAGATGAGCTAAACGTTTGCAACACAAAAGATCAAGATCAGCTGAAGGTTTGTAGCACCAAGAGCAAGCCAGGAGAAGTCTCACAAAACCAAACCAAGTTAGCAAAAGGCTTTTAGCACCAAGATCAATTGAAGACTATCAAAACCAAGACCTGGCGAAGGCTTGCTGCACCAAGACAAGCTAAACGTTTGCAACACAAAAGATCAAGATCAGCTGAAGGTTTGTAGCACCAAGACCAAGCTAGCAAAAGGCTTGTAGCACCAAGACCAGTTGAAGGCTATCAAAACCAAGTCCAAGTGAAGGTTTGCTGCACCAAGATGAGCTAAACGTTTGCAACACAAAAGAATAAGATCAGCTGAAGGTTTGTAGCACCAAGACCAAGCCAACAGAAGTCATACAAAACCAAGACCAAGCCAGCAAGAGGTTTGTAGCACCAAGACCAGTTGAAGGCTATCAAAACCAAGTCCAGGCGAAGGCTTGCTGCACCAAGACGAGCTAAACGTTTGCAACACAAAAGAATAAGATCAGCTGAAGGTTTGTACGACTAATACAGAGTGAGTAGCAGAAGTAACCTATGAGGGATAATCTTTCGAGCAATGAAAACATGTCCCATGACGGCTATGTAATTAATTCTGAATCTCGCTGTAGTGTATGTACCGGTAGGAAGGGTATCAGAAAGAATAAGACACAGATTGAGCATCTCGAACCTTATTTCGAACTAATTATTGATTATTGATGCTTTTTTTTTCGAATTTCCTACAAAAATTTCAGATAAATTCCAAAAGGATACTATACAGGGAGGATTAGTCAAGAAAATGATAAAAGTTTATGGGGAAAAATACCTTGTGTCTATATTCCGTATCGTCGTGGAACTTTTTGGATTTGGGTAATTTTCTTTCGCCGTCTTCTTCATTGGCTGCAGAGTTGATCACGTTAACAGATAAAGGCGAATCCCTGGGACCCTTGATTTGTATAAAAGGACCTCTGGATTTCGTCGAACTGGTATTACTACCGGAATCGTAAGCGTAAATATCTTTAGATACCCCCTGGTCTATTTTCCCCCCTGTTTTTTGTTTAGCCGTTTTCTTATTACTATTTCCGATTTTCGGTTGGCCCTTCGACTTATTACTCGCCTTCTTTTTCTTCGGCGTCGATTCTGAACCTTGTATACGTTTCGGTTTCTTTGGTTGCGATTTTTTTTCTTCCGTAAAACCGATCTGTTCCTCGACATTGGGTTCTTCACCTTCCACCGACTGGTCTTTAGGTTCTTCTTTGGGTTCGTTATTAGACGGCAAGGGGTCGTCGAGTTTCAATAAAGGGTCTTCAATTTTGGAATCTTCCAAATCGATATTCGTCGATTTAACCGGATCGCTTGAATCTTCAATTCCTATTAAACGAAATTCGTTTATTAAACTGTATATAAATATGTTAAAAATATTAATCGTACCTGCAAACATTTCTTCCAATTTATTTTCTACTTCTACAAAATGTGTGTTGGCTTTTTTGGCGGCCAGTGTAGCGACAGGGGGGGCAGATGAAACAGGAATACTGCTGCTATTATCCGATAAAACTTCAGTAAGATTTTCCTTTGTTTTGATAACGCTTACAGATATCGGTTTGGCTTCGGTATCGAGTTTCGGTTCCTCTACGATATTTTCCGAGCACTTTTGCTGTTTTTGTTCTTTTTCTATCAGACCTTCTTGTACCATAGCTGCTATGTCATCTATGGTTTCTGATTCCGATGAAGTTTTACGTCTAGCCTTCGCCGGAATCAATTCATCAAGATCACTCGGTAATTCTTCTTTATCCAGATTTTTACCGTCTTCCAACATCTCTCCCATCACACTAATTGGATCTTTCTCTTCTGCGGCTTCTTTAATCGGGGCATCTAAAACAGATTATCAATTTTAATTTGTCATAAATTAATTTTTACAAACGATTAATATTCATGACACTGATAACAATTTGTTTATTTGTGTTAAATGACAGTTGTAAAAATATAAAAAACAAAAATAAAATTCTGGTATTGGTATCTTTGCGAAAAATCGATTCTGATAAATATTTTTTTTTCGTTTCAGCATTTATTGTACTGAAACATTGATCGCTATACTTTGTGGCAGCTCAGCCTCCTGATTACTATGTAAAATATACACTGGCAGTCACAAAATCAACACAAGTCATCTGATTTTGTCGAATATTGTCAATAAGGTGTAGAATAAAGGTCCGGTAATGCTCCCAATCATTTTAACTTCCACAGTTACTGAGGTATGGTCCAAAAAAAATACCCAATCCAGCTCATTCCTTAGCTTCGAACCGTCTGCGCTCCAAAAAGATACATTTCGAAGCTCCGGAAGATTTTAACACCAAATAACCAACAATATTTGTAACTTTTAGATTCACGAGAAACTTGTGGACTTTTCGCTTCTAAATTCTCAACATAATCACTCATATTGGATGGTTGAAACACAAACACAAAATCTAAAACACAAAGTAACACTTCGAGGTACTTAGGAGTCATCCCATATGTGTAGCTGTAACCACTGGTGAATCTCAAAAAGAAAAGGGGCACTATAGATCCTTTAAGTCGTGGTGAATGGTACCTAACACCTTCTATAGAGTCAAAAGCCACCTTAAGATCAATATATGTTAGAAAAAATTCTTCACTTTTCTAGATTTTCTTTTCTATAAGTCTTTTGAGTGAAAAGGTGGCTTGTTGTTCTTCTTCGCATTTAATCTTCTTCAAATTACTACCTTCGGCTAGCAATGCACTATTTTCATGTCTTTTTCTTCGAATAACCCTTGAACGCAAAGTTAAAACATTATAACCAGACAGTTTTTAACATTTAATCAGCTACTTTGACACTTATCATCAAATTGAAGTTAATGAGTCATTAAAGAATTATATTTGATGACAAAACTGTTTTTCTGATTGTATAACAAGATATTGTTATGAAAATTCGTTCATATTATTTTCTTATCACTCCTCGTATATTCAATTTAGTGATTTTTTTATTTGTAAAATGTATAGGAATAATTTGACATACTAATATATTTTCATGTATCCAATAAGTAATCGTAAAATTCAAAATAATTGATAATCTACTCCTAATTAATTATTAAAAGTGAAATTAGTAAAAATGAATGTTTACATGACAATAAAACCTGCTAGTTACTGAAATCAAATGAATTAACCTCAAAAAAAAATTATATATATAAAATAATTCAATTAATTAACCAAAAAGAGGAACTTACCTGTGTCTATTGGTTCTTCGGTTTTCTCTTCATCTTTGGATACTCTAATAGTTTTACTGGGTTTGCGTTTCCTACGGGATTTTGTACTATCTAAACTATCGTCATTGCTATTAGTAGAAACAGTATCATCATCTTTAACATTCGACATCGCCGGTATATTATTAATACTGCTAGAGTTGCTATTATCATCGAAATTGCCCGTTGGTTGAACAATAACGCTCACCGGTTTATCTTGCTCTACTTCTTGGGGTTTATTAAGTTTTTCTTCGGGTTTATTTTCTTGAACCGATACTATTTTATCTAAGGTAGGATTGAGTCGTTCCAATATGGAATCTACTCTAATATTAGATCTCTTTTGAACTGTCTTTACTACGTCTAATGTTGCGGTAGTAGATGGAAATAAAGTCTGTATGTTAGGGGCATACTTTATACCGGGACTCGCAGGTTTCATACCAGGACTAGAAGGTTTGAGTCCCGGGCTAACGGATTTTGGAACAGGACTTGCAGATTTTAAAGTCGAACTTGATACCAGATTTTGATTAATATTTCTAGTAGTTGAAAGTATACTGGAACTAGGTGGGAAAATATTCGAGGCTGTGGATATTAATATGGGGCTAGAAGTTTTTGGATATGGTGGAACGGTCCTAAGTCCAGGACTAGAAGATTTCAAACCAGGACTTAAAGACTTTCTATTAGGACTAGCGGATTGTATTGCTGGAGTGACGACTTTTGCAATTGGACTGGTACTTTTCGTAAGTTCTACTGCCTGTATCTCTAAAGCACTAGGGGGTAAACTGTTTATTTTATTTGTATCTCTAACACTCAAACTTATTGGAACTGGTGGGAGTTCGCCGTTTTGATTACCGTTTCTTGCCAAACTTAAATCTACACAGTCTCTGTCTCTTGGAAATAAAGTTTCATTTTTGAACATTTCACTTAGGACGTGACTATGCGGATGTATTTTCAAGGCTTCTGTCGTCGGGGTGTGCCATGTCGGTTGATGAAGTAAGGAATGCTCATTTGACATGTGTGCCACTTGAGGCTGTCTTGGAAAATAATTTGGTACCTGTAAGATGAAAAATTATACAAATATCTACTACTATTACATTACAGTTGACATCAAACGAAGCCTCGATGAAAAATTTACAAAAAAATAAGTTTTTCACTGATTAAATTGATTAGATGAGAGATTATTGCACTTCTGATATGAATTATAAAACAGAGAATGCAACCTATTGTAACTAGAATTATTTTTTCAACAGTTTAATGTACACAGTAAAACATTTTTAACAAAGTATGTAAACAATTTTGTAAATTTACACAAAAATATACCTGCAAATGGTTCCAAGCAGTATTGGCAAGGTTGGACGTTGGAATCTGCCTATTATGTGGATGATGAGGTGGTCCACCTGACATCTTGTTTATATAATTAGTAAAAGTAAATTTCACTCTAGAATCCCATTATTCAATCAGGTTGCATATCTAAAATTCATTTAATTGATACATAACACAGTATTTCTTGTTAATATACATAAAATTCTAATTTAAAACAAGAAATTTTCAAGCCCCAATGCGTTTAAATCAACTGAATATTTTGTATAAATAAATTAGAAAATCTGTTGTAAAACTAAAATATTTACAACCTAAATATGTAATTCATCGTTAAATATTTCTAATGAATTAAATAATTCAGCAGCGTACAATTCTTAATATCCAAATAAGAATTTATAATATGTAAAAAGGATGATATCTGAATAGATATTTAACAGTTGATTAAATAAAAGCTGACAGTTTATACAATATTATTAGTTAAATTCCATAAGTTATTTCTTAGTAATGTTATTTAATAAAAGACATTTTTCTACTGTTTTGTTAAAATACAACTAAAAAGACAATTTAAGCAAACAGAAAAATATAAACTACACAATAATTTAAAAACCCAGTTATATGAACACGACATATTTAAAGGTTTCTAAAACCAAACAAATATTTTTAATGGCAATTATTTATAATTTAAGCCCTGTTTCAAAGAAAATTTTAAAAATACTTATTGCATGTGTACGAAAAATATGTGAGTTGTAGCCATTTACGATGATGAATCGATGTTGGAAAAAAATAACACAACACGGTACGTAATACAATGCACTGGAGAGAACACAGATTTTCTTATATTAAAAACAATACACAATCTTCTACACACACCTTAAAAACACTTTATATTTATGAGGTCACTACAAAATATTTTATAAAATCTTTCTGGCACGGCCATAAAAGCAGCCTAACGTAATAATGGCGGACCCGGTTTTAATTTTTAAACGCGAGCGCCATCTTTCTAACAAACGTAAATTTACTTTTTAAAATGTTTTTAAGTACCTCAAATTTGTCGTTTACTAGGAATTTAGGTAAAAATTGGGATAAATTTATTCGGTTTTAATTATTATGACTCAATACCTTGCAACACAGTTGTTTTTAAATTAATTACATTTAAAATATTTAGTATTCTTTCCTTAATACGGTACTGGAACCGAAATGATATATATGGCATTTATAAATTAAAACACGCCACTGTTAGATGTCCTAAGGTCGGAATTTATTTCATTTATAACAACTTGTGTATACAGGGTGAGTCGAAGCAACTTGATTATTTCGATTTAGCATATCGTTTATTCAGCGAATTTGGAGATAGGCAAACTCGATAGAGAAAGTAGTAAAATGTTCAGCCGTAAATCGGCTAGTACGATAGAGTGGTCTCTAGATTTTTTCTAGGGGTTATCTAAAATCAATTATTTACAACATTCGTTAAGCTATAGTCAACATACAATTATTTTGAAAATAACAGATACCAACTATCATCTTATTTAAAGCTACGCGATCATAAATTTAACATATCGTACTTGATATTTTTTAAAATAAAATGTAATTCTGCAATAGCTCCTTCAATGACTTAGAATAAAGAAGTTGTTCTGGAACACCCTGTATTTGGAGAGAGAGATAGTGATGTTAAATCTTGTTTGATAATTTACTTTAAATGTCCGCTTTCGTAGTATTAGACATAACTTCTCAATTATTTAAATTAGTGAATTGAGCTTTTTTCAATTTATTATTAATCATTTTTATATGTTTTTGATACATTTATTTCTTAGAAAATTTTACGAGGTGTGATACTTGTTATACAGAAATTTTTTATATTATTATGTTGAACTAAACAACCTAATTATGTTGCGTCATTACTTAAAAACACTAAACCAGTTTGCAAAATAGTCCCTATTGATTAGAAAAATTTTCATAAATACCGGTAATGATCTTTATTTTTTGGTTTTTGTTTTCATAAATATTTTTACTTAAAGAGATAACCAGTGCTACCAATACTAAAAGGGAAACATTCCCAAAATATCATAATTTTGACAGACAAGTGACTTAAAACGACACATTTGCGTAAATAAATATGGCTACACAAGGAGTTCGTGGAGTTTCTAGAGTTTTAGAAAAATTAGAAAAATCGGTTAAAGATGGAAATTTTTACGAAGCCCATCAAATGTATAGAACATTATATTTCAGGTAATAACTTTGTGATTTTTCCGAAATTAATATCGATATTCTGGAAGTTTCTAAACATAACCTTGTAATTTCAGATATTTAGCACAGAAAAGATATAAAGAACTAAAAGATATGCTATATAATGGGTCTGTTTTATTTCTAGAACGCGATCAGGTACTATCGATATTAAATTTTATTTATATAGTCTGTTTTACGCATATTTTAGCAATTGAGTGGTTCTGACCTAGGTATAATATTAATAGACGTATTGGAAAAATCGGAAGATACAGATTACGAATCTTGGTCTCCAAAACTAACAAGAATATTCCGTCTAATAAGTTCTTCCACTCCGGAACGAGATACATTCTTAGCTCATGCAATACGATGGTCATCTAAAGGGTCAACCCACGGACACCCATTGTTACATAGGGTAATAATACAATTCAAAACACACAAACTGAATCAATTTATATTCATTTTTCAGAACATCGCGATTGTGTATTGGGAAGAAAAATGTTATGCACAGGCACGTCATCATTTTATATATTCTCAAGACGGTAAAGGATGTGCAAAACTTCTTATTGAATTTCAGCGCAGTCAGGGGTTCAAAGGAGAAGCTGATTTGTTTATAGCGCAGACAGTTTTGCAATATTTGTGTTTGAAAAATAAAAGTACCGCGAATCAGACATTCACTAGCTATACAGAACAACATCCCAGGATATTGAGATCCGGCCCGCCATATTTATTACCGTTGCTCAATTTTATTTGGTTCTTGTTACAGGCTATCGAAAGGTAAGTCTTTTGTAAAAATAATATTTTTATTTCAGTTAATTTAATTCAAAAATATAAATAATTTAGTGTAATACTTCATTATTGTTTATACAGTAGAATTTCTATTACTCGAAATCCAAGGGAGTGGAAAAAAATTGATATATGGAGTTTTAGAGGATTTGGAGTTAGGGAGGGGGCGAGTAGAAAGGAAAAAATCAAATACATACACACATAAATTCAAATTACACATTTATTACAAAAATTTAATGAAAAATGTCAGTAATTTTTTTTTTATTTTGTTTTATTTAAATAAAGTTGTTCATAATCTATAGCATTGTCTTGAGTACAAAAGGCAGCAAATTACTTCATCGTTACATGTAACAAAGTCCTCGAAACATATCCTAGGCGCTACTGGACGAACAGGAGGTTGTAGAGAAATATCTTCAACTTCTTATTCGATTAATGACGAAGAAAAATCATAGTTTTATATAGTAGTAGCAGCCAAGCTTTATCAGTCATTCGTATCGCTTCTAATACATCTATATGAGATCCTTTCTTTTATTTCATATTATGTAACATATTCCTAACAACTTCTGTGTGGTGAGCAATTATTGATGAATAATTCTTTCTTCGGTCATTTTCTTATCAATGTCCATGAACCAGTTTCGAAAGATTCCAGAAGCCTTTCATTCTTTAGTATTCGCTCCATATTTCAATCTCAAATTTAGATTTTGACAGTTGAAATTTGTAATGTGTAAAGATTGTACAGTTGGAACTAAATTTGTGCCTTGTTTTTATTGCATCATCCTTAATTTGTTTTTTATTATGTAATATAAAACCCCATATCGTAAACTCTCAAATTAATTAAACACTATGTTATGTAATTATCATATTTAGTATTTTTAATAGGTTTACTCACAAAATTAATATAATACCGGTTTCACCTCATCTGTTTATACTTTCTATTTTACATTAAACTTCGTTTATAGCTTTTACTGCGATGAGTTACTTGTTGAAGTAATCCTGTACTGATGTTCCAGTGGCATCAGTGGCATTTAAAAAAGTTAACTTTCAGTTCCATTAAATATCCAAAATTTCCAGCTACAATATAAATACCCCCAGAACTTCCATGAGTGGTATCCATGCTGTTTTCTCATTAAAGGATATTGTGATTTACAAAGTTGAAGTCAAACGATAATTTTCTAATGTCAAATCTATCAAAAATGCCTTATTTTAGTTTAATATTTGATTCCAGTGTAGAAACTTTAGATGAAGATACTTAAAACAATGTCCATCGTTGGGGAAAATCTTCTGGAGTTCTTATGTCAAATTTTCTTCTTTCTATGTTTTAAAAATTAGTATCAATGTATGCCCCAATTACCAATATGAATAAATCGATAATAAATTTTCTTATGATACCGAAAATGTCATAAAAACATCTTTTTTTGTGGAAAAAATAGAACATTGCTTTTCTGTACATATAGACGCTTATTTCAACCATCATGAATTTATTTTATTATAATTTAGAGCTAAGAAATTCAGTTTTGTCTTTGGTTAAACTCAGATCTTCATCCAAAGTGAAAAATTCTTCATTCTAATTTTATTTTTACAACAGAAAATATTTCCATTGGTACAGAATCGAAATTATTAGTCAGTTGTTGCTCTGCAAATTTCTTCCGGAAGGCTAGGATTGCTTATCGAGTAATCTTCATTAAATTGTTGATTTAGCTCTACATTTTATAGTATCCAACTTGGTTGCAATATCAAAATTGATGTATTTTTTGCAGTAAAAAATTGCAAACGTTCGCAGTATTGTGTGAACAATACGAACCATCCTTAAAAAGGGATCCTTGTTATGTACAATATTTGGACAAAATCGGTCAAATTTTCTTCGGTTTGAAACCTCCTCCTCAACAACACGGCAACAGTTTCTTTGGAAACTTTTTTGAAAATTTTCTTAGCGGATTAGATGAAGATAGCGATGATGATGATACTCCACGAGCTTCTACTTCAGGAATCACAAAGAAGAAATCGACAATAGAGCACGACCACTTGGACTAAATACCACTTTCAAAATTATAAATATCCAACAGAAAAAAAAACAAACAATTGTTAACCATTTTTGGTTGATTTGAATTAATATATAAGCTAATCGGAATTGGCAATTTTTTGGTCTTATTTATTTTTTTTTTATTTACTGTACGATAGTGGGTGTTCCATTGAAAAGCTATTGTTACAATACATTTGCATTTAACAAATTAAAATATATTTACGGTGGTTTTATTATCCTGCTAGCATAGAACTTCCAGATGACGTCAATTTTTGGATTTATTGTGAGTTTTTTTTTTTAATTTCATTAAAATTATCAAATAATGTACCTGGTCTTTCTATCAATATATAAACTGGAAATTTTACAAAGGAAATCGTCTCAATTCTTAATAAAATGTACCCTTGATGAGATGTAACCGTAAATATTCCCGGAATTTCTCATATGCCAACTGAAAATCTGTTCTAACACATCCCATGCAAAATTAATCTTATTAAAATCTAAAGTATACCGAAAATAATCATTCTTTTAAGGTTATTTTCAAAATATCAATCTAATATTTTACTCACCTGGTATTTTCTCATAAAATTGTTATGATTGAAACTGTTTAAAATTCAATTATATTCCTAGAGCACATTGTCGTGAGAAACAGTAACACAACGTTCCAAAGTCCCCTGGTAACACTATTTTTACTCAAACTTCAATTATAGTATCGGAAAATCTTGTTAGAACTAGTAATACAACGTTCTGAAATCCCCTGGTAACATTATCTTTGCTCAAACTTCAATTATAGTCTCGGAAAATCTTATGAGAACTAGTAATACGTTTTAAAGTCCCCTGGTAACATTATTTTTGCTCAAACTTCAATTTTAGTCTCGGAAAATCTTGTGAGAACAAATAATACGTTCTGAAGTCCCCTGGTAACGTTTTTAAGTTTCCTGATAACATTATTTTTGATCAAAGTGCATATCCAGCTTGTTTTTGAAAAATCTACATTCGACGTCGTTACAACCAAGGATGTGGTTCACCTATGGTTGCAATTACAAGATCAAGTTGTTTACATTTCCGTATGACAGATAATTACTCCCACTAAATGTTCGCGATTAGTTCGGGTTATTGCGGGCTTGCCAGCTTTATCTATCGGTAAAAGTTTTCAGAAATTTTTTAAAAAAACTTTTAATTTGATAGATATGGATCTACAATGACAGTTTTAATTAAAAAAAATAATCGTAATAAGTTACATTTCAAGCAATGGAACAAAATTATACCGCGTCGCCTTGAAGGTCAAACGGGTACTTTTGGTATCTAAAATGTTTTTAAATTACCCTTTTATTGAATATTTGTATGGTGTAAGCAATTTTTTTAAAAATATAAACAATTACGTTGTGTAGTGAGCAAAAAAGTGGATAATTTAAAAAGAAAACATTCTTCCCCATCAGTAAGTATTTTTAGGTTAAGTTATACAGTTGTCATTGAAACCAGTGGAGTACACAGGCGTTTTAAAGTGGTTATATTTTATCAATTATTCTTATATTAATTAAATAACTTGTTCTGGTTATTATATTGTATTTTTATTTTCGGTTTGCAATCTTGCAGTGGATTTTTATTTCAAATAAAATACTAGTTTTAATTGCATTATATATTCAACGTCTTAATGCGAGTTTTTTATCAATACTTCTTCTTTTTTAACATATATCATCGTTCTGTCATTTTTTTTCTTAAAAATTTCTAACCTCAAACTAACATATGTCTTTTCAAGTATTCATTATTCAAGCCTCTACTACTTTTCTCCATAATATTTTCAAATAACGTTACTAAAGACACTGAAAAAACGTTTTTCAACTTAATGTTAAAAGTAGAAAACCTTAATAACCATAAAGTTTGAAATAAATTATTTTTTCTGCTTGTTTTCCTACTCTAATAGGTTTATTAAAAGTTTTACGATCTCTTTTGTTGTTTTTTATTATTATTAATTAAAAAAATATTAATTTTGTTTTATTTATATACTTCTACCTCGTTAATGTGAAAATAAAATATATATGGAAATACCACCGAAATAAATCAATAAACATTGAAAACTTTATGGTATTTTCTTTACTATCACATCAACACTCATAATTAACTGTCTGCCGCACGTTTCGATAACAAAGTTATCGTCTTCAGAGTCTGAAAGTAAAGTTTGATGAAACTGGAAGGGAGGACTACCTCGAGTCTTTGAAGGTGTTAACCTGGTTTTCGAAACGCACATCAAACAATGTTATTGTTGGTGTAGTGGTAGTGTAAACGGTGTGTTCACTATGAATATGTCAAACAGTTCCAGAAATTCTCACTTAGAAACAATACGCAGTTTTATTTTTATAATATTTTTTCCAAATTTTATGAAATATTTTGATAATTTATCTATCTATATCTAAAATTAATAAATTTCTATTTTCACGTATTATTTGTTTCAAACTACGCCTATGACAATGGCGGTTATATCAACACTCTGTTTGCAACGTAGTTAGACAGTCATGAGAAATTCGTCCATCCTTTTCTCACAAACAATTTTATTCCAATGAATGGAATGTTTTGTCTTTGTCTATCTTTACCTGCAGTCTTATGAAAATATTATTTCAAATACGTACAAATCTAAAAACTTTGTTTAATATAGATAAATTCTCACTGATAAGGCGAGGGCTGGAAGACTGATAAATATTCTTATCGGTTTTTTAAAGGGGATGTTTATGTTACGAAGAGGGTAGATAAGGTTCTAGTTAAAAGGTACGGAATTGATATGAAAATTTATAATGTAATTATGCTTAGCGCCCATATATAGTAAATTTAGCCTCTTGTAACTTTTCCAAATTGAATAGTTCACTGAAAGGGTTCAAGAATAGGAAATTAGAAAAGTTTTATTTTGGTAAAATGAATTTCAATAAAAAAATTATTAAACTTATTGACGATTTAATTGTGCGTATTTATATCGGAAAAAATAAAAAAAAAAACAAAAGGAATCAAAATTAGTTTTGACGTTATGATTTGTCAAAAGTTGTGATTCATTTAAATCAATTCAAATAAGTTTGAAATGAAGATATCTACGATCACGAACTTAAATAGTTGAGCTTATATCTACTAGATGGATCTGTGTAAGTGACAGTTCAAAGAAATTTCTGTCTAAAAATTTGCGCGCAGGTCATAGAAAATGCCTCCATTTTGTTTATTTTCTTATGTGAAAAGTGTAGTGTCGGCATTGCGGTAAATTATCATTTAATAAAGCGAATGAACGTAAAATAAACAACAAATTCTAACAAGTTGAAAAATATCGTCGTATATATGTTCCTTGTGCGTTTCCCTCGTTTAGAGGGTTTAAAAAATAGCAGACATTGGGCGCATCGCGAGTAAGCACTTTGTCAAATTGACTACTGTGTCGGGCACTAAAAATAACCCTCAAAACAACAGTAACTCTCTTCATCGTGGTGTCGTGACAGACAAAGAAGGTTTTCTGCACATAAAAAAGAGTAAAAGTGTATTCGGCACTGTTGGAAGAGACAAAACTGTGCCCGTTGTATCACCACCCCCAATAATGAACCACGTGACAGGCCATTATCGTCGAAACGAAGACAATCCTCAAAATACTAATGCTAATGAAGTTGAAGATATGGAAACTCAAGAAGGTAAGTTTTATATTTTTAAATATAATATTTTAAAAGTCCCGGCAGCCATGACAGTTCTATTTCCCATCTGACACATGACAGTAATTTTTCTACCAAAATTTCGTTTCATTTGGTGAAGTCATGGTCTGCTTTTTTTATAAATATACATTTTATTAATTTCAAAATTCAAGTTATAAGGCTATGTCGCTAAATGTCGAAGTGAGTTTTATACGATTCTTAAGGATACGTGTTTAAGGTATTATTTCAATTTTCTGAGGTAAGCAACCTGCCTGCTGGAGAATGAAATCACAATACCACAAAGGAACTTTCATCTATATAAAAAAAATTAGCTAATCTATTGCCGTTTATTTCTGTCTAACACTTTAACTAATGCGATATTTCTACCTATAAAAAAATAATTTCAAATTAACATTGTGAAATACTTTTTTATTTTCGATTCTTGCCATAAATAACAATAAAAAATGTATCATTTTAAACAAAGCATTTCTAACGTGAGTAGCTACATATTTTGGCAATTTTTCATGAAAACATTATTATTTGGAAATTTTAATGAGCCTACATCAAAAGTATATACCTCGTTGCCTTTGTGCTCACAACCAGAATAATTATTTGAATAGAAAACTTCGTTAAATTAAAGAATACAGTTTAACTATGAAGTTTGTGACTTATAAAACGTGATTATTTATAATACTCAGAAGATTTTCACTCTTAAATTAGGAATCATATTTAAAAACTGTTGAATATCATATGACTGTATGACACTACCCATTATAATATGCTGATACACAACAAAAATACGATCGATTTTGATATTTATATTTTAAAAAACATAATTATATGGATCAAAATATAGTAATAATAAAGCTGTAATTGTTACATATTTAATTTTTTTTATTCATCAATGTAACCCCCCTTTTGCTTTATCTTTATTTAATTTCATCAGATAATCGTCGTCTATTCCATTCGTTCTTCATGATATTCCAAAGATGTAATGACTTTCCTGTCCACAACTCAATCGGGTTGAGGTCGGGTGATTGTGACGGCCAAATCTTTACTATCAGTACTTTCTTTTTTTTTTCAGTTCTTCTAAATAATCTTTGCGCAGCTTCAAAGAATGCTTGTCAATATGGAAGAATGGAATTGTCTGCCGACCAGGCGTTGGCCAAAACGTATTACATTTTCCTTTATAGCCTTTTCCCTTCAAAACCTTTTCAGTTTTTATTAAGTATTCAGTCGCTCTTTCTTCAAAACATCCCCAAACCACCATCGAGCCTTCGCCATGTTTCATAGTCGGGATTACATCTTTTGACTTATACACAAACACTTCTCTTAGACCCAAAAACCTCAAACTTTGACTCATCTCTCCATAAAACTCTCCCATTCTTACACTCGTCCAATTTTTATGTTCTTTACCTCTCTGCAACCTCTTAACTTTATTTCACTGCCATTTTCCCAAAAAGGCCAGCTTCTGTCAATTCCATTTCACTGTAGAAGTACTTGATGGCAGATCCCTAGATTTATTTATCTGAGCTGGGGGCCAGGGAGTCGTCAATCACTGATCAATTCGAACAATTTGACTATGAACTTCACAAAAATATGTGTTGGTCCAAAAATTATAAATCACAGCATGTTCTTGCGAACTGGGACTAAACTACAATCATAAACATTGAAGAAAACAAATCAACCACTACTTGCAAGTTTTAACTTTTCACACTTAATGACAAAATATAAAAATGTAGTTCTATAAGGTAAATAAATAAGGGACACTATTCTTTTTTGTGTATAAGACACCCTTTCGACCTTCGCGTGACAATATGAGAAAGAAATTTGTTGAACTGTATTATTTTGAAATTTAATGGATTATAGGGTGGATAAAAACCAGTATTGTATAGCTTCAACTTTTATTTGTACTACATAATTGTATGAAATATCTTTTTTTTTATAATTTTTTATTTGCAATCACAACATATACAGTTTTATAAGCTAATAGTAGGATTTTTTACCAATTTCGTAAGTCTGTTATCCAATTTATTTTTACCTTGAAATATTAAAAGTGAATGTATGCTGGTTAACCAACAACGGTTTAAGTGATTTAGGAAAAGGAAAATATGGCATTTGCTAAGTTTTATTGTTAGAAGAAAAAAAAAATGAGAAGAAACAAAAACCCAAAATTTTAGACTTACTTTATGAAATCATCATTTTTTTCTTCTTCTTTAGTCCAAGTGTCTACGGGGAAGGTACCTCAACTGTTATAGTGAATAAAATTTTGATAAAAGGTCTAACAAACAAAATTAGCAATAGATAAAACATTGCTGGATTTCACTTATAGATGAGGGTTTCTTTAAGAAATGTATTATAGTTCAAAATTTTATAATAGACCCCTGTTTTACATCATAATACAGCCACTGTACTGCTATAAATAATAATACTAAGTGATTTTGTGTGAATTACCTATCTCATGAAGAAACTCACATAAATATCTGGGTACCACTTTGAAAATTATACTGATATTTATCAATTGCATACCCTAGTATGAAAGTCAGCTTTTTCATCTGATAGGCACTTTCATATTTTTAGTATACACAAAATATTTAGTATAATTGATGGTTTAATAATTAACTAACAGTCATTGATTACAAACTCAATTCAACAGAAAAATTATGACAGGGATCTTATAGTAAAATATTGTATATAGTGACTACAATGGAATACATCACAGATTCTGGTGGTGCAGAAATGGATCAGACTCAAAATGGAGAGATCATTGTTGGTCCACAACCTGATCCGAATGCAATAGCACAAGATACCGAAATGGAAGAAGATGAGGCTCGTTCAGAAGCAACTTTCAGATTTACTGTTCAGAATTTTAGTAAATTGAAGGTAAGACGTGAAAACAAATTTCATTATCAAGCATATCAATATACATTCAACTAATAATCGCATCAATTATAAAATCGAAAAAAATTCTATACTCAGAGATTTAGTTTCCTCTGGATCTCCGAAACTTCGAAACAATAATTTTGATCTTAATTATTTAATTCGGTAGTAGCAGATTCAAGACTAATTCTATAGGGTTTAAAACTGGATTGTTTGCTGGCCATGAAACATGACAACAAATTTGTAGAATTTCCTTTTAGTTTAATGTATTCTGATATTATTATTAACATTATTTTTCAAAAAAGGATTCAGTGTTGTCCCCACCATGCTTCGTGAGAAATTTACCATGGAAGATAATGGTGATGCCACGTAACAGCCATGCTCAAGATGCTAGATCAGACAGGCCATCACAAAGATCTTTGGGATTCTTTTTACAATGCAATGGTGAAAGCGAATCGAGCTCTTGGTCTTGTTACGCCGTTGCAGAATTGAGGATGCTTTCGGTTAGACCTGATATTGAGAATTTCACCAGGAAGATTCAACATTTATTTTATTCGAAGGTGAGTACACTGGATTCAAAGGTAAATCCCTGTCTTTATAATTCAAGAGATTGAAAACTTTATGCTGCATATAGATTTACGAGGTGTGTTTAAAAAATACATTGAACGAATTTTTATATCGGGTACTCCTTTTGTGTGGTCTGTTCCGGCTTATCAGACTATTACTAGTGTCATTTTGTCCTAAAATTTCCTTTGAACATCAAGTGTATTGTTTTTTTTTTCAATTATTCATTTTTGAGAACATAGGGCTCGTTCTAAGGGAAACAAATTTACAGGGAGGTGCTGGAAACTTTGCGAAAAGATGTGCAAAGTAAATAAAATGAACTAAGGGCTTTCTTCTTCATTGTGACAATGTGTTTTCTAGAAATGCTTGTAATTATAGATTCGTTCCAAATTAACGGTACTATTTTAAAGATTATTATTTGAAGTTTTATATTTTGTATTTAATAAAATAATTTTGTGATCACACTTTATATACATTTATATATTAATTCGATTGTATTATTTCACTTTTTTCTCTCTAAATTTCCAATTAAGGTCATTGACATAAAATGTAATGTAAATAATATGATTTATCTTCAAAATATTTGATTTTCGTTATCTTTATTTATATCAATGATGTTCTTAATCTTGTAAAATACTTTTTGGCATCTATTTACACATAAATAAGTTTTTTTCTGATAGTTTATAATGAATTTTTAGAAATTAAAAAAAAAATAGGAGATCAAACGTGTACAGATGATTTTTTTATTTTTTTAAACAGGTTTTTGTTTCTTGAAAGTTCAGTAGTTATTTATATTTTCCAAAATGTGTGTTAGGTATATGTTTATTGTTTCTTCTTCTTTACCATCTGTGTAAACCGTTCTTGATCTTCTATTTGTTTGCAAAATCTTGAAAAACGAAATACAAAGTTTATTAATTATTTTGATATTTAGGAAAACGATTGGGGTTTTTCCCATTTTATGGCATGGAATGATGTCTTAGATCCGGACAAAGGTTTCATCAAGGATGATGCGATTACCTTGGAGGTGCAAGTAGTGGCAGATGCACCCCATGGGGTATCGTGGGATAGTAAAAAACACACAGGTAGGTATAAATCGATTAAACGAGATAAATATTATTGTATTGAAATTTTTCTAGGGTACGTCGGTTTGAAAAATCAGGGTGCAACATGTTATATGAATTCTTTACTCCAAACTTTGTATTTTACCAATCAATTGAGAAAGGCGGTTTATAAAATGCCAACAGAATCCGACGATTCTACCAAATCTGTGGCTTTGGCTTTGCAACGTGTTTTTCACGAATTACAATTTTGCGATAAGCCAGTCGGTACCAAAAAGCTAACGAAAAGTTTCGGTTGGGAGACGCTAGATTCATTTATGCAGCATGATGTTCAGGAATTTTTAAGGGTATGTAACTTTTGGTATGACCATAAGGGTTGATATAAAATGATGATGATATTTGTAGGTGCTATTAGATAAGTTAGAGAGCAAAATGAAAGGTACATGTGTCGAAGGGACTGTTCCAAAATTATTCGAAGGGAAAATGATTTCGTACATAAGATGTAAAAATGTTGATTACTCAAGTACTAGATCGGAAACTTTCTACGATATACAGTTGAATATAAAAGGAAAAAAGAATAGTGAGTACAAAGCAATATCAACATAATTTTAATACTAATTAATCTGAATTTCAGTTGACGAATCTTTCAAAGACTATATTGCCAAAGAAACATTAGATGGTGATAATAAGTATGATGCCGGCGAACACGGTTTGCAAGATGCCGAAAAAGGTGTCATCTTCAAAGAATTTCCTCCTGTATTACATTTGCATTTGATGAGGTTCCAATACGATCCGGTGACCGATAGTTCGGTCAAATTCAATGATAGGTTCGAATTTTACGAAAAGATATCGTTGGATACTTACCTACAAGATCCAGATCCTAATAATCCGGCAAATTATACATTACATGCCGTACTTGTACATAGCGGCGATAACCACGGTGGGCATTATGTTGTTTTTATCAATCCCAAAGGTGAGTGATGAATTTTTGATTTGTCCATCAAAAAAATGATTATTTCCTGCCATCTATTTCGAATTCCTCTAAAGTTTTGCCTCTTTTTTTTCCCCAGGTCCTTTATTTGGTCAATCGATCAATCTTTCTGAGTTTCCTCCTTCGTTTTTTTCCTTTTACCTTTTTAGATGTCACATAAGGTCCAGTTTCTCTTTTACTTTCCCTATTTTTTGCCAAGTATCTCAATTCCTCCCTTTTTTACCAGGTCCATCAATATTTCTTTCTGGGCTTCTCCCTTTGCTTTTTTCCTTTTCGTTGTTTGATAAGGTCCAGCTTGTTTTTTACTCTTTTCTTTCACTGGTTTTCATAATCCCCCTCAATCTCTTCAATGTTTTCTTCTTTTTGTTCCCAGGTTCTTTATTCGGTCCATGAATTTTTTTTAGGTCTCCCCTTCGCTTTTTCTCCTTTTACCCTTTTTTAGGTGTCTGTTTCTTTCACCGGTTTTTGCCAATTGCCTCAATTCCTCTAAAATTTTTCCCCCCTTTCCTAGATTCATCAATATTTCTTTCTGGGTCTCCCCTTTCGTTTCATTCCCAATTTTTTTGTCCTTTTGTCCCCAGGTCCTTTATTTCGTTAGTCAATATTTCTTTTTGAGCTTCCCCCTTCGTTTTTTTTTATATTATGGCTTATTTACCTTATCTTGGTGTCAGATAAATTCCAGTTCCCCTTTTATTTGTTTCTTCCACTGCTTTTTGTCATCTCAATCCCTTCAATGTTTGTCTTCAATCAATCTTTCTGGGTTTTTCACCTTCGTTTTTACTCCTTTCATTTTTTTAAGTCTCTTAAGGTCCAGTTTCTCTTTTATTAGTTTTTTCCTCTGTTATTTGTCATGTATCTCAATCAGTTTTTTTTTTCTTTTTTGTCCCCAGGTCCTTTACTTGATTAGTTAACATTTCTTTCTGGGTTTCCCCCTTCGTATATATAATATTTTCAGCCTTCAATACGATAATTTATCTGTTTCCTATTATTGACTCTTATATTATCCCACTTTGTTTTTACCTCCATTTTTTCCTTCGGGTGTTTCATTTCCACGATTATATCGATTTTAATTGCATTTGTTACAGTTGGTACTGCTACTGGTACTCCTTTGGGCGTTACCGGTTTCTTTTTTGCCATATACAATCTACAGTATTTTCTTATTTACCTTATTGTGATTGTTGTTTTACAGGTGATGGAAAATGGTGTAAATTTGATGATGATGTCGTTTCGAGGTGTACAAAGCAAGAAGCTTTGGAGCACAATTACGGCGGTCACGACGAAGATATGAACATGACAGTTAAACATTGTACCAACGCATACATGTTGGTGTACATTAGAGATTCGGAAATGCATAAAGTCCTCCAAGACGTAAGGTTATTAATATTAATTTTAACAACATATTATCGTGATATGTTCTAGGTTACTGACGTTGATATTCCGACTGAGTTGGCGGATCGTTTGGCTGAGGAAAAACGAATGGAACAAGTTCGTCGTAAAGAACGTAACGAAGCGCATCTTTACATGACTATAAATGTTCTGTTGGAGGATTCGTTCGACGGTCATCAGGGTAATGATTTGTATGATCCCGAAAGGGCCCTTTTTAGAGTATTCAAAATAAAAAAAATGGCTACCGTTGCTGAAATGATGGAAATGTTGGCCGACGCTTTCAAATATCCTCCAGAGCAGATAAGACCGTGGCCGTTCAGTCAAAGGTGGATGGAATATTTGATTTTGTTGAATTTTATTAATTCGATTATTTTAGATCAAATCAAACGATTCGACCGAGCGTTTTAGATCTCGAAACCGATCTCCATAAGGCAGTTACAGATGCAGCAGAAAACATGAACCCTTGGAATATATTTTTGGAATTACTACCGCCCGATTCGGGACAGTCCACGCTTCCCACTTTCGATAAAGAAACTGACGTTTTGTTATTTTTCAAAATGTACGATCCCAAACAAAAGAAAATCCATTACTGCGGTCACAGTTATTTACCCGTCACTAGTAAATTAGTGGATATCATACCGTTGTTGAATGAAAGAGCGGGTTTCCCACCAGACACAGAATTACTTCTTTATGAGGAAATTCGTCCAAATATGATAGAAAAAATTACCAATTTTAATGATCCACTGGAAAAGGTAATTATTTAATCATACCAACATCTGAATATTATTTTTCTTGAATCAATAATTTCCTGTTTGGGCACTATAACCTCAATTCCCCGACAGGAGACTCTTTTTTTTTTTTCTTAATTGGTATTCGGCTTCAGTTAAACAACTGGTATTCAGATAGGGTGAAAAATTATTATTTAACTGGATGCCAACAGCTTTTTAACGAATTGAGAAAATGATAAATTCGCTTTAACTACGTATCCAAAAGAGCACAATGAATAAAAACAGTTATAAATTGAAAAAAAAACTCGGATTTATGTACGGTTGCAGCCCTCAACCAAATTCCCAGTTGTTGGAGTTGAGTCTAATTTGTTTGTTTGTGGTGTACCATCGAGTCCTTTGAGTGTGGTTGAAACTCCAACCTGGCAGCTCTAGATCTGCAGAAAAACATTAAAATAAGAAAGAGGACGAGAACACAGATGGTTATTACTAAAGAAAGAACGAGTAGGTAGAACAGATTTGAATAAAAAAGAACTTATAGTCTAACATATGAAAAAACTGAAATTATATTCTTTCTAGAATAAAATCACCACACATTTATTAAAATTTACTTTTATTTAAAGTGTGGGTAGATAGAGGATAGTGTGAAGTCGACAACTTATTAATTTCTTCAAAAACATAAATCAGAAGTGACTACTGTACCACAATACGTGAACAAAGGAATATTCAAAATGTTTGAAAAACAAACGTAACAATCTGAATGCCCTATAGGGGGCAAATGTGCGTGGTTAGATCTGTTTCTCCCCTTTTTTTAACAAATTTTTGATAATATATCAACTTTACCGATACCAATAACATTTTTAAATTGGTCTAAGAGTAAAAATAATTTGGGAACCTCTGAACTAGGTGGGAACATCTTGTACTGATTGAAATAATTTATTTAAGGTATTAGAAGAATTGATGGATGGTGATATAATAGTGTTTGAAAAAGAAGAAAGGGAAGAACTTTCGGATCTCCCGACTTGCGTCGATTATTTTAAAGATTTGTTTTGTCGAGTTGAAGTTACATTTGTAGACAAGTGTATACCGAACGATCAAGGATTTACAATGGAATTGTCCCAGAGAATGACGTACGATCAGTTTGCTAGGGCGGTAGCGCAAAGGGTCGGTACAGATCCGTATCTGTTACAATTCTTTAAATGTCAAAGGTAAGTCAAAGGTTCAAATTCTAATTGTGTGACATATTTCAAACGGTAATTCGCAAATTTCGAGCCCATTCCTTCCAACAGTTTTTCAGAACTTTATTAAGAGTATAACCTCCAAATTTTTCTATCAATATTGATCGGTATGACACCGGAATCAAAATGGAAGTTAACTGATCTGCTGGCTTCTATATTTTTGGGTAAACATGGTATGTTGTTAACTATTTGTCTATCCAAAGGTGTGTGCAATTGAAAAACGCTCCAACATTATAAAATCCAAACTTATTTGGGGTTGCCTAGAAAAATTGAACAAACTAGGCAAGAAAATAAAGTTACCCTACAAAAAGACACACCGGAGGGAAAGGAAATTGAATAGCTGAAAAGTCTTTCATGGGACCTGAACCCTTCTGTAGTATCAGTTACAGAATAATGTAAAAAGTATTGTAAAAGAAGGTAGATAGGAGTAAAACCAATCATTGGGACAACTTACAGGGGCTGAGACAGGTAAAGACTCTTCTGGGAAACTATAATCGGAAAAGATCTGCTGAATGTATCAACCTAAGTAAGAACAATCTACGTATATTATCAGGAGTTTTATAGGGGCACTGTAGCTACAGCTTAAACTCTTCGAATGAAGTAGACTTTATTCAAATACGGAATAGAATTATAATAAAGAGAAGTTTTTCTAATATTAACATTCTATATATCTTATCTCGCCTTTAACCTAAAATTGTCTTTTTTAAATGACATATGATCATCGACGAATAAAACTACCAGCTACACACATAAAATTAGAAATCCTTAAGTTGCAGTAGATCCTTTGCCCTACATCCGACCTATTTGTGACCTTGGAAGTGTATGATATAGTTTTTGAGGTACTAGAAATTCACTAAGATTTCAAATAATTGTTTCTGCACCTACCATATTATTTAGATGTGGCTCTTAGTGACAACGGGCTGTTTTTAGACCCTCAAAATAAATTTTCAACGGCAAAAATATCAATAGTACTGATTTTGGCTACAAAACTTGTTTTTTTGTTAACAATATGCCATCAATATTGTTTTTACGTGATTCACTTGTTATTACAGAATTAATTTTTAATTTTTTGCAGTTATAAAGATAGTCCCGGTCACCCATTGAGGTGTACCTTCGAGGGCACTCTCAAAGACTTACTAGTGTATTCGAAGCCAAAAGTACCGAAAAAAATATTTTATCAACAACTTAGTATTCGGGTAAATGAACTAGAGAATAAGAAGCAATTTAAATGTGTATACGTGGGTCCCAAAATGAAGGACGAAAAAGAATTGATATTATATCCAAATAAAGGTGGGACTGTAGCCGATTTATTGGAAGAAGCTAAAAAACAAATAGAATTCGGCGAAGGTAGTACCGGAAAACTTAGGTAAGTGCAAACCGTCAAATCGATAAAGTAGCATTAGTAATGGTTTTAAAATATTTTTTAGGTTAACGGAAGTGAGTAGTAGTAGAGTATCGATGGGGCCAAAAGAGGATACGCCGTTAGAGCAGCTAGGAATAACTGCTACGAAAGTTTATAGGATCGAAGAAGTACCTCAAGACGAGTTACATCTAGCCGAAGATGAAATGCTAGTCTCTTGCGCTCATTTTCACAAGGAAATTTTTTCTACATTTGGTATTCCATTTCTTATAAAACTCAAGAATAACGAACCTTTCAGTAAAGTTAAAGGTAAACTGGATTATTTTTCAACAAAAAAAATTGATTATTACATTATTATTTTCGATTTTTGTCTTAGAGAGAATACAGAAACGATTGGCTGTGCCTGAAAAAGAATGGGAAAAATTCAAATTTGCAATTGTTGCTCTGGGTAGGCCACAAACTATTCAAGAAGACGAGTATATAGTGAACTTAGCCGATTTCAAACCTGCTCCTAATCAATGTAAGTTCCCAATTATTGTAATCTAAAAATTTATTCATTAAAGATGTTGGTACTAATACGTACCAAGTGAGGTGTCAGGAGTGAGGTTTGTTATTACCTCCTCGAATAAGGATTTTAACTATACAAAAGACCTGTACAGAAGAAGAAGACATATAGATCACTTACTAGTAACACAAAAATACAATTGAGTGAAATGGGCATGTAGAAAACTACAACCGTAACTCTTTGTAGGGGTAATTACACCCCTTCGAAGTACTTCAGCAGTTTTGTTTAGTTCCTTTGGAGAATTTTGCCTGGCGCCAAATTCTGTTTCGCAAAATAGTTAGTTTTGTCTTTGGTTCGACACCATAGGAACACAGTGATCCCCCATAGACATCAGAGCTGCCGTACAAGTTCTACGAGAACTGGTGAATGGTGGTTTCGGACACGGTCATCTAAGACACAATCTCTACACTACGGATGATTTGAAGGGTCGCTTATTTCAAAGCTTCTCAAAGGATATGTTAAATGGGGCACGAACTAAATTTAAACTCGTAAACAATATTTTAGTAAATGTAGTAAATGTAATAAAATTGTATCTTTTTTAAGCAGGTAGTCCACGACCTTGGTTAGGTCTAGACCATGTGAATAAAACCCCCAAGAGGTCTCGATTCAACTACCTGGAGAAGGCCATTAAAATATACAACTGAGACTGACAGAAGAAACGTTTAGTGACAAATCTATCATCACCACCCTATAACCAATCACCAACTAATATTGCGTTATGGCCGACATTTACCCCTGCTCACCTAACAATTTACCTATAACGAGGTGCGTGTGCGCATTGTCACTATATTAAATACGGTATGAGCTCGCTAAATAGTCTAGACGTCTACTTGAAAGTTCGGCGTATTGTTTGAGAAGACGCAATTTTTCTTTTTAGTCCTTGTTTTACGGTTAGATGAAAAAATATTATATAAAGGGTGCCTTATTTTTATATAAAGAAATATTTCTTGTTGATTTATTCACCGATTTAAATCCACGTTGGAAATTTGTTAAATGGTTGTTAGAATCAAGTAAATCGTGATATCAATAGCATTCGCAACAGTTATTTCAGCTTCTGATAACATCCGCTCCTTTCCATGTTTTTAGAATACAGTAACATCAAAAGCAATACTATTGAGCTAAAATTAAATTTCCAAATTGCCGCTTTTTGTGATAAAAATCCTACAGTATAGTCAGTACAGGAATTACTACTTTCGAAACCAGCTTGGTTACATCGTCATTTATAATTCAATTATTTCTTTTCTTGTATAGATCTGTCGATTTTTGGCTTTAATAGATTAAAATATCTTTCGGAGGATCTATTCTACTATTACTACCACTGGAACTACGGTCCTCAAAGAGCCACCATATTCTCCAGTCGCTTAGGTCCACACCTAGCTCCCAAAGAGCTTCTTCTAATGAAAGTTTCTATGAAAGACCAACTATTTGCAACTGTTACTTCGCGATCGTTCCAAGTCTTCTTTTTTTAGTTTTGAAAGATAATTTTTGAAGCTCATTTTCAATTGTAGAACCTCTGGAAATCATCAGTTACATGTTTCAGGGAAAATCTCCAGTGTGTAACAAGCAGCGGTATATTTCTGAGAAAATTTGGAAGAATAATTTTGAATTTTCCATTGTCAAACCTTTTAAAATCATCAGTCACAACTTTTAGGGAAAATTTCCTGTGTGTTACAAGCTGCAGCTCATTTCTGAGAAAATTTAGCAGAATGATGTTGAGTTTTCAATAGTAAAACCTCTGGAAATGAACAGTAACATCTTTTAGAGAAAATTTTCAGCATGTAACAAGCTGCAGCTCATTTCTGAGAAAATTTGGCGGAACTATTCCGAATTTTCAACTGGAAATCATCAATTACATCTTTTAGGAAAAATTTTTTCCATTCCATGCAATTTTTGATAACGTTGGGTTGTATTAGACATATTTTTGGTAGATATAAAATATCCAAAAATTAACCTGGATACTTGTGAATAGAAGTAGCTGTTTACGTTGAAAAAAATGAAAATTTCAGAGTAAACTCTTAACGGAATTGAATCTTACATGTTATAACAACTACTAAATAGTTTACGGAACTCGAATTACCTTTTTACCCTACATTAAGCTCTTGAAGTTTAGATAATGGACCGATCCCGTTTAAGAGATAAAATTAGAAATATTGAAAAAAAATCACTTTTTAGTTGAAAAAGAAAAGTTGATCGACATAAAAAAACTCATCATCGGTGTCATTTAATTAATTGTTTGATTCCCTGGAAGGTTTTCGAAGTATCCACTATGTATAGGGGGTATGTAAGGAAATAGGGACAACATGTCGTCCTTTTTGTCATGTTGCTATAAAATCATCGATCGAATTGAATTTTGTTCACCCAGCTTGTAACCCGATGTAATCGAAATCTAGAAATTGTGAGTTTACCATGGCTTTCGATTGACATATACACATCCAACCAACAAGTGACAATGTTTTTGTCTAACTGTTGTTTAGTTACAACTTGCTATAAATCATTCGATGTCATGTCGATGAAATATTGTTCGAATGCTCAATAAAAACGGCACAAGTCATTGTAATTGTACTTTTTCCTCTTTATATAAAAATAAGGTTTGACTCTTTCATCTTGTACAAGGCTATAAAGAAAAATTGTTATTATTAACTATACGATACTATTATGTGGTTGGTATTTCTGATACTTTGCGGTGGGTATCTCGACTAAAATGCTTATAATTCAGATTTTCTCAGATAACTCAAACAGCAATCTATCAGCTAATGTATAACACTTGTAAATATTTATTTAATGACAAATGAAGTCTGTCTCTGTTGTTTTTAGGGTGTATCCACATGTTGATATTTTGTAGTCTGGTTATTCAGGATCACTGACGAAATGTTAATTTTTTTCTTTCTTTTAATAATGTAATATTTAAAACGGCACCATGATTTTAGTTGTAATCGAATTTTTACAGTGTGCTGATAATGTGTGAAGAAAAATCGTTTCATTTTTTATATATATATAAATATATATTTTAAACGGTGAATATTATATGTCAAACTTTCGGATGCAAGGAAGTTTTTTTACTACTTAGTTGAGATTTATTTGATTTCAATATTATTATGGCGTTATTTTAAAATATCATGTTTTTATATTATTTTTAATTTTTTTTATTGGGAAATCAAATAATTTCGACACCCTTTATACTTCTAGTGAATATTCATAGCGTCTAGCAAAAATTTCAATAAATTATCGGTTTATTTACCTCACTAAACTGCCAATTAAGAAAAGGGGAATCAAAGTGGCAAAAAAAGGATAATCGGAGGGCTCAGTGGTACAAGCTATAGAAGTTTAAAGTTAAAGCTGTCAAGGGGTACCTTGTACATTTACATCTCATGTTATAACCTCAAAAAATATAAAATAGTGGACTAGGTTTAAAGGTTTAAGGAAGTAGGGACAACATGTCCTTTTTTTTCAAAATTTTTTTGTCTTCTGGTTAGTTAAAACTGACTCTGATGTACAGTCCATAAGGTTTGCGCTTCCACATGTCTCACTGGTCATTTTCGAGTTATCCAAGGTTCGAAACCCCTAAATTTAACTGAAAAATTCATTTATTTTTATTTGAAAGGGTACTTCTCAACCATCGTATTTCAAACTACTTCCAGTGTCCCCGTTTTGAGTCTTCGAGGGGTTTTATGATCAAAAACTTCAAATAGGGGATTTTGCAGTTTTTATTATGTACCAGTAAACAGGCACATCATCTTTTTTCAGTTCTGCTCTCCTCGAATGAAATTATATTTCTCATTTTGAGTCTACGGTGTGTTTCTCATCAATTTAAGCACGTGATTTTTTGTATTCTGAGTCCTCCAATTAAGAATTTCAATAAAAATTTACAATTATATTTTCTATTTTTTTTTTAGGAACCGATTTGGTGATAGCTCAAACTAATAATAAAAAAAACATGTTTATACACATCTATTTTAATGTTTTTTGCATTGTTTTTTTTTTTAATTGTGATATAATATTGTCAGTACACTGTAAACGTTCGAAATTTGCGAGTTTCGGCAAATTTTGAATAACCTAGTCTTATTTTTTTTTGAATCGTATTCTTAAATAATTTTATCACTTTTTCGGTTGACCATCATCCATCGTTTAAGGAATATACAGAATGTTCAGTTTCATCACACGGGTTGCATATGTATTTTTATTTTCTTTTTTTAATAACATCTAATCGAGCGACTATATTGATATTTCTTTTAGTTACAAGTTCTTATCTTATCCGAAAACTGTACACCCTGTATATACTGTAATTATCCCGAAGTATTTTCTCGTTTTTATTATTCAACTTTTTTTCCTTTTTATTTTTTATGTGTCGATTGAACGCTGACTTTTGCTGATCGAAACATTTTGAGTTGTGTATCGGTAGTACCCAAAAAGGGCGTTTTATCGTAGGCTAAGGGTTAATTTTGGCTAACAACTAAATTTAAAGTACAATTATTTAATCTTTATATTGTTGGTTTGTATGAAAAATGTTATTGCGCTGAAGCCAGCGATTAATCTGTGGACTTTCCAGTTTCTTTTTTATACTTTTTGTCATTACTAACACGATGATTAAATCATTAATATAAAATAGATTCTTGTTTCTTCATCCCGATTTATATTTTTTTAAAAATTTATCGTTTCCGGATATGGTTTTGTTTGCTTGTACAAAATTTTGTATTTAATAATTTGTATTTATTGCCACTCTGTATATTTCGTAATTTCAATGAAAATATTTGCTTAGATTTTAAAGTACCGCAATAAAAAATAATGAAAATTATATTTTGAGTTTTCTTGTTAAACATATGTAAGCAGATTAAAAAATATAAAATAAAAGAATGTATGTTGAATCGAGCTTTTAATTCAATATTTTCTCTTATTCGTCTTCCTAAACCCAATCGTGAATGATTTTCCATTTTCATGCGAAAATTCTTTGTGGAAAAACAACTCGAGGATCCTGTTTCACCTAATTGCATTTATTTATACTGTTTTTCAACGTTGGGGTGAATTTATACACTTAACTATGCACTAATTTACTACTAAACACATAATTCATTCAATTTCGCCGTTTAATTTGCTTGTCTATACATACATAACCTCAAATTATTTACTGACTCTACAGTGAAACAATTGAAAGATTGCAGTTTTTGAAAATTTGTATCTGGCACGTCCACCAAATTTTAGACTCTGTTATAAAAATAATTCAAAGATTGGGTGGTCAAAATGTGTAATTGGAAAGCGATTAATTTTATTTATAATTTGATCATTAAGGAATAATCACGTCAAAAATCAATTGACAAATGACAGATACCACTATAATTGTCATTATAAGTGTACATAATGACCGGATTCTAAAAAAGACAGTTGACACAGGACATAATTTATATGCGATCTGTAACAGCAGATGGGAGGATCTTCATGTCAAAAATCAGTTGACAGATGATAGATGCCAGTTTTATAGTTGACATAATGTACACTCTAACAGCTTTAAAAATATCAATGATTAAAACAAAACTATTTTGAAGTCTAATTCATAATTTAATACCTTTATAAGAATTAAAAATTGGATATAACGTAATTTAGGTACCAAAAAAGGCAAATGGAATAATTTTACATACAATCTTAAGGCATCCGGAGGTAATCCTCACGTCAAAAATTATTTGACAGATAAAAGATTATTTCGTGGTACGTGGTTAATCAAACAAATCACTCGTAATGATAAATGCTTTATTACCTGTTGATAAAAACAATAAAACAAACATCTTACATAGAATTAGGGCTTGTTAAAGCACACGTCGTGCGCATGAGCTCTTCCACACATACAAGAGATCATGCGCTCTCTGTACAACGATACACATGCGCACAAATATAAATGTAGTTCTCTTAACAAAGATGCCGATAAAAGTTTTTCACATGAAATTACGAGAAGTAAAAAGTTATCTCAGGGATATAAATTTTCTTATCAATTCATATTTTCATTTGGGGAGTCGGAAACGAAGAAAAAACTTGGAAATCTTTTTTTGAATATATCTCAAAAAGATACGAAAAAAAATTTCATACAAAAATTGTAGAGGATGAAGTTGTTCATAAGTTACTTACCTAAGTACTTACTACTACTAGAGCTTATAAGAGGGCATTATACTGATATGTTTTTAAGGATTCAAATATAAAATATCTCCTTTTAAATCTATGGAATTTTCCCGCGCGTATAATCTAAAACACGTTTCAGCAACTTGTTGCACCTTTTGAGGTAAGAATAATTTTGTTTACTAGATATAAAAATGTTTATATTTCTCTAATTATCGATTAAAACAGTATTTTTTCCATTTTCTATAATTTATGTAGTAATTTTTGACCTCTTTCATCATTATCGGTACATTTGACCTACCACGGCTTTCGAATTTCTACAAAGAGGTTAAGGTTATCAAACTCGTACATAATTATATTACTAAATACATTTTAAATTTCTTGATATATAAATCGTATTGATAGAGTAAATAAAATTTTAATAATCTGAATATATTTTCTGTGACAACAAATTTTAATTTGAGGTTAGTATTTAGTATCTTCTTCCAACTTAACCTTAAGTAATAATCAATTACTGTTCGAATAGCTTTATTCACATTTTAATCTATAATTACTTTGATTATTTTTTATTTACATTCCATTGATTCTACATTGATAAATTCATAATGAAGTGCTTCTTAAAAACATTTTTTCAACCACAGGTTCAAAAAGTATTAAAATATCAGTTAAGCAGAACTTTTAGTAGTACGAATAAGATGAGTGATATTAGTAAAATTTTAAATGCGAATCTATGGGATTCCGATCCTGAATTATGGGATTTAATAAAAAAAGAAAAAAAGCGTCAGGTAACCGGTTTAGAAATGATTGCTTCTGAAAACTTCACTACCATGCCTGTGTTACAATGTCTAAGTTCCTGTCTTCATAATAAGTATTCAGAGGGACTACCAGGACAAAGGTAAGTAAAATGCTCCTTTATTTTTATCAGCTCTCGAGCATATTGTGTTAGAAACGATATTTTGCTTATTTAAATTTCAGATACTATGGGGGTAATGAATATATCGATGAAATTGAAATCCTGGCTCAGAAACGATCTTTAGAAGCTTATAAACTAGATCCTGAAAAATGGGGGGTTAATGTTCAACCATATTCAGGATCACCTGCCAATTTTGCAGTATATACAGGTTTATTATTTGTTTTTATTCCATATTATTTAATATTTAAGGATAATAAATGTTTTAATCGAGTCTTTGAATACTTTAGAAGAAGTTTTATTTTATAGGTGTCGTGGAACCTCATGGAAGAATTATGGGATTAGATTTACCAGATGGTGGTCACTTGACTCACGGTTTTTTTACTGGTAATAAAAAAATATCTGCAACTTCAATTTTTTTCGAATCGATGCCCTATAAGGTGAGTAAATGCTAATTCTTGAGAAATCATTGTACTGAGTTTTGCTTGAAATAATTATGATTGGTAAGTGAACAGCAATTTATGTTCATAAATTCATTTAATTTCAGAGAAAAATTATGACAACGTATATATTTATATATAATTGGATATGCGTTCTAAAAGGAGTAGAAACTGCTCGATCAAGAGTTCTTTGACTCACTTCTTGTGGTGAGTCAATACACATCTCACCATTTTTCTTAAAACTAAAGTTCCTTGCATATTTTGGCTCCTTCCGCGGACTCCCATTTTGTTCAAATCACTAGTTATTTGGCTGTTTTTTTTAACTTTACTATTATTTTATGTGTTCTATCCATAGTATGCTTTTATAAATCTGGTGATAGGCTCTTCAATTAAGATTTCTGTAATTTCAGTGTTCATATAGATTCTATACTGTCTGTCATATAACTTTTTTGACCTATTTATTCTACTTATCATTTTTCTTTCAAAGTTTTTTCATTAGCTTCATCGTTTCTCCTTTGGAGGTGGAGGTTTTCATAAGGACATAATTATCTTTTGAAATAATTCATTGTAAGTCTCAACTCAGTGTTCAGGTCTCGATTAACAAAAGTTGAAAAACATAAAATAATTACTTAATCTATATTGTATATTAATTTGAAATAATGCAGTGATGAAAGTATTGCATCCATGAAAACAATTTCTTCATACATATCAAAAATATTGTTTTTCGTTAGTGATAAGAATTGTGTGTCGTTATTTTGGAAATGTTACTAAGTTGGAAGTTTTTGTGATAACAAGTAGTTATGACACTTTTAACAAGTCGTAAATAGATGACGTAATTTATAATATGACGTCAATCACTATACATTTACACAATAACAGTTTAATCTATATTCATTATACGTAAATCTTTTATTTAAAAAATTGCGCCAACTATTTTCCATTGGCTAAAATAAAATTTATAGAAACGATATTTTCTTCTAGCATTTTTGTTTTTAATAATTTTTTATTAACAATCTAACACTTTAAATAACAAATGTAACTTTTTAATTGATGTGTACGAAGAAATTGGTAAAAATATTAAGAGATTCTCTTTTTCTGTTTTAGGTAGACCCAGACACTGGATTGATCGACTATAATAAACTTCTAGAATGTGCAAGACTATTTAGACCTAAAGTAATAGTAGCTGGTGTCAGCTGCCATTCGAGGGCCCTTGATTATAAGAAATTCAGAGAAATATGTGATGAAGTAGGAGCTTATTTATTTTCAGATATGGCACATATATCTGGCTTAGTAGCAGCAGGTAATTATTCATTTGATTTATTATATCATTCCTTTATTACTAACCTACTAGGTACATAATTCAATGGTGATGGTTTCGATTTATTCTTGGTATAGACAAAATTGTTGCTATTACATCTCCGAGTAGTCTGCTTGCAAAAAACTCTGCAGAAGTGGATGGTCCAGCTTGAGTATCAGATTACTCGAGCAACGACGAGATCAGTAAATCCATCAATGGGTCCAGAACTCATTGTGAGTGAAGCTGAAAATGTTGCTATTGCATTCCCGAGTAGTCTGCTTTCAAAACAAGATATATGGAAACACTCGGTATGAGATAAGCTAAGGCACACATAGAAGAGCCTCTTTTACCAAACAATGGAACCATTTAAACAGTTCCTAGGACTCTTATTGGAGCACTGACGTCTCAACGGATACTCAAAGACACAGTGTTTAGAAGAAAGTGCATTGTGCAGATTATATAGAGAACGAACATGTGAGAGACTATAAAATTTCAGAGCAATACTCCTAGGTGCATACGATATTGAAGATGAATATCTCTAGCAGCTAGACCATAGCTAAGAGATTAATAGAAAAGCTGCAAACACTGAGCATCCCCAGGGAACCAGCAAGAAAAGAGGACATGATAGATCCTTTGGGTAACTACCCACCAGTCACCTGGACACATCTTACAGTCTAGTTAGTGACGTTGGAAGGTTCAAACCAAGGTGTCTGATGAGGAAATTGGCAGTTTTAAAAGGGGGTGCGATAGGCTATCAGAAGGACTAAGTGCTCAATGGTCCCTGACCTCCCACAGCCGGACTATAAAATTTGTTGATAAAACTTTTTTTCTAGGTGTAACTCCTAGTCCATTTGAATACAGTGATATAGTTTCTACAACCACTCATAAAAGTCTTCGTGGACCCAGAGCTGGTGTGATATTTTTCAGAAAGGGAGTGAAATCTGTGAACGCTAAAGGTGAAAAAATCATGTACGATTTTGAAAGTAGAATTAACCAAGCAGTATTTCCTGGATTACAAGGTAAGTTTGTATCATTTTTGTTTTAAAGGTTATTTTATATTTGAGTCAAGTACTTATTATGTATATGTTTAGGTGGTCCCCACAATCATGCCATTGCCGCTATTGCCACATCAATGAAACAAGCCAGTACACCGGAATTCGTTACTTACGCCAAACAAATTGTAACAAACGCCAAACGATTAAGTGACGGTTTGCAATCCAAAGGATACAAAATAGTAACCGGTGGTACGGATTTACATTTGTTGTTGGTTGATCTTAGATCCGTGGGATTGACAGGAGCTAAAGCTGAATTAATTTTGGAAGAAATCAACATTGCTTGTAATAAAAATACGGTTCCTGGTGATAAAAGTGCTTTGAATCCATCAGGGATTAGATTAGGTGAGTTGGTCTCAGTAAAATTATCATAATAGTTATTGAAAGACTAGTATAATCAATTTTGTCCAAGCGGTAAATGTTTTATTTTTTAGGTACTCCGGCTTTGACGACTCGAAACTTGAAAGAAAAAGATATCGATGTGGTAGTCGATTTTCTAGATCGTGGATTAAAATTAGCGAAAGAAATTAGCAACATATCGGGACCTAAACTCGTCGATTTTAAAAAAGTCTTACACGACAATCCAGATATTCAAAATAAAATAGCGAAACTTAAAGATGAAGTTACTAAATACAGTGAACAATTTCCTCTACCGGGTTATTCAGAATATTGATCAAATTTATTTATTTTTAATTATTTTAAATGAAAATTGATTCTCTATATATTTTTATATTATTAAAATACTGTTTGCTATAAAGTATGTATTTTTATTTTAACGTCGAATATAATTTTTAACAAAGTATCTAGGTACAAAAATATGAAAATTATGTATAGTTCGTTCAGTATAAAAATTGTTTGTCAACGTTGCCAAGCCTAACCTAACCAATACTAATAAGCTGGACTCTGGTCTTGACCGCTGGAGCTGAACTCTTGTTGACAATAAAATATTTCATGTCATTTTGAAGCTACTGCTTTTAGCTTTACTACCCTTGAAGTGTTCGAAGGTACCCTGGAAATAAGGGAATTGGTTCTGGCCAATTTTCTGAACCTTTGCACAATGGTAGTTCCAAACAAGCTGATTAAAAGTCTCAATGGGTACAAAACTGTCCGAGGGTACTCTGGAAGGAGAGGAATTTCAAAAAAATTGACCGAAATCCCTTCTCTTATGGTACCCTTGGACTCTTCATGGGTAGTTTCGGAATTTCGTGTCTATCGAGACATTTATTTGTGCCAAGTTTCTGTTAAATTGTCCAAAACCAAATTTCGATAAGGATTGAGCGGGGTGTTTTGAGACATACATACACTGCTACCCCTGAAGTGTTCGAAGGTACCGTGGTAAGAAGGGAATTGGTTTTGGTTGCAAAACTATCTCTGACAAGCCCAAGGGAGCCTTAAGAGGGGTTTCGGTCAGCTTTTTGGAAACTTGGCACGATAATAGTTTGAAGTAAACTGAATAAAAGTCTCCATGGGTTCAAAACCTTCCTAAAACTGCCACTAAACAGTCCGAAGGTTTTATGTGCCTTCCATGAAAAGAAAAAATGATCTTGATGGCATAAAATGGTACATATAGTATGTTGTATGGGTGAATTTGGTGAAAGGAGAAGATAAAAAAAAAACGGTTAACTGATGATCTAGATAGATAATTTTATTCAAGTCATCAAATAATATTGAACCCTGAACCCCCATAATTACGCTTAAGGTATTTACAAAATGCAATTGTTTATACAAAAACATGCATATAAAAATCATGTTCGACTAAAATAGATGTTTTTACAAAATATATATTCTACAAAATATAATGTGTATCAAAAGGTTAATTTTCTATTACTATTTTATTATTATTAATATTATTATCATATATAATAAGCATTAATGACTATGTATGTATATCGGTAGATAGTAAATAATGCAAAAATGGTAAACAAAAAAAATATATAACTTGCATAAAAAGAATTAGCAACAAATACAGAATATAAAGTTGAAATTGTATAAATAAAAAGCTTGAATTTAAAAAAAAATAATAAATGGTCAAAAATAAGATCACTGATCCGTTTTACGAACCGGTGCTCACCCGATAAATGCTAAGTCATAAATATTAAACGCTCCTGGCCATTTTTATATATGAAATTAAGCATGTTTAGATTAAAGTCGATATTATTTCACTTTTTCATAATATAAATTCAAAAATTAATTTATTAAACCAAAATTCTATATTTTATATAACTCAATTTTCATCGTACCACATATAAAAATCAATTTCACGAAATTAAATAAACCTTAATCTAAACAAAAGATAAATACGCCTATAAGTACTAGAAAAAATAAAGTATTTACATAAAAGCGATTATTTTATTGGCAAGGTAAATGCCAGTTAATTCTTGTTAATTACCAATTAAAAAAAAATAATAATTCGGTAATAATTATTAAAAAAAAAAAAGATACGTTTAATTTGGGGTGTCATCACCATCCATCGCCTCATCTTGCGTTGTGGAATCATCTCCAGAACAGTTTCCGCTGGTTTGTATAGAACCTCTTTTAGTTGAGCTCAGTCTCGATGATGATATTCCCATAGTTCCTCGCCTGTAAACACACGAAAACGTTCAATTTTTCTCAAAATACCATACATTCACTATAAAACAACATGCAACAAACAATTTTCGGTTAAAATATTGATCGATCAGCTATAGGGGGTAAGTTTACCAAAAAACTAATAACAAATCATGTGAATCTGATCCCTCTTTCATTCATTAATTGAAAACAATGTTAGTATGGGGGAAACAAGATAATTAATTCGGAACGAAGGAATAATTTAAAGGGGGACACTCGGAACTCACTTGATTTCAAAAGCTACCCCCCACATTTTCTTAACCGTTTCCGGTAAACTTGTTTGCAATTGTTCGTTTGTTGTAAAAGCAGGTAAAGTGGTTATCTGAGAAATACTAAATAATAAAATTCAATTTGTGTTTTACCAAACTAGAATCTGCAGTATTGGAAAAAGTAAAATCCCCCAATCGAGTTAATTTGAATCTACCAATATAAATTTCAATACCCAAAACTATTATACACAGTTATTTAGCTGTAATTCTCAATCTCAATTATAAGATTTGTAGTTCTATCAAAAATAAAGAAATTTATCATTCGGAGACAAATCTGGTGATATAGAAGGCTGTAAAGTATGACCTGAACAAATTTACTGAAACTGTAAATTCATCGGTTAACTATAATGATGTTTTTAATCATAATTTGATAAAAATACTGTCCTGGGGTTTTTTGTTCAAACCACTAACAACAAGAAGGGGCTTATCTAATACATTCTATCTACTTTCCGGTAAAATTAGAAATTTAGTGGAACGGTCAAGTTTTATTGAAAAGCACATTAGTAGATTGCAAATAAATATATTTTACACTGTTTTATTCATTTTTTCCAATACTATATATATAGTGTGTCCATGAAATTGAAATTATGAAAACTAACCTCAATTTTTATTTTACACGATTATTTGGTTTCAATAAAATGGACAATCTGTATAAATAAAAATATAAGCATAAAAATGAAACTAATTTAACGGTATAATATTTTTTATTAACAGCTGAATGATTTGTTTTTTTTTTTTTTAATTAATGAAGGATGATTAATATGTACATTTTGCAGCCAATTAAAAGTTAAAAACAAGCAATTCTTTTTTGACACAAGTATTTTCGCCAGCAAACAATTTTGATTACTTTGTCACATACCAAATTTTATTTCCTCGTGGGTCATTTGAGGCTAGAAAATAATTTATATAATTTGTTTTCGTTAAATCAAAAGATATACATTAATTAATAGTGAATAGCATTAATCTACCATGTCATCAACCCAAAAGGAGTACCAGAGGAAATTTTATGAAACTAGCACAAAGGGGATGAATATAATTTCCAAAAAAAAAAAAAAGAGTACGAACGCTTTTTATCAACCTAAAGCCTTTATGAGGTGTAGTAAGGTACTACTACAAGAAAGAGTTTCATATATCTCTTCATTGGCACAGGATATTGTCCTTTTTAAGATTAGGTCTAGTAGAAATTGTTCGGTGTCAATTTTGTAGAGAGGAAGAAGAAATTTTGTTTCACCTAGTACTACAGTACCTCACTATTGCAATGTTTTGGACTAGGAATGGAGATGTAACCTTTTTGAACACGGTAAAGATACTAGCTTTCATTAAAATTTGAAATCGAGCCGTAGATGTGGAAAATTGTTTATCTGTGATGTAGTAAACTAGTCCTAGAATTGTTTCGGGAGAACTTCCAGACTAGATCAATCAAAAAAGTTCCTTTGGTACCACTGGATATGAAAACTAGCTACACCAACTCCTAATTAACACATGAAGCACCTGATGATATGGAGCCCCGCAGAAACTGACCAGTGCAGATTCGATGGGAAAGAAGATGAAACACCAGTTTACCTGGTCATGAAGAAATCAAAGGTGATACATTTTCCATAAAAGGAGTAGGAATGCCTTTTATTGGCTAATATCTTTTTCGGGGCATAGTAAAATGATCTTATAATGGAGTTTTGGGAGAAAGTTTCTTTGGTACCATTAGATCTGGAAATTGATTGGATCTAAACTACGCTTCCTCGCTGACACAGTTCACTGTCCGTTCTAAAGTATCTGATAACATCAGGCCTAGCAGAAATCGAACAGTGGAAGATATCATGGAAAAGATTTTGGACTAGCAATGAAGAATCCTTTTTCGTTATCTTCCAGATGAAAAAATGTTTATTTTGAGATTGGATCTGATAGTAATAAACAAAATAATAGTTTACCTCAGTTTACTCTTAAGATTATTGATTTCTCTGTTCATGGATTCGTGGGATTCCAACATATCTTCGCATTCCCGTTGCGCTTTCCGTTTCTGTGCCTTTTCTCTTGTTACTTCTTCTTCGGCTTCGTCTAATTGTCGTTTGAGTGCCTTAACGCGAGCGTTGGCTTTTTCTACTTGTTCCTTATATTGATCGGCGTGTCTTCGTTCGTCGTCCAACTGCATTACCAATTCTTTAATTTTCTTATCCAACTTCCTATTGGTCTTTTGTTGGGCAAGACGTTCTTTCGCTTCGACCTTAATAAACGACGGTAGTCAGTATCAGAAAGATTCGTTGTACTTAAACGATTTAAACGATCCTTAATGCTTACCTCTAATTGTTCTTCGAGGTTAGAAATTTTACTTTCCAACGCCGAAATTGTAGCTTTTGTTTTTGTCCTCTGAGCCGTTTCCAATTCGGCCAGTTTAGCTTTTAATTCTTTATTTTGTTTCTCAAGTAACAACCTCTGCGATTCTTGCTTTTGCGCTGCTGATCTTTCGCTGGACAATTCAGTGGTTAACTGTTCGATAGTCAATTGGGCTTTTCTTGCTCTATCTTGGAGGATTTCGTTGGTGCTTTGTTCCTCTTCGATTTCTTCTTCTAACGTTGCTATTCTCGCATCTAATCTGCGTTTCTCGTCGACGAGTAGGCTACCTGAAGATAAAATAAATGGTAAGTAATATACATTTTTTTTTAATATGCAATCACAAGGAGTTTTAGGAACGACATACCTCCACTGGAGCATAAATATATTAGGGATTGCCTTACTTACTTACCGATTCTGAATTTTAACAAATTATGTTTTACTAAATCCCAAATATTAATCAACATCAACCAGTGAGATATATCAAACAATTTTTCCATCTGAAAAGCTGCGATGATGAAGAATTGGTATGAAGATAGATCGATGAGCTCGATTGGGTATTTTTGGACCGAGTCATGACACTTATTTTGTACCGGGGCCCCCTACCGTAGCCTGGACAAGTAAGATCGGATGGAGTCTTATTGGAGAAACACTTCAAGCCTAATATTCATAACCGTATCAATTAAAAAGTCTGAGGAGGTTTCGGAAAGGTAAATGTCCCTTCAAATGCCACTTTTAAGGCGATAAATATGGCAAAGAGCGACAGAGCTTAGATACCTTGAAGGTAAAATGCTAACAGCCCTTCGGGAAGTGACACCTTCCCCTTTGGGAGTAGTTCATATATATTGGAGGCGAATAAGGGAACGTTCTAGTCATTAGTGTGATGTAATTTCAACAATTCAAGATGTGGCCATCATCCGAAGATGAAATAATAACGAAACGATTTACGAAACACCATTAACGGTTGATTAATCAACTGGAGATGGGAAAATAGCGAGAAAACTTCAAATAGAAACATAATACTGACTTTTATTATTACTACTGTTTATTTCTTCCAATAATTCATCTCTTTCGGCCTCAGCCGCCCTTCTGGCTTTTTCAGAATTAGCCACATCGTCCGTCAATTGTAATACTTCCGCTTCCAAAGTCTTGACTTTCCTTTCGGCTTCCTTACTCGAAGCGGCGTATTCGTCCCTAGCAGCTCTGCATTCTTCCGCGTCTCTTATCGCTTCTTTGCATTGTTGTTGGGATTTCTTCAACTGTTTCAGCGCGTCTTCTTTTACTTTGCAGTGTAGTTCGATTTGACTTTCCAATTCCTTGATATCTCCTAAAAAGAAACAGAGGGAATAATACCGGATAAATAATAAGTTGAGGATTATTTACCTTCCAACTTTTTTCTGGCGCTTACGGCGGCCGCTCTTTGTTTCCTTTCCTCGTCCAATTCGGCTTCCAGATCTCTGAGTTGTTTGACGATGCCTCTTCGTTTTTCTTCGGCCTGTTCTTCTTTAGCTTGGACGTCCCGTTCGAATTGCGCCCTGAGAGCTTGCATGTTGACTTCCAATCTAAGTTTGGCATCTTCGGTTAACTGCAGTTCGTCTTCGAGCTCTTCGTTTTGCGCTTTCAGCTCAGCCAATTGACTTTCTAGCGATCTCTTCGCTTTTTCCAATTCGTGAACGTTTTTGTCGGCCGTTCCTTGATTGTTAACCAATTCGTCGAGTTCCCCTTGTAGTTGTCTTCGAACTCTTTCTAATTCTTCAATTTTAACGTTGGAATCGTCCAATTCGCGTTTCAGCGACAAAACCAGCGTTTCTTTGTCTCTAGCTTCCTTTTCCACTATATCTTTCTCGGCGGCTAATTGTTCGCTAACCGCTTTCTCTTCGGCTAATACTTTATCGAAGTTCTTTTGCTTTTTCTCTAATTCGGAAACTTTTTGGCGTTGGGTCTCTAAATCGATATTGGCATCTTCCAATTCGGCAGCTATTTTCTTTTTACTTCTTTCTAATTTATCATTGGCCACCGTTAATTCTTCTACTTGTCTTTGTAGGGCTTCCAAATCTTTTGCCAATTTCTTTTTGCTTTCTTCCAATATGGCAGCCTGTTCGGCTTCGTCTTCGGCTTTCTTTTTGGCATCGGCCAGTTGAGCGCTCAATATATTAACCTGTTAAAAATGAAAAAAAAAAGTTTTAGTGATACTTGTAATTTTGTAATTTTGAAATTGTCATACTTGTTTTTCGATATTCTTCTTGGCTTCCTCTTCTTCTTCCAGTTGTTCTTGTATGGCTTCTTTATCGGATTCTAATTGTCTTAGTTTAGAGCTTAGAGCCAATTTTTGTTTGGTTTCTTCTTCTAATGCGGCTTGTGCTTCGGCGAATTGGGATTCGATTGTTGCTTGACTCTTAAATGCAGCTGAAGCTCTGCAAATACAAAATTGTATAGATTAGGGTAATTTGAAACTGACTATCACACAGTCCCCCCGTTTTTTGGATATAGAAATTCGAATAATCGTCGATACTTTTGTATAAGTCAATTTTGGAAACTAGTGTCATTGTTATATGCTATAAAAAATTGAAAAATTAACATTTTTGTATAATTTTTTTTTTAAATTGTTTGGATTTTTGTATAGATTGAAAACAAAAATATGAAAATTTCATTTAATCAATTAATTAAGAAATATAAATGATAATATGTGACAAAATGTCAATTTTAAGAACATCATTATTACTTCTAGAAATTAATAGTTAAAAATCAAGATTTTTTCTTGGTTTTTTCTGGTATAGATTAAGGAAAAATTTATAAAAACTTCATTCGATTATTATATAAAAAAATACAAACGATAATATGTGCAAAAAGGTGAATTTTGAAATAAAAAGTTATTTTGAGTTGTAAAAACAACAAAAATATTTTTTTTTGTATGAATTTTGTTTCAATTTGTTTGTTTTTTTTGTATATATTGAGAAAAAAATATAAAAACTTCATTCGATTACTTGATAAAAAAATATAAATGATAATATATCAGAAATTTAAGGAAGTTATTATTATCAGCATTAAAAACATGAAAAATTAACCTTTTTGTACGAATTTTGTTTTTTTTTGTATAGATTGAGCAAAAAATGATTAAAACTTCATTCCACAACTTGATAACAAAATATAAACGATAATAAGTGAGAAAGGACAATTTTGAGAACAAGTATTGATATTTTAAGCTTTAAAAACTTGAAAAATTAACATTTTTGTATGGATTTTGTTTCAATTTGTTTGTTTTTTTGTATAGATTGAGAAAAAAATGTTTACAACTTCATTCCACAACTTGATAACAAAATATAAACGATAATAAGTGAGAAAGGACAATTTTGAGAACAAGTATTGATATTTTAAGCTTTAAAAACTTGAAAAATTAACATTTTTGTATGGATTTTGTTTCAATTTGTTTGTTTTTTTGTATAGATTGAGAAAAAAATGTTTACAACTTCATTCCACAACTTGATAACAAAATATAAACGATAATAAGTGAGAAAGGACAATTTTGAGAACAAGTATTGATATTTTAAGCTTTAAAAACTTGAAAAATTAACATTTTTGTATGAATTTTGTTTCAATTTGTTTGTTTTTTTGTATAGATTGAGAAAAAAATGTTTACAACTTCATTCCACAACTTGATAACAAAATATAAACGATAATAAGTGAGAAAGGACAATTTTGAGAACAAGTATTGATATTTTAAGCTTTAAAAACTTGAAAAATTAACATTTTTGTATGGATTTTGTTTCAATTTGTTTGTTTTTTTGTATAGATTGAGAAAAAAATGTTTACAACTTCATTCCACAACTTGATAACAAAATATAAACGATAATAAGTGAGAAAGGACAATTTTGAGAACAAGTATTGATATTTTAAGCTTTAAAAACTTGAAAAATTAACATTTTTGTATGGATTTTGTTTCAATTTGTTTGTTTTTTTGTATAGATTGAGAAAAAAATGTTTACAACTTCATTCCACAACTTGATAACAAAATATAAACGATAATAAGTGAGAAAGGACAATTTTGAGAACAAGTATTGATATTTTAAGCTTTAAAAACTTGAAAAATTAACATTTTTGTATGGATTTTGTTTCAATTTGTTTGTTTTTTTGTATAGATTGAGAAAAAAATGTTTACAACTTCATTCCACAACTTGATAACAAAATATAAACGATAATAAGTGAGAAAGGACAATTTTGAGAACAAGTATTGATATTTTAAGCTTTAAAAACTTGAAAAATTAACATTTTTGTATGGATTTTGTTTCAATTTGTTTGTTTTTTTGTATAGATTGAGAAAAAAATGTTTACAACTTCATTCCACAACTTGATAACAAAATATAAACGATAATAAGTGAGAAAGGACAATTTTGAGAACAAGTATTGATATTTTAAGCTTTAAAAACTTGAAAAATTAACATTTTTGTATGGATTTTGTTTCAATTTGTTTGTTTTTTTGTATAGATTGAGAAAAAAATGTTTACAACTTCATTCCACAACTTGATAACAAAATATAAACGATAATAAGTGAGAAAGGACAATTTTGAGAACAAGTATTGATATTTTAAGCTTTAAAAACTTGAAAAATTAACATTTTTGTATGGATTTTGTTTCAATTTGTTTGTTTTTTTGTATAGATTGAGAAAAAAATGTTTACAACTTCATTCCACAACTTGATAACAAAGTATAAACGATAATAAGTGAGAAAGGACAATTTTGAGAACAAGTATTGATATTTTAAGCTTTAAAAACTTGAAAAATTAACATTTTTGTATGAATTTTGTTTCAATTTGTTTGTTTTTTTTGTATAGATTGAGAAAAAAATGTTTAAAACTTCATTCCACAACTTGATAACAAAATATAAACGATAATAAGTGAGAAAGGACAATTTTGAGAACAAGTATTGATATTTTAAGCTTTAAAAACTTGAAAAATTAACATTTTTGTATGGATTTTGTTTCAATTTGTTTGTTTTTTTGTATAGATTGAGAAAAAAATGTTTACAACTTCATTCCACAACTTGATAACAAAGTATAAACGATAATAAGTGAGAAAGGACAATTTTGAGAACAAGTATTGATATTTTAAGCTTTAAAAACTTGAAAAATTAACATTTTTGTGTGAATTTTGTTTCAATTTGTTTGTTTTTTGTATAGATTGAGAAAAAAATGTTTAAAACTTCATTCCACAACTTGATAACAAAGTATAAACGATAATAAGTGAGAAAGGACAATTTTGAGAACAAGTATTGATATTTTAAGCTTTAAAAACTTGAAAAATTAACATTTTTGTATGGATTTTGTTTCAATTTGTTTGTTTTTTTGTATAGATTGAGAAAAAAATGTTTACAACTTCATTCCACAACTTGATAACAAAATATAAACGATAATAAGTGAGAAAGGACAATTTTGAGAACAAGTATTGATATTTTAAGCTTTAAAAACTTGAAAAATTAACATTTTTGTATGAATTTTGTTTCAATTTGTTTGTTTTTTTGTATAGATTGAGAAAAAAATGTTTACAACTTCATTCCACAACTTGATAACAAAGTATAAACGATAATAAGTGAGAAAGGACAATTTTGAGAACAAGTATTGATATTTTAAGCTTTAAAAACTTGAAAAATTAACATTTTTGTATGAATTTTGTTTCAATTTGTTTGTTTTTTTTTGTATAGATTGAGAAAAAAATGTTTACAACTTCATTCCACAACTTGATAACAAAATATAAACGATAATAAGTGAGAAAGGACAATTTTGAGAACAAGTATTGATATTTTAAGCTTTAAAAACTTGAAAAATTAACATTTTTGTATGGATTTTGTTTCAATTTGTTTGTTTTTTTGTATAGATTGAGAAAAAAATGTTTACAACTTCATTCCACAACTTGATAACAAAGTATAAACGATAATAAGTGAGAAAGGACAATTTTGAGAACAAGTATTGATATTTTAAGCTTTAAAAACTTGAAAAATTAACATTTTTGTATGAATTTTGTTTCAATTTGTTTGTTTTTTTGTATAGATTGAGCGAAAAATGATTTAAACTTCATTCGATAACTTGATAACAAAATATAAACGATAATATGTAAGAACTTGTCAATTTTCAAAACATTACAATTATTTTGAGCTGCAAAAACATCAAAAATCAAATTTTTTCTATAATATCTTGTTTTGATTCGTTCATTCTTTTATATAGATTCTTAATAATGATACTAAAACAAGTACATATATACATAAACATTCGAATCCCTAAACCAAACGAAACTTTCCATTTCTTTTTTCTCCAACCATATTATTTTTAGTAAAAACAAAAATTTGAACAACAATTATACGTAATGAAAAACGATTATTCGATTATCTGAAACAAATAAATATATACTTCAATTCGGCCCCTTCGAGTTGTTGCGCCACATTTTCAAGTTCCTGTTGCAACTTGATGGTTTTTTCTTGAAGATCCGTTTTGGTCCTTTCCACTTCCACTAATTTAGCCGAAAGTTCCGCCAACTGACTTTCCGCTTGTTTGCGACGCCTTTCACCTGAAATAATCGACCGATTAAATATTTTTAAATCAAAAATTAATGCTAAACGCATACCTTCTTGTCTACTGGCTCCCACGTTCCTCAATTCGCTCGTTAAATCGGCGTTTTCGGCCTCGAGACTCTGTTTCGATTTCTCCAGATTCGCCTTCAATTTTTTGAGGTTCTCCAATTGTTCGTTCAACGCCGCCAATTCTTGGGAATGTTTGTGTCGAACGTCCGCTTGGGTGACTTCGTGCAGTTGCGCCTCTTCTTCCAAAGTCTTCTTCAAAGTCGCCAATTCCTGTTCGCGTTTGGATCTCAATTCTTGTTGCGCCGCCGTCGTATCCAACGAATCCAACAATTCGTTTTTGAGAGCCTCCAATTCCTCGTTCAAATCCCTCTTCATTTTTTCCGCTTTACTTCTGGCCGCCTTCTCCGCTTCCAAATCCTCTTGCAGCTCCGTCAACTGACTCTCCAATTCCCTAAACGCTTTTTGCGATTGCGCCTTTTGCGCGCTTTCCTCGTCCACCTTCACCATCGCCTGGGCCAGCTCTTCTTCCCTCTTACCCAACTGCAATTGGAGCTCTTCGATTTGGAGACGTTTTTCGTTCAGCTGCTCTTTCAAATCGTTCACTTCGGTTTCGATTTTTCTTTTTGATCTATCGGTCTCTTGTCTCTGTTGATGATCTTTCAATAGACGTTCTTCCAATTCCGATATGGTCGATTCGTGTTTGGCTTTGAGTTTGGCCAAATGTTTGGCTTTTTCTTCTTCTTCTGCCAAAGCTTGACTCAGATCGTTACTGCGCTCCTCCAATATCTTCTTTTCTTTCAACAATTTTTGATTGGTATCTTCGCTCAGAGCCAAATCTTCTTCCAATTTTTTGATTTTATTGTCGCACTGCACTTTTTCCAATTGCAATTTTTGCCTGGCCGCTTCTTCTTCTTCCAATTGTTCCTCCAAATCTTGTATGGTGAGTTGTAATTTTTTTTTGTCGTTGTTCAACACCGACGTTCTTTCTTCTTCTTCTTCTATTCTGGCTTCGAGATCGTGCAATATCTCTTCCAATTCCTGTTTTCTAGCCGTCAATCTGGCCCTCATTTCCTCGGCTTCGGCGCACAATTCCACCTCGGCTTGCAATTGTTCTTGAAGTATTATTTTTTCTTCCTGCGCCTGCTGGTACTTCTGTTCGAATTCCTGCGCCGTTTTGACGTGATGATCCAATTTATCTCTGACTTGTTTAAGTTCGTCTTCTTTCTGCATCAATTTTTCTTCTTGTTTGGTAACTTCCAGCAGGGGTTTAACTTTGGTGTACAGTCTCCACCATTGCCAATTTCTCAATTTCAGATAGGCCGAACAGTTTCTCTGTATTATGCGTATGGCGTTCAGTTGTTGCACCCTCTTCTGATAATTCCTCCTGGATAAAAATCCTCGACAGAAAGCTTGAAAATTCACAATCAGATCGGTGATTTTGTAGTCCCTTTCTTCTTCCAGGTGCGCCAGCACGCCCGCCCGGAAAAATATCTTCGATTGTCCCACTCTATACAGATTTTTATCCAATTCGAGCGATTTGATCATCGCCTCGCAGGCCTTTTTCCCGTCCATGAAACCCTTGTTGATAACGTTCGGGGTCAATAGTTCGTACCTCTGTCTGAATTCCTGGAAAGGTATCCTGTTGGGGAAGCCCTGCCTGCATATGCGGATACCTTCGAGGACGCCGTTGCATCTGAGCTGGTCCAAAACTAGGGGGGCGTCGATTTTGCCGGCCCTTTTGTCGTGATTCGGGATGATGCACCTGACGAAATTCGGATTCGTGTTGCGTAACGTCACCATCAAATTCGCCAATTGATCTTTGTACAAATAGGATACGGTGCGGAACATGCCTTTGGCCCTTCCCAAGCTTTCGGCGTCCTTCCATATGTGCACGACGAAGGGATCTTGGGAGGTTTGCAAAAGCGAAACGACGTTCTCGTTTTGGGGATCCATGTTCTTCATCAGCCACTGGTTGGCGCAATAATCGACTTTGCCCGCGTAATGGATGATGGAAAAGTCCGCCACGCCTCTGAAGTCGCTTTTTTTGAATTTGGGGTGGACCGCGTGGGCAGATACCAATTTGTCGACGAACGTTTTATCGGTGGCTTTGGGGAAGAGGCATTCCTCGTCCAATAGCGCCATTATGCCCATCGGTTTGTCGATTAGATCGATCGTCGGTTGCAGATCCAAGCCGAAATCGATGAATTTCCATTCGATGCCTTCGCGTTGATATTCCTCTTGTTCCAATATGAACATGGTGTGATTGAACAATTGTTGCAATTTTTCGTTGGTGTAATTTATGCACAGCTGTTCGAACGAGTTCAAATCGAATATTTCGAAGCCCGCTATATCGAGTATACCGATGAAACTGGCGCCTTGCCTCTTCGTCCTGCCCAACGATCTGTTTATCCTCGTCACCAGCCATTTGAACATCCGTTCGTAGCAGGCTTTCGAAACGGCTTCGACGGCGAATTCGACTTGTTCTTTGGTTTGACTTTTGGTGACGAAATCGCGACCGACTTTGATCCTCGGCTTCAGGAAGGCTCTGGTCATATCGGTGACCGATAGACCCAACAGGTGGGCTATCTTCTGGGCTACCGTGTTATCAGGTAGCGTGGCTTGATCCGAACTGCGGTCCTGTTTGAATTCCATTTTGCCGAATAGCATAACCGCCGATACGACCCTGAAAATGGCGCTGAAATCCTCGCTCGTCATCCCCATTATGTTCATACTTTTAACGGTGCCGAGAAATTCTTGGGCGTCGTCTACGCCGGAAACGATGTGATTGTCTTCTCTGAGGAAGCTGTACGATCTGGGATCTTCCAATATGAATTCCTCTAAAAATGAAAAAAATTTTCTTTAATATCACGAGGTTTGACATTACTTCGAGTTTTTTCAGACCAAGGAGAAGCTTGTTCTGGAGAAATTAAGGCTGGAGCACCACAAGGGAGGGTTGTATGGCAGTACTGTCTTTCAAGCACTGGGAAAAAACAACCGACTAGCTATAAACAGCTATCCATCGTATCTGTGACTGTACTAAGGGATGGAACGTCATATTTGGTCGAATTAAATCAGTTACAAAACAAAAATATTGATCGTATTCCAATTAACCTCATTTCATATTCAAACTCAGCAAAATAATAAAGTAAAAGACTGAAATATAGAAAAATGTACCGCCAAACAACCATACAAAATATCCAAAACAAACAACCGATCCGCATAGTAGATGCCTCTCGGTTCTTTCCTCTATTGAAACCTGGAAAAGGCCACCGTTGACCAGATAATCAAAAAATTAGCTAAAAGTCATGAAGAAGGACTCCGGAATCATCCAAAGATTCCAAAATAGAGAACTAATCCACATGTATATGTCCTTTAGAACATTCGTAATAGTTACCTCCACAAGAACCTGAATATGGACACCGATAACCAGATGATCAAGAAATTAGTAAAAAAAGTCTTGAAAAATGACTCCAGAATCATCCAAAAATTCCAACACGAAGGACTAATCCACATGTAGATGTCCTTTAGTACATTCGTAATAGTTACCTCCACAGGAACCTGGATATAGACACCGATAACAGAATGATCAAGAAATTAGTAAGAAAAGTCATGAAGAAGGACTCCAGAATCATCCAAAGATCCCAAAACTAAGGACTGATTAACATAATAGATGCCCTTTGGTACATTCACAATAGTTACCTCCACAAGAACCTGTATATGGAAACCGATAACCATATAATCAAGAAATCAGTAAAAAGTCTTGAAGAAAGACTCCTGAATCATCCAAAGATTCCAAAACGAACGACTGATTAACATAATAGATGCCCTTTGGTACATTCACAATAGTTACCTCCACAAGAACCTGTATATGGAAACCGATAACCATATAATCAAGAAATCAGTAAAAAGTCTTGAAGAAAGACTCCAGAATCATCCAAAGATTCCAAAACGAACGACTGATTAACATAATAGATGCCCTTTGGTACATTCACAATAGTTACCTCCACAAGAACCTGTATATGGAAACCGATAACCATATAATCAAGAAATCAGTAAAAAGTCTTGAAGAAAGACTCCAGAATCATCCAAAGATTCCAAAACGAACGACTGATTAACATAATAGATGCCTTTTGGTACATTCACAATAGTTACCTCCACAGAAACCTGTATATGGAAACCGATAACCATATAATCAAGAAATCAGTAAAAAAGTGTTGAAGAAAGACTTCAGAATCATCCAAAGATTCCAAAACGAACGACTGATTAACATAATAGATGCCCTTTGGTACATTCACAATAGTTACCTCCACAGAAACCTGTATATGGAAACTGATAACCATATAATCAAGAAATCAGTAAAAAAGTGTTGAAGAAAGACTCCGGAATCATCCAAAGATTCCAAAACGAAGGACTGATTAACATAATAGATGCCCTTTGGTACATTCATAATAGTTACCTCCACAGGAACCTGGATATAGACACCGTTAACTAGATGATCAAAAAATTAGTCAAGGGTCAAGAATAAAAAGACTCCATCATCATGTCAATGTTGAATCTATTCATTTCCTTGATAATACTGAATTAGAAATAAGACTTAATAGGATAAAGCCCTTAGAGTAAGTTTTGTAGTGCTTACGTTAAACTTTACTCTACATAACTCAAGGAACCCTAATTTCAAATTCAATTTATAATTAAATTACTCATTGAAGACCATATTGTGATGTATGAAATGCCTTTATGATTGTTTAATTAATAAACAAAAAAATTTTTATAGTTGTTTGTATAGAAAAAGAAAAATTTGGTGTAAACTTACTTCTTTGAGCATCGGAAGCACCTGCTAGAAGTTGGTAGAAAATGTGGAAGGTTCTTTCGAATTTTGCTTGTCGAATGGCACGTGATTTTTCTAATAAGTACGTTTCTATGTTGGCTCCGGCTATGTAACCGGAGGCATCGAAGTTAATTCTAATAAATTTACCCTATATGACAAAAAAAACATTATATAAATTGTCACAACTAAAAAAATTTAAATTTCATTATCCCAAATATACTAAATACCTAATTATTAAACGTAAATAATGCTTCAATGAATTATTTCTTAGTTCGTTGACCCTAAATTAACAAGTTTACACTTTCATTGCAGTGTTACTCATAGAAAACTTTTCTTAGTGTATACGCTGTATTAATATAACGTGTAGATCATATTTCATTCGACAAAATCTAGGTAAATAAACGATTAATTTTTATAAAGTGATACGAAAATAACTAACCTCAAAATATTCATAATACATATATTTACATTTACTAATTAGGAGACTTCAATATAGTTTACTAAAATTTAATTTTCAAGTTATAAACAAAAACTTACGAATCTCGATGAGTTGTCGTTCTTGATTGTTTTGGCATTACCAAAAGCTTCTAAAATTGGATTGGCTTGCAGTAATTGTTGTTCTAATCCACCCTAAGTATGAATCAATATTTTAAAAATATATTTATTACGGTATAAAAAGAAAAACACACGCAATTGATTAGTTGTAGCGGTAAAAAACAAAAAAAGTTTAGTTTACATATACTGAGTGTTCCATTAAAATAACTTTCATGAATTTTTTATAGGTCAAATTTCGTTTACAAACTTGTCGAGTTTAGAAAAATCGTTAAAACATGTTTCAACTTTACACGTGTTTTATATAAGGAATGTTGACGTCACACACCACTATGTTAGCGTAGGTCACGGTCACTTTTCCACTTTTAACTGCGTTGACGATCGTATATATGTTTAGAGATTTGTGATTTTTTCATATTTTCTTTGATAAATTTTGAAAAAAAAATCACTTCGGCATAAAACTCATTACCATCTTATACAAGTAAACTAATTAAATTAACTTTGAAGTACACACTATCTCACAAACTATTGCAATATGACGGCCGTGACGTGATGCAACGATTCTTTAAATTAATTTAAAAAGTGTTTAATTAGTTCACTGTTGTATCAGATGGTAATGTATTTTGTGTCAAAAGGTATTTTTTTGGAAAATTCATGAAAGAAAATACGAAAAAATCACAAGATCGTTAACGGAGTAAAAACTTTGATCGGAAAGTGATCCCTGACCTGCGTCAACAATGGCGGTGTGTGACGTCAACACTCCCGTAGCCTATTACAAACTAAATGGCGTTCTAAGCAACATGGATGTCACACATCACATTTAATACTATAAAAATTATATTTTTCGTCGTAATTTATGAGTGTACCGAAAAGACGAAAAAAAATTAATAAACTCTTGCAGCTGTTTATCGAATTTAAATATATAGATAAGTTTATAAACGACGCAAAAACATGCAATAAAACATAAATCACGTGATAAATTTCCGAACAAATAATTTAACAGAACATGAAAGCAAAATATTTTGTTGGCACTTATGTAAACTGTGAATAAAGACTATTTTGTTATTTCTTACATGCGTGGTTGGTCGTTTTATTAAAATATAACAATTGTCGTCGGGTTCAATTCGAAAATAGACTCAAATACCATCATTATAAGGTCCCTGTATTGGAAAGTTTGGACACGAGCGGTCGTTCACGTGATTGGTTAGCTTCGGGCTAAGAAATTCATGGCTGCTACAAGAAGAGAAGCCCGCGAAACAATTGTCTGTTCAAATGATCGAACAATGTTACTGATTATTGGGAAATAATATATAATGAAATTATAGTTTTACGAAGGAAATAACATTTATAGACATAAATAATTGAATTACAAAACGAAACGAGTTTAAGTCAGATAGAACGCAAGCAAATGTAAATATGGTCGGTTTTGTTTACATTCGCGAGATCACGTGACAGGAAGTATAGACGCCATTAATTTCTCGAAATAAGATAATAGAAAAGGATACGGACAGATTCTTCTCTTTTACAAATGGGCGTGTCTAGACTTTCCCATACAGGGATTTTATATTATTAGTACCCCATCAGCGCCCCCAAAAAGAACGTGTCTACTATCATAACTATGACAACAGAGGCTTGCGCAATGAAGGAGTATTAAAATTATGGAAAAAACGCGTCATAAAAAATCTGTCAGCTGTGTTAATAACTGAAATAAAAATTGGTAAACATGCTATGGGAATATGCACGTGACGAGTAAATGCGCAAACGTCAAACTTACATACCGAGAATTCTCTTGTGGGACTCTGGCATTGACGCATGTAAAATAAGGAAAAATAATGTTTGAGATAGTTGAATAAAGATTTTTCTATAATTTATACAGTGCGTCCGCGAAAATAGATAAATGATTGTTTTCAAGATGGTTGGCAAACAAATTTTTTTCATTTATATATACAGTATGTCTGAAAAAATCGAAATCACTTTTACCATTAATGAAAGTTATTATTTGGAAAAAGTTTTGCACGTCAAACGCCAATATCAGATGTCAGTTAAAAATAGATTTTGTCTTCAGAGTTTTGCTACTGATTTTTTAGTTTTGGCAACACTGTTCCGGATTGAACTTTATATTTTTTTTGACATAACCTCACTAACTAACTAATATCTCGATATTACGTTGTTGCCGTTTTTATAGAGTCGATATCTACGTTCGTTTACATTCTAGAATCCGAATTATCGAGAAATCCTTTGGGTATAAATAGATTAGTAAATAATTCGGTGTCATTGCGGGCACTACACTACACTACACTTGTTTATTGCAAATTTTTTTTACATTTCGTGGAATTTAAATTGTTTTCACCAAAAATACACATATATACAGAGGGTTTTATAAAAATCGAATAGATATTTCATATATGTACAAAAAAAAAGAAGTACTACTTACGATAAGATCTTTCTGCTGGTTTTTTCCCCCAAAAAAAAAGAAGACCATGCAAAGAAAATTAAAATTAGAAAATAATCAAGTCACCGAAAAATAAATATACATGGTTGCCATCACCTTTTCGGAAATTGGTGACAAAAAAATGGTGTAGAAAAAGTTGAATTTGAAAAATTAAAAAAAAAAAATTGTTTTTGGGGATGTTTGACTTACCGCTCCCGCTCCTTTGGGGGATTTCGATGCCGCCACGTACGCCAAATATTGTATGACTTTTTTCGTATTTTCAGTTTTCCCCGCACCAGATTCCCCCGTACACAAAATCGATTGATCTTCCCTTTCTGCAAACATAAAATAATTGGCACTCCCGAAAAAGTACTATTACGAGGGTTCTACGATACATTTTCCCACCTGATACGAAAAATTGTCTTTTCGCAACTTTTCGAATCTCATTTTCAGAAAAATCTTCATTTATACGATTCTCGAATACAAATTGAGCGTCAAAAATTCCTCAGCGGAAACTTTTATTAATCAGAAACTTTCCAGCCAACCCTCGTATTTTATTTAGTACGCCGTTTCGGAGAAATTTCACATCGAACGTTCGTAATTTTGAATTTTTTATGAGGAAAAAAACCACCGAACAAAATTTGAATATGCGATGTGCGAAATCATCGTTTAGTATACGAGGATTGTCCGAGAAGTACCTGCACCAATAATTTTGGAAAAAAATTCGACATTTGAGACATTTCGGGAACAGAAAATAATCCCAAGGGGTTAAATGTGGCGAATGGGGTGTATATTCAAACATTAATTCATTAACCCCCCCCCCCAAAATACCGAAAAAATACGAGAATTGAAGAGAATTAAATTATTACATTCGAATATATGTATATAGTAGCGCCTAGCGCCATCTTTTGCGCAGTAACGTCATCTCTAGTCGAGTTGTCGAGCTATTTTGCGCTGTTTCTCGATTATTCACCACGCCCCTCGGTCGGAATGTTTCCGGACTAAATCCTGGCTGCGCCCGTGCTAATATCGATTTATTTAGTATCGATTATCATTCGAATCGGGATATATCGTGATCGATTAGAATAATTACCTTGTAACATTGATCGGTAGGCGGTGTCTGTAATGGCGAACACGTGCGGTGGTACTTCGTGTCTTTTGATTCCCTTATACCTTTCCATGATTTTTTCTGTGTAAATCGGTAATTTTTTATACGGATTCACCACGACACAGAAAAGTCCAGAGTAGGTCTGAAATACGAGAGAAAAAAAAAAAATAAAATTGAATAAAAAACGGGAAACGGGTGGAAAAAAAATTAAAAACTACGTCAAAATACGATTTTCGGGTTAGATTTTTAAAATATCCGAAAAAGTTTTGAATTAAAGTTGAGATTTTCAAGTCTAGTCGGATTTTCCCCTAAAAAGCACCCTTTTCACGAAAAAAATTGAAAATTCGACAAAAATTATACAGGATAATCGTGGGGAAAAACATTTATCATTCCTTGTATTAAAAACGAAGAAATGAAAACGGATTTTCAATTTTGACGATGAATCTATACGCTTTTTAACCGAAATATTGAATAAAATCCGTTTACACTCCTCGATTTTTAATACGAGGGAAGAAAAAAAAGTTTTTCTCTACGATTGTTTTCCATAAAAAAATTTTAGTACTCTGAACATTCCCGGGGGTGCTAAACTCAATCTGGATACGGTATTTAGGGGAAAATTTCAATTATTTTGTTCGCTTTGTAAACAGATCGACAGATGGCGCTGCGAACAACCGGCGCGGGTTGTGCGACCGTGAATTGCGCGATTGTATTTCTGATGTCGAGTGTCATTTCGGTTTGGTGTGTTTCAGCAATGACTGTACTAATATTTTTTAAAAAACATTATCTAAAGTATTACGTCGATCTAGCATTCTAATTATACGTTTAAACGTTTTTATGGTCACGGCTGCCCACGTCGTTAGATCGCATCTTGTTAGGAAACGTTAAACAAAAAAAAAATAAGCATCATAAAATAACATTTTTATTTTTAATTTACGTAAATGTTTTGAAATTTTCTAGTTAATCCGGTACTGGATCGCGTGATACTTTAATGACGGTTCTGTACAAATCGTTCTTAATTGAAAATATTAACCGACGATTGGGGCGCAAAACATACAAAATATTGTCAAATTTTGTAAATACACTTAACAATCGTGTACAACGCGTCAGGTAAATAAATTAGATTCGCCCCAAAGTGCCCCATATTCGCCCCATAAATCAAGCAGCTCATTCCAGTAAATATAATTTTTATCGGCTAATGATTGTGCATTTTTTTGCATTGCAAAGTATCGAGCCTTTCACTAATTTTGAACGTGGAGTAGGTCGAAAAGGTGTTCCGCGTTCCTGAGTGCATAGCTGTGCAAACATCTTTCTAAAATGACAGACTTTTATGGTTTTTCCTTGACAATTTCGCAATAATCGAAATTTTTAAATGTAATGTACATTTACACGAACATATTTTATATAATAAAAGACCTTAAAAGAGAAAGAGACTCTTTCCAATAAATATACCTTCAAATTATTATGATTTTTATCGGCAAATGATTGTGCATTTTTTTGCATTGCAAAGTATCGAGCCTTTTACTGATTCTGAACGTGGAGCAGGTCGATAAGGTGTTCCGCGTTCCTGAGTGCATAGCTGCAAACATCTTTCCTAAATGACAGACTTCTATGGTTTTTCCTTGACAATTTCGCAATAATCGAAATTTTTAAATGTAATGTACATTTACACGAACATATTTTATATAATAAAAGACCTTAATAGAGAAGGAGACTCTTTCCAATAGATATACCTTCAAATTATTATGATTTTTATCGGCAAATGATTGTGCATTTTTTTGCATTGCAAAGTATCGAGCCTTTCACTAATTTTGAACGTGGAGTAGGTCGAAAAGGTGTTCCGCGTTCCTGAGTGCATAGCTGTGCAAACATCTTTCTAAAATGGCAGACTTTTATGGTTTTTCCTTGACAATTTCGCAATAATCGAAATTTTTAAATGTAATGTACATTTACACGAACATATTTTATATAATAAAAGACCTTAAAAGAGAAAGAGACTCTTTCCAATAAATATACCTTCAAATTATTATGATTTTTATCGGCTAATGATTGTGCATTTTTTTGCATTGCAAAGTATCGAGCCTTTTACTGATTTTGAACGTGGAGTAGGTCGATAAGGTGTTCCGCGTTCCTGAGTGCATAGCTGCAAACATCTTTCCTAAATGACAGACTTCTATGGTTTTTCCTTGACAATTTCGCAATAATCGAAATTTTTAAATGTAATGTACATTTACACGAACATATTTTATATAATAAAAGACCTTAATAGAGAAGGAGACTCTTTCCAATAGATATACCTTCAAATTATTATGATTTTTATCGGCAAATGATTGTGCATTTTTTTGCATTGCAAAGTATCGAGCCTTTTACTGATTCTGAACGTGGAGCAGGTCGATAAGGTGTTCCGCGTTCCTGAGTGCATAGCTGCAAACATCTTTCCTAAATGACAGACTTCTATGGTTTTTCCTTGACAATTTCGCAATAATCGAAATTTTTAAATGTAATGTACATTTACACGAACATATTTTATATAATAAAAGACCTTAATAGAGAAGGAGACTCTTTCCAATAGATATACCTTCAAATTATTATGATTTTTATCGGCAAATGATTGTGCATTTTTTTGCATTGCAAAGTATCGAGCCTTTTACTGATTTTGAACGTGGAGTAGGTCGATAAGGTGTTCCGCGTTCCTGAGTGCATAGCTGCAAACATCTTTCCTAAATGACAGACTTTTATGGTTTTTCCTTGATAATTTCGTAATAATCGAAATTTTTAAATGTAATGTACATTTACACGAACATATTTTATATAATAAAAGACCTTAAAAGAGAAAGAGACTCTTTCCAATAAATATACCTTCAAATTATTATGATTTCTATCGGCAAATGATTGTGCATTTTTTTGCATTGCAAAGTATCGAGCCTTTTACTGATTCTGAACGTGGAGCAGGTCGATAAGGTGTTCCGCGTTCCTGAGTGCATAGCTGCAAACATCTTTCCTAAATGACAGACTTTTATGGTTTTTCCTTGATAATTTCGTAATAATCGAAATTTTTAAATGTAATGTACATTTACACGAACATATTTTATATAATAAAAGACCTTAAAAGAGAAAGAGACTCTTTCCAATAAATATACCTTCAAATTATTATGATTTCTATCGGCAAATGATTGTGCATTTTTTTGCATTGCAAAGTATCGAGCCTTTTACTGATTCTGAACGTGGAGCAGGTCGATAAGGTGTTCCGCGTTCCTGAGTGCATAGCTGCAAACATCTTTCTAAAATGACAGACTTTTATGATTTTTCCTTGACAATGTTTCTTTATGGCGAACGGTTTCTTTGATATGAACAACGATCTAAAAATCTACATATCTCCTAAACCATAAATTTTATCGAGTTAAACAAATAGTAACTATTCGTTAAAAAATCGATTGAAAAATCGATTTTTGCTATTTTTAAACTGTACAGGTTGTCCCTGCGAAAGTTACGGATTGTTAACCATTGGGCATGAGCCGGCCCTGACCTTTAGATAGTAATGTAGAGTTATTTAGACATAGTTAATCATCATCTATTCTGTCATTCACTCACTACCGAATTTGTCGCATAATTTTCCCGAACACCCTGTATATGCATCGTTTAATTCGAAACACGTTAACAGCTGTGCATTTATTGTTTTTTTATTTTCATACATTCCATAATAAGTAATTTCTAATGAAGTAAATAAACGAAAAAACTCGTTGTGTATCAATAAATTTTCGCCTCGTTTATACCAGCCCTGGCCTGGTGACCTACGTAATGCATCCATATATGGTTTAACCGCAATCCCGATCGGAATAATCGACAATCTAAGGTGAGTCAGTTGTTACTTAAGCAATTTTTTTTTCTTTTCGTTTTACGACTTGCATCAACCCCGATTTTTAGACGCCATATGTTTAACAGTGACACGATTAACAACTATTACAATTAATGCGAAAATCAGTTAATTCTAATTCTGCAATTCTACGAAAAATTTGGATTATACGAGGGGTCGACTGAAATAAATAAAAACTATCCAGCAGCGTTGTCTTAAAATAAACAAGATATTTCTACAAGTATACATTAAGTACCGAAAAAAAAAATTCCAAAAAAATTTACAAAAAACAATTTTTTTTCACTCTCTCCGCCATTTTTTTATGTAAAATCGTCTTCCACCCCATCCAGACACTTTTATTATTCATACTTTACAATTTCCGTGGTGGTATAACGAATAAATATCGAAAAAAAAAATTTTCAAAAAAATTTCCAAAAAAATAAAAAAATTTTTTCACTCTCCGCCAGTTTTTTATATAAAATAGTCTTCCACCCCATCCAGACACTTTTATTATTCATACTTAGTAATTTCCATGGTGGTATAACGAAAAAGTACCAAAAAAAAAATTTTCAAAAAAAATTTCCAAAAAATTATTTTTTTTATTCTTTCCGCCATTTTTTTATGTAAAATAGTCTTCCACCCCATCCAGACACTTTTATTATTCATACTTAGTAATTTCCATGGTGGTATAACAAAGAGATATCAAAAAAAAAAATTTTTCAAAAAAATTTCCAAAAAAATAAAAAAAATTTTTCACTCTCTCCGCCAGTTTTTTATGTAAAATAGTCTTCCACCCCATCCAGACACTTTTATTATTCATACTTAGTAATTTCCATGGAGGTATAACGAAAAAAGTACCAAAAAAAAAAAATTTTCAAAAAAAATTTCCAAAAAATTATTTTTTTTTATTCTTTCCGCCATTTTTTTATGTAAAATAGGCTTCCACCCCATCCAGACACTTTTATTATTCATACTTAGTAATTTCCATGGTGGTATAACGAAGAGATATCAAAAAAAAAAAATTTTCAAAAAAATTTCCAAAAAAATAAAAAAATTTTTTCACTCTCTCCGCCAGTTTTTTATGTAAAATAGTCTTCCACCCCATCCAGACACTTTTATTATTCATACTTAGTAATTTCCATGGAGGTATAACGAAAAAAGTACCAAAAAAAAAAAATTTTCAAAAAAAGTTTCCAAAAAATAATTTTTTTTTATTCTTTCCGCCAGTTTTTTATATAAAATAGTCTTCCACCCCATCCAGACACTTTTATTATTCATACTTAGTAATTTCCATGGTGGTATAACGAAAAAGTACCAAAAAAAAAAAAATTTCAAAAAAAATTTCCAAAAAATTATTTTTTTTTATTCTTTCCGCCATTTTTTTATGTAAAATAGTCTTCCACCCCATCCAGACACTTTTATTATTCATACTTAGTAATTTCCATGGTGGTATAACGAAAAAGTACCAAAAAAAAAATGCTCAAAAAAGTTTCCAAAAAATAATTTTTTTTTATTCTTTCCGCCAGTTTTTTATATAAAATAGTCTTCCACCCCATCCAGACACTTTTATTATTCATACTTAGTAATTTCCATGGTGGTATAACGAAAAAGTACCAAAAAAAAAAAAATTTCAAAAAAAATTTCCAAAAAATTATTTTTTTTTATTCTTTCCGCCATTTTTTTATGTAAAATAGTCTTCCACCCCATCCAGACACTTTTATTATTCATACTTAGTAATTTCCATGGTGGTATAACGAAAAAGTACCAAAAAAAAAATTCTCAAAAAAGTTTCCAAAAAATAATTTTTTTTTATTCTTTCCGCCAGTTTTTTATGTAAAATAGTCTTCCACCCCATCCAGACACTTTTATTATTCATACTTAGTAATTTCCATGGTGGTATAACGAAAAAGTACCAAAAAAAAAATTCTCAAAAAAGTTTCCAAAAAATAATTTTTTTTTATTCTTTCCGCCAGTTTTTTATATAAAATAGTCTTCCACCCCATCCAGACACTTTTATTATTCATACTTAGTAATTTCCATGGTGGTATAACGAAAAAGTACCAAAAAAAAAAAAAATTTCAAAAAAAATTTCCAAAAAATTATTTTTTTTTATTCTTTCCGCCATTTTTTTATGTAAAATAGTCTTCCACCCCATCCAGACACTTTTATTATTCATACTTCGTAATTTCTGTGGTGGTGGTACAACGAATAAGTGTTAAAATTTGGATTATACGAGGGGATGTCTGAAATAAAAATCTATCCAACAGCGACGTCTTAAAACAAACATCCGGTTTGGGAGTCAAGCAATAAAAATTCAAAAAAGTCGTTGATAAAACCGAAATACAAAGTCAAAAGCTTGCCAAACACGTACCAACTGGTTTGGTTGTCATTAATCCCACCTTTTGAAAAGATTCGAAAATTTTACACAAAATTTCGTCTGAATTTTTATAAGATTTGAGCCAAAAACATTTGATCAATCGACATAGAATAACCAAATACGAGGTCTGGTTATTAAATAACGAGATTAGCTTCAATATACTCCCCCTTCCTTCGCCACACACCTTTCCATACGTTTTTCCCATCGATCCAAGTCCTACAAGTCTTTTGCTTTACCACTTCCATCGACCCAAATCCCTTTCAAAGCGGATTTCATCTTCGGAAACAAAAAAAGTCGCACGGTGCCAAATCTGGTGAATACGGCGGGCGAGTGCAAATACTGCTTCACAGATGGCGCGTTTCAGCTACTGCACGTAGTCAAAAAAGTTTTTTTTCGGTTCAGTGGTTCATAAAAACGTTCATTGACGTTTTTTTCTACATTAATCAAGATCGATGTTTAAGAATGCGGTTTATCAAACTCCGAGTCTAATCAGAACAGTGTCCTTTATTTATTGTCGTGAATTATCATTTTTTTTGTGATTTATCCTTGAAAAAACGATTCGCGTCTCGTCCCGCGTCTTCTTTTTTATTCAATTTAAATCGCGCAAACTATTTTCCTCGCTTCTAAAATTAGTGGTAGTCGTTCTATTATTAAAACAGTGCCTCGAATTTGAAATAACTCCGTTCCATCTCCATTAGACTCGATTCAGTATATTCGTTATTTGCAATTTTGTACGGTTGATAAATGAATACGTAAATTTTACAGGGACAACCTGTACAATCTAAAGATCGATTTAAAAAAAAAAACCGTTCGCCATGAAGGAACATTCTGAAGAAAATCAACATAAATTGTTAATACGAAGATATATTTAGAAAAATTCTTAGTCTGCTATAAAACCCAGCAAGATTTCAATGTCAAAATACTTTTTTCAGTCGAGGAAAGAGATGTTAGTCCGACGGGGCTAAATCTGGTGAATAAAGAGGGTGTTTTAGTAATTTTTTGCATTGCAACATGAGATTTGTGTGCAGGGGGGTTGTCGTGCAAAAACAAAACACTTTTCGATAGTTTTCTGCGTCTTTTCTCTTTAATTTTTCCCGTTGTAATATCGAAGAGTGATCTTCAGTTATTTTTGTACCTTTAACCAAAACATCAATCATGATTACTCCATGGCAATCCCAAAAAACCGACGCCATGGCTTTGTCTGCACACGGAGCCGGTTCTCCCTTTTCAGTCCGTTATTTTGCTTTGGATGCGAAGCGATGGAACGCCTACCAAGTCTGGTAGCTCACACACTTGCAGTCGACGATCGTCCAGTGGATTTTCTTCAACATTTCTGGAATAATCACCTCATTTGGTCGACAACTGCGTTGTTGAACTTCGCAAATCGTACGGTCTCGTCGAAACTTTGCTATTTTATCACGTAACGATGACCACGTTTACTATTGATGACTGCCAAACAAATACTGAACAACGTGGCGTCTTCAAACATCCTCATTTGGTCGACCCCTGCGCTGTCGGACTTCGCAAAACGTACCGTCTCGTCGAAACTTTGCTATTTTATCACGTAACGATGACCACGTTTACTATTGATGACTGCCAAACAAATACTGAACAACGTGGCGTCTTCAAACATCCTCATTTGGTCGACCACTGCGCTGTCGGACTTCGCAAATCGTACCGTCTCGTCGAAACTTTGCTATTTTATCACGTAACGATGACCACGTTTACTATTGATGACTGCCAAACAAATACTGAACAACGTGGCGTCTTCAAACATCCTCATTTGGTCGACCACTGCGCTGTCGGACTTCGCAAATCGTACCGTCTCGTCGAAACTTTGCTATTTTATCACGTAACGATGACCACGTTTACTATTGATGACTGCCAAACAAATTCTAAACAACGTGGCGTCTTCAAACATCCTCATTTGGTCGACCACTGCGCTGTCGGACTTCGCAAATCGTACCGTCTCGTCGAAACTTTGCTATTTTATCACGTAACGATGACCACGTTTACTATTGATGACTGCCAAACAAATACTAAACAACGTGGCGTCTTCAAACATCCTCATTTGGCCGACCACTGCGCTGTTGGACTTCGCAAATCGTGCGGTCTCGTCGAAACTTTGCTATTTTATCACGTAACGATGACCACGTTTACTATTGATGACTGCTAAATAAATACTGAACAACGTGGCGTCTTCAAACATCCTCATTTGGTCGACCCCTGCGCTGTCGGACTTCGCAAAACGTACCGTCTCGTCGAAACTTTGCTATTTTATCACGTAACGATGACCACGTTTACTATTGATGACTGCCAAACTAATACTTAACAACGTGGCGTCCTCAAACATCCCGTGGTATTTTTTTTAAACAACTACCGCCATCTCTAGGCCAGACCAGGTACTTCTGGAACATATTTGTCCCGATAAGGAATCGAAGAAAAATTTCTAATCGAGTTGAGTTCGTCCATTGACGAGAAATATTAAACGTCGAATCGCGCCGATTCCTTTTAAGGTTATGTTTGAATGAATGACGTAATCTGTGACCGGAGTATGGCCAACCATGAGCGAAACTATCCAAATAAGGATCTATTATACAATACGAGATAATTATAAGATTAGAATGTGAAAGTTTTCGAAATTAGTCGTCGAGTTTGAAATCTGAACGTCATTATTCGATATTCTGATTTAGTTTCGATTTTTATAGTTTAGACACCGAAATTATAATAAAAAACAATTTCAAAATGTTAATTTCAACTCTGAACGACTTTGGAATAAAGTAAATTCACTCAAAACTGGTTTTCTTTTCGTCTCAAGAATTTACGAATTTTATTCATGATGAAACACAAATATGATATAAAACACCTTAAAACTAGGTCAAAACCTCTTTAAAAAAACCATCGATAACTTTATATTCAAATTTGAATTTAAAACGATTAAATAAAATTGTGAAAACTGCCCAGGCAGTCAACGTGTTAAAAATTTAATAGGAAATCTTCTTCCCCGGCATCCATTCGCGAAACTAAATGGCCAGTCCGGCCCGCTTAAACGACGACATTACATAATTCAATTAGTTTTTCTCGAGCGCGGCATTGCACAAAGTTTTTTTTTACGATCACGTGTGTAGTAGGTAAACAATTTCTCATAACCTTATTTAAAATTAATCGTTTCCATGTAAACTATTCCTTTTTACATAAAATGCCGTCATACTTACAAGAAAGGAAACCGAAATGTGAAATTTACCGAATAGGAATATCCAGGACCGTATAACAAAGAAAATAAATGACGAATTCGATTTAGACAAACATTTATTGAAAAACTGAGCTTAAACTAGTATTAAATTGTCACTATTTCAATAAATTAATGATATAAAAATGTTATCAGCATTTAAAAAAAGTTGAATAGTCTAATATCATCTTATCAACTTCGAATATTTGGTTTAGATTTGATAAAATAGTTAATCAAACATCAAACAACCCTCGTATACTATATATCGTTTTTTTAATGTATCATCATCGAGATAAATTATGATTTATTATATATATTTCACGTAAATGATTCATACTACTGATAAATATTAAATCTATAAAATTATAATCTCTTTTAAACCGTTTTACAAGTGTCAGTTTACTTGACAATCATAATTTTTCTAGTTTTAACCTCAAAAATAAATTTAAATGGCAGCTGTAATCATTATTTTTACATTTATTAAATTTCTTATTTAAATCAAAAAATATCTGAATACTGACCTGTGATTAACATCGAGAAATTAGACGCCAGGAAATTCCTTATAAAAAGATTAATAGATAAACATTCGCCAACGTATTTGCTCAATTAACAGATAATTTAACTTCAAAAGGAAATTATTTTCGATAAAATTTTCCACATATGTATTCATTTCTAATTCTATTAGTCTTTTATCCAATATTGTGATATATAAATATGTGAAAAATGAATAAATCTTTTGTACCTTACTGTATAAACAGCACGTGATAATGACGTCATAGTAATAAAATGAACGGTCATTAGAGAGTATTTTGGAACGCGTGAATTTATTGAATACTCATAGGATACAACTAAAAAAAGAAGTAACGTGGATGTATGTCTAAGGAGCTTTAAACTCATATCAAACTAAAAAAGAAGAATGATCACTTGACGTTCATTAATTCAATCAGATTTACGACGTAACTTAGGGTTATGAAATCGATTTTTTTTTTCGTTTATAATAATAGAAAAAAATAAATTTGTTAAATTGATATCATTCAACAGATTCTAAAATTTATTTAAAAAATTATATGGATGTGTCAAATACAGAGGTGAATTTAAAAAGGAATCATTTACGAATCCTGTCCGATATGTATAAAAAAATGTAATAGTCGAATTTAAAAACGATTATTAACTAGTATAAATCAAGTTAATGCTTATTTAATTGGGAAAAATATTTCGTTTTGTTTTACATATTTCTTTTGTGGAATGTTTTTTGCTTGACTTCACTTTACAATAATTTTCAATTATATATAAAACATATTATGTTAACACGTGTAACATGTTTTAAAACTTTGCGTAATTGCAGCAAGAATTGCTACTATATAAGACCAAAAGTAGGCCAGTCGCTTTGTCAGCTCATTTTAAATGCATGTGTTCATATTTAACGTTAATTGCAATAACCTAATGTGTTAACCGATAAATAATTGACTCAATTATTCAATAAAAACAACTTTATATACGAGAGGATATCGAAAAGTAACGTAATACATAATTTGTTTCGTGTGTACCCGTTATTTAATTTTACCAACAACGATTAACTTCATTTAAAATTATTTTATTATGTTAATACCTTGTATAATATAATGACTAAACCAGAATGTTAAAATTCATGACGAAGACGTTGATATGACTCACAGGGAAATTCGAGAAAAAATCTAAATAAAAGGGTTAAATAACACTTTCGATAGCTGCGATACACAGTTAACAGTGTTGCCATATTTCAAACGAAAATTTTATAACCAAAGCATTTACATTTAAACTATTTGTAAAAATGTATATCATAAATTATTTGTAACGATTAAATTCCTAGATGTATTAACAATGAATATCGTTACAGATTGATTTTAAAAATGTCTAAATCTCCTCGGTACAACAATGCTGCCGTCGAGCATGTGAGTGAGCTTTGATTTTGACTGCGATCGTTGGTTGATCTATGAGCGGGGGCGGGGTGTGGCAATGACCCTGAGAAGAAAGCACAGAACACAAACTCAGTCTGTGTCCTCTGCGCCGTAGTTGTTCTTATAAATTATATCCATCTCTTTTCTTTCTTTACGAATACGAACCCGCATTCCATAAGACAGTCGTAACTTGGAATTTCACAATTCTGATTTTATTATTAAATTGTTTTGTACGGAGTAATTCAATAAAAAAAAATTATTTACTTAGTATTTTGGGTTGGAAATAAAAAGTTTTATAAGTTATAATTAAAACACAATGAAATTTTGTCGCCCAGTGGCGTAGTTCAGAAATTATCTTTTTTGAAAAGGTATTGAACTAACCATTCGTTCTTAATTATATTAAGTGAGGGTGAGGGAATCGATTTTGAAAAGCAAAAGGTGTGTAATAAGGTGCAGCTACTCTATTTACATTTTTAAAACTATTAAAAAAATTCAAATACGATATAATGTCCAATATTACTTGCAGAAAACTAATTTTTATCTCTCGCAGTTGCCACTAGATGGTGTAATTGATCGATATTTATTATTAACCATACAAATCAATTATGGATCTTTATTTAGAAGTGATTCATCGATTATATTAAACATTTAATTCTCAAAATTGTATCATATACAAATAAAATCACGAACAGACGACTTGATTCCTTGAACACATCCTGCTGTTAGGTAATATTCCAATCATTTTATGTGGAATTCGAGATAAACAAAATAAATATGTGGGGACAATGTTTACATTCATTATGTGACAAGAATATATATTTGAAAATAAACGTAAAAACGAGATTGAAGTGCGAAAATATGAGAAATCAATTATATTAATAATAGATTTACGAGGACTTGTCGATAAGTAACTTGATAGATTGTGGAAGTTACCGGATTTAGTACCGAGTGAAAATAACGTAACCAAAATGATGAATCTGGCAGCATCGCAAATGTCAGATATGGAATCGTCCTCAACAACAACTAATCCATTTTTTTTATAAGCAATATTATTAAATAACCTTCAATTTCGCTGTTCATACATAAATTATATTAAAGTCTAGCAAATATGAATTAGATTTAATGAAATATACGAGGTCATTGAACTCTCAAACATATACCAAACTTCAGGCTTATACAAATGTTGAGAAGCATCTGTCTGAAACAAACGTACCGATGTTGCCAAATTTATTATTAAATTTTTAGGAACTTTATTGTGATAAATTAATAATATTTTTTCACTTATATACTTATCTTTCATGTTTATATTAATATATTCAATATATGGTATTTTCTATTACACACAAATTGCCGTATAAAACTTTTGATATTTATTAGATGAATAGAATTTTAGATTTGGCAACGTCGACGTCTTCAGCTACGCACAGGCGCGCTTCCAATTTTGTATACTATCCATATAATTTTCAGTCATCTTCTATATATTTTTTTAACAATAAATGTTTTATCTGTTAATTTATTATGACTAATCCTAGTTGATTAGAGTTTCCAGTAAGATAGAAAAACATTTATTTGGTTATCATGAAGATAATATATTTCAATAATTTCGTTTTATTTAGGATACTTATTGTATAAAAATTTTAAGGTTTGCGCGAAAATGATCATTATCGCAGTGGTTTTTTTAAACTTCCTGTTACTATACATACTTTATATTCTTAGAAAATATGTTATCATGTAATAGTATCATCGAGGATTTCGTAGAAAAATATCTGAATTACGGTACCAGTAAAATCAAAATAAAACCTATAATATCCAACAAAAATAGCAGAAACACTATATTTATTTCATACAAGTAGATACAAAAGTAATTAGAACAAATAATTCGCTAAAAATAAAATTAAAAACAGGAGCGTAAGCAATAGGGTTGACGACGTAAGAGTATGCAACCACCCGAACAACAATTCAATAGTTGCGTTCGATAATGTTGTTCACGAAACAGAACGAACAGAAACCGATTTGTATCAGTAAACGAAGCTGAGTGTTGATTAAATATTATACTAAGTCTGTTCATATGCATTATGAATATGACTATTTATTTTATAAATATACAAAAACAAGAAACAAAACATAAATAGAAACAACACTCGAATGAAATTGCTAATAGATAAGCATTGAAATGTCAAACGAAACGTCAAAAGTCAAAACAATCTGAGATCTCTCTTCCAAGTGTTCAAAAATATATATAACCGAACACGAATGTAGCAGTGAAATCGAAATAAAGTGGAATGATATCGAACACTCTCGAGTCATCAGATGTACATGGCAGAACGCAGTAAATTTAAAAATTGTTTACTTCATGTTTTTTTTTCTAACCTGAATCATTTTCAACTACTAAGAATATTCTAAAATTGAACATTTTTCCGTTTGTAAAGTAAGTAAGGCATTTAACAAAATAATTTGAGCAAAAAGTTAATGAAGAAGAAAAAAACAACCTAACAAAAACCTTTGCACCAATCGCACATTCGTATATTAAACAAAAAAAAACTACAATATTCAGTTGGTTATTTACCTAATTTTGTACTATATACGAGGTGCGATAAAAAAATACAGTAAATTAATTTATTAAAAACGTTGATATAAAATTAAATTATCCTAACCTAACTAAACATTGATTTTTTTCTACGTATTTTCAAATACCTTTACTACAGGATATTGTCTGTTACATTACACGATACATTCCAAATTTTATAGACTCTACCTTGTTTTTGATAAAGTTTGATATTTTATTTTCAAATAATGTCAAAAACAGACTATAAGATAAACTTTAAAAAGATCTAAAGGTTCCATTTTCGTTGATAAGGTAGAAAATAACATAAACGTCTTACGATTTACGGTCAGGATATCCTGAATGATTACTAACCATTAACCACAAATGTTAAATATAATAAATGTATGGTAACCAAAATTAACTAACCCCTTAATGAATAAGTGAAATTTTCACATTCATGGATTCCATTAGGGATATTTGGGGCTATCTATAACTGTAGATTATGGCGTAATAGGTAAAACTACCTAAACTAACATCAACTATCGAGTAGTAGAGTCCCCGACAACGAATCAGATGAGCTAGGCATGCAAACGAGTTACATGTAAGTTATCTACTGAAATACTTCACCAAGAAGAAGAGGCAAGCAAAAATTACGAAGAAATATCCACAAACACCTTAACCAGAAGTAACAAGAGGCAAAACTAAAAATAAATGTCCCGAAACACGTCAACCAGAAGTAAAAAAAGGCAAAACTAAAAAGAAATATCCCGAAACACCTCAACCAGAAGTGGAGACAGGAAAAGACTAAAAGAGATGCCTGCAAAACCTTAACCAGAAGTAGATGGAGGCAAAGCTAAGAAGAATTGTCTCTAAACACCTTAACTGGATGTAGAATGGGGTAAAACAGAAGGAATGTTTATAAACACCACTCAAACAGAAGTAGAGGCAGGCAAAACTAGAAATAAAGGTTCCGAAACACCTCAACCAGAAGAAGAGGCAGAGGAAAAGTCTAAGAAGATATATCAGGATTGTAGAAGAAGCCCTTTAGATAAGTGGAAGTGGTGGAATAACTGCTCACAATCATATATTTTCGATTTCTATATCTATAAAAAAACTGATGGTGTGATATTTACTAGAGTGTTTGACTTCATTCCCTATCAGAAATATTGATATGATGTATCATATCAATAATATTTTATCTGTAGATTTTATATATTAAGGAATTTTTTATCTCGAAAATGAATAAAAACTTCTAAAATACTTGATATACTTAATCTGAAGTTTATTCTATGACACCTAATGTGCAATATGTTAAAATGACTGATAGAATTTTTTTTTATATCAAAATCAGAATTGTAAAATTGTTCAATGATTTAGAACAAATGATAGACTGAAAATATAGTTTAATATTGCTGGTTACAAGTTGAAAAATTGCTTAAATATTTTGTATACCATACACAACTCAAATTAATTTTATTTTTATAAACAATAAACTGTTTGTAAAATACAAAGGATGTTTAAATAACCTACTTAACCATGTGGGTACTTATCCAAGCAAAAAAAAGCGATTAAATGAGTACAAATACACCTCGTACAACATAAAAATTGATGTAAGTATTCTTATCAACAGTACACTGTTATTAGTACCACCACCTGTTCATTTTGTTCAATTTTGAACAATATTCTAACGAATTATTCAAATATTCAAGAATTAATCATGAATAGTTTAAATTTTATTATGTATATTCAGTAATATACAAACCTTGACATCCAATAAAAATTTTTTTTTCAATATTTGATGTACAAGATTCTCAAAAAAATCTTCTGGACAAATCTTTCCATTAAAGTATCAAAATACTGAACTTATTCAATCACAACGTATCATAAAATGAAGTCCCAATGTAAATTAATTGAATAGAGGTGAAATTGTTGATTTTTATCAAGGTGGGTGCCCGGAATTCGAAGAAATTATCAGCAGCTAACTGAATCCGGAAAAAGTCAAACAAAAAGTCTTCGTACCAACATATGGTGGTGTTAACAAAAAATAGAACCCTATCATCATTTATTTTGCTCCTACTAGCCCCAAATTTACCCCCAAAATTGCAAATTTATAACCTAAAATTTTAAAACAATTTCGTTATGATTGTTGTTTCAAATATTTTCAAATATATATTTCTCCAATGGAAGTTAAAACCTCAACGAAAATAAAAACTTACCATATTCAATTGAGATTATTACTCAAAAATTGAATGTTTTGTCTCAGAAGTAATGAAAATAGCAAAAATTTCTTTAGAAAAGCTATGTTACCAGATATATTTCTTGTTTAATTAGCCCCCGAAGAAAACAAACTGTTTATTAATGTAGAATGTTCTTATAATAATCCCAATTAACATAAATATGATTAGAATAGTTGGATATAGATTATAGACAGAATTTTTATATAGCATTAACTTTATATTAAATATTTTCAAGTGAATAAATTATGGAGGCCAATAACAAATTTGATTTTGATTGTATAAAGAAATAGTAATAGGACACAAAGAATAGTTTATAGCAATAAGCAATTGAGAATGAAAAAACAGAACAAAAATAAGAACAAATAGAAAATGGAAATAGAAGTGAAAATAGACGTGAATGAATGAAAAATTTGACAATGAAATGTCCACTGAGACCTCAATTTTTTTAAATACATCCATTCCGAATGTTTTAACATCAAAAAAAATCCAAATAGGAAATTTTACATTATCTAAAGTACCTCACACACATTTATATGAATATAACAAAACAATTAATATTTTTGTTATCTTTTATCAAGTAAGACATGTTTTAAAATAGGTATGACGTTTGTTGAGTAGCCTTTACTTTATATTCAATAAAATTTAAAATTCATACCTTATTTATAGGAAAAAAAATTTTGTAATCAATAAATCATTTACAAACGTGTTTTTCCAAATTTTAGAAACAAGCATCCATGATTCACAATTAAGACGACTAATACCTACCATTTGGTAAAATTATTTAGTTTTCATGGCAATTTGTATCATAATTTCATCCCAATTTTACCGATAGTACAAAATTTGAGAATATTTATATTTACATACAGCGAAAATTCATATTTTGTGATTGTTGCTTCGATTATGACACTACCAATACTATGTTTACACAAATTAAAGTTTTTACTTCAAATAGATTCCACGTTTATTTCTTATTAAAATTTCTAGCCTATATTAACTGAATATTCGTTAAAAATAAAGTGTAGTCATTATATTTATGTGGTGCAAATACGGCTTTAAACTGCAATTGAATATAAAAAAGAAAATAACTCACGTAGATGAGCCCAGAATAATATCTGTCTTTAAGATTGTGTAGGACGCAAGCTTCGTTCAGACAGGTGAGCTCGGCCATGTCCTCGACCTTGTCGAATTTAGGCGGATTCATCTTTTGGATATCGTCCTTGGGGACGGTAGTCCTCTTGCCGGTCTCCTGGATCTCCACTTCGACTTCATCTCCTCGTTCTCCTTTGATACTAGCAGCAACAAAGCCCTGCGATTCATGAGGAACCCAAACTAATCTTTTCTGAGTCCATTCTGCCTGAGTGGCTGGGTCGTTGTAATTATTCCTATCCACGCAAAGAAATTTAAGTTCTGGATCGAAACGATCTTTCGTTTCCGCGTCAGCCATGACTCGGGAAACAATAAAAAACCGCACTCGCACAAAAAAAACAAGTGTCAATCACAAAGAAAATCACATCTATCGTCTACCTACTGGTATGAAAATGTGTCGGACCCGCGCTCGAATGACAAATATTTCAGTTTACGCCACAGAATGGTTTTTCTTTTTAGTTGAGGGACCGGTTTTGTTTCTTTAGTATCTAGGTACTTATACACCAATCTCTCTCACCATCTACGAATGACAGTTTACTTTAAGTCGGATCGAGGTTGGCTGTAGCGTTCGAAGTCGAGTCAGCACTGATACATTTTTCCGGCGTTGCCAGATTCGTTCGAGCATTTTCAGACATGTATATACTGCAGCCACGCCTTTTGTTTTAAATTCTACAAGGTCAATGAATTCAGAAAACATTATTTCTACATAAAAAAATTAATGTTAAATACCTAATTACAAACATCTTGCTCGATTATGTATCAAAAAGTTTTTGGAGTAATTAACTTACTCGCATTAAAAATAAATTAGAAATTAATTATGGTCAAACCTTTATTATTGCTTTCCTTTATTTTATATTATCAACAACTTATTCAGGAATTAGTGTTTTAACAAATTATTTTTTTTAAACAAACCAAACAAACTATGAATGTGCATATTTGTAAAATTATCCAATATAATGAATTTGTCAGAATATAAATAATATCAACTTCTAGCTATACTATAATTTAAATCTCGTATTTCACTATCAATACTATAAAAACGACAGATAAGTACAATAATTAAAAAATCTTATTTAAATTCTGTTACAGACGAAGATTATTTTTCAGAAATCAAAATTCCTAGCTAATCACCTTTAAAAACTAAACGTGACAACAATGTGTAAAAACCAACACTCCCATTACTGTTAAGCGGCGCCAAATTCCGTTTAAATCGATTTTACTTCGAGACGATACTAATGTTCGCTACAAAAACCACCTGTTGATATTTTGCGAATGCAAAGTATCCCTTTTTAACCCTTAAGAAACAACTTTTCAATCCCACCTATATCGATACCGGGCGTTGTTGTTTAAACAAATAACCGACAACAACCGTCAATGTATGTGAAGTGGATGAGATCATCACCGTAGTTACGAAGATAATAAAAAAATATTACTGCTTTATATTTAGAAAGCAGTATGAATAAGTAATCGCTTGTACGTTATAGATCGTTGTTTTATCAATACAGTTTTAAACAAAATTTTGAAATAATTAAATAATTACAATATCAAATAAAACAATTCTTTTCTTGATTCATTATGTATGAAAAGTAACACCTGCCTTATTCATATTATTCATATTATTGTTTTCGTATACGTTCTCCTATCAGTAACAAAAACTTTATGAGTCACATTTACAGAGACATTGAATACCGTGAATAATTAAACCATGATTTTTTAACAAAATTTTTTGCTCTTTTTTGGTATTAAAAACGTATCACGAACGCATATATGTATCAGCTTGAGGGTAAAAGGGGTTTTTAATTTTATTTCTGAATATATACAAGAAAGTCTGAATAGTACACACAAAACAATTGAAGTACCTATTAAAAGTATACGCGGCAACAATGCAAGAATTGAGGTTAGGAAAAATAGATAAACAAATAAAACGCGGATTTTTAATTGTTATATATCATTTAAAAAAGGGAATGTACTTAAGTATTGAATTTCAATATTTTATTAATAATAAAGGTCATATAACATTTGATTGATACAACAAATGTAAAAGTTCTATGCCCATTATAGTTTTTTTTACTAATAAAGTAAATTTGGATTTAGAAAAACTTCATCTTGTGCTCTGAATTATACAAATATGAAGTAAAAACGTTAAAATTTCATAATTGCTAAATCATTTGAGGATATAAAAAAAATTATTACGATATTCGAAATGCGGGTCCAACATTTTCCCTTTTAAAAATGACTCACGTTTATTTGGTCTAAAAGTAGCACACACATGACGAATATTTTTTGCGTGATTCACCTTAGAAGGTAACTAGTCAAACAATTATTGCAATTTTTAACCGATTTGCACGAAACCAAAGAAGCCCGATAAGGTATAGATGAATGTAGATGTAACAACAGATGTTCTGATTTTCCTTGTCCGATTAAATCATTTTATGTTACTTTCATACTTCGCCATAAATAATGATTATATGTGGCAATACTGAGTATACAGGATGTCCGCGGTAACGTGATAAAATGCGTAACCATTTATTAAGCCTATGCAATATAAAAAAACGTTTATATTTAAATCTATGATTAATTTGCCGTAAATTTCACGGAAACAAAAATTGATACTTAGAAAATTCATCATTATTCGTATTTATTCATTCATTAGTATTCTGTACTTCGAAAACGAACGAAATTTACGTTTGTGAAATGTGATTTTAGAGTTGCCTATCTTGCAGGCATTCTTCGCGGTAAATTTTGAATTGTATATTCTAATTGTTATTTTGTAATATGTTCATTTTACTCAGACAAACTATATTCGTTACTTAACAGAACGTCAAAATTGCCAATATAATTAAATAAAAAAAAACTACTATGTGAAAAACTTACTCGGTTTCTGCTAACTGTGCAATTCGTGCGGCTTTTTTAAATTTGCTACTTCTATAATCGACATTTTGTTGTGATTTACATTTTTTCTCTAAACATTCAAGAATTTTTGAAACTTTGACAGGCGATGTGTCATCATCCATACCGAAAAAACTATACAGTATAAATAGTATTTTCATTCTTAACGTCAATCCATTATTTGAACTAACCTAACCTAACCAATGAAATCTTAGAAAACCATCAAAATCACAAAATCTGGTTTATATGTTTCTATATCGACTTAATTTTAGGTCTCTTATATAAAATTGTTTTTTTTTTTAAATCAATGAAATGTTTCAAATGCAATATTCAAGTTTGAAAGACAATTTTTTTGTTGTTTTGAACAATTTCCCTTTCAATTTACGCGGATTTCAAACCTAGGAGATTTTTTTTATTATTTTTTATGTTGGTAATAACCTGTGTGGCAGTTGTTCATAGATCTATTTTAAAAGCTATGATCGGATTTGTTCAAATTTATGCTAACTGGTCAATAGATTTGTACATGACATAAATAGGAATGGAAGAAGAAGAAATTAACGTCTAAATAAACGGTTAACATCTAAAAATAAAAATTATGTTTGTGTTTTGGAATAATAAAACTTTTTCCTTCAGAGCTTTCAGATTTTAACGCAACAGAAATAAAAATTTATTATTATCATCACCCGATACTGAATTGTTCGCGTACTTATGTTATAGTGGTGATCAAATTCAAGGTTCAGCGCACGATATTCCTTTTCTTTTAATAACAATGTTTCAAGTGTTATTTAATATTATATTATATAATAAATAGCATGGAGCGTGTTTTTTTAATAATACTGGTAATTCCATTGAAACTTATCAGTAAATTTGTTAGATATAGCAAATATCAATTTGATACATTTGAACTACTATTATTTAATATATGAAAAGTATAAGTAAATTTTGCTAAAGAATTTATTTTCTGAGATACATTTGAACTACTATTATTTAACATCAGAAAATTATGAGTAAATTTTGCCGAGTAGTATTTCTTTGCAGATATAGTAAATATCCATAAGATATAATTGAACTACTATAATGTATTATCAGAAAATTAATAGTAAATTTTGCCGATGAGTATCTTTCCTCAGATATATGAGCTGGCAAACCATCTGAGAATGTCTTGCTAAAGGTTTATATACCTCAAAAGGCTAGTGCTAACACATTGGGAGTGTAGAATAAAAATCGCCCAGAAAAGTAGCTTATTTTAGAAGGCAGAACGAGGTGCGCAACGTATCAGTTTAGGGATAAATTTTAAATCTTATTTTATTTGATTTTGATAGTAATTTAATCGTCTATTTTCTCATTTTATGTATATATTTTACTTAAACACTTACTAAAAGATAGATACAAATTTTAGAAAAAATATTTATTTAAATAAGCCATTTAACTACATAATAATTCTTTTTTCCTACTCTAACTAAAGTTGAATTATTTTTGAGCCTATGAATATCCAAATTAATAACTTCACTAGGATTATTTATTCTTTCTTGGTTGATGTAAAAGCCTCCCGCTGTTATTATCCTTAGAGCGTCTTCTACAAAACAATAAACGTTTAAAGCAAGTACTTTAATTCACTATGGTTCACTACATACGTTTTGTTAAAAAACATCCGGCTTTTAAAGACAAATCTAATACACTTAAACCAGCTTCCGGTAAAATTTCCACAACCGTAGCTCCATTGAACAAATGACCTACTTCTTCAGCATTTAATTCACCCAATGATGCAATACTTCCTTCATATAAAGCTTCACTCGCTTTTTTGGCCTTTTCTAAACCTTGTTCACCGTGTACCAATATAGTGACCTTTATAAACATTTCCTAATTTAGTTCATTCGATAAATTTATAGAAATTTTTGATTCTCAACAACTATTTTTCAAAACTAAATAATTTAGTGCATTATATTATGAAAATAAGTAGAAAAAAATATTTTAAAAGCCAAAAAGTTGTGACAAACTTTGAAATCCTCAATATACAAACGCTAATAATTCTACCAGTTAATTACTTGTTCAGCAAGTCTTCTTTGTGGTAACCTTTTATCTGGTTTTTCTCTATGTTGCCTCATTAAATCCGTTATACTCCCTAAAGGATCAAAAGTGAATAATTTCAGAAGCTTTTCTACTTCTGAATCCGGTTGTCTCATCCAGAATTGATAAAAAGTAAACGGAGATGTTTTGTCGTCTGAAAGCCAAACGGCGTTACCTGCAGATTTTCCAAATTTATCACCAATTTCAGTAGTCATCAAAGGAAGTGTCAAACCTGTAAGATAAATTGATCCCTCAAGTGATTTTTTCTAGTTGTAATTTATGTAACATACCATATACCGCTTTTTTACAAATTTTACTTATCAATTCATGCCCTGACATTATATTTCCCATTTGATCGTTACCTCCTATCTGAAATAGACAAAACTATCACCCTTCCTATGTTGGGTTATACTATATACAAAAATACTTTTCAGAAGACATGAATATAGCAAATTTCAGATTGGTACATTTGAACTACTATTATTTAATATCTGAAAATAATTACTGAATTTTGCCAGAGTTGATTTCCTCGGATATGGCAATTATCCGTTTGGTACATTTGAACTACTATTATTTAATATGAGCAATAAAATATGGTGATGATTAACTTTCTTCGGATATGCAAGTTAGCAGATCATTTGAGAATATCCTGTAAAAGGTTTATGTACTTCGAAGGAATAGTGCTAACATCTTGGGATGTGGAACAAAAATTCTCTAGGAAAGTATGCTGTAAATAAGTATATTAAACGATTATATTACCTGAAATGTACAACCATATGTTTTAAACAAATGTAACCAATCGTATGCTTGAAACAACTGGTAACTGAACTCTGTAAAACTCATCCCAGAGGGAGACTGCAGTCTTGTTTGTACACTTGTTCTTGATAACAATGTACCCATTCTTAAAAATCTCCCAGCTCCACCAATGAGATCTATTGGATCCATTACTTGATACCAACTATTATTATTAAGTAACCTTTAGAAAAACATCTCTTATATTTAAAAAAATTTAAAAATTGGTGGTATACCTAACAGGTTTCAAGAGATCTTTATGTTTCCATAAATATTTTTCATGATTTGTGAATACAGTGCTAATATTTTTAAAAATTCCGTTAATATTATCATCTATAAACGATTTTGATAACTGTTCTCGTTCTGTATTTCTACCACTGGGATCACCTATCTTACCAGTTGCACCTCCTATCTAAAAGTTTATCTGTGACAATATATTATTATCATACGAAATGAGAGTTTTTTTCATTTAATTACCAATGCAATTGTTTCATGACCTCCTCTTTGCCAGTGTAATAGATTCACTAAAACTAATAAATTCCCTACATGTAAACTGTTTGCCGTAGGATCAAATCCTGCATATACTGTTTGATAACGCGAATTTAGTAAATCTGTAACAACGTTCCTAAAAGATATCCTATTTTCTAAATTGAACCGTTTAAATATGTAATGTACTTACGCTGCATTGTCTGGAAAAATATCTTCGAGCATACCACGATCTTTTAATTTCATTATATTTCGATTGGAAAAATATCTGTTAAAATATATGTTATTTTTCCCATAACGAAATAAAAACTTAATAAACATTTTTAAACAAAATAAATAGGTTAATATTATTGGTTATGTTAATCTACGTTTTTAGCTCTTAACATAGAAGGTATCCATCCCAACAATTAAGATGAAATAAAAAAATTATCGGTAACTAGGTATAATCTGAAATAAATTCTATTTTTTATTTTAGTTAAAATTATTTTAATAGAATAATAACTAATTAGTATATAATATATTAGCGGTTAATAAAATATAAATAACGAAAGTTGGTCATATTGGGACATTGATATATTTTCTTAGGTTGGTATTGATCAGTTTAGTCAAATCATTCCCTCAAATTTAAAACTGTTAGAATCTATCAAAAACTTTATAGGGTATTATCAAGTTCCCGGTTTTTTTTACATTATAAGACACTGATATTATATGAGTTTAAAATATTGAATATTCGTTAATCTCATTATTTTCGGTTTCAATAATTACGAAATTAGTTATCTAGTGAATTTATTGTTGAATTAAATAATAATATTATAAAATGGCATCAACTGCAGTGGCACTCCCAAGAATAGCTGTAAAGGACGATGAGGTATGTTCTAATCTATTATTGTTTGTAAACACAAACGTTAATATTATTCTAATAGGTATTTATTATTGCTTTAAAATTAACATACTCTCTTTTTTGTTTTAAATATCACCAAATTTAGTTAACTAAACATATTTTCAGTCTGAGGAAGATAAAGAACTTCAGGCTGAATTAAAATCACTTGTCGACAAAATTACAGTAAGTTAAATTAACTATACTTTTTACACAATATAACATAAAATTCAATTATTATTTAGGGTAACGATATACAGTTAATTCAACCGGCGATAGACATGATGAAATATATAATCCGCACTTCGACAACTTCCATGACCTCCGTTCCTAAACCTCTTAAATATTTGGCTCCTCATTACGATTCGTTGAAAGATGCCCATAAAAAAATCCAAAATGAACAAATGGCCAAAAATATTGCAGACATAATATCTCTACTTGCTATGGGTACTGCCGGCGGAGAGGAAGCAAAAGCTAACAGAGATTGCCTCAAATATTGTATTCAAGGTAAGAGTGTTCGTTTTTATATAGCAGCGATTAAAAAAATTTCGTAAATAAATACAAAAAATTAATATAAAATAATAATTTACACTATACATTATTCTATTTAATAGATTGTTTATATTTGTAGATCATAGAGTTAATAATAAAGATAGAAAGAGAAGAATGTTAATATTAGTATTATTTAAAGAGAGAAAGAACATCGGTTTATCATTCTTTTTACCCGCTTTTGATTGGTTTAAGTCTAGAGTCATTATTAAAGATCCAATCAGAATCTAGTAGAGAGAAATATATCATTTCTCTATCTCTTAATTTCCATACCTCGCTCTCTCTATTTTTATCATTAACTCTATGAAGTAGATGCACTAAATGATACACTACAGGGCCGGCTTAAAAACAAAATGCATTTACAATAAAAAAAAATGATTTGATACGATGACGTAAGTGACGTTTTGAATTGACATCGACTATATGTATCAAGATATGTTTTATTTAATACAGGGGCGGTTCGAGAAGAAAATTTCGTAACGTAACATTAAATAATTATTCTTAATATTATATAATCGAGTATTTAAATGAGATATTTGGAGATTAGTTTTGTTTAGTACAGGGGCGGTTTGAGAAAAAAATTAATAGAGATTCGTAAAAAAATAGAAAATTAACGTAAAATAATGATAATATGTAATGTCGTCCTCTATAAAACTGTCATTATTTTGTATTTACCTCATGATTTAGTTAGTGTTACGTCATAATTTGAGGTTAAGTCTTATTTTTGGTGATATAATCGAGTACTATTGGCTCAAATCACGACTTTTTGGTTCAATACAGGGGTAGATAGAGAAATTCTTGAATTATAGGTACGATGGAGAATATTGGAGATTGGGGTCATGAGTATATTAGACAGTTAGAGAAAGAAATAGTTCAACAGTGGTCGTTTAACTGCGAGAAAAGTTGCGAATCGTTAATACCTCTTGTTCGCGATATAATGTCGTTCAATTGTTCGCACAACGCCGAAATACAAGGGTGCGATCTTCTTATGGAAATCGATCGTTTGGAAATGTTACCGGATTATGTGGCAGAAAATAATTACCAAAGGATCTGCATGTATTTGTATTCGTGCGCCAAATACGTCGACGAGATCGAAAGAACGAAAATAATGGAACTGGTATGCGAGGAGTACATGAATTTCGAAGAATTCGCCAAAGCTATGATTATTTTCATACAAATCGACGCCAGACTTTCTGTTAGGAGAATATTCAATTATTGCGAAGACAAGTAAGTACCGGTTTTGTTTTGTCGCATTTTCTTTTCGTTTTTATATAGCCAACGACTGGACTAAATCCAACCGTTCCACGATTTTTTTCAAAATAAACATGATAATAATCATTTGTAACGTGAATTTTTTAAATATTCATAACTTGGAAAAAATTTTTGTTTCGTCATATTTTTTTCGTTTTTGCTACAATCAACGACCGGACTAAAAGTTTTGTTTTGTCGCGTTTTCTTTTCGTTTTTATATAGTCAACGACCGGACTAAATCGAACTGTTCGACGATTCATTTCCAAATATACATAATAATAATTATTTGTAACGTGATTTTTAAGATATTCATAACAGAAAAAAAAATTCACACCCCCAGATGAGATAAGGAACCGATAGAGATAAATTTGTTTTTATTATTGTTGACCGAGTATAATACAACTTTACCCTTCCATTGTATTGTACTAAACATCATAAAAACATCCGCGTACAATTTAGATAAACTTGGCGCGCTTCTATAAGAATTCAAATTATAGTGCAGTGAAATTGTGTGAGGATATCAAATTTACACAATTATATTTTCAAATTTTGAAATCTGTTAAAACTTTATCTACGAGGTATGACAATTTTAACTTTGAAAAAAAGGTTTTGAGATCGTACAATCCAAACGTTTTATTTTGGGGAGGCTTATTTTTCGGAGAGGGGGCTCGGCTAAAGAGGAAAAAGTTATACATTAAAAAAAATATCTGTTGTTAAAGTTTTGGCACTGTTTTTTGAAGTTGTTAAGCAAACCGAGGAACGTATCCATTTTCTATTCTAACTTTCGCCAAAGAAACTCAGACAGGTGCATTATCAATTGATCAATCTCGACTTCAGTAATTAGGGGGCGGTTAAGTTGTCTTAATTGGTCGATAATTATAAAAAAAGATATTTTTCTATGAAAGCCGATATGTTTGCTTCGAAAAATCGTTGAAAGTATTAATTTCCGACATCTGGAACCTCAATAAATAGATTTTATGATATCGAAAACGTGAAATTAGCCTGTTTTTATTATGATTACAAATCAATTAGATTCAGAATTATTATTCTATTATACTATCATTTCTTACTTATTTTACCTACTAAAAATGATTATTTAATAATCGTATCGTTAACCAAAAAACAATAAAATTTAACTGGACTATTACAATCTTATTCGAGTCAATGTTTTTGATTTCCATTTAAATAATTTTTACACCAAAAGAGACGATATTTTCAAGGTCGTTATTGTGAAGTGTAGAGATGGGAACTTCTATTTACAACTTAGTACGTTAGTCGGTTTCTATTTCTAAAGAACATCTCGAAGGTATAATTATTTCACGGTAATTAATCAATTTTTAGGGTTACTCTTTTTCAACTAGCATTTATATGTGCCCGACATAATTACCCAGTTGAAATTGATCCCGATCACGAGTATTATGATGAACTTATCGGCATTTTAAGTAACAGCTATTTAAGCAATTATTTTTTAACGTTAGTCCGAGAGGTATGTACGTAATTCTTATATAAAAAAAATATTTTCACAAATGAATTTTTTCATATTCCTCAGTTGGATATACTTGACCCGAAATCACCTCAAGACGTATATAAAACTTGGTTAGAACCTATTCCCCCACGGATTACGATATTGGGTGAAGATTTGGACAGCGCCAAACAAAATTTGGCTTCTTCTTTTGTTAACGGTTTCGTCAACGCAGGCTTTGGTAACGACAAACTTCTTACGGTTCCATCAGGTAAATAATAGCAGATTCCGAATTAGTTCGGAACATATTACGAACCGGGATCGATATTAGAACCGATTCGGTATGACCGAACTAATTCGGAACCACTCTTGGCGAACAAACCTAATAACCTAATACAAAGCATGGTTGCCAAGATGTCTACCATAGAACTAAACACTTAGGAGAAGTGAAATGTCGTACGTTAGTTGTCGTTAACGTTTAGTTCTGTGGCGGAAATTATTAATTATTATAAATAGTTGATTTTTTTCAAGGAAATAAATGGATCTATCGTAATAAAGAACATGGAATGATGAGCGCAACGGCTTCTTTAGGCCTTCTTCATTTATGGGACGTGGATGGTGGACTAACACCAATCGATAGATATTTGTATTCGACTGATGATTATATTAAATCTGGAGCGTTATTAGCTCTCGGTATCGTCAATTGTAGAGTTCGAAACGAATGTGATCCCGCATTAGCATTGCTTGGAGATTACGTGAATTCAGAAAATGAAATACTTCAAATTGGTGCTCTTACGGGATTAGCACTAGCCTATGCAGGTTACTTCCTCTATAATTTTTATTTGTCTATTTCAAACATAGCTGTCAAGTACGTATAAATAAAAAAGAAGAAATACACATAACCTCAAATTAAATTTGTTTGAACCTTTGTTGTTTTTTTTTTAATATACCGTTCCTATTTAAAAGGAAAACTATGTTTGGAAAATATTTTTTTGTTAATTTTAGGTTCTCATCGAGAAGATGTAATAGATTTGTTATTGCCGCTAGTAAATACCGCCGAATCCATGGAAGTTCTTGGAATAACTTGTCTAGCTCTAGGATTTATCTCTATAGGTAGATCGGATAATGGGATACCATCGGCGATCATAGGAAAAATAATCGAATTGAATAATAACGAACTTCTTAAATCGTCGTTTATGAAATTAGTCGGATTAGGTTTATCGTTGTGTTATTTAGGAGCGAGAGAAGATATTGAAGTAACCAACGAAGCTCTTAGCGTAATGGAGGAACCTTTTAAAACTTGCACACAAACTACGTTATTGATGTGTGCTTATGCGGGTACAGGCGACGTATTAACTATACAAGAATTGTTGCGGATCGTTGGTAAGTACATATTTTTCAGTAAACTCATTGTTTTATCTTGGAAAAATTCAGCTGTGGGAAAACGTTCTTCAAAATTAAATTAAGTGGGTCCTACACTATGTAGCGACTCGATCTGATAAATCAAAAACTGGGGCGATGAAGAGCAACTCTACTATTCCACACTTAGCAAAGACGCTTTCGGAGAACTTTATCTCTAAGATTCTTTTGTAGCATTGACCATAGCTCCACGTAGTCTTACATTGAGTACTTTATGTTTTAGAGGTGATTTTATATCTGCATTAGTTATAAAGTTGCAGTGTCACTATTTACAGTTTCTTTAGCGACAAGGTCTGCCCCTTCGTTTCCTTGTATATCAGTTTTGAATGTATTGATTATGGTTATAAGTATACCAATCATCCAAAATTATTTTTTTTGCATAGAAACAGTCTTCTAATTACAATTTGATATCTACAGTTCATTTCTTAAATCTTTTTAAATGGTTTTGTTGCTAAATTGTCTTGATTTTAGGTATCTTTTTCTTAGGGGTTCGATATTGAGTAAACATTTTCGACCGGGACAATTTTTATTGCAGGTGAAAAGGTGGAAATACCTGAAAAAAAGAGAAAGGAAAAAACCGAAAAGAAAGACAAAAAAGAAAAGACCAATAGTCCCGATAAACCAAAGGAAACAAAAAAATTGAAATTGGACTATTCTATGGGACAGGCAATGGCTACTTTGGCTGTTGGTGTTGTTGCTATAGGTGAAGATATCGGTAAGACTTCCAACAAAAACTATAGTTATAATAAGTTAACGAAAAAAAAAAATTTTATGTATAGGTATTGAAATGATCCACAGAATATTTGGACAAGTTGCCCGTTACGGGGAGCCTTCTGTTCGAAAGGCTGTACCTTTGGCGATGGCTCTATCTTCAGTATCAAATCCCAAATTGAATATTTGTGACGTTTTGACAAAATATTCCCACGACTCGGATCCAGATGTGGCGGTGAATGCCATTTTTGGTTTAGGTATTGTCGGTGCTGGTTCAAATAACGCCCGATTAGCTGCCACTTTGAGACAACTTGCCGTTTTCCATAATAAGAATCCTTCTGAATTATTTATGGTGCGAATTGCGCAAGGTTTGATACATATGGGTAAAGGGACAATGACTTTCGATCCTATGCACACCGATAGAATGTTAATGGATCCTGTAGGACTCGTAGGTGAGTATATATTTCAGTAAATAAGATTTGATGAAGGTATAACTTGATTCTTTCAGCTCTTGTAACAGTGATGGTGAGTTTATTGGAACCGCAAAGCCTCATACTCGGACCATGTCACTATTTGCTTTATTTACTATCTGCGGCAATCCAACCTAGGTGGTTATTAACTCTAGATGAAGACTTGCGCACTTTACCAGTGACTGTTCGGGTAGGACAAGCTGTAGATACAGTCGGTAAAGCTGGTACTCCTAAAACGATTGCTGGAATCCATACTCATGTAACCCCGGTGTTATTGGCAACAGCTGAAAGAGCGGAATTGGCTACTGATGAGTTTGAAGTGGTTGCTCCTACTTTAGATGGAATCTGCGTTTTGAAGAGAGTTGAAGAAAAACCGAATTGATATGAAAATTCCGGTTTTATTTTTTGTTTCAATTGTTTTGTATTAGTTTGTTTGAATCAGTATTATTTTGAATAAAAACGATTGTTTTTTCATTTTTATTATTCACTTGTAGTTAAATATTTTATTTTTTGTTTGTTTTGTTTTAATAGTTTCGTATTAGTTTGTTTGGATCAATATTATTTTGAATAAATACGAATGTTTTTTATTATTCTTTTATAGCTAAATATTTTATTTGTTTTGTTTTAATATTTTTATATTAGTTTGTTTATTTTGTTTGGATTTCTGTTTTGAATAAAAACGATTTTTTTTTGTTTTTATTGTTTTTTGTAGGTAAACAATTTGTGACATTTGAACTACTTTTCAAAGTTGAAAAAGTACCAAATAATTAAAATTATTCTTTTGTAGGTAAATAATTTATGTGACATTTGAACTACTCTTCAAAGTTGAAAAGGTACCAAGTAATAAAAGACTGAACGGAAAATGTATAAATATATTAGAATTCAATAATTAGTACATAAATATATGATGAAGCTATTTAAAATAATCAATTAAATCATTGGTCATCATCATTTCGAAGAATGAGTCCTTCGGCACATACTACTAAAATCACAGCTATTAATACTGGGGAAATAATAATCTCTCACAGTGTTTAATTCACACAAATCTGAATCTGGACATGCAGGTAATCTCACAATATTTTCTTGGTGCATGGTAAGAAGTTTTGTTTCCGGTCCACATCTTAAACAAAAAAAAATACTTTTCAAAACTGCTCATTTACAAAAACAAGTACAATTTAAGTAATCGAAATGGCCTCGACACTTTAAAAGAACTAACAGACACATAATGAAGCATGAAACTGTCAAAAAAGTAACAAAAACTAATAATAGACTAAAAAAAAACAAGAATGAACTCAGGAAATAGATAATAATAGCAAATAAACTAAGAAAATTTGGAGAACATGATAAAAGATCTGAAACCGTAAAAAAAGACAAGAAAAAATTAAGTTGTAAGAGAAAACTAGTACCAAAAACAAAATAACTATATCGATGAAGATATAGAAGAAGCGATGATTGAAATGGGCAACCAAAAATGAAATAAGGTATATCGGTGGCGAACAATAAAATTATCTATCCAAGAACGAATATGAGATTAAAAGGAAGTAATGGAAATGAAACAACTTACGAGCAATCAAGAAAACTTGATTACACAAAATAAAGAACGAAGACTTATGAAGAGGTTTAACGAAATAAAAAATACTTACTCAAATGTAACAAAAGCTAAATTGGATCCAAACGTGTCTATAAGACTTGTTTTCCATTTTCTATTACTGGAGGTATCATAATTTTTGGCAGTCAAAGTTTCTTCGTCTTTATATAAACCGAGGTGAGCTAATAATTTCAATATGGTTCCGGAATGGGTAAAATATATATTCACTCTAGGAAAACGGTTTTTACTGAAAAACAACATTTCAATAAGACATTCTTCTTATCTCAATGTGAACTCACGTCTGCAAAAAATTTATCATATCTTTAATCGCTGGACATGCCTGCTTGTAATTTAATTCATGACCGTAACCGTCTTGCCAATAACTTTTTAAATCTTGACCATATTCCAGTACCTACAAATTCTTTTTTTTTAAATTTGCTGGATGATTTGTGAGAAAAAAATACAGTTACAGTAAAAAATTTGACATCAAAATGTGTATATTGAAAAATAAAATTTTCGAAATGAATTTTACAGCAACGGAACTAAATTTATCTAAAATGTTACCTTCAAATTATCAAGACTAAAGAAAGCACACCATGGTGATTTACTCTTCTTGTTCCACGCGGTTTCATAAGCGCACATTTTATAAATAAGAACTATATCCTCTGAAACAAAAAAAAAAATAAATTTTCACAAATTAGTAAATATATGAGTACGGATTTACCTGCATTTAGAGGATTGTCATCTAATTGCAATCTCTGATTAACGTCTTTCACCAATTTATCAATTTCCGCACCATTTTCGAATAGTGTAATTTCTCTTAAAGCCCCAGGATTATTTTTAATATCATATTTCCATTTATCACATAATTTATAAAACTAAAAATATAATTTTGATTAAAAGAAATTTATATAACAATTTTTTTGGTCTGCCATTTTATTCCAATTAAATTTTATAATCAATATTCAATTGATCATATGAATAAGGACCAACCAGGTAATAAAGAACCTGTACGATTAACAAGAAATTAAAAAAATTATAAGATCCAGAAGACTAGGATGGCTGGGGCACTTAAAAAGAATGCCCGAACCAAAAATGACTGATATAATGGTATAATGATTGTGGGAACATGAAAGAAAGAAAAATCCAAAAAGAAATGGTATGCGGAGATACAACTTAACAAAGCATTGAAAATTATTGTGTAATTTTGCGAATTTCATTCAATTATTTATATTTATATAATAATTTGTTTTAAAGCCAAAGATAAATCTTTAACCGCTGATGATGATTGAGTAATTGCAGAAATTCCAACTTTAAAATCATTAAAATTTCATACAACTTTCGTGACACCTCCTGTATGTTATAATAATTGGAAACAAACATTTCACAATATATATAATCAACTATTAACGCCATTATCTACTAGCAAAGATTATTTTTTACTATTTTAAGCATATTTGTGTCAATTTTTTTTAATAAAATATTGAGATTTTTATTTTTTTGTTTATGAACCATTTACATAATAATAATTTGAACTTACCCTCAATATTGGATCTTTTTTTAAAGGTTCCGGAAACCAAACATCTTTCGCTGTAGCTTTTCCGAATAAACCGGCTGCGAAATAGTAAGCACTCTTCTGAGTCCTCTGCGAATAAGTATATTTGAACTGAAAGAAAAAAAAATCAAGTAAACCACTATTGTATCCTAATAGGCTGTTTCTCAAAAAACACCTTCAAACTAATTCAAAATAAAACATGATTCACTAAATTAATATTAACTGCTGTAAAGAATAAAAAAAAATTCCAAATGGGTAAAGATGATGATAACGTAGTGATTCACCAGTTGGGCCCCTTAACTCCAAACTGGCAACTGTAGAACAACGAATATAAGAAATAGTATTACTATAAATTTATTTCGAGATACTGAAACTTTTTCGAATGGGATGGCAGTTCGTCAACAAATTTATTTCGTAGTTACTAAGTTTCCCAAGAAAGTAGTTGACTCTCTTACTGTAGGTTGTCCCAATAATTGGTTTAGCTCCTATTTGCCCCATTTTTCAAAGCTTTTTCTATTGTTCTATAGCTGATACCACAGGTTCTGGTCTATAAAACAGATTAGACAAACTTTTGTAAGTGGGACTACAATGTAGAGGCTAGAAATATACTTCATGTGTGGCTGAGAAGATGCTGTAATCGAAGAAAGTGTTGATTTACTTGAAGACACGTCGAACACTAGGCAGAAAACCGAATCACAGGTTAACGAAACAGAAAATAGTATGGGAAATTTTATTCTTTATCGTTGATATTGAAAACTGCAGGAATTAATTAATTCCAATAATATTTCACAAAATGTTTCATTCAGAATATAATTAAAAGTTATATCAATTTTAACTGTACCTTATAAGATGTATTGCTGTAGACTTCGTCAAACAAATTAGGAAATCTACTTTGCATTCGTTCTGCTAAAATTAGCATTTCTTCTTCACCTTCGTGAGTCAATTTATTTTTTTCATCGGGATCTAAACTGATTTTCCATTTACGTAACAAATCCATATCTCTATATTTAATAAATTCTAAAAAATTGGATATGAATATATTGTGCGAAGAAAGCAAAATAACACTCGAATATACAAAAACAAAAGCAAACCAAAAGATATAAAAATGTTTCCACACTAACACAAGAAGATCTGTTATTCACTACCTATGAAAATATAGTGAAACATTGCAAGCTAGTATCTTAAATTCATTTAAATTTGTAGTCGTTAATAACCTATAGGGTTAAATATGAAAGAAAATACTGTAATTGAATCTATTTTTCACCTAATGATTATATAAACTTACCATTAGGTAAAGCAGAGCTGTCGAGAACAATTTTTTTAATTTCTGGTAAACGATTGTTCATTTGTTCTATAAGAGAGTATTTTGGATTTCTCGTTCCATGTCTAATTACCATCCAAACTTTCTTCGGGGTACAACCTATAAAAGACACATATAAGCAAATCAGTGCCTTTAGTACGTGAAATGAGAAGTTTCCACAACATTTTTATCATATTTGCATCGATATATTATTATAAATAATATAGTGTACACATAATCTATTCCAAAATAAACAAATCACTTTACGATATTGGAATATCATATTACCTGGATAATTAATCCTGTCGAAACTTTTGTTGGATACTATCCGATATGGAGTCATCTTTCCTAGATAATTTTCAAAGGGATATCCATTGTTAGTACACTCTATTGAAAGGTGTACTAAAAAGCATAACAAAAACGACGTTGCAAATCGCAATGCACCATTCATGATTTTGCATTAAAAGAAACTGTAAATTTTCAGTTCGTACATTACTTATACACTTTCGCGAAGCGATAAATTTGAATAATTTTAACGGGGTTTGACCGAATTTTGAAAGAGGTTAGTTAACTGTAAACCCGCATCAGTGTAGGTCGTATCTTCATAACGACAATTTCCAATAAAACGAACAAATCTGATATTTATTGTAAAATAATTTTGAAACTTTTCAAACCGCGATTCAGGAGAAAAAAACTTAAAATTCGTGGGTATTTTGATTGGTGTCTAAAAACAAGGTCGACGAATGACACTTGTCACAGTAGTTCATATTAAAGGTTAAATATTGCATATATACGAAGATAATGATATTACTATTTTATTTATAAATAGTAAAACGTGAAAGTAATGAAATTTCTTTTCATTGTATGTTCATTTTTTATTACAACCTTCCTATTTCTTCTTCTTTTTCGGATATACTAGACGTTTGTCTTTTTTGAAAATTCTTTACACCTACAGAAAGAGGCCACTAAGTTAACCTAACCTAACTTTTAACGCAGTTAGGATGTAAATATTATCCTGTATAACAATTTTTTTTGCAAATATACTATTAAATACCGACAATGAAGTTATAAAAATATATTTTATTTATACATCTGTTGTTCATAGTGCATATTACATTTAGTTAAAATCAAGGTTTTAAAGGTGATTAGTTGAAAATAAATTTGTAAAGAGCAAAGTCCCGTTTATAGTTTAATGTTTGTTCTATACAAAAGTACATGCAGTTGGTAATTAACTTTCATCAAGGAAGTCGTGAAGTAAATCAAATTATACGGGTGGTGTTTCATAAGTTGCAATATCGATCGAATTTAATTAGTATAGTTTTAGTGTTTATACATTATTCAAATAGGTTAAAAAGTAATCTCATTATACCTTTTATAGCTAATAATCCTTTTAGTTACGCAAAAGGGAAACCTCAAACTACGTTCGTATCGTTATCAATTATAGAGAGTAATTTTTTAATAAAACTTATATCCTGATTTCAAACTATCTTTTTATTGACTTTAATAAAATAATTTTTTGCAAATCCATTCGGGCTATTACACATTATACTTACTTGTTGTCGTGCGGTTAATACTGTTAATACCTTAAACCGGACAGGTGAGAAAAATATTTCATAAAAACATCTCATTATTTAGCGCCCAGGTTATGCAGTCTATTGTTTTTTATCATCTGTTTGCCGCCTTTTTTTTATTACATTCCCGCGGCCGGAATTCTTCATAATATCAATTAAATATCAACAGATTTATATCGATTCGATATAAAAACAAATGAGCATCGAAATCAAATGTTTATATTAAATTATAGAATATCGTATTTTAAAATTTGATCGTGATATTTTTTCACAAACTCTCCGTTGATGAAAATTGACGTGGCAACCCTGCGAGAATGAACATCCAGCAATTGTCATTCGCTTGCTAGACGGCGAGTGCTTAAAGTGTTTTTGTTCATCCACATTCTTGGTTAGTACAATTGTAAATCTTTTTTATTAAAGAATTATTTATGTAAAAGATAATTTTTCGTATAAATCAAATTCGTATATTTCCCAATTCATTATTGATACGAGAAAAATATGGCGTTTCATACAATATTAAGAAAAATCTGTAAATAATGATCGTTCCAATTTTTAGGTATGATAAGCAGTACAATTCTGAAACAGTACCTTTTGTATATTAATAGAAATACCTATTTACAGAAATTAAAATGGTAAGTAGGGGTTTAAAATAAAACTAGAATAGACTATTATTTATTTCTAATAAATTATCCTTCACTTGAGTCTATATTTATACAAATGTTTATTTTGATAGTTCGTGTTGGGAGTTACTAATTGATGTTAAAAAATTTCTAGACGAAATATAAATAGAAATGCATAAAAATTTATCCAGTTAGTTTCAATTGTTTATGATTATAAAAAACCGAAATAAAAAAAACAAAACTTATAATTTCTGTTGGTTATTTCAGGATTATTCTTTCTAATCAGGACTAAATGTCCTTTTCTATTGATTTTTGTTCATGAGTACAATAATAAATGAAATGTATGGCATTTAAAATTAAATGGTGAAATAAGATTTTAATTTATTTTTACTTCGAACCGATTTTGATTTCTTTAGTGGGCCCCACTACTTTTTAATCCAACACTGGCCCTGTCTCCTGCTAGTTTAGGGCTTTTCCTCTACTATCTTCACTATTTACTTCTGATAAGACTGACTGCTTTTATCACTTTCCTTGTAAGTCTATTTACATTCCGAGTATATTTCAAACCGATTTAACTTTTAATTTTTTATTATTATCAACCCTTCTATTGTAATTTCTTTTCTACATTGTCCCACCTTGTTTTCCCCATTATTCTTCTCAAATGCTTCATTTCTCATTTCTCCAATTTTCATATATGTAATTTTTTCAATTTTCACCCTTTTTATATTTGTTTTTGTTGATAAGTAACCCCAATTTCACTTAAATACAAATTTTGTATATTCTAGTGATCAAATACGTTTTCTAGATTTTGAAAAATTGAAACAAAATTAGTTCCACATATTTTTGATAACGATATATAAAAAAACACGATTAGTTTTTCCTTTCATTGATTTTTTTGTTATATTTGCTTTAAAATTGATATAACTTTCATATTTATTCTTATTCAGTGCTGAATTTGAATCCTATGTTATATAAAACTCTCTAATTTCTTTTTCAGTATACAATGGATGAACAAAAAGGCACTTGCCAAAGAGGCATACTGCCCTACGTCTGTAGAACATGTGGCAAACATTATAACCCACGGTATATGGATAATCCCTAGTATTTTTGCTACTCTTGAATTAATAAATAGATCTGAAGATGGTAACCAAATGCTCTCTGCTCTAATTTACGGAGCTACTCTGATATTTTTATTTTCGGTTTCAACTTCTTTCCATTGTGTATTTTACTATAATAAACACAGGTAAATAAAAACGGTGTTGGATATCTTGAAGGTTTTGAAAATATGATTTTTAGACAATTAAAAGATGTCCTCCACCGTTGTGATAGAGCGATGATATATGTGTTCATTGCCGGTTCGTATTTTCCATGGCTTACACTTGAAAAACTTCCACACGAAGGATGGGCTTCCCACATGAGATGGGGAGTGTGGTTTTTAGCCGTAATCGGTATCACCTATCAACAAATCTTCCACGAAAAGTACAAAATGCTCGAGACTATCTTTTATCTTATTATGGGCGTGGGACCGTTTTTTCCCATCATATGTGAGGTAAGTTTCATTTTCTTTGCTATACAAATAGTCCTATTGCTATATCTCAATGTAACTAACATTAAAGATGTTTCCAAAAAGAAATAAATTCAAATTAAATAAGGAAGGTTTGTTTATAACATTTTTTGAATTTGAAGATTAGGGTTAGTTGTTAATAATTATGGAAATTATAAGACTTAATCCTAGAAGAATCTTTTTGTTTTGCTGTTTTTCCAGCATACGTTTTTGGGGTTGACAGAATTATTCATCGGAGGACTGATATATATGGTAGGTATAGTATTCTTCAAAAGCGATGGGGTTATACCTTTTGCTCACGCAATATGGCATCTGTTAGTAGTATTAGCTGCGTATTTTCACTATTTTGCTATACTAAACTATCTGTATCCGTTACCTAACACAAATTGATGCTACTGCCAAATAAATATGTTGTGTAGTGTTATATGTACAAGAGGGCAGAGTATAGTTGGTTATTGAAAAAGTTTGTTACGATTTTCTTATATATTTGTGCGAAATAATACTCATAAAGGTATATTGATAGATATAATGCTTCGAAAAAGATTTATTTGCTGTAGAACTAATATTTTTGGAATCTCATGAACAAATCAATTATGTTAGGTAAATAGAAATTTACTTTTTTCAATTTTAATAATACATTTTACAAATAATATATACAAACTTTCAATTATAGTTATATAACGAAAAACAATTAGAAAAGCAAAAATATTTACGAAATATTCATATTATTCAATGTAAATTCCATTTTAAAACGTTCTTATGTGAGGTAGAAAATTTTTTAACCAATTGTAAGATCATATACTTCAAGCATAGCCATTTACAGCTATCCTATATAAAATAATTAATCAGAAAAATTACAAGTTTTGTATCATCAGCTAATGATATTGGGACACAAAAAATTTTTTTTAATAATAGGAAAATGTTAGTTCTTATTCATAAAGAATCAAAATTTTCTAATATGATTAAATAATTATTAAAAAAAATCCCGAAACTATAACACGTTTCCCCGTAATCTATTTTTTTCTATGATCACGATAAAATAAACGATTTCACACGATTTGCATAATTAAGAAAAAATGTATATTCACATTAAAAAATACTTGTCGTTTCAACTCATTTTAATTCCATCAACGAAAACAAAAAAATAAACAAAATTTCAAAATAATCATAACCTCACTTTCACTTGTTGGTTGATTTTTGTTTCGAGACTAATTTTACCATATAATGTTATTGCACAATATGATCAATAGAAAGCATTCGTTAAAAATTTGTGAAAAAGCTCAAAATATATGTAATTTATTAGGGTTTATTGGTAAAAAGTAGCCCTACGCAGCACTTCAATCTATCTAAACTAAATATGGCCGAAAGGTCAGCCATATTGATTTACCAGTAGGAAATTGAAAACAATTTTTGTTCGAACAACCGATAAAACCATAAAATAAATGGAACAAAAAAAGCTGAGAGGAAATGGGTTATACCAATTTGGTGATTTTTACGAAACCGCGTGTTGATTTTATTATGTACAAATCACTATCGCTATACTTTCTCACACACACGAAACTCACATTCTTTTCAAATTTTTCATTTTTTCCACTCTATTTCTGACGATCTACATAAATTTATAATATTTGTACACGGAAAGAAAATAAGACTTATAGATCAACGTTGGAAATAATTTAAATTGTATAAGAAAGTTTTACACTACTCACCCACAGTACAGAATCCATTTAAAAATTTTATGTATGTGATAAGTTGAATTTAAAACATATTAAAGAACTCAAAATTAACGAATTATCGCTCACTATTAATTACATTGCACTTAATTCCATCACAGAATAAAAATTTAATTGTAATTTACTTTTAAATTTAGAAAAGATTCACAACACTTTCAACTGACGGATATCTGCTGTCACTTCCTCAGTCGCCATTAATTAACAGTCACACATATCTAAAGGCACGTTTTCACGAATCGATTTTAGTTAAACGATTTTTATTGATAAAGCAAAATGATTACTCCAATCAGATAGCGGGATTTCGTACAATACTTGTAATGTATAAACAGGGTGAAATATTTAATACACGTATGTTAAAATAAGATGCAAGCTATAGGCAGGCAGATGGGTTATGAATATTCGTTTAGTGATCAACAGACGCCATAATTGATTATATAGTATGACATTTAGTGAAATTACGCGCGAAAATTAATATTTTAATAAGATGAAGAAATATTTTTATAGATTAACAACTTTTTCAACAACAAACAAACTAAACTTTGGCCCTTTATTTTTAAAACTATTTTATGGATATCGATAAAATAATTCAGATAAAGAACAAAAACAAAACCTATAAAAAAAGTTCTTATAATAAATTAAGTATGGCTAAAATTGATTTGCTGCTAATTTATAAACTATCTTTTATGAACCAAGCTTTTATTCACAAAAGTATCGAAATAATATGAACTTCTATAACTTTTGGAGCTTTAAAGTATTTTTATTTGTCTGGTCTACGATATAGACTATTTTTTTTATAATCTCATCTGCATAAAAACCAAAGAATTTATAAATTGTTAAGATAGAAACTGACAAATATTTAATAATAATTGAATATAGTATAAATTTTTAACAACATATATACAGGGTTTGTTTTTTACATTTCTTTATAAATTTAATTATATATTGGGTGAATCTTGTTTCCTCAAACATAACCAGGTGAAAAGTGCCAAAATAATTTTGTACTATTTCTTATAAACATTTTGTTCAAATAATCAATATTCATATTGGGATTAACTGCATATTCGTTACACTTTTTCATAAAAATTTTTGTTATCCAACTAAAAAGAAACAGTATTTACCTTATATATATATTATTGAATTGTATTTTTTCACCATTCATTCATTTATATTCTTCATTTTCATATTGAAAACTCGTTATAGAATAGATAATCTTGTGAATATATTCTTCCTACATTATTTAAAACCCAAAATATTACGAAAATTTGTATTTTTGGTCTTTGTTCGTTTCTAAAAAGAGACTTTTTGCTATTGGTTCACAAGTGATTACGAAACTATTGAAAATTAAACGTGAGATTTATAGTAAAAATATAAGAAAACCGAATATCGTAATACGTAGTAAAATGAGCGGGAAACCGTCTTTACAAACGCGGGATTCGTCTTTGGCCGCGTAACCTCGAAGAGAGCTCGTGACAGCGCCGTGCTTCATGCGTGGCAGTGGGGTGGAGTGGAGCAATAATAATGATCTCTCTTATATATATTTTTTTATGTAAAAAGCAATCACTAGAGGGTGTTTCGAGTGGTGCCTGCCATGTGGATATTACTGAACACACCATTTACACTACAACTTCAACAACACCCACAATTACACTGAATTACACTGTCCGACACGCGTTTCGATAAACAAGTTATCGTCTTCAGAGACTGAAGGTAAATCTTCAGTCGATGTGATTGTGAGTGTTGATGTAGTGGTAGTGTAAACAGTATGTTCTTATGAATATCACCAACGGTAACAAAACTTCCAACTTAGCCTGTGGATAGTGATCTTAAACTTCTGTAGATTGTAGTGGGACGTCTGCCTGTCGAGTAGGTCTTGCAAATACTCCTCTAGGTGTGATCATGTTGGAGAGCTCGGGTAGCATCGTTAGTTTCCAGTCAACTCTGTTGCTATCCACCCCATTTTAGAACGGTATTGAAGGTGTATAGAAGAAAGACAGATGCAACCCCTATACCAGCGTTGACCTCAAACCTTTCTGAGGTGTGTTACTGAGCTAATCGATGAATGACAACAAGCCGGACAATCTAAATTTATTTAGAAATGTGACATCCAAATCTAATTTTATTTTTATCCTTGAGAATCTACTAAAACTATTTTGAAGACGTATTAAAATGGATTATAACGTATAGTATGATAAAGGTCTTTTAAATGATTGCGCTAGATGATGATAAACTGCCTGCTATGAACTAATATTTACTTATTGACACCAATTTTTCATAATTATTGTGTTATATGCATATTTGGTCATTGGAAAAACATATTTACTTTATATACCTGACTAGTTGATATTTTGCTCATTTTATATTTAGGCGAAACTTTGTTGTAGTAATAGTAGTAATTTATTAAAAAAACATAGTTCGTATTACTTTAGATACAAATTTTTTGCCTAATTAAAAAATTTAGTACTGTGTCAAGGAATTATAAGAATTGTAGTTCTCCCAACTCAACAGTCTTCCAAGCAGCTAGACAATGTAGTATATTTCTACAATTATTGGTTTCCGGAGCAAAATTTTGTGTACAGCATAAATCATATTTCGGTTAGTATAAATCGCTTAAAATAAATAGGATATAAAAAAAACAACAAGTAGGGAATTATTTTCCTGTATCTTACTGATAATTGTTCGATGAATTGACATGAATATAAAAAGATATGAATCTACTAAATTACAAACATCAAGAAAATGTATTTGTTAGAACTATAATAATTATTTTATGTATACTCAGCTTTTTGTATTTTCAATCATTTTAATTGTGATTTTGTTTGTGATATACTCATAATAATATTGAATTAAATTTTGTTTAAATCGAATCCAATTGTAATACAATTTTCTATAACGCGAACAAAATGTTGCAATTATATGAAGAATCTCCCAATTTAGTATTAATAATAATGCTTAATCAATTATTTTACTATATTTTTACTTTTATACAGAATACTGTTATTTTTTTGTTATTTTATGTTTAAATTTACATCTAGAGATGCGTGTGTACATTTAAAATTAAAAAGAAGTACTCAAATTATATTTCAAATGTTGTATGCATTTTTAATTAAAAAGGCAGTCAACTATAAATGTGTTTTATTTGTATAACCCTTATCATTTTACTATCTCAATGTAGTCCCTAGTAAAATCAACTTTATAATTACAATAGATTTGAAAAAAAACTTTTGTTACTAAATACCTCATATAAAAAGAATGCTATACATTTAGTGATCTTGATTTTAGGTCACTTTCGATTAAAATTTCATTTAAAAGCATATAATATTGACGTCAATTTAAAAAGCTTTTAGACGAAATTTTTAATTAAAAGAGATCTAAAATCAAGATAATAAATTAACAAAACTATATAAAAGAGGTGTAAGAAGTATGAAATTAAAAAAATTCATTATATTTACAAAATATTACTCACTCTTTACTAATAAAGCTGGACAAGGCTCAACTGAAATGATTTTTCAACATAACCTCTCTTCTGTTACTTGAAAGTTATTATTAGTATCCATTATCAACAGGATACAGAAAGAGTCAAAAATTGTTCTTTTGAACAAGAATAATTAATATTTAGAGCAAAATGCACATTAATTAACGTTTATAAGCACAACCTGTTCAAAGAAATTTGGAAAATAAGATTGTTGTCAATGGCAACCACGTTACATTGACAGGGCAAAATGACTTATGACAGGTGATGAAATTTCTTCAAAACTTTTTTTTAAAGACTTTATTCGGGTAGTAACACAGCTACTTAACATTAAATTAAATCAGTTAATTCAAACAATTATCTTATAAATACAATTATTCATTAATTATTTCTATAATTTTTGAAATTAAAGCATTAAAATGGTCGGTATGAATTTGCGAGCCGTTAGCTAAGTCTTCCAGAATTTTATCGACGTTTAATGTATTTTTGTAGGAAGTAATTCTAAAAGCGGAAATTAATATCCCTATTGGCAAATAGAGTCTGCTTTGCATGAGCTTTTTAAATACCTCTAGCGCTTCGTTGCTCACAATATACATGTTTTTAAGCGAATAAAACCAGTGACTTCTTGTTATATAAAGAGCTTCGAGGATTTCGCAACATAACGAGATAATCGATACTCTGATACAGCTTTGCGTTTCAAACTTGGAAATAAAAGTTTTCAAATCATCAACGTCGTTATTTATCGGTAAACTGTAATCGAAGGTTTTGAGAATTTCCATTTCTTTTTGTTTTATTATATTTGTGTGGTAATTTCTGCCTGTCATTCTTCTTAGAATATTTTGAAGTATCTTTATTTTCACGTCTTGAATTCCAACAACTTTACCACAAATGAATATTGTAACTACTACAGTCAGGGCCGGATCATCTATTTCTTCTTCTAGAATAGCCTTTCTTCTGATATATTCTTCTAAAGTATCCACAGAAAAAGCAAAAACATGGTTGTCGTGCCTTAATAAATTACACACGTCTTTCACTAAAATTGTTGTTGCTCTATCTAGTTGAGGTTCCAGATATAACTTCTCATTTAGGAACATTTCTTCTAACCAATCCGTTAGTAATTCGCTTTCAGACGTAATTATATTCATTTTGAAGAGCTTGTGACAAAACTATTCGAAATATGGGGATATTTGTTGTTTGCTATTATTGACATTTATAAACAGAATTTATTCGTATAGGAATACTCATTTTGTAATATATTCATGACGTCATTTCCGTTATAATAGATAAAGTTACTATATCTAGTTGACGTTCCAGATATAATTTCTCATTTAGGAACATTTCATCTAACTAATCTGTAAACAATGAGCTTTCAGATGTAATTATATTTATTTTAAAGAGCTTGTGACAAAACTATTCTAAATATGAGGATATTTGTTGTTTGCTATTATTGACATTTGTATACAGAATTTATTCGTATAGGAATACTCATTCTATAATATATTTATGACGTCATTTTCCGTCATAATAGATAAAGTTTAGTTCTATGGTCTGATTCATTTCTATTATTTACATATAGATGGAGCTATTCTTAATATATATAAATATAGAAAGTATGCAACCTCATAAATATTTTTAGAAATACGGTTGTAATTATACAATATTTATTATTTTTATTGTGTAATAAATGAAAATATGTTATTTACAATAGTCAGACAGTCGTCGACATAATAATCAACGTAAAAATTAGTAGTTTTGAGTCGATCCCTGTAACTCTAGAGTTAAATGGAACCTGTTGATTCCCAACAAGAAAATTTGGAGTTTGCGCGAATTTTCGCTCAAGAAAATCTAACGGTAAATAATATTCTGGATTTCAGTTCCGTTCCTGATGTTTTGCTATCGGTTATAAGGGTGGTCAATACGTTATTTCGCGCGTAAAAACTTTGTGGTTTTCAAACAGTTTTGTTTAATAAATATTTTAATATTTATTGAAAGAAAAAAATTTATATAAATAAAAACAGTAGGTAGAATAATATGCACGATATATTTTTGAAGCTAAATTATAAATTTCAAAATAATTATTTACGTACAACTCTTTTTTATATTTTGTGTTGCGTTTTATAGATTATTTAAAGCATCAGAGCGAGTATTAGTCATTTTACACATTCCTAGTTTTGCCAACATAAAAAACAATCGAATAAATAATTTCACTAATAGATAGGCAACACTAATTATACAGTGTAATCGAGGTTATCTACCTATAAGGATAAATTACTGTTACTACAAGTTATTTACAGTTTTTTAATTATTTGTATTTTGTATTTATATATAACAAATTCAAATCTCAAATCACCGAATTTGTTGGAGTGAATCAACGACAAAAATAAGAAATGATTTAGTGTGGTAAATAATAGAATTTCTCGCAGACGATGGCGTCGTCTTCGGTGATAATGAAATTTCATCCAATCGTTTTTCGTCTCATTCATAACAATATATAAAGACTGTTATTGCTGTGGATAAGCGACGAATTATAGATTAACGCAAGAATTGTCTCTGGTTCACGCTATTTATACAAGGACGATTCAATAATTAAATAACCATGTTATTACGTCGAATAATTTTAATTATCTTATTGATAATCTGGTATATTTTACATAATGTGAATATTCGCGTTAAAACGTTCCACTCAAAATCAATGCTGTATAACAAATTTTTGGTATAAATAATCAACGCGAGAAACCCATAGTCTTACGTCATACCACACCTTAGTTTCGACGATGTTTTTGAACGTCACGTCCGGTCCGTCTAGATTTATTTGGTTTGCTTTTATCTATGTCTTTGTTTACCTTTTTACAAGCGATTCCGCGAAGTTTGTATTAAAAAAATATGTTTGTTTAATGATATTGATATTCAGGGTTGTTTACAATTGAAATGAGGTACGTGGGGTGAAATATTGCCGAGATAAAGTCGGTTTTTGCTGTTTGAAGGCGGTTTTTCAACATTTATTTTGTCTTATCAGAATTTTTCCATATCTACGTTTTTATTTCTATGCAAAATATAAATAAAAGATGATTTTGTGATATGGTCGACCTTGTATTTACATTGTTGTCAGATCTTTCAAATTTTCTTGAAATAAGAAAAATGTTTTCTTTTATAAAATCACGTCAAAATATAATCCGGAGTATTTATTTAGATATTTTAGTTATTTTATAAAATGTATAATAATTTAATACAAATAGGAACTAAATTATGGTTCAATGTCCTACATTTCATGCCACGCCCCCTATACGCCATAGGGGGCGTGGTAAATTATTTTAAAAGTGTCTAGTGTTACTCAAGGCGGAAAGAAAACATAATTAATTCTTTTATATAGATTTTTTTTCTATACTTTTTCTTCTGAAAATCCTTGACAAATACTGAAAAGTAACGTTTCCTGTACATAAATATTATAATATAGTAGTTATATCTACATTTACGAGGCCTTTCACATAAATAAACTTTTCTGGGGTCAGGTACTTCTGGGACCATCCTCGTATATTATATTAAAATGATATAGAAGCTTTCTAAATTGTCAAATATGTCATATGTCAAAAATTCTCAAATACATAAAGTATGATAAGTTTCATTATATTATCTAATAAACGTAATATCTGACAACACTGTAATTTCACAGAAACCTTTAATTGAGTACTAGTTCTATATACTAGGTACATACTTTTGCCGATTAGTGTAGAGCACTAATTTTTCTTAATTATCAGGATATATGACATTAATTTAGTACAAGTAAAATCGTTGTTTTTAAAACAATTATTGTTTACGTCTTTTGAGCTGGGCGACTGTATATTCATATATACTACGACGCAGCAAAATGCTTTTTTGTATTCTATTCCATAAGATGAAAATTATTTGGAATGAATAGTTGAAATTTAGATATTGATCAGTTCTTGCAAACGAGGCGTTTCATAAGTCTTATTTATGATTGTTCTGTTTTGTAAATATGACATTTAAAATAGGTCATAAAATGTAACTCTAATATAAATAGAAAAAAAATCACGTCAAAATATAATCCGGAGTATTTATTTAGATATTTTAGTTATTTTATAAAATGTATATGAATTTAATAAAAATACGAACTAAATTATGGTTCAATGTCCTACATTTTATGATGGCGTATAGGGGGCGTGGTAAATTATTTTAAAAGTGTCTAGTGTTCCTCAAGGCGGAAAGAAAATATAATTAATTTCGAAATATTTATTTTATTATATACACATTAGTATTAAGTTTATTAATCATCTTGTTTATAGTCCATTCGAACTAAATTAAATGTTCAATATACTAAAAAAAATCGACGGGAATAAATTTTATTTGTGATAGATGATGATGCGAATTTCAATCGGGCTGATAATAATGACTTTAAAAATTTCGCTTGCTTCCGATAACACGAGTTTCCGAAACGAAATCACGTGCTCCGGTCCCACAGGAAAATTGAAAGAAAATAAAAGTTCACCGAACTATTCCGTGTTATACGAATACCTTAAGGGAACTGGAGCTCACAATTTTAGTGAATCGGTGACGATAGGTTTCCTAGGGGTATACAGACAGGCTCAGGTTGTTCTTGGAGCGTTGCCGTTAGCGGTAGAAGCAGTTAACGAAGACAAAGGTAGGTTAAAATAGTGTTTCGTGTCACACATATCAAAAAATAATTCATTTATAAGATACGAGTTTTTAACAACCTGATGTAATTATCAATTATCAACAGTAAAAACTAAGATTGTATATAAAAGCCTCACTATATGACTAATTAATAAAATTGAGTGAACTAATTTAAAAATAAAACGAAATTTTACTGCACTATTATACCAACGCTGTCATTTTACACTTCTACAAATTGAATGCCGACATTTTTAAAACGGTTAGTAGATGAATTTGTGTTCCGCGCCTGCATGAATCATGGCCGATAAAGGCATATTTTCACGAGTCGATCTATATTAATCGATTAAATTCGTAAGATCTAGGTTGAAATTGAAAAAGTTTACATAGTAGACAATGCAAGTTTAGTAGTAATAGAAAATAGTGTAAAAATGATTTTTCAATTTGTTTCCGATTTAGTAATTAATACAATCGTTTTATTGAGTCTCGTGAAAATACGCCTTAAGAAAAGCAAATCATCTACCAGACAACATAAAAAAGTATCAAAGTTCATCGAATTTGAATTTCGTATCTCAAGTTTGGTTGGAAATTTCATTCTAACGTTATTAATCTTCAATGTTTGTTCGAGACTTTCGTTTAGGTAAATACCAAGACACAAATCTCAACTTTAGCATTACCATAAATAAATTAACTTCAGAAATGTTAAATTTGAAAATAATGAACATAAAAAATATCTTAAAAAAATAATAAATAAAATTGTTCATTGAACTGTATTTCAGTAATCAAATACTGCTTTCTGATTATTCTATGATTTAGTTTAAACTTTTTTTATTTAAATATACTTATTGAAACATTATGCGCATGCCCAAAAATGAAATGTGCTTCTTTGTAACGACAAGTGAATTTGGTTTAACTAAAACGATCGATATTTCAAAATATCGATTTTTTTTTAGAAAATAATCGATTAAAATCTGTAATCTGGAAATATTCAGAGTTTATTGCTTTTTTATATTTCATATTAATTTTATTTATTATAATAGGAGACCACCTACAAAAAAAAAGATAATTTTTTCAAATTTGAGCATCTAAACTTCTGTCGTTAGAATATTCCTTTTCCAGACCTCCTACCAGGTCGTCGTTTGAGTTACATAGCAGCTGATATTGGTACTAATCCACCAGAACTCGGTTTATATCTTCGCAAATCATCTTTAGCTGCACAAGCTATTAGAGTCATGACTGAGATGAGAGATAACGGAACGGTGGCATTTATAGGACCTGACGACACGTGTTCTTCGGAAGCTTTAGTGGCGGCGGCTTGGAATTTACCGATGATTTCTTATGTATGTATAAGAAAAATGATCAAATGCACATATAATCAAATCGAGATTCCTCTTGACATCGTATATAACAAATACTCGAAATGAATCAAACACAGATCACCTATATTTGGATAGTTTACGATATTTGGTCTAATTGGCGCCATCTAGAGATTCAACCGTTAATTATTAATTTGACATGCGTCATTGAATAACAAGTGAAAATAGAACTTGAAACAAACATTGTTCATATCCGGCAGCCATCTTGTAAAACGTGTGAAATTTTTAAGATATGGGAATAAATGCTTAAATTAATGCATTCGTATAGTAATACTCAATATTCTAAAGATTTTCAAAAAAATTATCACTGTAATAAGTAAACAAAGACTTTCAAAAAGGCAAAAATAATATATAAACAGCATAAATCACAATGAATGATCACAATCGTTTTATGAGTAATATTATACATCAACAATGCACTATCAACATAAAATTATTTATTTTTCTTAATTTTTGCTAACCCAATGTCCGTTCAAGCTAACAGGCATACCCATATTATAAAACTTTTAACATTAAAATAATTGACCTTGAGACAATTGGTTCACGATCAAACCATTAAGAAAACGAAATGGCTACTGTTACTTCCCCGTTTGCATAAATATTTCCACTATTTGATTATGTGAAAATATATTTTTTGTGCTTTAATTTTAATTAAACAGTTGCAAATTATTTTTTTTTTTTAATAAACTATCTGTCCTGATGTGAGTATCTATGTTTTTTGTTTGTCTATGTTACAAATTTAGACGTTATATGTATAAGTAAAGAAGAGGAAGGAAGTTGGATGTCAGACAGGTGATAATTTCAAGTTTCCGCTTAATGAGAGTTAATGAATTTATTAAAATACAATTACTGGCGTGATTAATAGTTTTAATATTAATTAAAGTAGGATATCGAATGCAGTTTCTTGTTATTTTATACATAATGTCAAAGTAGAAAATTTGTTTAATTCAATTAAATCAAAATCTAATACTTTTTCAATATATATCAGCTTGTGGACATCGGAACTTTGTCTCCAACCAGTAAGTTAATTAAATATCGAGTTCGACTATTTAGTGAGGATTATATACATTAACGGCATTGAATGTGCCGTTTTTCATTTACTTGTTTTTGTTTATATTCGTGATGTTTTTGTCGATTCGGGTGTTAAGACCTAATGGAAATAACGGCTTTTGTAAATTTCTACTAGATCAACTTATTTAATCAGAAAACATTGATTAAATTTAAAAGAGAGATTTTTTCATATATTAATTCCATTTTATGGGTTGATTATATTTTTTGCCACGTCATCGTATAACAAACCATAGAAATAAAAATAGAATAAGTGGAATCGTAACAATAGCACCACTCGAAACTTCGACGTCATGACGAATCAGAATATAGTAGTGAGAGATAGAGCATAGTAAACTAACGTTATTTTTCTCTGCATGAATTTAGGAAGTTTGCTCTCTCTGTCTTTAATATTAATTCTATGGTACAAACAGTTTCTAAATTTTTTATTTCTTTACAAAAACAAAAATTCATAATGGTGTGAATGATTTACTTCGAAATAAAAGCTAGATGCCCCAGTAACCTTGAATCGATTTTATAAAAACATTTGTTTTTTTTTTCTCAATAACCAAATAGCGATCTATCACATGATTATTCGATTGAAATTATTTACTCAGAAAATCGTTTCCTGACGTATATTTTAAGAACCTTTTCGAGAACAAATTTTCGCTTTCTCAATTAACTACAAAATGGAGTCGGTATGAAGATTGAATGTGTAATATTAAAGCCGAAAATTGGAAAGCATTGCATCAATGTAACATTATGTAAATTTCGTAAACGATTTTCATTATTAATTATAAAGGAGTCTTGACAAGCGTTCGTCATTTACGGATAACACATTATAATAAATCAGATTGTCTGGAATATTTCAGGTATTGAATTTCTATTCAAATTGATGTATGTATGACAATAATTAATGAAAGGCATTTAGTTTTTCCGAATATCGTGTTACGATTAAAGCAATGTTTCGATAGATAATAGATTTATGTTAATTTCGGATTGGGTGATTTGAATATAGATACGATGGAAGAGGAAAATATCCATCGTACAATCAAAATCCGATATTTAATCACAGTAGATCTCCCTAACGGTACGTTAATTAATTAATAAGTAGGTGGGAGGATAGGAAAACTTGAAAAAATATCTCTTTGATGTTTGCTAACGGTTCCTTGATTATACAAGGTATAGTCGTTACAATATATAATTTAATTAATGATGATGGTGACGTTGGTTGATTATACAGGGTATAGCAAAAACGTTCTATGGCAAAAAGTCATTAACTAGTAACGTTTTAATTAGAGAGAGACAAATAACACGATGTTGATCAATATACTTTCGTTGATACTACAGGGTATAGTCATAACTTTCGAATGGCGCCAATTAAACGATACTTAATGATGATATAATAGTTTATACAGTGTGTAGTCATAACTAAGGATTTAAGTTTTATGAATGGCTTTAGAATGAGAATTCGTTAATACTTTTACGATTAGTTGATTATACAGGGTATATCCATAACTAAAGCTGTAAATGTCAAAGTTGAATTATCATATAATTTGTTAATAATGGTACGTATACAGGGTAAATCATAACTAAGATTTTAAATGTGGCATTACTACTACTATAGCGTACCTTTTGAGGTTTATACAGGGTATAGTCGTTCAAAGGCATTTATTTAACGAAAAATCTGGGAATATCAAGATTTTTAGTGAAAAAAATATGAATTAATTATAAGAAAATGTTTCGAAAGATATATTATCGACCACGAAAGTTATAAATTTAATAAAAATTTGAATAAAACGGTTGGAATGATGCCACCCACAATTTTTTAAGCATTTCCATTTAAAAGAAAACCTTTAGAAATATACGGCTGCCGAAAAGAAACTTTTTATGAGTGTACTTACAACAAATTAAATTTTTATTTTCGCCCAACTGAGTTTTTTCATTACTTTTAGTCTTTATTTCAATGACCTTATCGCTGTTATTAGTTCTAAAGTTAACATTATCTCTTTAATCACCCAGACACTCGATTATTCAATTTCCATAAACTTGCTATAGACATAATTTTGTATACAGTGAAAAAAATTATGAGAGTGTCTACAAAAAAGGGAAATTTAAGTAATTAAAAGTATATTTAATGTATTAATTGACCATGGGTCTACGTAATCATAATTCATAAGCTCGATAAACACAAATATTGCAAAAAACGGCTAAACAGGTTGATATAGTACTAAAATTTCATATAACCCTTGGTTTAAGTACCCAACCCTTAATTTTTTCCATAAATTACATAAAACTCTGTATATTACAATAAGGTAAGGGGATGTTCGTCAAATCGAACCTAATCTAAAAACTTTTTACGTAATTTATGATAAAATATTGATCCCATAACTTAATTTCAAAGAATGTCTACCCAAATAACAGTGTTGCCTTTTAATTCGAATGAACTGGCGTCTACTTTTGTCAGATTTTTTCGATTAACAAGCCGATTGGGATCGATCGTCACTTCTTATATATTGATATCTTTTGATGTGTATTAAATCAAACTCCAGCATACGTTTTAGTTCAATATGACATCACAAATTGATTTTTTTCATTAATTTTAATAATATTACTTCATGTTCTCTCTACTGAACCGGAATAATTCTTACTCGAGAAGATATTCGTCTTCTTAAAGCACTCAAATAACTACAAATAGGATTTTGTGAATCAAATTAATTAACTGCAAATTGTTTTCATATTTATACGAAGTTTACGACCTCAAGAGTATTTTATTTTTCGAAATTGAGTTACTTTACGATGTCATTTATTAGGTAGACTATATTTTAATCAAATGGAATAATAAATATATATATATATATATATATATATATATATATATATATATATATATATATATATATATATATATATATATATATATATATATATCAGTTTAACAAGATTTGATTTTCAAATTTCGTATTGGAAAATAGAATGATATGGTATTAAAGAAGCAATTACCGCCGTTAGGTACGATTAATACCATCTAGCGGTATGAATTTGAATTATTCATTTGATATCTCTCATATAAAACAAGAAATTTTAAATTCTATCGATAGTGTATAATTAAATTGTTCTCTTCCGCGTGTTTACACGAATAATTCAGTAATTAGATATTGGGATTACCCCGTAATAAACACAGTTATAGAAAATATTGGATATTTTCATACTTATTAAAAACTACTAATTTCTGACCTGACATATGACACATGTAATACTGGTCAAGATCAACCAAATAAGACGGACGGAAAACTGAATGACAATTACAATATATTAGAGGGAAAATTTGTTGATAATAAAATTTTTTTATAAAAGTAAAGATTGTTGAATAAAATGTGGTAAAAAAGCTCAAATATACGGCGTAATTAAACAGTCCAACATTTTCATGCTTAATTCTTCTAGTTATAATGATAATTACTTAGAAATATTGTGAAAACACAATTTTTTATCAATATTTAAAATAACCTCAATAAAATATCAATAATCAGTAGCCATTTTGTAAAACGTTTCAAATTTTTGTAAGGACACGGGAATAAATTTAAAGATAATGCATTGTAATGGCAACAATGAAATTTTCCTTTATATTTCTTACAAATTTATACTAACAGAGTTTTAACTAAAAATAGAAAATTAACTCGAATTCAAATCACCTCCGTAAACCATTTATAAAATAGGTAATTTGTGGTCTTACTAGTTTAGTCTAACGTTTTTTTTTTTTGGATATCATATCTCTTATATAATGAACTCGTTTTTTAATGAAATTTTTTCAACTCCAGAGATGCGGTGAAACAAAAGTATCAAATAAAAGACTTTTCTTTACATTCGCAAGGACTTTACCGCCATCTAGTAAAGTATCGAAAAGCGTCGTCGCTCTGTTACGTGCTTTTGATTGGCACACTTTCGTAGTAGTTTCCGGAGCACATCCAGCGTCTGGAAGTGAAGTCCAGGAAGCCATAAAAGTAAGTTATTTATTTTGGCGCAGCTCTTTTTATATCTATGGTCGTTAATGTACAATATATAGATATACGTCGTTTCAACTCATCGCTTTTAGTTTATCTATTAACAAAATGGTTGTCCAGTCCAGTGTAACTATTTCAAATTATAGATTAGTCTCGGATTGATCCCGAATTTCTTGTCGCAACAAAGTATCATAGAACTACACGGAATTTTGTTCTATTTACAGGAGCAATCGCTATTCCATGGACTTACAATTACTGACACGAAACGTTACTCTGATTATATTCCAGAGTACATTGAACAAATGGACAAAATCGTTGCAGAAACTTATAAAATAACCAGAGGTAAGTACTACACACTGTTGCCACCTCTCTTGCATTTTCGTGAAAATCTCTTTTGAGCAATAGCATTCGTATAACACGTTCTGATTACGTTCACCATTAAAAACGTCAAACTTTATGAGGAAAATGTCATAATTGACATATTCACATTAGTATTGCCATACCTCAAAACTTAAGAAGCAACCCTCGTAGAGATTCACCGAGCTACGATTTAATTATAAAAAGAACGTTTTTACCCGAATCAGTAATTTGAGGTTATTCCTTTGGGACAGTTTGGATGTTTCCGTTACTCAGGAAAAATAAAATCCTGATTCCTTAATTTGAAAATCACGTGCTAAACACGTATATCGTTTATCGAATACGTGACTACCCCCTGGCACCCAAATTTCAATAAAACTCCACCAGAATTTTGTAGATAAAACATTGAAAAAATAAAATAAAAGATGATCTAGTAACTAACACGTAGCATGATTAATTTCTTGTTTTATTTATTACTAATATCAATAAATGCTTGCCTTATTGCAGTTTATGTATTTGTGGGCGAACATATCGCGTTAATAGATTTTGTAAAATGTCTACAAAAACGAAAATTATTGGAATCTGGTGATTACGTCGTCATCTCCGTAGACGACGAAATATATGATCCGAACAGACGGATGGAGTTAATGCGAAGAAGTGAGTTTTAATATTTCATATATATACAAAGCATTATTCGAATTGAATTTACGCTTATAGCACCTGTGACATGCATTTAGAAGGCAACAAAATTTTAAAAAACAATGTATAGAAATAAGTAATTGCATTTTTTAAAATATACTCTGAATACTGAAAAACTATTGTACAAAAATGATGTTACCTTTTTTGTTTCCAATTAGTCCCGAAAGAAAACCAGGATGTAAGATTATCTTCTTATTTTCGGAATTGTCGCAATACGAGAAAAACAAACTTCAATAACTTTGCTGAAAATCATCCAAAAGACAAGCATAAAGACCTCCATTTTGTTTTCCAATTAAAGTTTTCTGGTAACGCCATTGTAGAAGTTGTTTTAAGTAACATTTTCTTGGTTTTCCAGTTGCTCACTAGTGTCTTGATTGGAAGTTATGTGGTAAAAGTTGATAATAATCTTTAATATGCGGTTTACAACACTTTTTATGAACGTAGGTATTTCTTAGTTGTATAGGGTTTTCGGCTTCATAAAACACCGGGAACATGAAAAACACTCTATCTATATTGAATTTTAAAACGGGTTCACAAGTGATTATAACAAATGAAAAAGAAACACCAGATTGATAGTGAAAATATCAAGTATTGTATCACTTAAAAAGCGCGGGAAACTATTATGGCTGCGTAATCTTCACCGTTTTGCACTCCATTATAAACTGATCCCGCGCTGACAGATCGATAGCAACTCGATAAAAATCTGTGACAGTGGCGTACCTCAGACGATGCAATGGGATCTTATTTTCGAAATTGCTGAGAAACGAGAAAACAAACTTTGATGACTTTGTTCAAAATAATTCTAAAGACAAGCATCAAATTATAAAAGAACACCATTTATCTTATATCTCGTTAATGTTCTGATGATAATATGGAAAAGAAACATAAATTCAATCACTTTGGGAAAGTTTGAGGAATTTCATATAAACGATGATTTCTCATATTCAAACTAATTTATTGCTATATCAACTTCATATAATTGACTAATAGTGATTGAAAACTAATTACAAACATTATAATCTAATTACACAGATAATAATTATGATATTCGCTTTCGTTTGTGATCACTCTTGTTCTGCGACCCTGTCACCCTGCGACAGGGTCGTAGCAACCAAATTAACACATTTTTAAATTGCAATAGTTCAAATGAGATAGGTCCTATTACAAGTATAAGTACTTCAACCCACTGCATCGTTTAAGGCACGACACTGGCACGAGTTTTTATCGAGCCATCGATCTCGCGGGATCAGTTTGTTCAGAACTATGAATGTTACCCGACCATAGACAATTTCCCGCGCTTCATTACTTGATATTATACTTAATATTTTTATTATCAATCTCATGTTTCTTTTTCACTTATTATAATTACTTGTGAATCGGTTTCCCGTGTTAGAATTCAATATCAATAGTGTTTTTTATGTACCCGGTGTTTAATAAAACCGAAAATTATAGACAATTAAGAAAACACAAGTTCAACACATGTGAACTGCATGTTGAATATTATTTTCGACTTTTACTGTGAAATTTGTGAAATTTGTTCAAATAAAGAAGCTAGTAGGAAACTGGAAAACCAAGAAAGGTCAGTTTAAACTAATAAAAAACAAGTTCTAGAGAGATCATTTTTGTAGTAAATAAACTTTCGTTGTTAAGAATAAATAGCTTTTTCTAAGTGATTCGGTATTCAGAGAATAACAAAACAATGCATTTTAGTATTTTACATTCAATATTTTTTGCCTTCTGCCACCCAATTTCTGGCAAACAATTTTTTTTCTTCAAATATCATGAATATGAGTTGCTTTAACACTTTTTATACTTTCGCTTTTCTGCTTTTGATTCCTAAACTATAAAATATGTCATTATAAACATTTACGTCGAAATAACGACACTTTTTTTTTAACAGCTTCGACATTGTGTTTTCTTAATGGGATTCTTTTATGACTTCATTGAATTTGGACGTGCACGTAAACGTTCTTTATAATGTTTAAGGTTTCAAACGAAAGTCAATTTGAAAATTGATATTTCACACATATATAGAGTGAATATTTCGTTAAAATTAAAATTCTGATAGAGCAAATAAACTTGAAACCTTGCTCAAAAATCTACACGGTAATTAAATTATCAGATAGGTCATTAACCCCACAGTATTCGTCTCTCAATTGTTTCTTCTTCTTTTTTTTTATAAGAAATAATTGAAATATGTTTTGAAGTCATCATCAAATCATTTTTTTGCTTCAGTACTTGATTTAGTAGTACTAATTATGATCCACAGATTATTTGGATCCGTTTCTGAATCAAGAAAATTGGGGAAACATCAGCGATGTGATGGGATTTCGATCGGTATTGAAACTAACACCTTCTCACCCCAGAAATCCAAATTATAAGTGAGTAAATGCGTTGTTTAAGTATATTAGATTGGGAAATATTTTATTATAAATTACAAATAAATAATTGTTAAAAAAAGATCGATCTTCGAACATAACACTTATTAACTATAAGAATCTAAACTGTGTACGATTCCAATTAAGTAAAAACAATCTACACTGTTGTCAGATTTCATTCTATTTAATGACAAGCGAAACAACAAGGAATTCACTATAAATCAGTTCAAATGTTGTCAGATTTCGTAACAAGCGTTGTTTTTTAATTATTATAAATTTTTTTTTGTAATTTAGGTGGGTTATTTTTCTATAACCTATCAAATTTTCACTTTTTGATCTCCGCTAGTATCTAATATACAGGGGATTGGAGTTTTTTTATATTTTTCTTCATTAAAATGACATAATTATCTAATATTACTAATAAATCCATAACTGTCAAAAATCACCTTCAAAAAAGAAGAAAACAACTATTTCCCTGGCTAATGCCTCGACGAAAATTGAATTACATCTCTTCTGAAGAGCTTTAGAGTTGTAACCGCTGACTAGTTTCGACGTTATAACGTCTCATTAGAGTGGTATAACAAACAAAGTTAAACATTCGTCATCGAACGCTCTCTGGCGCCATCACGAAGTGTTTTCGTAGTGGGATTGTGGCAAAATATGCCCTGCACTCGCAAGAGCGCGGTTCAAACACCTGGGCAAGCTTCCAATATTCCATTTTCAATCTATATATGACTTAAAACCAATCAACAATTTATTTTTCCTTGTTTTTCTTATTATCCACAGATACATTTGCGAGCAAATCAAATCGACATCGGCCAAGCCTCCATTTTGTGTTCCATATCATCATAAAATATTCGATAGCATATCTGTAAGTGTTACGCAAGTTTTTAGCATGCTGTGTTTTTGCTTTAGGAAAAAAACTTGAATGTTTTACATTAAAAATGGTTTCGATAAATTATGAGTTATAGTTTCACGTGTAATTTCGATTCTGCTATACAAACGAAGGCAACGGCTACACTGGTTTGTCAACAGGCATTGTAGACATCGCAATTGAACGAATAGGCTTCGGGGTAAACAGCTGACAGGAATACTTGTTTGTCTATGTTCTCTCCTACTACAACGCTCGTTTCTTCTCTTTTCTCTCTCTCTCTCTCTCTCTCCAAATTTTGTTATTGTTGCTTCCTTTTGACATATGACAACGCAGCTTTTTTTTGTCTTTATTTTGCTTTTCTCCAAATTCCCGGTCTTTATTTTCGATTATATCGTACTCTGCCCATTCTCCTCCATTATGGATAAGTTTTATCAAGTTTTCTTCTTCTTTTTTTCTTCAGATACTTCTTCCTGCATTTCTTCCATTTTTTATTCTCTGCTTTTTTCATAATTTCTCCTTTAATCTCTGTTGCTGCTTTTCTTTTTTTTTTTTGGAACTTTCCCAAAAGAAGGGTACATACTATACAGGGTGTCCCACGACGAGTTTATAAAACTATCTGTATATTGTAAAATACTTATAGTAAGATCATGAAAATTTCTACGTTTAGGTTTTCGGATACGATCTTTTTAACTAAAATATTTTCAAAGATGGCCGACTTCCGGTAGAACCGGAAGTCGACTATAACTTTGTTATTTTAAATAGAACACCCTGTATATTAATACATTTTTGAAATCTACGTAAAATTTTAGTATACTTTTGTTTAAAACCTTTTTTCGAAAAATGCATACTTTTTGAATTATTAATTTTTTTGTGAAAATTGCAGACCCTTATAAATTATTTTTTTATGAGGATACCTTTAAAGTTATGAAAATGGTTTCTGTTCAGTTGCTTTTAACAAGGTCAGACGTATTTGAATCTATGTTTAAAATTTTTTCTTTTTATACAGGGTGCGTATAAAAAGTGTTCAAAGTTTAACTTCATAAATATCAATTTTTTTCATTTTTTTAAATGAGATTACCCGGTTTTTCTATTTTAATGCCTTCAGGGGTATAAAATTATGCAAATTCATGTATATTTTCCTATATCTAAACCTTACCGTTATCCAGATATTAACCTGCATCTCTAAAAATTTCGAGAAAACATTTAATATCTGGATAACTGTAAGGTTTAGGTATAGGAAAGTATACATGAATTTGCCTTATTTTTTACCCCTGAATGCATTAAAATAGAAAAAACCGGGTGGTTCTATTGAAAAAAATGAAGAAAATTGATATTTATGAAGTTAAACTTTGTACACTTTTTATACACACCCTGTATAGAATGAAAAATTTTTCAATATAGATTCAAATGCGTCTTACCTTGTTAAAAGCAACCGAACAGAAACCATTTTCATAACTTTAAGGGTATCCACGTAAAAAAATAATTTATAAGGGTCTGCAATTTTCACAAAAAAATTAATAACTCAAAAAGTATGCATTTTTCGAAAAAAGTATTTAGACAAAAGTATACTAAAATTTTACGTAGATTTCAAAAATGTATTAATATACAGGGTGTTCTATTTTAAATTACAAAGTTATAGTCGACTTCCGGTAGAACCGGAAGTCGGCCATCTTTGAAAATATTTTAGTTAAAAAGATCGTATCCGAAAACCTTAGCGTAAAAAAATTTTCATGATTTTCCTATAAGTATTTTGCAATATACAGATAGTTTTATTAACTCGTCGTGGGACACCCTGTATAAGCTCCGCTCGCGGCAATGCTATTCCGGTTATTATTGCTTCTTATTCTTATAATAAAAACTGCTTATCGCGCTCCTTTCATATAGATTCACACGGATTTAATCAAAAAATTTATCAACGCGATATAACTCGGGTACAAATTGTATTTAACCAGTCTGGCGGCGGTGTTTTGCGAATTCTCCGTTCCCTAGACGAAAATGAGAAAAAATTTCATTTCAGGTACCCATTCAAGCGGCGTATTTATACGACGCCGTCATGATTTACGCGCGAGCTCTTACGGAAGTTTTCGAAAATAACGAAGATCCACGAAACGGTACCGCCATTTTAGATAGGATCATCAACAGATCCTACCACTCTATACAAGGATACGATGTAAGTTTTTCCCTATTAGGAAATATGAGAATCGTTTGAAAAGTTTCCTACCCACAACGAATCGTTCAACAGGGTGGAAATTTGAAAAACGGGCTCTGTTGACGACGCGACGCGCTCTAAACGACCAGAATCCTCCATTGAGGATCAATTAAACCTTGCGCGGGGTGTGTGTGTGTGTTATCTGGAACTACTCGACGATTTACGTGGGCAAATGGACAACGATCCAACATCCGGCATTTCCTGCAAGATGGTACTTCACCTTGATGTTCATTTTGGAGAATATACGGCCCGCGCGGTCATGCGAACTGTGATTTCTTCCTGTGGGACCTTCCAAAGGACTCTAACTGAGGAAAATCACGATTTTTGTGGTGGAAAAACATGTTTTGTCTCTTTGTTAAGTAGGAAACTTTTCAAACAAGTCTCGTTCGACTCGTATTATTCAATTTCCCCATCAGGGTCCAGTTCCAGAAATTTTTGATCAGTCGGTTTTCGTGGCGATTGTCTCATCAGAGCAGGACGACAAGTAGACGCTGTCGGTGACGAATAAAGGAATGTTTCCACCATTTTCTTTCAGTGGGACAACTCGCTGGTGCTCTGGTACAATCTCAAAGTTCATTTTATCCCCTAGATAATAAAAAAACCCCCCAAAAAATGATCTAAACTCCTAGTTAGACGTGTTTTTTGCTCCAGTTCGCAGGAAATTCGTTGGATACCAATTTTAATGCTTTACAGGTATTTATAGACGGAAATGGGGACGCGGAAGGTAATTTCACTGTTGTAGCTCTGCTCGATGACAAAGAGATGAACGGAACGATCCGCATGAGCATGCAACCGGTCGGATATTTTCAATACAAACCCAACGGAAGTAATACAATGTTCGCTTTACCCGTAAGTGATTTTTTCGTTATTAGTCCGGTAAACAGCGGTTTTAATCCCATATTTTAATAATCAAAGTCCAAAGAGTCGGGTGGTTGGGACGTGTTTGGGATACTTGGGGGGTGGTATTTTTATTGTAAATTATGAAATTTCCTGTTGTATTGGAAATTGCAGGAATTTAAATATTTCGATTTGGATCGTCCCATACAATGGGTTGGTGGGAAATTACCACGCGCGGAGCCGAAATGTGGTTTTAAAGGGGAGAAATGTATTTATAAAATCGATTGGAGATTGGTGGCTACTATGGTACTTGTATCGACTATAGTAATAGTGGGAGTATTGTTTGCAGTGAGGTGAGTTGATTGTTTTTTTTTCCAAGAAAAAAAATTTCGTTTGAATCGTACCAAAACGACTTGAAACGATTAAATCTCGAGGTTTCGAAACGAAGGCTAACGAGTCGAACTTTTCTATATATCTCCGTAAATATTGATTTTAGAGAAAAATGTTTCAAATAAAAAATGAAGTTTGTAAAAAGTTGTAGAAAAAAGATTATAACCATTTTTTACGTAAACCTATTCTATTGGCTGCTACGACAACCTAAAATGGCTGACGCTTTGCGTGATAAAAACTACTGGTATATTTTCGATCATAACAGCCAAAAAAATAGGTTTATGTAAAAAATGTGTTGAACCTTTTTTATAAAGCTTTTTGTGAGCTACATTTTTTGATTGAAACAATTTTCTCTAAAATAAATATTTTCGGAGATATTTTGAAAAATTTTATGAACAGGGCTTTGCGTGAAAAAAACTCCTGGTGTATTTTCGATCATAACAGCCAAAAAAATAGGTTTACGTAAAAAATGTGTTGAACCTTTTTTGAAAAGCTTTTTGTGAGCTACATTTTTTGTTTGAAACAATTTTCTCTAAAATAAATATTTTCGGAGATATTTTGAAAAATTTTATGAACAGGGCTTTGCGTGAAACAAAACTCCCGATATATTTTCGATCATAACAGCCAAAAAAATAGGTTTACGTAAAAAATGTATTGGACCTTTATTCAAAAGCTTTTTGTGAGCTACATTTTTTGTTTGAAACAATTTTCTTTAAAATAAATATTTTCGGAGATATTTTGAAAAATTTTATGAACAGGGCTTTGCGTGAAACAAAACTCTTGATGTATTTTTGATCATAACAGCCAAAAAAATAGGTTTACGTAAAAAATGTGTTAAACCTTTTTTGAAAAGCTCTTTATGAGTTTCATTTTTTGTTTGAAACAATTTTGTCTAAAATAAATATTTTCGGAGATATTTTGAAAAATTTTATGAACAGGGCTTTGCGTGAAACAAAACTCCCGATATATTTTCGATCATAACAGCCAAAAAAATAGGTTTACGTAAAAAATGTATTGGACCTTTATTCAAAAGCTTTTTGTGAGCTTCATTTTTTGTTTGAAACAATTTTCTTTAAAATAAATATTTTCGGAGATATTTTGAAAAATTTTATGAACAGGGCTTTGCGTGAAACAAAACTCTTGATGTATTTTTGATCATAACAGCCAAAAAAATAGGTTTACGTAAAAAATGTGTTGAACCTTTTTTGAAAAGCTCTTTATGAGTTTCATTTTTTGTTTGAAACAATTTTGTCTAAAATAAATATTTTCGGAGATATTTAGAAAAATTTTATGAACAGGGCTTTGCGTGAAACAAAACTCCTGATATATTTTCGATCATAACAGCCAAAAAAATAGGTTTACGTAAAAAATGTGTTGAACCTTTTTTGAAAAGCTCTTTATGAGTTTCATTTTTTGTTTGAAACAATTTTGTCTAAAATAAATATTTTCGGAGATATTTTGAAAAATTTTATGAACAGGGCTTTGCGTGAAAAAAACTCCTGGTGTATTTTCGATCATAACAGCCAAAAAAATAGGTTTACGTAAAAAATGTGTTGAACCTTTTTTGAAAAGCTTTTTGTGAGCTACATTTTTTGTTTGAAACAATTTTGTCTAAAATAAATATTTTCGGAGATATTTTGAAAAATTTTATGAACAGGGCTTTGCGTGAAACAAAACTCCCGATATATTTTCGATCATAACAGCCAAAAAAATAGGTTTACGTAAAAAATGTATTGGACCTTTATTCAAAAGCTTTTTGTGAGCTTCATTTTTTGTTTGAAACAATTTTCTTTAAAATAAATATTTTCGGAGATATTTTGAAAAATTTTATGAACAGGGCTTTGCGTGAAACAAAACTCTTGATGTATTTTTGATCATAACAGCCAAAAAAATAGGTTTACGTAAAAAATGTGTTGAACCTTTTTTGAAAAGCTCTTTATGAGTTTCATTTTTTGTTTGAAACAATTTTGTCTAAAATAAATATTTTCGGAGATATTTAGAAAAATTTTATGAACAGGGCTTTGCGTGAAACAAAACTCCTGATATATTTTCGATCATAACAGCCAAAAAAATAGGTTTACGTAAAAAATGTGTTGAACCTTTTTTAAAAAGCTTTTTGTGAGCTACATTTTTTGTTTGAAACAATTTTTTCTAAAATAAATATTTTCGGAGATATTTTGAAAAATTATACCAACAGGGCTGGGATATAAACGAAATTTTTTAAATATTCTTCAATGTGGAACAAGATTTGACAAAAATTTCCCAAAATTGGGGGAGGGGGTTAATCTTTCCGGAAGTTTTTTCCAATTTTTAGTAGAAAAACCCGTCAAAAATGTTCAACATTAAGAATAAGGTACGTGGTTATGAATGAAACCCATTTTGGAAGTGAAAAAAAAATAATTTACGAGCGATCGGAAGTCGTAAACTAGAAGGGGGAGATTTTTTAGAGTAGCATGAAATCTCACGTTTTAAGAGTAATTTTTCAAAATTATATCCATCGCAAAACATAGAATTAAAAACATTAATCGTTTTCCAAGTTATCACAGTTAATTACATTGTCAAACTGTGACTGAAATATTTGTAATTAACAAGTTTAATTAAATCGGTTGGTGGATGTCGACGGTATTTTAATTACATTCGCTCTCAAATTTTTCTTAGATATACCAAGTTGTTCATTAAAAGATTCATCCTTCAACACGAAGAGATCGATTTTATAGAAGTCGGTACCAATTCAAAATTAGATAAATACCTTCAAAAAGAAAACAACCCCTTCGATACAATCAGAAAAACTATTTTTAACGGTAGATTGGAACGTGTAAACGTCTATTTGACAGTTCTGACAGTTCTGCTCCGTCGTGGCACTAGAAAAACGAAATTTGTGATAGAGTCGGCCAAGCAGAAAGATTATCCCTCGTAAAAATAGCAATTTTGAAAGATATCGAGCAAAAACAAAAAGAAAAACCCAAAAAATTTTATTTTTAACGGTAGTTTGGAACGTGTAAACGTGTATTTGACAGTTCTGCTCCGTCGTGGCAGCAGGAAAACGAAATTGGTGATGGAGTCTGCAAAGCAGAAACATTATCCCACGTAAAAATAGCAATTTTGAAAGATATTGAGCAAAAACAAAAAGAAAAACGCAAAAAACTTTATTTTTAACGGTAGATTGGAACGTGTAAACGTCTATTTGACAGTTCTGACAGTTCTACTTCGTCGTGGCACTAGGAAAACGAAATTTGTGATGGAGTCGGCCAAGCAGAAAGATTATCCCTCGTAAAAATAGCAATTTTGAAAGATATTGAGCAAAAACAAAAAGAAAAACGCGAAAAACTTTATTTTTAACGGTAAATTCGAACGTGTAAACGTCTATTTGACAGTTCTGACAGTTCTTATTCGTCGTGGCACCAGGAAAACGAAATTTGTGATGGAGTCGGCCAAGCAGAAAGATTATCCCTCGTAAAAATAGCAATTTTGAAAGATATCGAGCAAAAACAAAAAGAAAAACGCGAAAAACTTTATTTTTAAAGGTAGATCGGAACGTGTAAACGTCTATTTGACAGTTATGACAGTTCTTCTTCGTCGTGGCACCAGGAAAACGAAATTTGTGATGGAGTCGGCCAAGCAGAAAGATTATCCCTCGTAAAAATAGCAATTTTGAAAGATATCGAGCAAAAACAAAAAGAAAAACGCGAAAAACTTTATTTTTAACGGTAAATTCGAACGTGTAAACGTCTATTTGACAGTTCTGACAGTTCTACTTCGTCGTGGCACTAGAAAAACGAAATTTGTGATGGAGTCGGCCAAGCAGAAAGATTATCCCTCGTAAAAATAGCAATTTTGAAAGATATTGAGCAAAAACAAAAAGAAAAACGCGAAAAACTTTATTTTTAATGGTAGATCGGAACGTGTAAACGTCTATTTGACAGTTATGACAGTTCTTCTTCGTCGTGGCACTAGAAAAACGAAATTTGTGATGGAGTCGGCCAAGCAGAAAGATTATCCCTCGTAAAAATAGCAATTTTGAAAGATATTGAGCAAAAACAAAAAGAAAAACGCGAAAAACTTTATTTTTAACGGTAGATTGGAACGTGTAAACGTCTATTTGACAGTTCTGACAGTTCTACTTCGTCGTGGCACCAGGAAAACGAAATTTGTGATGGAGTCGGCCAAGCAGAAGATTATCCCTCGTAAAAATAGCAATTTTGAAAGATATCGAGCAAAAACAAAAAGAAAAACGCGAAAAACTTTATTTTTAACGGTAGATTGGAACGTGTAAACGTCTATTTGACAGTTCTGACAGTTCTACTTCGTCGTGGCACCAGGAAAACGAAATTTGTGATGGAGTCGGCCAAGCAGAAAGATTATCCCTCGTAAAAATAGCAATTTTGAAAGATATCGAGCAAAAACAAAAAGAAAAACGCGAAAAACTTTATTTTTAACGGTAAATTCGAACGTGTAAACGTCTATTTGACAGTTATGACAGTTCTACTTCGTCGTGGCACTAGAAAAACGAAATTTGTGATGGAGTCGGCCAAGCAGAAAGATTATCCGTCGTAAAAATAGCAATTTTGAAAGATATTGAGCAAAAACAAAAAGAAAAACGCGAAAAACTTTATTTTTAACGGTAGATTGGAACGTGTAAACGTCTATTTGACAGTTCTGACAGTTCTTCTTCGTCGTGGCACTAGAAAAAGAAAATTTACCCCGAAATAACTTTAAGACAGACATTCTGCTTCTTTTTTTCATCTTAATCAGACTCGTCATCATCTCAATGATCAAGGAAAGGAAAAAATGATATTCATCAATAATATTCAAAAAATTGTTTATTAAAATATTGGAAATGTAAAAATTTGTCGTTTAAAACCCTTCGATCGTAATTAATTGTCAATTAAAATCCTCAAAACAGTTAAAATAATAATAAAAGTTGGTTCAAATAATGAAATATTCAACCGTGGTGAATCGATTGTCGCTTGGGAGGAATTTCGAAAAAGGTTCGCCATTAGTAAAAAAAATTTCGTAGCCCAAAGTAACGGCAATCGTCCAATTCAACCTCCTTCCGATCCTACGGGATCTAGGAGCGGTAAAAAGGGCGCAAACAGCTTCGGGTATCGGTTCCAAGTCTAATTCCTTCCCGTCGATGTCTTGTTTCACGTTTTCTCTATCGTATCTCAACGTTTTCGCCAATCTCACAGAAACCTCGCACAACTTCGTCGCGATTCCCCTGTTACCGTAATTCTCCAACGTGGACAAAAACATTATTTCCAAAAGACAATCCGCTTCGCATAATGCGAAAAGGTCCGTTTGCTTGTCGGCCTTATCCATAAATTTGATCAAATCTTTCGCGGGCGGCCGCCGGCAAATCTCGGATAGTCTGTGGAAATCCGAGGCTTCGTCGCCGGTTTTTTTCGCTTGGAGTTTATTGAAAGCCACACCGCAAACCGCGTTCGTTTTTTTATCTAGAGCAATCAGAGAAACTCCTTCTTTAGCTACGGTTTTTACGAAATCGTCAATTTCGTCCATGGCTTCGTCGTCTTTCGCTATACCCACGGCCACGCTGGCCGCTTCCTGTCGATAAAAACTCTTTCTCAATACACCCAAAGCACCTTCCAGATAATCCGCAGTCAGCGCCATGTACTCTATAGAATCTGGAAACGAAACGTTCAATCGGTACAACAAAACAACAAATGTGTCAAAAAAAAGGTCAAATTCAAAAATTAACCGAAGACTTTTCGTCTTAGACGCAATTTCCTTATAGTAAAGTTTAGATTCGTCGTAACCCCACCGGAAAAAGTCCGCATGTGTTAAATCGGGACTGCGTGGAGGTCGCATCTCCTGGAGATCGATTTGCCACGGAAACATTCACGAAATCGAGGTAGGAATCTATCGGACGTGTGTTAAATTGCTGCGTCCTAATGGAAACGTGTTTTCTTTGGTTATAAATTTAAAATTTTCAAGTTCAGGCACGAAGAAGTCGTTTAACATCTACAAGTCAGGCTCGTCGCGAACATTGTTTATGTTTACGACCTTTTCAGAAGTCAGGCTCGTCGCGAACACTGTCTATGTTTTCAACAGTCTTAGAAATCAGGCTCGTCATGAACCGTGTCTTCGTTTTCGATCGTTTTAGAATTCAGGCTCGTCGCGAACACTGTCTATGTTTACGATCGTTTTAGAATTCAGGCTCGTCATGAACCGTGTCTTCGTTTTCGATCGTTTTAGAAGTCAGGCTCGTCGCGAACACTGTCTATGTCCACGACAGTCTTAGAAATCAGGCTCGTCATGAACCGTGTCTTCGTTTTCGATCGTTTTAGAAGTCAGGCTCGTCGCGAACACTGTCTATGTCCACGACAGTCTTAGAAATCAGGCTCGTCATGAACCGTGTCTTCGTTTTCGATCGTTTTAGAAGTCAGGCTCGTCGCGAACACTGTCTATGTCTACGACAGTCTTAGAAATCAGGCTCGTCATGAACCGTGTCTTCGTTTTCGACCATTTCAGAAGTCAGGCTCGTCGCGAACACTGTCTATGTCTACGACAGTCTTAGAAATCAGGCTCGTCATGAACCGTGTCTTCGTTTTCGATCGTTTTAGAAGTCAGGCTCGTCGCGAACACTGTCTATGTCCACGACAGTCTTAGAAATCAGGCTCGTCATGAACCGTGTCTTCGTTTTCGATCGTTTTAGAAGTCAGGCTCGTCGCGAACACTGTCTATGTTTACAATCGTTTTAGAATTCAGGCTCGTCATGAACCGTGTCTTCGTTTTCGATCGTTTTAGAATTCAGGCTCGTCATGAACCGTGTCTTCGTTTTCGATCGTTTCAGAAGTCAGGCTCGTCGCGAACACTGTCTATGTTTACGATCGTTTTAGAATTCAGGCTCGTCATGAACCGTGTCTTCGTTTTCGATCGTTTTAGAAGTCAGGCTCGTCGCGAACACTGTCTATGTCCACGACAGTCTTAGAAATCAGGCTCGTCATGAACCGTGTCTTCGTTTTCGACCATTTCAGAAGTCAGGCTCGTCGCGAACACTGTCTATGTCCACGACAGTCTTAGAAATCAGGCTCGTCATGAACCGTGTCTTCGTTTTCGATCGTTTTAGAAGTCAGGCTCGTCGCGAACACTGTCTATGTCTACGACAGTCTTAGAAATCAGGCTCGTCATGAACCGTGTCTTCGTTTTCGACCATTTCAGAAGTCAGGCTCGTCGCGAACACTGTCTATGTCTACGACAGTCTTAGAAATCAGGCTCGTCATGAACCGTGTCTTCGTTTTCGATCGTTTTAGAAGTCAGGCTCGTCGCGAACACTGTCTATGTCCACGACAGTCTTAGAAATCAGGCTCGTCATGAACCGTGTCTTCGTTTTCGATCGTTTTAGAAGTCAGGCTCGTCGCGAACACTGTCTATGTTTACAATCGTTTTAGAATTCAGGCTCGTCATGAACCGTGTCTTCGTTTTCGATCGTTTTAGAATTCAGGCTCGTCATGAACCGTGTCTTCGTTTTCGATCGTTTCAGAAGTCAGGCTCGTCGCGAACACTGTCTATGTTTTCAACAGTCTTAGAAATCAGGCTCGTCATGAACCGTGTCTTCGTTTTCGATCGTTTTAGAAGTCAGGCTCGTCGCGAACACTGTCTATGTCCACGACAGTCTTAGAAATTAGGCTCGTCATGAACCGTGTCTTCGTTTTCGACCATTTCAGAAGTCAGGCTCGTCGCGAACACTGTCTATGTTTACGATCGTCTTAGAATTCAGGCTCGTCATGAACCGTGTCTTCGTTTTCGATCGTTTTAGAAGTCAGGCTCGTCGCGAACACTGTCTATGTCCACGACAGTCTTAGAAATTAGGCTCGTCATGAACCGTGTCTTCGTTTTCGACCATTTCAGAAGTCAGGCTCGTCGCGAACACTGTCTATGTTTACGATCGTCTTAGAATTCAGGCTCGTCATGAACCGTGTCTTCGTTTTCGATCGTTTTAGAAGTCAGGCTCGTCGCGAACACTGTCTATGTCCACGACAGTCTTAGAAATCAGGCTCGTCATGAACCGTGTCTTCGTTTTCGATCGTTTTAGAAGTCAGGCTCGTCGCGAACACTGTCTATGTTTACAATCGTTTTAGAATTCAGGCTCGTCATGAACCGTGTCTTCGTTTTCGATCGTTTTAGAATTCAGGCTCGTCATGAACCGTGTCTTCGTTTTCGATCGTTTCAGAAGTCAGGCTCGTCGCGAACACTGTCTATGTCCACGACAGTCTTAGAAATCAGGCTCGTCATGAACCGTGTCTTCGTTTTCGATCGTTTTAGAAGTCAGGCTCGTCGCAAACACTGTCTATGTCCACGACAGTCTTAGAAATCAGGCTCGTCATGAACCGTGTCTTCGTTTTCGACCATTTCAGAAGTCAGGCTCGTCGCGAACACTGTCTATGTTTACGATCGTTTTAGAATTCAGGCTCGTCATGAACCGTGTCTTCGTTTTCGATCGTTTTAGAAGTCAGGCTCGTCGCGAACACTGTCTATGTCTACGACAGTCTTAGAAATCAGGCTCGTCATGAACCGTGTTTTCGTTTTCGATCGTTTTAGGAGTCAGGCTCGTCGCGAACACTGTCTATGTCTACGACAGTCTTAGAAATCAGGCTCGTCATGAACCGTGTCTTCGTTTTCGACCATTTCAGAAGTCAGGCTCGTCGCGAACACTGTCTATGTCCACGACAGTCTTAGAAATCAGGCTCGTCATGAACCGTGTCTTCGTGTTCGACCATTTCAGAAGTCAGGCTCGTCGCGAACATTGTTCATGTTTCCGACCGTTTTAGAAGATTTTGGACGCCCGGATTTCGATTTTTCCACTCTAAGACCATGTTCATGAATAGATATGAAAGGACGTGGCCCTTTTGACCTTCTCTGATTTGAAATATGCGCGGGAACTCGATCGTTACGACTAATCTTCCGGAGAAATGTTATTCGAGTTATACGGTACAAATAACAGTTATTTCGGAACTATTTTACCGCCACCTCTATACAACTAATATCGAATTTAATATATTGGAATTGGAGATATGAGATACCGGAATAAATTATCTTTATTCGCAACCTTTGACTCCATTACTAATTATAATGTTTATTGGTTTTGATATACTTTAAGTCAACAGTATTTCGGTATCGATTTGGAAACAAAAATATACCGGGCGTACAAAACTATCGAATCCAAACGATTAGAATGATCTTTATTCCCTAGTGTCAAAAATAATCGATTTTAATAATCGAAATGCATCGAAACTGATTGACATTTGACACAATATTTCTTCTAACAACAATAAAGATAAAAATGAGAATGATTGGACTAACCCTCGTAATAAAACTGCTTTGAGTAGCTAATTTCTTCGTTTTAACACAATTTTTATTTGTATTAATAAAAAAGGGAGACCCAAAATTAATCTTGGAATGTTTAAATCGAAAACTTTTCAACTAACCCTGGTACATTAAATTGTACTACACGAGGACGCGATTGCTTTATAAAAGTGATTTCTAACCCAATTAAAATGCTAGTTGAGGATTTCCAAAAATATAATTATCAATTATTGAAATTATTTAACATACAGGGTGATTAATTTGAAAAAAAAAATACGAGTTGAACGAGAGGTGTTTCCCTCGTATACTATAATGTATGTCGTATTAAAGTTACATTTTTTTTCAATTAAAACATATATTTTGTTGAATATTTGATTTCTTCATACATACAGGGTGATTTCTTTTAAAAAAAATCGAGAAAAAAATTTAATAGTATTTTGATTCACCCCGTATCAGATTCAATGAATATTATAGAAATTTCTAGAATTTTTACTATTATTTGAATGCTTTAGACACTATAAATCTTCATTTTCGAATTTCTCTTACTTTATACAGGGTATTAAACTTGTTACTATTTTTATTGAAAATTGGTTATAACTTTTTAAATACCCCGTATATATGTGAAAGTGAAGCTGATTGTGAATAATTTTGAAATATGAAGTCTTATAATTAGTATGGAATCTCAAATTTCCGAAATTGGTATTTTAAAAGACAAAATAGGCATCGAACTTCCACCACACTAATCAATCACCCTGTATAATAGATTAACAGTGAATCCAAAATTTTTTCAACTATTTTTGAGATGCAAAACGTTTTTTTAACAATCTATGAATACTTTTAAACTGATTTTAATTTTGATTAAATTTTATTTTTACTTTTGCGTACGGCACTGACAAATTTTATATTATTATTATAAAAAATTTGCTTAAAACCGCTCGAACAACTTTTTGTGTTTCAAAAATTTGATGTATCGGGACTTGTTTTCGATAAAACGATGATTTCGTGCATATTAGCATACGAGGTTGGTACGAAAAGTACTCGGACTCAACGTTGCAATAAGTTGATAGTTTTTCTTTATTTATAATGAAAATTATGCCGCGTGCGTTCCAAAAAAGACGACGCCATGACTTTTCCTACAGATTGAACGGTATTTGGAGACGATTTTCCCTTTTCAGTCCGTTGTTTTGAAACATATCCTGTTTAGATTTTGGGTACTTCTAAGACAACCCTCGTATATCAATTTTTATGTAAAAAAGTCATGAAAAAATCTAGAAATGTTAATTTTCTTAATTATCGCTAAAAATTTGATATAATTTTTGATAGTTTTTGCAAATATTTCCAAAGTTGTAGCAAATTTTAATCTTTACATTTTTTGTTTCGATTTTTTCCTCAAACTTTTTCACGTTTTCGAGATATTCACAAAAAATATGTTTGTGGTAATTCTTTTTCAACCCCTCGTATAAAATTCAGCATCTCCTAATTAACAATCTTCGAGATATTGGCTAAAATCAATTTATATGAAAAGACTTGCTTCTTAAAGAGACGGTTTGAATCCTAATTTTATCGTACTATAAAAAACATTCACGAAAAAGTTACTACGAAAACATTTTTTCAATTCTAACCTTTATCTAAATAAATCTACTTACTATCTTCACTGGTAGCCCATATTTTGATCGTCATTTTCTCCGTCAAACTAAAGTATAATTAATATTTCATAGAAAGCAAAGTACACGTAGTGAAATGTAATTGGTTTGCTAACTTCAAACAGATTTATTGAATCGACTGTACGAAGTCTGAATTAGAGAGCTACCAATCAAATTAAAGCAACAATCCGCTGGCGCGCTAAATTTTCAGGTGGGGGTATCACTACACTGAGAAAAGTGTTCTATAAATACAATAAACTTTGTTTATATGGAGTATGATTTTTGCTGCTTTGTTTTCGATTTCTATCGAACACAATTTCAGTGTTTTTGTCTTAAGTATAATACGAGGGGAGACGATATGTTGTTCGAAAAGAAATTCCCATTATAAAAGATATATGAATCATTTAAAAGACCGATTCATTAAAATTGTTTCCATCAAGATGGATTTCAAAATGTTGGATATGATTTTGCATGAATTTAGACGTAAGAAACAACAGTTTAAGCTCTCCCGTCATAACCGGACAGGACAGACTTCACGTTTGATATAGTGGACGAGTTCGTAACGATAGAAATAATAAATTATGAGTAAAAACAGGGTGAATCACTTACAGAGGTGCTTCCAGTTGAGATGAATGTATGGCTGACAGATTTATTTTAATTTTGTGTTATATCTTTATCCACTTAACGGAAGGTTACTTCTTTTTTAGACACTATCGTTACGAACAAAAATTAGCTTGTTTACTTTGGAAAATAGATATGAAAGATGTGACGATAATACCAACTGATACGACCGAAATTGAAAGTCAAAACATGAAAATGGTAAGCAAATCTATATAATATATAATTATTTATAAAAATATCATAAATACGTATTATTTGTTTTTATACACTATTCACTTAACTATTTACTAACACTAACACTTAACTATTCACTACACGCCAATAAATTATTGACATATTCACGGCTGGTAAATTCTCACATTATGTGTTAAAGCCACCTTCTGTAACCATAAGCAAACAAGAAATTGTTTCTATAAAAAACAGCCGCAGAAAAAACTTGATAAATGTTCATTTAAACCAAGATATCCTATATCTTGTGGAAACATCAGAATGTCTGTTTCCCGCCTACACGGAACTAAGAACACAGTGTGGGTGGTTGTTAATACAAAAACGTGTAATTCGAGTCGATTAACAAACACGTCCCGTTAGAAACGCGACGTTTATAAATAACAAACCTCGTGATTACAAACATTCGATTGAGTTACGTTAATGGTATTTGATATTTTGTATATATATATATCCGAATCAGCAGTATGTATAGACAGAAATTTGTTATCATTCGACATATTTCTGTATAAAAGACAGTAACAGAAAAAACTAAACAACTGTTCCAAAAAAAAAACCTCGTCGCGTTCGATAAACCTCATCTCACTATTAATACAAAAACGTGTAATTCGAGTCGATTAACAAACACGTCCCGTTAGAAACGCGACGTTTATAAATAACAAACCTTGTGATTACAAACATTCGATTAAGTTATGTTAATGGTATATGATATTTTGTATATATATATATATATATATATATATATATATATATATATATATATATATATATATATATATCCGAATCAGCAGTATGTATAGACAGAAGTTTGTTATCATTCGACATGTTTCTGTATAAAAAACAGTAACAGAAAAAACTAAACAACTGTTCCAAAAAAAAAACCTCGTCGCGTTCGATAAACCTCAGCTCACGATTAATACAAAAACGTGTAATTCGAGTCGATTAACAAACACGTCCCGTTACAAACGCGACGTTTATAAATAACAAACCTTGTGATTACAAACATTCGATTAAGTTAAGTTAATGGTATTTGATATTTTGTTTATATATCCGAATCAGCAGTATATATAGACAGAAATTTGTTATCATTCGACATGTTTCTGTATAAAAGACAGTAACAGAAAAAACTAAACAACTGTTCCAAAAAAAACCTCGTCGCGTTCGATAAACCTCAGCTCACTATTAATACAAAAACGTGTAATTCGAGTCGATTAACAAACACGTCCCGTTAGAAACGCGACGTTTATAAATAACAAACCTCGTGATTACAAACATTCGATTGAGTTACGTTAATGGTATTTGATATTTTGTATATATATATATATATATATATATATATATATATATATATATATATATATCCGAATCAGCAGTATGTATAGACAGAAATTTGTTATCATTCGACATGTTTCTGTATAAAAAACAGTAACAGAAAAAACTAAACAGCTGTTCCAGTAAAAAACTCGTCGCGTTCGATAAACCTCAGCTCACGATTAATACAAAAACGTGTAATTCGAGTCGATTAACAAACACGTCCCGTTACAAACGCGACGTTTATAAATAACAAACCTTGTGATTACAAACATTCGATTAAGTTAAGTTAATGGTATTTGATATTTTGTTTATATATCCGAATCAGCAGTATATATAGACAGAAATTTGTTATCATTCGACATGTTTCTGTATAAAAGACAGTAACAGAAAAAACTAAACAACTGTTCCAAAAAAAACCTCGTCGCGTTCGATAAACCTCAGCTCACTATTAATACAAAAACGTGTAATTCGAGTCGATTAACAAACACGTCCCGTTAGAAACGCGACGTTTATAAATAACAAACCTCGTGATTACAAACATTCGATTGAGTTACGTTAATGGTATTTGATATTTTGTATATATATCCGAATCAGCAGTGTATATAGACAGAAATTTTTTATCATTCGACATGTTTCTGTATAAAAAACAGAAACAGAAAAAACTAAGCAGCTGTTCCAGAAAAAAACCTCGTCGCGTTCTATAAACCTCAGCTCACTATTAATACAAAAACGTGTAATTCGAGTCGATTAACAAACACGTCCCGCTAGAAACGCGACGAAAGTAATGTCAATGGTACTGATATTTGCCAATATTCTATACGGTCATAACCTTCAAATTTTTCCCAATAAACCGAAACTTAATTTTCATAATTATTGTAGATACGCGTCTGCCGTCACAGCATATTTCAAACTCCATCGAATACAGATATGGGAGACGTTGAACAATCTTCAAAAAGGGCTCATACCACTATCGGTATTTATAAAGGCAACATTGTAGCTATTAAATATTTGCACAAACGATCCGTCGATCTAACTAGATCTATTAGAAAAGAATTGAAACAGGTAAAAATGAAATAATTATATAAACTACTTTCAGGTATTTCAAGAGCCCCTTTTTGTCTTGTAGATAAGAGAAGCTAGACACGAAAATTTGATTCCCTTTATCGGCGCTTGCGTAGATCACGGTAACGTAGCGATTTTAACGGCGTATTCGGCTAGAGGAAGCCTGGAGGACGTTCTAAAGAACAAAGATTTAAATTTGGACAATATGTTTATATCATCTTTAGTATCTGATATTTTAAAGGTAAATACAATGAATATTCACTTTACTTACACTAAATGCACTATTCACTATCCACTAATTTACACAGTAACACTTAACTATTCACTAAACTAAACAATTATATAATTCTGAATATATTAATTTATTTAAACACACCGTATACTTTTTAAAACCCTTATATCAGATTTTTGCAACTCTCTTTTGGACTAAAGGATTCTTAAACTATCACGTTCATAAATTCATCTTTATAGCAAGTGGCTCCGATATCCGCGTTGAAAATTAGGCACTTCGATAACCTTACCAACTACACCGTTACGGCTCGGTACAAGTTTCGACGAAATTTTGGTACATAAGCAGCGAAGCCATTGCACGAGAGTGATTTCAATTAAATACAGTTTAAAAAATTAAAAAATACACGTTTTTACGGCGCATCAAACTAAAAAGTTATGAACAATTCTGAAAAATGAGCTTGAAACAATGATAAATAAAAAAAACTAGTAATATTGTGAAAAAAAACGTATATGTTTATCACGACATCAGATTATTTACTGATTTTTTCGCTGATAAACAAGCGTCTATTTATATATAAAGGATTCTGGATAATTCGGATTCTCGAATGTAAATAAGTTTCTTAGATTTCGTCTCAATAAAAACAATGAGAACATAATGTAAACAGCTTATAAGAACTAAGGAGGTTAATTTTTCGTCACGATTAATACAAAAACGTGTAATTCGAGTCGATTAACAAACACGTCCCGCTAGAAACGCGACGTTTATAAATAACAAACCTTGTGATTACAAACATTCGATTAAGTTAAGTTAATGGTATTTGATATTTTGTTTATATATCCGAATCAGCAGTATGTATAGACAGAAATTTGTTATCATTCGACATATTTCTGTATAAAAGACAGTAACAGAAAAAACTAAACAACTGTTCCAAAAAAAAAACCTCGTCGCGTTCGATAAACCTCATCTCACTATTAATACAAAAACGTGTAATTCGAGTCGATTAACAAACACGTCCCGTTACAAACGCGACGTTTATAAATAACAAACCTTGTGATTACAAACATTCGATTAAGTTAAGTTAATGGTATTTGATATTTTGTTTATATATCCGAATCAGCAGTATGTATAGACAGAAATTTGTTATCATTCGACATATTTCTGTATAAAAGACAGTAACAGAAAAAACTAAACAACTGTTCCAAAAAAAAAACCTCGTCGCGTTCGATAAACCTCATCTCACTATTAATACAAAAACGTGTAATTCGAGTCGATTAACAAACACGTCCCGTTACAAACGCGACGTTTATAAATAACAAACCTTGTGATTACAAACATTCGATTAAGTTAAGTTAATGGTATTTGATATTTTGTTTATATATCCGAATCAGCAGTATATATAGACAGAAATTTGTTATCATTCGACATGTTTCGGTATAAAAAACAGTAACAGAAAAAAGTAAACAGCTGTTTCAGAAAAAAACTCGTCGCGTTCGATAAACCTCATCTCACTATTAATACAAAAAACGTGTAATTCGAATCGATTAACAAACACGTTCCGTTAGAAACGCGACGTTTATAAATAACAAACCTCGTGATTACAAACATTCGATTGAGTTACGTTAATGGTATTGAATATTTTGTATATATATCCGAATCAGTAGTATATATAGACAGAAATTTTTTATCATTCGACATGTTTCTGTATGAAAAAACAGTAACAGAAAAAACTAAACAGCTGTTCCAAAAAAAACTCGTCGCGTTCGATAAACCTCAGCTCACTATTAATACAAAAACGTGTAATTCGAGTCGATTAACAAACACGTCCCGCTAGAAACGCGACGTTTATAAATAACAAACCTCATGATTACAAACATTCGATTGAGTTACGTTAATGGTATTTGATATTTTGTATATATATATCCACATCAGCAGTATATATAGACAGAAACTTGTTATCATTCGACATGTTTCTGTATAAAAAACAGTAACAGAAAAAACTAAACAGATGTTCCAAAAAAAAACCTCGTCGCGTTCGATAAACCTCATCTCACTATTAATACAAAAACGTGTAATTCGAGTCGATTAACAAACACGTCCCGTTAGAAACTCGACGAAAGTAATGTCATTTTTTCGCTGATAAACAAACGTTTATTTATATATAAAGGATTCTGGATAATTCGGATTCTAGAATGTAAATAAGTTTCTTAGAATTCGTCTTAATAAAACCAATCAGAACATAATGTAAACAGCTTATAAGAACTATACAAAGAATGACGATTTTTAAGCGGCGCGTCCACCAAACTTCAAGTTTTTTTACATTCACTTCGACGGTTTTTCTTTTTCAGTTTTTGTCCTTCAGGTATTCATCCGGCTCTAATGATTGATTTGAATTTCGGTAAAAACAAGTTAGCAAAAGCACTCAAAACGAAATGGAAGCTCCTCTTCTTTTTTTCACAAAGTGGCCTTTACCTAAACGGTACCCATCCACATCTAACAGCAAAATATGCACGATCCTTTAATAGTTCTTCTTTTTCATTTAGTATTCGGCCTTCTCATCCCGATCTAGTTCTCGCTTCGAAGTACTCATTACAATGATTCAATTCTATCGAGTGGATTTATATAATGGACTCGATTTCCCTGTCTATCGAGTAACTGAATTCTCGCTTTATTTCTTATCAACTAATAAATTTCTCAACCATCGCACGAACGCTTCTCTATTTGATTTGTTTATGCGACGTGATTTCCATTCACGCAGTACGCAAATTACATAAATAATGCTACTCCTTGAACGACCTTGGGGCAAAACATAGTCCAGATCGTAACTGCGTGCGTTCTAACTAATGCATTTATTCGCCATCCATACATTTATATCTTTTTTGTAAACAAAAAACTGTTCAACGTGAAGCTAGATGACAAATACGTATTTGCAGGGAATGATTTATCTACACGATAGCGAAATAATATCGCACGGGAATTTAAAGTCCAGTAACTGTTTGATAGACAGTCGATGGGTTCTGCAAATATCCGATTTTGGTTTACACGAATTGACAGGTGAGTGTAGTATTGCGGAACGCTTCTGGGGGGTTCGCATGCGCATTTCTAGTAACAGTTCCCTATTCGGTGAACTTGAATCAGCTGTTTTTCGATGACGTATTTGTACAGTGACGTCCGCACAAATTTTTAGTAAAAGTACAAAAATGTTATCGAATTTATAGAGGTGGGAATATCTTAGTTTGAAAATAACAGTATATAACATGGATTCGTTTGTGAAATGTAATTTGAATTTAAGCCAACCAGGACGATCCAAATTTCGAAGAAAAGCAATTGAGGAGATTTATTTACCGGGCGCCTGAATTGCTGAGACAAAACTCGCCGCCGGCTAGGGGGACGCAAAAAGGTGACGTGTATTCTTTCTCCATTTTGTTATATGAAATTATTGGTAGACAAGGACCTTGGGGCAAAAACAACACCGATTATCGTGGTAAGTGAATTCCTGGAAGCGCAGAGTCGCACTCTACGGTACCGGAAATGTTTTTTTCTCGTGTTTTATTTAAGAAATAATTGAATCGGTGAAGAGAGAAAAATTGGAAGTTCCGTTTAGGCCGCCTCTGGACAATTTAGGGGCAGCCGAATACATAATAAAATGTATGAGAGCATGTTGGCATGAGGAACCTGATCAACGACCGGATATCAGATATGTGAGAGTTAGGCTTAAAGAAATGCAGGTAAATCGATACTCTAATTGGTGTTAAAAATCTCAATTCAGCCATTAAATTGTATTAAAAGTGCAACCCTGTATTTACTCCCATTTATTTTAGTTTTCATCTACCCCTCGTAATCAATTATTAAATTCTTATACTTGAAGTTGTCAAATTATAAAATAACTCTCCAACCCTGTATTTATATTTTAATAATCAGTTATTAAATTCCTATAAGTGACCTTATCAAATTTTAAAATAACTCCAACCCTGTATTTATATTTTAATAATCAGTTATTAAATTCCTATAAGTGACCTTATCAAATTTTAAAATAACTCTTGTGTTCTGTAACAAATGTCATTGTGTTCATAGACAAAAAAAAAGCATAGAGGCTAAAGTTAACCTCGATTCTTACTGCGTTCCATTGAACTCGCGGAAGATTGTATTCTGTGTCTCAGTCACTTAATAGACAAAAGGAAAACGTAGAGGTTTCTCTTCACCGAAATCAAATTGAATTTATGATTAAATTATGACACGTAACACAATGTTGATCACGAATACATTTTTTTTATATTCCAATGATCGATTGTTAACAATGACGTATGACACAGAACGTTGCATTTAATGTCTCACAGACTATATTGAAATGTCTTATCCAGTTGTTAGGCAACAATATAAGCTTCTACTTTATTTTAAATGAATATTACTCAACTTTTTAATATTTTAAGCTAATTTTTGTTTTCCGATTACTCATTTTCGTAAACTCTTGAAAGATAAATAATTCTCATGTATATACGCCATCGAACTATATATTCGTAACAAGTTATGCAACAATATAAGCTTGTGAGGTTTGCTGGTAATCTAAAATAGAATTTTGAAATCGTATTGTTTTAAATTGAAGATTATAATTTTATATCGATTTGTTTGTTGAAATTTGTTTAGGCCGGTTTAAAATCGAATATTTTCGACAATATGCTGGCGATTATGGAAAAATATGCTTATAATTTAGAAGGATTGGTGCAAGAACGAACCAATCAATTGTCTGAAGAGAAAAAGAAGACTGACGCACTGCTTCACAGAATGCTACCAAAGTAAGTGAGCTTAGTTTGTTTTCTATAAAAGTGTACGTTAAATTAGAGTTAGTAGGTCAAAAATAAAATAAAACTTCAGAAAAAGTCGAAGACATTTTTATTTATTACAGGTCTGTAGCAGATTCCTTGAAGAAAGGTGAAAAAGTTGAAGCAGAATCTTTCGATTCCGTCACCATATATTTCAGCGATGTTGTAGGTTTTACAGAGTTGTCAGCAGTTAGTACCCCGTTACAAGTTATCGATTTACTCAACGATCTTTATACATTATTCGATTCAATTATATCACATTACGATGTATACAAGGTAAAAACATTAATTCAACTATATTATATGAATCAATATAAAATTACTTTTTGAATTGTCCTCGTATATAGACTTTAAACGTCAAAGTTACTTTTGGCGCCATCGAAGAGACTCCAGCTTGTAGACATTTAAGGCGCGTTCACAAAGTACTTCCCCTCATTAATTCCCTGTGAAAATCGAATTCGATGATACTGCGACCAAGTAAATAACAGAGTTCAAGTAGCGGTTGAGAGATTATCCAATCATATTAAACGTCAATGTCACGTGATTTTTCTCTAGTATTTACTTTCGGTGCCATCAGATGCTCGAACTTTTAGTTTACTTTGTTGTTTATTTCACTTGAAAATCAAATTTGATGATTCTGCTACGAAGTAAATAACAGTTCAAGTGGAGGTTAAAAAATTATCCAAACTAAATTAACGTTAAAGTTACGTTTTTTAACATTACTCTTGAAATTTACTGAATGTCAGCTTGAAGTATCTTCCCTCTTATTTTTTTGGTATAATTTGTCGGGACTATTAAATATAATATTTGACAATTTAAAATGATTATTAAGACATTGTAATCGTCTTAATATAGGTAGAAACGATTGGAGATGCTTATATGGTGGTAAGTGGTCTTCCAATAAGAAACGGGGACAGACATGCCGGTGAAATTGCTTCTATGGCTTTACATTTACTCAGTAAGATTAAAAAATTTGAAATTAAACACAGACAAGACGAGCTTCTTCAGCTGAGGATCGGCATACATTCTGGTAAGTAATTATTAACTCATTTTTGATTCCAAATTTGATAAATGTAGTTTGTTATAATGAAAAATTACTCTTTTTATATATATCCTTGATATAAAAAGGTTATTAGCCAATATATTGATCGGAATACAATATTTTTCAAATGTTATAATTGAAAATCTATCAAAATAACAGTTTAGAAAACAAAATGTGTCCCTAAACTTCATTATACTACTTTGAAAAATATTAATCTTGGTCTTATCAACAACTACGACTAAAATTTCCCAAAAAATGTTGTAATTCTTTTAGTTTTTTTAATTTTCCAACCTAAATGAAAAGCAGTTGTAATTATTTTGATTTAGGACACTAAATTACATGATAAAAATGTATTACCTGATGATTTTATTAGAAATCTTGCATTTGATGAACATTCTCATCACGATATTTGTCCTGTATAGTCCACATTTCATTTTTATATCCTACAGGTCACGTTGTAGCTGGTGTCGTGGGTCTCAAAATGCCTAGATATTGTCTTTTTGGTGACACGGTCAATACTGCTTCAAGAATGGAAAGTTCTGGCGAAGCTTTCAAAATACACATATCAGATGCTACTTTTATGTTACTACAACGCTTAGGAGGATATTGTTGTGAAGAAAGAGGAGTTATCCCAATCAAGGTGAACAATTTCGTTCATATACTCAAATCTAATGGAAATAATTGAATTTATTACAGATTTAATACCAAAAAATTAAAATAAATAATTGATCTTTCTAAATATATATTATTTGTTTAGGGTAAAGGTAAAATGCAAACGTATTGGCTCGTAGGAGCTGATCCAGCTTTAAGATTAGCGAGAATCAGAGAAGATATAGTTGGATCTTCATTATACAGCAGTTTAAGTTCAGAAAGTACGTCCAAATTATATTTATTTGGTTATTATAAGTGTTTTTCTTTTTTGTTTCTATTTTCCATATAGGGTTGAGCAGTAAAACACCGGATCTATTAAAACGAACTGGGGTTAATTTGGAAAGCGACTTACATCTTTACGAAAACTGTAAGTCTTGTTTGTCGCAATCTTCTTGTCCAGTAGTTCAACTACATCAGAGAGCAAGACGAGCATTCAATTCTATCGACAGCCAGGTATCAATCTTTTTTTCAGCTTAATACACACATGTAGTCAAACTTGAATCAGAATCAGATTAGTTTGTTGTCCAATTTTCCAGCACTATCTTCTTTTGGTACTTTGATCTATAAGTCTAATACATTTGAGGATTGTGTGTTGTTGAAATTTTTGTTCACAGGAAACGATAGATGGTAGTTTCGATATGCTCTGTCCAGAAATGTACAGATACCATACGACCAGATTGAACTATACTTGTACTCATCGGAATCCCCGATCAGCACCAACTATCACTTTCGTCGAACAAAGTGAGCAATTCATATAAAATCTATATCCATCCATTTGAAGCGTTTTTTGTCAATTAAGTCAACAATTGTTACTGGGTTTTCAATGATGTATGTCGATATGTAAAAGTACAAAATATTTGTATCAAATTTTGTTAGAACAAAATATTCAATTACTTGTTCAGGTGTAATTTATGTTGTAATAATAACCACGTTTTGAAAAACAAAAAAACCTGTCTATATACGACTGTTATTTATTTAAATCTTTACTCTAAATATATGAGATGTTATTTATTTTAATAAATGTATATCATAAAAACACTTTGTGTTTTATTTAAACATACCTTCCACTTTTATACAATATCAGGATGAATGACACTACAAAATGCATTGAACATTTTCTATACATACAAATCACTAAAATGTATAATTGTAAAAAACAATTAGATCAAATGGGCTTTCACTAGTAATAATTGTTCCTAAACTTCATAATACATCCTTTTAACGCAAATAATAGAATACTGAAAGATTTTCGAAAGTGGTTTTGACAGTTGACAAATGACAACTCTGTACATAGATAAAATAAAAGTATAGAAGTTTCATTTAACTTTAGCTATTTCAATCTTTGTTGATTTCTATTAAACACAAAACAATTGTAACAACATTGGTATATTTCCACGTAAGGACTTTTGGTAGCAATTGCTTGAAATGTGAAGCCAATGTAGGCTTTCATCAAAACTTGCTACCTCACGTACACGAGTATACATGCTGAATATTAAATTTCAGCGGTTGAGTACGTGTCGTGAAACGTATACTCTGTTATGAATTACTCTAGAAAACGTACTTTTAAAATAAGTTATCATCTCATCTAGAACAAGAGCAACTCAAGAAATTTTGTGTTCTATTTACTTTTGTTCATAGAAAAAGAAAAAACATAGAGGTTTATTTAAATTAACTAAAAGCAAACTGAATTTATAATCTTTGTTCGCGGGTCTGCCTACGAATTGTCGTTCGGGAATGAATCAGTTGTAAATTTTCAATAACAGTTAAGTGTTCGCGGTTCACATCAATTCCGATAATCATGAATTACGGTCGCGGTAAAACAACATCCTTAATAGGACCTTAAATCGGTTACCGATTTGGAATCGTTTCTGAATGAATCCGCGTACAAATAGCGAACCTCTAAGATTTTACTTTGTCAATGGTTATTGATGTTATTCAAGAAATGCGGGATTAAGTAATGATATTAATGTAAAGATGGCGTCAGTATATACGAAATGAAAATCTTAGAAGATTTCAAGTTTTTTTTATTATTTTTTGCACTATAATCACAGCACTACTGAAACACTCAACTAAAAATGAGCGCTTGTTAAAAAATTAAAATGTATTTGTGACAAAATAGATAAAATTTAAAAGATTCAATACAAAATAATATAAATAAAATGAAAATAATAAATAAATCAATGCGTATATTCGAATCTAGTTGGTAATCTGGTATAACTCGCTCCCTGGCATTCAAAAATCAATTTCAAATGCGTTTTCACTTCCTTATCGTCTTCCAAATTTTGCGAGAGTGCATCCTTACATTTTTCCAAAAACCGAAGTGGAGCATATTTCAAAGGACATTGAACTTTGATTTGTACATTGAACCCGAGATGCGGGATTCGGTAGAGAATGTTCTCTTCGGAATTTCTCGCGTGTAACTGATCGTTAGGAGGCTCCTCATCACTGTCCTCTTCGATTTGGTCGTCGTGAAATTTCTGATTATAAGCACCTGAAAATTATTAATACTAATCGCAATTTTCCAAAAAAAAAAAAATCGACGACACGTCCATTCACGCACACTTCCTACTATCACAAATGGTTCTCGCGCATTTCCGGTACTGCGTCATTTTACGTCATTCAAAATGGCGATGACAGCTTATTATATATAATTTAAAAATAACGTTATGAATCATTTTACATACTTTCACAATGGCGTTGGCTATGAGGAATGTTACCTTATTACCTACCGTCGTTCATACATCCGTAGTAAAAGAATATTTTCCCGGTATCACCGTACCCTGTATAAACGTTGTTACTAGGTTTCTTGGGCGGACTGATGTCAGAATACGGTCTGAGTAATTCTTCTCTTTCATAGTGACTTTGTTGTAAAAACATATCGGTATGAGCGAGTACAATCCTTCTGAGGCGCATGTGCATAAATCTTTGCTTTTCAGACTGTTCCATATTCCTGTTTGTTAACATTGGAAGAGCGACAAACCAAGAATTACGGAAAAAATAGTTATACTGAAAATAATAATATAATAATAATTAATAAACCATTCGAATTGCCCTACATTTGTTAATAAGTGATAAAACAATTTATATAAATGCCACGTTTCAATTGCATTAACAAAAAATTCACAACCACATCATTCTTTTTATAAACAAAACAAAAACATAGAGGTTTCGTGTAACTGTAACTAGCCGGTGCGTTTCACCGAGCACCAGATAACTTCAACTCTTGTGTTCTATGACAAGTGTCACTCTGTTCATAGACAAAAGAAAAACATAGAGGTTTCGTGTACCTATAACTAACCGGTGCGTTTCACCAAGCACTAGATAACTTCAACTCTTGTGTTCTATGACAAGTGTCACTCTATTCATAGACAAAAGAAAAACATAGAGGTTTCGCTTGAATCAAAGTCGAATTTGACCAAAATTCCTCGATGTTTTCCACATTTAACTTTACGTAGTATTCAAATTGAAATATAAACACGTTAATGTTTATCAATTTTGTACTTTTTACTGTCAAATGACTCACGATTTCGAAATTCATAACAATTTTCAGTGTTTTATGACAATCGTTACTTAATTCATAGACATAGACACTTTGTTGGTTCAAAACGAACGTCAAAATGACATTAAATAATATATCCTTGATAATAACCGTAATAAAATGCGTAATAGCCACTATAGATCTCAATTCGGCGGAATTGCAGTACCTCGCCGATCATTTAACTCAAGAAGAATGCAGAGAACTGATAAGCGCGGTACATTTCGAGAGCTACGAAAAACCTAACGCTCTAGATCAGGCGGAAAGGAAAATATCCAAAGATCTGACTTGTATCGAGCTGCTTCATCACTGGAACTCCGCGCCTAACGAAGGTAAAGGGGAAACACACGAAGCTTTAGAGCACAGATTACGGCAAATCGGTAAAGACGAATTAGCCGATTGGTTAGTATTAAAAAAATCGATAATATTTCACTAGAACATGATATTTAATCGCGAAGTAGTGGACTGTCAACACATAATCCTTATTATCAGCCCGTAGGGTCGCTTGACCCACTTGAAGCCAATAAGGCGCTTTGACTTTAACCTATAAATCGACCTTTAATACCTAGATGGCGTCTTAGATGACCGTTTCCGGTTAAAGGGACTCCATCTTTGCGTGCTTCAGCCGTCTAATGATAGATGTCTCTATGCACCTCCATAGAGGAGATTTAGTGACTCAAACTTCTCAATTTTGATGTCTTTTAACGTTTTTGTGATTGTGGTACGTTGGGAAACTCATTCGAAGAAAGATTCCTAATCAAAACATCGAAACTGATCCTCAAAACGTTTTTGTAGGTTAGGACGAACGGTTTTCCACGAATTAGCCCTCGATTTGAATAGGAGTTTAGAGAAAGGGTTGAAAGAACTTGTATTTGATAAGACTACACAAAATTTGAGCTACGGACCTACGTTTATACCGGTCGTACAAAATTCTGATCCTACTGAATATTCCGTTGTCGATAATTTACTTTACGCCCTTATAATGGGGTTAGTATTAACAGGTGTCGGTTTAATTGTTATGGTGGTCGTGGTTAAGGTGAAGAAATGTTTGAGGAATAGAAAATTGAAGAAAAGGATGAAGAAATACGAAGTCATAGAAGATTCTTCGGGATCTTCTGGGTCAGAGGACAGATTTGATCTAAGGGAATATTTAAGAAGTGATAGTAGGAATTGATTTTGACTTTTTTCTATAGGAAATATAAATCAAATGAAGTTCGTACCTAAAAAACGATTATTTTGAAGAAAAATCATATAAAAATGTTTTTTGCGAGTTAAATCTTATTAAATTATCTCAAAATCAATTTTTTTTATTTAATCATCGTATGTACCACTTATACACGTAGTTAGATCATGACTATTTCGAACCTAACCTAACTTAACCCAACCTAACCTAACCTGTTATTTTGGAACTGAAAAGATGCATTTAGAAGTTCCCATCTCTATATTTTAAATATGAGTTTTCTCTTTTTAGTAACTTTAGTAACCCCGTATATCAATTTTTACAAATTTCTCACATAAAAAACACTGTTTTGAGATTAAGATCGTAGAAATGACAATTTTGAAAAAAATTCATCGAAATCGGATGATTTTTTGATTTTCTAAAATAAAAAAAACCAGGGGTCTATAATAGTTTCAAATTACCATAATTAAAATAATTAATAAAAATAAGAAAATGATATTTTTCTGGTATTTAACTCTACAATAAAGTTTTGTGAGTAAATAGAATTTAATTTTGAATAAAAAAACAGAAAACTTCCATTTTAAATAAACCAAAACAAAAACAAAACCAATGACATGGTACAAATAATTCGTTATCCCTGTATATCAATTTTTTCTACTATTAAAAACCAAATTAATAAGGTAAAAACCACTGTTTTGAGATTAAGATCGTAGAAATGACAATTTAAAAAAAATCATCGAAATTAAATGATTCTTTTTTCTTCTAGAAATTGATTGAAATGATTAACAAACATAAAAAACAAAACCAGTGACATGATACCAATAATTCGTTCCTTATAATAGAAAAACCCTATATTTCCATATTTTTTTGTTATTATTCATTCACTAAATTAAAAAAAAAAACATTATAGTATTTAAATCATTGTGCTAATACTCACTTCTGCAGAAAATCCATTAACATCAGCCTTTTCTGACACCACAGATTTCGAAGAAAATTGTGCACAATCTAAAATATCTATCATTTTACAACCGCTGCAAACTGTACAATCAGGTAACGGTTCTTCAATTACTCTGTCGAAGTGCAAGCAGAAATTCTTTATCATTACTATTATATTTGTCATTTCTTGTGGAAAGGCCTGTAAATAACCGAATTTCGATATTTTCCTACAAGAATTTTGGTTCAATTTGGTAAACAAACCATCATATTGAAAAAATGTCAACTACGAATCGTTTATCTTCGTAAAACACACCGGATACATGGAAAATACATGACGTAGAAATTAAACAATTGAAACTGATTCACAAGTGATTACAATGAGTGAAAAATAAACATGAGATTGATAACGAAAATATTGTAGCACGTCGTCGTTGTCAATATATTAAAAACGCGGGAAATCGCCTTTGACCGCGTAACCTTCGCGCTGATCTACCGCTACTCGATGAAAACATGCGGCAATGTCGTGCTTCTTGCGTGGCAGTGGGGTGGAGTAGAGCAAAACTTGCGTTACCTGTCTTATTGGGACTGTAAGATTAACTCGATCTTACAAATAGATATACTTACATGATCTTTAATAATGGCTGGAGCGTAAAGTATATAAGGGCAGTAAAAAAATTTATAAATAAAATCATTAAGACCATCGAGTAATTGTCCAGCATAAAAACATGACCTGGAAGGTTTATAATAATCGTTGTAAATATATCTCCATACGGTAGCAACAACTACTGAACACTGAAATAGAAAAATAAACCCTAAAATAAATTATTTTACTAAACAAACCTGCCCCATGTATATTTCAATTTCTTAAATCAATTTTTTTTTCAAAAATCGTTAGTATTTCAAAAAAAAGTAACGGTATACATTTTTCTAAAGTACAATTTGATATAAACAATTTTTTTATGAGACTGTGAAAAAGATGTTCATGAAAAACTATTCATATATATTTTGGACTAACGTTTTCAACAATTTATTGATATTTTTGGAAATACAAAACGAAAGTTCAAAAAAAATTAAATTCTCCCTAATTTTCTCTGAAATATAAGCTAATCTATACGTTTACCTGTGTATTATTGTAGAAAGTCATAATCTTGATATGTGTAAATATAAATTTTTTTTTTGAAATTTTGTATAATACAGTCAATCACTTTTAAACTAAATTTGAAGGTATAGTATTCATACACTTAAAAACAACAATTATCCTTTAATTACTTTCAAATTTTTATTAGTTTCCAGAAAAAACAAATATTCCAATTAAATTAATACGGTGTATAACCCAATAACCCCACATATTCACGTCCTCTGTACTAGCGGACTGACGAGATCAGCTGTGTGAAAATAATCAAGTTGACGTTTCTCTTATTACTACTCAGCGACGTTGCCAAAATTATTTTCACCCGTATGAGTTTTAGAATTTAGTAAATGGTTTGTTATAAAAAAATAGAGATTATTTCGTGGATGTTGTCTTTGTACATATTTCAACTGATATTTAATATAAATAATAACTAATTATATTTACCATTTATAATAAAAAAAAATAGTTTTTTATTAATGCAGTAATGAAGTATCTTAAAAATTGCAACTATTGGCAACGTTGTACTAATTCATTCGTAAATTTGTCTGGGCTAAATTTAATATTTTTTATGGTAAATAATGTATGATGTAAGGAATTTATATACGAAATTTTAAATTGCGGTGAAACTACAGCTTTTTAAAAATTAATTTTTGAAATTTTCATTTTCATATGAAACGGAACGTATCTCATTTAAGACGCCATATTGTATTGTGTAATGCATAGCGTGTCCGATGTTGCCATTAATAATTTATGGTTCGGATTATGTATTTCTTTCTGAATCATATTTTATTCGAAACACACACACAAAAAAAAACATTTTTACGCACCTGTAATTTCAAAATTTCTAACATGTTAAGTAATTTCACTACACATTTAATTTCCATTTCGTCATCTGTACATTGTAGGGATTTTTCTGTGGTTAAAATTAAAACATTTATTTTCTTCTCTAATTGTTTAAAAGATCGGTTTAAAATATCCTCGGCAATTATTTTGAACCTATGGTTGACTAACCTGACGGTTTTACCTACAATATTTACGTAGATGGTAAAGTAGACTTATTTACCAAAAAAAAACGTACTTAATTCGTGATATGATAAATGATTAAAAACAGCTTGAATTACTTCCAGTGGTAAGAATGTAATAGGGTTTTTTCTTTTTCTATTGTAGTCTGGAAACATAGTGTATGTCTCATCGTCTTTCTCGAGCTTCCTTCTTTTAGATCTGGTGTAGTACCCGTGACATTCATTTAAATTTTCACTTTCATTTTCGTTATTGATTTCCCCAAAGTTATCCATTATTTAGAATAGTTAAAATCGAATTAAAAAAAAAATTAAAATATCATTTTAGTACGTGTCGTGTTTTCAAGTTGACGCTTTACCGTTTCGTCAATTTTGATAGACGCCTTGTCAATGTTTACGGTTCATTTTCTATTGATCCAATCGATTGAGGTAATTTTTTTTTTTAAATTCTTCGAAAACATAATTGTAACACCCTGTAAAGTGAATCAAACACGTATGAGAGTACAATCAGATGTTGCCATATCTTCTCTGAACAAAATTGTAGACTTGAAATGTCAAAAAATAATATTGTTTCTTTTCAGTGTGAATATATTGATTTTTATTTCTTTATATTCGTAATAATGTTGAAAATGTCAGTTTATAATGAAAAACCCGGTATTAAATAACCCTCTGAATGGATACATTGTATCTAATTACGGTCGGAATAGGGGAAATTCTCTTCCATCGATTTGCGGACTAAGGTAGTTTTGTAACCAGTTCACGAGCGCATGCTCTATAAAAGCGCAGTCTCTTTATATCATTTTATATCTAAAACTATCTACAAAATTGTATATTAGTATTAAATATCCATTGGAAATTATACTATTATCACAATTTATAATTAATATCTGGATAATACTTAATTTTATATCAATTAACAGCTTGAAAAGATAAATAAAAGTGTCTTATTTCATTTTCCGATTATACCCGATTATACATGTGGTGGATTCGGTGTTTTTTGGCATTTGCATTTCATCAGCTGTTGTAGATGGAGTACGGTGGGGTTTTCCTCGGATAGAATCCGTTTAAATAACGAGAATATTTGTTAAAATGTGTCGTGAAAGGTGGTTTTTTGATATTTTTCAATAGAGGTGAGTCAGTTTCGTTTTGTTTTCAATGAAAATTCGTTCTATCACTTTTTTTATTACTACAAACCCAAGTAGATTGAAACTGGAATTTTTGATTTGGATACTCTATTATGTGGTCAATTATTTATTCTATTATTTACTTTGAAAAGATTTATTCCTTATTTATTGTATTGGACATTTGCTTCGTTTTAAAATTCTAAAACTAAATTAGATACAATGTTTCTTTTTAGACTTATTTTTTACTTACCTTATTGTTATTTATCTACATTTGGGTTACTATAGAGGTTATGTTTTCTAAATCTATGTATTTATATAAAGAGATATGGTTATTAATTTATTTTCATTGTAATGTTGTATGCGTTTTCGTGGGGTTTAGATGTTGCCACATAAAATGTCCCGGGAAGCTGGAATTTTTTATACGTATATAATATTCAAAAGCTTTAAACATTGCTGAAAGGTTGTATGTGCTTATTACCACATCAGTTCACAATATACAAGAAATATATTAACTAGAATGTAAGCAATTTGAAACAGTTGGAAATTGTAAAGAAGGTGTGCAAAAAAAATAATTGGAAATTGTAGAAAATCCTGGAAAAACGTGGGAAACTATTGAAACAGTGGAAAATTAATGAAAACTATGAAAAATTGTGAAAAGATGTCGGGAATAATGAAAAATCGTTATAAGTTACATAGAATATATAAAAAAAATGGTGGAAAAAATAATTGGAAAGTTGAGAAACTCTGGAAAACTGTCGGAAATTACTTGGGGCACAAATTGTATAGAAAACGGACAGAAATTATATAGGACATTATTGGGTATAGTTGGAAATTGTTGTAAATCGTTGGAAACTGTGGGAAACGGAGGGAAAATGCTGGAAAATCGCCGGAAACTACGGAAACATTAGAAAATTGTTGAAAACTATGAAAAATTGTGAAAAGATGTCCGGAATAATGAAAAATCGTTATAAGTTACATAGAATATATAAAAAAAATGGTGGAAAAAACAATTGGAAAGTTAAGAAACTTTGGAAAACTGTCGGAAATTACTTGAGGCACAAATTGTATAGAAAACGGACAGAAATTATATAAGACATTATTGGGTATAGTTGGAAATTGTTGTAAATCGTTGGAAACTGTGGGAAACGGAGGGAAAATGCTGGAAAATCGCCGGAAACTACGGAAACATTAGAAAATTGTTGAAAACTATGAAAAATTGTGAAAAGATGTCCGGAATAATGAAAAATCGTTATAAGTTACATAGAATATATAAAAAAAATGGTGGAAAAAACAATTGGAAAGTTAAGAAACTTTGGAAAACTGTCGGAAATTACTTGAGGCACAAATTGTATAGAAAACGGACAGAAATTATATAAGACATTATTGGGTATAGTTGGAAATTGTTGTAAATCGTTGGAAACTGTGGGAAACCGAGGGAAAATGCTGGAAAATCGCCGGAAACTACGGAAACATTAGAAAATTGTTGAAAACTATGAAAAATTGTGAAAAGATGTCCGGAATAATGAAAAATCGTTATAAGTTACATAGAATATATAAAAAAAATGGTGGAAAAAACAATTGGAAAGTTGAGAAACTCTGGAAAACTGTCGGAAATTACTTGGGGCACAAATTGTATAGAAAACGGACAGAAATTATATAAGACATTATTGGGTATAGTTGGAAATTGTTGTAAATCGTTGGAAACTGTAGGAAACCGAGGGAAATTGCTGGAAAATGTAGAAAATTATCCGGAACAGTAAATAAATCATAAAAATAAAGTTTAAATATTAGAAAACTTTGGAAAATCATCAGAAACCACTTGAAACAGTTTTAAATTGTATAAAAAACATTTGTAATATAAAAAAATAGTCAAAAAATTGATATGATGGTTGTAAACTGTTAGAAACAGGGAAAACTGTAAAGAAATTGTTGGAAACTGTTTATGGGGCAATTGAAAATTGTAAAAACTAAAAAAAAAATAGTTTCCAAATCATCTAGACCAATAACAGTTTGAAATTGTGTACAATTGAAACTGGAAAATCGTTGAAAATTGAGAAAAATTGTAGAAAGGTGCTGAAAACAATGAAAATTCATTAAAACTCATAAAATATGTAGCAAATCTTCAAAGAAATACTGGAAATGTGAAGAAAATTAGTTTATATAGAGATGGAAATTGTAGAAAACTGTGAAAAATTGTAGAACAATTTTTTCGAAACAGTGGAAAATCGTCAAGATTTTCATAACATATGCAGAAAAATTCTTTGAAAAAGTAGAAATTGTGGAAAATTGTGGAAAATCATCGAGACCAAGTTGAAACTGGAAAATTGTTGTAAATTGAGAAAAATTGTAGAAAAGTGTTAAAAACAATGAAAAATCATTAAAACTCGTATGAAATATGTAGAAAAAATACTAAAAACTGTGGAAATGCTAGGAAGTTACTTTAAACAGTTGAAAATTGTAGAAACGGGTGAAAACTATGAAAAATTATTGAGAATCGAGAAAAATATTTCCGAAAAAGTAATAAATTCAATATGAAATATATAGAATGTTTTCAAAAAATGGTTAGAACATTCTACGAGTAAACGCTAATACGAGAGTGTGGATGATTCGTTTGTATCAGCGATCAACTAAATAAATCGAGAGTGTGGATGATTAACACTCCTGCCGCCTAAACTCGCCAAAACTCGAGATCGAGAGATAAAATAATTGAATAAAATAATCAGTTTCCAGATTTCGGTTATCCAAATGTCACCTATTATTTACTAATGTATACAGGGTGTCTCATGACGAGTCAAAACTCCGGTTCTACCGGAAGCCAACTGTAACTTTGTTATTTTTAATGATACACCCTGTATATTAATATATTTTCTAAATCTACGTAAAATTTTAGTATACTTTCGTCTAAAAGCTTTTTTCGACATATGCATACTTTTTGAGTTATTAATTTTTTTGTAAAAAAATTTAACCCTTGCAGACCCTTATAAATTATTTTTTTACGTGGATACCCTTAAAGATATGAAAATGTTTTCTATTCGGTTGCTTTAAGCAAGGTCAGACGTATTTGAATCTATGTTGAAAAATTATTCATTTTGTACAGGGTGTGTAAAAAAAGTGTTCAAAGTTTAATATCAAATTTTTTAATTAAACCACCCGGTTTTTTCTATTTTAATGCATTCAGGGGTAAAAAATAAGGCAAATTACTATACCTAAACCTTATAGTTATCCATATATTTACCCCTGAATGCATTTAAATAGAAAAAACCGGGTGGTTCTATTTAAAAAACAAGAAGAAATTTGATATTTATGAAGTTAAACTTTGAACACGTTTCATACACACCCTGTATAAAATGAAATATTTTTCAACACAGTCTCAAATACGTCAGACCTTGCTAAAAGCAACCGAATAGAAAATATTTTCATATCTTTAAGGGTATCCACGTAAAAAAATAATTTATAAGGGTCTGCAACTGTCAAATTTTTTTCAAAAAAATTAATAACTCAAAAAGTATGCATTTTTCGAAAAAAGTTTTTAGACAAAAGTATACTAAAATTTAACGTAGATTTCAAAAATGTATTAATATACAGGGTGTTCTATATAAAATAACAAAGCTACAGTCGACTTCCGGTAGAACCGAATATTTTACTTAATAAGATCGTATCCAAAAACCTAAACGTGGAAATTTTCATGATTTTACTATAAGTAATTTGCCATATACAGAAAGTTTTGCATTAAAATAGAAAAAACCGGGCGATTCTATTTAAAAAAATAAAGAAAATTGATATTTATAAAGTTGAACTTCGAACACTTTTTATACACACCCTGTATGGAATGAAAAAGTTTTCAACATAGATTCAAATACGTCCGACCTTGCTAAAAGCAACCGAATAGAAAACATTTTCATATCTTTAAGGGTATCCACGTAAAAAAATAATTTATAAGAGTCTGCAAGGGTTAAATTTTTTTACAAAAAAATTAATAACTCAAAAAATATGCATTTTTCGAAAAATGTTTTTAGACAAAAGTTTACTAAAATTTTACGTAGATTTCAAAAATGTATTAATATACAGGGCGTTCCATATAAAATAACAAAGTTACAGTCGATTTCCGGTGGAACCGGAATTATAAGGGATTAAAATCTGGATATCTTGGTGGCCATTCAATTTTTTTTGGTAACATATGTTTAAATAAATGGTGTCTTATTCACCCATTGCTTTATGCGTGAACGCAGCTACTCTAAGATACGAGGGTTGGTAGAAAAACTAATACATTGGACAAACAAGGCGGTAGAATCGAATAAGAACTCACGAACACGTTAAGAATACGAGACAAGCGAAAACAAGATTTCGCGTATTAATTAGTAGAAAAATCGAATACCCAAATCATATTTCAGGATTTTATCCACCCCATAAAAGAAAACCGTTCAAAAATCGAATTTCCGATCGATTTTGAATCCTCCCCCGTATATAAAAATTGAGTCGACGTCCGTTTCTGTATTCCCGTCCGAATAAAATGTTACTCCAGCGATTTTAAAGTAATCAGAAAATACAACCCTCGAAATAAAAGCGATAAAACTCTTACTAGAAACCGCCCTTTTCGTAGTGCGTCCTCGGGGATATTCTCAAGGATAAACTTCGTTTTACCGGTAACTCAAATTAGGAAATACGACGGTTCGTTCAATATTTACGAAATCAAACGTACGAATCGTTTTCGGGATAATATTCCCGTAACTTTTCCTCGTTTACTACTGCTTCGAGTTCTATCGGCGTCATCTCCGATTCTTTTTAATCTTACGGGCGATTGGGGTGTCGTACACGGTTAAAAGCTTTGTTAATATCGTTAAATTTAATAGATCGCCACCCCGAGCCGGAAAATTCTATAAATGGCGGGCGTTTTTACGTCCCAATAGATTCGAACTTCCCTTTATCGTGATTTCGTTGTTTGCTTGTTATGTATTCCATTTAAAAAGGTCCCAAATGCACACAATTAGTATAAATATGCGCAAGCATAATTTTGCCTGACTCTATATTCAAAGCGTACGTGACGTCGGAGAATGTACGTGACAAGGGTAGCAAAACAAACCGTTAAATCAGATTTTAGGTCTCTTTTAAATTAAAATTAGTTTTTAAACAGTTTCGGAATTATCAGAATATAATTTGGCATTAATAAAGACCGAAATAGGTCGAAATTCGCTTAGAATCCGATTTTTATTCAAAAGAGACCTAAAAACGAGCCGATAAATTATTTTCCTTGTTAATTATTCGATATCTTATAACCCCGGACCGGTTTCGATGTTTTTGGTTATCATCAGAACAACCCAATAGGACAGACATCGCAATATTTAGGAAATAGATCGAAAGATCATCGACGTATTGCATTATACTAATTATTGAAACGGAATTACGAAAAAAAAAATGAAAAATTGTTCAATTATGAAAAAGACCTAAACGGAAATAGGTCGAAACGTCGAATTGTCATATTTTGGGCTTCTGCGGGATACTCTGTTTATACGAAAACGTGCTACAGATGATTTGTGACCGAAAAAACGGATATTCAATTAGTTTAATCGCTATAATTTACCGAAATTCGCTTAGAATCCGATTTTTATTCAAAAGAGACCTAAAAACGAGCCGATCAATTATTTTCCTTGTTAATTATTCGATATCTTATGACCCCGGACCGGTTTCGATGTTTTTGGTTATCATCAGAACAACCCAATAGGACAGACATCGCGATATTTATAAAATAGATCGAAAGATCATCGACGTATTGCATTATACAAATTATTGAAACGGAATTACGAAAAAAAAATCAAAAATTGTTCAATTATGAAAAAGACCTAAACGGAAATAGGTCGAAACGTCGAATTGTCATATTTTGGGCTTCTGCGGGATACTCTGTTTATACGAAAACGTGCTACAGATGATTTGTGACCGAAAAAACGGATATTCAATTAGTTTAATCGCTATAATTTACCGAAATTCGCTTAGAATCCGATTTTTATTCAAAAGAGACCTAAAAACGAGCCGATCAATTATTTTCCTTGTTAATTATTCGATATTTTATAACCGCGGACCGGTTTCGATGTTTTTGGTTATCATCAGAACAACCCAATAGGACAGACATCGCAATATTTAGGAAATAGATCGAAAGATCATCGACGTATTGCATTATATAAATTATTGAAACGGAATTAGGAAAAAAAACGGAGATTCAATTAGTTTAATCGCTATAATTGTTTTAACAAATAAATGTTTCAAATTCAGTACCTAGGAATTTTCGTTGCAGGTCCAATAAATGTCATACAGGATGGAAAAACTGCCGAGTACTGCACTCACTTCACGCAATAAATCGCATTCAAACTAAAAAGCTCAAGAAATTCAATTACGGCTAGCTTTAAGTTGAAAAAAAAGTAAGTTCGCTAATTTACGTATATTTTCCCATTTCTAGCAATTTGTGAAATCGAGTTATTAGCAAATATTTTTGTTGTTTCGAAAGAATCTCGATTCAAAAAAAAATTTACCGAATGACGGTAGTTTCGTAATAGGTAACGCAAAAGTCGATCACCCTGTATGGCGAGACGCAGCAATTTGTGCAAATCGCGCCGAATATCAGTTGATTTTTATAAAAAATCGATATCCATCGAGAACCATCACGAAATGGAGCCAAGAACGTCGAAGAATCAACCAGACGAAGTGCCACGCGATTTTCCATTAATCGACGATCTTTATAAGACTTTTGGTGGAATATTGTGCGAGATTAGTCACTTATACATCATGAATCACGAAGGAGACAATCTTCCATCGAGAACCATCACGAAGTGGAGTCAAAAACATCGAAGAATTAACCAGACGAAGTGCCACGCGATTTTCCATTAATCGACGATCTTTATGAGACTTTTGGTGGAATATTGTGCGAGATTAGTGACTTATACATCATGAATCACGAAGGAGACAATCTTCCATCGAAAACCATCACGAAGTGGAGTCAAAAACATCGAAGAATTAACCAGACGAAGTGCCACGCGATTTTCCATTAATCGACGATCTTTATAAGACTTTTGGTGGAATATTGTGCGAGATTAGTCACTTATACATCATGAATCACGAAGGAGACAATCTTCCATCGAGAACCATCACGAAGTGGAGTCAAAAACATCGAAGAATTAACCAGACGAAGTGCCACGCGATTTTCCATTAATCGACGATCTTTATAAGACTTTTGGTGGAATATTGTGCGAGATTAGTCACTTATACATCATGAATCACGAAGGAGACAATCTTCCATCGAGAACCATCACGAAGTGGAGTCAAAAACATCGAAGAATTAACCAGACGAAGTGCCACGCGATTTTCCATTAATCGACGATCTTTATGAGACTTTTGGTAGAATATTGTGCGAGATTAGTCACTTATACATCATGAATCACGAAGGAGACAATCTTCCATCGAAAACCATCACGAAGTGGAGTCAAAAACATCGAAGAATTAACCAGACGAAGTGCCACGCGATTTTCCATTAATCGACGATCTTTATGAGACTTTTGGTAGAATATTGTGCGAGATTAGTCACTTATACATCATGAATCACGAAGGAGACAATCTTCCATCGAAAACCATCACGAAGTGGAGTCAAAAACATCGAAGAATTAACCAGACGAAGTGCCACGCGATTTTCCATTAATCGACGATCTTTATAAGACTTTTGGTGGAATATTGTGCGAGATTAGTCACTTATACATCATGAATCACGAAGGAGACAATCTTCCATCGAGAACCATCACGAAGTGGAGTCAAAAACATCGAAGAATTAACCAGACGAAGTGCCACGCGATTTTCCATTAATCGACGATCTTTATGAGACTTTTGGTAGAATATTGTGCGAGATTAGTCACTTATACATCATGAATCACGAAGGAGACAATCTTCCATCGAAAACCATCACGAAGTGGAGTCAAAAACATCGAAGAATTAACCAGACGAAGTGCCACGCGATTTTCCATTAATCGACGATCTTTATGAGACTTTTGGTAGAATATTGTGCGAGATTAGTCACTTATACATCATGAATCACGAAGGAGACAATCTTCCATCGAGAACCATCACGAAGTGGAGTCAAAAACATCGAAGAATTAACCAGACGAAGTGCCACGCGATTTTCCATTAATCGACGATCTTTATGAGACTTTTGGTAGAATATTGTGCGAGATTAGTCACTTATACATCATGAATCACGAAGGAGACAATCTTCCATCGAGAACCATCACGAAGTGGAGTCAAAAACATCGAAGAATTAACCAGACGAAGTGCCACGCGATTTTCCATTAATCGACGATCTTTATGAGACTTTTGGTAGAATATTGTGCGAGATTAGTCACTTATACATCATGAATCACGAAGGAGACAATCTTCCATCGAGAACCATCACGAAGTGGAGTCAAAAACATCGAAGAATTAACCAGACGAAGTGCCACGCGATTTTCCATTAATCGACGATCTTTATAAGACTTTTGGTGGAATATTGTGCGAGATTAGTCACTTATACATCATGAATCACGAAGGAGACAATCTTCCATCGAGAACCATCACGAAGTGGAGTCGAAAACATCGAAGAATTAACCAGACGAAGTGCCACGCGATTTTCCATTAATCGACAATCTTTATAAGACTTTTGGTGGAATATTGTGCGAGATTAGTGACTTATACATCATGAATCACGAAGGAGACAATCTTCCATCGAGAACCATCACGAAATGGAGCAAAGAACGTCCAAGAATCAACCAGACGAAGTGCCACGCGATTTTCCATTAATCGGCGATGTTTATAAGACTTTTGGTGGAATATTGTCCGAGATTAGTGACTTATACATCTTGAATCACGAAGAAGACATATTTCCATCGAGAACTATCACGAAATGGAGTCGAAAACATCGAAGAATTAACCAGACGAAGTGCCACGCGATTTTCCATTAATCGACGATCTTTATAAGACTTTTGGTGGAATATTGTGCGAGATTAGTCACTTATACATCATGAATCACGAAGGAGACAATCTTCCATCGAGAACCATCACGAAATGGAGCCAAGAACGTCCAAGAATCAACCAGACGAAGTGCCACGCGATTTTCCATTAATCGGCGATGTTTATAAGACTTTTGGTGGAATATTGTCCGAGATTAGTGACTTATACATCTTGAATCACGAAGAAGACATATTTCCATCGAGAACTATCACGAAATGGAGTCGAAAACATCGCAGAATCTACAAGAGGACTGCATTTCGGAGTGATTTAATCTTTTTTTTTTTTCAAAATCTGCCCATTTAACCGTTCTATCTTTTTTTGGCATTTTTTGTATTCTACAAATCCCAAACTTGATTCAAAGACCATAAAAAGATCATCGCTAAAGAATGCTTGAAATTATTATCGAAGATTCTGGTAAAAATTTTGGGAAAAAATAATGAAAAAGCAAAAAAATCGGAGAAAATTACGAAAAACCTCAAATTTTTGTAACACACGGTATCAATTGACGCATAAAACTGAAAGACAATCAAATTCGAAGGTACCATTGAATAAATTGTTAACCATAAAGTTTCATCATTTCGATCTACTCAGTTCTACGAGCTCGAACGAAAAACACAAAAAACCACGAATCTCTACGATTATGCCCCCACGTGTTCGGCGTGTTTTCGATTGTTTTGTTGCTTCATCTGATGCGATGCACTCAACTTTAATTAAACGGCAACCGACTCGACGTTCGCATATATGCAAATTCGATTCGAAACAAATAAAACTACACCGGCGAAATCGTTCGCAACACTAAATTAAATTCCAGGTAGGAGGACGAAGAATTCGCTTTGCAAACCATCCACGAATGTATTAAACAATGTAATTAACAGTATGGTGGCATAGCAACTCTTAATAAGCAATAATTCCGTCCAAAACCCAATAAATATCTTCACAAAGCACACACCTGATTTTGACATTTCGTTATATTGCTCTTAGATATATAAAAAAGAAGAATAAGCGTTAAATATCGGAATAGCTTCCGCGTCGGCCATTATTACATACGCATCAGGTGATTTTGACAATTCGTTTGATTGCTCAGTTCGATGGAATATAAAAAAAAAGAAGAATAAGTGATAAATGTCTATTAATTTGATTCTAGTTTGACGTTTTCGACATACGTGTCAGTTTTACTGGAAATATGATATCGAAAACGACGAAGAAAATTTAGGATTTGTTTGTAAGTTACAGCTTTCTATTTCGACTGATATATTTATTTATTTTTGGCTTTCAAACTACATATTATCAACCAAAATTTCTCGGATGTAATGTACATTCATTCATCGACGATAAAATTTGAAAAAAACGCTTGTTACGAAATGTAACGAAATCTGACAACTCTGTCGGTTATTTAAACCGACTCGAAACATTGTAAATTCTTTATTGTTTATCAGTTAAACCGTAGGAATTAATTTAACGGAATTAACCTTTTAAACTAATACAAAAAAATATTAATTGAGTACTGTTACATCCAGAGTAGTAGTTTCTTATCATTTTTTTTATTGTATACTGATATCACATTGATTTTATCGCATTCAGTATCATTTATAATTCGAAGGTGTGAATGTAGGTGACGAAAAGTCGACGTTCAATTATTGTGAGTACCGATTAAGGTAGAAATTAAATTTATATACCGTTAGATCGAATACTAAATACTAAAAAAACGTAAATCAAAATACGTGAATGAAGAAAAGTGGAAAAAAACGAATTTTAGACTCTGTTTTAACCGAACAGGACCGATTTTACGGTCCATGTGGTGGACGAGTTCGTAATTTCCATGCGACAGCGAGTCGCGTGTAAATATTTCTTTTAATATTCATCTCAAAATGGGGAAATAATGTTTTTACCATTTTTCGTTTTCGAGACTAACTAACTGTGATAATTTCGACTTTGGGCGTCTACCAAAGTGATGTTTCTTCAGTTTAGCCCCCCCTAAACAATATATTATAGAGCCGGCTTCGAAAAAGGAAACCTTGGAATGAATCTCGCAATTTCACTTCACTAAAATTCGCCACTTTCACTTCACTAAATTCATTAGAAGTTTTTTGGGAAGCTGGGACTTCAAAAAACGCACAGTTTTCGAGATGACGTCCCGCGAGTGTTGACATATCGCTTCCCCCGCTTTGACTATAATGAATGAAGTTGTTTTATATTGCAGATTATTGAGAATGAGCGCGAGCAGCGGGGGAAAGAAGAAATACGTAAATTTCAGGAACAGACAGCGAGCGAGTTTGAGTTTTTTCATAGTCGTCATGTTTTTCGGCGTTTTCGGAATAATCGTGTTTACGGAAATTTTTTTTATAGACGAAAGGGGGCGCGCAACGGGGGTGGTCGTCAGACACGGTTCGTTAACTTATCAACATAAACAAGAAAAATCGGCCGATTACGAAGAGGTAAGTTCGAAAATTCTCATTTTCAATATTAGAGAATTGGCAACGCTGTTATTCGTAGATTAGATTAAAAATATGAATTTAAATATTTCGATAATATATTGAAATATCTGTTTGATACAAGTTTGAAATTTACATGTACGGTATGTCCCACACCACGTTGCATACAACGATAAACTTTTTTATTTAGAGTTTAAAACGTATTCCCCTCGTATTACGAAATATTAGATGGTTTCTGATGATAAATGAAGGTATTCCCCTCGTATAATTAAATATTAAACGAGTTCTGTCGATGAATTTTGCGCCGTGTGGTAAGAACGAGATCAATTTATATGTACAGTATGTCCCACAAAGTTATTTGTAATGGAAACCTTGTTTAATTAGAGTTTAGAGATTAAAACGTATTCCCCTCGTATAATTAAATATTAAACGAGTTCTGTCGATGAATTTTGCGCCGTGTGGTAAGAACGAGATCAATTTATATGTACAGTATGTCCCACAAAGTTATTTGTAATGGAAACCTTGTTTAATTAGAGTTTAGAGATTAAAACGTATTCCCCTCGTATAATTAAATATTAAACGAGTTCTGTCGATGAATTTTGCGCCGTGTGGTAAGAACGAGATCAATTTATATGTACAGTATGTCCCACAAAGTTATTTGTAATGGAAACCTTGTTTAATTAGAGTTTAGAGATTAAAACGTATTCCCCTCGTATAATTAAATATTAAACGAGTTCTGTCGATGAATTTTGCGCCGTGTGGTAAGAACGAGATCAATTTATATGTACAGTATGTCCCACAAAGTTGTTTGTAATGGAAACCTTGTTTAATTAGAGTTTATAGTTTAAAACGTATTCCCCTCGTATAATTAAATATTAAACGAGTTCTGTCGATGAATTTTGCGCCGTGTGGAAAGAACGAGATCAATTTATATGTACAGTATGTCTCACAAAGTTATTTGTAATGGAAACCTTGTTTAATTAGAGTTTAGAGTTTAAAACGTATTCCCCTCGTATAATTAAATATTAAACGAGTTCTGTCGATGAATTTTGCGCCGTGTGGTAAGAACGAGATCAATTTATATGTACAGTATGTCTCACAAAGTTATTTGTAATGGAAACCTTCTTTAATTAGAGTTTATAGTTTAAAACGTATTCCCCTCGTATAATTAAATATTAAACGAGTTCTGTCGATGAATTTTGCGCCGTGTGGAAAGAACGAGATCAATTTATATGTACAGTATGTCCCACAAAGTTGTTTGTAATGGAAACCTTGTTTAATTAGAGTTTATAGTTTAAAACGTATTCCCCTCGTATAATTAAATATTAAACGAGTTCTGTCGATGAATTTTGCGCCGTGTGGAAAGAACGAGATCAATTTATATGTACAGTATGTCTCACAAAGTTATTTGTAATGGAAACCTTGTTTAATTAGAGTTTAGAGTTTAAAACGTATTCCCCTCGTATAATTAAATATTAAACGAGTTCTGTCGATGAATTTTGCGCCGTGTGGTAAGAACGAGATCAATTTATATGTACAGTATGTCTCACAAAGTTATTTGTAATGGAAACCTTCTTTAATTAGAGTTTATAGTTTAAAACGTATTCCCCTCGTATAATTAAATATTAAACGAGTTCTGTCGATGAATTTTGCGCCGTGTGGAAAGAACGAGATCAATTTATATGTACAGTATGTCCCACAAAGTTGTTTGTAATGGAAACCTTGTTTAATTAGAGTTTAGAGATTAAAACGTATTCCCCTCGTATAATTAAATATTAAACGAGTTCTGTCGATGAATTTTGCGCCGTGTGGAAAGAACGAGATCAATTTATATGTACAGTATGTCCCACAAAGTTGTTTGTAATGGAAACCTTGTTTAATTAGAGTTTAGAGATTAAAACGTATTCCCCTCGTATAATTAAATATTAAACGAGTTCTGTCGATGAATTTTGCGCCGTGTGGTAAGAACGAGATCAATTTATATGTACAGTATGTCCCGCAAAGTTGTACGCAATGGAAAGGTGAATATTTTAAGCGTTTACCTTAAAAATTTCAAAGCATATACACTACATGCTCAATTTAAGTGTTATTATGGAAAAATATCGATATGCACTGTTATTTTTGGTCGAAAAATTAGCAAAATCCCTTAAAGGACCAAAATCGAAACGACTACATCCCTTTAATTCCCTTGGCTGCTTTTATTAACTGAAAAATGACCCAGAAACATGATAAATCTTATAAAAACCACCAATGCAGTGGTTAGGACACATTAACGAAAGAAAAAACAAAGAGAAATAGAGAAGATTTTATAGAGAAAGATTAGAAGGAAATAGATACATAGAATACTCTAAAAAAAGATCTTAAAATGAGACAGTGAAGTTCCAGATTTGAAAAAAGACCGTTGGACATAACCTCAATAAAAATTTATCGATCTTGTATCCCCTTGACGAAATACGGATACAGGATTCCTGGAACACATTATTTTAATGGTCCAATTCAGTAATAGCTATGAATAACCCCAGAGATCGATTATTCACATGCAAATTTAACCTACATTTATTTAAAGTCCACTACGGGCGTTAATTTACTAATATACATCGCTATTTTTGGATAAAATCATAAAATTCTATCATTACTATAAACATTTACGTCGAAATCGTCCATTGGTTGATACAAATCTGTCTAAACTGTACTCAAAGTTCATCCGAAGTGTAACAAATAGTTATTTTGGACGACGCCATCTCAAACTTGTTCGTTCTGTATCCATTCGCATACCGAAAGTTGCGTTTCGAGTGTTCCGTGTAGCGAAAGTGACAGTTCCGTGCTACAAAACGCTTTCGGGACGTTCTGGAGTAGACAACTTCGACGTTGACAGTTGACAGTTTCACTTCGATGATACTTTTTGCGAATATCGTGTGTAATTGCGTGAAGATCTGTGGTTTATTCTACTCCAACATTTGACGTACACTGAATGTCATAAAAAACGAACGAACAAACCTAAAATCAATAAAAGTCTCAACGTCAGTCGGTTCTTTGGTCCGTTGAATTTTTCGAATCCATTATGGCCTTATCGCCCGAATGCGAAGAAAAATTGGAAATGGTGATCGATATTTTCAAAGATATTTTCCATTTCGGTTATATCCCATTCATATTGTATCTCGGTTGGAAGCAAGGCCCCGAGAAAGGTTGCGGGTCATTCCATTTCACGCAATTACTTTGGAACTATTAAACTCCGAGCTTTCGATTTGAAATTTTCGCAACTTTCACAAATGTAAATATAAATAAAGACGTTTATTTACCTTTTTATATGTTTTTCGTGATTAATTGCGTAGAATATAGATATTAGCCCGTAAAATGTCGGGTGGCAAAGTTTCGACGAGACCGTACGATCTGCGAAGACCGAATAATTGCGGGGGCTGTTCGGCTACGTCGCGAATCGGTATTATTTTGGAAATTTTGAAAAATTATCGATCGAAGCAAACAAACAATGCTGAATGATGAGCGTTGTCAACACGATCGGTTTGTTGTTTGTTCTAGAGCGAGGACTACATATCAATAAGAGTTGGGGCTGCGATGATGAACGACGACACCCTCGGTGCGCTTCTCATCGGGGGTCGCGCTCCAGTTGCACTCCCCGTAATTGAACATTCGGCCCCTTCGTCGTCGAAGGTAAATTTGTGTTTGATAAATTTATATCTTTTATTTATTTAATTTTATTTTATTCGAGTTGTTTGTGGTTTTTTTTTTCGATATATGTGGGGCGGAATAAAATGAAAAAAAAATGCTGTAAAATGTTTTAAAACTTGATGTACATTTGGTCGTGTCTATCGTCGAGGTTTAGTTTGCCTGAAAATCGAAATTTATCGCTGTAAAATCTACCGGGTGGACAAATAAAAACGGCCACTACTAGAAGGCGTATTTAAAAATATTTTTCTAATTTTTCAACAATTTATACAATCAAGTGATACTTTGTATACGATAATCGAATTCTTTACTAAATTCTGCGTATTTTTTATTCCACAAGTTTTCGTCTATCTCTTCGTATAAGAGGTAGGGGAGAGTGAGAACTTTGTTATATAAAAAAACTTGTAAGTCCGGTTCTGCTTAACCGATTTTTGTAAACTTGACGTTTTTTGGAAAATTTATTATTCAGCAATACAAAATATATGGAAATTTATAAAAATCGACTAAGCAGAACCGGACTTACAGGCTTTTTTTTTCATAAAAATTTTCCCACTCTCCCCCAGTTTTTATTTCAAAAGATAGACGAAAACTTGTAGAATAAAAAATGCGCAGATTTAGTTGTATAATCATTTTATCGTATAAAAAGTGTCGTTAAATTGTGAAAATTTTGCTTTTTCAACTTCATATTTTCAAATATATCTTCTAGTGATTGACATAAAATTTTGAAAATAATTTCTAGCGCCATTTTTTGATAATTTTTGGAGCCCACGTTAGTTAAAGAAGAACCTAAAAATCGAAATTTATCGCTGTAAAATCTACCGGGTGGACAAATAAAAACGGCCACTACTACAAGGCGTATTTAAAAATATTTAATTGAAAAACTAATTTTTCGACAATTAATCCAATCAAGTGACACTTTGTATACGATAATCGAATTCTTTACTAAATTCTGCGTATTTTTTATTCTACAAGTTTTCGTCTATCTCTTCGTATAAGAGGTAGGGGAGAGTGAGAACTTTGTTATATAAAAAAACTTGTAAGTCCGGTTCTGCTTAACTGATTTTTATAAACTTGACGTTTTTTGGAAAATTTATTATTCAGTAATACTAAATATATGGAAATTTATAAAAATCGGTTAAGCAGAACCGGACTTACAGGCTTTTTTTTTCATAAAAATTTTCCCACTCTCCCCCAGTTTTTATTTCAAAAGATAGACGAAAACTTGTGGAATGAAAAATGCGCAGTTTTAGTTGTTTAATTATTTTATCGTATAAAAAGTGTCGTTAAATTGTGAAAATTTTGGAAATTTCGCTTTTTCAACTTCATATTTTGACATAAAATTTTCAAAAATAATTTCTAGGGCCATTTTTTGATAATTTTTGGATCCCACGTTAGTTAAAGAAGAACCTAAAAATCGAAATTTATCGCTATAAAATCTACCGGGTGGACAAATAAAAACGGCCACTACTACAAGGCGTATTTAAAAATATTTAATTGAAAAAGTAATTTTTCAACAATTTATCCAATCAAGTGACACTTTGTATACGATAATCGAATTCTTTACTAAATTCTGCGTATTTTTTATTCTACAAGTTTTCGTCTATCTCTTCGTATAAGAGGTAGGGGAGAGTGAGAACTTTGTTATATAAAAAAACTTGTAAGTCCGGTTCTGCTTAACTGATTTTTGTAAACTTGACGTTTTTTGGAAAATTTATTATTCAGCAATACAAAATATATGGAAATTTATAAAAATCGGTTAAGCAGAACCGGACTTACAGGCTTTTTTTTTCATAAAAATTTTCCCACTCTCCCCTAGTTTTTATTTCAAAAGATAGACGAAAACTTGTGGAATAAAAAATGCGCAGATTTAGTTGTATAATCATTTTATCGTATAAAAAGTGTCGTTAAATTGTGAAAATTTTGGAAATTTCGCTTTTTCAACTTCATATTTTGACATAAAAGTTTGAAAATAATTTCTAGGGCCATTTTTTTTTAATAATTTTTGTTTCCCGCCAGGTACATCAAAATATCATTCGCCTAGTAAAAATAACCCAAAAACAGATCACGGATCGATGCTATGTTGCCACATATCTCGTAAATCAGTCGACTTGCGAATTTTCCGAAACTAATTTCTAATATCATCCATTTTTATTAAAGTTTATTTTACAATTTTATTAATTTATTATTTAGTTATGCGCCATAAAGAAAAATATATATTCGACCATATTGAAACCACGTATTTCTTTTATTTTCATTTTTTTTTTTTCTAATTTATTCGTAAAACCGCTTTCCAGTTGGAATATTTTGAACTAATTAATATTTATAGGTTATTTCCGAAAATCTGTTACCTCCGTTTCCGGAAAATACGACGCTGAACGAAGGTGCCTGGCAAAATATTAGCAATACAAGGTGAGTCAAAACAAAATATTCCTAATATAGATTATAAAATATATATGTATTCGTATTTAACCCTTTCCCTTCCAGGATAATCTTCTAAAAAATACGTTGAAGCGTTCTCCAGATGAGAAAAATCTGTGGCGGTATCTTAAACACTTTCTAGAGCCCTACTCGAGATCCTGACTCTTAAATTCATGATTCCTTTCTTCATATTCTTTTTGGTGCTCTCATTTCTGGTCGTGGTCTTGCCTAAAATGCAGCAGAAGCCTCCGAATCTTCTTCCAATCCAACTCTCGCTTGATCCTCTTGGTTTCGAAGCACTTAGGGCCGATTGAGACGTCCTCTTGCCATTATTTTTCGCTATGTAGTCGACCCAATCCTCAAACGTCTGGATATAGTCTAGGATGACTTCCAGGTGTTTCGCGTTGGTGGTTTTCCACGATTATTCCACTTTTTCAGTGTCTGAAGACGGTAATTTGGTTAACGAAACTTGATTCTTCTTGGGATTTCCAATTCTGGTCGTGGTTCGGCTTCTGATACCTTTTCCAGTAGCTGTATCTTCTTCCAATCCAACTCTCGGTTGATCCTCTTGGTTTCGAAGCACTTAGGGCCGATTTTCTGCTGGACTTGATGTCTTTTAGACACTGCAGATTCCTCCAACACTATGGGCACTGATAGAAGCGTCATGGGTTGCAGTTTGAGACGTTCTCTTGCCTCAGGTGTTTGCCCTTGATCCATCTTCTACAGCGAGGTACGAGATTGTTGATAGTCATTAAATGCGAGTTGCGTACACTATTTTTTCTACGATAAATCGTTATAATGGAAAATAATCGGTTTATTTTCAAAATTTATTAAATTTGAGTTTAACGAAATTGTGAGGTATGATTGAAGAATTATTTATGTGAATTATGCAGGTTACCAAATTGAATTTTCAGAAATTTTTCTAATTAAATGGATTTTTATATATTATATGAAGTTTTCAACGAATTTTGGGCTTTTTCATTTCAAAACTTTACGTATTTCTTGATATATCTCGAAAATGAAAAAAGATATCGACATGCTGGTGTTGATCGGATGTGAAATTTCCTTGGGATACCCTGTATATACTTTCTATGGAAATTGCGAACTCGTAGCGTGCTTCTGGGTGCTAGAATTATGGAAAAAATTGAAAATTGTTATAAACATTGATCTCTTAGGTTGAAATTGACTCATTTTGGCATTTTTACCCCCAAAAATTTGATGAATCGTTAAGAGGGAATGTAAAATTTATTTGGGAAGCTCTGTATACACTTTCAGCTGAAATTACATTCACAAATCGTGCTAGAATGAAGAAAAAAATGAAAAAATTGATCCTTTCGGTTGAAATTAACTCATTTTGGCATTTTTACCCCCAAAAATTTGATGAATCGTTAAGAGGGAATGTAAAATTTACTTGGGACGCTCTGTATACACTTTCAGCTGAAATTACATTCACAAATCGTGCTAGAATGAAGAAAAAAATGAAAAAATTGATCCTTTCGGTTGAAATTAACTCATTTTGGCATTTTTACCCCCAAAAATTTGATGAATCGTTAAGAGGGAATGTAAAATTTATTTGGGACGCACTGTATACACTTTCTGTTGACATTACATTCACAAATCGTGCTAGAATGGAGAAAAAAATAAAAAAATTGATCCTTTCAGTTGAAATTAAATCATTTTGGCATTTTTACCCCCAATAATTTGATGAATCGTTAAGAGGGAATGTAAAATTTACTTGGGACGCTCTGTATATACTTTTTATCAATATTACGAATACAAAGCATGGTCCTGGGTACCAGAAAAATTGGAAAAAGTTGAAAATTGTGATAAAAATTGATTTTCCAGGATAAAATCCACCCTATTTTGGCAATTTTTGCCCTATAATTCGTAATGAGGGAATGCATAATTCCCTTTGGACACCCTGTATATAATTTCTACAGAAATTACAATCACAAACCGTGGTTTTTATCTCCAAACTTTGATAAATAGATATGAAGAAATGCAATATTTACTTGGGACTCCCAGTATAAACTTTCTATTGAAATCACGAACACAGAGCGTGAATAGGGATGTTACAAAAATGAAATAGATGAAAAATGATTATAAAAATCGATCCCCTAGATTAAAATCCACTCATTTTAGCTATTTTTGTCCCGAAAATTTGAAAAATCGCGATGAGGGAATGCAAAATCTACTTGGTACGCCCTGTATATACTTTCTCCAGAAATTACAAAAAAAAATATATGGAAATGAGACACTCTATACATAATTGTAAACGTGACCGACGAATTCAATGATTTTCGCTTTTATACTGCGTGTAAAAAAATTTTTTTGACACTATCTCCGACCCCCCGTACGTCCCTGGCATTAGTGGTACGCGGAAGTTATTAGAATGTTCCAGATGTGACGGGGGTTGAATAATGTCTGCTCCACTAGCTGAAATTTAATTAAATTCATATCAAACGATGTAACATTCCCTAAAACAATTTCTGAAATAACGAATGACATAACTGCGATGTTGATTATTTTCGAAGGTTAAGTTGTTTCATTAGAAAAATTAACCGAATTTACAATACAATCACGATTTATCGAATTCGGGGACAAAAATAGCCAAAAATGAGTAGAAAATGAATTTTTATAATAATTTTCAACTCCTTCCATCATTATAACACCCAAAACCACGCTTTGTAATTGTAAATTTAACAGAAAGTATATACAGTGCGTCCCAAGTGAATCTTGCACTCCCTCTTTACGAATTAGAAAATTTTGGGGACGAAAAATGCAAAAATGAGTCATTTGCAATAGAGGGGATCAATTTTTATAACAATTTTTCATTTTTTTCTTCACTCTAACACGATTTGTGAATGTAATTTCAACAGAAAGTGTATACAGTGCGTCCCAAATAAACTTTACATTCCTTCTTAACGATTCATCAAATTTTTGGGGGTAAAAATGCCAAAATTAGTTAATTTCAACCGAAAGGATCAATTTTTTCATTTTTTCTTCATTCTAACACGATTTGTGAATGTAATTTCAACAGAAAGTGTATACAGAGCTTCCCAAATAAATTTTACATTCCCTCTTAACGATTCATCAAATTTTTGGGGGTAAAAATGCCAAAATGAGTTAATTTCAACCGAAAGGATCAATTTTTTCATTTTTTCTTCATTCTAACACGATTTGTGAATGTAATTTCAACAGAAAGTGTATACAGAGCTTCCCAAATAAATTTTACATTCCCTCTTAACGATTCATCAAATTTTTGGGGGTAAAAATGCCAAAATTAGTTAATTTCAACCGAAAGGATCAATTTTTTCATTTTTTCTTCATTCTAGCACGATTTGTGAATGTAATGTCAACAGAAAGTGTATACAGTGCGTCCCAAATAAATTTTAAATTCCCTCTTAACAATTCATCAAATTTTTGGGGTTAAAAATGCCAAAATGATTTAATTTCAACCGAAAGGATCAATTTTTTCATTTTTTCTTCATTCTAACACGATTTGTGAATGTAATTTCAACAGAAAGTGTATACAGAGCTTCCCAAATAAATTTTACATTCCCTCTTAACGATTCATCAAATTTTTGGGGGTAAAAATGCCAAAATGAGTTAATTTCAACCGAAAGGATCAATTTTTTCATTTTTTTCTTCATTCTAGCACGATTTGTGAATGTAATTTCAGCTGAAAGTGTATACAGAGCGTCCCAAGTAAATTTTACATTCCCTCTTAACGATTCATCAAATTTTTGGGGGTAAAAATGCCAAAATGAGTTAATTTCAACCGAAAGGATCAATTTTTTCATTTTTTCTTCATTCTAGCACGATTTGTGAATGTAATGTCAACAGAAAGTGTATACAGTGCGTCCCAAATAAATTTTAAATTCCCTCTTAACAATTCATCAAATTTTTGGGGTTAAAAATGCCAAAATGATTTAATTTCAACCGAAAGGATCAATTTTTTCATTTTTTCTTCATTCTAACACGATTTGTGAATGTAATTTCAACAGAAAGTGTATACAGAGCTTCCCAAATAAATTTTACATTCCCTCTTAACGATTCATCAAATTTTTGGGGGTAAAAATGCCAAAATGAGTTAATTTCAACCGAAAGGATCAATTTTTTCATTTTTTTCTTCATTCTAGCACGATTTGTGAATGTAATTTCAGCTGAAAGTGTATACAGAGCGTCCCAAGTAAATTTTACATTCCCTCTTAACGATTCATCAAATTTTTGGGGGTAAAAATGCCAAAATGAGTTAATTTCAACCGAAAGGATCAATTTTTTCATTTTTTCTTCATTCTAACACGATTTGTGAATGTAATTTCAACAGAAAGTGTATACAGAGCTTCCCAAATAAATTTTACATTCCCTCTTAACGATTCATCAAATTTTTGGGGGTAAAAATGCCAAAATTAGTTAATTTCAACCGAAAGGATCAATTTTTTCATTTTTTCTTCATTCTAACACGATTTGTGAATGTAATTTCAACAGAAAGTGTATACAGAGCTTCCCAAATAAATTTTACATTCCCTCTTAACGATTCATCAAATTTTTGGGGGTAAAAATGCCAAAATGAGTTAATTTCAACCGAAAGGATCAATTTTTTCATTTTTTCTTCATTCTAACACGATTTGTGAATGTAATTTCAACAGAAAGTGTATACAGAGCTTCCCAAATAAATTTTACATTCCCTCTTAACGATTCATCAAATTTTTGGGGGTAAAAATGCCAAAATGAGTTAATTTCAACCGAAAGGATCAATTTTTTCATTTTTTTCTTCATTCTAGCACGATTTGTGAATGTAATTTCAGCTGAAAGTGTATACAGAGCGTCCCAAGTAAATTTTACATTCCCTCTTAACGATTCATCAAATTTTTGGGGGTAAAAATGCCAAAATGAGTTAATTTCAACCGAAAGGATCAATTTTTTCATTTTTTCTTCATTCTAACACGATTTGTGAATGTAATTTCAACAGAAAGTGTATACAGAGCTTCCCAAATAAATTTTACATTCCCTCTTAACGATTCATCAAATTTTTGGGGGTAAAAATGCCAAAATTAGTTAATTTCAACCGAAAGGATCAATTTTTTCATTTTTTCTTCATTCTAACACGATTTGTGAATGTAATTTCAACAGAAAGTGTATACAGAGCTTCCCAAATAAATTTTACATTCCCTCTTAACGATTCATCAAATTTTTGGGGGTAAAAATGCCAAAATTAGTTAATTTCAACCGAAAGGATCAATTTTTTCATTTTTTCTTCATTCTAGCACGATTTGTGAATGTAATGTCAACAGAAAGTGTATACAGTGCGTCCCAAATAAATTTTAAATTCCCTATTAACAATTCATCTAATTTTTGGGGTTAAAAATGCCAAAATGATTTAATTTCAACCGAAAGGATCAATTTTTTCATTTTTTCTTCATTCTAACACGATTTGTGAATGTAATTTCAACAGAAAGTGTATACAGAGCTTCCCAAATAAATTTTACATTCCCTCTTAACGATTCATCAAATTTTTGGGGGTAAAAATGCCAAAATGAGTTAATTTCAACCGAAAGGATCAATTTTTTCATTTTTTCTTCATTCTAACACGATTTGTGAATGTAATTTCAACAGAAAGTGTATACAGAGCTTCCCAAATAAATTTTACATTCCCTCTTAACGATTTATCAAATTTTTGGGGACAAAAAATGCCAAAATAGTCATTTGCAACCGAGAGGATCAATTTTTATAACAATTTTTCATAGTAGTATTACCCAGAAACTCGCTTTGTGCTCGTAATTTTAATAAAAGGTATATACAGAACGTCCCAAGTAAATCTCGCATTTCGTTTTCGCGATTTATTACATTTTAAGGATCAGAAATACCAAAAAAAGGTGGATTTCATCCTAAAAAATATATACAGGGCGTTTTATTACTTCACTTATCGACTGACTTGGTAGCTTCCTCAAAGACCGATCCAACCAGTTCCGCTATAGATGGACACACCTCAAAAAGGTCTGAGGTCGACGCTGGTGTTACCCGGGGATGCATCTTGTCACCTACTTTCTTTTTCCTGTACATCAATGATCTACCACCACCAACACAGATCTTGGAAGCAATCTAATTGAGTTTAATGCAGCAAAAACTCAGGCTGCCGTTTTTATAAATCCTGCAGTTCAGGATTTGATCTGGTCTGGACATAAAATATCACCAACACCGTAATTTTGGTTGTTGGGTGTTGAGGTTAGGAGCAATATGTCCTGGCATAGTCTTTTGATAGGTTTAGGCAACGGACCTTCACAAAAACTTGCCAGATTCGTCCATCTTTGGAATATTGCTTGCACATGTGGAGCTCGGCTCTCCAGCACACCCCGAAGATGCTCGACTCAATATAAGAATCGACTTATAGGCGATCCAGAGTTGACCAGAAACACCGAGTTTACCTGTAGACGCTCAGAACTTCGATCTATCGCGACTCAGTTCTCTGGAGAAGCGCAAGTTCAAGATCAACATCCACAGGCATCTCCACACGGCGGGCACTACTCGAACTAAACTATTTTAGGCCCATTTCACACGTACACGTATACGGCGCACGGCAACGTGTGAAACTTCACTTATATAAATTAGTATCCCCCCTATTCTACGGTTATGGTTTTCATCAGAACTTTCCCAACCATCGACATATTTCATTTCATCCGACAACAGTCCACATTCAGATTTTCCGCGGAAACTTGAATAATCGGTAATGAAAACGCAACTTCTGGCAGAGTAACGGCCTTCACTTCATCTTTTCCCGTCGTTTACCGCCGACGCTTTCCCGCAATTACTCGTTATAACCGTCAGAGAGAAAAGCCCAACAAAAAAGAAAACATTTTTGGTACCAAAAATATAAATCGCTAATTTTGATTATCAACAAAGCTCCAACATTTTGTTATTCGTATGAACTAACACTTAACTATTCACTAACACTTAGCGCACTAATTTATTTAAATACTCCCGTCATCTTCAGTGGTAGTCGTTTTCGTGGCACCTGGACTCGTATAGTCAAAAACCGACTTGCGGAAATGTTGAAACTTACTTTGGATGGTCAAATCGAAGAGTTACTTTACACGGTATGCAAACGATAGCAAATTGAGACATCTGATGGTGAATCTGAGTATTTATGGGACTACGGACAATGTTTAAACACTAATTTTAATTATCAACAAGGCTCCAACATTTTGTTATTCGTATGAACTATTTACTAACACTTATTCACTAACACTTAGCGCACTAATTTATTTAAATACTCCGTTTCGTTATCGCGATAAGTTGAAAGTTCTTTTGAATTGCTGGAAACGGAAATGGTCCCCCAGTTGTTTCTGTTGTACTTTTGAAATATCTTTACTATCTAGAGCGCCTTTAATCAGCTGTAAACCGTGGATTCATCTCACGCCATCTTCAGTGGCAGTCGTTTTCGTGGCACCTGGACTCGGATAGTCAAAAACCGACTTGCGGAAATGTTGAAACTTACTTTGGATGGTCAAATCGAAGAGTTACTTTACACGGTATGCAAACGATAGCAAATTGAGACATCTGATGGTGAATCTGAGTATTTATGGGACTACGGACAATGTTTAAACACTAATTTTAATTATCAACAAGGCTCCAACATTTTGTTATTCGTATGAACTATTTACTAACACTTATTCACTAACACTTAGCGCACTAATTTATTTAAATACTCCGTTTCGTTATCGCGATAAGTTGAAAGTTCTTTTGAATTGCTGGAAACGGAAATGGTCCCCCAGTTGTTTCTGTTGTACTTTTGAAATATCTTTACTATCTAGAGCGCCTTTAATCAGCTGTAAACCGTGGATTCATCTCACGCCATCTTCAGTGGCAGTCGTTTTCGTGGCACCTGGACTCGGATAGTCAAAAACCGACTCGCGGAAATGTTGAACTTAGTAACGATAGTAAATTTAGACATTCACTAACACTTATTCACTAACACTTAGCGCACTAATTTATTTAAATACTCCCGTCATCTTCAGTGGTAGTCGTTTTCGTGGCACTTGAACTCGTATAGTCAATGCTGCTGAATTTGATGTGTTTCAATCCATTTAGTCACTCTATTCCAAGTTATTAGCTCCCTCCGGCTGCTAGAGACTCGTCGCGTTCTAGGATCTTTGTTTCCTGGAAATTTCTAGTTTTCCTTCTCAGAAATTGTCTATAAAATTCTAGGAAATAACGAACACGTCCGCCAAACACGAACAGGACTGGTTTCACGGTCTACATCGTGCCTAAATGAACCAATCGGAAAACTTTGATACTTTGAGAGTGAGCAGCAATTGTATTTTTTAAAGGTGACGTTCCGAAATTTTCTAGTTGACCCATTTTCTTCGCTCTATTTCAACATTAACAAGCCTCATCAAAATTTGATGTTTTTCGAATAATATTGACGTAAATGACCTGATTACATCAATCAATTCCATGAATTGGTAGCTTTTTCTAAATTTTATACTTCGCGGAGTCATTTTTTTCTAAAAAAACGATATTAAAGTTATGTAGAGATGGGAACTTGTAAATTTATTTTTACCCGTTCCAAAATAACAGTTTTTTTGCAACATCTCTCTTTTAATGACTAATTACGTAAATAACTATTTCAAACTTGAATCTATTATGAAATGGAAGTTTCCGCTTCAATTATTTAACAGAAAAAAATTCAATTCAGTCGTCTAGACAAAATTATTTGTGGTTTTCGGTTTAAAGCGCCGAGTGGAATTTTTCTGACAGGATAATGTCGACCTAATTTCGACGTTCCCGTTTCAGATACAAATTCTTCGTATTTTCCGCGTTTTACGACGAAAGAAAAGGTCAAAGGATAGTTCGGGTAATAGGGGCTACGAAAACTCGGGGTGCCGAAAGGGTCTGGTGTCGATTATGGTATAAGGCGGATTCCAACTCGACGGCCCACGTTTCGCTCACCGTTCCAGCTAAAATAAAGGTAAGAAAAATTTTCCGATCTAGGAGGAATTTTAACAAAGAAACTCCCAGTGAAAAATCGTGACTATTTTTTAAGGAAACCTCCATTTCTAACAGGTGATTGTGCCATGAAAAAAATGCCATTTCGAAATTGATTTTCCACGTTCCGGTTGTTTGGGTGAATCCATTTTAAACGATCATCTTTCAGCGGGACCTCCAATCGACGTTTCCCTTGAGAGCGTTTTCGTAGTGGGATTGTGGCAAAATCAAATACCGAAATGTACTAAATCTAATATATTTCTGAGCTTTCGAATCCACATCGTCTAGAACCGAAATTATAGTCAAGTATAAGTATTCGAACGCTCGGAGGGCGTTTTCGTAGTGGGATTGTGGCAAAATTAAATACCGAAGTGTACTAAATCTAATATATTTCGAGTTTTCGAATCCACATCGTCTGGGACCGAAATTATAGTCAAGTAAAAGTCTTCGAAAGCTCGGAGGACGTTTTCGTAGTGGGATTGTGGCAAAATTGAATACCAAAGTGTACTAAATCTAATATATTTCGAGTTTTCGAATCCACATGGTCCGGGACCGAAATTATAGTCAAGTAAAAGTCTTCGAAAGCTCGGAGGGCGTTTTCGTAGTGGGATTGTGGCAAAATTGAATACCAAAGTGTACTAAATCTAATATATTTCGAGTTTTCGAATCCACATGGTCCGGGACCGAAATTATAGTCAAGTAAAAGTCTTCGAAAGCTCGGAGGGCGTTTTCGTAGTGGGATTGTGGCAAAATTGAATACCAAAGTGTACTAAATCTAATATATTTCGAGTTTTCGAATCCACATCGTCTGGGACTGAAATTATAGTCAAGTAAAAGTCTTCGAAAGCTCGGAAGGCGTTTTCGTAGTGGGATTGTGGCAAAATTAAATACCAAAGTGTACTAAATCTAATATATTTCGAGTTTTCGAATCCACATCGTCTGGGACCGAAATTATAGTCAAGTAAAAGTCATCGAAAGCTCGGAGGGCGTTTTCGTAGTGGGATTGTGGCAAAATTGAATACCAAAGTGTACTAAATCTAATATATTTCGAGTTTTCGAATCCACATCGTCTGGGACCGAAATTATAGTCAAGTAAAAGTCTTCGAAAGCTCGGAGGGCGTTTTCGTAGTGGGATTGTGGCAAAATTAAATACCAAAGTGTACTAAATCTAATATATTTCGAGTTTTCGAATCCACATCGTCTAGAACCGAAATTATAGTCAAGTATAAGTATTCGAAAGCTCGGAGGGCGTTTTCGTAGTGGGATTGTGGCAAAATTAAATACCAAAGTGTACTAAATCTAATATATTTCGAGTTTTTGAATCCACATCGTCCGGGACGGAAATTATAGTCAAGTATAAGTATTCGAACGCTCGGAGGGCGTTTTCGTAGTGGGATTGTGGCAAAATTGAATACCAAAGTGTACTAAATCTAATATATTTCGAGCTTTCGAATATATATTGGGAATCGGGAATTAATTAGTTGATAATTAAACCCTAAATTTGCCACAATCCCACTACTAAAACGTTCGTAATCTACCTGGTGGAGACTTGATGGTAAATTTCAACTTTCCCAATTTCGTTAATCAAGATCCCGTGGGTCGAAACATTCTCGCATAAATGAAGTTAATTTCCATCGGACCGACATTTAAGTTCGTACATAATTGAAAGCGATTAACATTGATTCGTTCTCGACTTGTTGACGTTCATTCTAGTGAGATGAGAAGGAAGATGAGTAAATGAGATAGTACGTATCGTTCCTAGCAGGATTTTCCTTTCAGATTTGACGTAATATCATTCATACAACGCGAAACTATTAATCATTCCGGCGAAATACCACGAACGATTCGTGCAATGACTAATGTTTCATTTACAAGGGTTATTCGATAAATTTTATCGTAATCACTGGAGAAAACGCGCGCTGGATGCCGCGTTTGCCCACTTTGGATCAAAAGCGTGTTCAAAGCGACATTTCCCGGGCGGCATCGACGCGGTTTGAACATTTTTTGCGGCGATTCGTAACTGTAGGTGAAAAAAAAACCAAACTCGGATATGACAATGACAGATTTGACGTATTCGCGTCAGTGCTGCCACACCACCAATAATTTGTAACGTCGGAAGACAGTCTGACAGATTTGATGAAAGGTAGACCATCCCATGCTTTGCGGAAGAGTTAGGATTTGTAGGAATTGACAAAAATTCATTAAATTCGAACAATATTTATGAATAATAATTCTCTCGCAGGTGATTCGCGAAAATTGGAACTTGAAATACAGTGCCTGTTTCGTGATGTGTCCGCTTCCCGCAAATAAGACTGTTCCTGCGGCGGTTAGTGTAGTAGCTAGACCTAGAGATCCTCCTATCAATCTATTGGCAGTTATCAATAATCATAACGAAACGTCGTCGATACCATCGTGGATAAACGGGGGCGGTAACGGCGCAACTGGACCGTCTCAGTACAAGTTCGGAGTTTGTGTTAAACCTCTACATTTCGAATATAACAGAGTGAGTTTTTCATCTCTCTTATGTGTAAAATATTTGTTTTATCCAAATCACACTTTTTATTATTTAATATTTTCAAAAATATTCCTCTCTAATCTAAATGACTCACCCTGTATTTGAAGTTTTGGATGTCTCAATAACGAAACTTTCACATTACCAGAGAAAAACATCTTAATCTGCTATAAAAAGTGAGGTTAAAAATTTCCAAAAGTATACATTTCATTATTTGATATTTTAAAAAATATTTCTCCCTAATCTAAATGACTCGCACTAATCTAAATGACTCAAACTGTATTTTATGTTGAATAATGAAACTTTCACATAATAACATTACCAAAAAAAGCAACTTAATATGTTTTTAAAACATTTCTCCCTAATCTAAATGACTCACACTAATCTAAATGACTCAAACTGTATTTGATGTTCAATAATGAAACTTCACATAATAACATTACCAAGAAAAAGCAACTTAATATGTTTTTAAAACATTTCTCCCCAATCTAAATGACTCACACTAATCTAAATGTGTCACACTAATCTAAATGACTCAAAAATGGCTTCACAAAATAACATTACCAAGAAAAAGCAACTTAATATGTTTTTAAAACATTTCTCCCTAATCTAAATGACTCACACTAATCTAAATGACTCAAACATGGCTTCACATAATAACATTACCAAGAAAAAGCAACTTAATATGTTTTTAAAACATTTCTCTCCAATCTAAATGACTCACACTAATCTAAATGTGTCACACTAATCTAAATGACTCAAACATGACTTCACATAATAACATTACCAAGAAAAAGCAACTCAATATGTTTTTAAAACATTTCTCCCTAATTTAAATGACTTACACTAATCTAAATGACTCACACTAATCTAAATGACTCAAACTGTATTTCATGTTGAATAATGAAACTTTCACAAAATAACATTACCAAGAAAAAGCAACTTAATATGTTTTTAAAACATTTCTCCCTAATCTAAATGACTCACACTAATCTAAATGACTCAAACTGTATTTGATGTTCAATAATGAAACTTTCACATAATAACATTACCAAGAAAAAGCAACTTAATATGTTTTTAAAACATTTCTCCCTAATCTAATTGACTCACACTAATCTAAATGACTCAAACTGTATTTCATGTTGAATAATGAAACTTTCACATAATAACATTACCAAGAAAAAGCAACTTAATATGTTTTTAAAACATTTCTCCCTAATCTAAATGACTCACACTAATCTAAATGACTCAAACATGACTTCACATAATAACATTACCAAGAAAAAGCAACTCAATATGTTTTTAAAACATTTCTCCCTAATTTAAATGACTTACACTAATCTAAATGACTCACACTAATCTAAATGACTCAAACTGTATTTCATGTTGAATAATGAAACTTTCACAAAATAACATTACCAAGAAAAAGCAACTTAATATGTTTTTAAAACATTTCTCCCTAATCTAAATGACTCACACTAATCTAAATGACTCAAACATGACTTCACATAATAACATTACCAAGAAAAAGCAACTCAATATGTTTTTAAAACATTTCTCCCTAATTTAAATGACTTACACTAATCTAAATGACTCACACTAATCTAAATGACTCAAACTGTATTTCATGTTGAATAATGAAACTTTCACAAAATAACATTACCAAGAAAAAGCAACTTAATATGTTTTTAAAACATTTCTCCCTAATCTAAATGACTCACACTAATCTAAATGACTCAAACTGTATTTGATGTTCAATAATGAAACTTTCACATAATAACATTACCAAGAAAAAGCAACTTAATATGTTTTTAAAACATTTCTCCCTAATCTAATTGACTCACACTAATCTAAATGACTCAAACTGTATTTCATGTTGAATAATGAAACTTTCACATAATAACATTACCAAGAAAAAGCAACTTAATATGTTTTTAAAACATTTCTCCCTAATCTAAATGACTCACACTAATCTAAATGACTCAAACATGACTTCACATAATAACATTACCAAGAAAAAGCAACTCAATATGTTTTTAAAACATTTCTCCCTAATTTAAATGACTTACACTAATCTAAATGACTCACACTAATCTAAATGACTCAAACTGTATTTCATGTTGAATAATGAAACTTTCACAAAATAACATTACCAAGAAAAAGCAACTTAATATGTTTTTAAAACATTTCTCCCTAATCTAAATGACTCGCACTAATCTAAATGACTCACATTGTATTTGTAGTTTTAAATACCTCAATAATTAAACTTTTATAAAATGAAAATTATTATATTGTCGTTAATTTAGTAAAAAACCTTTTTACTAATTTTGAGAATTGATAATTTTTTATAGGATCTCCAAATTTTAGAATTCATAGAATTCAACCGACTACTCGGAGTAGAACATTTCACATTTTATAATCACACAATCGGAAATCAAGTAAATTGCATTCTAAAGGATTATGCTGAAAAAGGACTGGTGACAATACTTCCTTGGAATTTGGATATGGTTTCGCAAAAAGACATAAGAACCGAAGGACTATTCGCATCCTTAAACGATTGCCTTTACAGATCAATGTATAAATTTTCACACATCCTTCTAATCGATTTAGACGAATACATCCTACCGAAATACAATGACACATTAGGACAAATGATTGAGTAAGTCGAATATCTATATAAAGAGGGTTTTCGTAGTGGGATTGTGGCAAAATTGAGTACCAAAGTGTACTAAATCTAATATATTTCCGAGTTTTCGAATCCATATCGTCAGGGACCGAAATTATAGTCAAGTATAAGTCTTCGAAAGCTCGGAGGGCGTTTTCGTAGTGGGATTGTGGCAAAATTGAATACCAAATTGTACTAAATGTAATATATTTCCGAGCTTTCGAATACTAATCGTCTGGAACCGAAATTATAGTCAAGTATAAGTATTTGAAAGCTGGGAAAGCGTTTTCGTAGTGGGATTGTGGCAAAATTGAATACCAAAGTGTACTAAATCTAATATATTCCGAGTTTTCGAATCCACATCGTCCGGGACCGAAATTATAGTCAAGTATAAGTATTCGAAAGCTCGGAGGGCGTTTTCGTTGTGGGATTGTGGCAAAATTGAGTACCAAAGTGTACTAAATCTAATATATTCCGAGTTTTCGAATCCACATCGTCCGGAACCGAAATTATAATCAAGTATAAGTTATCGAAAGCTCGGAATGTATTAGAATTGGAACACTTTGGTGGTAGCTGACAAAAGTTCGTTCTAATTCACATATCTATATGAATATGTATTAAATGCTCTTTGATTATTTACAGTCATTTGAAAAACCGTCTCAACACTCGTTCTACGGGCTCCTTTTCATTCCAAAACGCGTTTTTTTATCTCCAATGGGACGACGACGATTCCGTATACGATTTCGACGACCCAGTCGCCGCCAATTTGGTAACATTAAAGAAAACTCGTCGAAAGACTAAACTCCATCCGCACAAGCAGCGCTCCAAATACATTTGTCGACCCGAATTTACCGTCGAAGCCGGCAACCACTTCGTCTGGGAGTTTATACCGGGACACGGCACCCTGAACGTACCGCCAGAAACCGCCATTCTACACCATTACAGAATCTGCGAATTCGGAGGCGACGACTGCATCAAGGCGTCATCGGTCGTCGATAGATCGGCGTACCGATTTAAGAACGCCCTAATCGGGGCGGTAAACGCGAGATTCGAAAGACTGAATAAAAAGTGTGATCTACCGAAATTGACTTTACCGTCCGGTAAAGTTTTTAATAAATTGATAAATTTCTTAAAACCGAGTTAAAAGATACGGATTCGTCAGTATTAAGTTACTAGATGTTGTCGATGAATATACAAATCAACATTGTGAGTTTTATGGTTCAATTTTTTTAAAAAGTATTATTTTCGTCCGATTTCAAAGATAACTGCAACTGGTGGAAGCCTCCTAGGCACCTGAGGATGAGGGATCCGAGGGAATGATGAGCTGAGGTAGATGTATGGCGAGCCATATTTGGTGGCGCGTCTGAGGTGGCTAGTACGCGTGGAGAGGATACCTTCTGACCGATACCCGCGCAGAATCATCCTGGTGGGCGGTCTTCGTCGTTAAGGCGGTCCTTATCCAGCTAGGGGTTCGACGTCGGAGGCACCGCGTTCAAGACATAAACGATTGTTGACATTGTTCTCAAATGACCGTAGCGCCGGTTACATAAGAAGAAGAAGAAGCCTTCAAATGCTTGGAAGAAACCATTACGGAAGTTAATCCTCAACAATTCTTATTAGAACTACCAAAAAAATCACTTATAGTAGCACAGAAGGCTTGAAGTCTCTCCACCGGTTAGCTATCCCCGTAAATGCATCTACGTGGATGTCCTCTTCTTCTTTATGCACCTTCTCCACTTGCTAAGACTCTCTCCACCAATATATCTTCTTACATCCGTCTACGTTCTCTCGATTCTGTCTAAACGCCCCAACTAACGCTTAATTATTCTTCTTCATTCATCTTCCTCCACTTGTTTCATTCCAAAAGTTTTCCTTATCACTCCTCCACGCATTTAGCCGCTTTCTTATTCGTGACCGAGCTCGTTCCGGATACCGGTGGTTCGGAACGCGGCGCGTCGGTAACAGAGCCCGTTTTTAAGATTACCCGGTACGTTTATGCCAACTTCTAATCAATCAATTGTTTTTCTCAGTGTTTCTCATGTAAATTCATCGACTTACATTAGGTGCTTGTTGTATATATTTTTGTACAGTAATAATTAGAGATTTAAGGTTTCAATAATATGGAGTATTATTTATTTTTTCAATGTGTATGGCATAAAATTATTTATTACAGGTAGTATAACCTGATATTAAATGTAAATAGGTAATAAATAAATAGTTGACGATTTTTCTAATGGAATTACCGTCGAAATTGTTGATTGAGTGGACAACAACATTATCTAGTTCATTAATTCCCATTTTTTGTAACTCTGTCACGGAAAATTCACTCCCGCAGCTCCCTAATGGAACGCTACTGATTTCTAACCTCAGAAAAATCATATCGATTAAGGCCGATTCATGAACTTGACTTGCCGTTTACCGCTGGTGACATTTGACGTTCGTAGCAAATTCTACAACCAACCTATTCATAAACTTGACGGTACTGTTGTTAACCTAAAAAATTTGTTATTCTTTTTGACGTGTGTCATCGGCTTTAATGGTCTCGTCGACGAAGTTATTCAGTCACTTTTCGAAGTAAACTCATTGGATTGGATTGGATGAGGTCACAACCGGCCGCCATATTGTCTTTGGGGGACAAATATTGTATTATTTACATTAAAATTGTTATCAGTAGTGATGTATTTATATACTATTTTATTAATGTTTAATTTGTACATTATGTAATTGAATTAATTTATTAATTTCATTTTTAAAAATTGCTCAAGCACCGATATATCAATTTTCGCCTTTTCATGTAATTTGCCACCGAATTTGTTAATTAATTCTATTAAACTTATTAAAAATATGAAAAAAAAATCATATTTTACATATACCTTCAGTGCAGAAATATTATTTTTTTATAAGTATGTAGAAATTTTTCTCAATAAAACAAACATAGAAATAAAAATAATTCATTACAATGTTTCTTTTTTATTATACATTTCTATGTATTCCGGTCCAATTAATTTGGATAAAACGTTAATAATTTGAAAAATTTTCGGTTATATCAATGGTAAATTGGGTGATAGACCAAAAGCAAAGAATTAGTCGGTAGATAACTTCTAAAACCCCTTTGGTAGCTTCAAAACTTTGCAATCCTATCCAACCACATCTTTCCCTTGCAAATAATCAAGTCGAATCTTTCAAACTTTCCATTTTGTGGCTCTTATCCTTTTCCTTTTGCTTACATATTCACCAAAACAGCTACAGACATGATCTAAGACCCTCAATCTCCAATTATTTAAACATTTCCTTTCATCAAAGGTTAATTGGATGACTAAAGTTAGGTTAGGTACAGGTACATACATGATTGAGACAATCAATGTCCAATTATTGAAACATTTTCTTTTATCCATGCTTAATCGGGTGACTAAAGTTAAAATACAGATTTTCACATCAGTTGGGGCTCAATAAATACATTTTTATAATCCCGTCCAGGCTACACACTTGATTTCTTTTCTTCCGCCTTAACCTTGAAGAAAATCTCGTCCGAATCGTTCATATCTTGAAATTATTTGATCTTATCGTTTTCCACACCTCTACCCACCTATAATCCCTGGTACAGTCATAAGGCAAAGCGCAAATTGGTTGAATACATTGACGCAGCACGACACGCGTGAGTTCACGCAAGTTTTTCTTCAGTCGCTATTACATCCACGTGACTGGATATCTTGTCGAATCGCCTCATGTACTTTAGCAAAATGGTTTCTATTCATTCGGAAATTTTAGTTGTAATTGTTTGAATTAAAAAAACCATATTACGAGGTACCTTTCGAATGTACTAACAGGTTTTCCGAAAGAAATTCTCTTGAACTATACTTTGTGCGGGTTATCGAAGCTCCCGTATGGAAAATACCGAACGAAATAAAACAAAAACGATTTTTGTTAAACAAATATATTGTAAAAATAAATATAAAATGTTATGAAAATAAATAACGTTACAGCTTGCGCAGCAAATCATACAGATAATAAAGAAATATTTAATTAATATGTAATACATGATTATAATACTTTATTGCTTAAGTAATTGTGTAAATATACAAGTAAACAAAAAAATCAGCGACCACACCAACGATTTAAACATACAGGGTGAATCACAGAATAGAATTGCAATAAACACATTATCAAGAGACTAATTCTTACTTACAGCTTCATTATTTTCACAAGGAACCGATGTAAATTTAATTTAAGGTAATCAAGGTAAGAAAGAAGTCAATCTCGAGACAATTTTTTTCAAATAAAAACTATTTTTCATCAAGAATACTTTATGTTTGGACGAAGGCCGTTTTTTTTTCAACCTCCGATGGATTTCTGCAGTATTATCGCCTTCAGCCTGGTAGAAAACGAATGGCGGACATGTTTACGTGGCTGTAGCACAACGCCGACTGACGTCCGAATGAATGTGTGGGGCGAGTGTAGTAGCGATCGGAGGTTGAAAAAAAAACGATCTTAGTACATCACCCTGTAAATTGTATTCAATCAAAGGAATGTATAAAAATAGAGAAAATAACTAGATATCACTTTTTTCCAAAAAAAAAAAATTCAAAGCTAATATCGTTTAAAAAATTGTGAATTCTGCTAATCACAAAACGGCTACACTGTTATATTTATTGCACAAATTAGAAAGTTTTGTATAAAAAATCGATATCAAGAAAGTGTATAGTTGGCACTTGACATTGATATTATCAGGGAAATGCTATTCTAGTACTAAATTCGAACTTTTTTACTTTTTAAAACCTTTCAATGATTTTGTCGATAAATCTTCTTGGTTTTAGGTATCTTTCGATAGTTTTTCCCATAAAAATAAATCATCTCCAAATGCATTATCCATTTTTATTACATCACTCAATAAATCGTGTGACTTGCACACAGATGGCGCTGCCATTGTCAAATCCATATGACGTTTATGAAGTACCAACTTTCAAACGACCATGTGTCAAATTTCATGACATTTCGATCTGTCAGAAAAAAGTGACAGCCATTTAAGTGAAGCTACTTTTGTTATTTCAAATGATGGTGAACGTTTTGGTCGTCTAATTGACATGATTACTCCAAAAAGTCCACAAATTGATTATATCTAATCGTAAATTGGAATTGCGTGAGATAGATGGGGCCGTAAAGATATCAGAAGGCGATTTGTTTACAATTATGCATGATTGATGATTCAAAGCAGCGTTTGGTCATGTTTACACCTAATAAATCAGATTTTTTTCTTTGATATGTGACAATGGATGAAAAATGGATCCATCCCTTCACTCCGGAACCAAAACGATCATCATCTGAGTGGACTGTGGCCGGTGAAGCGTCCAGTCAGCTGGGAAGGTTATGACTTCAGTATTTTGGGATTCCCATGGAATATCGTTCATCAACTATCTCCAAAAGGGAAAGATAATCAATCAATCAATATGTTGGATCGTTGGAAAGCAAAAATCAAAGGAAAAAAACGGTCTCATATGTTTGACCAAGACAATGCACCGATTCAAAAGTCGATTACAACGATGGTTAATGATGGTCATCCACCGTATAGTCCAGATCTAGCCCCCAGTGACTACTGATCTTAAAAATATGCTCGCCGGCAAAGAAATTTAGATCAAATGAAGAAGCAATTGATGAAACTGAAGCCTATTTTGTGGCAAAAGACAAATCCTTCTACGATGAGATCAAAATAGATTTTTTCTTAGTTAATCACGTGACTTTTTGAGTGATGTTTCAATTATTATAATGTATACAACTAAAATATCATTTCCCATCTTCTATACTAGTGCTGATAGGTTTAGATACAGGGGGAGTAACGTTTAGTAGATTTCTTTCAAATTATTATCACATTTTAATCCTTAAGTTGTAAATGTAGATGGTTTTTATTGAAAATTTACTCATCCTCAACCTCATTTCATTTAAATTCCTCATCAATAGTCACTATAAAACTTAGCAACTTACTTAGAAATCTTTGTAAACGACATTTTGTTTGTCTTTACCGGCTGTTCATATCAGTCATCTACTGCCAGTTGTTCATTGTGCTTTAGTGTGCGTGAAATATGCTTTCAACAAAACGTAAAGTGGTTCCAGTTGAAAAGAAAGTATCTTTGATTAGAGTTTGGGTTCAGTAATGAGCGATCAACGGCTTCCAGACCACCATACCTTGGACCGGAACCCTCCTGTAACCACATCAATAACGAACCGAACGAATGGCTGAAGAAGAACCGCTCCAGACCTAAAACAATCCAAAAAAATCATAACCATATCAGCCAAGAAGTCTGAAGAACTTCTCGTGATGACCAGAAACGACATGAAACTAGTGGTCGGTTTTCCAACAGGCCAATTACTACCTTAAGACGGTGGCCTTGACAGAGGACGACCACCTAACCAGAGTGAATAGGCCTACACTCTGGTTAGCTGCTGTCTTTAACCAACAGGGACCGTTGTAATACTCTTGAGGAATTTGAACCCGATGAAAGGATGAGTTGATTTTATTTTGGACCGATGAAGCATTTTCCACAATTTTTCAACTTATGAATTAAATTATCAGTCGTATGGCCGAGTGTAATCCAGGAAATCTACAAACGTGTCAATTGAATGTTTAAACAATTTTTGTGCGTTAAAATTGTCAACTTCATACATCTCTTCCACAAATCTGGTATGGACTAGTAATCGAAACCCGAAACAAGAATACATTTGGTCTTTGTTAATTAACCTACCAGCTTAATATGAAAAATGTAGTCACTAGTCTCTAGAATTAGAAGAAGAAGAGCTTTTTTAAAATCATTATGAAGCTACTGGTTTTTCATTAAAAAAATTAATATAAAAAATTATAATAAAAATAAATTCCAGGAACAAGTGCTTCAACTGCCTATGGACAGTTGAATAAATAAATAGCAAAATAATATTTTTAATATATACAAGATATTTCTGTAGACTTATTGAGGTTCTAATTAAACTTTACTAGTAATAACAATTTTTTTTTAATAAATTCAAGTAAATATTTTAATTAATCGGTTAAAATAATTTCTATTGAAACACCTTGTATACAAAGTATTTTGTTAAACCATAATTTACATAAAATCACACTATTCATTAATTACTATCTAATCACCCTTTTGAATATGATAGAGCCGTTGAAAATTTTCAAAAATTCGACCCTATTTTTTAATATCAAAATTCTAAATGCACAACTAACAGATATATAACATTGTCAAATCTCTAAGTGTACATACTAACACCCAATAATAATTTTTACTAACGTGGGGGCACATCCAAAAATGAAAAATCATCCGGTTATTATATTCATGATATTTTCCAAATCTGGCAACGTTGTATAATTTTTTTTATAGTGTAAAATCTATACTGTAGGATAACCGACGTCGACGGGAGTTTTTAAAATGCGATAAAAACAAATCTAGTAGAAATAGAAATATTGGACAAACTAGGAGATCCGTTATTATCCGGTTTAAAGAGCACATTATTAAAAAATGTATCCGATAATAAATTGCTGGATGCGTTTGAAAGTGTTTAGTGTTTAGTGTTCAGTTTAAGTGTATGAAGATGGTGAAGGTAGTAGAGATGAAAACTATTGAAGAGTTAGTGGAGAAATCACGCCGATTATGGAAGATAGATGGGCTAAAGGATGAACCAATTTTTCAAGGAGACCTTTTGGCCGATTTTCCAAGAGATGACACGAAAGTTGGACATCTACTTCTCAAAAGGCTGAATGGTAGCATAGTAGAAGAGAAAGAAGAAGAAGCTAAAGTGCCAATGACAATTGCAACAAACAATTATTTTAATCTCTGTTTCTTTTGTAAATACAATTGAAGTAATTTGAGATATTGTGATCTCTAAACTTTAACATTTCAAGTGGTTTTTGGTGTGGTTTCCAATGATTTTCTTTCTCTCAAAAATTATTTTACTTTTTGGTTGAGAATTTCTCATTTTATTGTATGAAATGTATCTATGGAGAAGGAAATTCAACTAGAGAAACGATTAAACAGAAAATATGGAAAATTTGAGCAAAAATGGTTCTTATCCGGCTCGAAGGACCAGAAAGTACTACTCCGAGTAGTAATTTCCAAACTTACTAGTTTTATGATCAGATTTGATTTCAATTTATGCGTTAGAAGGTAGAGTGGGTTTAAAATTTTCAAAATAATTCCGAAAACGACCAAAATGGCGTTAATTTTCATTTACAGGTTTAAATCTCTGAGATTATTTTACTTTTTGGTTGAAAATTTCTCATTTTATTGTATGAAATGTATCTATGGAGAAGGAAATTCAACTAGAGAAACGATTAAACAGAAAATATGGAAAATTTGAGCAAAAATGGTTCTTATCCGGCTCGAAGGACCAGAAAGTACTACTCCGAGTAGTAATTTCCAAACTTACTAGTTTTATGATCAGATTTGATTTCAATTTATGCGTTAGAAGGTAGAGTGGGTTTAAAATTTTCAAAATAATTCCGAAAACGACCAAAATGGCGTTAATTTTCATTTACAGGTTTAAATCTCTGAGATTATTTTACTTTTTGGTTGAAAATTTCTCATTTTATTGTATGAAATGTATCTATGGAGAAGGAAATTCAACTAGAGAAACGATTAAACAGAAAATATGGAAAATTTGAGCAAAAATGGTTCTTATCCGGCTCGAAGGACCAGAAAGTACTACTCCGAGTAGTAATTTCCAAACTTACTAGTTTTATGATCAGATTTGATTTCAATTTATGCGTTAGAAGGTAGAGTGGGTTTAAAATTTTCAAAATAATTCCGAAAACGACCAAAATGGCGTTAATTTTCATTTACAGGTTTAAATATCTGAGATTATTTTACTTTTTGGTTGAGAATTTCTCATTTTATTGTATGAAATGTAACTACAGAGAAGGAAATTCAACTACAGAAACGATTAAACAGAAAATATGGAAAATTTAAGTAAAAATGGTTCTCATCCGGCTCGAAGGACCAGAAAGTAGTACTCCGAGTAGTAATTTCCAAACTTACCGGTTTTAAGAACAGTTTTAATTTCATTTTATGTGTTACAAGGTAGGGTGAGTTTAAAGTTTTCAAAATAATACAGAAAAAATCCCAAAAAAAGAGAAGAATTATCTCAACATTATATTCAAATGGGTTTCTACTTTTATATTTTATATATATTCGGAGTTTTTTTTTAAATACTCCCGTATACCAGTTTTGTTATTTTTTTTTCAGTATACTATCGCAGGGTCAATACCTACCCCGTTCATTTTGGGTAAATTGTTACTAGATCACATCGGTATCCGAAAAATTTTTTAAATAATTATCAAAAATGATTCGATGGTTCGTTTAGACTACAATTTCGAATATTTTTTCGCCTGTTTATAACAATCATAACAATCTCTACTATGTCATTTTTTTGGGGGAAAAAGGGGAGGTTTAGTATCATTATAGAAGAAAAAAATTTAGTCAGACTTGTGGCACGTCATTTTCGCTATTATATACATCTAAGTTTGCGCGAGGTTTCGCGCTCGATTCCAAGTTGTTCCTCATCGTTGATTTGGACAATTCGCTGAAATTCAATTCGTTACTTGATGTGGGGGAATCTACGATATTTAAACGCAACGTTGAATCGTCCAGGACTAGTCTGGAATCGTCATCGGTGCTGTCTATTGATGAAGATCTGTCTCCCGACAAGCGACCACCGACGTAACCTCCTTTACTCCTTTCCAATCTTAAGACCTAAAAGAATACAAGAATGGCAGCGATTTAAAAATATAAAACTCGGTTTTTCTAAATAGAACCGAAAAATAAATCACCATGCAACTATTACATCGGACGTTGGGAAACTAAACTACTGGCTTGCCCTGTATTATACATACAGTCCTTTTCTCTTGATGATTTTGTAAATTCTATCCCCTTCGATTTTTTTCCCTAATTTACTAATTTGATGTATCGTGCTTGTGTCAGTTTTCATGCTTGTATGGATTGAATTAAAAAAAATTGTGAGTTTCATGCATAAATTATATCAAAAATATACTCAAAATCATTTTTCGTTACATGTTAATTCGACAAAAAACGTTTTAGTTTGATTCTCTGGGGTTTTCTAGGGTTAACCGCTTTTCATCCGGCTCGAAGGACCAGAAAGTATTACTTGGAGTAGTAATTTCCAAACTTACCGGTTTTATTTCAAGTTTTGGTTTCAATTTAATGGATTATAATGTAGAGTGGGTTTAAAGTTTTCAAAATAATTTAGAAAACGAACAAAATGGCGTTAATTTTCATTTACAGGTTTAAATCTCTGAGATTATTTTACTTTTTGGTTAAAAATTTCTCATTTTATTGTATGAAATGTATCTATGGAGAAGGAAATTCAACTAGAGAAACGATTAAACATAAAATATGGAAAATTTGAGCAAAAATGGTTCTCATCCGGCTCGAAGGACCAGAAAGTAGTACTCCGAGTAGTAATTTCCAAACTTACCGGTTTTATTTCAAGTTTTGGTTTCAATTTAATGGATTATAATGTAGAGTGGGTTTAAAGTTTTCAAAATAATTCCGAAAACGACCAAAATGGCGTTAATTTTCAATTACAGGTTTAAATCTCTGAGATTATTTCACTTTTTGGTTGAAAATTTCTCATTTTATTGTATGAAATGTATCTACGGAGAAGGAAATTCAACTACAGAAACGATTAAACAGAAAATATGGAAAATTTAAGTAAAAATGGTTCTCATCCGGCTCGAAGGACCAGAAAGTAGTACTCCGAGTAGTAATTTCCAAACTTACCGGTTTTATTTCAAGTTTTGGTTTCAATTTAATGGATTATAATGTAGAGTGGGTTTAAAGTTTTCAAAATAATTCCGAAAACGACCAAAATGGCGTTAATTTTCAATTACAGGTTTAAATCTCTGAGATTATTTCACTTTTTGGTTGAAAATTTCTCATTTTATTGTATGAAATGTATCTATGGAGAAGGAAATTCAACTAGAGAAACGATTAAACATAAAATATGGAAAATTTGAGCAAAAATGGTTCTCATCCGGCTCGAAGGACCAGAAAGTAGTACTCCGAGTAGTAATTTCCAAACTTACCGGTTTTATTTCAAGTTTTGGTTTCAATTTAATGGATTATAATGTAGAGTGGGTTTAAAGTTTTCAAAATAATTCCGAAAACGACCAAAATGGCGTTAATTTTCAATTACAGGTTTAAATCTCTGAGATTATTTCACTTTTTGGTTGAAAATTTCTCATTTTATTGTATGAAATGTATCTACGGAGAAGGAAATTCAACTACAGAAACGATTAAACAGAAAATATGGAAAATTTAAGTAAAAATGGTTCTCATCCGGCTCGAAGGACCAGAAAGTAGTACTCCGAGTAGTAATTTCCAAACTTACCGGTTTTATTTCAAGTTTTGGTTTCAATTTAATGGATTATAATGTAGAGTGGGTTTAAAGTTTTCAAAATAATTCCGAAAACGACCAAAATGGCGTTAATTTTCAATTACAGGTTTAAATCTCTGAGATTATTTCACTTTTTGGTTGAAAATTTCTCATTTTATTGTATGAAATGTATCTACGGAGAAGGAAATTCAACTACAGAAACGATTAAACAGAAAATATGGAAAATTTAAGTAAAAATGGTTCTCATCCGGCTCGAAGGACCAGAAAGTAGTACTCCGAGTAGTAATTTCCAAACTTACCGGTTTTATTTCAAGTTTTGGTTTCAATTTAATGGATTATAATGTAGAGTGGGTTTAAAGTTTTCAAAATAATTCCGAAAACGACCAAAATGGCGTTAATTTTCAATTACAGGTTTAAATCTCTGAGATTATTTCACTTTTTGGTTGAAAATTTCTCATTTTATTGTATGAAATGTATCTATGGAGAAGGAAATTCAACTAGAGAAACGATTAAACATAAAATATGGAAAATTTGAGCAAAAATGGTTCTCATCCGGCTCGAAGGACCAGAAAGTAGTACTCCGAGTAGTAATTTCCAAACTTACCGGTTTTATTTCAAGTTTTGGTTTCAATTTAATGGATTATAATGTAGAGTGGGTTTAAAGTTTTCAAAATAATTCCGAAAACGACCAAAATGGCGTTAATTTTCAATTACAGGTTTAAATCTCTGAGATTATTTCACTTTTTGGTTGAAAATTTCTCATTTTATTGTATGAAATGTATCTACGGAGAAGGAAATTCAACTACAGAAACGATTAAACAGAAAATATGGAAAATTTAAGTAAAAATGGTTCTCATCCGGCTCGAAGGACCAGAAAGTAGTACTCCGAGTAGTAATTTCCAAACTTACCGGTTTTATTTCAAGTTTTGGTTTCAATTTAATGGATTATAATGTAGAGTGGGTTTAAAGTTTTCAAAATAATTCCGAAAACGACCAAAATGGCGTTAATTTTCAATTACAGGTTTAAATCTCTGAGATTATTTCACTTTTTGGTTGAAAATTTCTCATTTTATTGTATGAAATGTATCTACGGAGAAGGAAATTCAACTACAGAAACGATTAAACAGAAAATATGGAAAATTTAAGTAAAAATGGTTCTCATCCGGCTCGAAGGACCAGAAAGTAGTACTCCGAGTAGTAATTTCCAAACTTACCGGTTTTATGATAAATTTTGATTTTAATTTAATGCGTTACAAAGTATGGCGTTCAAAATACTTGATATAAATAATTATAAACAATGTTGGTCGTAGTTTTTTCCCAAATTTACATATTTTCAAACTAGTCATACAAAAAAAATAGAAATGAAACCGGCAGAATGATTCATATACACAATATGAAGTGTACACAATTAAACATAAAGACATTATACAGGGTATTACATATACTCGACCACAATTTTTATTTATAATACACCGATATAATTTTCTGGAAAACATACGGTTCCGATCTTATTAAATACACGTTCGATGTATAAAAAAAACCGCCGATTTCATCGTTATTGTTGATAATAAATTTGATTGTGTACACTGAAAAAAAAAAATAAATAAATAAAAGCGAAACTGTTGTTGACTTACTCGAGCCACCTCCAAGGCTCTGTGTCCGGGCTTGTGATAGGCGTGGGAAACTAAGTAAACTCTCATTAGCATATTTTGCGCAAAAACTTGATTATTTTTTTTTAAATCGTCGATATTGGCAGAAAACTAAACGCGAATTCATCGGTACCGAATGAAAAATATGTACAAGACACTGTACAACCAGCAACTCTGATTATTTTTCGTTTTTTTTCTTTTTCATCGAAAACGTTTCTGCCAATAATTTTTTATTTACAAAAAAAATAAGCGAAGCGTGTGCTTATAACACAGGTGAATATGACATTTTTTTTTTTTTTTGGCTGTATAATGATGACGCGGAAGCAAATTACACAATATTTACCTCGGCTTGTAGATCTGCCACTTTATCTTGCAGCTCTCTAACTTTATCGCTTGCGTCAACAGAATGGATCCTCAGTTCACCTTCAGTGGCTATTTCTTGACTCTACGATACCAAAAACAATTAGAAATGAATAAGTAGAACCAAATTATCAAAAAAGCAAAAATATCTAATACCGGAAAGACTATTTATTCTCTATTTTTCATTTACTTGAAGTTAGGTACATAATTATGACATTTGGGCACATAGTATGGCATTTGAGTACAAGATTATGAGATTTAGTAATATGATATGACTTTTGGGTACATGATATGTCATTTGAGTACATGATTATGAGATTTAGTAACATGATATTGCTTTTGGGTACATAATTATGACAATTAAGTACATGATATGTCGTTTGAGTACATGATTATGACATTTTGGTACATGATATGTCGTTTGGGTAAATGATTATGGCGTATGAGAACACAATATGACATTTGGGTACATAATTATGACAATTAAGTACATGATATGGTATTTGAGTACAAGATTATGACATTTAGTAACATGATATGACTTTTGGGTACATGATATGTCATTTGAGTACATGATTATGACATTTAGTAACATGATATTGCTTTTGGGCACATAATTATGACAATTAAGTACATGATATGTCGTTTGAGTACATGATTATGACATTTTGGTACATGATATGTCGTTTGGGTAAATGATTATGGCGTATGAGAACACAATATGACATTTGGGTACATAATTATGACAATTAAGTACATGATATGGTATTTGAGTACAAGATTATGATATTTAGTAACATGATATGACTTTTGGGTACATGATATGTCATTTGAGTACATGATTATGACATTTAGTAACATGATATTGCTTTTGGGTACATAATTATGACAATTAAGTACATGATATGTCGTTTGAGTACATGATTATGACATTTTGGTACATGATATGTCGTTTGGGTAAATGATTATGGCGTATGAGAACACAATATGACATTTGGGTACATAATTATGACAATTAAGTACATGATATGGTATTTGAGTACAAGATTATGATATTTAGTAACATGATATGACTTTTGGGTACATGATATGTCATTTGAGTACATGATTATGACATTTAGTAACATGATATTGCTTTTGGGTACATAATTATGACAATTAAGTACATGATATGTCGTTTGAGTACATGATTATGACATTTTGGTACATGATATGTCGTTTGGGTAAATGATTATGGCGTATGAGAACACAATATGACATTTGGGTACATAATTATGACAATTAAGTACATGATATGGTATTTGAGTACAAGATTATGACATTTAGTAACATGATATGACTTTTGGGTACATGATATGTCATTTGAGTACATGATTATGACATTTAGTAACATGATATTGCTTTTGGGCACATAATTATGACAATTAAGTACATGATATGTCGTTTGAGTACATGATTATGACATTTTGGTACATGATATGTCGTTTGGGTAAATGATTATGGCGTATGAGAACACAATATGACATTTGGGTACATAATTATGACAATTAAGTACATGATATGGTATTTGAGTACAAGATTATGATATTTAGTAACATGATATGACTTTTGGGTACATGATATGTCATTTGAGTACATGATTATGACATTTAGTAACATGATATTGCTTTTGGGTACATAATTATGACAATTAAGTACATGATATGTCGTTTGAGTACATGATTATGACATTTTGGTACATGATATGTCGTTTGGGTAAATGATTATGGCGTATGAGAACACAATATGACATTTGGGTACATAATTATGACAATTAAGTACATGATATGGTATTTGAGTACAAGATTATGACATTTAGTAACATGATATGACTTTTGGGTACATGATATGTCATTTGAGTACATGATTATGACATTTAGTAACATGATATTGCTTTTGGGCACATAATTATGACAATTAAGTACATGATATGTCGTTTGAGTACATGATTATGACATTTTGGTACATGATATGTCGTTTGGGTAAATGATTATGGCGTATGAGAACACAATATGACATTTGGGTACATAATTATGACAATTAAGTACATGATATGGTATTTGAGTACAAGATTATGATATTTAGTAACATGATATGACTTTTGGGTACATGATATGTCATTTGAGTACATGATTATGACATTTAGTAACATGATATTGCTTTTGGGTACATAATTATGACAATTAAGTACATGATATGTCGTTTGAGTACATGATTATGACATTTTGGTACATGATATGTCGTTTGGGTAAATGATTATGGCGTATGAGAACACAATATGACATTTGGGTACATAATTATGACAATTAAGTACATGATATGGTATTTGAGTACAAGATTATGACATTTAGTAACATGATATGACTTTTGGGTACATGATATGTCATTTGAGTACATGATTATGACATTTAGTAACATGATATTGCTTTTGGGCACATAATTATGACAATTAAGTACATGATATGTCGTTTGAGTACATGATTATGACATTTTGGTACATGATATGTCGTTTGGGTAAATGATTATGGCGTATGAGAACACAATATGACATTTGGGTACATAATTATGACAATTAAGTACATGATATGGTATTTGAGTACAAGATTATGATATTTAGTAACATGATATGACTTTTGGGTACATGATATGTCATTTGAGTACATGATTATGACATTTAGTAACATGATATTGCTTTTGGGTACATAATTATGACAATTAAGTACATGATATGTCGTTTGAGTACATGATTATGACATTTTGGTACATGATATGTCGTTTGGGTAAATGATTATGGCGTATGAGAACACAATATGACATTTGGGTACATAATTATGACAATTAAGTACATGATATGGTATTTGAGTACAAGATTATGACATTTAGTAACATGATATGACTTTTGGGTACATGATATGTCATTTGAGTACATGATTATGACATTTAGTAACATGATATTGCTTTTGGGCACATAATTATGACAATTAAGTACATGATATGTCGTTTGAGTACATGATTATGACATTTTGGTACATGATATGTCGTTTGGGTAAATGATTATGGCGTATGAGAACACAATATGACATTTGGGTACATAATTATGACAATTAAGTACATGATATGGTATTTGAGTACAAGATTATGATATTTAGTAACATGATATGACTTTTGGGTACATGATATGTCATTTGAGTACATGATTATGACATTTAGTAACATGATATTGCTTTTGGGTACATAATTATGACAATTAAGTACATGATATGTCGTTTGAGTACATGATTATGACATTTTGGTACATGATATGTCGTTTGGGTAAATGATTATGGCGTATGAGAACACAATATGACATTTGGGTACATAATTATGACAATTAAGTACATGATATGGTATTTGAGTACAAGATTATGACATTTAGTAACATGATATGACTTTTGGGTACATGATATGGTATTTGAGTACAAGATTATGACATTTAGTCACTTAATATGACTTTTAGGTACACGATTATCGTATTTGAGAACTTAATATGACATTTAGGTACATGATATGTCGTTAGAGTACATGATTATGACATTTGGAGCATGATATGGCTTTTGGATACTTGATTATCGCCCACCCACATCTCAAAAGCTTCAAATTGTTTGAAAAGAATCAACGAAATCGAAATTTTTTGGTTCGGCTAATGCCATTACTACAAATACTATTTAATCTCCATTTACATTAACGAACGTCGGTTATAAATAATAATGGGGTATATTGTGGCAGTCATCCCTTACTAGTTTTGTATAAGAATCTTTTTATTAACCATATTTTTTTCAATACTTCCTTCAATTGTTGTTTACTTATGTTCCAAAGTAAATTTTCAAATTGATTCCTGATTCGTAGTGTCTCTATATTTATTTGAATGAGTTTGAGCACCTTTTTATATATTGCGTGCTGATTGAACTATATTTGCAGCATCCTTTTGGAAACCCTTAACTCTAGCGGTCCCAATTCGTTCAAACAAACCAAAAAAAAATCGAAAAACTTGAAGTTAACAAATGCCAATACTAAAAAATGTCAGTTACACGATTACAGGGTGTCCCTTTTTTTCCTAAACCTCCCTTTAACTATAATTTTTTTGTATTTTCTTTCGATTTGTAATTTGTAAGATCTATCTGTCTATTCCCGAAGTATTAGCACCTTTTTAATTGGTCACATATTGATCAGACAATATTTTCAGTAGTTTCCGGAAGGTTCACATCCGTAATGGTCCCAATTTGTCCCATATCCGTACTTCAGTAGCATAAAATAAACCCTTGGTACAACTTTTTCAATCCCGGTTCTAATTTCAGTCAACATCTAATGAGATTTAATATCCGGTACCGAGTTTTTCTACCGATTGGTAGATGGAGCTACCGGGTGGTGGCTGACGGTCATCGTTTGGAACTATACTTACTTTAAGTTCCAATTGTCCGATTTGTTGCATCAACGTAGCGACCGTTTGAGTTTTTTCCGCGTCGCTTATTTTAGCTCTCATCAATTCGTCTTTCATTTTACTTTCGAGGTCGGAGTATCGGCGTTGCTCTTCCAATAATCGAGCTGCCGCCTCTTTCTTTTTCATTTCCGCGCATTCCAGCAGTTCCATTTGCTTTTTAATTTCCTCGTCTTGTCTTCGTAATTGATTGGTGCTAACTTGGACCTGCGTTTCTAATTCCATAACCTACAAATTCAAAAATCAAACATAGGAACGATTCGAGTCGAAATTTTTTTTCGAGATGTTGCCGTACCTTTAGACGAAGTTCTTTTACTTCTGTCAACGTTTCCATCTCTCTGATTCTAGTAGTCATCAATTCTTCTTCGAGCTTTTGCGTTTCGTTGTGCCCCAATTTACCGAATAGAAGTTTTTTCGGGGTACTAAGCGGATCAGGCGGCGGCGGCGGATCTTGTTTATGGTCCTACGAAACCCGAATACAATAAACCGAATTAAAATCGAACGGTTCTCATTTACCTGCAGATGTTTCTGCCATTGATCGCTCAATTCCGAAACTCGATGTCTCAAATCTTTCAGAGAAAGATTGGCTTCGGCCTCCCTCAATTTCACGGCGATCAATTCTTCTTGCAGATGCGCCACGCTATTATCCGGCGTCGTTTCCCTCAGCGTTTTCTTATCTTCTTCTAATTCGTGTATTCTCGAGCGGAGATCCCGTATAATGGCGTCGTCTTCCGCTTTCCTCAACCTGACCTTCACCAACTCTTCCTGGAGACATTCTATCATCTCTTCCCTTTGCAAGAGCTGTTCTTGCTTCAGCGTTATCTCTTCCATGGAAGACTGGCGCGAAGTGTGCTGGAAAAAAAAACAAAACGCAAACAATCAACGATGGTTTGAATGGTCGATCGATTGACGGTTATTTACAGTTTCTTCCATCATCAACGACAAAGCTCGAATTCTTTCGTTGGCTAATGCGAGCTGGTGGGTAGTTTCCAGATGGGTGTGTCTCAACGCTTCGAGCTCCCTTTGGACGACGAAAGTGGTTTCTTCTTCTTCGGCTCGGCTCACTTGTCCTTTCACCAATCTATCGGCTAACGCTTTACTTTCTTCTTCCAACATTTCGCAACGGTGTCTCAACTGTTTGTTTTCTTGTCGCAATCTCTGTAAATAAGATAACAGAGTTTATTCGAGAAGATTTTTGGATTTATTGCTGTTTATCGTGTAAATATATTTTTTTTACGGAACCGACGGAAATTTGTGTATTGTGTTTACGGGATAAACAAAAAATAACGATGGCCTAGTAACCTAGTAGAGGAGTGGCAAGGAAAGAATGATAAAAAGAAGAAGACTTCGATATTTACATTCATAAACAAAGTAGTGACTGTAGGAGAGCGAAAAAAGAAGATTAAAAAGAAGAATACTTCAATATTTGAATTCATAAACAAACTAGAGACTGTAGGAGAGCAAAAAAAGAAGAAAACTTTAGTACTTGAATCCATAAACAAACTAGAGACTGTAGGAGAGCAAAAAAAGAAGATTAAAAAGAAGAATACTTCAATATTTGAATTCATAAACAAACTAGAGACTGTAGGAGAGCAAAAAAAGAAGAAAACTTTAGTACTTGAATCCATAAACAAACTAGAGACTGTAGGAGAGCAAGAAAAGAAGATTAAAAAGAAGAATACTTCAATATTTGAATTCATAAACAAACTAGAGACTGTAGGAGAGCAAAAAAAGAAGAAAACTTTAGTACTTGAAACCATAAACAAACTAGTGACTGTAGGAGAGCAAAAAAAGAAGAAAATTTCAGTACTTGAATCCATAAACAAACTAGAGACTGTAGGAGAGCAAAAAAAGAAGAAAACTTTAGTACTTGAAACCATAAACAAACTAGTGACTGTAGGAGAGCAAAAAAAGAAGAAAATTTCAGTACTTGAATCCATAAACAAACTAGAGACTGTAGGAGAGCAAAAAAAGAAGAAAATTTCAGTACTTGAATCCATAAACAAACTAGTGACTGTAGGAGAGCAAAAAAAGAAGAAAACTTTAGTACTTGAAACCATAAACAAACTAGTGACTGTAGGAGAGCAAAAAAAGAAGAAAATTTCAGTACTTGAATCCATAAACAAACAAGAGACTGTAGGAGAGCAAAAAAAGAAGAAAACTTTAGTACTTGAAACCATAAACAAACTAGTGACTGTAGGAGAGCAAAAAAAGAAGAAAATTTCAGTACTTGAATCCATAAACAAACTAGAGACTGTAGGAGAGCAAAAAAAGAAGAAAATTTCAGTACTTGAATCCATAAACAAACTAGTGACTGTAGGAGAGCAAAAAAAGAAGAAAACTTTAGTACTTGAAACCATAAACAAACTAGTGACTGTAGGAGAGCAAAAAAAGAAGAAAATTTCAGTACTTGAATCCATAAACAAACTAGAGTCTGTAGGAGAGCAAAAAAAGAAGAAAATTTCAGTACTTGAATCCATAAACAAACTAGTGACTGTAGGAGAGCAAAAAAAGAAGAAAACTTTAGTACTTGAAACCATAAACAAACTAGTGACTGTAGGAGAGCAAAAAAAGAAGAAAATTTCAGTACTTGAATCCATAAACAAACTAGTGACTGTAGGAGAGCAAAAAAAGAAGAAAACTTTAGTACTTGAATCCATAAACAAACTAGAGACTGTAGGAGAGCAAGAAAAGAAGATTAAAAAGAAGAATACTTCAATATTTGAATTCATAAACAAACTAGAGACTGTAGGAGAGCAAAAAAAGAAGAAAACTTTAGTACTTGAAACCATAAACAAACTAGTGACTGTAGGAGAGCAAAAAAAGAAGAAAATTTCAGTACTTGAATCCATAAACAAACTAGAGACTGTAGGAGAGCAAAAAAAGAAGAAAATTTCAGTACTTGAATCCATAAACAAACTAGTGACTGTAGGAGAGCAAAAAAAGAAGAAAACTTTAGTACTTGAAACCATAAACAAACTAGTGACTGTAGGAGAGCAAAAAAAGAAGAAAATTTCAGTACTTGAATCCATAAACAAACTAGAGACTGTAGGAGAGCAAAAAAAGAAGAAAATTTCAGTACTTGAATCCATAAACAAACTAGAGACTGTAGGAGAGCAAAAAAAGAAGAAAATTTCAGTACTTGAATCCATAAACAAACAAGAGACTGTAGGAGAGCAAAAAAAGAAGAAAACTTTAGTACTTGAAACCATAAACAAACTAGTGACTGTAGGAGAGCAAAAAAAGAAGAAAATTTCAGTACTTGAATCCATAAACAAACTAGAGACTGTAGGAGAGCAAGAAAAGAAGATTAAAAAGAAGAATACTTCAATATTTGAATTCATAAACAAACTAGAGACTGTAGGAGAGCAAAAAAAGAAGAAAACTTTAGTACTTGAAACCATAAACAAACTAGTGACTGTAGGAGAGCAAAAAAAGAAGAAAATTTCAGTACTTGAATCCATAAACAAACTAGAGACTGTAGGAGAGCAAAAAAAGAAGAAAATTTCAGTACTTGAATCCATAAACAAACTAGTGACTGTAGGAGAGCAAAAAAAGAAGAAAACTTTAGTACTTGAAACCATAAACAAACTAGTGACTGTAGGAGAGCAAAAAAAGAAGAAAATTTCAGTACTTGAATCCATAAACAAACTAGAGACTGTAGGAGAGCAAAAAAAGAAGAAAATTTCAGTACTTGAATCCATAAACAAACAAGAGACTGTAGGAGAGCAAAAAAAGAAGAAAACTTTAGTACTTGAAACCATAAACAAACTAGTGACTGTAGGAGAGCAAAAAAAGAAGAAAATTTCAGTACTTGAATCCATAAACAAACTAGAGACTGTAGGAGAGCAAAAAAAGAAGAAAATTTCAGTACTTGAATCCATAAACAAACTAGTGACTGTAGGAGAGCAAAAAAAGAAGAAAACTTTAGTACTTGAAACCATAAACAAACTAGTGACTGTAGGAGAGCAAAAAAAGAAGAAAATTTCAGTACTTGAATCCATAAACAAACTAGAGACTGTAGGAGAGCAAAAAAAGAAGAAAATTTCAGTACTTGAATCCATAAACAAACTAGTGACTGTAGGAGAGCAAAAAAAGAAGAAAACTTTAGTACTTGAAACCATAAACAAACTAGTGACTGTAGGAGAGCAAAAAAAGAAGAAAATTTCAGTACTTGAATCCATAAACAAACAAGAGACTGTAGGAGAGCAAAAAAAGAAGAAAACTTTAGTACTTGAAACCATAAACAAACTAGTGACTGTAGGAGAGCAAAAAAAGAAGAAAATTTCAGTACTTGAATCCATAAACAAACTAGAGACTGTAGGAGAGCAAAAAAAGAAGAAAATTTCAGTACTTGAATCCATAAACAAACTAGTGACTGTAGGAGAGCAAAAAAAGAAGAAAACTTTAGTACTTGAAACCATAAACAAACTAGTGACTGTAGGAGAGCAAAAAAAGAAGAAAATTTCAGTACTTGAATCCATAAACAAACTAGAGACTGTAGGAGAGCAAAAAAAGAAGAAAATTTCAGTACTTGAATCCATAAACAAACTAGTGACTGTAGGAGAGCAAAAAAAGAAGAAAACTTTAGTACTTGAAACCATAAACAAACTAGTGACTGTAGGAGAGCAAAAAAAGAAGAAAATTTCAGTACTTGAATCCATAAACAAACTAGAGACTGTAGGAGAGCAAAAAAAGAAGAAAATTTCAGTACTTGAATCCATAAACAAACAAGAGACTGTAGGAGAGCAAAAAAAGAAGAAAACTTTAGTACTTGAAACCATAAACAAACTAGTGACTGTAGGAGAGCAAAAAAAGAAGAAAATTTCAGTACTTGAATCCATAAACAAACTAGAGACTGTAGGAGAGCAAAAAAAGAAGAAAATTTCAGTACTTGAATCCATAAACAAACTAGTGACTGTAGGAGAGCAAAAAAAGAAGAAAACTTTAGTACTTGAAACCATAAACAAACTAGTGACTGTAGGAGAGCAAAAAAAGAAGAAAATTTCAGTACTTGAATCCATAAACAAACTAGAGACTGTAGGAGAGCAAAAAAAGAAGAAAATTTCAGTACTTGAATCCATAAACAAACTAGTGACTGTAGGAGAGCAAAAAAAGAAGAAAACTTTAGTACTTGAAACCATAAACAAACTAGTGACTGTAGGAGAGCAAAAAAAGAAGAAAATTTCAGTACTTGAATCCATAAACAAACTAGAGACTGTAGGAGAGCAAAAAAAGAAGAAAATTTCAGTACTTGAATCCATAAACAAACTAGTGACTGTAGGAGAGCAAAAAAAGAAGAAAACTTTAGTACTTGAAACCATAAACAAACTAGTGACTGTAGGAGAGCAAAAAAAGAAGAAAATTTCAGTACTTGAATCCATAAACAAACTAGAGACTGTAGGAGAGCAAAAAAAGATGAAAATTTCAGTACTTGAATCCATAAACAAACTAGTGACTGTAGGAGAGCAAAAAAAGAAGAAAATTTCAGTACTTGAATTCATAAACAAACAAGAGACTGTAGGAGATTATTAAGAAAAGTTATAAGATATTAGAGAGAAGAAAAAGATGAACATTGATCAAGAATAAAACGAATTGGGGTATTAGGAGTAAAGATCAGATAGAAAATGAGGAAAATGGAAAGATTTTCATGGAAAAGCGAACGGGGAGATTGTTAAAAGAGGAAAATTGAAAGTTTTCCAAGAACAAAGCGAATGGGTAGGTTTGTGGAAGAGATGAAAGAATCTGAAGAAGAAAAAGTGGTAACGAAAAGGATAAGAGGGTGAAAAGGAGAAGGATTGTTGCAGTATCGAAGTAAATGAGGATATTAGGTAGAGAGGAAAAAAAAATGAGCAAATGAGGCTTGATTTAGGCAAATAGAAAGAAGGAAAAGAGATAAGGAAGATAATAGGAACAATAAAAAGACGAGATGTGGTCCAGAATAAAACTAATTAAGTTATTGAAGAAGGAAATCAGAATGAAAATTACGAAAAGATGGAGATTATCTGGAAAATAAAGCAAATGAGGCTATTAAGAGAAGAGACAGACAAAGAGAAAGAAGAAAATAATATAAAAAGAAATAGATGGAAGAAAAAGAGACAAGAAAAACAATAGGGGGAAGAAAAAAGAATAGGAGGAAGAAAAAAAAGGAAAAATATTGCACTAAAGCAGATGATGTTATTAAATAGAAATTTTTCAGGAGAATAATTGGGTAGATGAGAATAATTGGGTGGAAAGAAGATCTGGAAGGTTCCGATAAATCTGAATTGAAAGAAAAAAATTTTATATTTATATACAAAATGAACTTCGTCTGATTACTTTCAATTCGGCCATTTCTTCTTGTTCTTTAGTCTTAATAACTATATATTCCTTCTCCAATTTCTTCATTTTCTTCGCGTTATATTTCATTTCGTAAGCGGTTTGCATCAAAGCCTCTGGTTCTGTCTCAGCTTGAACGGGAAGTTCTTTTTGGAAATACTGCAAATTAAAACAAATTTCCTAGTTAAATACAAATATTTTTAAACGTAGAAACAAAATGGTTGGTGAGTGATAGACCTCATCGGACAAGCTGACAATGTGGTAAAAATAGTTGAAAACTCAATTCTAAATTGTCAAAATTTGATAGAAAAAAATAGTTTTTACTAATAAAATCGAAAGTTTATGTAAAATAACGTGTAGAAATATGATTTGGTGACTATTTTATCATATTTGTAAACAAAATGTCACTGTCATCGTTTTAAAATGTTCCGTGAGTGACATATCTGTGACAATGTTGAAACCGAGTTGAAAATCCAACAGTAAAGTCAAAATATGATACAAAAAAATAGTTTTTACTAGTAAAATCGAAAGTTTATGTAAAATAACGTTTAGGAAGATGATTTGGTGACTATTTCATCATATTTGTAAATAAAATGTCACTGTCATCATTTTAAAATGTTCCGTGAGTGACATATCTCTGACAATGTTGTAAACCGAGTTGAAAATCCAACAGTAAAGTCAAAATATGATACAAAAAAATAGTTTTTACTAGTAAAATCGAAAGTTTATGTAAAATAACGTTTAGGAAGATGATTTGGTGACTATTTCATCATATTTGTAAATAAAATGTCACTGTCATCGTTTTAAAATGTTCCGTGAGTGACATATCTCTGACAATGTTGTAAACCGAGTTGAAAATCCAGCAGTAAAGTCAAAATATGATACAAAAAAATAGTTTTTAGTAATAAAATCGAAAGTTTATGTGAAATAACGTGTAGAAATATGATTTGGTGGCTATTTTATCATATTTGTAAACAAAATGTCACTGTCATCGTTTTAAAATGTTCCGTGAGTGACATATCTCTGACAATGTTGTAAACCGAGTTGAAAATCCAACAGTAAAGTCAAAATATGATACAAAAAAATAGTTTTTACTAGTAAAATCGAAAGTTTATGTAAAATAACATTTAGGAAGATGATTTGGTGACTATTTCATCATATTTGTAAATAAAATGTCACTGTCATCGTTTTAAAATGTTCCGTGAGTGACATATCTCTGACAATGTTGTAAACCGAGTTGAAAATCCAGCAGTAAAGTCAAAATATGATACAAAAAAATAGTTTTTAGTAATAAAATCGAAAGTTTATGTGAAATAACGTTTAGAAATATGATTTGGTGACTATTTCATCAGATTTGTAAACAAAATGTCACTGTCATCGTTTTAAAATGTTCCGTGAGTGACATAACTTTGACAATGTTGTAAACAGAGTTGAAAATCCAGCAGTAAAGTCAAAATATGATACAAAAAAATAGTTTTTAGTAATAAAATCCAAAGTTTATGTAGAATAACGTGTAGAAAGGTAATTTTATATGAAATTAGGAAATATTAGAAGCCAATGAGATATTAAAAAAACGTACAGACTTATTCCATTGATCAATAAGTTTCTTATCTCACAAATAGAGGTTACTACAAATAATATCTTGATCTGAACTTTAAATGCTTGCAGTGATTATTGGATGTTTACTTAATTCCATAAAAATCCCACAGAAAGGTTGAAAAAACGTTCTCAAATGACTTTTTTTGTTTATTAGACCAGGAGCTCATCAAAAGATGAATTAAATTATTACTACAATGAAAATGCCACACTTTTAATACTTTTTTAAAGAGAATCGATTCAATCAAGTCAAATCCACAATCTAATTCACCATAATAGATATTTAAACAACCCCTTCGTCTCTAAAATTCATTGTTTATTATGTACAATTACTTTTACTTACATTTAATATGTTTTGCATTTTCCAAAAATTGATATCTGAATTATACGCAATTGGAATTATTTTTTAAAAGGTTAATTAAGATAATATCTTATCATTTTATATCAAGTTATCAAACACTCAATTAAATGATACAGTACAGTGAAATCATCACTATTTTTAAACTAAAACAACCACGGGGTAATAGTACGGTAAATATTGATGGTAAACTATCAATAAAAACGGAAATTAATCAGTGATAAAAATTTATATAAACATTAATATTAATTAGTATGCGGAATATAAAATATTAACCCTGTTCAGGTATTGTCGTCTCAATGTACACCTGGAGAAGGTTCAGTAGAGACTGCGGGTTACGTAAAGGTCAAAGAAACTTTAGAAAATGACACCTGAGAGCATAAGATACAAAGTTGTTGGATAAAGGAGTTGGATAATGGATCAATAATAAACAATGAGCATTCTCAGAGCTGCAGAATAATAAAACAGACCTCAATTACCACCAAGTAACTACAGAAGTTTACACCGGAGAGCATAAGATACGAAACATGAAGATTTTTGACAGCTTCACACATTTCCACAGCCTAAACTCTCTGAAAGGAGTTGGATAATGGATCAATAATAAACAATGAGCATCCTCAAAGCTGCAGAATAAAAAAAACAGACCCCAATTACCGCCTTAATGTACACCTGAAGATGATAGGCCCAGTAGAGATTGCGGGGTACGTAAAGAAAACATTATCTCGAAGTGGAGATACCAAGAAACTCCAGAATATGACACCTGAGAGTATGTGATATAGAAGATGAAGATTTTTGACAACTGCACACATTTCCACATCCTAAAATCTCTGAAAGGAGTTGGATAATGGATCGATAATAAACAATGAGCATACTCAGAGCTGCAGAATAAAAAAACAGACCCCAATTACCGCCTTAATGTACACCTGAAGATGATAGGCCCAGTAGAGATTGCGGGGTACGTAAAGAAAACATTATCTCGAAGTGGAGATACCAAGAAACTCCAGAATATGACACCTGAGAGTATGTGATATAGAAGATGAAGATTTTTGACAGCTTCATACATTTCCACAACCTAAAATCTCTGAAAGGAGTTGGATAATGGATCGATAATAAACAATGAGCACCCTCAGAGCTGCAGCAAAGTCAATTGAGCACTCAGGTACACCAAATTAGCTTTTTATTTAGAAATTTTTTTGCCACACATCCAACTAGTAGGTTTTCCTTTCCTTCCAAGTCCCATAACAACAGGTTGGAGTTGAAACAACTCCAAATCTACGGTAGAAACTTTTCATTAGATAAATTAATTACATAATGCCGTTAAGGGTTTCGAAATGAGGTAGTGGCAACCACAACCCTTGCTATCACTCCCTTTTTAATTAAATAAAAATTTAAATCCACATCCTCATATTTTTATCTATGGTTTGAGTTGTCTATTGGAGTATTTGTTGATTACCACAATTTAATTTTTATTTTTTGGGAAAATTTCCCAATTTCTGGTCTGGTTTCTATGAAAATCAATTCGAAGAGACCTAAAATCGAAAAATCATCGCAAAAAATTTAGGGAAAACTGTTTATTTTTTTATTTATTTCGAACGGCATACCTTCAACATTCCTTCCATATCTAGAGACATGAGTTGCTCCTTTCCCAACGTCAACATGGCCAGAGCGACTTTGAATATGATCTCCATTCCTTCGGAAAGAAAAACGTCCATGATCCTGCACGCCAAAGGCAACGATAGAGCCGTTGTGAAAAGGGTGAGGAACCAACTGGAAGCGTACATGGAAGTGTGGAAATTTTGCGATTGGAAATGTTGATTCAAATCCGGCAGGTATTCGGCGACGAGGTTCTCCAATTGGTACATGCACAACCCCAATTCGGCCATGCTGGGTTTGAACATGTCTCGCATCCGGTAATCCTCCATTATCCGCACCAAAACGGCGAACGCTTCCTCTTCCGGCATCTACAGAAATATAAAATGTTTGTTGTCATTACCACTGGACGCGGTACACAGCGAAACGTTTTTTTTTTGTTATTTTCGGTTGTATATCGAAAAAAATTCATTTATATTGAAATTAATGTTGTCGTTGTCATCGAAGTGGGTGAACCGGTCTCGGTATCATGTCTAAAAACGAATATTGAGTCACTCACCTGCATCAGAAGCAATCCCACTATGAAACCTGAACCTTGACAATATCCTACTTCTCGATCGTGTAGAGAATAAGCTTTTATAACGTTGAAGAGAGATTCTTGGCCTAGTCCGTCTTTTTCTTTGAAAAATTCGTGTTCCGGATACGTTCTGGCTATATCCCGTCTTATGACTTTTTCGCAGGGGGATTTTGTCTGGAATTTGGGGGAAAAAAATCGGTTTCTGTTATAAATACGTCGTTTGTAATGATCTAAAAATCGTATTGGATTTTTTGCTGTTTTATTTTATTCACTCTACACTGAGAAACATTCGTCATTGTATGAAATGTGTATTGTCGGCCATTTTAGTTGATATGTCAAATATTTGAGTCGCAGTAAGACTCATTTTGATACAAAATCGATTTTTGTACGTTTCCTCTAATTATATTTTCGTTTTACACTGAGAAATGTGATTCGGGATATTTCTGTACAGAGGAATTTTCCGATACGGTTTCCTTCAAAACTGTACATTTGATCTGGGAATTAATGTGATTTTTGGATTTTTTTGGAAAAAAAAATACATAATATTCCATGATTTTTCGCATATCTTTACTATAAATTGGTATTTTTAATATTTTTGTCAAAAAATTCGGAAATTTCGAAAAAAATTTGACACGCTTGTATAAAAAATTCGATATCTCCGAAACCATTCGAGATATCGATTTCATTTTGACTTGAATCGATTGAGAAAACGTCTGTCTAAGTGACTGTATATATTAAATATCTTCAGTTTCATATTTGTGAGAAATATACAGGGTTAAAGTTGAAGTAAATTTTTTTTCAAAATAAAAACTATATAAATTTGTAGTATGTACTGTTTTGGATTGGCAACATTGTAGTACAAGAAAAACGGGACAGGAATATCGATATCATCCTTGAAAAATTACGAAAATCCTTCCTTCGTAATACAGAGCGAGGTATATAACTTTAAGTTAGAAGTTATGAAAAAAAAATTCGGATTCCTTTGCTCCGAAAATTAAAAAAGTGAGTCAGACTCTGCTAAATTTATGTAAAAAGGGGTTTTTTTGTACGAGGAGTTCGAAAAAGATGTGAGTCGCTCGGAAAAATCATTATTATAGGCGGAAAATTCATGAAAATTCGATTTCCTTCAAAGCTATACATTTGATCTGGAATCTAACAGAATTTTTGGATATTTTGAAAAAACTTACAGAATATTTTATGATTTCATGGGTTTTTTGATACGAGGAGTTCGAAAAAGATGTGATAAACTCGGAAAAATCATTATTATAGGCGGAAAATTCATGAAAATTCGATTTCCTTCAAAGCTATACATTTGATCTGGAATCTAACATAATTTTTGGATATTTTGAAAAAACTTACAGAATATTTTATGATTTCATGGGTTTTTTGATACGAGGAGTTCGAAAAAGATGTGATAAACTCGGAAAAATCATTATTATAGGCGGAAAATTCATGAAAATTCGATTTCCTTTAAAGATATACATCTGATCTGGATTCTAACAGAATTTTTGTATATTTTGAAAAAACATACATAATATTTCATGATTTCATGGGTTTTTTGATACGAGGAGTTCGAAAAAGATGTGATAAACTCGGAAAAATCATTATTATAGGCGGAAAATTCATGAAAATTCGATTTTCTTCAAAGATATACATCTGATCTGGATTCTAACAGAATTTTTGTATATTTTGAAAAAACATACATAATATTTCATGATTTCATGGGTTTTTTGATACGAGGAGTTCGAAAAAGATGTGATAAACTCGGAAAAATCATTATTATAGGCGGAAAATTCATGAAAATTCGATTTCCTTCAAAGATATACATCTGATCTGGATTCTAACAGAATTTTTGTATATTTTGAAAAAACATACATAATATTTCATGATTTCATGGGTTTTTTGATACGAGGAGTTCGAAAAAGATGTGATAAACTCGGAAAAATCATTATTATAGGCGGAAAATTCATGAAAATTCGATTTCCTTCAAAGATATACATCTGATCTGGATTCTAACAGAATTTTTGTATATTTTGAAAAAACATACATAATATTTTATGATTTCATGGGTTTTTTGATACGAGGAGTTCGAAAAAGATGTGATAAACTCGGAAAAATCATTATTATAGGCGGAAAATTCATGAAAATTCGATTTCCTTCAAAGATATACATCTGATCTGGATTCTAACAGAATTTTTGTATATTTTGAAAAAACATACATAATATTTCATGATTTCATGGGTTTTTTGATACGAGGAGTTCGAAAAAGATGTGATAAACTCGGAAAAATCATTATTATAGGCGGAAAATTCATGAAAATTCGATTTCCTTCAAAGATATACATCTGATCTGGATTCTAACAGAATTTTTGTATATTTTGAAAAAACATACATAATATTTTATGATTTCATGGGTTTTTTGATACGAGGAGTTCGAAAAAGATGTGATAAACTCGGAAAAATCATTATTATAGGCGGAAAATTCATGAAAATTCGATTTCCTTCAAAGCTATACATTTGATCTGGAATCTAACATAATTTTTGGATATTTTGAAAAAACTTACAGAATATTTCATGATTTCATGGGTTTTTTGATACGAGGAGTTCGAAAAAGATGTGATAAACTCGGAAAAATCATTATTATAGGCGGAAAATTCATGAAAATTCGATTTCCTTCAAAGATATACATCTGATCTGGATTCTAACAGAATTTTTGTATATTTTGAAAAAACATACATAATATTTTATGATTTCATGGGTTTTTTGATACGAGGAGTTCGAAAAAGATGTGATAAACTCGGAAAAATCATTATTATAGGCGGAAAATTCATGAAAATTCGATTTCCTTCAAAGATATACATCTGATCTGGATTCTAACAGAATTTTTGTATATTTTGAAAAAACATACATAATATTTCATGATTTCATGGGTTTTTTGATACGAGGAGTTCGAAAAAGATGTGATAAACTCGGAAAAATCATTATTATAGGCGGAAAATTCATGAAAATTCGATTTCCTTCAAAGATATACATCTGATCTGGATTCTAACAGAATTTTTGTATATTTTGAAAAAACATACATAATATTTCATGATTTCATGGGTTTTTTGATACGAGGAGTTCGAAAAAGATGTGATAAACTCGGAAAAATCATTATTATAGGCGGAAAATTCATGAAAATTCGATTTCCTTCAAAGATATACATCTGATCTGGATTCTAACAGAATTTTTGTATATTTTGAAAAAACATACATAATATTTCATGATTTCATGGGTTTTTTGATACGAGGAGTTCGAAAAAGATGTGATAAACTCGGAAAAATCATTATTATAGGCGGAAAATTCATGAAAATTCGATTTCCTTCAAAGATATACATCTGATCTGGATTCTAACAGAATTTTTGTATATTTTGAAAAAACATACATAATATTTCATGATTTCATGGGTTTTTTGATACGAGGAGTTCGAAAAAGATGTGATAAACTCGGAAAAATCATTATTATAGGCGGAAAATTCATGAAAATTCGATTTCCTTCAAAGATATACATCTGATCTGGATTCTAACAGAATTTTTGTATATTTTGAAAAAACATACATAATATTTCATGATTTCATGGGTTTTTTGATACGAGGAGTTCGAAAAAGATGTGATAAACTCGGAAAAATCATTATTATAGGCGGAAAATTCATGAAAATTCGATTTCCTTCAAAGATATACATCTGATCTGGATTCTAACAGAATTTTTGTATATTTTGAAAAAACATACATAATATTTCATGATTTCATGGGTTTTTTGATACGAGGAGTTCGAAAAAGATGTGATAAACTCGGAAAAATCATTATTATAGGCGGAAAATTCATGAAAATTCGATTTCCTTCAAAGATATACATCTGATCTGGATTCTAACAGAATTTTTGTATATTTTGAAAAAACATACATAATATTTCATGATTTCATGGGTTTTTTGATACGAGGAGTTCGAAAAAGATGTGATAAACTCGGAAAAATCATTATTATAGGCGGAAAATTCATGAAAATTCGATTTCCTTCAAAGATATACATCTGATCTGGATTCTAACAGAATTTTTGTATATTTTGAAAAAACATACATAATATTTCATGATTTCATGGGTTTTTTGATACGAGGAGTTCGAAAAAGATGTGATAAACTCGGAAAAATCATTATTATAGGCGGAAAATTCATGAAAATTCGATTTCCTTCAAAGATATACATCTGATCTGGATTCTAACAGAATTTTTGTATATTTTGAAAAAACATACATAATATTTCATGATTTCATGGGTTTTTTGATACGAGGAGTTCGAAAAAGATGTGATAAACTCGGAAAAATCATTATTATAGGCGGAAAATTCATGAAAATTCGATTTCCTTCAAAGATATACATCTGATCTGGATTCTAACAGAATTTTTGTATATTTTGAAAAAACATACATAATATTTCATGATTTCATGGGTTTTTTGATACGAGGAGTTCGAAAAAGATGTGATAAACTCGGAAAAATCATTATTATAGGCGGAAAATTCATGAAAATTCGATTTCCTTCAAAGATATACATCTGATCTGGATTCTAACAGAATTTTTGTATATTTTGAAAAAACATACATAATATTTTATGATTTCATGGGTTTTTTGATACGAGGAGTTCGAAAAAGATGTGATAAACTCGGAAAAATCATTATTATAGGCGGAAAATTCATGAAAATTCGATTTCCTTCAAAGATATACATCTGATCTGGATTCTAACAGAATTTTTGTATATTTTGAAAAAACATACATAATATTTCATGATTTCATGGGTTTTTTGATACGAGGAGTTCGAAAAAGATGTGATAAACTCGGAAAAATCATTATTATAGGCGGAAAATTCATGAAAATTCGATTTCCTTCAAAGATATACATCTGATCTGGATTCTAACAGAATTTTTGTATATTTTGAAAAAACATACATAATATTTCATGATTTCATGGGTTTTTTGATACGAGGAGTTCGAAAAAGATGTGATAAACTCGGAAAAATCATTATTATAGGCGGAAAATTCATGAAAATTCGATTTCCTTCAAAGCTATACATTTGATCTGGAATCTAACAGAATTTTTGTATATTTTGAAAAAACTTACAGAATATTTTATGATTTCATGAGTTTTTTGATACGAGGAGTTCGAAAAAGATGTGATAAACTCGGAAAAATCATTATTATAGGCGGAAAATTCATGAAAATTCTTGATTTCTTTCAAAACTATACATTTGATCTGAAAATTAACACGAATTTCGAGTTTTGGATGGAATTTTACGTAATATCTCAAAAATTCAATCAAACTATCGACAGTTTCCGTAAATTTCAAGTAATATCTCGAAGGTACAAGAACTTTCGATAAAATTTTTGTTACCTCTCAACATCAACTTCCAAAAAAACTGAATAACTTTTCTAAAAATTAAAATAACTTCGCCAACTTTCTCACAAATACGATTTTTCAATAATCAAACAATAAATATAATCCCAACCTCAAATATAAAACGAATAAACGGACTAACCGAAGCTACTAAACGTACTATTTACCTTTATATATTCGGCGTACAATTTTTTTTCGGGCGAATCGGTGGCTCTGCACAACAACTGCCATGTTATCGGCCTAAAATGTAGGGGTATACCCCTACGGACCAACTCCCTTATTTGCGCGTTCTGTTTCCTCCAATTATTCTCCCAATCGTTAACTATATGACCCCAAGTGACCCACAAGTCCTCTTCGCCTCCGTCTTCTGCCCGTTCCTGAGTCGAACTCGTCCCTAAGAATAAATTATTCACACATCGACGTTTCGCGTCTTATATCTGATGGCGTTTACCTGACGTTAAAGATATCTGAGACGTATCGGAACTCTTTCGAGAATGTCCGGACGTCGCCGAAGCCCCGCTCAACGAATTGAGCGATTTGGCGTCCGACTCGAAGAGTCTGTTGGCCTCTTCCAGTTTTGCTAAGAGCTCCAGTTCGGAGCCGGTGGCGCGATTGTTGTTGGTTTCGATGGCGATTATTTGGTTGGCGGGCCCCCCGGACGGCGACGATAAATTCTCCTCCTGTAGCCTCATGGCTGCGGGCGGCATGGCCGGATAATAGCCGCCATCGGCATCTATAGATACCAGGCAACTTAACGAAACCACCCTGAAAGTTAATTCGATATAAATAAATTTGGAATTTAGATTTTAACGTCCACAATCGCCCAAATTTTCAACGACATCCCAGTTGCTTTGATTGGTCAACCGAGACACGAGTGTATACGAGGATCGTTCGGAAATTTAGTCGCGTTGGGTGCGATTCAATTGGAACGAATCAAATTACAAAAAAAACGAGTTTTTTTGAAAAAAAAAACGTACTGGAAAAGGTATTTTTTTTAATATATGATCAGGGGTATTCCCCGAATGTACATCCAAGTGGGCGTCGTGAAGGGGGAGGCTTCAATACAGCCGCCATTTTGAAAAACACGTTTTATCAAATATCTCGCGAACCGCGCATCGTACGAAAAAAATTGCACAGATCATTATTATAGATAATAATATTTGCTATCTTTTTTATTTGAAACTTTTTTTTGTATAATGCATAATTATAGCGCTACAAACTTTTTTAAATATGGTTTTTGATAAATATTAAATTACGCTACATCTTAAGAATTTTTATTGTTATTATTAATTAATATTATGCTTGTATTATACTACTTTATATTATATTGTACAGTATCATTTATATTTTCAATTTATAAACTAAATATTTAGGAAAAACCATATTGAAAAAAGTTTGGAGCGCTATAATTAAAAACCTATGCGTTATACAAAAAAAAGTTTCAAATAAAAAAGATGGCAAATATTATTATCTATAATAATGAACTGTACAATTTTTTTCGTACGATGCACGGTTCGCGAGATATTTGATGAAACCTGTTTTTCAAGATGGCGGCTGAAGTGAAGCCCCCCCTTTCGTGACGCCCACTTGGATGTACATTCTGGGGACACCTCTGAATATATTCAAAACAAAATACCGTTTTTTTTTCCAGAACCTACTTTTTTGGTTTCGGCTCTTGGACTAAAACACCAGCGTTTATTACAGGGATTTATTTAAAGGATTCAAAATTTGACTATTTATTCCTTATTCATCCAAAATAACCTCAGAAATCGAAAGATCGGCAAATTTAAAGTAAAAAATGTCGTATAAAGTTTTTTCGCCACATCAGTAGTTTTTGAGTTATTCGTAATTAAAAAGTACGATTTTTCGTTAAAAAAACGCATTTTCAATAGTTTTTTACGTATAACTCTGTAATGATGCGTTTTATCGAAAAAATTGTAATGAACAAAAATGAAGATTATAAAAAAACAAACAAATTAAACGATATTTTAATATCTTAATGTTATACCTAAAGCAAGTTATTGATACTTGAATAATTTTTGTTTTACGTAATTGAATATTTAACCTCAAATAACTGGAAAAGGGTAAATTTTTCAAAAAAAAGTCATAGGGTACTTTTTAAAGAGCTTAAAAAGACCTTTCGAATGATTACTGACAAAAGTCGTTTCGACTGGAATTTCAGTGAGATATAATGTAAAATAATTAAAAGTTAAAAAAAATTGCACTAAAACTAATGCCGTTTCATTCTAAATCAAAATTAAACTTATTCCTTATACCAAATACTTTATTTGGATGTTATTCACGATATTTGAAAATTTGGCTGATTAGAAATGCATAATTTCGAAAAAAATCGGCATTAAAAAATTTTTATTTTTGAAAAAAATTTTTTTGCTCATTTTTGCTCCGTAACTATAAGAGATAAAAAAAAACAAATAAACAATCAAATTAAAGCATTTTTTATGACGATTATTTTACTTTTTTTATTTTATTTGCAACAGAAAAATTGACGGAGTTATAACCAAATTAATGCGTCACTATTGTGCTAGAATTGGTTATCCCCAGCCCTTTGACCCTTTATTTATAAAATGTGGAGGGTTTCAAGCCCTTCTAACATACATAAGCTTATAGCCTTGAAAATTACCTTTAAAATGGTTCTTTGTAGGATGTTATAGCTTTAAAATTAACGGAGTTACATAAAAAATAAAAATTCGTGAATTATAAAATATGAAAAAGTTTCAAATTTTGTCACACGGATTTTTTCTGTCGATGCTAAATTGCCTTTAGGTACATTTGAGAGTACCAAGAGTTGATATACTTATAATCTTGTCAAAGGGGTGGTTCTTAAGGGGGTGTCAGGGTGTAGAGAATGAAAAACCACTTCGTGTTTGGAAAATACCGAAAGAATTCAAAATCGAAACATTGAGTCATTAAATTTTTTTTATTTTTTATCAAAGGGGTGGTTCTTAAGGGTTGACAGGGTATAGACAATTAAAAATTACTTCAAATAGAGACGAGAAATACCAAAAAGAATGCAAAATCTAAAAGTTGGTAGTCATTAGATTTATTTTTATTTAATTCTCTGTAAAGGGGTAGTTTTAAAGGGTTGAATAATAATAACCAATTAAATTTTATTAAAATGACATGAATTTTTCATAATTACAACGAAATTACAGTGTTTTAAATAGTTAAAAGATTATTTCCTATATTATGTTCATCAAAAGGGTAGTTTTTAAAGGTTTTTAAGGGTCGATACTTCAAAATATATAAATTTTCTATTATAAAATAATGGTAAATAAACGTAAAACATTTGAATTGAAAAAAAAAAGTAGAAAAAACTATAATATTAGTATTTTTCGATAAGGGGTGGTTTTCACTCATTAAAACCACCATGCAGATTTTGATACGGAGGGTGATATGAACTTAATTCCAAATTTTCAGGACTTAAGAACCCAACCAACTTCCCCAACTCAATTTAACTAATTTGGTTCGTATTGTTTATAAATTCTGAGTACGGTTCTGTTTCGGTAACCTTGAATCGGGTTCACGCAAAATTAACATCGCCCATAGTTTTTTTTTTCACTAGATACATATAACTATCTTTCTTCAACATAATGAAACACACGTGAAACACTGTTGATAAATCTTCGACGGTAAATTTTCGTTATATAAAATTATTATCGACAGAGCGTGTCTGCAAAATGTTTCCCGTTACACAAATGTCGACTGGTATAATTAATAAAACAGACCAACGTTTTATCTAACTATAATTTTATGAGTTTATTATTGTTTACCGATATACCGCGCGCTTCATTACTGTTTAAAAACAATTTTTTCGAACGTAATTTTTTTTAGGTTAGGTTTAATAATAAAAATACAAATACGTACAACAAAGTTTATTTTACATTTTATATAATGTATGTACACGTACTTTAAAACGCGTAGATTTTAAAAAGTCACGAATGTCTTTTTGTTTTCTTGACTTTTGGATTTTGTTAAAAAATTTATTTCTAACGATCAATCATTCGGCCCTGTAACCAGCCGCTAATTGTTTCCGAACAATACCGAACGCTTCCGGATGATCCCGAATCTACCCCGAAAACTTTAAAGACACACAACAGCATTTTTCAATAGTTTTTTACGTATAACTCTGTAATGATGCGTTTTATCGAAAAAATTGTAATGAACAAAAATGAAGCTTATAAAAAAACAAAGAAATTAAACTATATTTTAATATCTTAATGTTTTACATAAAGCAAGTTATTGATACTTGAATAGCTTTTGTTTTACGTAATTGAATATTTAACCTCAAATAACTGGAAAAATTTTATGTAATGTATATACACGTACTTTAAAACGCATAGATTTAAAAAAGTCACGAATGTCTTTTTGTTTTCTTGACTCTTGGATTTTGTTATAAAATTTATTTCTAATGATCAAATCAAATCAATCATTCGGCCCTGTAACCAGCCGCTAATTGTTTCCGAACAATACCGAACGCTTCCGGATGATCCCGAATCTACCCCGAAAGCTTTAAAGACACACAACAGCATTTTTCAATAGTTTTTTACGTATAAATCTGTAATGATGCATTTTATCGAAAAAATTGTAATGAACAAAAATGAAGATTATAAAAAAACAAACAAATTAAACGATATTTTAATATCTTAATGTTTTACATAAAGCAAGTTATTGATACTTGAATAGCTTTTGTTTTACGTAATTGAATATTTAACCTCAAATAACTGGAAAAATTTTATGTAATGTATATACACGTACTTTAAAACGCATAGATTTAAAAAAGTCACGAATGTCTTTTTGTTTTCTTGACTTTTAGATTTTGTTATAAAATTTATTTCTAACGATCAATCATTCGGCCCTGTAACCAGCCGCTAATTGTTTCCGAACAATACCGAACGCTTCCGGATGATCCCGAATCTACCCCGAAAACTTTAAAGACACACAACAGCATTTTTCAATAGTTTTTTACGTATAACTCTGTAATGATGCGTTTTATCATATAATAAATAAAAATTTAAAATAAAGCTAATAAAAAACAAAGAAATTAAACTATATTTTAATATCTTAATGTTTTACATAAAGCAAGTTATTGATACTTGAATAGCTTTTGTTTTACGTAGTTGAATATTTAACCTCAAATAACTGGAAAAGGGTAAATTTTTCAAAAAAAAGTCATAGGGTACTTTTTAAAGAGCTTAAAAAGACCTTTCGAATGATTACTGACAAAAGTCGTTTCGACTGGAATTTCAGTAAGATATGATGTAAAATAGTTAAAAAAAAAAAAAATTGCACTAAAACTATGATTTTTTCGCTTAAATTTTCGCGGAATACTCGCGGTTGATAGTTTTTTCGTTTTCCAAAAAAGCATCCAAGCGAGCATCCAAAAAAAACCGACGCCATGACCTTGCCTGCAGATGAAACAGTCTCTGCCTTCTTTGGAACCGGTTCTCCCTTTTTAATCCATTTTTTTTATTGTTTTTTCGTTTCGGGTGTGGAGTGATGGACCCACGTTTCATCCATGGTTATGAACTGGCTTTATTTCTATAAAACATTACCAAAAACTCGATGGAAACGCTGTTTTTGTTCCATTGTGGCGTCTATCTTACAAACAGCTTTCTCATATCCAAATTTTCAGTTCAAATGCACTTTTTGAAATGTCTGGTAACTTTCAATCGACGATCATCCACTGGATTTTCTTCAACATTTCTAGAATCGTCACTTCTTTTGGCCGACCATCGCGCTGTTGGTCTTCGCAAATCGTACGGTCTCGTCGAAACTTTGCTTTTTTATTTCTTAGATCTTTTGATGTATTAACGCGTCTAAATGTTCTTGAATAAGCCCGCGAAACGGGTCCTACGGCCGGCTCTGTCCAACTACAGTGGAATTTTAAAATTCGGCGAATACGCGCGGCGTCTTTCACATTTTTTTTATATAAATGGCGGAAGCGCCTTTGATATTTCCTTATTACATTATTTATTTCTTTTCTAGAAGTTTCTAGAACTTTATTTAGGTGTATAAATGATTTGTTTAAACGCAGTTTGTCAACAAACAGTTTTTTGTCCGTTAATCACCAATTTTGGACGCGGAATTTCAAATCGAGGAAATAATTGAACGTTTTCGACAAAATTTTGAACGAAACTCATATTCCGAAGGTTGGAACAACGACACATGTGGAATTAAACGGTGAAAGCCTTACGTATAAGCCCGCGAAACGGGTCCTAAGGCCGGCTCTGTCCAACTACAGTGGAATTTTAAAATTCGGCGAATCCGCGCGGCGTCTTTCACATTTTTTTTTATATAAATGGCGGAATCGCCTTTGATATTTCCTTATTACATTATTTATTTCTTTTCTAGAAGTTTCTAGAACTTTATTTAGGTGTATAAATGATTTGTTTAAACGCAGTTAGTCAACAAACAGTTTTTTCTCCGTTAATCACCAATTTTGGACGCGGAATTTCAAATCGAGGAAATAATTGAACGTTTTTGACAAAATTTTGAACGAAACTCATATTCCGAAGGTTGGAACAACGACACATGTGGAATTAAACGGTGAAAGCCTTACGTATAAGCCCGCGAAACGGGTCCTAAGGCCGGCTCTGTCCAACTACAGTGGAATTTTAAAATTCGGCGAATCCGCGCGGCGTCTTTCACATTTTTTTTTATATAAATGGCGGAATCGCCTTCGATATTTCCTTATTACATTATTTATTTCTTTTCTAGAAGTTTCTAGAACTTTATTTAGGTGTATAAATGATTTGTTTAAACGCAGTTTGTCAACAAACAGTTTTTTGTCCGTTAATCACCAATTTTGGACGCGGAATTTCAAATCGAGGAAATAATTGAACGTTTTCGACAAAATTTTGAACGAAACTCATATTCCGAAGGTTGGAACAACGACACATGTGGAATTAAACGGTGAAAGCCTTACGTATAAGCCCGCGAAACGGGTCCTAAGGCCGGCTCTGTCCAACTACAGTGGAATTTTAAAATTCGGCGAATACGCGCGGCGTCTTTCACATTTTTTTTTATAAATCGATTAATTGATTATTCATAATACATTTTATCTAGACTTACCGCTTGCTCGATCTTCTCGAATACCAATATCTCGTAGATACCAATTTTTGCAATACCATTTTTTTTTTAAATCACTTTATCTTAAAATGTTTATATACAAGTAAAATTTTCATAGTACCACCGCGAATAAAAAAAATATTGTTTATATAAAATCTACGAGCTGAGGTAGACGCGTGCCTCGAGCTGGTGGAACTCCATCGCTGATGATGACGACCAGAAAAAAATAGTTTATTGAAAAAAAAAAACAAATTTCACTTTAATCGCGATAGAAAAAGTGAAAGTATTTTTTTTTTATTAATAAAACAATTAAATTATAATTTAACTGATATATAAATCACTCTATACGATGTAATTAATACACAGGACCGGCACAGCTCGAATGTACCAAACAATTCGATATTATAAAGAAAACGCGTTTTGTTTTCGAGCTAAGAACGCCAAAATCGAAACTTTTTTACGTATTATGCCATATTTAACCAAATAATAAAAAAATATATCGAAATACAAATGAAATTATTAATCAAATATATGAATTAGGTCTGAATAGATCTCGATCCGGTCCTTATAAACAAACAACGACGAATAATGCTTAGACAAACATATTCGGCGATGTGGCATTCGTTTGACCCAATTTTCAAGCCTCGCATTCAATTTAACCAAAACAATAACACCGATTTTATAAATTCGCGATATTCCGTGAAAAAAATGAAAAAAAAAACAGTTTTAATGATGCCGTTTCACCGATACGTACGAAAGGTCAGTAATTCGTGTCGCCCTAATAAAAGGAGTCCAAACATTTGAGGTCCTTGCAGGATTGAGAACCGAAACGGAACTGAGGAGTTTCCTGGATCGCGGACCGGTCGATAGAGCTGGGGCGGTTCGAATTCAGACGCTATTTTATAACGTTTTACGCGGAATAACCCATTTCGAGAAATGTACAGAGATATCGAACCGGTGCGTTTATTTTGGGATGCCGCGAATTCGAGTTGTCAACATTTTTCGTAACCAGTCTCGTTATTTTATAACCAGACCTCGTATATATTCATTTTCTCTCTCGTTCGGTACCCCGCGCATGCTTGATGCGCGCAAAAGATGCGCAGAACTAACTGAAACGCCCAGAAGAGAGAGAGAGAGAGAGATATCGATTTTCGATTGATTCCAACTCGTTTGATATCGATTAATTTCGATTTTCGATTGACGTCAATTCTCGATTGGATCGATTGAAGTTTGACATACCACCTTATGCACTTTTTTGCAAGTTGGATATTTTTTAAAATTATATTCCGACGTCATTACTCATTATCTTCGTATTTTGTACAATATAAAAATAATTTTGAGTATCGAAATCGTTTTCCCAACTCTATACGTCGGTCAGAATCGTCATCCAGGCGACTTATCCGACAAGAACCGATCGATAAGGCATTAATTTTGCTCGAGAGGATATCAAATTCTATTTACCATCGAATTTTTTTGAAATACGGCACCACTTTTTCAGAAAGATACCATTTGGATGGAAATAAAAAAACCGGCAGACGATGTACGAGGTTTGTTTATATAAATAAGGTTCCCGACGAATTTTCACGATGAAAAATCTGTTCGTTCGCGTTGGATGATACATTTTTGGAAAGATAAAACTTCATTTTTCCGTCCGGTCTTCGAATTTTCCGCGCCATTTGCACACACGTTTTGTGAGTGCAAAAAACGACAAAAATGAAGCCGAGCTAAGCTCCAGTCTCGTCGAATCGCGCCAAACAGTGTTTTTAGCATCCGCAGATTGTCGAGTAGCGAAGTTTCGACGAGACCGTACGATCTGCGAAGACCAACAACGCAGTGGTCGACCAAATGAGGTGATTATTCCAGAAATGTTGGAGAAAATCCACTGGATGATCGTCGATTGAAAGTGCACGGGCTAGAAAACATACTGGGGAGTTCGAAAAGTGCGGTACGACGCATATAAACTGGATAAATCCTAATTTACGTCATCTTTTGTAACTTATTATTTTAAAAAACAATACATCGTTCGTGTTTTTCATTCAAAATCACGAAACATTGAACTGATAAGCTCTTTGTGAATATATTAAACATTTTCAACCGGAACAATCAATGAACCTACCGTTTTTGACCGTTCAATGTACCTCGGCCTCTATTTTAAATCCCCCGGTACATCTAATTATCCTACACGGAAAATTTTCTGTATATTTTAACATTTATAAGCGTGAAATATAACTTAGAACGGATTTTTTTCAAATTTACGACTTTAATTCTTAAAAAAATAAAAAAATATGGATACAAATACATATTTTAAGTGATTCTTTTAAAAATTCATATCAAATTTATTACATCAACATGAATACGTAATATTCACACCCATATCGTTTGGGATTAGGTCAAACCCTAACGAATACGAAGAAAAAAATAGATAAAAAGGGGTTTGGATACTTCCAAACAAGGTCAATTACTAATTAACATGAAATCATCTAAAAAAAGTGAAAAAAGTAATAATTTTAATATTTTTACACAATTATTCAAGTTTTAAACCTCAAATTTCATCAAATTAATTACATAAATCATATTTTATTGACATTAAAACCGTTAAATTTGTTATTATAACCTACGCCACTGTAAAGCCGCCATTAATGAAATTTAAAATGAACCCAATTGTACTTAGTCAATACAATAGATTGTTCTAAATTATTTCTAAAACATATTTGTAATTCGCGAACCCAACATATAATTTTTAATTGACCTAGTCTAGCGTAAGAATCATCGATGTAGTTGCCATAATTCGATGACTCACAAAACCAATTATCTACCTGCTCGATACCTGTTAAGTCAAACCAAAACATTAAGATGTATTACTTTCATAAAAAAAGCCCATATTTCACTCGTTTTAAATTGGGTAACTGAATTAATTCTAACAAATGTACAATCTTTTCAATTCAATTATTATCTAATAAATCGCACAAACAATATATTCTTGTATTAATTATTTTTTTACGGTTGGTGTGAGTTTTATGACCCACTTTCACAAAAAAACTATATGTATATATTATAAAATATTGACGGTTCAATATGCTATATATTAACATTAAATTACCCTAATACCCTTAAAACGCTAATTACTACTCACCTGTTAATAATACACTCACAACAACTTTTTCTTGTAAATTAAAATATAATCATCGAATCATATCTTTCGAAATCCAATAAAATTCAACCTTACCGTTCTTTGGATCTATATTACTAATTAATAGGCGATCAAAAACGAAAATAACGACCGTATTTTAATTATTTCTCGTAAAGCTTGTACTACGTGTCACTCTTAAAACCAATCGAACTCCACTGACAATCCTGTCAGTTCCTCAGCTGATTATTAAATAATTGTGACTATGTTCAGACTTATCAGATTTTCTAAAAACACGTGGGAGAATTTGAATTGCGAATTTTGATTGGTGGTAAAGAAGACTATTATTCTCTTAATTCTTTCAAACGCCAATAAAATTTGAAAATACAAACGGTAATAACCGAGATTTTATTGATGTTTACGAATATAACCGAATCTCAATAGCCTCTGAAGTTAGTAGATGAATATTTGAGAACAGTGTAGCCAACAAAAGCGACGCATATTAAACTTTATATAAACCGTTATCTTTTATACAATAATTAATATGAAAAAGGATAGGAATAATAATGTAAATAAATTATAATTGAACTGGAATTTCACTAGGATTTGATAAATAATCCAAATGTGGGATAGTATAATGCACCACTGCGAATAACTAAAAGGAAGCTAGATTAATTAGGGAATCAGTGGTGTGGTGGCAGCATTGAAATAGGGTAAAATAAATAACGATGGCGGACGAACCTTTACCAGCCGGCTGGGAAAAACGATTGAGTAGGTCAACCGGTAAGTATACAATATTATTAAAAAATATTTATTCTCTGCATTTCTAAAGCAATAAAATTTAAATAAATTGTTAACATTAAATTGATTGTAGATTAATTATAATAAAATATTTACAAGCGATTCAATAGATGCCCAAAATATTTCTAAATCATTTATCATTATATTACAAATTTACTATAAATTTTCAACAGGTCAGCATTATTATTTAAATGTGTATACAAAAGAATCCCAGTGGGATGTTCCTGATAAGCCAGCTGAGCCCGTATCCTCAAGCGGTCCTGAACAAGTACAATGCTCACATTTACTCGTAAAACATAAAGATTCTAGAAGGCCTTCATCTTGGAGAGAAGAAAATATCACACGATCTAAAGAAGAAGCACTGGATTTAGTGAAATGTATATAAAAAGATTAAATTGTCCTTTTTTTTTTTCTTCATAAAAATTTTTTTTTAGCTTATCGAGAACAAATCGCTCAAGGAAAAGCATCTTTTGCAGAACTAGCATCGAAATACTCAGATTGTTCTTCGGCGAAAAGAGGAGGTGATTTAGGTCCTTTCGGAAAGGGAGCTATGCAAAAACCGTTTGAAGAAGCTGCTTTTGCACTCAAAGTCGGGGAATTATCTGATCCAGTATTTACAGATTCCGGTGTGCATATTATTTTACGTACAGTTTAATTTGACCTAAATCATTTCCAAATAAGGATTACTACAATTCAGATATACTATTTAAGCTAAAACTTCCATTTCCAGATTGTTAATAATAAATTACTTTGTTGAATATTGAGCTTTTAATATTTGACAAGTTTTTAATAATCCACTTTGTATTACAAGACTAGTTATAATTTAATTCAATCTGATGTATATTTACCAGCATTTATCAATTCTTTATTCCAATAATTCACTTTTTAATTTTTGTATAGCTACAAATATATATATTAGTGAAAATTAGTTTCATTCAAATTATTTTTTTATTGAAATCACTGGTAATATTGACAATTTGTATTTGGGGGGTTTTAAAAGGAGCTCGTTTCAATTGTTTGCAACTGAAAATTTTTTAAAAATCTTCACAGAAATTAGAATGGTATTAGGAAATCTTCAAAAAGTCAATTTCCCCAAATAGCAGACCCATTTTGCTAAAAATTGGTGGTTAAAACTATAACTAAATTCAATAGTGTTTGTTAAAACTAATTTCTTCATTATTATTCGAGATATCTAAATTTTCAGTACAACCTATTTTGAAAAATTGATATCGACAGTGGTAGTCATTGGAAAGTTTGGTGTTGCCACCATAGATACCTCAAGGATTCTTAGATGTAATTTTTTTCACAAAGCTCAAGACAATTTCTAAGCTGGACTAAGATTTTTAGATCGTCATTATATACAGTTTCTTAAACAAGAAGATCTACAAGCTCCAGTTTTATTACCGAAGATTCCAGTGTAAGATACAAGACAAATCACTAGCAGTCTTTGGTAGATGGTTGGTGAAGATGATTTTAATAAACTGAATTGAAGAAAGAGAATCATTACATATAGCAATATGTTTGTAGGGGTTGGAAATGTATTTGAAACCCTAAATGATGCTGAAGATAAGCAGAAGGAAGTTCTTAATTTTAACAAACACGGCAGTCAGTTTTTTATGTATTGATGAATAATTTCTTTACGACTGTACTAGGAAATTCAAGTTTAATTTCATTAAGAAAAGTATCGATTCTAGTAATTTTTTTGGTCCAAAGAAGCCAGAAAGACAAAGAAAAGTTGGTATTTATGGGTAAAAACGTAATTGAAGTCCACATAAGCAAGGAAGACAAAGAAAAGTTAATATTCATGTACAAAAAAGCATTTTTTGGTCCAAAGAAGCCGGGAACACAAAGAAAAGCTAGGAATTCATGGGTGAAAACATGATTTTAGGTCTAAAGAAGCAGGGAAGATGAAAATAAGGTGATATTTTTGGGCAAAACACCATTTTAGTTCCAAAGAAAGCAGGAAGATAAAGAAAAGTTAGAATTCATGGGTAAAAACGTGATTTTAGTTCCAAAGAAGCAGGGAGGACAAATGAAAGCTAGAATTCATGGGTAAAAACGTGATTTTTGGTCCAAAGAAGCCAGGAAGACAAAGAAAAAGTAGAATTTATGAGTAAAAACTCGATTTTTGGTATAAATAAACAAGAAAGATAGAAATAAGTAGGTATTTATGGGTAAAAACGTGAATGTTGGTCCAAAGAAGCCAGGAAGACAAAGAAAAAGTAGAATTTATAGGTAAAAATGCGATTTTGTTAGAAGGATTTAAACATAAAAAGAATGAACAGGATTATATGATACCGAAGCAGCATATTATTGTCTGGAGCAGTATTTACTTGAATAAATATGCCTGAAATTTGTGGGGTAGACAAGTAGGTAAACAGCCGTATAAGAATGTCGGAAATGTACTACATCAGAATCTGCTGCAGTTGTATTTGAATGAGTTCAATATAATTTGATAAGTTTTATTATTTTTCATAGTTTCAACTAGAGCAAAGTATTTTTTAACTCACCTTTTCCAATTTACAATACTCATTTAGTAGTTGCTAAAAATAAAACTCAATTATGTGTAAATGAAAATTTTATTTCTTAGATTTAAAAATTTATAAAGGAGCACAAACTTTCATAAGTCTATAAGGATTTGAACCGCTAATAAATTCCACTTCTTCATCTAAACCAGGATAATCATTCACCCATTTCCTTTCCCTATAATAATCCATACAACTCGTCAATTCTTTTTTCGAATAATCCGGTACTAGAATTGGAACAAAAGGATCCATATGTTCGAAACCATCTTTTCCCAATAAATATCTAGAATAGAAATTTTATTATTTCGTATTACTTCAAATATTTAATGGTTTTGGCATGATATTACTAGTTCAATTAAACATTTGACAATATTTGTGAGATTGGGATATTATAATTAATCAAAAATGAACATCATCAAAGTTTTTCTACTCACAACTCACTATTTTTAACATAAACAGTGTTAAAATTTGAGAATTTATGAAAAAAAAATATTTTAATTTAAGATATTCGAGGTTAAATACCTTGGCATGTAGGATAATTGATCTTTATCTGCAATGGCGATTTCATCAACTATAACAACCACAGCTCCATTTTTCCAATCGCTTTTCGTTAAATTCAAAAAACCCTCTGTGATTGTAATTTTATGAGGATGAACAACTTCTTTTTTTTCGGTATAAACCCTTGTATTAGGATAGAAAAACGCGTTAAATCCATCAATTGCAACTAATGTTTTAAATATTCCATTAGTGGACAGTATTTTTATCTCATTACAAAGAGCCACAATAGTATTTGAAGCATATTTAACCTATAACAGCAATATTAAAAAAATATTTAAATATAATAAGAATTTTACTGACCCTATTTATCCCGTGATCAATGAGTTCTGTGAGATTTGATCCTTTTGGTGTGATTTCTCTTTTGCTCCATATATATTCGACAGTTGTTTTTACATTTGGATTTGTCAGTATATGGGCATTTTGCGTTTTAAAATGTAGTAACCAAGCAGCTGCATCTAAATTCAAATCAACGAATCCTTCTTTGGTTTCACTATTACTATATTCTTTACATCTTCGCATCCAATTCCCCAGCCATGGTATATGAACGATAAGAAATTCATTTTTATGTGCATAATGTAAGATGTGTGCTAAACATAAAGTTTTTCCACTTCCTTTTCTACCATATAAAACGAATTTAACTGGTGGTTTGGAGTAATTGATTTGTTTCAGGCAATTTATTACATCAACTGACGGTTGTCGTATCATAAGGCAAAGCTCATTGAATGTTTTTGTTTGTATATCGAAAGTTTTAGGTATCCCTCCATGAAGAAAAATTTTCTTTCGATCTTCTTCAGATATTTTATAAAATTGTGCGATATGGTCATTCGTATGATTCGAACAGTCCGTTTCGGTGGTACGAAATCTTTGCAGCCTCTCTTCACTTAAAATTAAAGGAGCACTAGAAAAGTTACTAATAGGTACTTTAATAAGTGCCGTTCTAGACACAAATTTTACTAAATTTGTTAACATTGTTATAAAATTCTTTAAATAATCATTTTCTGTTAAAGGTTAATTTCTTTTAACAAAATTGTCAATTGTCATAAATTTAATGTATTGGTCAAATAGTTATTGTAGCTGACGCCTTTCTAGCCATAAAAAGAAGAAGACAATATGTGTTCTAAGTAAAATAACATCGAACTACACACAAATAAACTAAAAAGTTTTACATCTAAGATGCTTATTCTGTGGAATAAAATAAAAACGTTTTAGCGTGTATTATAGTGAGGTTAGGTTTAAAAGTTTGTTAGAAAATGTAAAATATTACGATAGATACAAACATTTTGTACATTAAAAATAAGTAAACTTTTAAAGAATGTTTATAAATAATTAATTACTATCAGTTTACAGTACAGTGTGTAATAACTATTTAATAATCAATTCATAATGAATCCGACAATCGTAGATTTTAGTGTGGTGAAACAGAAGTTGATAAAAACAGAGTAAGTACAAAAAAAACTGAAAAAGTAAATAGCGGAAGCAGTTGAATTATTTTCTTTAGATTTTCTATATTAAACAAAACTAATTATTTGCTTAGAATTTTAACGAAAAAATGATTTAACACTAGAATGTTCAATAAATATTTATATTCTAATAATTTTTTTTGTTATAGTACAATACTACAAATGTATTCAGAAAATAGTCACAAGCTTAAGAAAGCTTTGCAAACGTGTAAGGAACTCAAGCAAAAACTAGAACGGATTCAACTTGAAAATGATAGGTGTACTTTTTCATTAGAATCACTAAAGACTAAATACAATACAATGGATGCTGATTATAAATCGTTGTACGAACAAAAAACCTCCTTAGAACAAAAATATAATCAGCAAGCTATTGTAACACAAAAAAATATTAAAGATCTAGAAATGGAAATACAATATCTAAAGGAGTTGAATACATTTGCAGAACCTTCCAAACAAAAGAATCAAACTACGGTTGATAACAAGAAAGTTGAAGAACTTGAAGAAAAACTAGTCAAACATAAAAATAATGAAACTCAACTTCAAACAGAGAATAATAAGTTGCAGAAGGAAATTACGGCATTGCAAGATCAACTAGCTGCTACTAAAGAAGAAAAAAAGAGAATCACTGATGGGCTTAAAGAGGAAATGAATAAAGTTCTTCAAGAAATGCATATGCAAAATTTAGAGGTGAGTAAATGGGCAAATAAGCTTATATTTTCAGGTACATGTAATGAATCATTCATTCCATATTAATAACTAATATTTTTATCATTGTATATATTTTCATTATATCTTTTTATTGTACACAATATTATACAGTTCAGATATATTGGTAGAAAAGTTGGTGATTTAATGAATAATTCACAATTTATTTGAAAAATTATGATTTTAAAGGTCTTTAATGCAGTCATTCAATTGTAATCCTGTTTTATTTTTATATTTTGATTACGTCTGTTTACTGTACACAATCCAAACTACGACATAGTAAAACTAAGACTTATACATTGATTTATGGTCTTCGGTATATCTCTTTACTTATAATCCTGTTATTTGAATATTAATTTATATGTTATCAATATTAAAATATTCATAAACCTTTTAGTTTGCCCATAATACTTATTCCAATCATTATATATTATATTATTAAATTTTTTTTTCAGATGAATGAAAAATTAAAACATTACACTCAGTTATGTTATGACAAAGATATAGAAATAAACAATTTAAAACAGAATGTAACAATCACCAATCTTTCAAAGGATCTTGCTTGTACTAAAAGTAAGCGAATGAGAATGAAAATTTTAACAGAAGCTCAAGTTAATATAGATCCCATAAAAACGGAGAATATTGCTATACAGACTGATACAATAATATTGGAATCAAATACAAATAACCCGGAACGGTGTTCAAAAGAAGAATCGTTAGAAAAAACTGAATCAATCGATGATATTTTACTAGAAATGATTTACATACCCAAATTATTGTCACCAATAAGATCAGTTTCTCCAGTGATGGAAGCTTTTGATCCATACGATGAACAAACTGTCTCTCCTTTCACATCTAATATATCAAGAAGTAAAAATACTTTACAGCAAGAAACAGAACCGAATAATATTGAAAATAGATGTAGATCTCTGGTTAAAAAGAAATTTCTAAACCGTAAATACCGCAAATTTATGTATTTACAGAAAAAACGAAGAATTATGAAGAAAAAACAGGATATAATAAAAAGGAGACGTGCTCTTAATTGCCAGGATAATGTCCTAAGGGCGTTACAGATTTTAAAACGATCCAAAATCAATTTCACAATTTCCAATGAATCGACTATTCCTTTCTATTGCGACAATTTCAATTCAGAATGTGGGGAGCTTCAATCAAATAATTTCACCTCGCAATTCCTCAAGAGATTATCAAATACTGAATGTTCCTCTTGTAAATCCAAGAAATGTAGAAGAACTTTATTAAATAACGGACCGAATGAGAAATTATTAGAATTTTTTAATATTAAAAAAGAAAATATATCTCCGACTCCAAGTAGAATGGAATTTAAAAATGAAACTAGACCTCAGAGTCCTCTACTATGGTTACACAATCAATTACAATCAGAACTAACGCCCCATAATGTTCTTGATAAATTAGCGGAACTAGTCAGTGAGAGAATCCAGAAGAATAATCCAAATGGAAGAAAAAGTTCAATAGGAGCGGAATATCAATCGGAAACCGAACTGGATCTACAACATTTATTCCAAAATACAAGCATAGATGAATCCCGTAGTCCAGATATAAATATACCAGAAGATTTCAATTCAGATCCAAAGGAAAGTGTGTTACTAAAAGAAATAGAAAATCCTTCAGCTAGTATAGGAGAAAGTACCAAAGATAGTGAACCAATTAGTGACAAGATTAAATTTTATACTGAAGAAGTTGGTGTGATAACAATCAATTCTAAAATTCCAATTAAAAGTGATATAACAACTACAAATATACCTACTAGTGAAGATAAAAAACCCGAAGATGTTAATGGAGACAATAGTATATCAAGAAGTGAAAATTTAAGTAATAGTTCAATTGAAATAGATAATATTGAAGAAGAAACAAAAATTGTTGCTTCGGAACATGAAGAAATCAGTACTGAAGAAAAATTAAACGATTCAGATCTTCATTCATCCAATAAACTATCATCTATTGATACAGATTTGAAAATTATTGTCAAAGATAACAAGATGACTACTAAACAAAATGATTTGGTGTTAAATAATGACGAAGATACACATAATAATGAAGTTGACAAGAATAGAAGTTCAAATACCGAAGTAGAACATCAAATGTTGTCTCCTTCGGAAATACTGAAGTTTTATAAATCACCACCGGCTTGTCTTAGCCCTTTGAGCCCTTATCCATCGAAAACTGATACAATTAAATGTAGAACAATGAAAAATAAACAAGAGGATGAATCTGATAAGTGTTGTAGTGATATTGAAGATACCAGTCCTCTTTTGAAGACCTCTCCGATGTCCCGATGCATAAACTCTCTTCTTAAAGATGAAAATAAACTTTCAAATGAATTAGATTCCTTCATAAACGCTTTCCAATCAAATAAGAGCTTCAGCGAATTGAGTGGATCTCCGATTAGAAAAAATGCTGTTAGAAATTTATCGAATTATTTTGATAGGCACTCTGGCACTAATAACCCGTCAATAGAAGAAGATCCTTCAGTTAATTTGGATAAATTAGAAGATAAATTTCCAATATTCCCCATTCCAACAGATGGTACACTAGAAATTGAAGAAGAATTACCCTATAAGCAACTGGGAATTATCGAAATAAAATCTTCCGAATCGTTACCTTTACATCCGAGTCAAGATTTACCTGCACCTATACCTATATGTACCTCTAATTCTCCATCTACTTTCGCACAACCTCATCTGTCATCTCCTGTATCCAATTCTCTATCAATTCCTATACCTAGCGATATATCATCTTGTATATCAACATTTTCCACTATAAATTGCACACCATCAGCTTCTCTAAGTTGTCTAGAATCTGTAATTGACCTCAGGACATATCCTCCATCTTCCTCTATTGTGCCTAGTTGTCCAGCATCTCCCATACCTAAATTGTTAGAATCATCCACATCTATTTGCCTAGCATTTACCACCCCCAGTAGTCCAGCTTCTGTCCCAACCAGCTGTCAAGAATCTACTACATTTAGTTGTCTAGCATCTCCTGTACCTAGTTGTCCAGCATCTCCTGTACCTAGTTGTCCAGCATCTCCTGTACCTAGTTGTCCAGCATCTCCTGTAGCTAGTTGTCCAGCATCTCCTGTACCTAGTTGTCCAGCATCTCCTGTACCTAGTTGTCCAGCACCTCCTGTAGCTAGTTGTCCAGCATCTCCTGTAGCTAGTTGTCCAGCATCTCCTGTACCTAGTTGTCCAGCACCTCCTGTAGCTAGTTGTCCAGCATCTCCTGTAGCTAGTTGTCCAGCATCTCCTGTACCTAGTTGTCCAGCACCTCCTGTACCTAGTTGTCCAGCATCTCCTGTACCTACTTCTCCAGCATCTCCTGTAGCTAGTTGTCCAGCATCTCCTGTACCTAGTTGTCCAGCATCTCCTGTACCTAGTTGTCCAGCATCTCCTATACCCAGTTGTCCAATATCGGATTGTCCTCAATCTCCAGAACAAAGTGATTCAACTTTTCCTTACCAAACTGATATTTTTCCTAAAATTATTCCCCTGGAGAAAATTGAAGATGTAAATGGGAGTGATAATTCCAAAATTGAATCAGACGAAGGAATTTCTATTGATATTTCTGTAGAAACCGAAGCAGAAGTTCCATTAGTAGGAGATGAAAAAAATTTTGTTGGATCTAAAACTGAGTTTTTGTTAGATCATACAGCATGTCCCCTAAGGACTTTTCAATCATTCGATAGTATTAAAAATGGAAACAGTATAAAAAAGGCATGTACACTAAAAAAAATGAATCCTGGTATAGAAAAAAACGGAATGATAACGAGGAGACGGGCAGCAGAATTTAATAAAGAATTAGAAGGAACGGAAAGCAAAATTAGTAATAAATCATGTTGCCACATTTGTTTAACGAAGCATTCGTGTAAACGAAAGGGTTTGGGGAATATGAAGGTATCGAATTTGGAGGAATTTTCTGGTTCAGAAATGACAAGGAAAAGAAAAAGGAAAACAATCGATTCTGATAAGGCACCAACAACAAAACCTGATGATCTAAATCATGTATTGCAAGAAACAACTACGATAATTGATCCCCAGGAACCACGCATCCCACCCATGAATGATATAGTTAAAAGAGGTAGAGGAAGACCACGAAAATATCCAAAGGTAGAGGAAAATCGGAGCTCAAATTTAGAAACATCAGAAATAAATTGTGGAACAGAATTGGCAACTCCACTTGACCCTAGTTCTGTTGGTAGTAAAGAAAACGTGAGATGTAGACCTACAAAGAGGACAAAGCTCCAATCAAAAATAATGAAACAGATGAAAGAAAAACAAAAAATGTTAAAAACGCCTGTTTCTTTACGTAAAAATCCTAATGACTGTGATACGAATAGATTTAAAGAAAGTGCATCTCTAATCGAAAGTAGTTCGGTTCAGTTGCAATCAACTACCGGAGCTAAAAGGATTAACGTCGTGCAGAATATATTGATTCGACCTGCTTGCAATAAACCGATAGATTTATTGGATGGACAGTTTTCTAGTCAGTCAAATTTTAAAAAATCAGTTAGAACACTTAGGAATAAACGACCGGCTGTGAAGGACGATTGTGATATTCTCTCGAAGATAATGAATGACATGGACAAGGGGAAAACGAAAGAAGAAGTTAGAAATATTGTGATAAGAGACGTTCCCAGTGGTGTAGACGATAAACAATGGAGAATAAGAATACTGGATATGGCTGAAGTGATGTATAACGCGACTGTTGATATGAAGCATATTTATGGTCTGACGCCTACCAAGAAAAAACGAAAAGGAATTTTGAAAAACGATGCAGTATTACCTGGTAAGTATTTATTTCACAAATAATCCTGCGATAATTTGTATGTAAACTTTCCCATGGTGAATTAGTTCATAATTAGTAGCAATTACACAAGTCCACAATGATTTTGTTGCTATAAAAACAGTTAATGATTCCAAATACATTTGGTTATAACTGTATATCCACTTTTTCACAACACTAGGTATAGTTTTGTAACAAAAACTTTGAATTTTTGTCATAATCCACGTTTTTGTATCTTTAGCAACAATTGCACAAGTCCACAATGATTTTTTTGCTATAAAAACAGTTAATGATTCCAAATATATTTGATTCCAACTGTATATCCACTTTTTTACAACACTAGGTATAGTTTTGTAACAAAAACTTTGAATTTTTGTCATAATCCACGTTTTTGTATCTTTAGCAACAATTGCACAAGTCCACAATGATTTTTTTGCTATAAAAACAGTTAATGATTCCAAATATATTTGATTCCAACTGTATATCCACTTTTTTACAACACTAGGTATAGTTTTCGAACAAAAACTTTGAATTTTCTTCATAGTCCACTTTTTGTATCTTTAGCAACAATTGCACAAGTCCACAATGATTTTGTTGCTATAAAAACAGTTAATGATTCCAAATACATTTGGTTATAACTGTATATCCACTTTTTCACAACACTAGGTATAGTTTTGTAACAAAAACTTTGAATTTTTGTCATAATCCACGTTTTTGTATCTTTAGCAACAATTGCACAAGTCCACAATGATTTTTTTGCTATAAAAACAGTTAATGATTCCAAATATATTTGATTCCAACTGTATATCCACTTTTTTACAACACTAGGTATAGTTTTCGAACAAAAACTTTGAATTTTCTTCATAGTCCACTTTTTGTATCTTTAGCAACAATTGCACAAGTCCACAATGATTTTGTTGCTATAAAAACAGTTAATGATTCCAAATACATTTGATTCCAACTGTATATCCACTTTTTTACAACACTAGGTATAGTTTTTGAACAAAAACTTTGAATTTTTGTCATAATTCACGTTTTTGTATCTTTAGCAACAATTACACAAGTCCACAATGATTTTGTTGCTATTAAAACAGTTAATGATTCCAAATACATCTGATTCTAACTGTATATCCACTTTTTTACAACACTAGGTATAGTTTTTAGGAAAAACAAAACAACAAAGTTTTAAATTTTTTTATAGGCCGTTTTAAAAATATAACCTAATTGCAACATAAACAAACAAATATTGTACAATTTTGCTTATTTGCGAGATAGATTTCGAGGTGTTACTTTGTATTTTAAATCTGTAAATTTATTTTCATCCGTAAATCGTAAATCATAGTTTCAAGACTCCCAATATGAGTAATTAACTTGTGAATTTAAAAGCCGAAACAAATAAATTGTCTTTGGGTTTGTTCCAACCTGCTAATCTGGACCGTTCCTGGAACGGTTATTTGAAGCGTTTAGAATTATTTTCTGCGCAATCTCCGGTTATATACGGTTCTGGTAACAGTATTTGCTATCAACTGTGCTATCGAAAAAACCGTCCCGGAACCGGTTTAAAAACGATACCTAAGTTGGTTGGAACACAAAACAGAATCGTTCGTATAACTGTAAATGCCCGGTTGGAACACGTAATCTTTATTGCGCAGAATCGTCACTATACCAATGACGATTTTTTGATAGGTTGGAACGATGTATATTATTCTAGCTTTTATCATCTTACAAACAATATCGACTTGTCTAGTTTTTTGGTTTTAGTGATTCAGACTTATGATAAATATGCATATTATTAGTTATATAGTGTTGACCAAAATTTACTACTCATACCAAAAACATAATAAAAGTCTTAATGCTTTTAAATACTTCAAGACAGGATTTGTCAGTAACTAAAGTCGAAAAGTTAGGGACCACGTTATCATTCAAGTCCAAAGTAAATTCTTATTTTTTTGCTGAAAATTCATTTGAATTCTTTTTATTATAATTATTATTAATAGTATTTCAACACCAGACCGTTTCGGTAAATTAATTCCGAAGTAACTTCACCAAATGCTTCATTCATCATAACAATGCCCATCCAAATTTAGATTAACTTCTCATTTTGTATTTCGGAAGGCTAAATTATACGGTGAACTATTACCAAAATGGAAATAAATGCTAGATCTTTATTCTTATAGAGTATTATTTTATTTAGAAGCAAAAAGGTTTACAATATATTAGAATTTATGGATCTATTACTACCTTCGAGTCTTCACACACATTTAGATCGTATGAAAACCTACATTTTTTATTATTTATTTCAGAAAAAATAGCTGTATTACTAAAAAAACTGTTATCTATCCCAAATGAAGATGACATACCCCATGAAATTGTATTGGAATTCAAAAGACAGACTTCAAATGAAATCATCGAGTAAGTATTATTAATTAATTATCAAATTTTCACTTTTCAGTATACAGGGCGGTTCACAAAAAAACAATACTATTTTGGAAGTTTTTAAGGTTTTTGGTTAAAAGGAATATTACAATGACAAACTTTTTTTTCTATTTTTCAGCATCGTTATTTACCAAATTTCTAGAGACATTCACGACTTGCCTGACAATAAATATTATCCGGCCCCCCTTATGACCAGAACTCAGAGAATATTTCTTTCTCTTCTGGTCAGATTAGAAAAAGAAAAGGGATTCGAAAATATCGTTGAAACGTTTTTTTCCAGAATACAAGAGCATATCCTTAGAATGGGTAAGTTTTTATATATATATTTTTTTAAATTTAATTACCTGTTTCTATTTTTTTTTCGAATTTTCAGGATGCGGTATCCGAAAAGCCATCCCTTTAACGAGATTATTTGTAAGTTTGTGTCGATTACATGCTGATATACACAGAATGCGAACATTCTGTTGCGAAGCTTTTTTCTATGCTGGAGATTTGGCTGTTCCAATTTTTTTTACTGTTTTGACTTCATGGATTGACTTATTACCTTTCGCAGCTGATGTCAAAAGTAAGTCAAGAGACATATCGGTATTTTGTTTACTTTTTATATAAAAATTTCAGCAAAAACTAAAGTTTCTCAAATTTTTTGTATTTTTGACTTTCATAATCATCACCTATCTTCTATATTTATTCACTTTTTCTTTAAATACAGTGTGATTTCCTCTAATCAAAGTTCAATGGATTATTTTTCTATTTTTACGAAATTGAGTCACTAGGTACTTCTACGGGATATAAGACAGCAAAACTGTAATATCCTTAATGATAACAATCTTTTGGTCAAGTTTTAAGTCTTGTTTTTGTCAGGTAATAATAAGTTTTTCATTATTCAGTTATTTGTCCAAATGGAACACACCGAATGCTTGCTTTTGACACTTAATTTAAATTGCAGCTCCATTAATTTGATTTATTTTGCAAAATTTCATTTCTTCGTGTATTAAAAAACTTTTCAATTACTTTTGGTGATACTACATAATTCTAGATCACTTTATGTTCTTCAAATCACAAGAATGGAGTTCAAAATCGTTCAACAGGACTTTCAAATTCCTGTAATCAATTTTTATCCTTCTTAAACCCTTCAGATTCCTTGAAACAGTTTCCAAGTACATTTTGGTTCTGTTTAGAACGATTTTAAGAGACTTTAAATGATTTAAAGTGACTCTAAGATCATTTAAAAAACTTTTTAATTGCTTTTGGTGATGCTACATAATTCTAGAACACTTTACGTTCATCAAATCACATGGTTGGAGTTCAAAATCGTTCAACAGGACATTCAAATTCCTGTATTCAATTCTGTATCCTTCTAAAACCGTTCAGATTCTTTATATCACTACCATTTTGTTACCAACAAGTATTAGTAAGAAATAAAGCAGTTTCTGTTAAAAAATTTATTAGTTTTCAAAATATTTTTTTCAGATTACCCAATGGCAAAGTTATTAATACAATTAGTTCATCTAAAAACTTGTCGTAGACCTGGCTACAACCTTCTGGCCCTAAAAAGTTTATTTAGTCAATATTACGGTTACCCCAAGGAAAGGTGGAACTGCGATGAACTATTCGAAGAATTTTATCAACTGTTTTTAAGTGAGAAGCTAAAAATTTCATTTACAAAAAATATATTAATCATATAATTCATTTTTTGTTTGTAGCCAATCCGTCTACACCTACAGAATATGCAATCCGTTTATACTGCAAAAATAAAGATACGAAATGGGTGTATAAGAAGATCAACGAATATTTCAAACCACTGGTATATAAGATTCCAGATGAAAATGTGAATTTCAAAGCAACCACAGTTATTCTGATGGGGAAAATTTGTAGGATGTTCAAGCCGAGTAACAGTCATGATAAAGATTGTTTAACTGAATTATTACGATGGTTCGAAGGATTATTAGAAGGTAAATTAACTATTGAAATTATTTATCGATACCTGGTAAGTTTATTAGAACCATTATATGTCATTTGGGACGTTTAACTTCGACTTTTAACGCTTTTTCTTTTTATTAAGTTTCACTTCTCTTTGAATTCATAAAAAGAAACTGACATATATCGGTTAAAAAAAAATCATTACATTACCCTCGTATTTTCCATAAAAAAAATACCGAAAACGAGTTTTTTATGCTTAAGAAATTATCAACTGCCACTCGTATACCCTCTGAATAAATTTAACAAAAACATATTGAGTTAAACTAAATATATTTGTTAATGTATACAGACCTTATTTATTTGTAATTGAACTCTAAATACTCAACATAATACACTAATTTATTTAAAAACAATATGAAGTTGAATGATATTCTGATTAGTAACTCGTTTATATAGACTATCTCACTTTATGGAAAATTCTGATTCTTGGAAATCTCTTATTTGTCGTAAACAAATAAAAAGAGCTTCACAGAAAATTGTATGTATAAAAATAGCCACAACAACTGTAAAATAACGGATTCGATTATTTTCATTTTTAGATAATCCTGCGCTGATTATAGAACAGAGTATCCAATATACCATACAGCATCTTCCAAAAGAAGGGAAGAAAAGACAAAGATATTTTGAGTCTTCTACCGGCAACAATTGAATAGAAACAAGGGAATTTTAATTAAAGTATTTTATTTCGTGACTTTATGTACAATTGTTTTAATTTTTCTTTTTTTTTATAATAATAGTTCGAATTTGTTTTAATTTTAGGGTTATTTATTGTAAATATAAGAAGTTTGTTACCAAAAATTACATTATTTTAAACAATCAACTTTTTATTTTAATAATAAAATCAAGATAAATATTTGGAATTTTTAATATAGAAATTAGTTATGTTGGGTATAAAAAATTGGACAATAAAAAATAAATTGAAGTATATTAGAAGTTAATAAGGCTGCCCGCTGTGCTGTTTTACATATATATACAACACAATAAGTAAATCGTATGTGAATACAGAAAAATCACTTGCAGAGTGGTTTTAACCCTCCAATTGTCTAGTTTATGTAAATACCCACCGGTATCACAAAACATCTATGAAAAAATGACTGGAACTGACCCGTTTGATAAAATATTTGAAGATATAAAATCGTGTTGGCCGCCAGAGGAAATATATTGATCAATGACTAAACCGGATCGGTGTTGGTTTTATTTTGTATCATCAAAATGTGTTTTTGTTGTTAATAAATAAGTTATAACTGCTCAAATTGGTTTATTATTTGTAGTTGGTAAGTAGAATATCTTTTACAACTCATTTTATTAATATAAAACTCCTTAGAAGAATTTTTAAGAAACGCTGGGTTGTAGTACAAAAACACTAAAATATACATTCACAATAATTATGAAGTTTGTTCAATTTTTTTAGTACATAGTTCCTATACTTATTTGGTTTTAATCCTAAACTAAATTTGATGCGATAATTATTCACTACTTAAAATCTTACTGGTATGTTAATGAATAAATAATCCTTTTAACTTCTTCGCAAATATATCAACAATTTTTCAATAAAAATAAGGAAATATGTCAATCTTGTGATTTTTTTTCTTATTATTTCGTTTATATATTAACGGCTGCGCCTAATCGTTTATGTACAAGGGGTTTGAATGGATCGATGTTCCTAATTTTTGGTTCTAAACTTTGCGAATATACATCAGCCGGTAGTTCATCTAAACCAATTTCCGCGTCAACTTTCGCTTGTTTTGTAGCTTCATCAACTTGCGATCTAATTTCCCCGTCGATTTTCTAAAACAAAAATCGTAACATATCTTTCTAATACATATAAATAATTTAATTCACTTACTTTTATTTCATCGGCTGTTACTAAATTAGCCGAAATAATTTTTTCTTTAAAAGAAGTTATTGGATCTCTAGTTTGTCGTACTTCTTGGATTTCGTCTCTTGTTCTGTAACTAGTACCTGGATCTGACATGGAATGACCGGAATATCTGTAAAACAAACATCTCATACAAGAGATCATTTACTAAATTATATACAGAAACGTACCTGTAAGTTGCGGCTTCAATAACAAGTGGTCCTTTACCACTACCGGCATAATCCACTGAAAACCTGAAGCATTCCCTCACTGCTAAAACATCCATACCATCTACCCATATACCAGGGATGTAATCTCCTCTGAAAAGATTAATTTTATGTAAAAGAATGATTTTAATCACACATTTATAAAAATGCAAAATAACAAGGCATTGCACAATTAGGACTTCACACTCTGATAGACCCAATTCATCTCAATTAGGTGCTTCTTGAGCTGATAGTGCCTTGCAAGGTAGCTAGTGACGTGTAGCTTAGTTTAACAGCTCCAGAGCTCTAATGAATCCCAAAACCTGTGCTAATCTTCGTATCCACAGATTTCTTGTCCAAAATATTTTTTGCGAATACTTAAAAGTCATTCTGAAACTAGAACTTCATACAGGATCTACACTTGTCAGTTTCTGCTACACCTAACCCATCTCAATCAGAGAGTTTTTGAGTTGATAATGCCCTATAAGGCAGCTGATGAGGTGCAGTTTGGTGTAACAGCTCCCTTCTCAGATTCAGAGTTCTAGAGAATTCCAAAATCTGTGCTGATTTCAAAGGGGCTACATATTCTTCACATCCACAGGTGCCTTGTCCAAAACCTACACTTATCAGTTTCTCCTAGACCTAATCCTTCTCAATCAGATGCTTCTTGAGTTGATAGTGCCCTATAAGGCAGCTAGTGAGATATTCCTTGGTTTTTCTGAAAGTGTACTGTAACATAGTTCAGAAGATTTTTTTTATTGATCCTCCTTTTTTAATGGAATGTATAAGAATTGAACTAAAACATCTGCCTACCTAGAATAGTAATTAGTACTAGCAGCTGCTCTTTCTGAACTGGTTCCCATACCATAACCGTTGTTTTCACATACAAAAATACAAGGAAGATTCCATAATTTTGCCATGTTGTAGACTTCAAATACTTGCCCTTGGTTAGCAGCACCGTCACCGTAAAGGGCAACACATACACCATCAGTACCTTTGTATCTAGCAGCTAATGCAATACCTACTCCCAATGGTACCTACAAAAAAATATAAACTGCAACTTATTATTTGTTTGTTTAAAGAATGTTGAAATGATACCTGAGCTCCTACAATTCCATTTCCACCGTAGAAATTATCAGAGTACATGTGCATAGATCCTCCCTTGCCTTTAGCACAACCTTTTTGTCGTCCACAAAGTTCAGCTAAGACCCCTAATGGTGAAACACCCATAATATAGGACCAACCATGTGCTCTGTATGCTGTAATTACACCATCATGTGGACGTAGAGCTGCTTTTATTCCCACAGCTACAGCTTCCTAAAACCAATACTCGTTTAATTTTTTATTGTTTGAAATTAAAAAAAATTACCTGTCCCGAATATAAATGACAAAAACCCCTGATGATTTTGTCTTTATAAAGGTTCCCTGCTGCAGTTTCTATTCTTCTAATTGTGTTCATTTGTGTATAAAATTTGATTGCATCTTCTCTATTGATTGTTACAGTGGTTGAAGGAGATGTGTCTAATTTATGTAAACGGTAAGGCTACAAATATAAATCTATAGTTATTAAAACTTAATCTGACATTGGATATATACAAATAAACTAAATCTTTCAATACTAAAAAAATTTAATACCTACAAGTATATTATTGATAGATTATGTAATCAAAAATTATTGTATGTTCAACTATGTAAAGTAAAACAAACGTACTTACTTTTGTCTCAAATGTTGCCTCTGTAGCGAAGTTATTTTTCGAAAATGCTCCTCCGAACGTTTTCTAAAATACAAGAACGTAGAATTACAAAAAGATTATTTATTTAAAATTATTGAAAAAAAAACAATACGAAATAAAATGAGATGTTTACATTTACTAAATTTGCCAATCGTTTAGCCATTTCTGATTTATTAGAATCCAATTATTAGCAGGGCAAAATGACTTCAATTTAACCTTGTGAGCACCCTTCCGTTAATCTGAAAACGTCAGGCAAATTAAATCAATATTAACTTACTTTGGGCAAAACACTATTTTTATAAATATTCCTAAAACAACTCGGGAGCATTTTGCTTGGAAAATTACAGAAATTGAAGAAAAATCTTATAAAATGTGAACTTATATAAAGCCGACTACGTCCCTGGTGTTTCTTTTCTATTAAAATTATCTGTTAATCTTCATAACCTTCTAATAATGTATAACGTCATTAATGTCATTTTGACAGACGTCACTGTCAGGACAGAACATGGTTTCACATGTATATTCTATAGAAACGCAGATAATTGAAAAGTCAGTAAGTTTTGTTAGGTTTTTTTTGTCCAGGAACAGCAATGAAGAACACAACAGTAATAATTATTCATAATCAAAATGAATTAAACGGGGAAATAATTTAATTAACAATCACAATTTTACACAGCTTCAAATTACCCAATACACAATGTATATTAACTTAGTTACACCAACACTAGAGGGAGTATCACTTATTAAAGCATATCTATCGTTTATAGTGCTATTTTAATTGCATATGTATGCTGTGGTGCATCTTAGTTGTGGATATTAAAATATTTTTGAATTCAAATATATAAAAATTAGGAACATTTTTCACATATTCCTTTGTATACAATTGGCTTTTAAAAATGTCTGATGAAGAAGAAGAAAACTTTTGCTATTATGGTAAACCACTAGATCCTTACGATGAAGGTATGTTGGGATTAGGAGTCTGTATTAAACTGCAAAATTAGTTTGTATCTAATAATTTCGATCAGATATTTGACATTTTCATTCTGAAGTTAAAGAAGGTGCAAAATGGATCCGAATAAACAATTATATAATTTGCAGATGCGTTTCCAAAAAAGAAACCGATCAGTATTGAGGATCAAATAGCAACAGATGCTCAAGGTAGACGCAGATTCCATGGAGCGTTCACTGGAGGATTCTCTGCAGGATTTTACAACACGGTTGGGTCCCTCGAAGGGTGGACTCCAAGTGATTTTAAAAGTAGCAGACAGGATAAAGCAAAAAACGTTATTCAAAAACCGGAAGATTTTATGGATACAGAAGATTTTGAAAAACACGGGATTGCACCACAAACTGTAAGAGCTACTAAAGAATATTCTACTTCTAAAAAGAGAAGAAAACAAGTAAGTTTTTTATCATTTATTTTAATAATAAGAGCTAATGAAGAAATTTCGTCTTTATAAGATTGTTTTCTATGTAGAAAACTTCAAAAAAATGAGACCTTCAATTTTAAACAAATATTCTTATGCTATTTTTCCATATTTTCTTTTAGTATCCTATTCTCTGATGTAAATTTTAATTCTCTGCTGTCTTATCTATACATGTCTTCTTGGGGATACAAGTTTGGGAAAAATCAGTATGATACAAACGTTTCAAAGTATTATGGAGTTTTCTTATTGTTTGAATCACTTTTGTTTCCTTATAACTAATTTTCAACACCTCAAACCTCATTTTCAGGTATTTAGTGATGGTCCTATACCTGGTACCCCAGTTCTTGAGACCTTATTGACAAGTGGTAATGAAACAATTGGATATTTGCTCTTAAGAAAACTCAGTATTAAAGAAAAGCTTCAAAATAAAGATGAAGTTAGTACAAATGAGAAAGTTTATGGTTGCGAAATTCCAGCCGAATTCGATATATCAAAAAAAATTGAGAATAAGTACAAAATACCTGATATCTACATTGAAAGCCTAGCTAAACCTAAATCGAATACGTTTGGATTAGATTATAAAGGTTTAGATAGAAGTCATGTAAATTTGTTCACAACATCAAATCTCGTTGTAACGGATAACAAAAATAAAAAATTTTCAATAGCAGGACAAGCTTTTGGTGTTGGAGCTTTCGAAGAAGAAGATGATGATATTTATATGAAAGAAGATATGAGTAATTACGATTTTGAATTAGGTAAAGAAAAACTAAATAAATCGGCTCATAAAGAAGAAGGAAATTTACATTTCGGTATATTCAAACAATCAAAAGTCCCTTTGATTTCTAAAAAGTTATACCCTCCACCGACCATACCGCAAAGTTTCACTGGAAAACACAAAGTAAAAAAATCGAGATTTGAACCTGTAGAGATAAAAATAGAAGAAAATATTGATAGGACACTTATAAATCCAGCAATAAGAGCTGAGTATTTGGGAGAAGAAACTGTAACTCCTACTCCCTCACAACCAATAATCGAAAAAAAACCAACTGAACAAATAATAAAACCCTTTGATGCTTCTTGTCTTATGACTGATAGATTTGTATCAGCTTCGACAACTGAAAAATCAGAAAATATAAGAGAAACTGAACATGGAACCGCCGATATGAGGAATGCCGCAAAGATGAACATGTTTGGACCTCTTACTAGGATTACTACCGATTGGGCTCCATGTGCTGTTTTATGCAAGAGGTTTAACGTCAAGGAACCTCTGATGGAGTAAGTACAACGATATTAGAGTTTAACCGGTCGTGATACATCTTCAGGGAGAGGTAGATCTCTGAAGATGATAAATTAATTATTAAACCGTTTGGTACATTATAATTCAAACTTATTTATGTCTTTCGGATCAAAACTTATCATTATTTGCAATGAAAAAGCATTATCAAGAATAGTTTCCCCTCACAAATACGAATATTTGTATATATATATTTTTTAATTGTAGGTTTTCGGAGAAGAAGAAAAAACGTACTAAAAATTTGATTTTCGAGAACCAAAAATATGTAGATGATGAATTGAATTTCAAACCAGGTTGTTCTGTTGATGTAGATGAAGTTGCTTCTACTTCTCAAGATATTGAAGTTAATGAAGATATTGTAAAAACAGAACGACTGTCACCAGTTGAAGAGAAAGATAATAGTTTGGACAAAAGTATAAATGATGTCGAGGAAAGTGATTTAGTCCCCAAAGATATTACAGAAAAAATAGGAATCGAAGAAAAAGTGGATTTGTTTAAAGCAGTGTTTTTAAGCAGTAGTGAATCAGAAGATGAAGAAGATGAAAAACCGGATAAAAAATTTGAAGAATATAAGGAAACTATCCTTTCGGATCTGGTACCAAAAATTAAACCATTAAAAGAAGGAATTCTTTCTAATATAAAATTCCAATCGAACGATCAAGAAAAACAAGATCAAATCAAGACTAATCAAGAGAAACAAATTTTATTTATACCTCAAAAAGAGAGGATGAATCCAGTTGATACAGAACCAAGAGTGCAGTTGTACGGTCCGCAACTACCTACAGAAAAAGTGGTGAACAAAAATATTAATACAATTACTGTTATAGAAAGTGATGATGAATGGGTTGAGAAAGACACTGACGAAAAACGAACGAAACATAAGAAAAGCAAAAAAAGTAAAAAGAAGCATAAACATTCGAAGAAAGAACGGTGACAAACCTTAAATTTTCATAACTAATCTGTGATACTTTAAAAAATATATAAAGTTTATTTCAAATTTTTTATATTCAAGTTAGTTCAAGACCAGCAGTGATAGTGTTTCAGGTGAAATTCCAAGGAGTAGGCAGATTGAACCGTTGGAATCAACCAAAATCTGAAACATTGAGAATTTACAAAATTCCAATGTGGTTCAACCCGAGAACTGAATTTCCTTGTTCATAAACCTGACCAAAGATATAATTATGAATATAATTACTTAAAGGCCCCATTTCTTATTTTTTTTTTTCTCGTGATCTCACACTGATTTTAAAATTCTTCTCATGTTACAATTTAATTCAGTTCTAACTCTCTAATACCCTTCAAAAACGTATTTTTTTGGTCTCCTCCTCTTTGAATTATCCCTTTTTGTAAATGTATTTCCCGGCAACCTTTTAATATGCCCCAACCATCTTACTCTTCAAGCTTTTATTGTTATTCAGATCCTTCAGTTCTTCTTCATAGTCCTTTTTTCTTAGTTTATTTTTACTCCATATTTTTTGCAAGCTCTTCTAGTTCACAGAATGCTCTTTCTATTTCAATCTTTGTCTAACACCTGATTAAAAGAAGCCACAGTGTCGATATTTTTAATCCTTTTTCATCCCTAATACAATTCCATGACTCATAATTCTACAATGAGGTTTATCTTGACTAGTATCACAATTTTTTTCGGGATTCCTAGTAGATTAAAGGCAATATACATTTTATTTGTATCTACTGTGTCATAAGCCTGCTTAAAATCCAAAAACATAACATGAAGGCCAAGATTTCACTCATAGCTTTTATCCACAATTGTCTTTAGGTAAATAACTAGTCAGTTGTTCCGTTTCCCCTCTTTAAATCTTCTTGGTATTATTATACTATCTTTCTTGGTACTTGTTGAATCTGTTTCTCACAACTTTATATACCACATCTTCTATTTCCTTTCCTAAATCTTCCTCTTTGTCCATTTAATACCGTTTCAAAGGATTAAACCCATATTTTACCTTTTCCTTGATGATCTGTTAAGAATATTCCCTCGTTGTCCTGTATATAAGGTTCTTTGTGCTCTTTCTTGATTTTTTAGCCTTTTGGTAAAAGTTTATTATATCTTAGCTTCTTCTGTATTTTGTAGTTTATTCCTTGGGTTTCTTTTCACACTCATAATCTTCCAAGTCTTTAAAACTGAATTACTAATTGGATGATGTGAAAAAAAGATTTTTCAAATGTTTTACATCATTTATTTAATAAAGGACTAATAACATAATTTAACGATAAAACTATTTGCTGAAAATATATTAATTTTATGACTGTATTTCCAATAAATCTCACTCGTACAAAAATTCTCTGGGTACCATGTTCATTTTTTGAGGACATTATCTATCCATGTGTTTAATTTATCTTCATCTTGCAATCCTACCAATCTTTCTTTAACTTTTCCATCTTGAAAGATAACCAAAGCTGGAATAGTGCTTACCTAACAAGTAAAATTGATTTTAACCAAACAAAAATTTGTGGTAAGTAAAAAACCAACCAAAAATATTTTATTTAACCCTCAAATTATGAATTAAATTGAAATTTAGAAAAGATATTTGTTGTTTCAATTCCTCTTCTTCGTTTTGACCTTTTGAACCCGTGAAATTACAAAATATAATCACTATCAGCTACCTTATAATCAGTACTATGACCTTCATCATTCAAGGAAACAAAAATTAAGAATTGATCATGATTGAGTTAGAAAACAATATATAAACTTTAGTAGTTTGAATTTTTGATATAAATCAATGTTTTATTAATTATTATACCTGATATTTGGCAGCTAATTCTCCTAAATCGTCTATGTCGACTTTAGCGAGAGATATTAAACCTTTCTTTTGCGCAATCACGTTTTGCAATCTTGGCTCTAGTGCTTTACACGGTCCACACCAACTAAAACGAATAAAATTCAATATTTTCAATTATGCTTTGAAATATATACTTGCTTTGCGAAAAAATCCACAATAATTGGATCTTTACTTTTTTCTACTTTTTCCAAAAAATCTTTGTCATCTTGTACTTTAAAAGATTCAAATCGAGATTGAGTAACACTTAAATATCTTTTTAATAACAATGAGCAAGTGTTGATATTTTTTGAACGATATAAAGAATTCATTGTCATTAGATATTTATAAAAATACGCAAATTCTATGAAACTAGTAATTTAAAATAATGAACTGTCACTTTTATACCTATTAGTGTCAAGTGTCATATTTACATAATAAATGTCAATTGTCAATACTACCAATATTAATAAAATTAGAACATAGATAAATAAATAGGTGAATAAAAGTGTTTTTCAGTGTTAGTTACGTGTTACTACTGCTTCATAGAATATATAATGATACAGGTTTGGCACTATTAAAAGTGGGTATTAATAAATATTAGATCTAAATATTGTTTTATTTTAATTCAAAACATTACATAATAAATTTAATTGTTGTACATTCACCTTCCATAACAAAATCACCATATTATATAGGTTAATTATCATAGAACTATTTATTAAATACTGAACACAATTCGTGAATGACACCTTCAAATCTAGATTTGTGTTTTAAGTCATCCCACAGTTCGTCCATAATTTTGCTTCTATCTCCGGTAAAAAAATTTTGAGATAGTTCTGGATCTTCGAAAATACGAGCCATCTTCTCTTTAGGTAGCAATATCGTGAGTAAATACATAAGAGCTACACTAAGAGAAGTTGCTTTGACATCATCTACGTCTGCTAGAAATTGATCGTACGTCATTATATTTCGTAAATTAACCTCAAATTCGGACAAACACGATTTTAAATTCGAATAATATTCTTTTAAAAGTTTATCCCCGTATTTTCGTCTAGTATTTAGATCAGTATTTGTAGCTAATAAGAAATTTACATCATAACTTGGTAAATTATATCTGATAATTTGGAAGTCCAATATCAAACAAGACGATTGGTCGTTGTGGAAAAAGAAATTGTTACACCAGAGGTCGCCGTGAGTTAAAAAATTTCGACGGTTATTCGAAGTTTGAACAACGTTAAAATAATTTAGAAGCGAATTAGAACATTTAAGTTTAAATTCGTCTACGTTAGTTTGTTCAAGTATATATTTAAATTTGTCGATAACGTATTCGTTTGTTTTAATACAAGTATCGAAAAAATTCTCTATATGTCGATTATTTTTGATCGCGAAACTTTCTGTCAACATTTCTTTGTAATAATTATCCATTCTGAACTTAGTTCCTAGTATTTTAGACAGTTTTTCTTCGAAAAGTAAACCGCAAGAATGGAATTTAGCTAGTTGTTTATAAAGTAGAGAAAGTTGTTGGTACGTAAACGGTATTTTTATATCTAAATTCGAATAATTATTCGCGGAAGCGTCTTCGAATACCATAAATCTGTCTTTACGTGACAAATAACATTGTGGTAAGAAATCGACGATTTTTCCGAACCCCATTTTCTTCAACTGCGGTATAAACGTCATATAAAATTTTTCTTCTTTTCTGAACGAAAGTTGTGCCATGTTCGTTCGGATTTCGTCGGTTTTAGTTGGTGTGTGTTTGTAGAAAAACTGGTGTTGTTCACTTTGTTGTTGGTTAATTATGTGGATTTTTAATATGAAATATTCGCCGAGGAAACCTTTTTTTTCATCGACCGGTTTTATTTCGAAATCTGTAAATTCCACGGTATCACAATCTCCTAATTTATTTTGAATTATTTCGTAACAATCTTCCCGACTAATATTAGGATGCAGTACCGTTTCGTATAATTCCATCAAACTCACTTTTAGTTTATCTTCTTCTTTTTTTTCTTGTTCGGATATATATTTGACAACTTGAAGTTTGACGTATGGCAGAAGATTCGTAACGAGTTCGATGAACTCTTCAATTGTCGGTATCGATTCGTTCTTTTCGAGTTTTAATAGTGTTTGTACTAATTCATCATAAAAATGTTGTAATAATTTTTTCAAATATAAAAATCTCTCTTGTTGTGTAGTATTCAAAAATATTACCAGTAATGCTTTGTATAATATTTTTTTAACGCAATCTTCTTTTTTGGATTCTTTTGTAGCTTGTTTCTTGATAGTTTCCACCACGTTTTCGAAAAGATCGGGGATTATGATACCATTGAATAAGTTTTTTGATAACTTGAAGGTGTTTGGTTGGAAAAAATCGTCATTTTCGATATCAAATTTTTGTAACAGCACTTCTAATACCACTTTCAAAATATCAAGTTTCATGATCGCACTATTTTCTCAAACAATGCTTTATCAACACAACAATCAACTTTATATTAGCCAGTATTAATACAAAATTAAATATATAATTAATAATAGTAAGTACCATTTGTTTAAAATTATGGGTTTTCGAAAAACCTTTGTCATTTGATTACGTAATGTAAATAATAGTGTATTATGTCTGAAAATACTCCTAATTGGTGAAATAAGTACAGGATATGCGTTTATTTCGAAAATCTACCGAGTTCAACAAAGTGATATAACGTGTACGAGGTGCGAATGAAAATAACTTACACATAACCTCACAAAATGTGGTAAAAATTCAATATATTCATTTGCGAATGTTTTTGAGATACGTTTGACGAAAAATAGCTAAAAGAAAAATGGATACCACCAAATGATTCAAGACCAAAGAAAATTCTCATGAAGAAATCGAAAAAGTAAACAAATTATATGACGTTAAGTATATCATCTAAATTATATTTATCAATCTCGAGTAAATATTTAAAACCCAAACACAATAGTCGGTAGTTATCTTAATTCCACTTAATACAATTTTTTTTTACATCCCTTATCACGTTTTTCGATCAAATCTTTTATTAAGTTGTCAGAAAATACGAGGTGTGACTATTTGTGCGATTTTTCCATTATTCTAATATTAATATTAAATATTTTTGTTCATTTCTACAATTAAATAAAACTATGGTACTAAAAAAACACATTGTATATCAAAATACCGATAAATACTAAACAAACCAGTTCACATCTCTATCACAAACAGGTGCAATCCAACGTAGAGCTTGAATTCGATTAATTTTATGTAGGGAACTAATTTTCGTTTTCACCAACGCACTACCTTGACAAGTAACCTCTTTTTAGTGTAGGTAAATAAAACAAGTTTTCTAACTACAAAACTGTGCAATATTGTCTATATTATAAAATATACTATAAAACTTAATTTAGTTTCATTAGTAGTAAGCTACTTTTATTAATGAAATGATATATTTCTGTGTCCACGTTTCCTTTAAATAGAAACTCTTTGAAAAATTCTTTCACAATAAAACTGAAAATGATATCTAAAAACAAAAAAATAACTTCACGAAACGAATAAATCTGAACACAGATGGTTACGTCACGGCGGCCATTTTTAAATTAGCATCAATGATTTTGATAATCCGTTGGGGTGTAATTTCATGTTAATTTCTTAAATCGGGTATTATAACCTATATTATCAGCTGTTTATTAGAGTTTCAAAAAGTGCAATAAACTACGGGGTAAATATTTTATCAGTAACTTTAACGATATAATAATATAAGCCCCTCCCATCGACACATCCCACATATACCATGTGACTTCATATAACGTTCTAAGCCTGCGTCGAACGTCAAAATTTTTAGTTTACCCTATTTTTAAATGCGCATTTAAATCTTTATAATATTAATTTGTTAGACCAGATATACTGTAGATAGTTGATTTACCGATAAATTGGTACTGGTAAATTGTAATTTTCATTGTGGCGTTTGCCAAAATAAAACAATCTTCGTATATTGTTAATTCCGTTTATGATAGTCTATTTATAAAAGTTGTCGTCAACGTTAACCTTGAATAAAGAGCAATATTTGTTGTTTGGTTTAGGACTGCAAATATCAAAACAACATCATTACATTCCAAGAGTTTCTGTTTACTAGTTTGTTTATAAATAACAAACGAAATATTTGATGAAAGGTATCTATATATTTATGTATTTTTTAGTTTTATTCAACTATAAAAGCGAAATCTAAAATTTTTATTTAGTTCGAGTAATTATAAAACGGTATTTTAAGTAAATTATATCATTTCCTCTTAAATCATTAAAAAATATTTTCTTTTATCATTTCAATACAATTTCAGTTTTTCTGATTAATAAATTTTTTACTACTGATGACACGATATCTTTTGCAGACTATTTTTAAATCATTCAAATGTCCTCGAAGCTATTAGAGTTGGGAGGGAAAATGAAACGTTGTCGATGTGTATATTTCAACTTGTAGCTTACATCATTCTCATAGATAATCGATATTAACATCCGACGGTTAACAGTTCGCGTAAATACAGATTATGGAAAAACATAGTTTTGATGAAAAAAAAACAAAAAAAAAAACGGTGTTTAGAATCACACTAGTGTACGTTGACAATATCTGTCACCTGTCACCGAATCCACACTACTGCGATCTCTGTGTTTAACGATTATAGACAGTCAGTCCAAATATGTTTGGAAAACTCATTTACAAGGTCAAATCGGATGTTACGTCACCATATATGTATTCGGCAGAGAGCGCGTCATGTCTTATATTGTATTTCTTTGGATTTTAGAGCAATTATTGCACGCAAAATGTTTATTTGTTCTTTGTCTAAATAAAATTACAAAGAAGTACTTCAGAAAACACAAATTTATTTAAGAAAATCACACAGGATTATACGTCAACTGTATGCAAACAAACAATTCAGTACAGATGGTTAAGCTTGCTGGAAAAGTATCGATATATCGAAATGTATCGATCCTATGTATCGAAAATAAGAAAAAAACTAAATTATACAACAATCACCGGGAATTGGATTATGTATTAAAACTTTTGGAACCAAATATAAGCAAAACGTAACTGTTTTGACGAAAAAAATGTTAACCTACAACATAACCTACAAGAGGACACCTAGACACCTAATAAAAAGATAAGACTTCCCAGAGTCTCCCATAGAAGATGAGGACCTGTCGAAATGACAGGGGGGTTGATGGAATATCCTTCTTCGCACCCATTCGTGGATCTATCCGGGGGTGGATGGTTGGAGGGACGAGTTTTCTCACGAAATAAATATTTTTCTCTTTATCGACACGGTATATATTTACAGGTGATTTAAAACCAACAAAATGTTGCAACTACTGCTAATCGCTTCTGTTTTATTCGGTCTCTTTTACTACTTTTTCATCAGACCTATGAGTTATTGGAAAAGACTGAATGTGCCTCAAACTAATCCGTGGTGGTTCTTTGGAGACAGTTGGGGTACAGTCTTCAAGAAGCACAGTTTTGTTGATTTAACACAATACGTGTACGATGCTGTTCCTGGTAGCAGGTAGATTATATTAATTTTATAAAATCACCATAATTGATATTCGTAACTTTCAAGGTATTCCGGTATGTATCAATTTTCTGTACCCACGCTACTGATCAAAGATCCCGAATTAATAAAACAAGTTTGTGTCAAAAATTTCGATCATTTTACCGATCACAGAGGAGTCATTCCGGAGGAAGCTGATCCTTTATTTGGAAAAAATTTATTCTCGTTGAAAGGTGAGTAAATATACACCACAATATCAATTTATGAATAATGTTAAACCCCGACCTAATCCAAATTGAAATACCCCAATTATATATCGTAAAAATGATATCAAAATCTTCCGACGGTTAATTTTCTTCATTGCACAGCTTTGCACGAAGGATGGGTTACGATTTAAATCGAATTAGGCGTATAATGGGGTCAATAAACGCCGTTTTCTATGGATATAAAACATATGTTTTGGAAGAAATAAGGTTATGTGTCAATATGATAAAAATATAAATAGCAAAACGTATATAATTGGTTTTATTTGTTGTATATCACGTAAACTATAAAGCGGGCAAAAACTTGTGACCGATAGTGTATATAATTTATAATATCTATTCACTTTTTTGTAGGTAAAAGATGGCGCGACATGAGATCTGTTGTCAGTCCAACTTTTACCAGCAGCAAAATGAAAGCGATGTTTATTTTAATGTCTGAATGTGGTCAATCTTTTACCAAATTCTTTCTGGATAAAAATCAAGATAGTTTGGAAGTCGAAATGAAAGATACTTTTTCCAGATTTACTAATGATGTAATTGCCACGACGGCTTTTGGGGTTAAGACGGATTCTTTAAAAGATCCCGAAAATGAATTTTTCATGATGGGAAAAGATGTTACCAATTTTACGTATTGGAAATCCATGAAATTTTTTTTATATATAACTTTACCTAAGCTGTGTGCAGTAAGATATTTCTATTATTAACTATATTTATTCATCAATATATTCCTTCACAGAACAGAAAAAACTTTTTAATTGTTATTTAGAACGAAAAAAAACAAAGTAGTTCGTCCAATTAACGAATACAACTTATTTTCTAATGTTTTACAAGCTATTTTGTAAATTAGTAGATTTTTTTACGTATATTGTGTCAAATAAAAGAAAACAATCATCAAATCTCTTAGGAAAACAAAACATAGACTTAATCCACGTATATAAATTGCAAAAAACCGGCCCCAAAAATGTTGACAGTTGTTTTGTTGTTTGCTCACTCCCAGCATAACAAACTTTTACGATTATGATTCAAAATACATTTTTACTTGAATATTGGTAAATTTTACAAAAATAAAACAACACAGATATTAAAGGTACTTACTTATGTTTAATAATTATCACTAATCATTTAATGAACCCAAAATAAACACAAAAACCGTTAATTATTGTGACTATTGTGAGCACTAAGTGACAGCAACAAAGACTAAGTTCAAAATGGCGGTAACGATGAATTTAAGCGCGAAAGTTTGAATCTTATGGATTCGATCGTCAGTCTTGATTCGAAGTAACCCACGATGGGGCGTTTCTTTTTCTTTCCAATGGTATTAATAAAGCATTTGAGATCAAAAATGTACTTAGCAGGTTTACATTCTAATGTTTTTTTTTTGTTTTGACTTTTTATTGCCGCTACAGTAAAACACTAATTTTGTAAAGTCTTTAAAACAACAAAAATTTTCAATTTTCAGCTTGTGCTAATAACTTATCCAATTTAGATAATCTAGTGAGCAATATATTTTCAATTATACATTATACAATTGTATAAGCAATAATTGATTACGAAAATATATAAATACACGTTCAATATTTTCAGTTTATAAAACTTCGATTTTTGAGCAGATCAATTACAACTTTCTTTACTAATATTATCGACGAAACAATAAAAATGCGGGAAGAAAAAGGAATTGTACGACCAGATGTAGTGCATGTACTAATGGAAGCTAGGAAAGGTAATTTGCAAAAAGAAGAAAAGGCACTTGATGTCGGTTTTGCTGTGGTCGAAGAAGCTGAATTAGGTAAATCTACATTATTTTTCCAAAAGTTGAACGAAAATATTTAGAAATCGCGGTAATTCGTACTAAAACTAGATTAAATATGAAAATATTCAATTGAATTTAATAAATTATAGATTTTCTTTTCTCATATATGTATTTATGCAATACTTACATGCTGAACACACTGTTTACACTAACACTGCACCGACACACAATTAAACTATCTAACGCGCGTTTCGATAACCAAGTTATCGTTTTTAGAGACTGGAAGGTGAACTTTATCACCAACCAATTCCAGAAATTCTTCCTACTTCCAGTTAACTTAGCTTTTTTCCATTATACATGAGTAATCTATGATTTCATGTCTTTTTATACAATATAAATGTTTAAAAAAACAATGTCTTTTGAGCTTAGAATAATAAGACAACTATTATTTTCATCAGTGAATTGAAAAATGTTTTAATTTTAATACACAGTTCTGTATTCTTCTTTTTTATAAAATCATAATAAATCACGTTGTATTTGCTATATATTAGGTACGTTCCATCTCATAATCGAATATATGACCGCTAAAAGTTCCATTTCAACGTGAAAATTTGAAATTCCTAGAAACCTTGGGTTATTATTATAACAACACACAGTATATTTCATTTATGAAGTCGAGAGATCGCTTATTATATCTACAGTACCAATACGAAAGTTGTTAATATTATGGAACGTACACATTTCAATGACAGAATAAACGATATTAATGATCATGGTGTTTACACTAGTAGTTTATTTGTCTTCTAAATAGAACATGAGAAATTGTTTGATGTTACGAATAATTTTAATTAGAGTAGAAATGGATATATACACCTCGCGCTGGTACACTATTTCCAAAATGTGGCGTTTAAGAAAAATGTAATTTTTTTCAGGAACCAGTAGCGTTACAGAAATAACTAATTTAGATATAGCGGGACATGCGATGGTTTTCTTTTTCGCTGGTTTCGACGCCGTTTCTACTTTAATGTGTTTCATGTGTTATGAATTAGCAATAAATAAAGATATTCAAGATAGACTTAGGGAAGAAATCCGTAGTACTTTCGAGAAATGTAACGGGAAAATAACGTACGAAGCTCTTCTAAAAATGCAGTATATGGATATGGTCGTATCAGGTAAACGTAATAATATATTTTTTACTCACTCTAACATAGTTTATTATTGCTTTGTAATTGAATATAAACGTTGGATAATACATGGTGGTTTTTGACTATAATATTTTGACTGTTGAAAGTAATATTTCTTGATATTATTACTTGTCAGAACTTTTCGTATTTTTTTCTTGAGAATCGTTTTTGATTTTGGGTTTCTTATGATTGAAATTAATTTTCGTAGAATTAAAAACTAATTTTCAATTAGAAGGGGCCTTAAATCAAGACGATTATCGATACAAATGAGATTGGGCTAAAATATGTTTCCTAATCAAGTTATGGGATTTTTTTATTAAAAGTGGAGGGAAGTATAGGTACTGTTATTTTAAATGAACGTTCATGGCTTCAACCAGTGGAGTACGATAAGGGCAAGTAATAGTAGGGTAGAATATGTATTTCGACTTGTTAACGATATCAAAAACTTCTATATATAATCGGAAGTTGTATAAACGATAGTTTACACCAATAATTACGCTATGTGACGCGCGTTTCGATAACAAAGTTATCATCTTCAGAGACTGAAGGTAAAACACAACTTCTCTGAGGATGATAACATGGTTATCGTAACGCGCGTCCATGTACCTGTACTATTAAAATATATATTTAGATGGATTTATCTAATAAAATATTTAATTTGTGTTATTTTATTTGCAGAAAGTTTAAGAAAATGGCCGATTGCTGTTATGACAGATAGAGTTTGTACCCAACCTTTTACGATTGACGCTAAAACTCCAGAAGAAACGACTCTTCGTATAGATGCTGGTACACCGATAATGATTCCAAATTTTGCAATACATCGCGATCCTAAATACTATCCCGATCCGGATCGTTTTGATCCGGAAAGATTTAACGATGAAAATAAAAAAAATATTGATTGTTATACGTACATACCCTTCGGGGTGGGACCGAGAAACTGTATTGGATCAAGATTTGCTTTAATGGAAGTTAAAGTGGCTTTTTTCCATATTCTGTTAAATTTTGAACTAGTACCAACAGCAAAAACTCAAATTCCGTTGAAGATATCGAAATCGAAGTTGAATATTACAGCAGAGGGTGGTTTTTGGTTTGCCATGAACCGTTTACAAAAAATATAATCATTTCCATTATTTGTTTATTAAATAAGTTTTCCTATATATTATTTTATATAAAATAAACGTACGTTTCAATGTTCTTTATTTATTTTTCTTTCATCTCTTCAAATATTGTGATTTATTTAGTCTACAATTCTGAAAGAATATTTTTGATAAAAGTAATTCACTCTGTAGTTTTTAAGTTACTTATGCACATGTTACCAAAAAATTAAAACATAAATAAACTTTATTATTAACACTTCTTCTTTTTTACATATCTACTTCTGTCATCGGTCAATCGTGACGTTAGTGTAATAAAATTGTGTCGTTACTGTCAATATGTCATTAGACATCAATTTCCGCAACATTTCCTACAGATTTCTGTACAAAGGTAGGTGATATGTCATTGTATTGACATTTATCTCTGGTTACTATGTATTAACATATACACTTTTCACTAAAAATATATATTTTGTCAATTTTCATTTTAAAAGAGATATTGTAATAATGTCTACTAATTTTTCTTGATTTAATTGAAAATTTTTGTAAACATTATGTCGTAAATAAACGTGTCCCAGTTCAAAGGTGTTTTTATTTTTTATCGTGAATTCAGGAAACTGCGAAATCGTAACTCAATGGAAATGAATAACATAGAATATTCTTTGTTGTAAATGAACCTCGAAAATAGATTAGTTCTGCCACCTACCATCGAGGGCATTGGTATCGCAAATCCGCGCCATGTTGTTTTCACTGAATAACAACTAAATTAGCATTTCTTCTCAGGGTATGTTCTGTGACTAAAATTACGGAATTGACTATAGGCAACTTAACATACATCAGTGTATGGCAATTAGTCGTTTCTTTCTTATTTCGTGAGACGAATTAGCTCAAGTGATATTTTCATTACATGTCCACAATACGTCTGAAAGAAGACGGTCACTGCTTCATTTGAAACGACTGGACATAATCCTGCAACGTGGCGCTATTTTCAAATTTTTATGTGGATTTTCATATTTTGTTTTTTAATTAATTAAAACCGCAAACTTACATTCTGAAAAAGTAAATTTAAACTGAGTTATCAGCATAAAAAAAAACAAATTCCTTTATCACAAGAATCGAATGAAAAAGCCTTTCCTTAAAGGAAACTGTACACTTATCTGGAAGGGTGATAACGATAAAAAAAACTTGTGAAATACTTTTTTATTGGCGAAATAATTCAAATGTATAAAATAAAATGGAAGATATTACGAATAAACTGATAATAAAGGTAGACCTAATAACTAAAGTTGCGATAACTATATAAAGTTTGTATAAAAAATTTAACTACTTATATAAAGGTTTCAAACCTACATTTATTCCATCTTCGGCGTGAACATTGAAATTCTGGTTGGATAGTTTAACAGGTATCACAGTTTTTGCAGTTGGAACTATCTCGAAGCTGTGCAGAACGTATGCGAAATAAACTTTGGCTTCTAGATTCGCAAATCTCGCCCCTATGCAATTTCTAGGACCTAATCCGAACGGCATATAGCAGTAAAAGTCTCTAGCGTTTTTATTATCTTCGCTGAATCTTTCTGGATCGAAACGATCTGGATCTGGGAAATACTTAGGGTCACGTTGGATTGGAAATACGGGTAATAATATGGCTGTTCCTTCTTCTATAACCAAAGGATTTTCGTCGGGATATTCTGGTTCTATTACGTATTTTTTTGTACAAACTCTGTGGGCTTCTGGAAAGTTCGGCCATTTTCGAAGAGTTTCTGTGAATAAGGATTTATAACAAATACCAAAATATAGTGTAAATGCTTATTTTCCAAAAAGTAAACACAGTAATTTAATCAAAAATGAACTGAATCGTTAAATTCAGAGAGTGAACTGGATTTATATCACCAAATAAAACAAGAAACCAAATCATCTAAAATATGTTTTAAAAAAATCTATTTTTTTGTCAAGAAATTATATATTATAAGAAAATCGGTATTGAACTGCTAAGTACTGAAATTTTTTAAGCTAAACTTTCTTTTTTTCATCTAAACTTTGCCCTAGTGAATTGAATCTACAGTAAAATATTTATTCAGTATATTTTAATTTAAAAAAATTCACCTGTTTAATTAATTTTTCAACAGTATATATAATTACCGTCAAAATAAAATTATTTTTTCAGTTTAAACCTCACTCTATATAAAAATTAATGTATGTTTATGTAAATAATCGAAAATAATAAAACTTGGTTAATAAATATTTATTTATCAATATTCTTCTTTTTCTTTTATCTTGTTCGAGCTCGGACAAAAGCAACATGTCATTTTTAACTGTAACTACCATAGACAGAAGAAACAATAAAGAACATTGATTTTAACATTTGTGTCTATGGTCTGTGTTATATTTCCCGACAGGTAACGCGCCGAATTTTATTTGCGATGTTGTCAGATCGTCTTCGTTAGCAAAGTTACTACGGTAGAATTAGTTTCTGCCTAACTGGTCATCAAATTAGCATCTTAAATTATTCAAATTGTTAACAAAATGAAAATTACGTTGTTCTAAAAATATTGAGACGAAAATAAGACGCTTATGGCTGATAGGAAAAAATGTATAGTTTGGTTCTGTGTGCTTATTCGTTTGTAATACTGGATTGCACATAATTCATAGAGTTAATATTAAATATAGACAGAGCATGAGAATGAAATAGGTCGTTTCGGGATGACGTCACAACCATCCGCCATTTTGTATGGGGAGGACAAACATAGTTGCTTTTAAGTATTTTCATTTTTTTTGAACAGATATTTATTACAATGAAAAAAGTGCTTTAAACAATCAATTTTCTCAATACAAACGAAATAAAATGCCTGTCCGCATCGACAATACGACCGACGTTTCAAACCACGTTACTAGGGACCTATTGGAAGAGAGAGAGTGATGGGAGAGAGAGGTAGAGAGGGGAGAGAGTGAAAGAATCGGTTTACCATCCTGTATCTTTTTCTACTCGACATTATAATCATAATTTGTTTTTCTTCTTTCTCCACCATTCGAAAATTTGATGTCATGAGATACGTTGACGCTCGACGCTGGCTTAGAACGTCAAATGGGGTCACGTGGTACATTTTTTATTGGGGCATTATTTTAAAATAATACAGCGTCAAAACCAAACATCGTTCAATTTTTTAAATCGGGTATTATGACAAGAGTTTTGTTTTCAGCGTTTTGTAGCTTAACGCTGAATTAATTTAAGATGACGTTCAAGTCAAAATTATACCACGTGACCTCATTTGACGTTTTAAACTAACACGAAATTGTATTTATAGTGATTCAATCAGAATCGAATAAAGAGAGATATGTATATCGATTTTATTTATCTCTCTCTCAATCAGCAGCTCCACTCGAACGAGTTTCCATACCTCTATCTCTAATATTAACTCTATGATAAATAAGTACCAAATATACCAAATAATATTTTACGACGAGATTTCCCGAAAATACAATTATTTTGTCATCATAGTTATTTCAAAGTTGTGAATTCTCTCAAGATATTTTTTAAAATCAAATGGTAATGTTGGAGAGCAAATGCCCCACTCTATCCCAAATATCGGAGCTTCTTTCCCGCGTTTTTATCTAAAAGTCCCGCTAAAACACAGTTGTTGACGTATTGCCGCGTCGGTATGTCTTTCACGGTGGTTGTACCTAGTTAACTTTTTCCTACTAAATCGCCAATTGCAAAACGATAATAGTTTTCAGAATTAAATACTTAAAAACAGTGATAAAGTGTAGTGAAGTGAAATTTTCATCATGTGTTGAAAGTTGTTGCAGTTTGGTAAGATTTACTCTTATTCATTTAATTTAAAGTCTGATTTTTACGAGTGAAATGATGTTCTCAAGACAAATTGTAATTTTATAATTTTTTAATTTGGTAGTTTTTAAGATTAACGTGTTTAACTAATATAATCTTTATGTTAGTTAGGATGAAAACAATTTATTTCTTAAATTCTCTAATACGGTTTTGTTGCAAAGTAATCCCCATTTTAGTTTGAAAATTAAAAACTAATTTCCAATCACCGAAAACCTAGATAAGAATTGGATGTATATAAGGAACATTAAATGTTTCTATACTTTAAAGACATACCTGAAATAACCATTTCCAAATAAGGCATCTTCATTAGCACTTCATACGTCAACTTTCCATTACACTGTTGAAATCCTTCATCTATTTCTTCTCGTAATCTATTCTGAATATCCGGATGAATGGCTAATTCGTAAGACATGAACGTCATTAAAGTTGAAATAGATTCGAATCCAGCGAAAAAATTTATCATCGCATGAGCGGTGATGTCTTCATCGGTGATTTCTTCTATATCTAACCCTGTAAAATTTAATTTTAAAACTACACGACGCTGATAACATTCCGGAGTTTTACCCTGCTTTTTTTTCTGTTCGACTTCTTTTTTTGCTTCGAGTAATAAATGGAGCATATCGTGACGATCCACATCGTGTTCCTTCCTCATTTTTATACTGTTTTTAACAATGTTGATGAAGAATTGTCTCGATTCGCTATCGAAAAACTTTACGTCGAAAAACTAAAATTTAATACGTAAAATTTTCAGAAATCGTGGAGAAAATTTAACAAAAATAGGATTGTTAGGACTTTTATTATATTACGAAAATTAAAAAAAGGAATTTTCAAAAACAAACTCGATCATAAGTAAAAATGGTTGTGACTAAGCAACCGAAACCACAAACGGATTTATTCTGTAAATATGTAATAAAGTAGAAGCGATCTACTAAACCGACCTTGAATAACCTTGGTACAGTTGCAAACCCTAACATTTTAATTATCCTCCAAGGGGTAGCAAAGTTCGTGATATCTTTGCACCGATAATAAAATTCGTTGTCTGGATCTTTGAATGAATCCACCTGTAAGCCGAACGTAGTTGATGCTATTACATCGTTAGAAAAACGACTCGAAATATCTTTCATACAAACATCGATTACGTCGCCATTTCCTCTTTCTTTCAAAAAATAATTAACGAAATTTTGTGCGCAGTCGGACATGAAAATAAACATGCTTTTCATTTTGCTACTGGTAAAACTCGGTGTTAAAATAGGTCGCACGCTTTTCCATCTATGATCTAAAAAAATTAAGACGTATATACAGGGTGATGATTATTTTATTTCATAGAATCCGTAATGTTTTTTACATCAAACACCTTGTATATTGAATTAAAATATTGGCTAAATTAAACTATAGTAACCTTGTATTAGATTTAACGAATATTAGAAAAATCTACTAATTTGATACATTTTGACATTACCAACTCTAATTACAAGTATGTACATCTGTTCAATTATATAGGGCGTTTACTTTAATTTTTCAAATACCCCGTATAACATATATAACCTCACAATATTGTAAAGGGAAAGTGGACGGTATATTGAATTTGAAGTAAACTGCAAGGTGTTTTATTGATAAAAAAAACATTACAAACAAATATCCCTTTACCTTTTAGTGCGAAAATATTTTTGTTCCACAAGGGATCTGCACCATCCGGAATTAAGGGTTTGTGATTCATAAAATGATCAAAATCTTTAACAGTAATTAATTTTAATAACTTTGTATCTCTTATCATAAGAGCTGGCGTGGTGAATTGATATATTCCACAATATCTAAAAATATATCCAAACTTAAAATTACAATTAAGTGTAATTAAAGTCCGCCATCTTGTATTTAGTTCGAACTAGAACGGTAGGTTTAGAAAACAGATACATTCGATGAAAAAAAAATGTCATAGATAAATTAATTTTTGTTTCCAACAATTTTTTGTCTAAAAAACAAAATTCTAACGAAAATAAATGTCATAATGAACCCCAATTAATTGTTAAAACTAAAAGGAATCAAATTGATTTTATTTCCGTTGTATGTTCGCGCGCGTTTTACTGATTGGCTGATATGTAAATATGGCGGCGTTGTGGGAGTTCCTCTTGTTAGTCGTACGCGATAATACACCTTATTTACACAATGAAAATCATGACAGAAAAGTTAAATTTGAATTAACGTATTCGTTGAAATAAATTCTGGTAGAATAATAAAATTTCAGCTTATCATTCATATTTAGAAAAAACTTTGTAATACTTTGTTTAAAAAAATTTGATTCGATTGTATTTATTCTGATTAGGAAATCAACGTCTTCAATAAAAAAACTACAAAGTGCATTATCCTTTCTTTGATTAGATTTGTAAAGAATAAACAGAATATTTCAAAAATCAAATAATGATAAAAAAGTAATATTTACAATAGATTATTTCGTTATTTTCCATTACCTGGCATTCGGAGATAAATTATAAAGTCTCGTGAACATATCCACGATACTTTCTAATCCGAACACTTGTTTCCATTGATCTCCTAAGAGCCATACAGGATCACTTTGAATTACTCCTCGTTTCTTCCAATAATTCATCGGTTTAACCGCATTGTAATAGAATAAAGCAGTTAAAATAAAAACAAAGATCAATATGATGGAAATTAACATTTTTCTGAAATTTAAAAACATAATAATGTGCGATGCTGCTTTTAGAAAGAGACGTCTTTTATTTCATTCAACTTTTTTTTGTTTGTTGTAAAACTTCGTATAATCTAATATATGAATATCCTAACCTCAAACTTCTTTTGGTTTGTTTTCTTTGAAACCGAACATTTAAAAATGATGCAGCTTCTTGTACATTCTAATTCAGTGAGTATGAGAAATAAATATTTTTGAAATCCATTTACTAATATACATGTTATCATATAAAAAAACTATTGAAGTTATAAAAATATGTATTAAGTTGTTTATTCCAATCAATTTGTTTTGAGGAATTCGATTTACACCCAATTATAGGTTCGAAAATATTCAAAGAAACGTAAAAGGTGGTTGAGTTATAATTTATATACCTTTATACGTAGCTACGACGACAATTAATACATTTTGTAACCCCCGAGGGTTGAAGTAAAAATTTAATCCCCATTGAATAAGAAATCCCCAAAAAACGATATACATAATGTACTTTCAGTCTTTGAACATTCATTTATATCATTTTCGAAAGCTTACCTTTGAGTTAATAAAATATACTGACCTTAAGTGGATTACTTATATGAACACTTTGTAATCAGTTAAAAACTTCGATATACAAGTGAATGAAATTAAACATTATTGGAAACGTAGCAGTCTTAAATATGTGGGGTAAATGATATCAAAGTTTTCTTATCTGTTATCAAATTAAACCTTCAACAATGTTCATTAGTAATAATAGAGTGAGTTATGAAACTATTTACAAGCCGTTCAATGTTAAATTCCCATAGAAACTAATAAACAGTTTTTTTTTAAATGTAGAAAACAAATTTTAATTTTTAACAATTTGAGGAAGCGTTTTAAGGGAAATGAAACACTTTGTATCATACATTTATTTATACAGTTAATATTATTTTCAAAATAGTTAATCACGCTGAGAGGCCGTGCTAAACTAAAAGAAAGCTTATAATATTATTATCACTATAAAAACTTTCCTTGTATATTGTAGATACTTTTTATGCAATATCGGAATTTTATATTCGTTGTAGTACCGATAATTTACTTGCAACTCCTATTTAAGTTTCAAAAATAGACAAAACAAAAATGAAAAGTGTTTTGTAATTAAATACTGTAGTGACATCTAGCGACTTAAATCTAAGTGTCGGAAACTATTTACAGTTTACTTTTTTTACGTTGTTAATCGCGTTATATTGTTTATGGAATTCATCAATAGAGTGCGCGCAATTTATTAAAATGAATTTCAATGAGTACGGATGGTGATGCTAGGGTTAAAGTTTAAGTATGAGACTTCATATTTTGAAATAATATTGGAAAAACTTGAAAGGTTAATGTTCTATTCATTTTATTATTGATAACTTGTGAAAAAAATACGAATTCTAATAAAAGATTTTGTAAGAAACGAAAATGATAAATTTCGACACTTAATTCATAATAGGGTACAACTAAAGTTTAACTTCTATGAATTGATTCAATCTAACAACAAAAATAGATCAAGGACTAACTACTTTTATAATATTTAAATGAATATTGAGTTTAAATTCGCACATGTGATTCAACAAACAAGTTTGAATATGAAATTGTATAACCGTAAACAAATTAATTCAAAAATCTCTCTGAATTTGTTGAATATGGATCAAGAACACACACTTTCTCTAGGAAAGAAGTAGTAGAACAAGCGCTATCACAAAAACTCGAGTTTTTATTATATTACGTTTTATGGCGCCATCTGCGCGTCAGAATATGGAACTTATACGATCTCGTAAAAGTTACCTACTTTAAATGTTGATATCCTAACCTAACAAAATTCAACTTTGATCTTTTATTATTTAATTTAAACAATTTGATTAAAACAAATGCTGATGAAAAATATAAAATATTTTCATAGTAGTTATATTTCTGAGAAAAACCACCTTAACTGGAACTTTTAACGCGTAATAGTGTTTGAGCTGATGTAATAATTTAAAATAACAATTTTTCGAGAATGTTGATTTTTTACATTGTTTGAGGTGAATTAACATTTTAGTAAATGTTTTATTTCGACTACTTTATAGCTTCGTTATGAACTAAATTGAATGGATTGAAAATAATACAGTGAAATTTGTAAAGTCAAAATGTTTCGTTAACAAATAACTAACCCAAAAGTAGGGTAAAGATAAAAAAAGCGATCTGTGTATATGAAAAATCTCGAAAAATTTCATTCTTCATTTTCGTTTTATTACGGGTCGACTTACAAAGTGGTATCTGGCCCCAATCGTGCCCAATAATGCACTACGATATTAAATTCTTCAACTTTAAATTAATACAGCGCCATTCTGGAAGTTTCTTGAACTATTATTTTCAACTTTGCTCCCAAAAGAGATTTACCTCCATATCTCAACGATCCGTAACCAAAAGAATTCAATTCCGTATTTATAGGTTATGTTCGTGACGCCCCTGATTCCCGAATATTTTGTTTTTTCATTTCGAACTGATTTCAAAAGGATTTTAACTCGATTGTATAAAATTGACATAAGAACCGCCAAAAATAAAAACGTAATTGTCAGTTTATTTATTTAAAATTAATTTGTGGTCTTTAAGAACCAATTTATAGTATAAGCTTTTAAAACTCTATGTAAATGTTGAAACAACAGCAAAAAACAATGGAATAAATGAAAAAAAAATTATTATATATTTATTTTTTAGACATTCTGTATTTAAAAAAAATATTAATATAAATCATTAGCATCTGCGTGTACACGCCACGTTAGTAATTAGCAAGTGGTAAATTTTGAGCAAATAAAAAACATCAATTGTGATTAAATTAAGTTTGTTTGACCATATTTTGAACTGTAGCGTGTACACGCTAACAATCGATGCGATATAGTTTAGCTCAATATTACGTGACCTTCACAAGGTCAAGATACAAATCCGGACAGACGTGTACACGCACTGAAATCAATCTTGTGGATTAATTTCAAAATTTTCCGATGTGAAGCTTCTACGCAACGAAACTAACCTCAAATAGAACGTCAAATGTCATTTACAGTTGTTCAATCGCGTCCAAATATGATTTTACGTAAAAAAATAAATCTACCCTGCTATATTATTAATCTATTACCAAAAAGTGCGAAAAAATTCAAGACTACTAATTGTTTCGTTGTAAAAAATCGAACCTACAAATTGCCTAACCCCTTTTGACCTTGACCTAGTTTATGTATTAAGACACATCAAATATTCCATATCAAAATGGACCTTTTTATTGTTTATATTAAATTAATCATAATATTATCGGAATTTACGGGTTATTATTCATGGCAGACAAATATCCAAATTATAAAGAACATATTTTTCACGTTGCCACATGTATTTGACTAGTTTCCCGTCTAACGTATCCGACGCTTGCGCTGATAACGTCTACCAACCGCGTCAGTTCAAATCGACTTTGAAACAGCGCGGTAATTTTAAATTTCTGTATTGAAAGAAATTCATATGAAGCTTTGTCTGGGTTGTGTTCGTATTGAAATAGATATAATTAGATTTAAATTCACATTTATAACAAGATAAAGGAATAATAGAATGGCGCGGAACGTCTTTTTGTTTATATATATGTAAATAATCGTTTTAGGCAACTTTTAGATTTTTTTCTCTACGTAGTCATCTGACACGGATGATGATGGTCGTCCAGGACCGTAAAGAAATTTTGTGACGTAATAATATAAAATTTTCCGTATACTTATTTCAATTCGACCGCATATTCATGTATCAAAAAAATTTATGGAATGAATTTTAATATCGTTTTCTTTGAAATTTACTTTTATTTTATTACCATATTTATCAATATCATTTTTTAACCACAAAGTTACGTAGGTTTTCAACATATTTTGTTGAATTTTTAACATAATTTAAATCGATGGAATTGATATTTACACTGACGTTATTAAACAAAAACAATAAACACAATCTATATATGTATATATAATTCATAAGTAAAATATATAAACTTAACTTTTAAGTACAGATATACGTTGTTTGGAAAAGAGATGGCGACAATTAAATAGGTTTTTTTCTATAATAATCACTTTGATCTTATCTGATAGCTGTCATTTTTATTAATTTGATACAATTTAGTGACAAATGACAAGTGACAAGTGGAGGCTAGATTTAACTTACATTCAGTTTTTTTACGAAATTTTGAGCATTATTAGCTCGTTTCTACTCTTTTCTAATTTGATTATAATAATAAATAACTATAATAATAGTGTGTGGTTTATAACACACTATATAGAAAAAAGAACAAACCGGAAACAGAGCGTTCAGAAGGTAGCCATCTTCCAGAGTTCACATAGTATTAATTAAACTTGACCTTGATTTAAGTAATGGTTTTTTTTTAGTAAAAAAATATTCATTAGCACATATTTTCATAGTAGAAGATAGTTTGGTATTGATAGACAATAAAAAATATACATTTAATGACACAACTCGTTGAATTAGTTATTGTATCATAATAAAGATTCGATAGACTGTATATTAGTACCGGAAATGAGCTAACTTCATTCAAAAACATTATTTTAAATAATTTAATTAGATCCAAGCTTGCTGGTTGTGTTTGAATAGAAATATGAAGGTTTTTCATAATTTTTTAAAATTAGGTTTTAGAAAAAGTAACTATATGCAATAATAATAGTTTAGATTGTTTTATAGTAAATAACAATACACGTGAAGTTGTTTACATATTACGCGACATTTAATTCAACACAATGAAGGACAGAACAGTATTAAGGATATGAAAATTATGTAAAAAATTGTCCACTAAATGTCAGACATCATTTAACTTGTAAAATTCTGGATTATTGCGTCATAAACTGAATAACTGATGACTGGGAATAATTCAACCACATGTACCCACTCGATAGATGGCGGACGTACACTTAAGAGTGCGAATTCTACCACAAAAAAACCTAACCACAATTTTGCAAAGGAAATTTTCTACTGTATCAGGGTCATACTTTGAATAAAAATGTATCCAACATAAAAATTATTTATAATATATAAATTATAAAAATTCCAACGACGGTGAAGGAAAAATACCGATTAACCTCAAATTAATAAAAAAGAAGACCAATCGAAAATAACGCACTTTAATAATAATAATATTAATACCAGTGAAAAAAAGAACAGCTTCCAGTGGTATCGAAACAACACGGTTTAACTTTAAAGTTATAAAAAAGAAGACCAATATAAAATAACGCACTTTAATAATAATAATATTGATACCAGTGAAAAAAGAACAGCTCCAGTGGTATCGAAACAACAGGGTTTAAAATTAAAGTTATAAAAAAGAAGACCAATATAAAATAACGCACTTTAATAATAATAATATTGATACCAGTGAAAAAAGAACAGCTCCAGTGGTATCGAAACAACACGGTTTAACCTCAAATTTATAAAAAAAGAAGACCAATATAAAATAACGCACTTTAATAATAATAATATTGATACCAGTGAAAAAAGAACAGCTCCAGTGGTATCGAAACAACAGGGTTTAAAATTAAAGTTATAAAAAAGAAGACCAATATAAAATAACGCACTTTAATAATAATAATATTGATACCAGTGAAAAAAGAACAGCTTCCAGTGGTATCGAAACAACACGGTTTAACTTTAAAGTTATAAAAAAGAAGACCAATATAAAATAACGCACTTTAATAATAATAATATTGATACCAGTGAAAAAAGAACAGCTCCAGTGGTATCGAAACAACACGGTTTAAAATTAAAGTTATAAAAAAGAAGACCAATATAAAATAACGCACTTTAATAATAATAATATTGATACCAGTGAAAAAAGAACAGCTCCAGTGGTATCGAAACAACACGGTTTAACCTCAAATTTATAAAAAAAGAAGACCAATCGAAAATAACGCACTTTAACAATAGTAATATTGATACCAGTGAAAAAAGAACAGCTCCAGTGGTATCGAAACAACACGGTTTAACCTCAAATTTATAAAAAAAGAAGACCAATCCAAAATAACGCACTTTAACAATAATAATATTGATACCAGTGAAAAAAGAACAACTCCAGTGGTATCGAAACAACACGGTTTAACCTCAAATTTTTTCACAGATTCAACATCAAGATTATTAATTTTCTCAGTTTTTTCTTGCACGATGTGTTTTTAAATTCTTTTCGTTGTGTGTGTTTGTGAATAAAATAAGGTGCGAAATAATTTTTGCGCAGTACTGTATATTTAAAAAATTCCTTATCGATTTGTGACTACCTCGTGGAGTGATAAAAATGTTATTTTCCTATAAACTATAGTTAATGTGATTCAAACTGAAATAATTATATTGAACAAATAAATTCACTATCATTAAGTTTTTAACATAAAGATTTAAAAAATGCATCATTTTATTTATATCATATTCATAAGTATAAACAAAAACAATACACCATTATATTGTTAAATGCAATTAAAACTTTTCCATTTACATTTTTCTAATCTAACGAATCATAACAAAAGTTTTTATAATTTTCCATCTTCAATTGACTTTATTTATTACATACCAACATATTTTCATTCAAAGTACCCATTCTCGCAAGTACGATATAAATCTTCAAAATCAAATCAACAAGTATTCGATTCAAATCGTCGTTGTTGTGTTTTCTATCAATTCTATCCGACCAGTGCGTTCTAAGCGATTACAACGATTGATTCAACGTTCGATTTCTATCTGGTCGATTGTTTCGATGAATCGGATCCTTTTGGTGATTTTGACCGATAAAAGAATTCACGTGACTGTCAGTCTACAAAATGCCGGTCGGGTTTCGCGGAAGCTTCAGTGACGATTATTTACCGGTAGTGGTATAATTGCATCGCGCGGATTTTCTTCGTTTGTTTATTTACATATTTAAACGTTTCGTTTTACAGTTTTAGCAACCACTTGCGACAGCGCGGACGGTCGGAATCTCGATTTTGTTTTCTGACGGTTTTTTATTGTTTCAAAAAAAAGAAGAATGTCTGCGAACAAGAACGGACTCAGATTTTCGAGGTAAAATTTATGATTTATTAGTTTTGTTAATGTATATTTTTATTTAATCAAGTTTTAGACATTATTCTTTAGAGTTAATATTTTTTATGCATTCGATAATAATTTTTTTGAATATGGATACGAACGATTACACTATTTATTTTTTTAATTGTTATTTATGCCTGATTACTAAATTTTATGTTTAAATCTTTTTATTACCGATTTTTTTCAATAAAAATAATCCGGTTTACTTTTTAACCAAAATATTATAGTCTATTTTTATGTATGAGAGAGTAATAAAATGATGAAGCATTCGTAATCCATAGGCGTATCACTTATTTTAGTAGAAAATTAAAATTAAATAACATCTGTATAAATATAATTAATATATTGGGTGTACACTTATATTTTCACCATTTTGAGATATAATAAGAGTTAAATTATATAATGTATTTAGAAAAAAACGAAGTCTGGGTTTATGTTACTAAAAATTGTGTTTTAAATATTTCTTGTTCAAAGAGGAAAGCTTAAAAAATGCTTCCATGTAAAAAAATTTCGAAATCCATGTATGAAAAACATCGTGTCATACTGGTTATACAGGGTGGCCCACGACGAGTTAAAACTATGTGTATATGGCAAAATACTTCGTAGTAAAATCATGACAATTTCTACGTTTGGGTTTTTAGATACGATCTTTTCAACCAAAATATTCTCAAAGATGACCCACTTCCGGTTCTACCGGAAGTCGACTGTAACTTTGTTATTTTGTATGTAACACCCTGTATATTAATACATTTTTGAAATCTACGTAAAATTTTAGTAAACTTTTGTCTAAAAATTTTTTTCGAAAAATGCATACTTTTTGAGTTATTAATTTTTTTGTAAAAATTGCAGACCCTTATAAATTATTTTTTTACGAGAATTCCCTTAAAGTTATGAAAATGGTTTCTTTTCGGTTACTTTTAGCAAGGTCAGACGTATTTGAATCTGTGTTGAAAAATTTTTCATTTTATACAGGGTGTATATAAAAAGTGCTCAAAGTTTAACTTCGTAAAAATCAATTTTCTTTATTTTTTTAAATAGGACCACCCGGTTTTTTCTATTTTAAGACCCTCGTACGTTTCGATCTGTTGATTTAAATCGGATTTTTTTCTCCGAATCGAATTACCCTAAAGCGTTTAAAGTTTTGTTCGGAAAAACCTGCAAATTAACCAAAACAAAAACTTATAAAAATATCTTGAATGACCGTGGCTTGATTAAAAAACAATTTTGCATGTCGCGGTTGACTGGTCTATAAAAAAAAAGTAACAGGCGTATATGTCGATTGCTTTTTGTTCGGTGGTCAGGGCCGGGTTAGATTTTAGAACAATTACAGCGTTGTTCGGTGATTTTTGTTTTCGAAAGGGGAATCCCGCAACGAAATCTGCAGTGGAAATCTTCGCAATATCGAACTATTGGATCGAGTGACGTGGTCTGCACCAACCACCCCAGCACAAGCCTAGGACACACCGTTGCGGCCGTTATGGCTGTGCAAATTGAGATTACGTTCGATTTGGGGTGTCCACTGCAGAAGCGGCACAGCGAGCGAAAACCAAACCATCTGTGTACCAGGTGGTTTCATTATTTAGTATTGCGGGCTTGGTTGCCTAAATGTTTGATGTTTGCCGTTTGACTATCGGGCACTAAACTGACGTGGTCTGCACTTTTTCTGCACCAACCACTCCAGCAGAGGCCTAGAGTACACCGTTTCCGCCGTTATGACTTGTACGACAACTCAGATGTCGGTGAAAATTAAGATTGCGTTCGATTTGGGGTGTCCTCTGCAGAAGCGGCACAGCGAGCATAAAACCAAACCATCTATGTCCCCATTTTTTAGTAATGCGGGCTTATAATTAATAGTTCACTGTTTTTTATCAGTGATTTGTGCCTTTGTGCCGGACTATATATGTTTTATTAGCGTTACTTTTTAAAATTTTATTTACTTAAGATATATCGATAATAATTATTAAAATATGAATACGGAAAAAACAAAAAATAAGTTTCATTGTAAAAGTACGTTGACTTTATACATGGTTATTCATTATTATTCTCTCGTAGACTATTCACATATTTTTTGGCAATAATACGACTTATAAAGAATGTAGTTTTGAAGAATTTCGTTCGATATTTATAGTTAATTGCAAGGTCAAGGTTATTTTAAAATAAATATTATGATATATCGTCTTTTGTATACCTACAATTTACTCGAGCAATTTATTGAATAGGAGAGAGGACACGTGCTGCTCCCCAGCGATGACTACGTGGATAATTATCGCTTCGTCATAAAATCGGCTCAATTTTTTGAGTGTTTGTACCAAAACGAACAACTAAACTCGATTAGAACTCGAGAATAAAAATTATTTACTTTGGACGCTAACTTCCACTTATTTATATACAAAAGATTTCTAGATAATTCGAATTCTGGAATGTAAACAAACAAAAAGAAATTTTGTCTATAAAAACAGTCATAAGATAATGTAAATAGCGTATAAAAACAAATATAAACTAATGCCGCTTTATAAAGAGCTTTTATTTCTATTCTATTAACGTAATAAAACGGGACCGGCTTAACGGTTTATGTCAGTGGACGAGAACAGTCAGAACAAGCTGTAAAGGAAAATTGAAACCTTTTAAAATGTTAAATAATGAAGAAAGAGTCAAAAATATAACAAAAATTGAATAAAAAAATTATTTCCGAGCGTTCTGAGGTCGGAAAATGGAAGAGGGGGTAGTTTCTAAGGGTTGAAAACGGTTTATCTCTTCAAACTGCTTTTCATACGATCGTTTCTTACTTACTTCATTCATAAAATAACATTAAGTATCCCAAACTGTAGTCACTATTCACTTAACTACATACTACGACTCATTACTAAACACTTAACTAATTTATTAAAATATTCAATAGGACATCAGATTATTAACTGACTACCTCGTTGATACATAAAAGAGTATTTATACAAAAAGAATTTTCACATTCTAAAAAGTGATCAAACAATCGAAAAGGGCCTTCTTAGAAATCGATTCAATAAAAACTATATAAACAATTCACCGCTGTATATATAAAAAAAAGTTTTTCCGAAAACCGCCGCAAAATTTAGACTCTTTATCATAACCGAACAGGACCGGTTTCACGGTACATGTCGTGGACGAGTTCGTAACAATTTTTTTTTTACAATTCGGTGGGCTTTTTATTCTTTAAAATCTCTACTTTCTGTTGGAGTAACCGTAGTAAGTTTTCTTAGAAAATGCACGAAAAAATTCGATTCGGAAAGTTTTTTTAACCATTATGTACAATTTCGAGCTTTTTGGAATCATCTTCAGGGAAGACACGGTTTCGTTCGTCGTTCACCTTCGGCCCTCACTATTTCTGCCTACCAGCGTTTACTATAGCATAATTCTAATTCCAGTTAGTCCAGCGGCAGAATTTATAATGTTAAAAATGTATATTTCGAAAGATTTTGAATATAGTTCTCAAAAAGAATCGTTCTGTATACTAAAACAACGTCTAGACTTTAAAAAAGAACGAGTAAAAACCTGTAATTAAGATCGATAATCATGACCTTAGAATGCTATGTCTAATTCAATAGGATGACTAGTTTTTTTTCAATTTTTTTTTAATGATTAAACATTTGAATAAACCAATTCGCAATTCCATTGATTTTACATTTATTTGAAAAGTAATTAACGTTCCGGAACTCGACAAATAACTCAACGTATCACGACATTGGACAATCATTTGCGGAATGTCAAAGTCACTTGTCATTTGTCCTTGAAAATCTATTATTTGTCATCTGTCACTTGTCCTTGTTAATCATTTGTCAACTGTCACTTGTTATTTGTTCCTTGTCATCCGTCATCTGTCAAATCTTTGACATACGCGGGGTGGTTGATAATGAGTTGTTTCCAAATTTTTCCAAAATGAAAAACGTCGTAAATCGATAGAGGTTATCCAAACAACTTTGAAATTACGAAAATTATACAGCGCGTCTCGTAAATATCTATCTAATAATATCAACTAATAATAAAACTGCCGTTTCATGTAAACAAATAAGAAATCGCAACCTCATCGCAAGGTTGATTCTCCATTATAGAAAGATTAACACCAAGTACATCATTGGTGAAATGATGCGAGAAAAAAATTGTTTTTGAAAGTGACCTTTTCGAACCATTTAAATAATTAACGTTCATCATTACAATTAGTAAACAACGATGGCAAATCTGACAAGGTAGGATAAGGAAGGACGTCTTTATTGGGATAAGACTATATAAAAATGCGACGCAATCAATTCAACCTGCCTTTTTTTTAATAGATTTTCATTCAATTCCAATTTCATAAATGTTTAACTCCGTACCAAATTGGTGCCGATCCGGCACTGTCCCTTGTTTACGTTGCCATGGGAATCTGTCAAATAACATTAGAAGGCGGGTTTGCTTGGCAATGTAAACAAAGTGCAGATCCGGACTTATATAGTATAGAGTGTTATTGAATTGTAATTATTTTCGAAAAATCTTGGACACGTGTTTTAAATACAGCTCAGAAATACTTAGACCGTGTTATCCACTATTTCTTGCAGGAACTTCTAATATACAGAGTGTCCTAAAGATGATGAAGAGCCCCAAAGGAGGATCCAAATTTTCTTAATAAACTAATTTATTTGCAACTGTTTAATTGAACAATCGAATACTGAACTGGGGGTTTTGTCGGTTAATTGTATATACGGGGTAATCAATAATCAATTACCGTCAATTTATAGGTGACACATCATCATGTGTATCTGTTTGAAATTATCATTTATTAAAGTTATATTAAGATGATTCTACACTAAAACTAAAGTTAAATGCTTTTGTTGATAATGTAAATTAACACGTATGATGATACGTGTGCATATATATCATTATGATAAGTGATAAATTTTTTTATAAATGAAACGGCAAATATTTAATATTGTAGACATGTCAATATTGAAAAAAAAAATGTAGTTGACCATTAATTAAACAATTACGCATTTGTTGTCACATTACTGAGTGTGTGTGTGTGTGTGTGTGTGTGACGTAGAAAGTAGGTAAACAGACTCAAGTGAGGTTAGAATCAATGAATACGTATATCTTAGGTAGATTGTCCGATCTTGTTTCGATAAATTCTATTTCGGCCATAATTTCAATTAGAATAGTCTTTGAAACGATTGAATAGACACAAATCGCACTGAACAACCAATTACATCCACTCACAACAACAGAATGGCGTTTGAAAGGCGTCACGCAGCGACTACGTTTCAGTGTTTACTTACTTTCTACGTCACAACACTCAATTTCGTCGTTTTTTGGTCGCCATAATGGAAAAAGTGCTAGAAGATCTGAAAAACGGTAAGACAGTAAGAAACAGCAGTAGTATAGTTGCGGAAATACTGAAATCTGCTGAAAAATAAATGTGGAAGGTCTTAGATGAGGAAATGTAAAAGTGAAAATGCAGGAAAATAACTTTTCGGCCATAATTTCAATTAGAATAGTCTTTGAAACGATTGAATAGACACAAATCGCACTGAACAACCAATTACATCCACTCACAACAACAGAATGGCGTTTGAAAGGCGTCACGCAGCGACTACGTTTCAGTGTTTACTTACTTTCTACGTCACAACACTCAATTTCGTCGTTTTTTGGTCGCCATAATGGAAAAAGTGCTAGAAGATCTGAAAAACGGTAAGACAGTAAGAAACAGCAGTAGTATAGTTGCGGAAATACTGAAATCTGCTGAAAAATAAATGTGGAAGGTCTTAGATGAGGAAATGTAAAAGTGAAAATGCAGGAAAATAACTTTTCGGCCATAATTTCAATTAGAATAGTCTTTGAAACGATTGAATAGACACAAATCGCACTGAACAACCAATTACATCCACTCACAACAACAGAATGGCGTTTGAAAGGCGTCACGCGGCGACTACGTTTCAGTGTTTACTTACTTTCTACGTCACAACACTCAATTTCGTCGTTTTTTGGTCGCCATAATGGAAAAAGTGCCAGAAGATCTGAAAAACGGTAAGTTAGTGGTATAAATCATTGGGTTATCATCACTTCTTGGGAAATATGCCAAATTTTGAACTTTTATTAGTGAAAGAAGACTTTAGAGAGAGAAAACATCCAAAACTGGAGAGAAAAAGCAAAGCACCGAAACAAGTGGAGAGAAATTACAAGACTATGGACCTAAATTCTTATATTTCCTGAACCTCCATATAATATGAAAGTCCGGCAACGTTGCCATATGTGAGTCCATTAAGAAATTTTAATTGTTGGCCATTAAATCGGAATTTGTCCTTGCAAGGAATCAATTTTAGAACGAGGAAATAATTTTATTTTTAAATGGACTAATTTCCCAGATTTTCGGTTTTTAAAAACTGCGTTTTTTCAAAAAACGATCCGATAAGTTATAAACGAACATTTGTTTGTTTATTGGAAAAGTTTATTTTATCATATTCAACCATGAAGGTCTCAAAGTGGATCCCCACGTGATTTTTTTGCATAACAAATGAAACAACACGTTTTAATTTACATAATGATTAATTCAATTTTTAATTGCTGAAATTCGAATGAGATTTTTATATAACGAATTCGCCATTTCCTTGAATCGTATCGCGGAGATTTCCTGCAATTAAAGAAATTAACAGATGAAAAGGGCGAAAGTTTCAAGTGATTCACGTGGAAGCGATCAGAAAATGTGTTTGAACAAATTATGGGTAGCGGACGTAACTAACTAATAAATCGTCAATGTTTAAGGTTTTCTGGGTTTTTTTTATAACTTAATGAACCCAGTTACTAACCAAACAGCCAACGATAATGAATGAGACCTACACTTGCTTCTGAGTGTCGAAATGCTGTTTTTTTGTAAGAGAACACGCTTTGGGTTAACTAAATCTCGCTATTCTTCCAATAAAACCTCGTTGATTCTTATCAGTTCTCCATTATGTACCTCGGTATTGGTAGCTAGACCATCTGGAATGATTTTGAATCACACTAAATCTTGATAATGTCACTAGTCATACAACAAAACGACGCCGGAAACCCAGGACTACCAATTTTCGATAAGATTATCCGATTTTTCTAATTTTTACCAGCTTTTTGGCATTTTCGGACGGCAATTTTCATTACTAACAATCAATTTCGTCATTTTTTGGTCGGCATAATTGATCCGCTATTTTGTTTTTCGAAAAACCATTGCCTAATTCGTAATCTGTGACCCCGAAAACCCCATGTGAACAATTTTCGATTAAAACGAAGGATATTTGAAGGTTATGGTCGTCATATTGGATCCGCCATTTTATTTTTTCAAAAACCATTGCCTAATTCGTAATCTGCAACCTCGAGAACCCATGTAAACAAATTTCGATGAAAATGAAGGACTATTTCATAGTTATTGTCGCCATATTGGATCCGCCATTTTGTTTTTTATGAAAACCATATCTAATTCGTCATCAGCAACCCCAAAAACCTCATGTAAACAATTTTCGATTAAAACGAAGAATATTTGAAGGTTATGGTCGTCATATTGGATCCGCCATTTTATTTTTTCAAAAACCATTGCCTAATTCGTAATCTGCAACCTCGAGAACCCATGTAAACAATTTTCGATGAAAATGAAGAACTATTTCATAGTTATTGTCGCCATATTGGATCCGCCATTTTGTTTTTTATGAAAACCATATCTAATTCGTCATCAGCGACCCCAAAAACCTCATGTAAACAATTTTCGATGAAAACGAAGGATATTTGAAGGTTATGGTCACCATATTCGATCCGCCATTTTATTTTTTGAAAAACCATTGTCTAATTCGTAATTTACGACCCCGAGCACCCCATGTAAACAATTTTCGATGAAAACGAAGGATATTTGAAGGTTATGGTCGCCATATTGGATCCTCCATTTTATTTTTTGAAAAACCATTGTCTAATTCGTAATTTACGACCCCGAGCACCCCATGTAAACAATTTTCGATGAAAACGAAGGATATTTGAAGGTTATGGTCGCCATATTGGATCCTCCATTTTATTTTTTTAAAAACCATTGTCTAATTCGTAATTTACGACCCCGAGCACCCCATGTAAACAATTTTCGATGAAAACGAAGGATATTTGAAGGTTATGGTCGCCATATTCGATCCGCCATTTTATTTTTTGAAAAACCATTGTCTAATTCGTAATTTACGACCCCGAGCACCCCATGTAAACAATTTTCGATGAAAACGAAGGATATTTGAAGGTTATGGTCGTCATATTCGATCCGCCATTTTATTTTTTGAAAAACCATTGTCTAATTCGTAATTTACGACCCCGAGCACCCCATGTAAACAATTTTCGATGAAAACGAAGGATATTTGAAGGTTATGGTCGCCATATTCGATCCGCCATTTTATTTTTTGAAAAACCATTGTCTAATTCGTAATTTACGACCCCGAGCACCCCATGTAAACAATTTTCGATGAAAACGAAGGATATTTGAAGGTTATGGTCGCCATATTCGATCCGCCATTTTATTTTTTGAAAAACCATTGTCTAATTCGTAAATTACGACCCCGAGCACCCCATTTAAACAATTTTCGATGAAAACGAAGGATATTTGAAGGTTATGGTCGCCATATTCCATCCGCCATTTTATTTTTTGAAAAACCATTGTCTAATTCGTAATTTACGACCCCGAGCACCCCATGTAAACAATTTTCGATGAAAACGAAGGATATTTGAAGGTTATGGTCGCCATATTCGATCCGCCATTTTATTTTTTGAAAAACCATTGTCTAATTCGTAATTTACGACCCCGAGCACCCCATGTAAACAGTTTTCGATGAAAACGAAGGATATTTGAAGGTTATGGTCGCCATATTCGATCCGCCATTTTATTTTTTGAAAAACCATTGTCTAATTCGTAATTTACGACCCCGAGCACCCCATGTAAACAATTTTCGATGAAAACGAAGGATATTTGAAGGTTATGGTCGCCATATTCGATCCGCCATTTTATTTTTTGAAAAACCATTGTCTAATTCGTAATTTACGACCCCGAGCACCCCATGTAAACAATTTTCGATGAAAACGAAGGATATTTGAAGGTTATGGTCGCCATATTCGATCCGCCATTTTATTTTTTGAAAAACCATTGTCTAATTCGTAATTTACGACCCCGAGCACCCCATGTAAACAATTTTCGATGAAAACGAAGGATATTTGAAGGTTATGGTCGCCATATTCGATCCGCCATTTTATTTTTTGAAAAACCATTGTCTAATTCGTAATTTACGACCCCGAGCACCCCATGTAAACAATTTTCGATGAAAACGAAGGATATTTGAAGGTTATGGTCGCCATATTCGATCCGCCATTTTATTTTTTGAAAAACCATTGTCTAATTCGTAATTTACGACCCCGAGCACCCCATGTAAACAATTTTCGATGAAAACGAAGGATATTTGAAGGTTATGGTCGCCATATTGGATCCTCCATTTTATTTTTTGAAAAACCATTGTCTAATTCGTAATTTACGACCCCGAGCACCCCATGTAAACAATTTTCGATGAAAACGAAGGATATTTGAAGGTTATGGTCGCCATATTGGATCCTCCATTTTATTTTTTATGAAAACCATTGCTTAATTCGTCATCAGCGATCCCGAGAACCACATGGAAACAATTTTAGATGAAAACTAATGACAATTTCATGATTATGGTCGCCATATTGGATCCGCCATTTTATCTATCAATTTCCAATAAGATTATTTGTTTTTTTTTAAAGTTTGCCCAGCTTTTTGTCATTTTCGCCCACTGTCCAGCCCTTTAAGGGTTATTCCTTCCAAAACCTTACCTCGCTATCAAGTTTATTTCGTCTTCTTTCCAAATCTGAGTTGCAAGAATATTTAGACCTTCCCTGGTAGTATCATTCGATCGGCGACTGTGTCGATCTTTCTAAACATGTCACTCAATTCGTTGAATATTTATTTTATTAATTATTCTCAACATGCTTTCTAGTGTAATCTACTGAAGACTTTTGACAGTAGTTCGTTATGACCCACAACTAAGTAATAAACACGTGTTTACAAAGAATATGCAAATAATGGAAAACAGAAAGTTAATAAGTGCAAATTTTTATATTAAATATATAAATAATTATGAGTTTGATGATTAATTTTGTACGTTGGATAATTTACGACCGTCAGACTAACACCTAATTACAAAATGATTGATGCATGTATTTAAAAAAATATTTTCCTTATTAAATCTTCTCGATTTCAGGTCTCTCTTTAGAGAAAATTAGTTTCAAAAGGTGAAAAATTTACATTTCGGTCTTTATCAAAATATGATTTGACATTGGGTCCGTTCTAAATGGATTAAACCGGCAAAAAAATCGAATACAGATACATAAACTTATTTATATACCAAAAATAGATTTCTAATAAGTTCTAGAACAAAAATAACCAAAAGAAATGAAAAAATAAACTCCTAGGGATCATTTAAACAAACCGCCTGCTATAATAAAAGGGAACATCAAAGGCGCGTCCGCCAGTTATAAAAACAGATGAAAGGCGCCGCGCGAATTCGCCGAATTATTAAAATTCCATAGTAGCCTCACAGGACCGGCCTTTTGCGCGCGTTAGAATCATTTTTTCCATTCCGATTGAGGTACCTTCAAAATATGTGATTTCTAAATCCTCAACCTAACATAAACTTATTTATATACCAAAAATAGATTTCTAAATAGTTCTAGAACAAAAATAACCAAAAGAAATGAATAAATAAACTCCTAGGAATCATTTAAACAAACCGCCTGCTATAATAAAAGGGAACATCAAAGGCGCGTCCGCCAGTTATAAAAACAGATGAAAGGCGCCGCGCGAATTCGCCGAATTATTAAAATTCCATAGTAGCCTCACAGGACCGGCCTTTTGCACGCGTTAGAATCATTTATTCCATTCCGATTGAGGTACCTTCAAAATATGTGATTTCTAAATCCTCAACTTAACATAAACTTATATATATATACACCAAAAATAGATTTCTAAAAAGTTCTAGAACAAAAATAACCAAAAGAAATGAAAAAATAAACTCCTAGGGATCATTCAAACAAACCGCCTGCTATAATAAAAGGGAACATCAAAGGCGCGTCCGCCAGTTATGAAAACAGATGAAAGGCGCCGCGCGAATTCGCCGAATTATTAAAATTCCATAGTAGCCGGACAGGACCGGCCTTTTGCACGCGTTAGAATCATTTTTTCCATTCCGATTGAGGTACCTTCAAAATATGTGATTTCTAAATCCTCAACTTAACATAAACTTATATATATATACACCAAAAATAGATTTCTAAAAAGTTCTAGAACAAAAATAACCAAAAGAAATGAAAAAATAAACTCTTAGGGATCATTTAAACAAACCGCCTGCTATAATAAAAGGGAACATCAAAGGCGCGTCCGATAGTTATAAAAACAGATGAAAGGCGCCGCGCGAATTCGCCGAATTATTAAAATTCCATAGTAGCCGGACAGGACCGGCCTTTTGCACGCGTTAGAATCATTTTTTCCATTCCGATTGAGGTACCTTCAAAATATGTGATTTCTAAATCCTCAACCTAACAAACTTATTTATATACCAAAAATAGATTTCTAAATAGTTCTAGAACAAAAATAACCAAAAGAAATGAATAAATAAACTCTTAGGGATCATTTAAACAAACCGCCTGCTATAATAAAAGGGAACATCAAAGGCGCGTCCGATAGTTATAAAAACAGATGAAAGGCGCCGCGCGAATTCGCCGAATTATTAAAATTCCATAGTAGCCGGACAGGACCGGCCTAGGGAACCAACAATATTTTTTATTACTACACTTTTGCACGCGTTAGAATCATTTTTTCCATTCCGATTGAGGTACCTCCAAAATATGTGATATTTTTGTTTTTTCGGTGTAAATTATGATAACTAGACAATCAATTTTCAATTACTACAATTATTTTTTATTCAACAAAATTATTTTCATTACGAGGGTAGATACTTAAGTTTTGAGATATGGCACAACTGTCACCTGTCAATTGTGACGTCGCCGAGTTGAAACTGACGTTGCAATATGGTCATGTGACATATCGGTGAGTTTATCCACCCTCGTATTTATCTATTAAAAATTTTGAGGTGCAACAAATTATTGTTTCCCTTGACACTCACACAAAAGTACCTTGACTTTACTATGAAGTTAATATTTTTATATTTCTTTACCTCGTCCTCGTTTAATGTCAAGTTTACGTAAATTTAGTTCAGTTAAATATTTAATTCGATATTATTGTTAAAAAAATGTCAACAATCGAATCATCACGGATATTTTTAATAATATTTTGTTAGCAAGTTTTTTTTTGGATAAAATAAAAAACAAAATCCATGTAAATTAGTCCAACTTTAATATCTATACTTTTTATCGTATTATACAGGGTGTTGTTCATAATTCACTACGTATCAGGTGTAATTTTCTAATTTTTTTGTCCGGCTTAAATAAATTTGGTAAATTTGCAAATTACATCATTTATTATCTAATTTAAACCGTGTTTGAAGACGCCATTTTGATTAATATTTGTTTGACAGCTCTAAATAGTAATTTCAGTTAATTTGTAAACATCTTTATGTGATAAAATACTTTTATTCGAAAGCCATAAAAACTGGAGTAGCTCCATCGTTATCAACGGTAAAATATTGGGTAGCAAAGTTTCGACGAGACCGTACGATCTGCGAAGACCAGCAGCGCAGAGTGGTCGACCATACCATGGTTAAAAATGGAAAAACTACAACGTTTAAGCGCAGAAATCAAGCAAAAATTGGTTGAGAATAAAATGTTGTTTCACACATCCGTTGTTGCAATGTCCGAAATTGATTTGGATTGCTACTTCATGCACCCTATTCGCCCGATTTAACCCCCTCGGATTATTTTCTGTTCCCAGAGTTGAAAAACGATTCTTATTATAATTTCTGTGTTTCCTTTGTTGCGCCAGGGTAAAATTATCCGGATTAAAATGATACCAAAGTTGACGTGTGTTATTTTCAGGAGTGTTCACGAAAAATCGGATAATGACGTACAAGGGGCAGGCGGCGGCGGCGGCGGAACGAATGGTACATATACCTACTATGATAATCCGGCTCTTAATGCTTCACTTGATTCCCTCAATTTTAATGGAGACAGAAATGATTCAGCATATTTAGGAAGTAATGACTTTATTGGTGAGTTTAGGAATCAATTAAAATTAAAAACAAAACATAATTGATTTATAAAAAGTTGCGGAATCGATGGTTTTTTTTTATTGTCTTTTGTAAAAAATAAATGTGAAAACCTTGGTACGTTTTTCGCGGTATTTTTATCGATAGTCATCGTCAGTTTTCATTATAAACACTTTTTGATGTAATCCCAGTAATTGTATTAGTTTTTAGTCCGGGAAAGTGAAAATTGGTAATAAATTTGAAAATGTATGCGGATGAGAGTCAATTTTGGCGTTTGATTGCCACATTCCCACAATAATAACGTTCATAAATTAGTTGGCGACGTTTCCGTTCCAATTTATTCGTGTATAATTGAATTTTTTTTGGATTTAGTTTTAGATAATACGAAGAAAACATCGACGGTGACAAAATCAGTCAAATCTGCTATACCATGGACTCGGAAACAGTTGAAAAAAACATGTTCGAAGAAAAAACTTTACAAGAGGCTACCGTTTCTTACGTGGTTGCCAAATTATAACGCTGAATGTGCTGTGGGTGATTTGGTGGCTGGAATTACCGTTGGTTTGACTGTGATACCCCAAGCATTAGCGTATTCAAATATAGCAGGTAAATTGAAAAAAATATATATACGTGTCCAAGTCCCCGTCCCATAAGAAGCAACTTTTGAACCATTTCCATGTCATTTTGACAGGATCTCATCGTATTTCGTGTATTTCTAGTTAAGTTAACTTAACTTACTTAACTAAGTTAAGTAAACTTAAGCTCTGGTGGCTGGTTGTGATTATTTGCTGGTCATAAGTGTTTATTTCCATGCCACTGTTATATGAGACAAATTTGACGGTTTGATTTTAAAAGAAACAGGTTCTGAAGAGAAAATAACGGTTTTATATTGAAAGAAACCGGTTCTATCGCGAAAATAACGGTTTATTTTTTAAAAAACAGGTTCTAAAGAGAAAATAACAGTTTTCTATTGAAAGAAACCGGTTCTAACGCGAAAATAACGGTTTATTTTTTAAAAAACAGGTTCTAAAGAGAAAATAACGGTTTTATATTGAAAGAAACCGGTTCTATCGCGAAAATAACGGTTTATTTTTTAAAAAACAGGTTCTAAAGAGAAAATAACGGTTTGTTTTTAAAGGAAACGGGTTCTATAGAGAAAATAGCGGTTTGTTTTAAAAAAAAACAGGTTCTAAAGAGAAAATAACGGTTTTCTATTGAAAGAAACCGGTTCTATCGCGAAAATAACGGTTTATTTTTTAAAAAACAGGTTCTAAAGAAAAAATAACGGTTTGTTTTTAAAGGAAACGGGTTCTATAGAGAAAATAGCGGTTTGTTTTTAAAAGAAACAGGTTCTAAAGAGAAAATAACGGTTTTCTATTGAAAGAAACCGATTCTAACGCGAAAATAACGGTTTATTTTTTAAAAAACAGGTTCTAAAGAGAAAATGACGGTTTGTTTTTAAAGGAAACGGGTTCTATAGAGAAAATAGCGGTTTGTTTTTAAAAGAAACAGGTTCTAAAGAGAAAATAACGGTTTTCTATTGAAAGAAACCGGTTCTAACGCGAAAATAACGGTTTATTTTTTAAAAAACAGGTTCTAAAGAGAAAATAACGGTTTGTTTTTAAAGGAAACGGGTTCTATAGAGAAAATAACGGTTTGTTTTTAAAAGAAACAGGTTCTAAAGAGAAAATAACGGTTTTCTATTGAAAGAAACCGGTTCTAACGCGAAAATAACGGTTTATTTTTTAAAAAACAGGTTCTAAAGAGAAAATAACGGTTTTATATTGAAAGAAACTGGTTCTAACGCGAAAATAACGGTTTATTTTTTAAAAAACAGGTTCTAAAGAGAAAATAACGGTTTGTTTTTAAAGGAAACGGGTTCTATAGAGAAAATAGCGGTTTGTTTTTAAAAGAAACAGGTTCTAAAGAGAAAATAACGGGTTTCTATTGAAAGAAACCGATTCTAACGCGAAAATAACGGTTTATTTTTTAAAAAACAGGTTCTAAAGAGAAAATGACGGTTTGTTTTTAAAGGAAACGGGTTCTATAGAGAAAATAGCGGTTTGTTTTTAAAAGAAACAGGTTCTAAAGAGAAAATAACGGTTTTCTATTGAAAGAAACCGGTTCTAACGCGAAAATAACGGTTTATTTTTTAAAAAACAGGTTCTAAAGAGAAAATAACGGTTTGTTTTTAAAGGAAACGGGTTCTATAGAGAAAATAACGGTTTGTTTTTAAAAGAAACAGGTTCTAAAGAGAAAATAACGGTTTTCTATTGAAAGAAACCGGTTCTAACGCGAAAATAACGGTTTATTTTTTAAAAAACAGGTTCTAAAGAGAAAATAACGGTTTTATATTGAAAGAAACTGGTTCTAACGCGAAAATAACGGTTTATTTTTTAAAAAACAGGTTCTAAAGAGAAAATAACGGTTTGTTTTTAAAGGAAACGGGTTCTATAGAGAAAATAGCGGTTTGTTTTTAAAAGAAACAGGTTCTAAAGAGAAAATAACGGGTTTCTATTGAAAGAAACCGATTCTAACGCGAAAATAACGGTTTATTTTTTAAAAAACAGGTTCTAAAGAGAAAATGACGGTTTGTTTTTAAAGGAAACGGGTTCTATAGAGAAAATAGCGGTTTGTTTTTAAAAGAAACAGGTTCTAAAGAGAAAATAACGGTTTTCTATTGAAAGAAACCGGTTCTAACGCGAAAATAACGGTTTATTTTTTAAAAAACAGGTTCTAAAGAGAAATTAACGGTTTTCTATTGAAAGAAACTGGTTCTAACGCGAAAATAACGGTTTATTTTTTAAAAAACAGGTTCTAAAGAGAAAATAACGGTTTGTTTTTAAAGGAAACATGTTCTGAAGAGAAAATAACGGTTTGTTTTTAAAAGAAACAGGTTCTGAAGAGAAAATAACGGTTTGTTTTTAAAGGAAACAGGTTCTAAAGAGAAAATCACGGTTTTTTTTAAAGAAACAGGTTCTAAAGAGAAAATAACGGTTTATTTTTCAAAAAAACAGTTTCTTAGAACAAATACCGTTTTGGTTTTATAAAAAAATAATTTTTTGAACACAGAAAAATACACAGTTTATACAAAAATAACAGTTTGTTTTTGCGAAATAATTTTTTTATATTCTATATTATATACGACTACTTATTTTTTCAGGATTGTCAACTGTCTATGGTCTTTACAGCTCATTTTTGGGACCAATTGTATATATATTATTAGGCAGCTGTAAAGATGTTCCCGTAGGACCTTCGGCCATATCGGCGTTAATGACGTATCAAGCTATTCAAGGTTTAGGACCGGAATATGCCATATTACTCACTTTTTTGACAGGTTTGGTACTACTATTGATGGGACTATTAGGTTTAGGTAAGTCATTTTCACATAACTGAATCATTTCCCATAAAATCTCTAATCGCATGTACAAGATTGCACCCCATAAATTCAAAAAAAAAACTTCAAGTTGGTAACACTTAGTATCGCGCGTTGTATTGCAACGTTGCCGTTCCGCGGAACGGATACGACGAACATGATTCATATCTTATATTGGCTCATATTTTTTGCAGGTTTTCTCATAGATTTCGTATCAGGACCAGTTTCCTCTGGTTTTATTTCTGCCGTCGCTCTAATTATCGTTACTTCTCAAGTGAAAGACGTGCTTGGCATCAACGCGAGCGGTAGTACGTTCGTAGAAACGTGGATAAGTATTTTTAACGACATTCACAATACCCAGGGTTGGGACACCATGTTGGGGATAGTTTGTATAGCAGTTCTCCTTATATTAAGGGTGAGTTTCGATATTTATTCGATTTTCTTTCGACGTCTTTGCCGCGAGCGTTAAGTGTAAACATAACCTCAATTCGGCAAGCAACATAAAATTTATTGTAATGGAATTATTTCGAAAAAATATTTCTTTCTTACACCACGGTATAAATAACAATAAGCGGTATACCTCACGGACAATTTTATGACTAGCTTTCGAGTCACGCGCCATTCCGGGAAAAAATGCATGACCGGCTTGAGTATTATTACGATTTCCGATTCGAAACGAAAACTGAATCTAATTTAGAAAATTACCAATTTAATAAATTGACTTTTACATGAATCGTTTCATTATAAATTAATTGGTGAATGTTTGGAACTGGAGTCTGCCCTATTTTTGGTCATAAAAAAACGAAAAATTAATATTTCCAATAATTTTTTTCATTCTGTTAATTTTTTTTTTCGGCGAAATCGATATAAAAATGAGATCCAAGTTTTTAATTCAATCATTCAGTCATTTTAAGCAAATTTTAGTTTAGCTTTTTCTTTTATTATTTAAAAAATAGTACAACGTATTTTTTAAACATACCTCGTACTAAATTTCAGATTTTTGATGTTAATATTAAAATCTGTACGTTTTAATCATTTTTATCTCAAAATACGTTTTCACTTTTTCGTTTTTGGTCATATTTAACAAAATTGAAATAAAAAAATTCGAAAAATAAATCCGCACGCCTATGGTAACCAGTTTTTAATTCAATCATTGTGAAACTAATGACAGTCATTTTAAGCAAATTGTAGTTTAGCTTTTTCTTTTATTATTTAAAAAATAGTACAACGTAGTTTTTAAACATACCTCGTATTAAATTTCAGATTTTTTATCATAATATTAAAATCTGTACGTTTTAATCATTTTTATCTCAAAATACGTTTTCACTTTTAACAAAATTGAAATAAAAAAGTTCGAAAAATAAATCCGCACGCCTATGGTAACCAGTTTCAATGGCGTCCTTTAATGGCTGCGCAAAGAAATGCGGCAACCGTTTCCGTTTCGACCATAGACGATGATAAATTTGAACAACGTTGCCAGACTTCGGAATTATGATTGGAATTCAAGGGAATAGTTTTCTTTGGCACTAAGTAGTTGATTTAAAAGTTCAAGATGGCGGTTTAAATACGATCATTTCGGAAATTTGAAACGTTTATACCTAAAAATGTTTTTGTTAATTCCACGCATTGATCGATGAATTTTTTTCGTAGATAATCGGTACAATGAAAATTGGAAGTTCGCGGGAAGACGAAGCACCGAGCGCTTTCGAAAACTTTGTAAATAAATCTCTATGGTTAATAAGTACAGCTAGAAACGCCATTCTAGTCATAGTGTGCGGTTTCATCGGGTATATATTCTGTCTAAACGGGGATCCGCCATTTAAAGTGATAGGACCCGTTCCTCAAGGACTACCAGCATTAAAATTACCTCCCTTTAGTTACTACAAAGATAATAATGGAACAGTAACTAGTCACACGTTACCTGAAATGATCTCGACTATGGGTAGCGCTATAATCGTGGTTCCATTGATACTTATTTTGGAAAACATATCCGTCTGTAAGGCTTTCGGTAAGTAGCAATAATTTTCATTTTATAATTACAGTGTTGCCAGCATTTAATAAAATTATTTAGTATAATTTGTTTCGTTGTATATGTAAATTTTTATAGCGTCGCCATAAATAATAATTGGTTTCCCCCACTTCTCTTAAATGGATTTGTCCTTGTTCCAGTGCTGCCAACTCTTTGTTATTTCCTTATATTTAGGGAAAAATATGTAAACGGGAAATAAAAAGGAGCAGTCATTTCGAGAATAATTTTTATGAACAAATGATTTATTTGTAAACCAGTTTCGTGAGCAGCTAACCCTATAAGTCAAATTTCCAGATTTAAATATCTAGCGCCCCGTATAAATAGATATTTAACAGTATTAAAATGGTGAATAAGATATCGTAACATATGCTTCGAAAAAAATTGTTATTTTCGTCAGTGATAAAGCAAATTGCTGTCAATTCAAAAGCATTCTCCAATAGAATTTCACAGTTAGTTGAACCTTATAATAATATACATTATACTGTTTATATCAAACTAGTTATGTATTATATAACCAAGACATTCACTAATCAATTGAAAAAAGTATTATACGAGTATAAAAGTTACTTCAATTCAACTATTAACATCTGGCGAATTCCTTTACTTATTAACTAGACAGGTACGTAGTTAGGAGAGAAATTGTGAAGCGTTTTTTTGTATTCGTTAAATTATACTATTTTTTTTATAATGTGACAACACTGGATGAGAACAGAATTCGGAGTTCCTCTGTGCGTTGTTGTCAGAAATAAAAATTCACTTCAATATCAATTATTACTGATTTTTATTATATTTTGGAGTTTTTTAAAGCAAAATTTTATATCAAATAAATTCCTATTGTCCAACCTCTCGTGTTTTGTTCGATATTTCGATAATTTTATTAACAAATTCCAATTTTGATACTCTATTATGATCAGTTGCAAAATTAATATTTTATTTTCATATTATATTCGTATAGATCGTAAAATAAATACGGCAACACTGCTTTAGTCTACAAAACAGATCTAGTCACGGATAAAGAGAGAAAACAAATGCATGTGTCAGACAGATACATTTTTTAACTATTACGCATGCGTCCTGTACAATGTACTGCAGGAGTCAAAGGAAGAGTTCGTTCTGCAACCTTTAGCATTTTACGTATTTAATATACTGCTCATACTATTCATAGGATGTGTAGAAAAAAGGATTTAGATAAATTTTGGTCAAATGATGTAAAATACTTGTTGAAAAAAACATTTGAGAATAAGCTATATGAGTGAAATGTACGTGTTTATTATATAATGGTTTTTTAGCGAATGAAAATGTGAATTTTCAGCCTAAAAACAACCGTGTATGAATATTTATTTTCAAAAAATTCTATATTATTAATTTATATTTAATATACCCGAAATATAATACTTTATAAGCCATTTTGGATATACATCAATGCAATCACCAATGAATGATGTACATTCTAATCTACGTTAAAATTTTTATTCTAATGGAATCTCCGAGGATATATTGAAAATTGGCGACTTCAAAACGATTCAAATCCAGATAGGATGCACATACTGTTAAAACTGAATCTTTAACGTACTGAGCAATAATTATACTAAAATGAGATACACAAAAAATTTACTCGCCGATAATCAACTAGAAAGAATGATCATTTACGATTAAACTTACTTGTGCCTCACAATATGAGCATTTTTTTAGAAGTAACGTGTAATTGTTGGCATTTGTCACAAATATCACTAATAAAACGAACACAACACAATCGAAAACACTAAATTAAAAGCACAACTTGAGGAAGCTTTTTAGTTTATAGAAATACAATGGCGTAGCAGTGTTGCCACTTGTCTTGTACAACGAACAATATATGATATATTTTAGATTAGAACGTTTTATTAAAAGAATAAATTGATTGGAACTTTGAACATATAATAAAAGGATGCATGAAAATAAAATTATCATATGGATTCAATTTCACAAAATGTAATTTTGAGATATAAATTTGATTTCTTGGTCATTAGATTTCTCATAATACGGTATGTTTTTTATAATCTGGCAACAGCGTTCTATATAAATTATTTCTATGTCTAGAATATATAGAATAGTAAATTTCAATCAAACATTACATTAAATATTTCTTTCATTACATTATAATAATCGTTCTGAATTAAAGATATATTTAAAAAATGTTTGTCGAGAATCCAAGGGTAGGATAATACAGGTCTTGAATTGAAAATATTTGAATAAAATACTGGCAGCATTGAAGGATAGAAATTGACGTGTCGTACTGCGGGCGCGGATAAATAAGACAAATCTAATTTTTTTTAATCAGTATAAAAAAATTCAAATCATTTTTTTTATTTACTATTAATAAAAATAGTTCTAAAAAATGAATATGAAATCATTTTATAATGAATGTAGAGGAAAAATTATGAAAATTTCAGGTAATGGGAAAATGATTGATGCCACACAAGAATTCATAGCGATCGGTATTTGCAACATTGCCAATTCGTTCGTACAAGCTTTCCCATCTACTGGATCTCTATCTCGAAGCGCGGTAAATAATAACAGTGGCGTACGAACACCATTAGGAGGACTCTACACCGGCATTCTAGTTATTCTGGCACTTTTCTTCTTCACTCCATATTTCTACTACATACCAAAAGCTACCTTAGCAGGTATCATTATTGCGGCTGTCATTTTCATGGTGGAAGTCAAAGTTGTCAAACCTATGTGGCGATCTAAAAGTAAGTTAATCAAACATTCAATTATAAATCATTATAAATGATAATAATGAGTTGATAGAGAGGTTTGGTGGTATTTTTTAACTATACCAGGGCCGGCTTAAGCTCATTCCCGATCATTGAAAATATTCTTTTATTCGTTCCCTACCAGATATACTTACAGTGGCTTGATAGAGACAGTGTTGCCACATTAGAATGGCCGTCATGTTTTACTTCTTCTTTTTTTGTGTGTGTAGTAGTTTGGGTTAAATATGGCGGCCACTTTCATGTGGCCACACCGTATATCAAGCTACGTCCTTGCAAGCTAATGCTGAAAATGAATCATATAAGGAAACTGACAGTTTTCTTTCATTTTTTTTTAATCATATTTCATTTCCCTTTTCACGCGGTACGACCTCCCCGTTTTAAAAATCTAATCTATAAACCACGCAGATCGTAATAACTCTAGACTTCGAGATGAAACCGCGAAATAATTAACATTTAACTTTTTTTTTTTCTATTCGCTTTCACCTGATTCGACCTTGAGTTTAATCGACACGGACCAATGGTTCGAATACTAATAAAAGAAGAAGTTTAATTGACGTCTATTCAACATGTAGTAGTTTAATAAACTCGATTAGAAATAACTAAATGTGGAAAAAAAAAGTTACGGATATTTAACGTTGTTGCCACGTATTAACGTTACATACATTGATGCCAACTTTTGGGGTGTAACGACCGAATCTTTTTGTCTTAGTATGGGTGCAGAAAAATTGCACTCACTTCATGTTGTGCTTTAATTCTTGTTTCGTTTAGTCGGTTCTGGGAAGTACCATGATTTTATTAAAATACGCCGATTCGGTTTAATATTATTTTTATTTCGAAATTAGTAAACAGATTTTTTTTATTCACTAAATTAGTTCCTTATCGCATATGATCATCGCGTGAAATAAAAACCGCTCATGGGTGAAAATACTTGGATAATTAGGCATGAAATTGCTTAGTAGTATCGGACACGTTACATAATCAATAAACATACGAGGTGCAATGAAAACTTGTCAAATTTAAACGTTTTTCGTTATAACAATACATCTTTTTGTTTATTTTCGCTTTAGCATCGGTTTATGTTTGTTTTTTCGTGAAAATAATGACCAATTAGCACATATTCTTCTTAAATTTCGATATAGTCTGTTCCCAATGACAATCAAACACAAACTAAATGACGCAACTTGTATCGATTCTGTCAAACGTCAAACGTCTAATGCTTGTTGACAGGAATAGCATTGCTCTGCCAATCGAGCGGGAAATTCAAACAATTACGGTATTATTTACTCGCCCTCGTAATAATTTCTTATTTTATGGTCGCCAAATAATAATCATTAACCTTAATTTGACTGCATTATTTTTTTTTTTAGAAAGTGATTTAATACTAGGATTCGCAACTTTTATTGCCTGTCTTGCTCTTGCTTTGGAAATTGGAATTTTAGTTGGAATTGGAATAAATATACTCTTCATTTTATATCACGCGGCAAGACCAAAAATTACTGTTGAAAAGTTGAGGGTAAGTAGATAACTGCATTATCAAAATTGATTGACGTCATCGTTTTAAGATAAAATGTCAGAATTGCCGGTTAAATACATCGATGATCTGTTCGTTTTTTATAATTTCGATCAGATCGGTTCAGTGTGTTCGTTATATTTTATTCAATTCTATGACCATCAAATGACAGTTGACATTTGTGTACACTTTTATAAGATGTATATGTTTGATTACAGTTGAGTTATATGTCAAATAATACACACGTTAAACACCTTATTCTATTGAATTATTCAATTATTCAAGTATATCTCATTATTTGGCATTTGACAGTTGACACTGTATACAAGACGTGAAATTTGTTTGACGGAAAGGATTTGTAGGTTCAATAATTGTTTTTTGATAAATCGTCGTGACTTTTAGGGTCTTTTTGATAGAAAATTTCAAAAACTAGGTAAAAATAAATACACTTCTTCTAACTCGTTCTATTGAATTATTTAAGCTCATGTCCAGTTCAGATTGAAGATCTATGATCATTAGTTGACAGTTGACACTGTGTAGACGACATAAAGTCCGTTGATAAATACTTATTCGTAATAAATCGTATTGATTTTAAGTTTTTTTTATATAAAATTTCTATAAACAGGTAAATACACCTTGTCATAAGTTCAACACTTCATTTAACTCGTTCTAATTAATTATTTAAGCCTATGTGTGGAAGATCTATGATCTTTAATTGACATTTGACATTGTGTAGTCGACTTGAAATTTGTTTAACGTAAACCATTTGTAGGGTGAATAATAAACAGTTTTTCTTTATAAAACTTCTTGATTTTAATTGTTTTTTTTTTAATATAAAATTTCAAATAACAGGTAGAAAGAAATAAATACACTTTGTAATAAGCTAAACACCTTATTTAACTCATTTTATTAAATTATCCAAGTCTATGTCCTGTTCTGATTGAAGATCTATGATAATTAGTTGGCATTTGACAGTTGACATTGTGCAAACTTTTTCTGTGGTAAAAAAATTTATAGTTTACACTTTCTCTTGATAAATCCTATTGATTTTAGGTTCATTTTAATAGAAAATTAGTTTTAAAAAATATGTGAAAATAACTGAATACACATTGTAATATGTTTATTAAATAATTTCGAAAATTATTAATTTTGTGAACCATTTTCCTTGTTGGGTTGCTGGTTGACAACTTCCACTAGTATTTTGAGAAAACACTTACCTGGTGAAAAATTTAATTTGGGACAGGAAATTAGTATTAGGAGGTGGACATTAAAAATAAATAATGGGTCGTTAAAAAAACAAATCATAACATTTATTCCTTATTAATTTTTTGTTTCAGTCGAGAGATAACAACGAATATCTGATGCTAACCCCAGACCGTTGTTTGATCTTCCCTTCCGTAGACTATGTGAGAAATTTAGTCACTAAACACAGTCTACGTCAGGGGATTCCTGTTATCATAGATTGCTCCCATATATACGGGGCTGATTACACGGCAGCTACCGTAGTAGAAATTTTAACCCAAGATTTCGCAGCTAGAAACCAACCGTTGTTCTTCTTCAATTTGAAACCGTCAGTTTGTGCTGTATTCGAAGGGCTGGCGCCCAAGGACTTCGTCGTGTTTTATAATGAAGACCAAATAGATCAATTGCTTAAAGAAAGATCTTACGTTAAAAAAGAGGAGGTATTGAAGGTTTGATTTATAAATAATGATAATTTAATGTTATTTTCTTGCATATTATGTTTTTTTTTTCTTTTAAATATGGTGATGTATACCGCTACTTTGGTGACCAAAAGGATCACTTAATTTTGACTATTGTTTTGAAAAATGTATTCAATTAACTTATTTTCTTGATGTAGTTCAAAAAAAATTAGTTTTATCGTATTTTTATAGAGAAGAATTCTAGAAAAACATTTTTTCCCAGTTTTTTCTAGAATCTATTCAAAATAATGGTCGACTCATTTTTTTTAATTCTTGCTAATATGATCTTGTTCTTCTTATCTTATTTTTGCTCATTTTTTTTTTCAAATTTTTTCTACATAACGATTTATACAGGTTGTTTCAAAGAAAAGTTTATATTTTGTGATTCAATAAAACAATTATCAAATTTCTTCTTCTTATATGCTCGGTCAAAATCTTCTTATTGTTTCTTCAAACATTTGCTGTATTTGTAAGAATTTTCGATTGCTTCTGTTCTTCTCCAACTCTCCATTTATATATTTACATTTCTGTACTGATTCTTCACTTCTATCACTTGTCATTCCACCTTTCACTTGCTGGAAATGCTTCATATTCTTCTTCTTATATGGTCTGTCAAAATCTCATTGTTTCTATCCTTCTCTAACTCTCCATTTATATATTTACATTTCTGTACTGATTCATCACTTCTATCACTTGTCATTTCACCTTCCACTTGCTAAAATGCTTCATATTCTTCTTCTTGTATGATCCGCCAGTATCTTGTTATTATTTCTTCAGTTATTTGCTGTATTTGTAGGAATTGAATTGTTGGGATTCTTTTACTATATTGAATCTTCTATATATTTCAATTTGACCTTTCCTTTGGTTGTTATACCTCATTCTTCTTCTTGTATGGTCCACCTGCACCTCCTAATCATTTCTTTTTCTAAATATAGCCAAATCAGCTTATATTTTCCATTTTAACTTATTCTTAACTTCAAATTTTCTTTCCTCGGTTGCATTTTTGTTATTACAAATATAATCTTTTACTTTTATGTCTGTTTTTTCTGGTTTCCTGTTTTGAGTACTGAATTTAAACAAAGTTATAATATTTCTCAATTCCTTTCTTCTTCTAAGGGTACGTTAGTTCAGACTTTGTACCGATACCATTAATTTCAGACAATTTTGTTATATTTTAAGCTTCCACTGGTGAAACCCTTTTATCGGGTCCATTTGTGAATACATTTCTATATTTAACTCAAATATATCCTTTGGGAAGATTATTTCTCCTTATGATGGCATATTAAAATTATTTGGATCATTTAACTAAGTTGGAATATTTGGTAATGTACTGAACACACTATTTACACTATCACCCACCGTTTGGATAACCAAGTTAAGATAACTTGGTTATCGAAACGCGCGTTAGACAGTGTACTTTTGAGTGTTGGTGTAGTGGTAGTGTGTTCAGTATTTGGATCATTATTCAACAGTTACCAAAAACTTTGATACTGAGTAGGCATATTAAACATTTTGATCTGTCCAAACGTAGTATTTCAGTATTTCCTTGTTTAATCATAAGTCTTCCTATTTGTTAACTGCCTTATTTGTATATATGTATATCTCGCTTGTTCTTTAATCGATCTAATAGTAGTTCGAAATGTTTGTACATTTTTAATTAAAGTGTGTAAATTTGTGGAAATTGTATAAATTTGCTTTGATATGTTATATAAAAGCTATTCATCGATAAAAACTAAAAATTTAAAAACATTTTGTTGAATTATCGGTAGTTCTAGATTGTTTTTAACTCTTCATAAAGGTACGTAATTGTTTTGTATTATTCAATTCATAATTTTTCATAAATATCTATATTTTAACCCCACTATGGACAGGGAAAGTGATAATTCATTTTTTTTTGTAGAGATTACTGATTTTTTTACTTTTGCTAATTTTGACCTAACAATAATTGATTTTTTTTAGTAAAAATATTCACAACGAAAAATAGTACAAATTAAATAACCTCATATTTACAACTCGCTATCTATTTATCGATATTTTTGGAAAAAGAATTATTAGAAATTTATATTTTCACTTCCTAACCCAACTTTTCTATATACTCTAAATAACTTTAATTACAATAGATGTTATACTTACTTTTATACGTTCACGTATTATTAACTACTAATTTTCATAAACACGGTGAAACACAGTCACTTGTATCATTTTTTTAACTTTAAGAAACTTTCCCTTGTAAATAAACTTTAAGGGGGCTTCCCACGCTACGATAAATCGTAACAATGTATAACCCTGTCATATGTCACTTAACCGTTATCGACCCCAGAACTACTTTACGTAAAATTTCTCAATAAATATAATTAAAAATTCTCGAGTTCATCTGCTTGCATTTTTTGTCATTGTTACAACAACAGTCTAAATAACTTGGATACAAGATACAAGATAAATTGTAACAATCTGATCGTTACGATAAATTGCTTCAACTTATCATACCGTGTAAAATTCCCTTAAACAATCGGAAACAGTTTATGTCTGATTTTACCATGGAACAAACCAGTGTTACCATCTTGTTTTATGACGTCACGCTTTCCTTGTCTATTGTATTATTACAGTATTAGGTGTTGCATACTATAGCGGTAAACAGTACAATTATTGGTCCTTTTAGAAACAACATTATAACACGATTAGTTTGCTTTCACTGGCTGTCAAAGTAATCGACGTAATTGATTCAAATTCTGACGGGAGACAAATGATAGTTGACAGTTGAAATTTTTATTGAAATACTTTTCACACAAAATAATAAAAAGTCATCAATTTGGTCAAATCTAAATTATATACGAGGTGATCAAAAAATATAATAGAATCAAAAATTATCAAAAAAGCCTTGTATACAATTTGTAATGCATTAATCAATGCAATGTTGTCAAATGACCAAGAATTGTTCTGTTCACCTAATCCTATGTAAGTTCCTTGAAATAACGATAATAGTAAATTAATTTAATAGTTTCAAATAGTATTTTTAGTTGATTATAATTTTAATATATTTATAATAATGTATTTTTATTTTCTGTGAGATTTATTTATTAACATATCTTTCAATGTATAGGTTACTTACCTCACTATTAAACTTTTTGTAGTTAGACTGTGATATTAAAACATTTTCGTCTAAAAACAGTGTTTTATTTACTTTATTTCAAGTATTCCTATTTTACCCAAATTACAGCATTATTGGCAAAACTGTCAAAAACGTAAAATAATTTTCAATTAAATATTGAAGCATGCCGCTATTAATTCATTTCTATCTGAATACGGTCCTGTCTATATTTAAATCAAGTTATTTGTCACGCCCCTCTTTTAGCTTCATAGGCAACTAGGGTGAGGACAGGTATGTAAGGTCGACAAAAAAAAGAGAAGAAGGTTTTTAATTCATTAATGAATAATGAATACAAAAAATACTTATGTTGCAACTAATAAATAAATTAATAAATCATCTTATACTAGTAAACTTTGAACATTTTTTAATAAATAAATAGTATCACCTTTTAACGTATTAAAGACAACAGTATCCATTTCCCTTATACCTGAATGCGGTCCTGTCTCAAAATGACGACCGTGGGGTAAACAATCGAACCTTTCTTGATTATTTTCAGTAATTCGGTTGTTTTGTATTTTTTGTTTTTTCTTCGTGTTAAGAGGAATTCATAGATACTATTTAGATCTGTGTCAATGAGATTACCACAGCAGGAGAGTTTTTTCCGTCAGTCTGTTAGTAAACTCAAACCATACAGTAAAGGCATTCGTTTACCCCTCGGCGGTCATTTTTTATGGATATCAGCTGATTTTGACAGTTCATTACCACGGTATTTGACTCTACTCTCTTTTAGCCTCATAGGCAACTAGAACGAGGACAGGAGTTGTAGTGCGAAAAATAAAAGAGAAGATTTATAATTATTTAATGAATAATATATACTTATACAAAAAATATATATGTTGCAACTATTCAATCACCTTATACTAATAAAATTTGAACATTTTTTCAACAATAAATAAATAGTATCACACTTTAACGTACTAATGACAACAGTATGTAAAGTTTGGAATCTCTCCATTATACGCGTTCCAACTAATACTGGAAAGAAAATAGTCCAGTTAAATTTTTCACTTTTTTTAATTGAAAGGATATATAGTACAGTCAATAACCGATATTACTGATTGAAATTTTGATAAGTATGCTTTTAGAAGGTACAATCATTAAATATCTCCTCCCTGTATTTATTTTTTACATGCTCAAAATGTTCTTATCAATTCTTCATTACGTCGTGATAAGAAATTGTCGAAGTATTTATTTTCCAAAGTAAATTTTAAACCTTCAAAGCGCAAATTTTCATAATTATTAAAAATAACAAATATTTTATCGATAGCTACGAGGTGTCATTGAAAAATTTGACCAAAAGAATTTTTATAGTAGCACACCCTCACGTCATAAGTCAAGCAATGACAAGTTTGAGCTACAGCCGCTTTATCGAGATAGTATTTGAAGTGCCTGTCGTAAAATAAGGATCTCCAAACACTCATTATCATTGGATTTTATTCAAAGTTTAATGCGTTAACTGCTAACTACGAAAAAACTTGTAACTGACCCACCCGAAGAGATTTTTGTTACATAATTTAACTTAACCTCACAAAATGTTACAATCTGTTACTATTTACAAGTGAAATACGGATTTCAATTTGATTGCTAAAATTGTTGCTCGAGATGAAAGTTGGGTTAAGAAAGTTTTTAACCTAACCTACCCTTCTTCACCCTCCATTGAGGTCTAAAATGAAAAGAATCTTATTTCAAGGGAAATAACTAAATTAGAAAGGGATACTGGAATGTTTGCAAAGAAATATTTAAAAATTAAAGTCTAATAGCCTCATTCTTCGTAATGATAACGTGCCATACCACAAATGGTTTTTAGTTAACGAGTTTTTGGGTGCTAAAACTTTTCTATTTGTCTCTATCCAACTTATTGGTTGGATTTAGTACTATGCGATTTCTCGAAAATAAAAAAAGGTTAAATCGAAGTATTTTTGACATAAAAAAACGCAAAGCATATAATAGTCACTTGGAAAGAAAAACCTTTTAAAGATACTTCCAGTCGTGGATTCATTATACCGGGAGAAGTACAAAGCTAACCAATGATGGTAATTTGAAGGGTATTCATTTCAATTTTAAATCACGCCTCGTAGATTTGTTATAAACAATCAAAAAAATACTCACTGTTTTTTAAAAATGGAGACGTTGTTTCGAAGCCACACTATCAACTGTTGATATTCTTAACATTCTTCTAATATCTAAACAAAGCAACGAATACTTTCAACGAGACACAACACGAAACGAAAATAATCAGCTAATTGATGGATACGGAGGAAATGCGAGTAAAAATATGTTTATTCAAACAAAAATAAAAACAAGAGCATAAACAATCAAAAATAATATTGAGGTTATTGGCGAAAATGACGTGTCGCTAGATGGCGCTGAATTTGGTTTCTGTGAACGACTATGTGTAAAGGTGTTTGATGCTGTTTAGTTTTTTAAGTGTTTTTATAGTGATTTTGGTAGTATTTTTTTCATATTTGTAATTTCCGTTATCTCCTAAACGTGTTTGTGTTGTTTAGAACAAAATTTAGAACAAAAAGTTGTGTTTGAATTAGGAATCTTTAGGAATTTTTCGCTTTTGTTTATGTTTTTATATCTCATTTTTTGCTTGCCCTCCGTATATAAAAATTATTTAAGGCGATTGTTAATGTTCAAACTTCAGTTTTCAAATGAAAATAAAAGTTTTCAACTATTTTTATATGAAATGTATGTATGTATAATCGCGTAAATTCTCCTTTATATTTCTGTATAAGCCAACTCTAAATCGAACGATATTGAAGTTTTTTTGCGGTCCACGTGATCTGCTTATGACCGAAATACCGCCATTTTCGGCTTGTTCTCAATCGAGTAAACATCGCAACAAACATATTTCGATAAAGTATCACAAAAAATCGTTTTTCAAACGTTCACCATTTAACATTTAGAGTCATTTGATTTCAAATTTTTATTTGGTGTTAACGTGAAAGTTAAATGAAAGTGTAAAAGTTTTTCGGCAACAACCTAAATGATGTTAGGTTTCGAAAAACCGCGTCGAACATGTGTGATGAAAGTGATATATTTAAGGTATGATTCTTTTTTTTAATATGAATTTTAGTTATACGAATAGTAACACAACGAAAAAGCAACAATCACTTTAGAAACGCGTTGATTGTTGTGGATATTGATTCAATCTGTAATATAAAACGTTAATATGAAATAATATATATACGAGGGGAAGATGAAATTATAAGGAAGATTATGGAAAACTATTATTTAAATTAATTATCATTATAAGTCTTGAAGTTAGGCCTTTTTAGGTATTTTTTTTATTTTTTCAAGACAAACGAAAATAATAAAAATTTTTAAACTTAATCCATCTGAAACTATTAATATGCACGTGATCAAGGATGTTTTGTCTTGTAATTAGTTTGAAAGCATTATCAGATAATGTAAATGAGCTTATTTATTGTGTCCCTTCACAATACGGTTTTTATTTATTGTACAGAAAATACACAAAAACATTAATAATTTTAAATTTCAATATATTTCTGGTTTTATGCACTTTTATTATATTAAAATGGTATTTTCGTTAAACTTACCTTTGAGACATGTCATTATATCTATAGTTACTATCATCGAGAGCCTTAGGAGCACTAGCTCCTTGGTAGTAATCCACGTTTTTGTTTTTTTTAAAAACCTCTCCATAATAGTTACTCATACCTCTAAAAAATAATTTACAAACTCAAAAAAAATAGATCTCCGTGCACAAATAAGCAGCCAACTGTCAAATTTGATAAAAATACTTGTTTCACTTCTTATTTCATTGAATCGTTAATAACTCGGTGGAATTATTATTTATTAGTGTTCCGAGGACATTTTATCATGATTTGTGGTTATTATTATTTAGTGTTCCATGGTCATTTTAGTTGACAGTCCTGAAGCAATTCGAGTTTCTAAGTTCTAGAAACTTAATGTTGGTTAGTCAACTGTCAAACTAAGTAAAACTTGTTTCACTTTCTTAAACAGACTCATTTCACGGAATCGTAAATAATTCTGTGGAATCATGATTTGTATTATTATTTATTGTTCCATGATTATTTTAATTGACAATCCTGAAGTACTTCACTATTTTTACTTACTTACTACGGACAGTTGCAATTTAATTTTTATTTATTAAAGTAAAAAATTGTTATAACATATTTTTTGATGAATTCGGTGTTTAATATACAGTGTATCGAATTCGTTCAAGACACTTCCATATTTTACTGATTTCAAAAAATTTATACTTTTTTTTAAACATTTTTATAACTAAACCGATGACATAGAATTCTCCAGTAAATTTTAAAACACACTAGGGTATTCAGTAACTGTATAATCTTATAGACGGAGGCACAGTTATAGAAGAATAGCATATATAGCCTCGTTCCTATATGTTACACATCTATACTTCATTTTTTAGGTAATCTGATGAGTTTAGAATTTTTTTTTTTGGAATTTAGTTTGTTTTGAATATTAAAAATTATTTTGTAGGGTTTTTTACTAATTATTGTGACTAGTCTTGGTTTTACTTTTATATATATTCAACATTTATTCTCAACGTAGGTGAAAAAATTATTAAAATCATTTTTAGGATTTTATGACAACGAATAAGGTACTTACATGGGTATCGTATCATCATTACCTTGCTCAGGATAATAATCATTATATCTTTTACCAATACTGTTTCGTAAACGGGATCTATAAAAAAAATAAACAAATTCAACCACTGGTTCCAACAAGTTGAAAAGGAACTTTTAATCTACATTGAAATGGTTGTTAATTCCAACCGGCAATGAGTATATGTCACTTTATGGTACACCAATTATCTAAAATATATACAGGGCCTTACAAATTTTCATTGTTTGATCTCGTTTAGCATACAGTCGATATATTAATACTTTTTTAACCCGTTATACATTATACGTTTTATTAAATTATAGTACAAGTACTGTTAGAATAATTTTAAGTTTGTTTTTCCTATAGAAAAATCAGTTTTTGATGATTATTTTGATTATTAAGTGAACCTTTTAACTACGGGGTCATGGTTACCGGTTGGGTTATGATATTTAAAAATAAAAAAATACTGACCTTTCGTTATTTTGTTCACGGGGTTTGTACCTTTTATATAATGATGATAACCATATCGAGAAAATGATCATAGGTACGGAAGCTACTAAACATATCATCATCGACATCCAGAAGCTATTCTAAATCGGACAAAATACATTTTTCGATTACTAATGTTGAATGGGGGCACAATTCAAAGCTAACTTACCCATGGTAACGTTATTTTATCACAAACCGCAATCAACATTGCATGGATCGCAACGTTTAGAGGACCACACTGACCTAGCTCCTCAGTAAGTACAGTATTCACCCTTCTCAAATAACCCCGAATTATTTCTTCTACTTTATCAATATATTTATTTATTCCCTGGAAGAATTTTATTAACTCACATATTTCATGGGTTTTTATACGATTGATTCAACTCATGGGTTTTTATACGATTGATTTGACTCATGGGTTTTTATACGATTGATTCAACTCATGGGTTTTTATACGATTGATTTGACTCATGGGTTTTTATACGATTGATTTGACTCATGGGTTTTTATACGATTGATTCAACTCATGGGTTTTTATACGATTGATTTGACTCATGGGTTTTTATACGATTGATTCAACTCGTGGGTTTTTATACGATTGATTCAACTCATGGGTTTTTATACGATTGATTTGACTCATGGGTTTTTATACGATTGATTCAACTCGTGGGTTTTTATACGATTGATTTGACTCATGGGTTTTTATACGATTGATTTGACTCATGGGTTTTTATACGATTGATTCAACTCGTGGGTTTTTATACGATTGATTCAACTCATGGGTTTTTATACGATTGATTCAACTCGTGGGTTTTTATACGATTGATTTGACTCATGGGTTTTTATACGATTGATTCAACTCATGGGTTTTTATACGATTGATTTGACTCATGGGTTTTTATACGATTGATTCAACTCGTGGGTTTTTATACGATTGATTCAACTCATGGGTTTTTATACGATTGATTTGACTCATGGGTTTTTATACGATTGATTCAACTCGTGGGTTTTTATACGATTGATTTGACTCATGGGTTTTTATACGATTGATTCAACTCGTGGGTTTTTATACGATTGATTTGACTCATGGGTTTTTATACGATTGATTCAATTCATGGGTTTTTATACGATTGATTTGACTCATGGGTTTTTATACGATTGATTCAACTCATGGGTTTTTATACGATTGATTTGACTCATGGGTTTTTATACGATTGATTCAACTCATGGGTTTTTATACGATTGATTTGACTCATGGGTTTTTATACGATTGATTCAACTCATGGGTTTTTATACGATTGATTCAACTCATGGGTTTCTATACAATTGATTTGACTCATGGGTTTTTATACGATTGATTCAACTCATGGGTTTCTATACAATTGATTTGACTCATGGGTTTTTATACGATTGATTCAACTCACCTCTATACTTATATCGGAGTTTTTCAATTGATTTTGGGCGAATTCAACGTCCTGAATGAATTGTGTTATAGCCGCAGACATACTGGAAGAATTCATTTTGATCTGACCGTCTACGATAATGGCCAGTTCCTGAAAATATGATTTTTTTTCACAACTTTCAGTGTATTTTTCGATCGAAACTCACGAGTGCTTGTCGCGCTTCAGCTATCGTCGGTTCTAAAATTGTTTCCTCGTAAGTTTTGATATCTTCGATGATTTTTCCGAGACCATCTGCCACTTGGGGGTCTTGCGAAGACATTCCGTTGACCAAGAGCTCCAAAGACGTCACGACACTTTTCAAATCCATGTTAACCACGCTCTTACTCAACTGGAAAATGCGTAGGCGTGATGTGAGGGTGGAAAACTTGTCGAAATACTCTCCTGATGACCTGACGAGGATAATTACGCAAATTTATGAAATTATCGTACTGATATCGGTCCTCGACAGGTCGACAACAGGGTGTATTTCGAAAATTGCAACAATAAATTACCTCGGTTCGAAAACTATCGACGTCGACATCGGGATCGATTTTCGTTAGTTCCTCCAAAACCCCTTGGGAAGTTTCGTTCAAAATTTCGAAATCCTCGGGAAAAAACGTCGACCATCGATTCCCAATTTGCTCTCTGATATCTTCCAACGAATTCGTTACGTCGAACTTCGAATCCAGCTGCGATACATCGAATTTACTTTCCAAATTCAACACGCTGTAGATGCTTCGGTTATCGTAACATTTCAACAGCCCCTCGCCGACCGTATAATTCAGATCGTCGCCGAGAATTTTCCCCGGATAATCGTCTAGTAGGTGTAGGAGCGTCGAATGTTCCGGATCGCGGAGGGGGTAGCAAACTACCCTGTCGGCGGCGACGCCCGATACCATCATCGCGACGGTGATCGGACCGCAAAAAAACGAGAACGCGAATATTGCGACGGCTGCGCTGAAAAGGAATTGATTCGATATACAAAAAAGAAGGAGGAATCGGAAATCTAGTCGTACCTCATCAAACATAAACTTCCGCTTCGTTTCGTGCAGCAATCGCCGGCGGATCGCTCGGGTCTCCTTCCGAATACCCCGAACACCAGACCGAGCAACGAGAAAACTGTCGCCGAAAGTAAAACGCAACACAACGTGACTCCAGAGTAATAAAAGTACGGGTAGTACTCGTACAGATAACCGTAACCATTTTCGATTGTTTCGTTTACTTGGTGAAATTGCGAGGTTAAATTTTCTGCGATATCGTCCAAAGTATTCAAGTTGTTGTTTATATCGGTACCTGTAATTCATTTTAATGGCGTTTTATTCGCAATCGCGCACGCTTAAATTCGAAAAATACTCGTCTCGACGGAGTATAATCTCGAAAACGAGACTGCGAGACTCGATATTTGTTAGTTTCGTCATAAGAGAGTCGACGTACGTAAAAGCGTCTACTTGGAGACTTGGAAACGTGACAATGAATCAACGACAAGATCCTGGATAGGGAAAATGAGATTTTCTATTTTTTCCTTCCTTTTTTCCTAGTTGCGAGACATTTTTGTTATTCAAAAGAACTATAATCACTTGTGATGTGGCATAAGACGGTTTCGTCTCGTTATCGAGACTATACTCTGACAAAACGAGACGATACTTCCGTTAATCTCGTCTCGAGTTTCGTATGAAAGTTTCTCGGGTGAATATTTCTACTTGGACATTCGAAAAACCTGGAAATAGAGGAACGAGAACATCCCGAAGTGGAAAAATGGGATTTTGTTATTTTTCCTTGCACTTTTCCTAGTTGCTAGACTTTTTAGTTATTCAAGATGGAGTATAAGAGAGTTTCGCTCGATCTCGTCTCGTTATCGAGACTATACTCTGACAAAACGAGACGATACGTCTGTTAATCTCGTCTCGAGTTTCGTATGAAAGTTTCTCGGGTGAATATTCCTACTTGGACATTCGAAAAACCTGGAAATAGAGGAACGAGAACATCCCGAAGTGGAAAAAATGGGATTTTGTTATTTTTCCTTGCACTTTTCCTAGTTGCGAGACTTTTTAGTTATTCTAGATGTAGTATAAGAGAGTTTCGCTCGATCTCGTCTCGTTATCGAGACTATACTCTGACAAAACGAGACGATACATCGATTAATCTCGTGCGAAAGTCTCGTAGGTGAATATTTCTACCAGGAGATTCGAAAACCTGGTACAGAAGCGCGGGAAAATGAAATTTATTATTTTCTCTATCCTCTCATCCTAGTTCAAGATGTAGAATGACTGTAACTGCCAAATAACTTCATTTTCTATGTTATACGCCTTCAGACGTAGTGCTCTGAAGTTCCGTAGGAACTTTGAAAGAATGTAGGTGAAAATTTTGTCCTCCACGATGCAAAATCTTTTACCAAAACCGGGATTTCCAAGTTTCTAATGCCCCAACAAAACTCCCAATTATTCCGATGGATCTTCTTCGGTTACAGACTTCCAAGTGCACCTCAACCCCTATAGATTACCCCGATAACTGATTTTTTACCTAAATATATTTTTTCTTAACGGAAATATTCTAATTTTGTCCTCATTCTCACCTGCTTCGTCAATTTTTTCGGATATCTGCTGTAGAACATCAGATATTGTGTCATTGATATTTTTTTCCGCATTTTCCAACACTTCCTTCCCGTTCTCAGCGACGTTTATGATATTCTCTATATCTAACTCTCCGATTAATTGTAGTGCTTGTGAAACATCCGGTAACTACAACAAATGTCGACATTGAGCCTCAATACTCAACCCCCCACGGTCACCCATCGTTTGACACAATCTCATACTAACTTAGGGCTCACCCCTGTATACTCTGGTGCCTTTAGCACGATTTTTGATGTATAAAGTTTCATCTATGAATAGATTTAAAATAATATTTGAAATAAGCGAAGCTACTAAAGAAAAAGTGAGGAATATTATATTTTTTTTTTGTTTCATACTGTATATTATTTGTATTTATGTGATAAACAATATACTAACTTTGTTAAAATCGACATTGATCGCCAAACTACTGATAGCTTCTTCTACTTCCATACATTCCTGTTTAAATTCTTCGGAACATTTGTTTAACGTTTCTATTAAATTTTTTTTAATCTCCTCCATTCCTAATAAACATGATAACAATTAAATAATTAAATTAAAATAATTAAAAATAATAAATAACAAGTTTTCGCATTCATATACACCTAAATCATTTCGTATTGACCCCAGGTACCGAACACAACTTCCACTTCCTGCTTGTGTTACAAGAACCGATACACCTACTAGGAAAAACCGATATACCTACTAGAAAACCTCCATATGTTTCTATAAACTTTTGAAATACAACATATTCAAAGTTTTCAATGATAGTCTATGTAGACCCCCAACTCTAACAAATTGAAAAAGTCAATTTCAAACTGTGTTTGATTTTCTACACCCTGTTTTGTTTTCTTTTCACACCGGTTCAAAATTTCTGGGAGTCGCCCCTATATTTTTTGTGAATCTAATAAGGGAGGGTTTTTTTAACTTCCGAAACTCTTATCGAAGCATTTTCCCATGCCACTGAAAGGTATTGGTAGCAATGAAAATTGTACAGTATTTTTTCCAACGAAGTAAATCACCTTCCCATTTCAATTCTGGTGGATATGGTGTATCAAACTTTTTTGGGGTAATCCAGCTCAAGAAGATACCTTCAGAGGGTTTTTTTACTTCCGAAACTATTATCGAAGCATTTTCCCATGCCACTGAAAGGTATTGGTAGCAATGGAAACTGTACAGTATTTTTTCCAACGAAGTAAATCACCTTCCCATTTCAATTCTGGTGGATCTGGTGTATCAAACTTTTTTGGGGTGATCCAGCTCAAGAAGATACCTTCAGAGGGTTTTTTTTACTTTCGAAACTATTATCGAAGCATTTTCCCATGCCACTGAAAGGTATTGGTAGCAATGAAAATTGTACAGTATTTTTTCCAACGAAGTAAATCACCTTCCCATTTCAATTCTGGTGGATCTGGTGTATCAAACTTTTTTGGGGTGATCCAGCTCAAGAAGATACCTTCAGAGGGTTTTTTTAACTTCCGAAACTATTATCGAAGCATTTTCCCATGCCACTGAAAGGTATTGGTAGCAATGAAAATTGTACAGTATTTTTTCCAACGAAGTAAATCACCTTCCCATTTCAATTCTGGTGGATCTGGTGTATCAAACTTTTTTGGGGTGATCCAGCTCAAGAAGATACCTTCAGAGGGTTTTTTTAACTTCCGAAACTATTATCGAAGCATTTTCCCATGCCACTGAAAGGTATTGGTAGCAATTAAAACTGTACAGTATTTTTTCCAACGAAGTAAATCACCTTCCCATTTCAATTCTGGTGGATCTGGTGTATCAAACTTTTTTGGGGTGATCCAGCTCAAGAAGATACCTTCAGAGGGTTTTTTTAACTTCCGAAACTCTTATCGAAGCATTTTCCCATGCCACTGAAAGGTATTGGTAGCAATGAAAATTGTACAGTATTTTTTCCAACGAAGTAAATCACCTTCCCATTTCAATTCTGGTGGATCTGGTGTATCAAACTTTTTTGGGGTGATCCAGCTCAAGAAGATACCTTCAGAGGGTTTTTTTTACTTTCGAAACTCTTATCGAAGCATTTTCCCATGCCACTGAAAGGTATTGGTAGCAATTAAAACTGTACAGTATTTTTTCCAACGAAGTAAATCACCTTCCCATTTCAATTCTGGTGGATCTGGTGTATCAAACTTTTTTGGGGTGATCCAGCTCAAGAAGATACCTTCAGAGGGTTTTTTTAACTTCCGAAACTCTTATCGAAGCATTTTCCCATGCCACTGAAAGGTATTGGTAGCAATGAAAATTGTACAGTATTTTTTCCAACGAAGTAAATCACCTTCCCATTTCAATTCTGGTGGATCTGGTGTATCAAACTTTTTTGGGGTGATCCAGCTCAAGAAGATACCTTCAGAGGGTTTTTTTAACTTCCGAAACTCTTATCGAAGCATTTTCCCATGCCACTGAAAGGTATTGGTAGCAATGAAAATTGTACAGTATTTTTTCCAACGAAGTAAATCACCTTCCCATTTCAATTCTGGTGGATCTGGTGTATCAAACTTTTTTGGGGTGATCCAGCTCAAGAAGATACCTTCAGAGGGTTTTTTTTACTTTCGAAACTCTTATCGAAGCATTTTCCAATGCCACTGAAAGGTATTGGTAGTAATGGAAACTGTACAGCTTCCTTTGTATTGACCTCCCCATTTCCTTTTATTCCTTAATTAACAAGGACCTCTATTAAAGAGATTAAAATTCTTTGCTATGGTGCCTGACTATCATATTGAATTAATATGACATATTTTTGTTTTGTAACGTCTAAACTGTCTAATTTATTGTTTTGTTTATTATTATCCTATAAGTAAAATTGCTTTCACAACAAAATTCACAAAAAAATAGAAAATGACTCAATGATAATTTAAAAAATCTAAAAAAGTTGATAAATATAAAAAAAAATAAACAAAACAGTTAATATATATATTTTTTTAAAAATTAACAAATAAAAATATTTAGAATCTTAATTTAATTTTTTATAATGATAAATAAACTTTTTTTTTAAATATTTCTACTAAAAACTTTTTAAAAAAATGTGACTATAAACATAACCTAGAAATGTGAAAATATTTCACACAGGGCCGGCGTTCGAATAATTTTTTACACAAATTTAACTCACCTTCTACCAAATCAGTCTCTCTCGTTATCAAATTCGATGTAACGTTACTCAAATTTTCCAAATTATTTTCTAATTCTGGTAAAGTTTCGGCGAAATTAAGTATCCTCAATATAGAACTTGCGTTTGCCCATACCGATAACTGTTCTATAATATTTTTTCCAGAATCTATACGAATAAAAGATATTTAAGCTTCAATATATTTTTTTTTAGAAAGAAAATCAAAAAGAAATATTTTTCCAACCTAACTCAACTTGGAGATTCCTCAATGCCACTCATTAATAGGGAAAAGGACCTTTCAACATGGGGCCTATAATCTGGCCAATAAAAACCTGATTTCAAACCTAATTTGTCAATTGAGGTTATTATACAAGGTAAGTGTAATTTATCCGTAGTCGTTTTAAGTAAACGGTGTCTAATAATTTTATCGATACTACATTGTTTCGCACAATAATCTGCTTTTCACTATCATTTAAAGCAGTTCACTAACTCAAACGGCTTGATCCTGTTGAGCTTCAATAAATTGGCATTGTCGAGGAGCTAGATAACCTCAAAGTTCACTGCTGCTGGCTACTGGGGTCTAGTCAACAGTTAGAAACACATATTAAAATTTGAGGTATTCACCTTGTATGAAATCTTTGAATGCATCACCAAATTCTTCGTAATTATTTTTAAGAAGATGTTCTGCTTGATCTTTTATGCTATAGAGGAAAGATTGTGAATCCGCATAAACTTTTCTTCCGTTTTCAGGAAATTCATTGGTACCTTTTCGTAATTGTTGATTACTCGCAAAAGAACCCACCATTCCGAATCTAAAAGAAATAAAATAATATCTACAAATATTTATTCAGATGTCTCAAGGATCAAATAAAGCAAACAATAATGAAAAAAAAGTTGAATTTGGGCAAGAAAAATTTTTATTGAAACCAAATCTACTCAACCCATAACAGCTTCCACCATACCACCTCCAAACGACCATCCAGCGGTACAGCAGTACCTTAGGGGATCAATTTTCATTCATATTTTAATTATATTTACAATGGATCGTTATATTGTCTTCGGGAAAAGGTTTTATGAGTTATTTCCATTCCAAAGCAACAGTAACCGTAAAATCCATAGACCAGAGGACGTACTGCAGGAAGGTTTGGTAGATGTCTGCCTGGTGATCATCCAGCTATTTAGCTAACAGAACCAAGATAGCCAAAGTGGCCCCCAGAAAGGAAAGAATGATACTACTAGGCAGTTAGTTGGATACTGGCTTCATTTCACTACGTCCAGGATGCTTTTACATTCCACCATGAGACCATCTAACATCCTGCAGTGCAATCTTACTTTAGGCGGCCAATTTTCTTTCATATGTTGATTATATTTACAATAGATCATTATATTGACTTCGGGAAAGCTTTCTTCAGTTGTTTTAATTCTGACAGAGTTTGATTGTAACAAATAGAGTAGTCACAGAATGGAATGGAGATCCAGTTATACTGATAGCAGTTGCTTAAAGTGAAATTAATATTTTCCATAACATTTTTTCAATGCTGTAAGGACCTATTATGTCTCCTTCTCTTGCTGTGATACTGGGGATCCCAGTGTTTACAGCTAATCTACTAAACACACTTAGAAGTTGGATAGCTGTAGCTACCGGTGGTCTTCGTCTTCTATTTCATACCCTCCCAGGTGGAGTTCCGTAGTGTCTCACACTTTGGGAGAATGTGGATAGATGTTTCCTCCTCTGTGCAACACAATCTACATGCTGCTAAGTCTTACATCTTCAGGGATCATTGAGGTGCCAGTATTTCTATTTATACTGTACATAGTTTTCATTTTGTGTAAAATATTTTGATACATTTTGAAAAAAACTAGGGAATATGGCTTCTCTTATGGGAGGAAATGATTAATGAACGTGAAAGAGAAGACAATATGACAAAAATGATTAAAGGAACACCATGATTTAATGTATTAGCTCAGAAGAAATGGAATTGATGACGAAGAATTTTAATTTAAATACCAAAAATTGGTTTGCATTAATTCGATGGAATATAAATACCAAAAATTGGAGAAATATAATCGTGATACTTAGATATTTAATACGGGGTATTATGGGATTTATTATATTTTTACTTTCCAGAATATATGACGCATCTTTATCTTATCTAAAAACCAATCAATTGTTTCCAAAATTGCTTTAAATAATTATTTTCACCATTAACTAAATATATAGATGATAATACTCATTATATGGAATAATGTAGATAAATTAAAACACCAACAAAACGCTTTATTGTGATGAAAAAGAAAATTGGATCTTTTTTCAGATCTCATCCATTTTTTTTGTATATTTTCATCCATATTGATGCCAAAAGATGTCCTAGGTGTTCCTCGTTATTAACTGCCTCATTTACAATTTAAAATCACTAATAGCACTTGTAAACAGTCTTCGAAGTAACCAGGAACTTGTATGTATGTAGATAGAGATGTCATATACACTGTGATCCAAAGAATCTATTGTGTGCCCCTTTCTTGTAGTAATAGTGGGAAACCCAATTTTTTCAGCTGATCCGTAAGTCCCATTCTTTTTAGAAAGTCTAGAATGTGGGATGGCTTTAATTTCCAGAGGTCTTCGTCTATTTCATATCCTTCCATGTGGAATTCCTTAGGGTCTCATACTTTGAGTGAATGTGGATAGAAGTTTCGTCCTCAGTGCAACACAATATTCATGCTGCAATCTCTGCTAATTCTTGTATGTGTCCTTTGAGGCGATAGTGCCCCTATTAGTATTCGTAGGTTGCTCTGTTACGTTCAGCTGATCCTCTTGTCGTTACTGTTTCCCAAGAGAGTCTTTGCCTGTCTCATCCCCTGTAGATTGTCCCAATGATTATACCAGGGACAAGGAAGTTTTTATAAGTATTATAATTAGTTACTATAACTAATTAAAATGTAGAATTGAAGAATATAAAACAATTCGATACGTTTTATAATTATTGAATTATTAATAAGTATTAAAAAAAATCTTACACGAAGAATCCTAAACATATAGTTAATAAAACTGCAAGGATAATCTTCGCTCCAAGTTCTTTTCTTTTGTTACTCGGTCTGGCTTTGCCACCGCAATTTCCACAACAGCGACAACAACATACAATTAGACCGACTATAGGTAGAAATATAGCTATAGCTAATATAAACGCCAGTATATATATAAAACACCAATAATCTTCTATAACATCTTTGTAAGTTAACCCATCTTTAAGTTCAAGATAATATGTGTTTTGGATATCCTTTTTCCAAACAAAAGTTCCTAAAAATCAATAAAGGATAATAGGAAACTTATTAATCGAGAAAATTGGGATTCAAGTATTGGTAACTTCTATAGTATCAATTATACGTAGAATTTGTTGTTTTAAATATTGTTTCAGTCCCTATTTCCATAAAAATCATATTCGTAAGAACTTTGTAAAGATTTTTTTAACAAATACTTATTATTTAGAAAAAAATTATTCAAATTTTGATCGCTGTATCCTACAAAGTGATTCTTGACTAAAACGAACTCGTTTCACAACTTTTTAAACGAAAATCTGTAGTAGACAAACCAAAAACTTGACAAACGTTTTTTAAATTGAAAAACATGTTACTAAACGAATAAAAGTAAAATTTTGATTAACACTGACCTCTAAATAATATTTATTTGTTTCCATATTAGAGCATATAGTATAATACTCTCGAAAATTTGGAAATATTACACAAAAAATATATTCAACTGAAAACATTTAATAATTAAAACACGACTTCTACTATAACCTAAAATGTAAATATGTCAAGTTTGAACTTCCGCCACGGCGGCGTTGGCGCTTAATTTTGAATATAACGATGGAATTCAAAAATTAATGTTGTATAAATATTTATTTTATTAATAATAGGGATTTACAACAATTGATAATGAAAATATTTGTTTAAACAATTTCTATTGTCTCTAATTTATCACATGTTACAAGAACTGGTGACTTGATAAATGTAAACATCTGATAAATCAAACACATTCCGATTAGATAGTTGCAATAACCACAAAATACTCTGAAATTTCATTATTATTCGAAATCTACCGAATCTAAATACGTGTAAAGATTAAGAAATAACTTTAACCCAAAGTATATCTTACCTTCTTTGATTATATTTTCTGGAAATATACTGTTTATAAAGTCTGTAGTTAATTGATAAATTCCCGCCATTCCCACGGGACTAAAAGTGACACTCCCCGACAAATAATTGTGATTATCGATATAATCAGTATAATTAGGCATTAAACCATCAAAATTATCTTCCTCGACGGTCGCCATTTCTACTATTCTATACCTGGTCGTAAATATTTTCAAAATACACCTGGAAAATGGATTTTCACAATATGACTACTTTCATGACTTCTACAATAAACAAGATTATATTTGATCGTGATAATACGATCGTTTTATTGCGTTTATCTTATCTAAATTTACTTTAAGTGTCATGACGTATTAAATCGGAAATAGGGTTACACCACAATGTTTTTTTTCTCCATAATATTTCGAAATAATTTGATTTGAAATCTTCATAGTTTTTGTTTATATATTTTAAAATGTGTAAATCACATTTGTTATTATTTGTCATTTTTTTTACAAGTAAGACTATAAGTAAAATCATCGCACATGCGCATGGACGCAATCTCAAAATTGAATAGATCACAATATTAGAGTATTGATCTCAAAACAGTCAATATTGATTTGAATACAGTAAATAGTGTAAATAAATTTTTTAGTATCGTTATAATATCGAGTTTCGAGCAATTCTATTCTAAGAATACAAAAACAACGATGTTTACATTAGAGGTTATGTGTTTACATGAAAAATTCGTAAAATAAATACATATTAGTAATTTTATTTTTAATTAAGCATGTCTCGGATTGATAAATTAGTGAAAACGACAATGCTTATTTGAGGAATGTTTATTTGACTTCAACATAATAGTGACTCATTAAATTAGACCCTATGAGGAATCGAAAATGGCGCGCACGTACTACGAAAATGGCGGTAAATGTAAATTGTTTTGTAGAATTTATTTTAAAGAATCTTCAAAGATGAATATTTTAGTAATAACTTGATGTAACGTACAGCCTACGGGGGAATGAAAAAATATATATCTAAATAAGTGTTTATACAGGGTTTCACGTAAGTAAATAATATAATAAATTAGATATTTCAAATACCACTTCAATTAATAGTTATTTAAAAGTTGTTAAAGCAAAAAATGTGCGTAGTATAACATATAATAGGGGGGTAGAATTATAAATCAGAAATTTTGCAATTAAAATATCAAAATTTGTCCGTTAAGTCAAGTAAACGAAGGTCATTTAATATGTATTTCGTTCCTAGTGCACCATTTTGTGAGTTTAACTTTTATGTATTTGCAACGTATGCAGTGGATCGAGACGTGGTGAAAGATTTGGTTGGCGATATTGTGTAGTAATGAAAAAAAAAAATGATGTAATAATTTGATTTTAGACATCTCAACTCGAAAAATTTTACTCACTTTATCATATACGTTTTAAAACTGATTAAATACTATATTATTTTCCATATTTTTGATTACAAACACATGTCTATATCATATAATCGGTCTAACAGACATTTACTCACTGCAAAAAGTAAGATAAAACCCTGTAATTGGAGTTTTAATTACATTAAATTCAATTTTCCGTACGCTGAATCATTAATATCATGGTTCAAACTTAATTATATAAAATTTGTAGCGTTCGCATATTTTTAGATAACTAGACAAATTAAAACCATTTATAAACGACTAAATTATTTCGAGACATATTTAAAAAAAATAGATTGGACTATCTTTGTAAAACCAAAATGCTCTGAAGGTAAAGATGTGCAAAAAATCATAAAAAACGGGATTTGTTGAAATATATATAATCAACATAACCTCATTTTCTCAATCTCCGTATTAATTCCGAAGTCTGGCAACGTTGTTCATAGTCGTACTACTTTTTCCGTCTATGACTCATCTTTACGAACTGTAATAGTCCAGTCAAAATCGTCACTCGTTGAGGTGAGAATTGAATTAGTATAAATTATATTTTTAGAAGATAATAAAAATCAAATTAAAAATAAATACGAATTAAATTGAAGAAAATTCATTTATACGACATTTACAATAAAATTACTAAAGTAGCAATTTAAATTATAGCCTTATTTTCACGAAAAATCAATAGATAAAATGAAAATTTAATAATTTTTGTAAGGTGAGGTTAGGTTTTTTGATAAAAATAATGCATTTGCATACTTTTTTCACACACAAATAGATCTTGATGAGATCTATCCAACAGAGTTATCCATGGTTCGTTATCAATTGGCCTTCCTGAGATAATGGCCACTTCCGGTATCTCCGGAAGTAAATGTTTCCGCATAAAATGAATATGATAAATCGATTTCTCGTATAATCAATAACCTATGTATAGAGTTTCATGATTATCGTCGTGGGGTGGTCTATCACACTCTTACCCAAATTAATATACAATTATTTTATTTAGTAAGTTTAAATTACTTGAAGAATAAGAATAATTAAATAACCTGTCTTAATTAGAAAACTACATTACTTACCTTGTAGTTAAAAACTTTTCATATAGAATGGAAAGGTTGAATTTGAATCGCAATTAGACTGTACTATAATTTATATTATCGACGCGCGCTAAATTGACCTTCACTTCGTGGTTTAAACAGATGGTGAGGTGTGTTATCGCGCATGACCAATGCAACTTTATTTATTTTTAAGGTATTTTATGACAAAAAAAAACAAGATTTCAAGGACTGAATATTAATTTGGAAATGTTTAGGTTGATAGGTTATTGATATAAATATAGTGAAAACACTTATTTTGTTTATAAAGCGAAATAAAAAAATTCGATTTTTAACAATGATGTGGTGATTATTGTTTCATTAATTACGATAATAACCTCAACAAAACATGTTACTATTTATTGATAAAAAAGAGAACAAAAATATTGTTTATATCCAATAGCCATCTAGTATAACGTTTAAAATCTATTGACAATCGAGAATGACGTCATTGATAGTTCGGCCATCTTTATACGTCTAACATCTGCGTGAACCGACTATAAAATTTATTAATATCTGAACATTTTTCTTTTAAAAGAGTATGAGTCGTCAATTTTTCTAACTTGAAATCTTTTTAAGTTGATAGATCCATTTAGAGGTCTAAATGTTGAATAAAAAATCAATTCCACCGTTAGACATCTGCGTGAACCGACTATAAACTAAGTTTTATATGGTTACCTTTAATATTTGTTGCTTTCGCAACCAGGAATATGTTTCGATATTATTTATTTCAGTATTTGAACATTTTCCTCATTTTGAACTTGGTGGGACACTTTCTGTACCATGTGTAAGGAAATTTGAAAAAAAATGCTTTTTAGAATTTGAATTTTTATTATAAACATTGGAATTAATTATGGTTTAACATTAGAAGTAATAAATACTTTAAAATACGGTAGAATATATGGCAGAAATTTGGCTTCAATTCATAATACGAAAATTGAGCACAAATTATAAGTTGAACACATAAACTTTACGCCTATAAATTGGAATAAGATATTTTTAATTAGAATACATCGAGTGATACCTTACTTTGTGCCCAATATAAAATATTAATCAATTAATTAGATAATTTTCTACTATATGGTAGGTATCAATCGTTTCAAAAATTTTTATTCCTATTATATAACAATTATGATCCTTCAAAAATCAATCAATGGGATCATAATCATTCAAATTTGAGCAAAAAAGTTTGCTTTAAAACACCATATAGTACGAGGGATGATCAGAAACAAATTTTACAAACCTCAACATTCGGAGAACTACATTTTATGGTGAAGTTTTTTTTCTTCTAACTGGGGACGGATTTTGGTCATACAACTGGTGTAAGGGTAGGTAAATAAACTAACCAGATGGTACTGGGCAATTGAAAGTCAAGGAAATTAGGAAAATCGACTTTTGTAGAAGTGAAAACCATAATTCGTGTCCCTATTTGATATTTACAATGAAATTATGAGAATTTATGGTGGGATTGTGGAGTAAAATCACCTGAATCACCAACAAATGAGAAATTTAAGGTTTTATCTTCTGTTAATGATGTTTTGGTGATCATATTCTGATATTCGTATGGTGTTATAGGATGTCGTTGCCCTATGGGACTATATTAGAGCTAAAGGAATGGTAATTTTCTTGCCGGAAAATCTGAAGAGACCTCTATTTAGCTCAAATTTAGTACCTAATGTTCCTATTCCTAATGTTTAAGTAGTGCTTATAAAACACATCCCTTGAGACCTGGCTCAATATACAAGGATGTGATTTTCATCGTGTTCTATTGTTAATTCATTTACTGATCATCCCTCGTAGATAAAATTATTTTTTTTTTCGAATGTATTTACAAAAATAATAAAAGAAAACAATCACACTTCCGTTATTTCAACTAACTCAATTAGAAATTTATTCAACATCAATTAGAAATTAATCGAACTAATTTCAATTTTTTTTTTTTTTTTTGACTAATAAGAAAACAATTATTGGAAAACAGTAAATATCCAAATATTTTCTAATAATTTCTATCCAAACGAATGAGCATTAGGGAAAATCTCTTATATTTATCAAATCGAAAGTGACCAGGAGGTAAAATACCCAAAAATTGTCATTTTGGATCGAAACTTTTCATCGATATAAGTTTTAATAAGAGTGAGCAGTCAATTTTTCCAACTAGACATCTATTTAAGTTTATAGATCCGTTTAGGGCTCTAAATCTAAATCATTTCACTCATTTTCTAGAAAACTGCTGTGAAAAAGTCCAATATCATTGCACGAATAAAAAATTTGTTCAATCGACTAGCCAATACTATATCGGAGATCAAATTTTGAGTAAACTAATCAATAGATAACCCCATAACGTTTTGAAAATAATAATTAATTAATTCGAGTATTTTTATGGCGTAAAAATAAAAATTATAGAATAAATCTATTCGTAAACATCCGAAATATAAAAATATCACAATAACTAATTTTCCATTTATATTTAAATTTGATTTGTTCTGGTAAATGCTTTTTATACTCTATACATTAAAATTGAGCTTATGACTTTAAAACCAGTAGTGCCAATACAGTATATAACTACATACTCATATATACACAACTTTTTACACGAAAAACCCATTTTACATCATCCGTAACTACCATGATGTTATACATAATACAGAAAATATGTTTAAAAATTAAAATAAACTAATGAAAACTTCTTGTTGTTGTGATGGTTTGATTCCAAATCAGTCTACGATATCTTCAGTCTCACCCATCAACTAGGACAATCTTTTATACACCTACTGGTCACTGAAAAATATTATTTTTAGTATAATGCTTTTTACAATTTTTATTTTTCAAATTTGTAACAGCAAAACAGTCGATTTTTTTGACAATCCACCAAACAGTAACTAAAAATGGAAGAAGATCAATGAAACCATTCAGAATTGGTGATATTCATACTGTCGGATCTTTGGGGCTCCTCATAGGTCACCGGTTCTTATTCAGCTCTCATAAGCATTCGAAAGATTTGACACAAATTATACTTTTAGTACAAACCTCGTATAATTTCCTTTTTTTATCGAAAAAGAAAATTGATTTGATTGGTTTAAATAGATGATAAACGTTATTCTGTGAATAATTGGGGGGTTTTAGTAGTTACCAATAATATTTCCTTACCCAGATCCGGGATAGTAATACGGAGGTGGTCTTTCATATTCTGTGGGGGCTCTTTGATATTGCGGAGGTCCTCCGTTTGGAAATTCTTCCCAATGTCTAAATAAAAAAAAATGATTTTCAAATTTGTACGAAGGAATATAAACTGATTAGACTAAAATAAAAGTTTAAATAAATTTATACGGGGAAAACAAAATTTTCTTACTTCGGTGCCATATCAGCGTATCTAGAATCCGGAGGTTGGGACCCCGCTGCGAATTCTCTAGTAACCACTTCGCCCATCTGGTGTCTATCTTCGATTTTCTTTCCCTTCTTCTTCTTCTTGCCCCGTTTTCCACCTCTACTAGAATTTTAAAAAACTAAATTTTCACACAAATATTTCACTTTTGCATATTAATGACATAAATTATTCAAAAATATCATGATTTAAACACAAAAAAAAAAATAATAATCAAAACAATGTTATGATGAATGATTGATAGAATTTATCAATTAACTAACCCCACAGTTAATTAAAAAACGTGCCACTTTCTATATTCCAGTCCATATGAAAAATTAAAGAATATACAAAGTCAGATCACACTTTTTTTTAAAGGGGAGCAGTTTGTATACTGTATTTTAAATAATTTAGTGGATACAACCCCTAAAATCTTGACTCTTGAGGTGGTTTATACGTTTATCTAGTTATTTATAATAAATTAAAACAACTAGTTTGAAAAATTAAATTTTGCAACAAGATTTATTCATTTCCAACAAGATGGGGATTCACCACAATATTTTTTACCAGTTAAACAGTGACTAAGTAATGGATTGGTAGAAGAGAAGCATTAAAATAACCAACACGATCGACTGACTTAGTCCCTCTGGATTGTTCACACCTCTTCACCTAACCAAACATAACCAACACACCCTCATGCTTTCAAGCCATAAAGCACTTGAGATTTAACAAGTTGTGCCCACCTCTACTAAGAGATTTATTTAATAACCTTGAAAATAAAAGTTAAATGACTTTGTATATTTTTTATTTTGTATAGGAGGCGAAAAAATATTAAAGAGTTTTAGTATCGACACCGTGTATATTTTAATTTGCTCACCAGAATACAATGCGAAGGTTTTCCAAGTTATATACCCATGTAAATTAATTCTGGTACTAATAAACTAAGAAAAGAATCTGGTAAGCCATATTGCTCGAGTGGCTTTGTTCTTGCGGGTAATTTGAATCAAAATACAAATAATTTTGTAGAAAACCATCCCTATTATGATTATATTATATTTAAAAAGAGAATTGGAACGCAACTACATCTGATTAGTTAATCTTCCTTTATAATGATGAGAAAAAGGCTTTTACTATGTTGCTAACTAGGAAATTAAATTGGGAAAAGGATATCCATATTCCAAACTTAAAATACCATCAAATGGTACTACATAGGAAGCTGGTGCTAGTACCAAATGCTTTCTATTGCTAGTATATTGTATGGAAATGAAATGAGACAGTCTGAAAAGTCATAGAGAAGCATTCGGTCCCCATGAGCACAATTTTTGATGTCGAAGGAAGTTCCAACTGCTCTTCGTACTCAACCGCAACATTTCCACTTTGAACAGACTCATACCACAAGTAAACATTCTTCAATGTTGCTAAATTATCACCACAGACAGGTTTTAATGTATCACAAGTTTTTTTGGAAAAAAATTCAAAGTTAATGTATAGCTAGAGGTCCATATTTCACAACAGACATTAGACGTTCACTAAATACTACTCAGATACTGCCTGGAACTAAATGAGACCTAGATATTCAGTCTGATGAATCATAGAGAAGCATTGAGCCCCCATGAGCACAGTTTTTGATATCGAAGGAAGTTCCAACTGTTCTTCGTAATCAACTCCACTTCTAAAATACTCTCATCACTAGTAACCACCCTTAAGAGTTGCTAGTTAGATATATTTTAGCTTCAAAGTTAATATATTATTCAAAATTCATGGTACACGACAGATTCAAAATTGTCACAAGTGTTGAGGGGTTGAGATATAATCGTAAATTTTTTATCCCACCTGGTATTATATGAAAAAATGTGTCTAGTGCTAAATAAAAGTGTCTATTAGTACTAATTCAAGTTTTTTTTAGGAAAGAGGAAATTGCAAGTAAGTCACACACTAAATACAGGGGGGTGTTAATTGAATTTCATGCAATATGTTAGACCCCATATTTTTTTGCAGCTACGGTGCACAATTTTTTAAACTTACCTGTTCAAGGGAACACTGTCCCCACGATCAGCGTAGGCATCATACAAATATTCGCTGCAAAACGATATAAATACAAATCTCAATTATAAGAACAAATTTTACGGTTCAACGTTGACTTTCTAACCGAAGAAAATTTGTTTAAGGGGTTGTGGGTGTATAATTATGTATCCCCGAAATTTGTACGACCCCACAGAACCGAACAAATAACTCAAAACGAATATATAATTAATTAGGTAGAAAATAAAAATTATTTCAAATTGTATCCTTAAGAGGACCTTCGAAATGATTTAATGGTAGTGAATATAATTTCCAACACATGTTAGGATACTACATTTTTTAAATAAAAATAGTTTATAACATAACATTGCTTTTCCATTGAAAGTTATTGAAAATTCCATTATATACATCGGTTATTAAATTTCCAATATAAAATTAATGTAAATTGTCGATTTATTTGGTAGAAATTATTTTTTTTAGAATACTCCAGTAGCTAGGAATTAAAATATATTGAAAATAATGTAATGTAATTAGTTTTTATTCGATTTGAAGTGTCAAGTTGAAGACTACACAATAAAAAATGGAGTGTAACGCATAAATTGAAACACTAGCACTGTCTGGTCCTTCGAGCCGTGATAAAAACCTATAGTCCTAGTAAACAATGTGTCCTGTGTAATAAAATCACTAACGATTCTAGAAATCCCAATTAACAGTTAAAAGATTATATAAAAACCAACAAATTGAAGCATTATGAAGAATTTTTATAAAAAAAACTTACAAAGACTGTTTTTATCTATTATATAAAATAAAATTTTCCCCAAATGAAAGGAAAATCTGTTGAATTGAGGTTTTCCAAATAAAACTTCCATAAATTTAACAATAAATTTTTATTAAAATATGTCTTTTAGTTTTCAAACATTTTTTTTGAGCTTAATTATTTTTTATTTTTAAAGATAGTGGCTTGGAGTGGAAGATGAAGTCGGAAGAAGTTTCCTGGTTTGATCCCAACTAAAGAAGAAAATTAAATTTTCATTTGTACCCTTAAAAGCGGTTTACTGTACAATCTCCCATGAAAAAGTAAGGTTATGTTTAAACGTTTATGGTTTTATTTAGGTTTGTTATCACACAGACATGTTATTAATGCTCCAAATGAAATTGTGAATAAACCAGACTCGATATTTTGCCATTATATTGCAAATATTTACATAGCAGACCTACCAGCAGTACCTTAGTTGCTGATTCAATCGCACTAAGAAGTACCGGATTCATCCAGACGTGGAAGGACAAAGACAAAGATGCCTTTGGTGGAGATTCCATCTCACCGTAGTAGTTCTGAAGTTTTCGGTTTGACTCAATTAAAAAAATACAAAAACAAACTTTTCTGTCATTCAACAGATACATATCTTTTAAATAGCCGCCACAGATGATTCTATTAGTGATTACCGCCAGTTATAAATTACTGCTATCATATTTTATATGCATAAAATAAATCATTTCATTCTAGATCTGTGTCAGACTAAATATGCGACTGAAATATCAAATTTTCTTCATTTTTACAATTAATCAGAAGGTATTTAACGCCATCTATGCCAGATGGTCTGAAACAATCGAAGAAACTTCTTATTCTACCAACTGGTCTCAAAGGGCCCTTTCATTAAGCAAAAATGAGCTAAAAAGAGGTACTAGTATGCTCACTACACCCTATCCATCTTGGTCTAGTCGTTTCTGTCAAAGGAAACCACCAAACATCTCCACTGTTAGGCTCTTCATAGACTAGGGTACTGTAGTTACGTTCAAACTTTATAAAACCATAAGAAGTGATATGCATAGCCTCCCAAACATTGAGAAATTATTGCTGTGTGACTGGTAGACACTCCAGTATACACATTATATCAATAGGTCAAAGTATTAGTGAATAGATTTCCAGCCTTAACGCTCTAGATCATCTAATCTGTGCCAGATGGTCTGAAACAATCGAAGAACCTTCTTATTCTACCAACTGGTCTCAAAGGGCCCTTTCACTAAGCAAAAATGAGCTAAAGAAAGTTACTGGTTTGCTCACTACACCCTATCCATCTTGGTCTAGTCGTTTCTGCCCAAGGAAACCACCAAATACCTCTCCATAAGGCAATCCATAGACAAAAGCTACTATATTTACATTTAAGCTTTTTAGAACTAGAAGACGTAAGCTGCATAGCCAACAAATGGGTAGCTAACTTTGTAAAGTCGTTGCTGTTTGGCTGATAAACTTACTAGATCAATATATCGAAGTGCTAGCAAGTTAGATTCACGACCTTTACGCCCTAAATCATCTAATATATGCCAGATGGTCTGAAACAATCGAAGAACCTTCTTATTCTACCAACTGGTCTCAAAGGGCCCTTTCATTAAGCAAAGATGAGCTAAAGAGAGTTATTGGTATGCTAAATAGACCCTAACCAAATTGTCATCAAGAAAAATTAGTAAAGAAACAAGTTTCTTTTAGGATAATAATAAATGTAACTTGTCAAAAAAATGACACGATTTTTGAAGCGAGTTAGTGAAACTACAAACGAAACAGTTGTTGGCAAAATATCAAAAAAACCCGTACAATCGTAACTATTATTTACCGAGGGTTTTAAAAATATGTGCATTAAATATACAGCGAGCGGAATATAAATTTTAGATGAAATGAATTTTGGTGTCTTATTGTTTCAAGCATTCATCAGTTGAGTTAAAATTAAACAAAACTACATGTACATAGAGTATATTAAAAAAAAAAAAAAAGGAAATACTCACGTTTCCACGTATTGTCCGTACTGTTTATACTTCTGGTACAAAGACGCCAATTTGACAGATACAACGATTGTTGGTATAAAAAGCAATAAACTGGCAAGCAATGATACCCAAAATCCATTCTGCGGAAAATTCATTTAGACGGATGATGAGTTTCGATAACTAAGTGAAATTCAAATACATACCCAAGGTTGTAAAATTTTATCACAAGTAGAAACTAGAGTGGAATTTATGGCTACATTTAACGGTCCACATTCGCCAAGTTTTGTTTTTGTTACGATAATCACTCTGTCGATGTAACTCTGGACTTGATCTTTTACTATACTACCAAAAGACGTAGCAGCCTTAAACAATAAAAATTTATATTGGAAATATTCTATACACAAAAAGGTTATGGGAAAGGTCTAAACCAGCCGATACCATTTTGTACACCACAACCTGAACAACGGGACGGTTAGCCATGAGAATAAGGAACCATTATGCCATTTAACAGGAAACTAAGTCAGTATTATACAATTTTTTAAAAATATATAATTTGTTCTATTTGAAATGGACCAAAAAATATCACGATTGGTGGTTCAACTTCATTTATATAACCAAAACATGTTGGTACCTTCTGTGCTACATCACTCAAAAAAGTTCTTTCGTAACCTTGGTATATCTCTTGATCCAAACAAAAAAATGAGCTATACCTTTCCACATGCACAGGACACTGTTCCTTCTGAGATTAGATCTAGTAGAAGTTGTTCACTGTTGATTTTGTACGAAGGAAGATAAGACTTTGGTTCATTTAGTTCTATAGTACCTCTCCATAACAATGTTTATATATATAACCTCCTTAAATGCAGTACGGATATTTGAATCCATTAGAACCGCAAAGCGAGCTGTAGATGTGGAAAATTCTTCGTACAAATGACGGAGAACCTTCAGAAAAGGAGTATGAACACTTTTCATTAGTCTAGAACCTTTCTGTGTAGTAGTAATATACTTTCAGAAAATCTAGAAGAACATGGTGGTACTTTCCAGACTAGATCACTCAAAAAAGTTCCTTTGAAACCTTAGTATGAGCTCAACCTCTTCAGATGCTCAAGAAACCGCCCATTCTGAGATTAAATCTAGTAGAAACTATCCAGTGTGGATTTTGAAGGAAGAAAAAGAAAATTATTGTTCAATTAGTTCTAGGATATCGCTCTATTACAATGCTTTGGTAAAACGTGTAGATTTAACCTTCTTGAACCCTAGTATGGATACTGGAGAAAGCTTTTTATGATGGAGGTTAGTGATTTCTCTAGCTAGCACCGAAACCAAAACGTTTATTGTCTATTTGAGACAAGCAAGAGACAATTAGATAAATGTTGATCATCATTTTACAGTTATAGAAGAATCTATTAACCTCTAAAAGATTTTCAACCTCAACTCCTTTTGGAACTAAGATTTACTTAGAAAAGTACTTTAAGTAAGAAGATTTTGGTTCCAAAAGTCGAGATATTTTTCAATAATCATCTAACTAGAACAAAATCAACTACGAGATATTATTACTCACATCCATCAACATTTTTGATCCATCCACTCTCAACTTCTTCTGAGCGTCTTCGATTTCATGTATCAATTTATCTATAGCTTCTTTAAAACTTGTAGAATTCATTTTTAAACTCGAATCCAAGTGCATGGCCAAATCCTAAAAAGACAATTTTTTTTCCCAAACAAAACATCTAATTACCGATAATACTTACCATCACTTCCCTGGCTTCGGTCCTCATTGGCTCAAGAATTTTTTCATCGTAAGTGTTTATATGAAGTATAATCAAATTCAATTCAGTTTGTAAAGTTTGCATGTTCTGACCGTCCATTTGTTTAACAAGTTTCTGCAGCACTTCTGAGAGTTTCTTTAGACTCATGTTCGTGAAGTTCTCTTTCAGCTAAAAACCAAATAAATTCATTCGTTTAAACGCCTTCGAAAGGATACAAAAAATTATAATAGACTCCACACAAGGCTGTCAAAAGACCATTAGACGCCAGAAGACTAGATAGGACAACCTCCAGATGGATGGCACAACTACTAGAACAGCAGAAATGAAAGACCTCGGGCAAGTCACCACTATAGCCACATGGTGTGCATTATCTTAGCAAGGAGGAATTGGAACATTGAAAAGAAGGTAGATAAAAGCAAAACCAATTATTGGGACAACCTATAGAGGCTGAGACAGGTAAAGACTCTCCCGGGAAACTATAACCGAAGAAGATCTGCTGAATGTATCGACCTAAATAGGAACAATCTACGAATACTAACAAGAGTCCTAACAGGGCCTCAATGGACACTTTAAGAAGCCTCTAATCACATTCTCTCGAAATGTCAAAAACTAAGGAACGCTTGAAATAGAAGACAAACTGCTGAATTCCAGTATCGCAACAAGAAAAGGGGACACAATAGATCTTTTGGGTCGCGGTGTATAAGGTACATCAATATCTACATTCGTACATACAAAAAAATCCAAAAGATTCATAACCATATCAGCCAAAAAGTCTGATATAACTTCTCAAGATGTCCACAAATGACATTAAGCTTGTGGTCGGTCTTCTAACTGGCCAAATATCACCTTAGACGTTAGGCATGACATAAAACAACAAATGCAGATTATGTAAGAAAGCCATAAAGGCAGCAGAGGTCACCAAATCTGCGATTGTCTTGCCCATAGTCACCTCGAAAGACTAGTGGGAAGTGGAGCAAAAATCCCCATGAAAATGACCACTTTTAGGAGGGGGCCAACCTATTTTGGAGGCAAAACTCCTATATTGAATCAAGAAATGTAAAACCATGTGATCATCGAGGAAGTTAATAACTTAAGAAACCCCAAAGAGTGAGGGGCATATTAAGAGAGTGTCTGGATTTAGATTTGCTAAAAGAGAGATTGAGGAAAGAAGATAAAGTGTACAAGAACAAGGCCAAAAAAATGGTTGGATGGAGTTTTGAAGGATATCAGAGAGGTAGAACCGAATCGGAGTGCAAAAGTATAGAAACGCAACCTGGGGAGATGAATGGTGAAATTAGAAGACCGATAAGAAAAGAAAAATAAATCATGGTCTGTAGTACTAAAAAAAACTTACCTCATCTTGGAAACGATCGAAATTAATACCGGGATCGAAGCTGGACAAATTTTTCAGTATATTCAAATTAGTATTATTCAAAATGGTAAAATGCGGATCGACGATTCTATCCAATTGATTTTTAATACCGTCCAATATCGATTCGACGTTAAATTTCTTAACTACATCATCTATATTGAATCTTTTTTCCAAATTAAACACCTTATACATGCTCTCATTTTTGTAGCACAGATTTAGTACTTCGCTTATACTAATGCCCAATTCGGCATCACCATATTTAACGTTCCTTGTTAAATACGAATCGACGACATCTAATACGGACGATTTTTGAGGATGCTTCAATGGATAACAGATTCCTCTGTCGGTAACCGCGCCCGAGATCAAAGCTCCTATAGTTACGATTCCAATGATCAGGGTAGATATGAACATCAACATCACGGCGCTAAAAATTGAATACTGACACACCGGTGCACGTAAACGCTAAGAAGTCTTACCACATCAGAAACTGACTACCTGCGCCTTTGTTGCAACAGTTATCGCTGTATCCGTCAGGTCGTTTACCGCATATACCGCAAATCAGACCTAGTGCTATGCAGATGGTGATTATAAGTAAGACGCAGCTGATCGCCAAACCTCCGTAGTATCGATAAGGTGAATAAGTATGCAAATATTTATACCCTTCTTCCAAATTACCGTCAAAACTTCTCATTTGCTTCTGTATATCCGAGATTGTTTGCAGGATGTTGTTCAAATGTGTCTGTATAGTTTTACCTAAAAATAATAATAAAATTTCAGTTTAGGAATCGAATTCTTTCGCCAAATCTATTCGAGGATTGTTAAATGAGAAATTCAGAAGTACTGAAGGTCCTTCGAATGTCTATAACCATTTCTGTAAGACCGGTACCTCAGCAGACAGTCTTGCCAAAAAAAGGGCAACGACTCCATACTGTGGTGATTAAAGAATCAAATTCAAACACTCCGAGCATAAGAAAATCTAATGTGCCTTACACCAAGGTGTCAAAAGAGTACTAGACGTGAAAGGAGTAAATAGGACAATCTCCTACTATCTACTAGAACAGACACAAATTCAATTACTATTAACAGGTGATGTCCACAATGGGGAGTCGCGCATTTCCCACCAAATCTATACTTATGAGAAAGTTAGAAGTACTAAAGGTCTTGTGGTCATGGATTCATAGAAAATGGGGCTTTTCGAATGTCTACCTCCATTTCTTTAAGATCAGTATGTAACTAGAAGAAGTTACCACAGCAAACAGCCTTGCCATATTTTGGACTAAAGTCCTACTGTGGTCTCATGAGATGTTACATTAACACATTAACAACAAACCGAACAGATGATTAAAAGATCAAATGGAAATGCTCCAGGTCTAATAAAATCTAATAGAGACCACACGAGGTTGTCAAAAGAGTATTAGAGGAGTAGATAGGACAATCTCCTACACAACTACTATCTACTAGAACAGCAGAAATAAAAGACATACCTAATTTCCTTCATTAGGAAGAAAAAGCTCAACATCAAGCCCATCAAGTTACTCACTAAAGCCACATGGAGTGCATAAACTTAGCAGGGAGGAATTGGGGTTGTGAGACCAATCATCACATGCAGGGCAATGGTTTGGGGTACTAGAACTAGTCTGAATACCACGAAGAATTGTTTATGTGCAGCTGGGGCCATGAAATCTTGCCCAACAGCTGCACTAGAATTGGTTCTGAATCTTCCTTCTCTCCACATAGTACTCCAAAGGAGGAAACACTCCAGGTCTAAGAAAATCCAATGTGCCTTCTTAGACATAGAGTCCATACGAGCATTAGATGCAAGAGGAGTAGATAGGACATCCTCCAAATGGAAGGTCCAACTACTATAGGAACTTTGAACATCATGTCAAGGACTCAACTGTAGAAAAAGATGGTGCCAATCGATGGAGCTGAACGTCAACAAAATTTTCCACCAAATCAATTCAAGAATTGTAAATTTCGGAAATACTAAGATGATAGGGTCTTGTGGTAATGGGTATAAAGTACCTAGTTGCTTTGATGGAGATTTGGGGTTGCAGTTGCAAATCTGAAAAAAAAATGATATAGAAAAAAAAAACAATAAAAATAAATAAAAAACATTTCGGGAGGTTTCTTTGGACATGGTCTCATATATTGTAAAAAAATTGGTTAGTAATTATTATGTAATAATTTTTTTAATTAATAAAAATATTTTTTTCCAACTATTTATTATCCTTCTCCTAATTCAAATCCTGAATATAGCGAATTTGTTGAACTGTGCTTGCTTCAAAAAAATTTCCCCTAAAATGACCTAAAGTTGTTCGACCATAACGAAATATCAATAACGATGGGTCTATCCAGAACCATTTTTCAGTACTAGCAACTAAAAAGCTACACAACCTACAGAAATGGTGAGGAGGATAACAGTATGACCAAGAGGTAGAAGTAAACCTAGAGATAGTAGACCGGAAAGTAAAATGCAGAAACAGAAAAGAATGAAGGAAGCCAGGGTCAACAAAAAAACTATAACAAAAAGAAAAAGGGGAGTAATCCACCCGGTAAAGGGATTTGGTAGACAAACAAGTCATAATCCAAGGGATTGAACAACATAATGATGAAAAAATTATGGTCATTAATGGGTTAAATGTAAATACTAAAACTATTTAAAAAGTTCCAGTCTAATTTGGGTCGACATCTGATGATTAAATTATTACTCACCTGCATCCTCAACTTTTTTTAAAGCTTGTTTCAATGTATCGTTTAAACTACTAGTGATATGCCTTTCTATATTATCTAATTTGTTTTTTCCTTCTTCGGCAGCTGTTTTGAGAAGATTTAAATTCAATTTTCCCAATAAATCAATGGCCGGTGTTACATCGGGAAGCTAAAAAATAAATTTTATTTCAAATTTTAAGGAAATGTGAAACAAAAGAGAATTTTTAGATTTTTTACTCACCTTTGGAAAATATCTGTCAAGATGCTGCATGTAAAACATAAATTCATTTAAAACTTGTGATTTTTTTTGAAGAAAAAAATTTCTTTATGGGAGCTACCACGATTCAATTTACAACTAGAAGTGTTAGGGTTGAATGAGGTCTTCGAAATGTTTGTTATGGGGTTTCAATGTATAAATATAACTTACCCTATTGAAATCGATTAATTTAATGTTTTTTAAAATGAAACAACGAAATTTGAAACTCCACAATTCCCAGACGATGAATACTCGGAAATATATTAGAGTTAGTACACTTGGTGTTTGATTTTGCCACAATCCCACAAAGAAAACGTTAATCTACTTTCGATATCAAAATTCTGTTGTTTTTAAAACACAGTTTTAATGAACTATTTTGAAGTGGTGAAACGAGAACGTACCAAAGTTTAGAAAATTTCAAAAATGACAAGGATTAAAGCAACTTACCCTGTTGAAATCGATATTGGTTTGAAGATTCGAAATTTCTTTTTGAATTTTAACGCACGATTCCAAGTTGCAACTGTTTAACGCGTTGAGTAAATCACGCTTTACTTTCCTCATTGCTAAAAAATATAAATAAATATATAATTCAACATTTTGAAAAATAAGGCACTAAGATATAGAAAAAAAATCAAAATATATCAAGAATCCATGTCAAAAAATTATGAAATGCAAGATTCAATGTACTATAAGTGTAAGAAAAAATTTTGGAGACTTTCTATAATAGAACATAATGAACCAAATGTTTACAATTTACGTATAGATCAACAAACATATATACAAATCCCAATAATAATGAACCAAATGTTTAAAATTTACTTCGATTAGCATCAAATTATCATATGAAACACTTTTTGTCATTTGGTTACTTACTTTATCATCGATAATTTTTATTTCAAACTGAAAAAATGCTAATAATTACTAATTTATTTTTACAAAAAAATTAAATATATGTCATGAGCTCCCCAATTCACAAAAATTCGTGAAAAAGATACGAGGTGTTGATTTTTCAAATTTTTCGAAAAAGTAACTTTTTCTTTCAGCCAAAGCCCCACAAAACCTTCCAATTTCAACTTACCGTCATTCAATTGCGACGCCATAGTTCTGAGATTATTCGTATACCGTTTTAATTCACCCAATTGCTCAGTTATTTTAGGTATAGCTTCAACGAAATTGTACAGATCCATCATAGCGGTAGCATTGCTCCATATATTCAATTGTTGCATCACGTGTATGCCAGATTCTAAAACAACATCAAAATATTCATTTTTTGAACACCTCGATACATAACAGTGCCTGAAAATACCGATTCCAAAACATTTTATACAACATATTTGACAATATTATTTTTATTTTTGAATAAACCTCGTATACAGCAAAAAAATTGATACTTGGATTGAAAATTTACTTGAAAAAATGGTCGATATTCATTCGGGAAACTCCAATGAGTCCTTTCTTAACCTTCAAACTGCTAGTTTAAAAAAAAAGGTTTATAATGAAACAAAAACCAACTCTACCACTTCATTGGTTTCCTTACAAGTCCCCAGGAAGCCCCTGATAAGGTCACGAAGAAGAGTGAGGATTCAAATCTACTTTATGTGCTTCTAAAAAGCATCTTCCGTCATCATCTCTAAGCTGTCCAAGTTTCTGGTCAACTCTGGATCCCCTACAAGTCAGATTGTGCCTACGAACCAAGTTTTCGTGAAGCTGCCTTAACTAATTCAGCAACGTGACTATACCAGGACAAATTTGCTCCTAACCGCAACAAACAACGAGCAAAATTGCGGTGATCATGATATTTTATGTCCAGACAGCTTGTAAAACCAGCAGACTGCCTTAGATTTATCGAGTTTATTGGGGCTTTTGAATCGAATAACGATACCACTGTGGTAGCTATAGATCCGATTAGCAATTTTGTGAAGATGCATCCCTGTGGAACACCAACGTTGATCTCAAACCTTTCTGGATAGATCAGTCGGAAAGCTACTGAGCCAGTCGATAAGTGAGGTCGACGAACCGTACGATCTTAATTCATTTAGAAGATTGGCAAGCCAAAATCGCGTCAAAAGCCTTCGATATATCCAATGCGATGACTCGGGATTCCCCTAAAGGTTCAGTCCATGCGCTGATGACATAGACCAGGAGGTCTGGTGGATCATGAGTCTTCTCCAGTCAAGAAACTTGAACTACTTAAAACTAGCACATATACTTGTAATTCATTGAAATTCTAGACAAATGCTACATGAAAATCACTTACTTTCAACGGTATCTTTAAAAATTTTGGCAAATTCATCATAATTATCAGTCAGTAGAACCTTGGCTTGACCTTTAGCACTGTCAAGATAGGAAATTGAGTCGTTATACGCATTCCTAAGACTAGTTGGAAGCTCGTTGGTACCATCTTGAATTTGTTGATTACTCGCGAAAGCACAAACCACACAAAACCTGGAAAACAAAAGTTTATACTATATAAAATAATGGAAACCATCATCGCGAACATCGATTAAATACTTCCAAGACGAAATTACATTTAATATGATTCAAACTTACAGGAGGGCCGTCCCCAAAGCTATCAATAGAGCTCCTTGTAGAACTTTTTTGCACAGATCTCTTCTTTTATCACAGGGTTGTGTCCTGGCGCCGCAGTTTCCGCAACACCGACAACAACAGAAGAATAAACCAACAATTGGTACCAGTAGAGTGATTAGTACCAATATCAGTAGAACCAGAAGTAATGGCCAATAATACTTAAGTATATCCCCGATGGTAACCCCTTCGTTCAAATAAGGGTAGTAATAAGTATTGTATTGTTTCCATACCAACAAATCTGAAAATGAGACACTTATTTTACCTCTAAGTTGAAATTTCTGGAACCGTTTACTCCAACACTCACAATTACACTTTCTGTCGGGTGGTAAACAGCAGACATATGATTAAGTATATTAAAAAATGTGGTGAACCGAACTGCTTATGAAGCTCTACTGGTCATGTAAATACGAAATTTTATTATTTTTCTAACCTAACCTAACATAACCACCTCTAAATACAACAAAGACAGCCAAAAGATTCTAAAGAATGTAGTTGCATTCATTCAACAATTCGCGTCGAAAGACGTTAAAAATTTAGTTCATGTTAACAGTGTGGCAGTACAAGACACCGACTCCCGAAATTCGCGAAAATACCGAGACGTTTAAAAGAATCATCATATTTATTAGTCACAAATAAACGCCGAAACAACAACAATCAAGACATATATTTAATGACGTAAATTAGCACCAGATGGCGTACGTATTATTTATCAGTTCCCAATATCCCAATGAGAATCTACTAGATTAGTTAGCCTTGTTGCAATATTCGTAATAAAAAAAAATAATTAATATCAGTTGATTGTAATAACAGTTTAAGTTTGATTAAAAAAATAATAAATGGTGTGTGAAATAATGAAATAGCATTAGCGCCACCTGTCGTACAATAGAACAAGTTAAACATCAACAACTGTCAATGAATTGAATTGAAAAAAAAAACAATCAACGGAACAACTGAAAAGCAAATTATTTTGAGACTTGATATACGTATAAAAAAACACGTTTGCGAATTTGCGAATGTTTGCGAATATATCCCGCGATAACAAAATAATATCCTTATTTTTATCAACTTCCTTGATATATAAGAATTCGATATAGAAAAGAATTGATATTACTCAAAACAAAATTTACTGATAAATCGAATAGTTTACATTTTCTAATATAAATACATGAACATTGTTTTTATTTCAAGAATTGCTTTCTATTTAAACGCATTCATTCATATATGTGAGTAAACACACTTTATCGGTTTCAATAATAAATAATATACAGGGTGGCGCAATACAACGTGCATATTGCATTATCTTTGCCTCTATATTTTCGATACATCAAAAAGTTTTCATATGAAATAATAAATTCGCCAATAATCATGCGAAATTGTACATTTTCCTTACTTTTGAATTTAGTTTTTATTTATATTTAAATAGTCATACCTATCATTAAATATTTTTTTTTATTTTATAGATAATGAAAAACAACCGACAAGGTATTGAATTTAAAATGATAAAATATTCATTTGAATCGATGTATTGAAAGCCATCTATTCAAATAAAACGAATTTTGAACTAACGTTTGATTATAACTTCAAGTATCGATATCTCGAAAACGAAGCGAGATATCGAAAAATTTCGTTCTTCATTTTCGACTTAAAAAATGTCAAAAATCCTACGATTTTTGAAATTTTTACACTCAAAGTGCACCACAACGAGTTTAGGTTAGGTTAAGTTGATAAATACAAATAATAAATTTTCCCAACTTTAAGTATCGATATCTCGAAAACGAAGCGAGATATCGAAAAATTTCATTCTCCATTTTCGATTTATTTTGGCCCAATTAAGCCTAAATCCGCACCACAAAAATCGTACTCTCCCCCATTGGGGATCAATTTGAACTTCTAATTTCGAATATCGAATTTTGCAATTTCTTTAAATACATTCATTCTGTCGCTGCAATTGTTTGTCATAAAGTGAATTCGTTCCGTTTATTAATTAGAAATAAGCTGAAACTATAGTAACACTTTACGGTTTATTAGTTTTGCGGCCAATATAACAATAAATAATATTGAATAACAAAATTAATAAAAAAAAACTTATAGCGTGAAAAGACTTTCGATCGAAGCTAAATGAGTTTTTTTTCGTGAAATTGTCTCTTACCTTGCATCAAAACGTCTGCAGGTAAAATCAAATTGATGAACTGCCTGGTGACGTTGTACAATCCCGCCATTCCTTTCGTCTGAAACGTAACCCGACCGGAAGAATATTTTTGAGTATCGACGTAATCAGTATAAGTCGGTAGAACTCTTTTGAGATCGTCCAAAACTACTTTCATGTTGTTTTTGATTTTGTCCAAGCTATTCGAAAATCCTCCGCTACCATTCGATACACCGATCGCCAAAAATAACACGGACAACGTCAAAAATAAACTAACGATATTCGTTGAGGTTCTGCTCGTATCTGTCATGGTATATTTGAGTTTTTGACGCGCCATTACTGCGAGAATGCAAAATTAAATGTCGGTTATCGATTGGCATCTATCGGGATCGTGTCATTTTGGTTTTTAAATCAAAATGGCGGAGGGCAAAGTTAGAGTTTCAATACTAATCCTTTGGCAGCACCTGCAACAAAAATATTTTTAACACGACTCCGCGTAAACAATAACTTTTAACGGCTGTCATTCAAAGTGACATTTTAATGACAGTTCTGCAGTGGTAAGATCGTTGTACCACAGAAAAACGAAGTTAATATTAATTTGTTTTGATTAAACTTTATGGTAAACAAAGCTGTCAATCAAAGTGACATTTTAATGACAGTTGTGCAGTAGTAAGATCCTTGTACCACAGAAAAACGAAGTTAATATTAATTTGTTTTGATTAAACTTTATGGTAAACAATGCTGTCATTCAAAGTGACATTTTAATGACATTTGTGCAGTAGTAAGATCCTTGTACCACAGAAAAACGAAGTTAATATTAATTTGTTTTGATTAAACTTTATGGTAAACAATGCTGTCATTCAAAGTGACATTTTAATGACAGTTGTGCAGTAGTAAGATCCTTGTACCACAGAAAAACGAAGTTAATATTAATTTGTTTTGATTAAACTTTATGGTAAACAATGCTGTCATTCAAAGTGACATTTTAATGACAGTTGTGCAGTAGTAAGATCCTTGTACCACAGAAAAACGAAGTTAATATTAATTTGTTTTGATTAAACTTTATGGTAAACAATGCTGTCATTCAAAGTGACATTTTAATGACAGTTGTGCAGTGGTAAGATCGTTGTACCACAGAAAAACGAAGTTACTATTAATTTGTTTTGATTAAACTTTATGGTAAACAATGCTGTCATTCAAAGTGACATTTTAATGACAGTTGTGCAGTAGTAAGATCCTTGTACCACAGAAAAACGAAGTTAATATTAATTTGTTTTGATTAAACTTTATGGTAAACAATGCTGTCATTCAAAGTGACATTTTAATGACAGTTGTGCAGTAGTAAGATCCTTGTACCACAGAAAAACGAAGTTAATATTAATTTGTTTTGATTAAACTTTATGGTAAACAATGCTGTCATTCAAAGTGACATTTTAATGACAGTTGTGCAGTAGTAAGATCCTTGTACCACAGAAAAACGAAGTTAATATTAATTTGTTTTGATTAAACTTTATGGTAAACAATGCTGTCATTCAAAGTGACATTTTAATGACAGTTGTGCAGTAGTAAGATCCTTGTACCACAGAAAAACGAAGTTAATATTAATTTGTTTTGATTAAACTTTATGGTAAACAATGCTGTCATTCAAAGTGACATTTTAATGACAGTTGTGCAGTGGTAAGATCGTTGTACCACAGAAAAACGAAGTTACTATTAATTTGTTTTGATTAAACTTTATGGTAAACAATGCTGTCATTCAAAGTGACATTTTAATGACAGTTGTGCAGTAGTAAGATCCTTGTACCACAGAAAAACGAAGTTAATATTAATTTGTTTTGATTAAACTTTATGGTAAACAATGCTGTCATTCAAAGTGACATTTTAATGACAGTTGTGCAGTAGTAAGATCCTTGTACCACAGAAAAACGAAGTTAATATTAATTTGTTTTGATTAAACTTTATGGTAAACAATGCTGTCATTCAAAGTGACATTTTAATGACAGTTCTGCAGTGGTAAGATCGTTGTACCACAGAAAAACGAAGTTACTATTAATTTGTTTTGATTAAACTTTATGGTAAACAATGCTGTCATTCAAAGTGACATTTTAATGACAGTTGTGCAGTAGTAAGATCGTTGTACCACAGAAAAACGAAGTTAATATTAATTTGTTTTGATTAAACTTTATGGTAAACAAAGCTGTCAATCAAAGTGACATTTTAATGACAGTTGTGCAGTGGTAAGGTCGTTGTACCACAGAAAAACGAAGTTACTATTAATTTGTTTTGATTAAACTCTATGGTGGAGTCAGTACAGTTTCGTAAATAAATTGGTAACGCCATCTCTATATCAGACTTCTAGAACTAACTTCTTGAAGTTAAAATCATATGGATTTAATACTTGTAGCGCCGTCTACCTAACATCCATCAACTCTCGATTCTATATTATCATCAAAAACGGTTCACAAACATAAAAATATAAGTAAAACAACTATAAATATATATAAAAGTTTAATTTGAAATTATTATAAGCAAAATTGTCGTCCCTGTATATTAAAATGGTTCTCAAAATGGTGAAACTTCCAGAAACTTGAAAATTGTAGTTTACAGAATGTTCCAGAAGCGCCATGACATTTATACTCAACCCCCTCACAACGCACTTCCTTTCGAAAGGTCATGAACTCATTTCGCCATGTTGATAACAGTCAAACCGCAGACACGATTTAAAATACAGTTCTTGAAATTCATCATTAACTGTATAAGTATTATTTCTAAATGATAATTTAATGTACACTGTAATCTACATCAAGATAATAACACCATATTCCGTTTTAGTCGATTTATGGATTTCTCGTAATGAGTTATACGAGGGGCACGCTATATATATTTGACATGAACTTTTATAACCGAAGTTTTCACAACTAATCTCTCAAAAAATTGACAAAATAGACTTCGTATTCGAGTCAAAGGTTAACCAGAAATCACGTATGTCCAAATCAGGCGAATAGGGTAGATATTACGTAAATTTCGTGTGAAAATTTTGTTACCAATGGGTGATTCATGCAAATTGTCACCACCTCGTATAATGAGACGAGTGGAATAAAGGAAAAGACACAAATTTTTAACGGTCGTTGTCACTCAATATAGTTATGGCTCATAATTGATTATAATTAGTGTTAATGTAGACATAGAACAGCTGCAGACGTACATATGTGATGAAACATTAAAAAAAATTCAAAGAATGCATCTTGGAACGTTTGAATATAAATATATGAAAATATATAATAAATCTAAAGATCATTCAAAAAGATTGTTAGGTTATAATACGTAAGTTAGTTAGTTTCCGCCATTTTTTCACGTCATCTGTCAAAATTTTTCGATATTCCTTGATTTTTCGCATACCTTCACGATAAATGCGTATTTTCAAACATTTTTTTTATACGAGCGGTTCGAAAAAGTTTCTCGAGGGAAAAGTTATTAAACGCAGAAAATTGAAGAAAATTCGATTTCTTGGAAAACTATACAGTTGATCCGGAAACAAACATGATTTTTGGATTTTTTGGAAAAAATTACATAATATTCCATGGTTTGTATCAATATGTATTTTTAATATAATTGTCAAAAAATTTCAGAAAAAATTTGACATGCTCGTATAAAAAATTCAATATTTCGAGAGCCATTCGAGATATCGATTTATTTTTGACATGTATCAATTGAGAAAACGTGTGTCTAAGTGACTGTTCATATTAGATTCCTTAGGTTCCATATTTGTAAGAAATATACAGGGTGAAAGTTGGATTATTTTTTTACGACAAATATCACTATAATAATTTATAATATCTACAGTTGTGGCATGGCAACGTTGTAACACAGAATAATTGAATAAGGAACGTCGATACTATCATAGAAAAAAAATGTTTTTTGTAAAAGATAAAAATTACAAACGAAAATCTTGGTTTTTTGAATTTTTCGCTTAAATTTTGAGGTTATGTGAAAAAATTGTGAATACAAAAGTTGTAGATCTTTTTATTATCTACAACTTTGCAATTTAACTTTTTTCCATAGGACTCATAGTTTTGCCAGAATTCGAGATAAACCGTTTTTTACCCTTACAAACTTAATCCCCTTCCCTTTCCGACCTCAAACGGCCCGTAAATTATTTTTATTTTTATTACATTCTTCTTCTTTTCCAATGGGTTTTATTCTTCTTTTATTTACATAATTTTTAAAGGCTTCTACCCTTGGATTCCTTCTGTTGCTTATTTGTAAGCCGAAAGATTTTCTACGGCAATAAAACATATTATTTTTCGAGTTATTAACAATTATTTCAATCGTCTATGTTAAAAACTATGTAGACAACCTGTATAATATCATTAACATAAATTCCGAACAGGAAATATTGCGAACCTGCCACCGCACCACGTCTACATGTTGGTTTTTATTATCGTCCATGAAACTGATGACTCATCTTGCTCTTTTGTACAATTTCGATATCGTAATTCTAAGAAATATTCATTTATAATGTTTCTCATAAATTAATAACCCTCGAGAAAGTAACAAATATATTAAGATCGAACAAACATTTGTCTGGTGCTGGTTGAATGATTAATGAAGTACAGTTAGTTTTTGAGTGCACTTCAAACTGTAGTTTGTTACAGGAAAGTAGGTTGATTCCGAACGTTAGGTATTTTACAATATACGCGATGTCTCAACGAAACAGTAGTAAATTATCGTTTCGTTGAAATCCACACAATGACAATCTATTTTCAGACTTTCCAGAGAACATCTGAGGTTAATAAATAGTTTTTTGACGTACAACAAAACGTCATTAAGCGCCATCTTATAAACGTTCGAAATTGCGTCGTTGTTTTCAAGCATTTTGATTATTCACTGTATAGTTATAGCTGTCGCCAGTGATTATAATTAATTAATCATATTAATGGTTATCAGTTTTTGATTGCATGTTATTTCAACGTATTCGACTACCCTGTTTACTATTCTCTCAAATTACTAGGACCGTTCCCACAAAAGGCACGTGACGGGAGTGTCAATAACCACCTAAGGTAGTTCAACGGTCGAATGTACCTACTGCTTGAAAGAATGATACATTTTTTATGACTGTTTTGACGGCGTTAGTGAACTTTCATCGTCTCACTGTATAATCAAAGTAAAAATGAAATTATTCAGCGTATTTTCAATATTATATACAATTCATCTTAATCGACTGTTCGATTCCCTCCTTTTTTTTTAATCGCACCATTTTGAACACCCGACGGTTGCGATGTTGCCATGTTTATAATGCCTTTTCACCAATTTGGTTATAGTTTCAACAAGATAGAAACAAAAACTGTAAATTTGTTATTGAAAATAATAAAATTTAATAAATAAATCGATTCAGGTAATTTATCTAATGTGAATTTTATAGAAAAACTTACGCAAGAAATTAGAACTTAGATTTCATTCGAAAGTGTCGTGGGGAGATTTTGTACACTCGTGAGCAAAAAAATATTAAAGCTAATGATTTAGCTCCAAAATTATATAAACTATTGTAATGTTCTTGCTCTCACAGCCTAACAATACGTTTTGATCGGTAACCACCCTTTTTATACTAAGTAGGGGCGACTTGAGTCGATTTTTGTATCTGATAACAGTTAATTAATGATTTTTTAGATTCTTATAAATCACCCGGTTGCCTGCCATAAAAAAATCATTGTTTCCATTCCCATTCATCTTTTTTTTTCCTAAGAATTTGGGTGCTGCCGGCCACAGAAAAACCTCATGTACTAAAAGTTTTTCCTGACAATTTTTTTAACAGTGTAACTATTCTAATTTATTGTATGCGCCATATAAGGTTCTATTTTAAAAATAAAATCGGAACGAAACTTTGTTTAAATACATAGTTGCGAAACGTCATAAAAAAGGTCAAAACCATCTAATTTCGTTAATGAAAATCTCATTCATTAGAATTTCAACAAAGGCAGATCATTCTTTTGTAACTCGGAATGACAACAATTTGATTTGAATCGGTGATTTCCTGTGTTTTATAGGGACAATGTTACAACGTTACGAAACCCTAGGTCGAACCAAGGCTGTTTAGTAAAAATTTTCGATTATTATCACAGCAAATTTATTGCTTAATGTTTACAAAGGTTCAAGTTTTCGCAGTAGACATATTGATGTTTTTTTTTATGGGAAAATACTTCGTTTTGGTGTCAAATGTTTTACTGTGTCGCCTATATACAATTCAATTCGTGTTTAATTCAAGGTTATAATGAAATAACATTATTAATAACTATAAAAAATAATTTTTCTAATTGAATTCTGATAACTACTACATAATAAGTTTTTATATTGATTGAAATTTGATGATTCCAATAAAAATCATATATTCAATAGTGAAATATGATTACTTCCAATTTAAATGAATTGATAATATCCTATCGTCGACTAACGATATACAGAGGGGAGAAATTATTGCTACAATTGAACAAGGAATGACCTAATAAAACATAGTAAGCGTTTTATGGTATGTAAAATAACAATGAACAACACAACCATTTGCTGTGCAAATTACCTACAAGAAACCCTCTTATATTTTCCCTTCCAAAGCTATAACGATAATTTCTATAAGCCACAGGTGTAAGGGTTTCAAAACATTAAAAAAACACTTAAATATTGTAGAGCAGAAAATGCAGTTAAAGTAGGTCCTATAAACCAAATGACTTGACTAGATTATATCTAGCTATAATTAGACCAGGATCAAATCCCGTTAAACTATCGATTTTAATCATTTATAAAATGAAATAATTAACCACTTGATTAAGAAAATGTTTCCGTAAATACAATAAAATCCACCTACATATAGATGCTTTAAAATAGAATCCAAAATTTCTTAATATGTCTCCCACACAAATATTCAACGTATGGGGTCACTTTAAAATTAATCTTTAAAAGATCTAGATTAATAATGTAGTCTCATTTTGCTTCACAAGAGATATAAAAGATGAATAATCAAAATACTTACCCTTTGATATAAAAGAAACATAACACTTTTTAAAAAATCCTGTGACATAAATAGCGCATTAACACAGTTTAATGACTTGAATAACAATTATTAACGTAAAAAACAGATATTGCAAGTTTTTATTACATTCAGGTGGATATTGTTTGTTTTAAGAGAATAATAAGTTACCGTACACCTCACCACACAACAATTCTCATAAAACTAAAGAGTCAAAGAACAAGAGCAACCCGAAAATCTGAGAAAAACAAGAAGTTTGTTTGTTATGGTTAGTACGGAATCGTCCGGAACTAACGGAAACTACAATTGCCCAAATAATACTAGTGCATGTAAATGTTAATTAAAACATCAACGGTTGGGTATGTTCTACTTTTATAACTAATACCGAACTGCAAGACAGAAATCAGAGTAGTGTCCTGAATAAACGTCAAACCTATAGATTATGCGCATTAGAGAACGCTTTTAGTTTGAATACATAGGCGGTACATAAACAGTAAAATAGGTATATGTAGGGATCCATATATACAATCCATTATAATTGTAAGATATTGTAATTATGTCTACAAATTTTCCTTAGCGTAGTGGAAAATATTATTTTGTAAATAAATGTTATTCATTAATTGCGTTCTTTTATGTTCGTTATGACGGGTGCGTTATTTTGTGTCAATTTGGTTACATACGTATGTATAGTTACGTATATTTTCAATTACAATTACATATAAGAGATATTCCATATATATATCCATATATATATTACATATATATCCATATATGTAATACTTCTATATGGACAGTTCCTATAAGTGGAAGGTGTTTCGACCAAGTGAAACAAAGTGTATCGTTCTTTCTCTCTCATCCGAGCGCTTCAGTTAGTTACGCTCATATTTTGCGCGCTTGAAACATGCGCAGTATAGATAAAGTGTCCCAAACGAGAAAAAATGAATATTGTCGGTACCGTAACGTTTTTTCCCATACCAACTGTCCATAAAGGAGTATTAAATATATTAGATAATCTATGTTGTAGTTCTGCCTCGTACCATCGAGGGCACTGACATCGAAAATCCGCCATGCTGTTTCCACTGAATAACATCTAAGTTTGAATTTCTTCTTGGGGTTAAGTTCTGTGGTATCATGTGCCAACCAGGTTGTTTCGTAAATTCGATTCTATGGTCGTCAGAGTATAATGACAATATAATAATAAAACTAACAGTGGAATTATTTTATTTAAAAATACAATGGATATAAAAGTTACAATCATATTTACAGTTTTAACAAATACTTAAAAGCTATATCAACAAACATATTACCAAAAGTTAGCATGTGTTTATCGAAATTGTACATAAATAATAGTTTTATCTACCTTTTTACCAACAAATAGTAGACGAAAATCATTACAATTCTGTTAGAAATCATTGAAACTATTTAAATCGACGTATTTATTCCGAATAGGACTCAACTTGGAAGATTAACACAAAATATCATATAGAAAAACGTAACATTAATGAGTATCTCACTGATAAGCTGTTTGAGCTAATTTTGGTCCAGTTAAATATGTTTCGACAATATCCACTTTCATTTTAGAAGAATTTGTTAAAGTTGGTTGTAAACGTAATAGGGGATTAGAAATGTTTGTATTAATAGTGAAAATACATGGAAAATCAACACAAAAGTAAGAAATACATAGAGAAAGAGCCTTTCAATAGGGAGAACAAACAGTATAAACTGTAAATAGTGCGAACGAATACAAATAATTAATGATAGAAGATGCTATAAGAAGTTTATTATATCAAGATTTATTATTTAGTTTTTCAGTGTGAAGATATTTCAGTTTTTGAAAGTATTTTTAATACTGTGACAAACACACGCCGTGTGGGGTTAAGGCGAATAAACGTAAGTTATTTTTTTCAAAATTATATTAGGAGCAAAAGCGTCTTTAAATTTTTTTTAATACAAATAATTTCGTAAAAAATAGAAAACAGCAAATATAAAAATAAAGAAAAACTCTGTTAATAAGTATTAATGTATATACATACATATACATATTAATAAATTAAAATAAAACAAACTTAACATGTATTGCAAACATGCAACGTTTTGGTTTACTTAATGATTTTGAAAAAAAAAATATTTATGGGGTTAATAAGAGCTTGTCCTATTAAATAATATACAATAAAATGTGAAAAGGAAACTCATAATATCCACATTATAATAATTCAAAAGTAGAATTGTCAGGAAAGGAACATTAAACCTTCCGAATAAATAATACATGAAAGTCAGTTGAAAAAATTCTGTGTCTGAAATAACGTTAACTGCTTAGTAATAATTGTCAGGGGAAAATTGCTGTTACTCCATGAAAATGCAAATGACACTTTCCAAATTTTATCACTTACAGTTAAATTTAGAAATATACTGAATTTAAATGGTATTTTGAGTTGGATCGAAACTTCTGGACACTTTTAAGTGGAAACCATTTGAGAAAAGGTTGATGTTTAAGGGTTGATGTTGAGGATTTAAGGATTATGATGTTGAGATACAAATTTTTTATGATTGTTTATTGTTAAATTGAAAATAGAAACTAAAGGGTATGAAATTTTTCAAATTTTCAGAATTCAGTTTCAGAATTTTGAAAATCGAATTTAAAGAAGGATAAGAATCTTAAAAAAACAAGTTTTTTTAGTAATTTTTGTGACTAAATTGAAAATTTTTAATATTTCTTTCCACCAAATGTAACCGAAACAAAATTCCAAAATATACAAACTGTTTTATTGCTGCAGAACATTTTAAACAAACCAAACATTCCGTAAAAACCAGAAGGATGAAGCAAATGGTTTAGAAGAATTCAAAAAAATAATAATTTACCCTTTATTTTGATGTTATTCCACTTTTGTCGATACTTAAATGGCAACTAGTTGAAATCAAATCAAACATTTTTCATTATTCTTCATTTAAAAACAATAATTTCCTAAATCTTTCATTATTGTTTGAAATTTCCTTCTACTTTTCCGGAATGTATGTACAAAATGATAAAAATAAAACAAAGTAATACCATTCAATCAATTTTTTGGTTCAAATTATTTTTATTACTCATATTTCCCATCAAGAAATTTTATTTCCGCCAAGCGCTGTTACCCTGCTGCGACTTCCCCAACGTAGGGAACTGATTTTCTAATATATGGTTGTTATAATGTTCGCTCAATTCCTTCTTAAAGATAATTTGTTTGCAGTTTTCGCACACCACTAAATTTTTCTTATTTTTACCGTCATACACCCTATAGAGTTCCTGTTGTTTTTCTAAATCCGGTAAAAGAACTAACAATTCAGGAAATACTTCATCGAACTTATCACCAAGAATTTCTCTGCAATGTTCGTAGTACTTGTTAGTTGGATAAGCACCGTTTCGAAACAAATCCGAATAAGTTTTGAATTCCTTGATGGCATCGTTGTCCAATAAAACCATAAACCGCTTGATTAAATCTTGATTCCTCGATTGGAAATTTGTAGGCTGGTGATAATTGTTTACAGGCATTATTGAGTAACTTTGACCACTGCTCGAGGTGAAAGTAAAATCGCTAGCACCCAGAACGGGGAACGAAGCCGGATTTAAACCCGGGGGAGGTTTTAAGGAGAAACCAGGAGGTGGTTTCGTTTCGCCTAAACAAGGAAAATCATTGGTGATCACAGGTTCCGTTGGACTATTCAATTTACCAATTTTCAGTTCTGATCGTTTCTTAACTTGACCGTTCATAGTAATGGAGTCGTTTGGTTGGTTATTGTTATTAGGTTCATGGTTTTTCGCAGAGTTATCAGTTTCAGTTAACTTACCTTTCTTCTTTTTGCTTTTATTTTTCGAATCGCCGTTATCGTTCAATTTAAGATCGTTTAATTTGGTTTCAACGTTGTTTTTTTGTTTCGAATTGGTCGGTTTACCAATGTCATTTTTCTTATTGCTACTATCACTACCATGTCTCGAACTATCGATACTACCGTTAGTCTTCGCGTTATTACTATAATTAGAATTATTCTTATAATTTGAACTATTTATATCGTTGAGGTTAACCCAATTGTTAGATACAGGCACGGATACCGAGCTCTTTTTCTTAGCTAGAGTAGGAAATTGTTCTAAAGAAGTAGGGGGCAATTGGGGCGCCGGTGCTACTTTATCAGCCCTCGGTTCTTTCTTCTTTTTTGCCGGTACCCATTTAGGTTGAACAGCAGTAATGGCTACCAAAGCCGGAAATGCCTCTGAAGGTCTTGATTGACTACTCGATGAGACGCTAGCGGTTATGTGAGTTGTTATGTTGCTATTAGGCCTATGATTTACTTGAATTGACAACGTATTTGAATCTTCTGAATTACTAGAAATAAAAAAAAAAAACATAATTTATTATCTTTTTATATAAAACAAATCTAGTATTGGAAAATACTTCACAAGAAGGCGAATTGTCTTACCGAAACTGTAGATTTTTCTCTAAATAACAAATTTTGATTCATAATTTGATTTTGATTTGATTACATTCTGATAAAATGGAGTAAAAATCATGTTTAGTAATTTTTTTTGCAATACTACATAGCAAAAATAAAAACTAAAACTACTGCTTTCCTCAGATGAAAATCAGCTACCTAATAGTGAAACATTTCAAACAAAAATACTTTTATGATAAAATACTCACCTAACACTTACTCTAGCCGTACCACTACCACTTGAACTAGGTCCTCCTAGAGCCGGAAAATTCTCCAACGTTTTTTCTAATCGTTTTTGACCACCAGACACTCTAGTAATAGTCACTTCTGGTACTTTACTGCTTCTCGCAGAAGAATTAGTGGTAATCGTAACAGCTGATGAAGGTTTTGTATTACTGGAACCGCTACTACCTATAAAAGTATTTTCCTCAAAATTAAATAATTAGAGACCAATCTCAGTTCAATGAGTTGATACACTTACCCCCTAGTGATGGAAAATCGTCACTACTGAAATTAGAATTCAACTTAGATGTGAAATTTACAGATGCAGGTCTAGTGTGTACAGTTATATTACTAGATGCGCCACCCAATGCGGGAAAATCTTGAGGAGTAAGAGGATTGAAAAAAATACGTCCTCTGCTTTCCTCCACACCTCCACCAGGTCCACCTGGTTCCATGTGGTAAGAACTACTAGATGTTTCTTCTTCTACCCTAAAAACAAATCGTGATAAAATTATATAAAGAGAAAGATCAAATAGAATAAAAAAAATAAAATGCCATTTCTTAGGGAAAGGGATTTATAAAAAGTAGCAAGGAAGAAAATATCTCCAACAATCTGACAACTAGAAGATTAAATTAATTAATTATTGAATATAAATTTTGATTTTATGTCTTACCTATCTCTCCGTTCGTTGTATCTACGGTTTCTAGTATCATTACCTTGTCTTGTTCTAGGTGCCAATGTAAATTCTAATTCCAAAGTTCTGGCTTGTTTAGCACCCGACTTGCTCATAAATCTACTATGTAAAGTAGCTTTGTGTGCTGAAATTATGATTTTTTAAACATAATCCTTTATTAACATATGCATATGTGTTTTCTCACCTTTACAATCAATGTCAGTTCGAAAAACTGAAGTCAACGGCATCCCCTTGCATTCTCCTTCCTCACACAAATAATGTTCATCGCGAAAATGCTTCACTAAATCATCCAAATTATTATAAAACTGATGTTTGCCATCTGCATCACAGAAATGACAGAAAAGATGATTTCGTCTGAGGTGTCTAAATAATTCTTCGTTGTCCATAAATCTTTCATCACAAAACTCACATAACGGATGTCCCCTGAACAATTAGATAATAAAGTTAAACAAGTCCTTTGATAAAACATTTTTTTTCAGGTACCTGTGTGATGTATTATCAGGATCACCTTTCCTCCTATGTAACCCTAACTCTTGTCTGTTATAACAACGTTTTTCAAAACTGAATATCTTGAGATTTTCAGTACATATGTCACAGTAAAATAATTCGTGCTCCCTCCGCATGTGGTCTTTAAGCTGTTGAAACGTTTTGAAAGGCCATTTCCTTTCATTGTCTTCGCATATCGAACAACGGTGCTCTAGCAGTTTATAATAAGCCTTTTGAATATCCGAAGTACAAAAGATGATGCCAGCTCTACGATCTTGTAGGTTCGATCGCTCAAACTTTGGTAACAACACTGAGAATGCTTCGATTGTTTTTGTAAATAATACCTGCAATATTAAAATAAAACTATTCTATAATAGTAGAAAATTGTGTGTCCTTTCTTCTATGATCTAAGTTGTCCAAGTTTCTGGTCAACTCTGGATCGCCTATAAGTCAAATTCCTCTCTTCTGTATTGGGACTTGTAGAGGATTATAAGCTGTCGCAGAGTATACAGCTTTTTGGTATTAAAGAGGGCTCGCAAGTTTTCGTGAAGATGCCATAGCTAATTCAGCAACGTGACTATACCAGGACATATTGCTCCTAACCTCAACACCCAATAAGCAAAATTGTGATGATCATGATATTTTATGTCCAGACCAGATCAAATCCTGAGCCGCAGTACCGGCCTCCTTTGTAAAAACAGCAGACTGCATTAAACTCAATCAGATTGCTTCCACCCCACTCTAGAATTTTTTCAATTTTTATTTGTTTCTGGTTTTTTTTTATATTCAAAGCTAATTTGGCATTTTATTACTTAAAACCCCCGATTTCAAGCATATTTTGGAGTAAATTGTACACTCCAAAAGCTTGACTCTCCTCATAGCAGCTATCTTTCTTAGAGATCCATGTCATGGGATTATACAACTTGAATATTTTTTTTCAATTCAACAAATTAAGTAAATGATTGGTAATGTATTCTAGCCAATTATGAAACAATAATACTCTTATTACATAACAATTATATATTCTAAAAACATATTTAAAATGTTGACTGCAAGGCAATTTTCACAATTTTATTTAATCACATGGAATTATTAAAAATACTGATTTAAATACAATGTTGTTACTAGAAAGTATAGAAAATGTAGCATTTTATTTTTTTGTTGAATTATACAAAAAAAAATACCTAGTTGGCAGTCAATGTGTTAAAATGTGCCTATGCGTCAGTTTTTAATACCCATGAAAGATAAACTCACTGGGAATCACAGAAATATTTTGCAAACAAATTTCAGCTGCAATTTAAAATGTTGATATAATAAAAATTGGCATAGTCAGAAGTAAAAAATATTGATAAATCTGGAGTAAATTGATGATTCATGCAAAAAAAGTTGTTTATCACATTGAACCCACATAAACATGATTGTACAGAAAAATGCACTTAATATAATTATGGAATATCTATTGAAGACAATATGTTTTGTAGTCAAATCTTCATTCCATCACTAATAAAATATAACTGCTGATCCAGAAATTTTTTCTAACAAAAATTAGTGTTTAGATTCCATTGATTTCCAAAAATTTACAACTGTATTAAAAACAATCATCTAACTCTGTTTTAATTAAATAATATTTCAAAATTATTATAGAAAATGTATAATATTCAAACTCCCCATCAAATAATTAAATTTATTATATTAAACTGATAAATATGTTCATTCTAATGCCTTTAAAACAATTATAATTAATATCTTTATCTACTCCTCAAAAATTGTTGAAATGGTATAATAACCAGACCAAATAGAATATAGAAAAACATAAAACTCTGAAAATGTGAACGTAAGGCAGGTGTTTTCTATAAATATTACATAAGTGTAAAACATTAAGTACTCTGCTCTCTAAAAATAGCTACCATATTTTGATAACTAGAACTTATACAGTAAATAAAGCTTTATAGTGGGAATTTATTTAAGTTACCTTTTGCATCAATTGCCTACAAATTGGACACTCATTCTGCTTACAAAGAACCCTCATCCTGGTGGAACACTCAAAACAGACGGCATGATCGCAAGGGCCTATGGAGTAAATTTCAACGGTTTTAAAGCAAACGACACAGAGATTCTCAGTTTCACTTGAATTTACTGCTTCGGTTCCAGACATTTTGCAACTTTCTGAAAACTGGCTTTTATAGTAAAGGCCAATCGTGTGAAATAAAACTTTTAACCACAAAGACAGAAAAATTATGATGTGAAATGAGAATGTCCTTGTCGAATGACAGAGATACTATGTTCCACTGCACCATTGCCAAATCTAGTAGGAAAATAACTTATGTTTTACTCACTTTTTACGACTGACACTATAGCTAGAAACATGTAATAAATTTTACTCTGTAGTGTGCTTTTCCTTACTTTTGAGAGCTTATAATACCAGTCATATAATTATAGTATATTCATAATAATTTCTTGAATACGATAAGAATACGTGCCAAATACAACTCAATTTCATTTGTTATGGTGAAAGTTCTAGTTTATCGGCAACACTGCTACCAATATTAATGACAATTGATTAAGTAAGTGGACATTTATTCCACGTGTTTACAAACGGCGTATATTTTCAATTTTTTAAAATTTTCAACCAATCAAAAGCTCGGATTAACTATCAAAATTAAATCGTTAACAGTGGTTGAAGTTCATACTAATCAGTCTTAAAAATCGTTTATGTTTAGGGAAATTCAGCTATTGAAGGTGAGACACTGATTTGAAATGAGTTTTTGTCAAGCGACAGTGTAGTGTCAAAAAAAGTTTTCTTTTTTTTATTAAAAATCTTTTCGTATATGGTTGCGTTTGTTATCAGAAATTTATTGATTAAATACAATTAAATCATTTCGAAGTGAGAAAAAAATAATAATATTTACTGCTGATTAACAGCTCAATCGTAAGTTAATAAATAACATCTTAATTGTGCTTATTAAAAATAAAAATGAATCTTATAAATTTATTTGAATTATTGAACTGGAATTCACTCACGTGGGATTAAAATATTTGTAATATTTTCAGTACCGACGGTAATTATGTCTGCAAGAAAGAAGAAACCTGGTCTTAGACTTCAAGTTTCGGATGATGTTCCTAAAGTGTAAGTTTTTCGTTAAATAATTATAATGAAATCGTGAACTTCAAAAAGAATAAATTTTTATACATTATACTTGTTTCGATACATTTTACGTGCCCGTATATGGCGCCCGAAATTTTAAAGTTTTTAAATTTATTTTGAAGGTCAAGGAAAAGACATTCAAAAATAAAAATTGCAAGTAAAACTTGCAAGTCTTTTACATACAATCAATTAAAGCGATAGTTTTTTGTTTTTATCTGAAATATGGGTGTTTTAACAATTGTTTATTTGTCAGTTTCAAATTTGTATTAAAACATATTTCTTGATTTTACATCTCTTTTGATAGAACATTTGTTTACAATAACAAGTAGAATTGATGAAGACTGAAATAAGTCGAAACGTCAATTTTACTTGTCTTTTAAAACTAATTTTCAATCAAAAGTGACCTGATTTGAATACTTCTTTTATGTTTAGAGTTCCACCAGCAAATTTAGATACCAGAACAACAATTACTATAGGTGATAGAACATTTGATGTAGAGGCAGATGACCTAGAAAAAATTGGAGACCTTGGTAGGGGTGCTTATGGTGTTGTTGAAAAAATGAAACACATTCCAAGTGGGACTATTATGGCTGTAAAGAGAATCACAGCAACTGTTAACACTCAAGAACAAAAGAGATTGCTTATGGATCTCGACATATCAATGAGAAGTAGTGATTGCCCTTATACTGTACAGTTTTATGGTGCCCTTTTCAGGGAAGGAGATGTCTGGATATGCATGGAAGTTATGGATACGAGCTTGGATAAGTTTTATGCAAAAGTTTATAAGAATGGGAGGAAAATACCAGAAGATGTTTTAGGTAATTTATACGCAATCCATAATTTGATGTATAGATTATTGAAACTCATTAACAAGGATGCTGCTCTTACAGGATTTTATTGTTTTGGTGGAGGTTGATAATATGTATAAAATTATTAGCAAATCTTCCATTAAAAAAACACTAGTTACATTTGTCAAAGTCCTAAAGAAAATGTAGCATCGAAATATCTTAATTCTCATGTGCTTTTTTCAATTCTTTTCTTCACAATTTTGCTTTGATTTCCACTCTTTAGGTAAAATGGCGGATATGTCATGGATATTTCTGTACATATTGGATTCTTTGTCACTAATAATATAGTGCAATTGATGTTTTACTACACCTCATTATACCAATTCATATTTTTCTACAATAATATCTATTGTTTATTCATCTTTGAGGTCTATTGTGCCCCCTCATCCAAGACTATTCACAACTCGCGCTCTAGCTCCAGGTCATTGAGAGCTCTTGTATTTGAGCTTGCTCCTACACATTTTCCATACAGAGTATTTTGTGTTGGCTCGTAATGATGAAATCTTCTGTGACTAGATAATCAGAAGTTTCTTTCTCTTCCCCACAAAATTTACAATGATCTATCAAATGAGGGACTAAGTGACAGCTTGTATAACTTGCACTTGGTTCCATGCATGTCTCCATGATAAATTGGTTGAATTGGTCTCTATCTGTCGCTACTCGGAATAGTTGTTTTCCTTCCAGTCTTTTATCAAATCTTGTGGCTTTTTTACTTTCATCTTGTAATACCTGATCCGTCTAAGGTTTTCTTTAATAACATAGTTATTTGCCTTTTTCCGCCACTAACTTTCCATTTCAATTGGAATTTCTAGTACCAGTGGTGATATTCGTACTGAACACACTATTTGTAGTAAACAGAGTGTTCGGTTTAGAACTATCACAAATGCATAAAGAAATAATAATCTAAATTGGATTATATTTCATTTGAATCTACATTATTGTCAATATAATTATTTGAATTACAGGAAATGTTGCTCTTGCAGTAGTTAGTGCCTTACATTATCTATATTCTCAATTAAGAGTAATCCATAGAGATGTTAAGCCTTCCAATATCTTAATAAACAGAAAAGGTGAGATTAAAATGTGTGATTTTGGTATCAGCGGATATTTAGTGGATTCCGTGGCAAAAACTATTGATGCCGGTTGTAAACCATATATGGCGGTAAGTTCAATTTTCAATTAAACCAATAATCTTATAGTACCATCTTTAAAAAGGCAGCTGTCAAATGTTGAATGAAAAGTTGTGCTTTTTTCTAGTTTTTTCTTTCTTCAAATATAAAAAAGAATTACATTTACAAAACAGAAAGTTTATCTTATTACGGTGACTCTTCTTCATGAAAATTAACTTGTCATTTACTAGTATGTGGAATTAAAATATTGATGTAGAATCGTGGATGATCCTCAATGATCATGACTCCTAAAGAGATTATTAAACCAGAAACCATTTTACATGAGCATTAAAGAGCCTCATCTGATAAAATCTGTAAATTTAATGTATCAATTTCAGCCTGAAAGAATCGATCCACAAGGTAATCCTTCACAATACGATATCAGGTCGGATGTATGGAGTTTGGGCATATCTCTAATAGAACTAGCTACAGGAGACTTCCCTTACCCGAAATGGGGTACACCTTTTGAACAACTTAAACAAGTAGTTGCTGATGATCCTCCTAGGTTACCTTCTGGGCAATTTTCTACAGAATTCGAAGATTTCACAACTAAATGTTTACAAAAAAAATATACAGATAGGCCTAATTATAGTCAATTATTAGAGCACGAATTTTTAGTGAAACACAAAGACATTAATACTGATATATCCCCTTACGTTTCTGAAATACTCGATATACCAGATAACCCCTGAGATTCGTGTACTATTTCTTAGTTCAGCAATTTTAATTTTTGCATTTTTAAAATGAAAGAGATCAATTTTAATTTCGCCAAGCCGACTGATAACTTTTTAATTGTTCTAAATGTAATTTGATTTAGATGGTTTTTATTTCAAAATTTTAGGTTATCAAGTTTTAATTGTTTTGTTTTTATAAAAGGTATACAATAAATAGGAATAGTTTCCTTAAGATAAAATCTTTTTTTCCACGGTATTGGACTTCTCTAATTACAATTTTCTGGTTTTTAAAATGTAGCTTGGATCTTAGGAAATACTATTTAAAGTTGAAATTGGAATGTTTTGTTTTTTATTCAAAAAATAAGCAAAACGTTTTTTGTTCAATAAATATTTGTTTTATTAATATGACTTTTTGGTTAAACTTTTTGTACCATAAAAATGAAAAATGTAATAATTTGTTTTTTGTTATTTTCCTCATAATTTTTTCTCTAATGAGGTCTTTATAAGACACTTTTTTTACTATTTTAAAATTAATTTTTCTTATAAGAAAGTCCAAGTACCATTAGAGTTATTTTTATTTTTTCCCTAATCAGTTACATAATTGTTAATAGAGTTAATTTTATTTTTAAATATACGAAAAAAACTCAGGTTAGTACCATATTTATATTTATTTAAAGGTCAATATCTTACTGAAACTATTTTCTTATTCAAATTGGTTACTATTGAAAGTAATTGCGAAGTAAATAATATATTTATTTTTGTAAGATGTTATTAATAACAATTAATATCAAAGTAATTAAATCTGCAAATTTTTATGAAGTACAAATTCGAGTGACAGATACAACACACATAAACGTAAAAATCATTTCATTATTTTGGCTGATAAAAACATATTTTCATTGTGTTACGGCAAAATATAGTAGAAAAAGAATGTTATGGGGTACATTGTTTGAAGAGTAGTTTTGGCTTTAAAGAACTACTCCTTTGAGGTACCAAGTCTTTTACTGAATTGGGCAAAACATTCTTAGAGTAGATGAAGGCATAATCTGCAGTAGTCGGTCTCTGCCATGCCTATCAAGGTATTCGATGGAGTCAGAAGACCAACCACCAGTTTATTGTCGTTCTTGGACATATCAGACTTAGCTGATAGAATCTTTTCTCTATATCTGATTCTTTAGCTTTACATTCAGTTCCTTGTTGATGCGACATCTCATAAAATCACAGTAGAGCTCTGGTCCACAATATGTAGCCGTTGTCTACTTTTTCATTGCATCGAAGTAATATTAGGGCTACCGTGTTTCTGTTAGCTAGTGTTTTAGAGTTAGAGACACTCACGTAAGCTTGGACGTGCACTCATTAAGTTTTAGTGCCTTCAAGGCTATTAGAGAATGCTTAATCCAATCCTTGAACATTCTATATACCAGCGAAGTGTATTTCGAGCTTACTAATTTTTCACTTGAATTTGTCCAGACTGAGTCAATTAAAATGATTGTGTACCGTTATTTTTATGTGAGTCATATTTTGAAGAATATCTAGCAAAGTATAATTTAGAAATAAAGAAAATTATTCTATTTCTTTTTTTAATTTTGTTTATATAAAAATAACTAGCGAAAAACCAATCATCTATATTGTAATCATACAAATTGTAGTACATATTATATAACGAGATGTAATTGAGCAATTGTAGTCTTCGTGTTAGTACAAATGTGAACAAATTAGAAATTGTATTTGCATAAAATTGTTAAATATCCATGTCCATTATCATTTAGGATATACCCCTGACTGCCACAGTGTTTTTGTATGTTTTAAATAGCACCCATTTAAAGTTATAAGAATGTCTAAAACTATTTTTTTCTAGGTTATAAATCTAAAAATGTATTGAAAACTGATAAAAGTAATGATGATGAATGAATTGAAAATTCATATTACCCATTTCTGTGTCTTGACATAACATTTAGAGCTATTAATTCAATTTATTTATTCGTTTATAGTGTCTTAATTAATTTAAAAAGTAGTTCAAATGTCACTCGATTCATATATATCATTAAATTGTTTTATATATATTGTCACTACTGATTATGCCAGGGTAATGAATTTTCACTACATTCGAGTCAATTTGACAGTTGTTGTATAAGGTATTGAAAAAAAAAACTAAAAAAGTAGTTCAAATGTCATATTTTATAACATTGGTAACTTTGATCGCAATTCATATAGAAAATCGTCGATTAATTTGAAAAGTAGTTCAAATGTCACTCGATCCGCATATTCTATAAAATAATTAATATATTCCATTGCTATTGATTTTTTCTGGGCTATGAATTTTCAATACATTTTAGTAAATCTGAGAGTTTACTTTTAAAAATATGTTGTTCAACGTATTTAAAACTTATACATGTAATATTTATTTCAATAATTTGATTGGATTAGAATAAATTGAAAATTCAAAACTACTTATCCGATTATCTGTTTAGAAATGAAATTTGTAGAAGTCATTGAGTAACCAACTGAAAAAGTAGTTCAAATGTTACTAGGTCTGCATATTTTAATGAATTATTTTTATTTTTCATTGGTACTGATTTTCCTAGGGTGATGAATTTTTAATAAGTTCTAGTTACTTTTAAAAATTTGTTAACGAAATGGGTGATCTGTGTTTTAACAGGCTACTTGTTTCGTATAACTCTCTGTACATCACTGAATGTTATTAACATGTTTTATAATTGTACAAATCAGGATTTTCTGATTTTCATGGAGTTAAATTGTTACATTTTCATGAACTTTGTTCATTGATGATGTATAGATAAATGTATGTACCTGAAATGAGTTTTTAATTTGTACTGTTTTTCTTTATTGGGTATTATTTTAAACAGAATCATTTTTATTGTGGTATTACGTTAATTTGTGACATCACAACATTTATTTTATTTTCTTCTATTATATTTCATAAAATTGATTTTACGCTTTAGATAGTGATGCTATGAACACATTGACAAAAGAAATTTTAGTATTTAGTTTTTTTTCTAATTTATCGCCATTTTGTTTTGAGTACTTATCGCCAAACTTTTCTGCTATCGGTGTTTTGAGTTTTAGTTTTATCAAAATTTAGTTAAATCCCTCTATTTTTGTTTTTACCGCGTTTTTGTTAGCAGAAATTGTTAGTGATGAATATAAATCTGAATATTACACATATAAACGCCATAGTTTTTGCTGGTGCAATCTGTTGCATCAACATCGAACTAGATATTGAAGATTAAATCGAATTAAATTTTTGATTGTGGTTGAAATGGACATTTTATATAATTATATAGTTAATATACAAACTGAAATTTATTGAAAATTGCATCATGACAAACTAAAATTATATTTTGTTGTTTTAAAAAAGTTGAAATTGTATTGTCTTAATCGTAGCATCATTTTCTAAAATAGATTTTCTAATAATTTATTTTATTTGAAGTTGTACTCACTTTGTATGTAATTTTTAGTGAAATAGTTTTTAATTTCAGTTATAAGAAAAGTGTGATACTTATAAAAATAAAAAACCAACAAGACATATATACATTTATTTGTTTATAAACAATCCAGTCTTAAAATATGGCATACATGTGTGACTACAAGTACCGATTTCAAAATCGGTTAGTTTTCAAGCCACTCAAGTAATGAACACAATAAAATTTGTTTTTATTATGACTTACAACAATTGTTAATAAACGCAAAATACTTAATTCAAAAATATTTACAAAATTAATTGAAAAACTTTTTTTTTTCAATTTGCTTTTCCCAAATATTAATTGTTAATCATATCTGTATACATTAATCTAAAATGGGGAATTCATTCCCAATTTTGTTCCAAAATCTAACCGTGCTCTTTTCAAAAACCGTTCTTTCACCCTAAAAACAAAAATAATAAATTCATATATTGTAATCAACATCAAACAATTCAAAAAGTAGTTCAAATGTCACATATTTTAAAAAATATATTTATCTGTAACAAGTTTCAATGCAATTCAAAGAGTAGTTCAAATGTCACTCGATCATCAAACACCATTTTCTAGAACTGGACACTACTTTTTGACCCTATCAATAATCAAGGTTATTTAGGAATTTTTGGAGTTACTTCCAGATTGCTGTCTTCTTTTGAAACTCAGCAGCATTTTCCTACACTATAGTAAAGCTCTGAGACAATAACAAGCGTTGAAGCTTCTTTCCTGGCAAGTTAATTGGTCTCATTTCCTTTTTCTTTCTGTAGTTCTACTTCGATACTACATTGAGTGAGTGATTCAGAAGCTCAGTGCTTTAATGGTTGCTCTATCTATCGATTTGTCACATTTGGATGTGACATGTTATGTCTCTTTGGATGTAAATTTTGAGGCAGTAGCTAGTTACATTTTTTTAAAATTTTTTAAATACTTACATAATTTCTTGCCTTTTAACGAGCTCGTTAACGACAAATACAACCAATGGTGAGACACCAGCAAATATAATGACCCATAAAGGAATTGAAAACTCCGTGTTGACATCCTGGGTTTCTGTGATATTAACGAAGGTCAAAATTGTGTAGATGGATTGTGATGTTATCCTAAAAAGTGACAGTATGAAAAAACTACGTGAAAAAATCGATTTTTGTGACTAAATTTTCAATAAAAAAAAAGTAAATAATGATACTGTACAATTTCTTATCCAAAAAATTATTAGAAAGCTGAATACCATTTAAAGTTGATAGCGTTTAAGGTATGTTTGCAAAAACATAAATAACAGATGTTTTAAATCATTGCCAAGTTGTAATTTTTTTCCAGTTATTGTGGAAATAGAAAATAAGAGCCGAAATTTCGAAATTTTCTTTTTAAATAACCGATTGTATAACACAGTAATTAAAATTTCTTTTTGGTTATTTTAAATATGTTCGGTAGCTGCAAACTTAACTTAAAAGCACTTTAAATAATAATTTTGAAAAACCACTCACAAAATGAAGATGGCAATCAACCAATAAATATTTGAATGCGGCGATTTTTGAAAAACCAAATGATCACGATGGATAAATCCAATGGAAATAGCAACTATAATCAAAAATGAAATTATATAAAAATTAAATTGTTGACAATATGAGAAATTAGAAAAAATTTACTCACCGAAATGTAACAAAATAATAAAACTAATTATGAGTCTAGCTACCAGTAGGGTCCATTCATTTTCATCCCATCCACCCATAGATGCGGATTCTGTTAATATAACAGGATTGTAAAAAAAGGCACATGTACAATTCGAAAGTACCGCACAAATCTGTTCGCAGTGATTCGTCAAAATACCAATATAGGATGTTAACACCACAATAAAACTAACCAAATATTTGCTACCATAACACCATAATATGAATACAGCCACCTAAAAATTTTAACGTAATAGTACCAAAAAATATTTTCAATTTTGAGAATAAAACTTTACATTCCAGTTGGTCAGATTTTGGTTTTTCCCTTGAGGCTTCTTCATCACGTCAGGATCAATGGGTCTGGCCATTAAGGACACGCTCAACAGAGGTACTACTAAACACGAAAACCACAGAACTTGTCCGGTGGTTAGAAGACCTGGTAGCATCAATACTGTTGATAATACTTGTAGTAAACTCAAAGCTATGCAACAGCACAACCAGAATTGACCTAAAATTTCGAAGAAAAAAAAAATAATTGAATTTTAATTAATTATAGATTTGTATACCCGAGTTCCAAATCGAAGTAACGAAATTTCTAGATTCCATTACTAGTCTATAAACTGGAAGAGGAGCATCTCGCTGGATTGCCAAAGAACATGGTATTGAATTTAATTGACCAGATAAGTCGATTGGACCGATGCAATTTTCCGGAGTTTTGTAAGCTTTTATTTTTTGGCACACCTGAGGGTACAGTGGCATCACTGAAATACTAAAACAAAGCCTTCAGAAACTGTCTTTTTCAAATATAAAGTCATTAGAAAAATGGATTTCAGTAGATGTAAATATTTTAATGTGTATGGGTGGTCACATAAGTACTGAGCCTGACCTAGAGATAATGGCAGTTGAAAAATATGTATATAATAAAGCAAATGTCAAGTTTAAAGAGGCCACTTTGTTTAGTACTTGTTTGGTGGCATTCCATAGTGGTAAATTGTGAAAATGGAAAAAATTGGTCATCGATACTTGATACAAAACAACTTTTGAAAATTCAGTAACAGAATTACCAAGATGGGCATCACACTGGTTGACCAAGCAGACTTTTCCCACCGTTTTATAGCCACGAGTCCATTATTTTACACTTGAGACTAAAGAACAATGAAAAAGTTGATTGTTAAGAGAAATTGGGCTCCAAAGGAGACCAAGATCGTTTTACTAACAGGCAAGGTTATGGTGTGGAATAATTTTCATCAATTAACAAGAAAAATGAGAAAATATCAATAGAGAGTATTATGAGAATGTTTGAGCAAAGATATCAAACAAAATTACTCGCTGTTGGCTAAGAAGAAATGCCACTTTCATCATCCACCCCAAATATGTCCAAAACTAAAGCTAAATTGATACCTTATTCACCCTAATCGCCAAACTTAGCTCTTTTGGATTATTTTCTGTCCTCAAACTTGAGTTTAGGACCATGATGGTATGGTATGATCTTCCCATATATTTACCTTGCGTCAGCTTGCATAAACACACCGGCATTATCACAATTTTCCGCCGATCCCATAATGCAGACAACCTCATTGTAATCTTGCATAATTTGTAACATTTCCCTTGTGACGTCTGGCGTACAATCAGTGAACAAAGATACCAATAAAGGTACGTTATCAATTAATTCAATGTGCGGCCTTATTTTGTCGATTCCTCTAGGTAATTTCGCCTAAAACCAAAATAATATCAATTCTCAAAAATAATAATCGCTCGTTTAATTTGTCATTACTCACTCTATTACTCATATCAAAATTAATGGGGGCACTATGTTCCGTACTCTCCGTAAGATTACTCAAAGATTGCCACTCGGGAGCGGTGTTATCGGCTTGTAAAAGGAAACTTTCCTGGCTGGTTTCTTCAGTTTCTTCTTGTTGTTCTGAACGTTTTCTTTCTATATTGAACTTTTCCACTTCTTTTTCAAATTTGACGGTGGAATGTTCCAGATTTATGGCGCTTGGTGCGGAGAAACTCATCGTCCTCGACGATTCTAGGTTACTACTACATACAAAATATTCGAATCAACTTTAATAATAAAAGAAATATAGTAAAAAATGATTTATCTACAATATTCGCATATTTACAAGGTGTGTCATATCATCTACCGATTAGTGTATTGATCTTGATTGTAATGTAACGTTACATTGTAAATTATTAGAAGTTATTATAATGAAATAACTAAATTATGTTCTGGAAAATCACTATTAGGTACTAACGTAGCATAAACTATACCAAATAGGGAAATAAGTGTATCAGATTCCACAAAGATCCACTTTAAAGGTAGAATATGTCTTTGGACAATGTTTTTATACGTTATATATCTATAGAAACTGTCTTTTCAAAAATATACTGTCATATGTTTTCAGAAACTGTTTTTTACAAAAAAGTACCGTCTTATGTGATGGAAAAATGTCTATATACCGTCATGTCTTTGGAATCTATTTTTTTTTGAAAAAAAAAACGTTATAGGTCTTTAGAGATGGTCTAGATACCGTCATATATGAATATAAACCGTCTTTTTCAAAAATATGTTGTTTGAAACTGTTTTTCTTGAAAATAAAACTGTCACATATCTTTATAAACTGTCTTTTTCAAAAATTTACCGTCATATGTCTTGGAAAATAATCTTGTGTCTTTGAAAACTGTCTATATACCGTCATATATCCTTGAAGATTGTTTAGATACCGTCATTTGTCTATAGAAACTGTCTTTTCAAAAATATGTTGTCATTTGTTTTCAAAAACTGTTTTTTACAAAAATGTACCGTCTTGTGTGATGGAAAACCGTCATGTATCTTTGGAGACTGTCAATATACCGTCATATATCTTGGGGAACTTTTTTTTGCAAAAACAAACAGTCATGTGTCCTTAGAAGTTGTCTAAGTACCATCTATAGAAATTGTCTTTTCAAAAATATACTGTCATATGTCATTTGAAACTGTTTTTCTTGAAAATACAACTTTTATATGTTGGAAACTGTCTAAATACCGTCATATGTGTATAGAAATTGTCTATATACCGTCATGTCTTTAAAAAATGTTTGTTCTGGAAAAACATTTGTCTATAGAAACTGTCTTGTCCAGAAATATAGTGTCATATGTCATTTGAGAGTGTTTTTCTTGAAAATACAACTTTTATATGTTGGAAACTGTCTAAATACCGTCATATGTGTATAGAAATTGTCTATATACCGTCATGTCTTTAAAAAATGTTTGTTCTGGAAAAACATTTGTCTATAGAAACTGTCTTGTCCAGAAATATAGTGTCATATGTCATTTGAGAGTGTTTTTCTTGAAAATAAAACTGTTATATGCCTTTTATTCAAAAACAAATATTCATGTATCTTTAGAAATTGTCTATATACCGTCATGTCTTTGGAAACTGTCTTTTTCAAAAATATACTGTCATATGTCAGTTGAAACTGTTTTTCTTGGAAATAAAAACTGTCTTTGGAAAGTTTGGAAGTTCCATGGGTGAATAATTGAATCAGCGGGAGCTCATGCATGCAATAATCACACAAAAGTAATTAGAGATACAAAAAATTTAATGTTCAATGTAAGGAATTGAAAAAAAGATTGTAATACTACTAGTAATAACATGCATATATCAATAAAATAAAAATTAGCAAATTATAAATTGCAATTAGTTTGTACCAAATAATCGCAGCGATTTTTTACCACAATAAATAAGTTAAATTGGTGGTTGGATTTGGTTTCATCAATATTTTCAAACTGAATTTAAATTCTACATGCTATATTTCAAAAGTGTGCAATCTAAGTTGGGATGAAGAGAATACCTATTAATCAAGAACGGTTTGTCATCGATACGAGGTGAATTCTGATTCCTTTTGACACTTTGTATCATACATCTATGCCTTTGCTGAGGAGGACTAAAACTAGCCTCTGCTTGTCCGCCGTTTTCTCCTCTGTTGGAACCCAGATAAAATTGCACACAATAAACATATAAAAACATACAGTAAAACATTTTTGGGGTATTAGAAGAAATAGTAACAAATAAAATCAAATTACAAGGTGTACCATCTTCAGTTAGTCCCTGAAGACAAGGCTCGAAGGACCAGAGTTGGTTCACTATGAATATCACCATAAATTTCCGTTTCTATTTCTTCTAATTTTTGCAAGAATGTACGAAAGGCTTACAAGAGAGATGTATAATCAAAATTTCTTTTAGAATTGGGTAAGAAAGTGCATGCGAAGATTATGTTAATGGTTTCAGTTTTATCAGTTATTGACAAATGTATTAGTTCTATCCAACAGGAGGATACATTTAATTATAACACTATAATGAGATTATTCTTCTTTCCCCTGAAATTTAGTCTTCGTCTGTATGACTACGAAGCCATTGAATACTCTGGAATAGTTCTAAAGACCTTCCAAGTATATTCTATGGTATCAGATTGGCTATGAAAGCAATAGACGATATGAGACAGAATAAATTGACAGAAGTTGAATTTGCAATTTAGTAATTAATTAATATTCAATATTCAACATTTAAAATTCATGTTTGGAGCTAGAAGAATGCATTTTATACCTAATTTGTAGGTGTTATAAGATATATTTTGTGTAAGGAAAACAGAAAAAACTGAAACAAATTAATAACAAAAAAGTAAAGAAGTAAATCTTTAAAATCACCTATTTCTTTCGCTTAATAAAGATATGTGGCAATTCCAACCACTCTCTAGTCCCATTTTTTCACTAAAAACCCTCGAACGCAGTTCATTTTCTTTGCTGAAATGAACGAACCTTATGCAAGCTCGTTCGAGCTGTTCGATCAAATGTACCTGCAATAAAATAATTATATTATAATAAAAAATAAGCTACTGTTATACAAAATCATAATAAAAGCAATTTGGATTCACGATATTGACCTCCATAGTTCCGTATATAATGGAAGAAAAACACAAAATTCATGAAATTATAATCAGTACATACCATATCAATTAAAACTTGATATTGCATGGTAACCATGCCTATAAAAATTTGATTACACTGTATTTGGAAACAACTTTCTGCATCGGTGACTGTATCAGCATGACACTCATTATATAACAGGGAATCTGTAATGGAAAATATATCTTAACGAAAATATAATTTTATTTTATTATAAGGTTATAATGAAGCAACTTTAACGGTTTGGAATCATTTTTTTAATGGAACTATAGGAAGAAATCTAGTTACTTTTGCTTCAACAACCAACGAAAAGTTACCATAAGATTAGTGGCAACACAGAGTTCAAAAAGGTTAATTTTAGTTAGTGGTAGACATGATTTGACATAAAACAAGGCAACTTTATCGGTTTAGAGTCATATTTATTGGAACTATAGAAAGAAATCTAGTTACTTTTGCTTCAACAACCAACGAAAGGTTCCCAAAAGATTAGTAGCAACATAGAGTTAAAAAAAGTTTAATTTTAGTTAGTGGTAGACATGATTTGACATAAAACAAGGCAACTTTATCGGTTTTGAGTCATATTTATTGGAACTATAGAAAGAAATCTAGTTACTTTTGCTTCAACAACCAACGAAAGGTTCCCAAAAGATTAGTGGCAACATAGAGTTAAAAAAAGTTTAATTTTAGTTAGTGGTGGACATGATTTGACATAAAACAAGGCAACTTTATCGGTTTTGAGTCATATTTATTGGAACTATAGAAAGAAATCTAGTTACTTTTGCTTCAACAACCAACGAAAGGTTCCCAAAAGATTAGTAGCAACATAGAGTTAAAAAAAGTTTAATTTTAGTTAGTGGTAGACATGATTTGACATAAAACAAGGCAACTTTATCGGTTTTGAGTCATATTTATTGGAACTATAGAAAGAAATCTAGTTACTTTTGCTTCAACAACCAACGAAAGGTTCCCAAAAGATTAGTGGCAACATAGAGTTAAAAAAAGTTTAATTTTAGTTAGTGGTAGACATGATTTGACATAAAACAAGGCAACTTTATCGGTTTAGAGTCATATTTATTGGAACTATAGAAAGAAATCTAGTTACTTTTGCTTCAACAACCAACGAAAGGTTCCCAAAAGATTAGTAGCAACATAGAGTTAAAAAAAGTTTAATTTTAGTTAGTGGTAGACATGATTTGACATAAAACAAGGCAACTTTATCGGTTTAGAGTCATATTTATTGGAACTATAGGAAGAAATCTAGTTACTTTTGCTTCAACAACCAACGAAAGGTTCCCAAAAGATTAGTAGCAACATAGAGTTAAAAAAAGTTTAATTTTAGTTAGTGGTAGACATGATTTGACATAAAACAAGGCAACTTTATCGGTTTAGAGTCATATTTATTGGAACTATAGAAAGAAATCTAGTTACTTTTGCTTCAACAACCAACGAAAGGTTCCCAAAAGATTAGTAGCAACATAGAGTTAAAAAAAGTTTAATTTTAGTTAGTGGTAGACATGATTTGACATAAAACAAGGCAACTTTATCGGTTTTGAGTCATATTTATTGGAACTATAGAAAGAAATCTAGTTACTTTTGCTTCAACAACCAACGAAAGGTTCCCAAAAGATTAGTGGCAACATAGAGTTAAAAAAAGTTTAATTTTAGTTAGTGGTAGACATGATTTGACATAAAACAAGGCAACTTTATCGGTTTTGAGTCATATTTATTGGAACTATAGAAAGAAATCTAGTTACTTTTGCTTCAACAACCAACGAAAGGTTCCCAAAAGATTAGTGGCAACATAGAGTTAAAAAAAGTTTAATTTTAGTTAGTGGTAGACATGATTTGACATAAAACAAGGCAACTTTATCGGTTTAGAGTCATATTTATTGGAACTATAGAAAGAAATCTAGTTACTTTTGCTTCAACAACCAACGAAAGGTTCCCAAAAGATTAGTGGCAACATAGAGTTAAAAAAAGTTTAATTTTAGTTAGTGGTAGACATGATTTGACATAAAACAAGGCAACTTTATCGGTTTAGAGTCATATTTATTGGAACTATAGGAAGAAATCTAGTTACTTTTGCTTCAACAACCAATGAAAGGTTCCCAAAAGATTAGTAGCAACATAGAGTTAAAAAAAGTTTAATTTTAGTTAGTGGTAGACATGATTTGACATAAAACAAGGCAACTTTATCGGTTTTGGTTACTGGTAAGCACAATGCACGTGCCCTAATGTCAAATATCACGTAGTATTTATTTCATACAATATTTTGACCACGTAAATCAGCCTTTAATAAATTTACCTGCACTATAATACTGTGTTGATTTTATCTTCGGTTCTAAAACACTTTTTACATCCCAATGCACTGGAGTCGGACTTCTTTGACTTAAATATAAATGTCTCGAGTCGCTGGGTAGTTCTAAATAAACTTCACTCAATTTCGAGTGGATAGTTTTGATCAAAGGTCTGAAAATAAATTATCGATTAATAAATTTGATATACACAATTAATTCCTCAAGAAATGTTAAGCTATAATCTGTTTTTTTTTTCTATGGAAAATATTGTTATTTGAATTCAATTTCCAATGGTAATTCAATTACATTTATATGTAAATAAAATGAAATTGGAATGGGAATCTTCTTCGTAATTGTTGTATACGAATAAAAAACGCCATACCTATAAGCAAACGCAGTACAATACGCAGTAAGACTGCTCCTTTGATAAAAATCTTGTATTCTTTTTCTATCAGTATTCGATAATGGTACCAGATCATGTCCGTCCCAATAGTCGACGCAAGAATCTAAAACGATATCAGCAGTTCCTTCGGAAAGCAACTGCATGTTACCCGTTGATAATTCTTGAACGATTACTGCAAACATATGAGGAAATGGGAATTTTAACTTCGTTGATAACTGCAGAGATCTCGCGTATTTGTTATCTCTCCTCATCATTTCGGTTTGCTGAAACAATTTAATTTTTAGTCCGATATCTAACAAAAGGCAAGAAGATTTCAAATATTTTATATATTTATAAACATACAGACCCCGTATCACATCAAGACTGGGAGGATGGGGAACGTTGGCAAAGAGCTGACCAATTTGGAGGTGAATTGTTGAGGAGGCTCGAGCATAGGGAACGTTAGTATCAAGTTAACGAAGACTTAAAAACAGTGAATGTAAGAGGATGGGGAAAGTTGGAGGCAAATTGTGGCTTGTAAGATAAGATAAACATAAAGTTTAGTTTCATTAAAGATTTAGTAATTCCAGATGAGTTAGTGATGATTTAACAATTTTTTTGGTCAAAATTTTGTACAATAAGTTCCTTGTGACCTTTTCAAATCTATTGTGGTACTCCAAATCTTAATTACATTCTCCAACTCATTGATTTTATTAAATATATCAACTTCAAGAGGTTTTTACCTAGCTGAGTCATTTATTGACTTATAAGATTACTATTACTGCCAAGGATTACAACAGGACATACTTGAAACTATTGTTACTAGATATAAATTATTTGTAGTATTAAAAGGACCAATTAACCAGAATTTCACAAAAAAAAATGAAGATATTATAGAAAAGAATCAATAATGATATAAACTGCCTTAACTACTTCTTCTTTCAATGATAAAATGAAACATAAACAGATATTTATATAAGTTTTTTTGGCTGTATGTCCTTAGACAAAAGGCCAATAGAGAAGAAGAAATAATTTTTTTTTAATACAACAGGTTAATAATTTTTTTATTTTAATTGGTTTTATTCACATACCAAATGTCTAAATATCGAAAGTTGTTCTTCTAGATTGAAAATCTTTTGTGCTTCATCTATGAATCCAATTTCCTTAGCTAATTCGCAAAGACATCTTCTATTAGTCACCGGTACTAGATTTTCGTTGTACATGGCCTCACATGTAATGTGTGAACAGAATGAATTATAATTTTCCTAAAAAAAATTGGGAATGTATGAGAATCTGTGGATTTTCTAACTAAATATTAGTTTCACTTCACTCTGAGTTTCGGAAGTTTCAAAATGTGGTTAATAATGTGTATTCTATAACAAATTCTTGATTCTGGAACAGAATTTTTGAAAAATCTTCAACTAACAATGATTGGTGGATAGAAAATTAGAATTATTGGATTTGTACATTAATTTATAATAATAATTTTGATTAGTTACCTTGGTATTGATATTGCAAGTATTCAGTAATATTGCTAATCCCAGCGGTTTCAGATTAGACATAAATTTATTCCATTCTTTATCATCGAAATGCAATTTGAAAGGATCGTTGTGATGGTGAGTTAGATCTAGCACTTCGGTCACAGCACTGGGACTTTCTGGTTGAAAATTTGGGAAAATAGAATCTATATCACTGGATAAATCGTTCACGTTATCTAAGCTGAAATAAACATACAAAAAAATATAGAAGTTACTACAGAAAAATACCTGAGAGTTTTAAAATTATCAGAACAATGATTCGAGAAAAAATAAATTGATAAAATAAGACCAGCTATAAAACAGGAAATTGATGATGTACTAAAAAAAAGAAATTTAGGAAGAGTTTATAAAATATAAAGGAGTTAATGGTACAGATACATATACAGAAAGAAAAAAAATTTTTTGATGACAACAAATGGAATCAAACTAAAGAAAATAAAAACTAAAAAAACTGGGAACCGCTAATAGAGTGAAGATAAGATGCTAGGAAGATATGAGCACATCGGGATCTATAAAAAGATGAAAAACAAGGACTAATCTGTTTACAGGTAAACAGCTCTAATTTTACTCAACTAAATTCCACTTATATCCAAAAATATTTCATTACCAATAACATATTAGCTTTTTTGATTTTTATATCAAAATTTTTAATTCATTTTAACGAATAAAGTACGTACCTGGAAGCGCGTGAATCGTGATTTTGATTATGTAAAAAAAATATTTTTTCGGCAGTGGGATTTGGCCATGAAAGAACCCCCTTTTTGTCAATACATCCTAATGCCTAAAATAGAGAAATATTTATTAAATACCTATATTTAAAAAAGAGAATAATTCTTTATAAACACTATCTGGATACCTCAGAAATCAATTTCTCGAAGCCACAAAGACTGGCTTGTATATGTACAACGGGGGCCATGAGAATAAGCCCAAAGCCTGCAATAGAAGTGATTCTAAATATCCCAATTATTACTGGAAATTGTGTAAGGAGAAAACCTCACTAAAACTATAGAAGGAGTCACAAGAGACAAACCAAAACCTTTATCCACATTTTCTCGAATTAAGAGTACTACCCCAGGGGCATAGTGCCTCAACAATAGAAATGGGACACAATCTATTCTTTTGATCGCACTGTATATGATACCCTGAATCACATACATACATACCCCGTCCAAAATGTATATTGGGTAGTTTTAGAAAGAGATTTCGAGATCAATAAAGGTGGTAGCTATCAATTGGTACCTAATTAATAAGAATTAAAAAAAACCTTCACAAGATTTCTAAAACCATCCTATATTCATATGGGAGAAGGTACATCAAAAGAAGAAAGGTTAAATCACTACTACATACATAATTCAGATAAAGGTTTTTTTATGTTAAACTTACAGTGACAGAACCGAGAACGTGAAGAATATTAGTGGATCTTGTAAGAATTTCCGGTTTCCCTCTGAGTATTTTCAAAAAATTTAATAGTATTTCTTTTCGACTAATATTAAGACTTTCGTCATCTATAGGTGAACTATCTGCATCTTCTTCTAAATGCCTAATCTTCGTATCACATTGGGTACAGGCGTCAAAAATGGTTTTGATTCTACAAAAGTCACAATACACAGATGTGTATAAACTTTTTATATATTAATATAACAACGGAATCATTCTTCATACAAAATTCTACCAAGTATAAAACCTAAATCACAGAGTTGTATACAAGGTATTGTAAAAACAAAAATTATGCTCAAATTATCAATAAAATTTAAGAATCTAATATTTATCAATATCAAGGCATCTTCACTGGAAGTTATTTTGGTTTTTAAATATAAGTGAACACATTGTATATTGGTTGTTAGAGCAAGTTGTATAAATGAATGTTGGATTTTAAAGGAAAGTTTCTTGGTTAATCTATTGAAATGCAACAAAAAATTACTGTTTAGAAATCTTACCTCGCACTTCCAATATAATTTGCCAAATTCCAAAACAATGGAAATATCATGGGAAGTAATGGTAAAATAACATTACACGGTACAATAAATAAGGTATTTGATACTAAATATCGTCCAAAGTACTTGTGGAAATAGAAATATCTAAATAAATTGATAACAATCACTAAAACAAAAGTAAAAGGTAAAATCATTTGTTCAACAATCTTTATAGTAACTAAATGCCTTTGTTGGTTTAGTTGAGATACCGGCCTATCCAAAGCTTGTTCAAGGAATATTTTCAAATTGTTTAAATAGGGAGTTTCCAGGAGGCGATACTTTTTAGGTTCGAGGGGTTTTCTATATTTAGGAGTGCTGAAAACTTCATTTGCATTTTGTAGGGTTGGCGCATATACTTCTTTAGCATGTAGCAGAGGAAACTCAGATTGTTTTTCTAGAGCTTCACAGTAACCTGGACTTATTTGACCTAAAATTTATTTCACCTCAATGTAGTATTAATTTACCTCGATTTTTACTAATAAATACCTGGTCTAATAAGTACTATATCTCCTTTAACTAATAACGCCCAGGGTAAGTTGACGATTTCTCCATCTCGATAAGTCCATTGTAAAGTGATACAAGGTGAAAAAGGAGTGTATAAATCAGGATAATTTGCCTGCGTCCATTTGATTTGTTTCTTTTCCTTTATTAAGTTATCTAATACTGCTTGAATTTTATGTGGTATTTCTTGGTGTCTCAATTTATTGTCATATATTTCCAAAAAAACGTTTATTAATAATAATATTAATACAGGTATAGCTTCATATCCTCCCAAATTATCTCCTTCTAATAGATATCCAATAACAAGGGATGCAGCTGTCCACAGTCCAAATATTATAGACACTACATTTACAGTTGTACGTTGACTTTTGTAATGCAAAGCGTCTTTTAACCAGGATTTAGATTTTCTACAAAATATACTCGTATATTGCAAAAGTACTTGAATATTTCAACGATATCAATTCACCTGCATTTTAGTGAGATTTTATATTGAGAAAGTACATTGGAAATTTCTTCATATAGTTTATTAATTGCCTCTTCAGTTCTTAATCCGGTGTCATCATTTTGAATTTCCATTTTTAAATAGAAATATAATTATTTTCCCATTATAAAATTAGACCAGATAACCTAAGCAGATCATAACACGTTAGGCAACCAACATTACATTTTGACCTTTACACAGCTGTTCTTCTTTTTGAGTAACAAATGAACTTTTCAAGATGTGTTACTTATATGGATGTATATCGGAGAAGGCCTGAATTTTTCCCACTTTTTGTGGAAACCTACGAAAATATAGCTTCGAAAAATAATAATTGAAGTTTAATATTTTTATTTTATCCAATTATGATTGTTTTTTCTTATTACTGCTATATAAAATACTAACCAATCATATCATTTTTTTTCCTACCAATGAAAAAGAAGAATTGAAATGCTGACTGTTAAATTTTATGGGATCTACGCTTTCCAGATAAGTCGTATTAAATCAGTATTATCGTTAGTATTCATTAAATCATATATTTAAGTAGTACTTATTCTTTGTTTTTGGTTATTTCATTCGGTTTACAGTAAGAAGAATGGGTCGTAGAAGAAATCGAAGATTTTTGGTGAGATATTTTATTTTGATAATTTCTAGTTAATATTACACATAGATATACAACATGAGTAAGCATAATTGGAAGACATAATATATATCCGGTTTTGTATTTAAATTACTGATAAGTATATATTAACAGATATACAAATTTATAACCTACGTGTTCAGCAAATTTTTCAGCTATGAATTTCAATAATGAAACTATATATTCTATATACAAATAGATAGATGTAAAATTCACTGTTTGGGAATCATAACGTTGAAATGGATGGAAAAACAGACCAAACTAAGAAAGCTCACAATATTACGAAACACAATAGAGACGCATTAACAAAATATAAAATACTAATCAGTAATTTTTGTCTTCTACACTTTCTTTGAAAAAAAACTGTAAAGTAAATATGTTGGGTTTTGATCCACTACCTGTAGTAGGTTGGAATTTGTATTGTCTCAACATTTACTGAAGCTTCATCTACATCTGTCCATTTTTTACTTTTGTATTCTGAATAATTTGCATAGATAAATTAAATTCATTTCCAACGAGGTGCCACACGACTCCCTTTCTTATTTAAAATTTTCGGGGTGCGTATAATTCATAGTGGGTGCTGGAGGAAACTAATATTTTCATTCTGTAAATTGTCAATTTAAGAATAAAAATACCTTACATATGGACCCCGCATTATATATGCCCTAATTACAATTTGAGTTAATTTGTTTTGAAAATTGAGTGGGAATTCTCGGTTTCCATTTATTTTTAGACAAGAATGTTTCGTATTAACTGAACTTGGCAAAGATTGAATAACAGAATAGAGAAAACACTGATAAAAGGGAAATGAACGTAAGCTGATGGGAGAGATCAAAACAATTAAAATATGAGACTGCCACAATGAAATTTGTAAATTATTACTGATTTTTTGGTTTTTCAGAAAAAAACTAAAAGCTCAATACCAACCAACCAAATTGAATCAAATATGTCTTTGGAGGATTCTTCATCAAAATCACAAGTATCATTAGAGACTCAAGATGATATGTGTGCGCTTGAACAATCAGCAGTTGATACGTCTAAAAAAAATAACACTTCACCTTCAAATAACACTGCGATGTTGCTAAGTAACAATAATGACGCAAGTAAAGAAGATTGTTGGGATATTTTGGAAAAATTGATTTCCATTATTAAGTGTGATTCTGGAGAAAACATGATCATTTCAATTCTTCAAAACATTCTTGATGCGAAATTTGAGGAAAGGTAAGCAGTAAATTTTTCCATATCTGTTCTCTATTGATCAAAAATTCCCATAAGATAAAAGTAAGTTTGTTCTTATCATTTAATTTAATTTAATGATTCATTTAGGAACATATCGGGAATGATATTAGACGTTCTAAATATATTTGATGAGGATTGTTCAGCTAAAATGTCTTACCTTGAAGAACAATTTTCAGGTAAGATAATTTTTTTCAATATTCATGTGATTAATGTGATTATACAGTCGGGTCAGATAAAAAAAGGGGTGAAAAAATTGATATTTATACAACAATAAAATAATTTTTAGCGCATACCATTGTCACCTGTATTTATTTTTATTTGTCTGTAAAATCCCATTTTTATAATTGATATCTGAAAAACAAAATACTCTACAATTATTATCTTTAGTTGATAAGGTTTTTAATCATTTTTGTTTCAAATATCTGCTTATTTTCCTGCTGCTTGATAATTCAAAAGAGTTTTATAGTCTCAAATGACTAAACAAAATTGTTTTGTGCTCAAAAAGAGTTTATACCATCAATTTAAGGTCCTCGGGGAGATATTTATAGTAGCTACATACATGAAACTCCTTTGGACAAGCGCATATTTATGCTGAGGCATAGCTAACGAATTTTTTATGTCTAACACTGTCACATATATCAAAAATGTAGATGAGAACTGAAAGTGATTCAATGATTGAACCCTGTGGCGCATCAAATACTATTTCGCTAGCTAATTATAAATATTGCATCTTTGCACAAAGATCATGATCCAGTACTCTAAAAGTCTTTGAGTAATTTGCTCTTATTTGGTTATTTAACATTGCGGTTGCTGTGTTATGGCCCCTACGGAATCCTGACTAATGCACGGGAAGCAAATTCTTTTCACATAAAAAAGTCCAATTAAAAAGTTTTGTTATAAACTGTAGAGTTGTCATTCTTTTGTTTACATCTTGTTATTAAGAGAATTATGATGAAAATTCTTATATACATTTGTGTTTGAAAGATGATGGTGATATGATTTATTTTTAGCCACCCCAAATTGTTTTACTATGTTTATACAACTTATTACAAGATCTAGGTATTTACATTTCTTTATTAATAAAAAAATTGGGGAAAGAAAAATGTATAGAATGGTGCAAAAAAGTATATAAATGGACGATTTTCTTTTCTTTTTGTTTTTCCTATTTTTCGATCACGTTTTTATTGAAAAGACAACTAAAGTTATGGCATAATATACATTTTAGAAAATACAACTTACCTTTGCTCAGAAAGTTTGGAAAAAATTACAAAGTTCAGATATATACTCAAGAGAATGAAAAAATGCAAGAAATAAATATAAATTAGAAAACATAACCTCGAAATACTAAATGTTTTCATTCGTTAGTTCATTCTGCATGGATCTAACCCCATAAAGGAATTTTTATTCAAGGAAACTGACACTTTTCATTTGTTGCATGTTTGAATAATTTTTTTCATTTTAGATTTCCTACTACCAAACGAATTTTTAAATATTATTACCAGCAAAGAAAATGTAAAATATCTTTCACATATAGGTAAGAATCATTAGATACTCGATGACAATTTATACTTCGAATCAATCACTTGTTTATTTTTTTCATAGTTATTGAGATATAATTGCATACAAAATCAAATTATGGTGGAAAATGACTTCGTTTTCTAAATATTTTTTACAACTGGAAAGTTTTTCTTATTTATTTATACTTTTTCTATCAGTGGGGTGAATGTATAAGCACTGCCTTCTACTTATTCAATTTATTTAAACATTTACACTACACTTAACTAATTTATACAATAATTAATTATTCACTAATACACTATTTATAATAAGCATATCGAACTCGCCGCGAATTCGCAAAATTTTAGAATTCCATTATAACCGGACAGGACCGGCTTCACGGCGTATGTCTTGGATGTAAAACTACATTTGTTAATTTTAGCTAGTGGTGGATTTGGACATATATTTAAGGGAAAACTTCACCAGAAAAATGAAACAGTTTTGGATGTGGTCATTAAGACGCCGAAATTGCCAATAAACGAAGTTTTTTTTAAAAAAGAAGCGATTGTCATGGCGACATTACATCACAATAATATCGTTGGAATTTTGGCATTTGTGGAACGGCCAATAACTATTGTTATGGAACATTTTGATAACGGAGATTTGAAGAAATTTTTAGCAGTAAGATACAAAACTTTTTAGGGATTAATTGAATTGCAAATTTTTTTTATTTTTTAGATTAACTCAGTCACCCAATCACAACTTTATAATATGATGATAGATATTTTAAAAGGGATGGAATATCTTTCTGAAAAACTGTACATTCACAGGGATTTAGCTACAAGGAACATTTTCGTTAATGCCCAACTTGAATGTAAGATTGGAGATTTAGGCATATCTTGTAAAATAAACGAACCCAATGGTTCTTATAGGGAGGTGGTAAGTTATAATGATACAATAAAAAATGATTATATTATATAGTTATGTCTTTAAAAAATATTTCAAAATCCAATTTATGCCATAAAATTATTTGGACACCCCAAAATAAGTCCTATTAAATACGGTGGGTGATGGCTGCAAGATCCAGCTCGTTTGAATGCCCTCCATTTTTTATTTTGTATTATAATTGTTCCAAAATGTCAGAAAAGTCGTTTAGTTTGGGCTCACATTCAAGGAAAAAAAACACAAACTTCAAACCTCCCCTGCAGGGGGAATAAAGTATATCTAAGGACCATCTAGTCACAAAACAAATAGATTTAGTTAGAATTTCTGGAAACGTTGACGATATTCATACTGAATACACTGTTTACACCAACACTCACTATTGAACATTCTGTTTACACTACCACTACACTGATAACATTGTTAATTTGTTAATGCAAACATTGTTCACACGAAAATTAGAAGTAATGGAAAATTTTAATGTTTTTTTTTAATAAGAATTTCAACTGTTTACTACCACTATACCAACACTAAAAGTCACACTGTCTGAAGCGCACTTCGATAACCAAGTTATCATCTTCAGAGTGTTTATCTTCAGTCTCTGAAGACGAAAACTTGGTTATCGAAACGCGCGTCAGACAATGTATTCAGTAAAACAAAATTGAATTTCTTTGTCTACTTATATCGAATAAAATGTAGGATTAAGAGATATTAAATTTTTAGGGAAGACATCTTGACACGTACAGTAATGCACCAGAATCAGTACATTTTGACGTGTTTTCTATAAAATCGGATGTTTGGGCGGTCGGAGTATTAATATGGGAAATGATGTATTTAAAAGACCATTGTATGAAATTTGAGAATTATCATCTCTATCGTATTTTGGATGTGTTTATGTATACATACCAGTAAGTGGATTTTATTACTAACATATTCATTATGTAAACTTTCCTCATTTTCTTTTACTTTTTATGAAAAACATATGATATGACTAAAAATGTTTTTACTGAATGCTTAAGAAGTTTTTGTTTCTAGTCTACCATTCACTCCATGTTGTCCGGATAAATTATTGCATTATATTAATAATCACATTCTAAATATGGACCCTGATGCACGACCAACTTTTACTGATATAAAAAATTTTATATCAATTAACTTCATCAATAGGGAAGAATCATCTTAAGTTTTCTAAAAAATGGTGTTTTTTTTTCAACAATTTTGCTATATTAAGTTTCTATTATGTTGTTTACACCTTTCTTGTTTTATTGATTATAATAAGGGATATTACTTTTTTTAATGTTTTTTTAAACTCAATAAAGACTTTTTGAAATATATGCTTTTTATTTACATGTATTTAACAAATATATTTTCAGCATAAGCTATTTCTATTTGAAACTCGTTATTTGCAAAAACTATCACCAATTAAATGTATCTCTATCAAAATTTGTAGAGTTTGATCACATTCATCCTAAATTGAATAAAAACCAAAAGTATAAAAAGAAACAAGTACAAGTTGGACACGAACATTCCCTTTGAAAAATAACAGAATTTATGAATCTTCCATCCTCCAAATTAACAGATTTGAACATATAGGAAATATTTCTAACATATATAATGTTGGCCAATAACTGGAAGGTCTTATAAATGAGGCAATTTTAGAAACCGACCCCAAAAACATGCTAGAAACTCCTTTTATGTCTCTGATTTCAAATTAATAATAATAGCAACAAAATTACCTAAGAGCAAATAGTGTTCGTATGTAGTGGTAAAAACTTACATCATATACTATGTAAATAGTATGGGAAATTCGTTATAATTTTAGTCTATTTGAGCAATTTCTCAAAAATCTGTTTACATTCTAGATTTTTATTCGATTAATAATGACTGGTTGACATTTTCCCAAAAGCTTCATAGATTGTCAAAGCCACAGAACATAACCTAAGTTTGGTATGTTCTGTGGTCACAGGTACTGTTTCTGTACCATAGATAAATGTCCTAATTTCAAAAAGTTAGGCCTCGATACAGTTATTTACAGAAAAAGAGAAGTGGCAAAGCATTTATTAATATTAATATCGATTTTCAATTAAAAAGTTTTTCAAAAATAATAAGAAAATAAAAATATTACTGATAATGATGATCATTTCTAATTCTTCTACAGTTCTTTTTAATTCCATGTAAAAGAATTGAAAACCATTTTCAACAAACATAGAATCGTGCATAATCGTGATAGATCGTTTAGACAGTGCATTGTTTTGCCGCTTGTCGTTGTTGACCAAAATGGAAGTCCATATATATGGTATTAGAAAGATCTTGATAGAAAACTTCTTCGATAATTGACTTACTTTGTAAAAAAAGGGGGATTTTATATCAAGAAAAAATAATAATATATAATGTTAATCTAGTTATGATGAAATTATTAAAAAAAATTGTATTCTTTTATAACCTACTGTATGCATATATGGACAATATTAATGTGACAATTTTATAACGATTAACTCCTTATAATAATAATAATAATTTTATCAGTAATTATTATAGAATTATAAAATCACTTTAATCAATAATCTGCAATAATTAAAATTCAAAATATCGACTAAATATGTAATCGTTTTTATCTTTTCCTACAATCATTGACATTCGAAAGTGGTGTAATTATCTGTAATGAACCATGTTTAAGTAGTAATTTACTTTTAATTTGTAAGTATTTAGTGACAATGGATGAAAGTAAAAATAAAATTTCACTGAAAACTATAAAACTCATTGAGGGGGAAGATGACAGATTATTTAATTCAAATCAAGGTAAAAAATATAGTTATATCTATATTAACGTCGCTTCTAAGCCTCATTTTGAGATTAAGTAAATTAGAAGAACGACAGAAAGTTATTTTGCTCACTTTATATATTTAAAACAGGTCGTCACTTAATAAAATTTAACAATCCCTGTATTTACTATTTGAATTACTTCAAATGAAATTTTAAATTACGTAAACACTTTATAAACATACTGGGAATAAGATTCGTTACACGATTATGCATACTGAAACACAAACCAGCACTTTGATCGTAATAACATCGTTAATTGACGCCATATTGTATTGATAAAAACCATAGATAAATAACCTTTATATACGAATTGTTATTTTGACAACAAAGAAGCGATAATATAAAGACAAATAGTGTTTTTAAAGTTTTTTTAATGTTGTAGTTCAGATTTTCTCATTTATAACAACTTAAGGAGTCAATGAACTCTGTATAATCGATTAAATATATGTTACGAACATACACGTAAACGAACGCGGGGATTTTAAATATGGACGTTAATAAGCATGAGAAATCGAAATTAAAATGAACATCTGAATCAATATACCAATAAACCAATTCGATTGTATGAAAATAAAATGATTTTGGTCGAATTTATATCGAGAAACTTTGTTTGGATTGTCGAAACAGCTGTTCAATTGATGTCTGTACTCGTTTGTTTTTATAACCTCACAGAGTATTAGAAATTTGACAATCCTCATAACTTACGCGCGTATTTATATCTTGTTCATAAATATACAGTGTAATTCATTAATAATTGAATCTTTTAGATGTACCTAGAACATTCGAGGAAGCTATTACTGCTACCGGATTTGGAAAATACAATTATATTCTATTATTAATTATTCTTTTTCCATGTACAGTTATAATGACAGAAACCGTAGGAGTTAACTATATAGTTCCTATGGCTGAATGCGATTTAAATCTTTCATTAGAAGATAAAGGCATTTTGAATGGTGCCATATTTATAGGTTTGTAACAATTTTCTTTTAGTTTAATGATAAAAATGAATTAAATTTTAAAAGAAAGGTTATAACAATGTTTTAAATTCAATAAATCTCTGTGTTTTTAAATCTAGCAACGTAGTTCAAACGTAACTTATAGTGTATTAATACCATAGATAAAATAATAAAAATAGAGAGCGATGTATAGATGACCGGCTGACAGAGAGAAAAAGAGCATTTATATCATTCTCTATTTCTTTCTAATCTACTCTGATTGGATCGTAATGACGTCCAAGGAAAATCACATTTTTATTTCATTGGCTAGTAAAGAGAGATGGAAAATAAACCGATGTTCGTTCTATTGGGTCGAATAGTACAATTTCACTACAATATGTCATTTTTTCTATGGTGATGTAATCCCTCTATGCCCAACTTTTGTTGTTGTTTACATATACATATAAATACGAAAAAATATATTTTAGGCATGATTACAAGTGGATTGTTTTGGGGATATTTATGTGATGCTTTGGGTAGGAAAAAGATCATAGTCTACGGTTATTTATTTACCGGATTATTTTCACTAGTAGCAGCCCTATCTGCTAGTAAGGAAGTATTAATTGTATCCAAATTTATGTCCGGTTTAATGTGAGTAGATTTATAATCAATTAATTATTTACTTGTGATAGTTTCATAATAATAAAATCGTCCATCTCTATTCTTAAGTGACGAAAGTAGACATGGCTTGGCAACCGATTTAATTTTTAGTTTGAATGGGCCTTATTCCGCTACGACATCTCACATTACAGAATTTCATTCTTCTAAATACAGGGGAACCGTTCACATGATACGAGGAACATTTTTTAGCGTCATCAATTTATGTTTGCCTATAATGGCATGGGGAATTTTACCTAGACAGATAAATATTTCCGTTTTCGGATTGTTCGGTAACAAGTTTGATTTATTTTTGTGACTGTGCACTGTTGAAGCGTACATTGTTAAATATAGGGTGGTTCACGCAAGTTTAGAAGAGTTATTTGATAAATTGTAGAATTTTATTGATAATACAGAGTGAAATTTAATAATTATTAGTTTTGATCATGAAACTATGAATAAAAAATCTACTAGCAACATATTAACAAAAAAAAAACGGTTGAAATCTTTCAACTCTTATAAACCTTCACTGATCAAAAACAAACCGTCGAGTCTTATGCGCATATTCTCGAGTGGAGCATGCTCACGAGCGTCAATTTATGTTTGTGCTTTACGCTCATGCGCATTCAACGAAACTAATTACATTGATTTTAGTTTTAAAGTCCTGGAACGTATTTATGTTAGTATGCGCCGCCTTTCCAATAATTTCCGGATTATTATATATGTTTCTACCAGAAAGTCCGAAATTTCTGATGACTATGGGTAAAAATAGAGAAGCACTAGCTGTTATGCAAAGTGTATACGCTGTAAATAGTGGAAAAACCAAGGAAGATTTTCCGGTAAGTGGAAAAAATTAGATACCTTCCCTGGCTTCATTTTATTGGACTTTGTTAACGGGGAAAAAGGAGAAATGTCAGAGGATTCGACTGAATTAACGTTATCAGGAAAGAAGAAATCTATTTGTAATTTTTCATTGTTTAATTATTACACCCTGTATAATTAATACATATCAAATTTTCATTGTTATGTAGGTTAAAACTTTGGTTAAAGAAGCGAACATGAATATGTCGACAAGTCGGATAGAATTGGCAACAGCGTTAAGTAACGGATGGTCTGAAATGAAAACGATACTAAAAAGGCCCCATATTACAAATATGATGCTAGCTTCTTTTAACGCATTTTCACTTGTTATTAGGTAAAAATTGTTATTTTAATCGTTAATTTGTGGTGTGTACAACATTTAGCAGAAAAACATTTTAAATTCGTGCTAAAATGTTCGTCATAGTAATGGAGTTGCTACTAACGTAAAAAAATATGAACACGTGTGTTTACTAATATGAATTTCAAGGTGTACACTGAGAAAACGTGTCAACTACTATATATTTTTATCCTGTTTAGGTTGCTAACATATCTTGTGTTGAACGTCTTGATATTGTTATTTACATTTTTTTATTTCTGTTCTTACTTATTATTTTATATATATATGTATTTATTATCAAAAATAGATGATATCGATTGTGAAAACTGAGAATTTTTTTGTGTAACAAGTAATAAAATATAATGATACACTACATTCATTCATTAACCTCAATTCACTAGTTTGTTCAAGTACTTAGAATACAATGGATGTTATACTTACTTTTGCACGTTTACGTATTGATCTCGATTTCTATTTTCTAAAAACATGGTGAACTACACTAATTCCACTACTTTCAACAATGAAAAACAACACCAACAACTCACAGCACACATGACATATGACTTCCAAGATGGCGGATATGACCATAAACAAATGACAGTTAACAGATAGAGTCACTTCCATTGACATTCAAGTTAGCGGACATCCCCACTCCTTATGACGTACTACCGTTCTATAACTCGCTTTGTTTATCATGTAATGCGCTCTATTTGGAAACAAACCACTGTTGCCATGTTGTTTTATAAGCCGCATTTTCTTATTCCAAGTTCTTCCTTACTAAAACAAAGAAATTCAACTGTTTTTAAATCTTTATTAGTTGTTTCAACAGATAAACTCGAGGAAATATGTTATCAATTCTAATTATCGAAGGATACGTTTTCATATACAGGGTGTTACGTAAATATATAATAGAATAAAAAAATTTTTTTTTTATAGAATAAATCTGTTATTTAACACGTTTTCTTTTCAGTTTAAATACTTACAAATTCTGGCTTCCTAGTATTTTCCAGGCTATAAGTGATTACCAGAATAGTCATAATGGAACCAGCAGTAGTATGTGCGTTATGTTGGAAGAATTAAAAGAAACAAATGTTACATCTACGCAAAGTTGTTCAGTGGTAAATATTTCACTATTAAATTGTTTTAAACAAAACCAATAGTTTCAGCAAACGGTGTTAAATGAAACGCTTCCAATTTCATTTTCTCTTGACAATTTTAAACTGTTTCTTCAGTAATCTACTCTTAAATTCATAAATCAATTTCCTTTGTGGAAAATATGTGGGGAACAAGTCAACTTCCTATTTTATTGGTACGTTCTGCTTCGTTGAAACACTTCCAGAATATTCCATGGCTGTTTAGTCGAACAGGTGAAGCTCAAGTGTCAAGGGAAAGAAGAATAACCTTGCAACAGTTCAAAAACATTCCATAATATGCTTAAACACATTTGCAAATGACAATATTCCATGGCTGTGCAGTCATATAGGGGATGACTAGGGGCCAAGTTAAAGAATTACGTTATTAATTTTATTTTGCAGATTAATAATATGGGTTGAATGGTTTGCTTTAATGAAACTAAATTTAAAATTAACTAATCAAATTGATTGATAATTCGATTTGATTTTGTTAACCGTAATTGATTCTCAAACTAATTCTTGTTCAACTGTTTTTTTTTGGGTTATTTGTTGTTATTTTCTCTCCAGTTATTCCTATTTGCTTTATTTTATCTTCTTGCTTATCCTACATTTGTAATAATCAAATCATTTGAATTTTTCTTCTTGAATTCACTATTTTAAGTCATTGTTATTACTTGGTACTCTTATGTTCACTTTTCCTGCAACTCTTTTGATATTTAACTTGATTTGATCTTTTATGTTGTAGGATCTGAATAATTTTTCAGTTTATCTCAATACTTTTATAGTAGCATCAGCTAGAGTTGTAGTTTTTCTTTGTGCCGGGACGTTAGTGAGAGTTGTAGGATTAAAAAAATTGAACAGTAAGTATTGTTCGAGAAAATAATTATTATAAACTTTAAATTATCATTATCAATCGAATAATAAAAGCCTTATGTAATATAATAAACATTTGACTTGGTTTATTAAATAACATCGTGTTCAATCCAATCATTCTTGGATTGGACACAGTGAAACTTCTTCAATAACCAGATTTAATTACCAGAAATTCTTTAATTGGGGATTCTAGTAAGAACAGGTTTACTTGAAACACCCGGTATAATGTTATTAGTATATTTTGATTAGCTAAATCTAGCAGCATGACCCCAATTTTTATTTTATTTTCAGTTATTTTAATTTTTATATGCTCATCGTCGTTGTTTTGCGTATATTTTGCTAGAAGTTCTCAAGTAGTCACTGCACTAACTGCTGTAGGGACAGCAATCGGCAGTGTTCCTGAAAATTTGCTGGTTACAATCACTCTAGAATTATTTCCCACTTCTTTAAGGTAAAATTTCACAAATACATATATTTCAAATATGATTTATACACAGTAATTAAAAAAAAATATTTTTTTATACTTACCTCGTATAATCAAGAATTCAAATATGTTGCAATTAATCCAAAGATTAAAATAAATTCAAACTACTTAACGTAAAATAAGATATCGATATGACGTGAGGTTAAATCTATATTTTTGTTTCTTCTTTTTTGCTTCCAAGGCCTGTATGCAAGTGCATCTATCATCGCTATGTCGGTGTTACTGGTTATCCTTAGTGACGTAACACCAAAAATCTTCTTTGAAATTTATTGACACTGTTACTGTATACAACAAAAATGAATTTAAGCTCGTATTAGACTTTATGTGCATACTGTATAACGAAAAAAAAAATCTATAGATATTATTACTTATTAAATTCTAGAACAATTGCTCTATCAATACATTTGACGGCACAACGTACAGGAACGGTAGTAGGAAATCTCTTTTTTCCTTATTTGATGCAATTGGGATGTTTACCTCCATTTTTATTTATTGGAATATTTTCAGCAGGTACGACAATTTGATAATTTTTATATCATGGGAATATCAATTGTATATATTATATAATAAATTTTTATTATCTTTTTCAGCTTGTGGAATATTTTCTTTTTTATATGCTGACGTAGAAAATAAGCCTTTGCGTTAATGAATTTCCATCAACCGTTTTATATTATGATTGAATATAAATATATAATTGATTTAGTCTTAAATTATTTTTTACTTGGCTATATTTTGATTAGTTTTTGAACTATATGAATTAATTTTTTTTTAATAACAAAACAAAAAGATTACGCAACAACTAATTTTAATAAAAATGGAATTTGTTGGTGAAATTATTGGAAAATTTATTAAATTAGGTTAGGTTAGATGGTATCATAATATTGGAAAAAAATTAGTTCAAAATCCTCCGTATTGGAGAAAATCTTTTACTTCTGGCAACACTGACAAATAACTGTCATGGTTGCATATCACTGTCAGCACAAAGTTGCTATGTTGTCCGATTGTTTGGAAAGTCGACGTATTTAGGAAGTTGTTAAATTCAGTGAAAGTTATGGCTTTTAGCATAACAACTTAAAAAGAAATAAAATAATCGGGATCCTTTATACATTTGTAATCTAATTTTATAAATAATACTGCAATTGTCGTATACCAATGGACTTGCAGATCAAAATGTTGTTTAATACATTTGATAAATCAAAATGAACGTCTTTGATATATTACATACGTTGTATTCTACATCACTTTGTATAATTATAATATCCTCATCATTTAACGATATCACGTGATTAAATATACGTCCTAAATGGCTCAAAGTCCAACAATACAATAGACAAAGTTTACAACGTCGAGCAAGATGTCAATAATAAACACAAGGTAAGGTCAGGTAACATAACCTATGATATAACTGAAGTTTGGTTGTTTTTAAGGTTATATCCGATTAGCTGTAATCCCTTTGGTTATATTATTAATATACTATAAATTTGTGAGTATTATTTATCAGAAGCACTTAAGAAATTGTATCAACCATTTCCATAAATATTTTATTGAATAATATTCCTTATACCATCATTTTTTTTTCAAAATAATTCCTTTAATCTTCAGGTAAATGTATTGGTTTGTATGGCAAGTTATTATAGATCACGTCAATCGAAAGACGATTGCTATTTATCAAAAAAACAGATTTCTCATGATAGTTTAGATTTAAAAACCAATCTACAACTTTTAGTTTAAAAAAATATCATAACGAGACTTAAATTAGTTTAGAAATGAAAAGTTGAGAAGTCTTACCATGCAGTGCAATACAGAACAAATTAGTACTAAGGGTAAGTACAAATTTGACATGCACATTTTAAGAAAATTCTCCACATTTGTAGTTCATATTTCAGTGAGTTTATTCGTTAGCTAGTGTGTTGATCGTAAATATATTGTTCATATGTATTCTCTTTCTAAAACTGCTTTATTATTCTCGTTGTTATTTTCTATATATACTCCCAATTTTCTGCTTAAATACAGAATGCAAAAATCTCATTTCCGAAGCAGTATTAACAACAAAAACTAGATATATGTTAGGTTATGTTTTATTGTTCATAAAATAGAGGAAGAACAGAAATAAATTCAAATCTTTGATTTGGTTTTGTTTTAGGAACAGAAGTTGCTGAAAGTGATTCCGTTAATCTCAAACTTGAACAAGTGTTGAAAAAATTGCTAGAACCAAATTTTAAACTCCAGAATAATGATTATCTCAATTTACTTTTCACACACCTAATTAATCGAAAAGGTTTGTTTACTTATTTATTTATTACATTGTAATTTTATATAATTCTTGATTCTACTTCTTTATAATTAGTAATATGCTTTTGTAGAACTTACATCAAATTTAGATAATTATTTATAATTTTACTACAATTTAGTCATACAGGGTTGTCTTTCAAGACCTGGAGGCCCTTTTCTAAAAAAAAAGGTTCTGAGTATACAAGATTCCATAATCTTTTGAAAGAAAAAAATTAATTTGTGCTTGATTAAGTTTCATGTAAAAAAGAAATTTATGTATTGAAACAATTTTTTATTGATACATTGATTAAATAAAATTTGTTTAAATGATATTTGGTCTTTAAGGGCCCTCCAGAGCCTGGGACCTTAGACCTGTACCTATGCATAAAGACGGCCTCTTAGTCATGTTTTTCTCATCGTAGCTTGAAATAATAATCAAAATACTTGTTTTAATTTATTTACAGATAGCAAATCAACCCTTAATCAAAAACTAGTTACCGAAGGAATTTTAGAACAGTGGATTGGAGATAGTTTTATAGAATTTGAGAGGAATAAAGATTCTCCAAATTCAACACTTCTAACGTTTGTTCTAAATGTTACAAGATGTGTTTGTAAAAAAGAACAATCGTTTAATAACTTGAATGAAAAAGGAATTTTTGAACGTTTAATAAAAATAACTGGAAACGTATATAAATCAAATGTAATAACAGCTTTAATAAAATTGCTTGCAGATTTTTTAGACCATCCATCTGGAGTACAATGGATATTAACAACTAATCATTGGAAGTTGGTTGTCGATATAATATTGAACGATGGTACGATTTATGCTTATAAAGAAGGATATTTATTTATCAACAAATTATTACAGAGATCCTTCGTAATTAATCAGCCTTTTTGTATAAACATATTTAGATACATTCTTACCCCATTGGAAGAGATATCGAATACCGTTTCTGAAATTCAAAACAAACATTTATCATCAATTCTACGATTCGTAACTGAAATTTTAGTGATACTATTTAAATCAGATTCTTCAGTAAATTCGAACAGGATTATTTCAATCTGTATAGAAAATACCGAACTGGAAAAAAAATCAAAACAACTTATTAGTACTACAGATAATCTGGAGTTGAGAAGTGCCTTGTATCGAATAGTTATTTTCCTCGGTTTGTTCAATTTAAAATTGAAATTATGTGAACAAAATATAAAAATCGAGAAGGATACCTCATCGGAGATTCTAGATATTTTATACGAGGCTGCTAATAACGTATCCGTATCCGGTATGTCACAGTTATTGTTTTCCACTTTACATACATGGAGCGAAATCAAAAAGAGTCTACCACATCCTATCAGGATATCAATTTCGTTCGAAGATCAATTATTAGCTATACAACTGATGCCTATGTACACAATATTCGTTAAAACAATTGGATTCAACGTTTATACAAGCGATTGCGAAGATAGTTTCAGATACTTATTCATATCGAAACTTGTTGATAGATTATACCCGAAAACAGTAAGGATCAAATATAAATGGCAGAACTATTTACTGGACAATTATTCTATTAGTAATGGAATATTATCTTTGAAATATTTTATGCATTCCAAACAGTTTTATTCCAAAGAAAACGCTGTACTTATATTTCAAATGATGATTTATTTGATGCACGATTTGAACACCACTCTTAAAGAAAAACCAGAATTGCAGTTGCAGTTTGTTAACGTACCGGAATACTTGGAATTGCATCTTAAAGTGATTGGAATCATTATCGAGGAGTTTAAACTGACATTCAGGGACTCCATTGAATCATTATGCGTTTTAAATATAGTGTACAACTTGCTGGATGGCTTAATATGGCCAACCAAGGTAATATAACTCAGTTATCCTAACTATTGGTATATTTAGAGATTTTTTTTTAAGATAAATGGCTTCAGGGTATCGTTCGGGATCTGTTTTTGTTCCTTTCTTAAAAGTCTTATTTGAAAAATTATTTTGTCTTCGACTAAACTATTTTATGGTGAATATGCTGAAGTGGTTTCTCAAAAAAACACATAAGGAAGGTTTGAATTTGATTATTTTGATTTTTCAGATAGTGGTTGCTGCTTTGAAACTTGCCGAAACAGGAATTTCGAAATATATGACTTTTCAGATGTCTCTTTATATCGATGATAAGCAAGGTTCTATTATAGGTAGACTTCCTGCTTTACTTCGAATTAAATTACATGACGGAGCATGGGAGGTCCGTGATAGTGCTATCGAAGTTCTACAGTCACTATTTGTAACAGCAAATAACACAGGTGGGGTGGTTTTTTTGAATTTGTCATTTTTCCATGTACTAACTTACTTTTTTTTGTATTTCTTCATTTTTAGAAAGTAGTGCTTACAAAAAATTATTACTGGAAAACGATTTACCTTGTTTGATGGTAAAAATGGGAACCGATGATGGTAATTCATTCGTTAGAGCTACTGCTTTGAGGTGTATACAGAAAACCGTTGAAATTCCTGAATTTTGGGAGGCTTTGACACAATCATTTGATATTTATGTAAGTAATTTTTAGAACTTTTCAAATAATTAGTTTCCGGGTAGAATAATTTTATGAATTCATTAAAATTAAATATTATTTGACATTTTTTTGGTAATTTTAGATCCATTCCTTCTTTTTTGTTTATTAAATTGGTAGTAAATTGATACTATTGGACTTAGAATTAGTTATTTTAATCATAATTGCTTTTTATGTGTTACATAATAAATCATCTACACTCTAGATCTTTGTCAGGCTAATTCTGTGGCACTAAAATTGTTTCAAAAGGTCCACCAAACCATTTTAGCACCGTAGCTGTTAGTTTATGGCTTAAATTACATACCTGGACAGTAGTTTATGGGTTCATAATCACCATTGTTGTAGTTTTCACTAAAAGTAATTCAAAATACCTATAATTTGATTTTAATTCATTAAAAGGATCAATATTTGATTATTTCAAAAGAAAAGTAATTTTTTTCTTAATTTACTCAAAATTTTACCCAAATCTCAGTCAAATTTTACGATTCTAAGCCATTTCGGTGCAAAAAGTCTCCTACCTTTGTGAAAAATCTTAAAATTTGTTATTTTTATTACTAAAACTGCTTCAACAGACCCACCAAACCGTTTGAGCATGGCAACTGTTATTTAAAGGTTTCAATCCCTTATGTGGACAACAGTTAATGGTTTATATTTTGCAGTCTTCTCCAAAATTAATCGAATTATTGTATAGGATAAACTTTTTTCCTTATTTCACTTGAAATTTGCTCAAAATCACAATCAGATTGTATATTCTCAATAATTGATGTAAATAATGCAAATAACCTCAAAATTTGTAATTTTTCTTACAGTCAACCGTTTTGAGAGTATTGAAGCATGAAACGGAAGGTATTGTTCGTTGTGAAGCAGCTGCCCTTGTTTACTGTATATACCAACACCAGGAAATCCCAGTAAATGTTAAAAACGACGTCCTAGATGCCATGAGTCACGCAGTGGTTGCAGATCTCCATTGGGAAGTTAGAGTAAAAGCCATGCCCTTTTGGAAAAAAATCATCGATGATAGTTTAAGTGAACAAGGATTGATAGACGGTTCTTTTCCAAACGTGACTTTTTCTAAAGATTTAAGAAAAATAGTAACTTTGGATAGCGTGGAAATAAAAAAAAGTCTAGTTAGAGCTTTATGGGAATTATCGAAAGCCGGATGTTTATTTGTGTTTTATGAAGCGCTGCAGGATGAATGTGATATCGAAGTGGCTAAATCCGCTAATGAAAATGTCAAAGACTTCGTTAAATTGCTCAGAAAACATGAAGTTACCGTAGAAACTCTAAGGCTCTATACACCTTCCAAGTCACCTACGGATTTAATTACCAAAACTCCTGATGAACCACGTGATTCTTTCAATACCAATAACAGTGAAAACTCACTTAGAAATCAACAGATTTCTGATTCTATATTGGAAGATATTTTAGATACCAGAGATTTGAATTTATTAGAAACTGTTTTTAATAGTACAGATAAACCTGTTTTTGAAAATATCGAAACTAAACAACGAGAAGTTCTACAACCGGAATTGTTTTTAAATTTGGTTTACACAGATCTGGATAGTAGGCTTAATAATAAAACAACTTGGGTGGAAAAAATGGACGATTTTAAATCGTTGTTGGATGATATTTTGAAAGAATATGATTCCGAAGATGTAAATAGTTTGGACTGTTACTAGAATTGCAAAAAAATTTGAATTTACAATAAACTCACATAGGAATTATTTATTTAAGATGATTCCATCACTAGTACTGGCTCTGGAGCGTGTGTCGTTCATCTAAGGTAAACAGGAGACACTTAGAAGGGATATATAGTGTTTCAAGGACATGGGAACAAGGATTGTGTTGTTATCAATACTTCCATACAGAGTGATTATTGTACATCATCCTCTTCTTAAAATGTCCCCAAATTTCATTAATTTTCATATTTATTCGACTATTTTTGTAACGTTATATTTTATGTTGAAATAATTTCTTTGTCGAACATATAAATCCCATGGAATATTGGTTTTTATTAGATTTGATATATAGAAGACAGGATGTTTCTTCAAAGCTGTAAATTGTCCACGAAAACAAATTATATAAGCTGAAAAAAATTGTTAATCATCTGGTATTCATTAGAATATCAATTAGAATCCCAATATGTAATATTCATTATTACAAAAATTGTTTTTCCATATTTTTTCTCATGCTCAATTTATTTTTCAAAATTCAATTATTGTAACAATTTTTTTGAAAAATATGTTGTGAAACTAGTGTATAATTTATAATGTTTGTTAAATATTCTGTTGTTAATAAATATATACAATTGAATCGATTATTTTCTTTATTACCAACCTCATTAAAACAAATATATACAAAAATGAAATACAAATACATCCCCATCTTTTTTTTCAACTAAAAATGTATTCAATTCGAAAACCTTCGTAAACAGTTAATACAATCCATGAATTCAGTTAATTCAATCCTTGGATTAGTTATTTCATTAAATAGTAATACTTTGTGAATGTGATAAAGTTATTAAAAACAGTTTTCCGGTATGGAAATATAGAATTCATATTGAAATTACTCAAAATTAAAATGAAAAGTATTATTTATAAGCTTAAAATCTTATAATAGTTACTTACCTTTACTTTTTCAATGGTTCGTTTACTTTAGCAACTAGAAATGTAACCAGAAGATGATAGCCGACCAACATACATAATTCACAAAATGTATTCAACACATGTTTACATTTTATAATAAGATCTTTGTTATAACGATTTTTGTAATAAAATCTAGTCCAAGTTCGTTTTCGGGAAGTGTATTTTTCAAAATAAAACTAGTTTTTGAAAGTTTTAAAAGACATTTCGATATCTATTTCCAAAACTATATCTACATATTGAGGTTCAAATTCGATCCAGTTCAATCTCAATTTATAAGATACAATTAATATAGACGTTACTTTTGACACCAAAACAAATTATTTCAATGAACATTTACACAAAAAGACATAAAATCTTCCACTGCCCTAAATACTTTTGAAATTAATGGTTGTTCTATGTAAGAAAATAATCTAATAAATTGTTTCCCGAAAAAAAAAGATATTTTATAATTGAAGAAGCTTTAAATGAAAAAACAAATAACTTTTACATATATTTTTTACTAATTTTCCTATAAAAACATTATTTATAATAAAAAGAAGTAAGAAAATATGTTGAAAATGTAGAAGTTTAAGGTTATATACACTCCATTAAAGATGAATTCACTTAACCCTAATTTAATGGGAATTATCATTTAACTGAAATCATCATTATCACAATATTATTTAGAATAAAATAAGAACTTGAATGGAAAAAATCATTACCTTGTTTTTTCTTAAATTGTAGATCAACTTTCAAAACATCAGTTGGAAATTCACTGCCACGAGATTAAAATACCTCAATATTTCGCTGTTACGTGGTTAGTTTTACAAATAATACAGCTTTATGATTAATTTATATGAGGAAATATAAATTTTTTTTTAAACAAAATTGTATTACCATTAAATTTTGATTAAAATTGACAGTTCGAATAAAATTTGAAATAACCGACATATTTTGATGTCGTAAGAGGTTAGACATTACAAATATAATCGCGCTGTTGCCAGATTTTCAGTCTTATAGTCTTTTTAATAATTAACTGAAAATATTGATTATTTCGTAATTATAACTATTCATTGATACTAAATTAAAATAAAAAATGTGAATTAGTTATTGGATAATAAAAAACTACGGAATTCTACACGACAACCGGTATATTAAATCATAGATATTTTAATCGGACAAAGGCCTCTGTAATCGGTAACATTTATTCACTAACAGTACAAGGCCCACATGTCCTTCGTATCCTTGTTGAAGAAAACCATAAAAAATAAAATAATGTCGAGTATATTCACTTCTCTCTGGTAGACCAGGTGGAAAATGAGCCGGGTGTTTATACCAGGTGAATTTTATCTAATTTTATACGGTCATAATTTGTAAATATACAGTGTGATTCTATTATGTACAAAATTTATCAATCTCGTTCAACTACCTTCGAATATAGATGCAATTGAATATACGTGAAACTCTTCGTATATTCACTGAGGCTCAAAGCTCAATGACCTTATACGGTGTCAACTTCCAGCAACCGCTAAACTCAACAGAGCAAGCGTTTTCCATTAATCGCTTTTTTTTATCGGTCACTCTGTATATTATGAAATGACCACCTGTGTGTAGACAGTCACCTGGTGATTATTTACCACGGGGTCTGCGTCTACGTATAACTACCCTCATAATAAGAACTCGGTGAAGCATTGAACCGTGAATCTCTTCAGGTAGTACCACGCCGGGTGTTGTTTGAGGGGGAGCGAGTTGAGGAAATTCAAATTGGTACGAGTGTTTGTGAAAACTCTCGTACACGTGCTAGAGTCGTAACACGTGACTGAATTAAATGATTCGTTTCATTCATCTCCGAAGCAAAAATAAATAATAAAATATACTTAATAAATACATATTGGCAACATCGCTTTTAAACCGTCGTAGTAAACGTGATTTAGAGGCTTTAATTTTTCACGACAGCAACTTTTATTTCTTAAAAATTTGAAAAATTGGCGGTGTTACCAGCGGGTCTGCCATTATTTCAACAAAGAAAAATATCTTTCTCATATTTAATTCATTAACATGATTTTTATATTGAAAAAAGAATTTGACAGTTTCATAATAATCAGCTTGTTGTGAATAGATTGCAATGGAGTGCTCGAATCACAGAACTATAGAACTAGATACTTCGAACAGTATCGGGTAGATTTGGATCGAAAATTTGACATGAAACGGTTTTATGTTAAATTGATAGTAAAAATTCGGTAAAATTGGGAAGATTTTCAGCATAAGCGATTTTATTTATTATTAAAAACGCTCCTATAGCAGATAATGTTTGTTTTACATTGTTTTTTGTTGTTATTAGGGAAAAATACTATCCCAGCACAAGCACACACAGAACTGTAGAAAAATCGAATTGCTCCGAACAGTTTTGGGTAGATTTGGATCGAAAATTTGACATGAAACGGTTTTATGTTAAATTGATAGTAAAAATTCGGTAAAATTGGGAAGATTTTCAGCATAAGCGATTTTATTTATTATTAAAAACGCTCCTATAGCAGATAATGTTTGTTTTACATTGTTTTTTGTTGTTATTAGGGAAAAATACTATCCCAGCACAAGCACACACAGAACTGTAGAAAAATCGAATTGCTCCGAACAGTTTTGGGTAGATTTGGATCGAAAATTTGACATGAAACGGTTTTATGTTAAATTGATAGTGAAAATTCGCTAAAATTGGAAAGATTTTCAGCATAAGCGATTCTATTTCTTATTAAAAACGCTCGTATAGCAGATAAATTTTGCTTTACATTGTTTTTTGTTGTTATTAGGGGAAAATACTATCCCAGCACAAGCACACACAGAACTATAGAAATAACGAATTGCTCCGAACAATTTTGGGTAGATTTGGATCGAGAATAAACCACTAGATCAGGCAATCTAAGAAAACAGCGTCAAAATGACGGCCGTGGGGTAAACAATCGACTTATTCGTATACCGCGTTAGGTTTTTTCGATTTTTCCGGTAGTTCTATAGTTTTGTATTGTTTTTTTTGTTTTATGGTGTTTAGTGGACTACATAGATACTTTTTCGATCCGTTTCAGTGAAATTAATACCTCGAAAACAGTATTTTTCGTCAGTATGTAAGTAAGCTTTCAAGCAATTTATAAAAATTCGAATACATGAATTTTTTTTTGGAAATAAATTGTCGCTTTTGCGTTCCAGCAAGGACAAACTTGAAGTTTTAGGTGAATTCAATCCGTTTTCATTATATTTAGTATAACTTCAAAAACCACATAGAAACTTACAGCAAACGCATTTGTTTACCACACTCCGGCCATTTTTAAATAAACGTCAGCTGATTTTGACATTTTTTTGTCATTTCGCGAGATTGCTCAATCAATAGTGAGAATTCTTTTAAATTAGGAATATCTGTGACATAAAAGATGTTTGTTTTAATTAGAAACGCTTTTACAGAAGATAACTTCGATTTTTTTATCGGTTCTTGGTATTGGGGGAAATAATTAGCACAAATGACGAATATCTCCAAATAGGTCTTTGAACTTTCCAGTCTTCTGATAGACCAGCCATCTCCCAATTCGACAATAACGGCAGCTTTCCAAATTTTAGTTAACCGAGGAGGCATTAAGTGCAATTCAACTCAAAAAAAACAGACTATAATTTCATCGATTCTCTGTATAAAATATTTAAAGTGTTTGAAATAGCCTTGCATGTGTGTAAGTTCACTATCGGCGCGTATAGATGACTCAGCGTTAGCTTTCTAAGAATTACAATGGAAAAACAGAATAAGTACTTGGAAAATTCGATACACTCAACAATGTATCCATAAAAGTTTCTACTGAATTATAACAAATCGCTTTTTATCGCGAATAGAATTTTTGAGAAGGAATTCAAGACGCCCATCTTTGAAAAAACTGTTTTTGAACAGACCAAACCAGTTGTTTGTTATATTCATCCACATTTTCCACATTTTCGTTAGTTGTTACACATACCGGTGGTTCAGAACGCAGCGCGTCGGCAACAGAGCCCGTTTTTAAGAATTTCTGGTACCTTTTCCACGTTATCGGAACGATTTGTTCCAATATGGCTTCACAGAGATTAAACAGCCGATATATAGCCCTGATCTGTCCCCATCTGATTATTTGTTGTTCGCAAAGCTGAATGCCGAGTTAGAAGGTAAAATAATGATTTTTTGGTTTTGAAAAATGGGTGGAAATGAAATGATCGTAGTTTTTTTTATTTATTGACTTTTATTTCTATGCTAGACTGAGAACTTACGGACCGCGCTAGGTATTTACGTTTTAAGGACAATAATTTGCTGTTTCGATTTGAAATAATCGATGTTTTTACAATAGCCGGCAACCTATTTTTTGAATTTTGAAAGTGTTCTTTCTATCAATTTTCTTCATTTAAAATGATTAAATTCGTTACTGACACCGGTTGTCGCAGTTTGTTGAACATGACGGTGGTGGTCTGGCGTGCTTTGATCCCTTTCAGGTGTTTCAGTATACTTCAGGCGCGCTTCAGGGTATCGCGGCGTATAATTTAGTGATAATTTTTCGATTTTTCGTTATTTGTGTAATACAGTTCATTATCTTGACGTATGTTTTGATTATTTTTTCGCATTAAGTGAGAAGATGTGGAAGAAACGATAAATAGACGGTAAGAATGATTTTTTTTATATAGAAATATATTTGCGCCCGTATTTTCGCCTACAAATACGAAATTGAACATTTAATTGTGAAAATCGTGAATATTTTTATAGTTTACGTAACCTCAAATTGGGTATCGGCTTTAGGGATATTAATAAATGAAGAATCGTATCGGAAAATAATTTTAAAACACTTTATTAAGTGAAATCTAAACATTATACAGTAAAATGTCACGGAATTTTCGATATGAAGATCATTTTGTAATTATTTATTTCAATTTGAACATCTCCTTGTTATTACTATTTTTAAAATGAAAAATTTGAGACCACCTCGTATTTATATGCACTTTTTAGCGATGCTTTTTCACCATTGTTAGTTATACGTTTCTAACGTTTCTTATTTTTGCTCTGTATTTTTGAAATCGTGTCATCAAACGAGAAATAATTTTTCCACATCATCATTATCATGATGTATCGTTCAATTTATTGTTGTGGACTCGATCGCTCAATGAAGATGGTGTCAAATTAGAACACCGATCACCAGTTGCATTAAACGGATATTTAAATGTTGGTAATAAAGACAGAAGTTCCATCTATGTGTGCTCTAGTTTGTTTCCAGTTTTGGCTACAACAATTTCGATATATTTCACTAAACGTTGGCGTATCAAAAAGCAAAATCTTCCTTTTGATTCGATCTTTCGATTGGTTTAAATCGTGTGAAAATCCGTCAATTAATTTTCGAGTTATTCGCCGATATATCTTTGATTTTGTATCCGTGTTGAATCTCGAAATATTCCACCCAATCTCAACATATCATATATCAAAATCTTCCTTTTGATTCAATCTTTCGATTGGTTTAAATCGTGTGAAAATCCGTCAATTAATTTTCGAGTTAATCGTCGATATATCTTTGATTTTGTATCCGTGTTGAATCTCGAAATATTCCACCCAATCTCAACATATCATATATCAAAATCTTCCTTTTGATTCAATCTTTCGATTGGTTTAAATCGTGTGAAAATCCGTCAATTAGTTTCCGAGTTATTCGCCGATATATCTTTGATTTTGTATCCGTGTTGAATCTCGAAATATTCCACCCAATCTCAACATATCATATATCAAAATCTTTCTTTTGATTCAATCTTTCGATTGGTTTAAATCGTGTGAAAATCCGTCAATTAATTTTCGAGTTATTCGCCGATATATCACCGTTAACCACAGTAACAGTTATTTCATTCTATAATATAGTCATAGAGAAAGTAACTCAAGTCTGGGTTAGTCAGGTGGGAATAGGAACAGGTGCGAAACTGTCGACTGGCGGTTGTTGGAAAAGGGGAGAAAATGGGGCTTCGGACTTTTTTTTTCTCCAAATTACCCAATAATGATACACATCTCGTAGGGACAATTGATTGCTTGAAATTGATCGTGGGATACAAGTAGAGCATTTTATGAGGGTATTCACAACATTAAACGTATCATATGACAATGTTTTAGATATCATTGAATTAGATCATTTTCTATCTAACTGTTATTCACATACCAACATAATAAATCATTTCGCGTTCCATATTTTTATCGTACCATATTAGTTTTTATGATTTTTATATATTTCAATTCTATTTTCGCGATTTAAGGATTTGTATTAAAAAATTTTACACCCCAGCTGAAAATTATCAAGAACTATTTGTTGAAGTTTTAAATCAGTAAATAAATCGTGTGACTCACACACAGATGGCGCTGCCATTGCCAAATCCATATGACGTTTATGAAGTACCAACTTTCAAACGACTATGTGTCAAATTTCATGACAATTCGATCTGTCAGAAAAAAGTGAAGGTACTTTTGTTATTTCAAATGATGGTGAACGTTTTGGTCGTCCAATTGAGGTTATTACTTCAGAAAACATAAAAAAGGAGGAAGCTTTTTCAAAGCGAGTGCCGTCAATCAAAAATAACAACGTGTTGATGATTCAGAGCAGCGTTTGGTCATGTTTACACCTAATAAATCAGATTTTTTTCCACGATTTGTGACAATGGATGAAAAATGGATCCATCACTTCGCTCCGGAACCAAAACGATCATCATTTGAGTGGACTATGGCCGGTGAAGCGTCCAGTCAGCTGGGAAGGTTATGACTTCAGTATTTTGGGATTCCCATGGAATATCGTTCAAAAACCACCTCATACGTCAACTGTTTCATCAAGACAATGCACCGATTCACAAATCGATACCAACGATGGTTAAATTGAACGAATTACACTTCGAATTGTTTCCTCGTCCACCGTATAGTCCAGATCTGACCCCCCCAGTGGCTACTTACCTCAAAATAATGCTGAAATTGAAGCATATTTTGAGACAGAAGACAAAGAGAAGTTAGAGAAGCGTTGGAATGATTGTTATGTTTTTGAAGGAGATTACATTGATGAATAAAATCGATTTTTGTCAAAAAAATGTGTTGGAACACGAATTATCGAGCGATATGTTAATAGTTAGCTATAAAAATGAAAAAAATGTTTCGTCTGTCTCAAAACCAAACCGCCAGATTATATTTTCCAAAAAAAAAACAAGCGACCATTTGTTTTTGGAAGCTCCCGATGTATGAATTAGGCCCAAACTATGAAAACTTGGGATTGACGCACAAATTTCAACCTTCTAAAACTTACAGGGCTAACTAGGACTAAACTACAATCATAAACGCCAAAGGGAAATGTGATAAAACTGTATTATTTTGAAATTCAACGACTGGTTTATGGTGTAGACGAAAAAAAAGCGTACGCCGATGGTTTCCAGCAATTCCTTTTTTAATGGTCGCCTATCACGTGGGAAATTAATTTACATGAACACTTCCAGGAATTCTATTGGGAATAATAAAACATGTCGAACCGTTTATTATAGCCACATTTGGATAAGTAATTAATACAAGCTCCGTCTTTTTAATGGAAAAAAGTAAAAAAAAAAAAAAAAACTAATTGAATTCGATTGTAGCAAAGCCAACAGTTTTCCAATACCAAGGACTTAAGGACCACGTCAGTTAATCTAGGATTAGAAAGACAAAAGGATAACAATCGGATTTTGTAGGAGGACCACCAAATTAGCCCCAATCTGATTGAAGCGAACAGTGAACCACCACCACCACCAGGTCAACGTTGAAGACATCATGGAGGATACTGCTAGAAGAAGATTCAGTTGGAACACATATTAAAGGGCCTGCTAATTTGTAACGATTGGTAGGATCTCGATGGTTAATGTAGATTAAGAATAAGCCCAAACTACTACATAAAAACTTAAAGTCCGTAGAACTACCATAAAAAGAAAAGAGACACTCCCATCGGATGAGCCGTAATCAAATTTTGAAACAGAAACGAGACAATAACAGTGGATAGTGTATTTGATGATTTTTATTCCAAAATTATTAATTAATTTTGTTTTCTAGACTAAAAGATTGATCGATATTTCTAAATTTATGGTATCCTAAACAAGTAATCCAAACACCAGCTTTAGAGCAAAATTAATTAGATGCAATTGAAGCTGATCCCACAACTAGCGTACGCAAAATGTCACTGCAATTGAAAGCGTCCGCGACAAGTTTTTTCATCCCTTTCGCATCCAGAAAGTGCATGGAAGTTGAGGATTATCCAGCAGGATTGGTCTACGTTCGTTGGTTTCTAGATAAACATCGAGCTGATAAAACGTTTGTAACATTTTCGAAATAGAAACTCCAGAGTCAATAATGGTTTTTACCGAATGATCCAAAGACCCCAGAAAGCTCACTCGATACCTATCTGCTTGTTCAACAGCCTCTGGGTGATATATAAAGAGTTCTTTCCACCTGGAAAGACAGTCCAAGTATTATATCGCGTAATACTGGATAGAGTTGGAAATTGGGTCGTCCAAACATCGTGAACCATTGCTGGTGGCTTTAGCAAATGATCCAAAGACCCCAGAAAGCTCACTCGATACCCATCTGCTTGTTCAACAGCCTCTGGGTGATATATAAAGAGTTCTTTCCACCTGGAAAGACAGTCCAAGTATTATATCGCGTAATACTGGATAGAGTTGGAAATTGGGTCGTCCAAACATCGTGAACCATTGCTGGTGGCTTTAGCAAATGATCCAAAGACCCCAGAAAGCTCACTCGATACCCATCTGCTTGTTCAACAGCCTCTGGGTGATATATAAAGAGTTCTTTCCACCTGGACGGACAGTCCAAGTATTATATCGCGTAGTACTGGATAGAGTTAGAAATTGGGTCGTCCAGACATCGTAAATCATTGCTGGTGGCTTTAGCAAATGATCCAAAGACCCCAGAAAGCTCACTCGATACCCATCTGCTTGTTCAACAGCCTCTGGGTGATATATAAAGAGTTCTTTCCACCTGGACGGACAGTCCAAGTATTATATCGCGTAGTACTGGATAGAGTTAGAAATTGGGTCGTCCAGACATCGTAAATCATTGCTGGTGGCTTTAGCAAATGATCCAAAGACCCCAGAAAGCTCACTCGATACCCATCTGCTTGTTCAACAGCCTCTGGGTGATATATAAAGAGTTCTTTCCACCTGGAAAGACAGTCCAAGTATTATATCGCGAAATACTGGATAGAGTTGGAAATTGGGTCGTCCAAACATCGTGAACCATTGCTGGTGGCTTTAACAAATGATCCAAAGACCCCAGAAAGCTCACTCGATACCCATCTGCTTGTTCAACAGCCTCTGGGTGATATATAAAGAGTTCTTTCCACCTGGACGGACAGTCCAAGTATTATATCGCGTAGTACTGGATAGAGTTAGAAATTGGGTCGTCCAGACATCGTAAATCATTGCTGGTGGCTTTACCAAATGATCCAAAGACCCCAGAAAGCTCACTCGATACCCATCTGCTTGTTCAACAGCCTCTGGGTGATATATAAAGAGTTCTTTCCACCTGGAAAGACAGTCCAAGTATTATATCGCGTAATACTGGATAGAGTTGGAAATTGGGTCGTCCAGACATCGTGAACCAATGGGTGTTTTATCAAGAGCCCTACAACTGCGCGGTTGAGTAGAACGTAGTTTTTATCTTCAAAGGATTGTCCAGAAGCAATTTCTTCACCCCTTTCTAATCCAGAAAGTGCGTGTCATGGAAGTAGAGGATTATCCAGCAAGACTCTACGCTCGTTGGTATCTAGATAAACCACCGGGCAAATGAAAATCCTCACGGTACAATTCAAGAAAAAATGATTTCTGGCCAATGTATGTATTTCTCCAAATGATGTAAATCATGTAAAAAATCATCTTCATAACGTTTTTCCTTATAGTTGGAATGTTTGATTGTATTCTGATAAGTTTTTTTTAATAAATAATTACAATTTATGATAATTTTCTTCGGAATGTCTTTTTATGGCGAACGGTTTCATTGGCATGTAAACAATACATCTTAAGATTGTACGGATTGTCCCTTTAAAAGTTACCGATTGTCAACCGAGGGGCAACGGTTAATAAGAAACGCTCAGTATACATTATTGAATCATCTTTTTTTATATAAAAAAAAATCTCCAAACGTTAGTATAGAATATGCACTTGTCCGGCAAACAAAATTTTGAGAGTAATATAAATAAATCCACCCTATTTCTAGCCTAATTTCCTGTTTGACGACATACATCGAGGGGCGATTGACAATTGTGATAACGTGTGTATGTCCAATTGTGCGTCATTAAAACAGGGGTTCGTAATAAACCGCGTATCGTAACTGTTAAAGGGTGGATTTACCCATTTTTTCCTCGTTTTAGGCAATATTCATTCGTTGATAGTTATTTGTATACTAAAATCGATAATGGACTATAGATCACAACTAGAAAATACCTCGTTATTTATAATAATTACGGATAAGACCGATTTAATTGTTAATTATTAGCAAATTAGTTGACTAATCAACCATATTAACAACGTCCCTACTAAAGTTCGTCCAAGAAGTATATGGTGAAGGTGCAAAATGGCGAACAGCCCCAGATGTAGTTCGTGGTACGTTATATCTACCAATATTTTAAGGTGCTAAAGCCTCAGATGATTTAATCAACTACAAATGTGTAACGTTTCCAAAATAGAAACTCCAGAGTGAATAGTGGCTTTAGCAAATGATCCAAAGACCCCAGAAAGTTCACTCGATACCCATCTGCTTGTTCAACAGCCTCTGAGTGGTATATGAAGTGTTTTTTCCACCTGGACGGACAGTCCAAGTATTATATCGCGTAATACTGGATAGAGTTAGAAATTGGGTCGTCCAGACATCGTAAACCATTGCTGGTGGCTTTAGCAAATGATCCAAAGACCCCAGAAAGTTCACTCGATACCCATCTGCTTGTTTCAACAGCTTCTGGGTGGTATATAAAGAGTTCTTTCCACCTGGAAAGACAGTCCAAGTATTATATCGCGTAGTACTGGATAGAGTTAGAAATTGGGTCGTCCAGACATCGTAAATCATTGCTGGTGGCTATTACCAAATGATCCAAAGACCCCAGAAAGCTCACTCGATACCCATCTGCTTGTTTCAACAGCTTCTGGGTGGTATATAAAGAGTTCTTTCCACCTGGAAAGACAGTCCAAGTATTATATCGCGTAGTACTGGATAGAGTTAGAAATTGGGTCGTCCAGACATCGTAAATCATTGCTGGTGGCTATTACCAAATGATCCAAAGACCCCAGAAAGTTCACTCGATACCCATCTGCTTGTTCAACAGCCTCTGAGTGGTATATGAAGTGTTTTTTCCACCTGGACGGACAGTCCAAGTATTATATCGCGTAGTACTGGATAGAGTTAGAAATTGGGTCGTCCAGACATCGTAAACCATTGCTGGTGGCTTTAGCAAATGATCCAAAGACCCCAGAAAGTTCACTCGATACCCATCTGCTTGTTCAACAGCCTCTGAGTGGTATATGAAGTGTTTTTTCCACCTGGACGGACAGTCCAAGTATTATATCGCGTAGTACTGGATAGAGTTAGAAATTGGGTCGTCCAGACATCGTAAACCATTGCTGGTGGCTTTAGCAAATGATCCAAAGACCCCAGAAAGTTCACTCGATACCCATCTGCTTGTTCAACAGCCTCTGAGTGGTATATGAAGTGTTTTTTCCACCTGGACGGACAGTCCAAGTATTATATCGCGTAGTACTGGATAGAGTTAGAAATTGGGTCGTCCAGACATCGTAAACCATTGCTGGTGGCTTTAGCAAATGATCCAAAGACCCCAGAAAGTTCACTCGATACCCATCTGCTTGTTCAACAGCCTCTGAGTGGTATATGAAGTGTTTTTTCCACCTGGACGGACAGTCCAAGTATTATATCGCGTAGTACTGGATAGAGTTAGAAATTGGGTCGTCCAGACATCGTAAACCATTGCTGGTGGCTTTAGCAAATGATCCAAAGACCCCAGAAAGTTCACTCGATACCCATCTGCTTGTTCAACAGCCTCTGAGTGGTATATGAAGTGTTTTTTCCACCTGGACGGACAGTCCAAGTATTATATCGCGTAGTACTGGATAGAGTTAGAAATTGGGTCGTCCAGACATCGTAAACCATTGCTGGTGGCTTTAGCAAATGATCCAAAGACCCCAGAAAGTTCACTCGATACCCATCTGCTTGTTCAACAGCCTCTGAGTGGTATATGAAGTGTTTTTTCCACCTGGACGGACAGTCCAAGTATTATATCGCGTAGTACTGGATAGAGTTAGAAATTGGGTCGTCCAGACATCGTAAACCATTGCTGGTGGCTTTAGCAAATGATCCAAAGACCCCAGAAAGTTCACTCGATACCCATCTGCTTGTTCAACAGCCTCTGAGTGGTATATGAAGTGTTTTTTCCACCTGGACGGACAGTCCAAGTATTATATCGCGTAGTACTGGATAGAGTTAGAAATTGGGTCGTCCAGACATCGTAAACCATTGCTGGTGGCTTTAGCAAATGATCCAAAGACCCCAGAAAGTTCACTCGATACCCATCTGCTTGTTCAACAGCCTCTGAGTGGTATATGAAGTGTTTTTTCCACCTGGACGGACAGTCCAAGTATTATATCGCGTAGTACTGGATAGAGTTAGAAATTGGGTCGTCCAGACATCGTAAACCATTGCTGGTGGCTTTAGCAAATGATCCAAAGACCCCAGAAAGTTCACTCGATACCCATCTGCTTGTTCAACAGCCTCTGAGTGGTATATGAAGTGTTTTTTCCACCTGGACGGACAGTCCAAGTATTATATCGCGTAGTACTGGATAGAGTTAGAAATTGGGTCGTCCAGACATCGTAAACCATTGCTGGTGGCTTTAGCAAATGATCCAAAGACCCCAGAAAGTTCACTCGATACCCATCTGCTTGTTCAACAGCCTCTGGGTGATATATAAAGAGTTCTTTCCACCTGGAAAGACAGTCCAAGTATTATATCGCGTAATACTGGATAGAGTTGGAAATTGGGTCGTCCAAACATCGTAAACCATTGCTGGTGGCTTTAGCAAATGATCCAAAGACCCCAGAAAGTTCACTCGATACCCATCTGCTTGTTCAACAGTCTCTGGGTGATATATAAAGAGTTCTTTCCACCTGGAAAGACAGTCCAAGTATTATATCGCGTAATACTGGATAGAGTTGGAAATTGGGTCGTCCAAACATCGTAAACCATTGCTGGTGGCTTTAGCAAGTGATCCAAAGACCCCAGAAAGTTCACTCGATACCCATCTGCTTGTTCAACAGTCTCTGGGTGATATATAAAGAGTTCTTTCCACCTGGAAAGACAGTCCAAGTATTATATCGCGTAATACTGGATAGAGTTGGAAATTGGGTCGTCCAAACATCGTAAACCATTGCTGGTGGCTTTAGCAAATGATCCAAAGACCCCAGAAAGTTCACTCGATACCCATCTGCTTGTTCAACAGCCTCTGGGTGATATATAAAGAGTTCTTTCCACCTGGAAAGACAGTCCAAGTATTATATCGTGTAATACTGGATAGAGTTGGAAATTGGGTCGTCCAAACATCGTAAACCATTGCTGGTGGCTTTACCAAATGATCCAAAGACCTCAGAAAGCTCACTCGATACCCATCTGCTTGTTCAACAGCCTCTGGGTGATATATAAAGAGTTCTTTCCACCTGGAAAGACAGTCCAAGTATTATATCGCGTAATACTGGACAGAGTTAGAAATTGGGTCGTCCAGGCATCGTAAACCATTGCTGGTGGCTTTAGCAAATGATCCAAAGACCCCAGAAAGTTCACTCGATACCCATCTGCTTGTTTCAACAGCCTCTGGGTGATATATGAAGTGTTTTTTCCACCTGGACGGACAGTCCAAGTATTATATCGCGTAGTACTGGATAGAGTTAGAAATTGGGTCGTCCAGACATCGTAAATCATTGCTGGTGGCTTCACCAAATGATCCAAAGACCCCAGAAAGCTCACTCGATACCCATATGCTTGTTCAACAGCCTCTGGGTGGTATATGAAGTGTTTTTTCCACCTGGACGGACAGTCCAAGTATTATATCGCATAGTACTGGTTAGAGTTAGAAATTGGGTCGTCCAGGCATCGTAAACCATTGCTGGTGGCTATTATCAAATGATCCAAAGACCCCAGAAAGCTCACTCGATATCCATCTGCTTGTTTGACAGCCTCTGGGTGATATATAAAGAGTTCTTTCCACCTGGGCAGACAGTTCAAGTATTATATCGCATAGTACTGGTTAGAGTTAGAAATTGGGTCGTCCAGGCATCGTAAACCATTGCTGGTGGCTATTACCAAATGATCCAAAGACCCCAGAAAGCTCACTCGATATCCATCTGCTTGTTTGACAGCCTCTGGGTGATATATAAAGAGTTCTTTCCACCTGGGCAGACAGTTCAAGTATTATATCGCGTAGTACTGGATAGAATTAGAAATTGGGTCGTCCAGACATCGTAAATCATTGCTGGTGGCTTTAGCAAATGATCCAAAGACCCCAGAAAGTTCACTCGATACCCATCTGTATGTTTCAACAGCCTCTGGGTGGTATATAAAGAGTTCTTTCCACCTGGGCAGACAGTTCAAGTATTATATCGCGTAATACTGGACAGAGTTAGAAATTGGGTCGTCCAGGCATCGTAAACCATTGCTGGTGGCTTTAGCAAATGATCCAAAGACCCCAGAAAGTTCACTCGATACCCATCTGCTTGTTTCAACAGCCTCTGGGTGATATATGAAGTGTTTTTTCCACCTGGACGGACAGTCCAAGTATTATATCGCGTAGTACTGGATAGAGTTAGAAATTGGGTCGTCCAGACATCGTAAATCATTGCTGGTGGCTTCACCAAATGATCCAAAGACCCCAGAAAGCTCACTCGATACCCATATGCTTGTTCAACAGCCTCTGGGTGGTATATGAAGTGTTTTTTCCACCTGGACGGACAGTCCAAGTATTATATCGCATAGTACTGGTTAGAGTTAGAAATTGGGTCGTCCAGACATCGTAAATCATTGCTGGTGGCTTTACCAAATGATCCAAAGACCTCAGAAAGCTCACTCGATATCCATCTGCTTGTTCAACAGCCTCTGGGTGGTATATGAAGTGTTTTTTCCACCTGGACGGACAGTCCAAGTATTATATCGCATAGTACTGGTTAGAGTTAGAAATTGGGTCGTCCAGGCATCGTAAACCATTGCTGGTGGCTATTACCAAATGATCCAAAGACCCCAGAAAGCTCACTCGATATCCATCTGCTTGTTTGACAGCCTCTGGGTGATATATAAAGAGTTCTTTCCACCTGGGCAGACAGTTCAAGTATTATATCGCGTAGTACTGGATAGAGTTAGAAATTGGGTCGTCCAGACATCGTAAATCATTGCTGGTGGCTTCACCAAATGATCCAAAGACCCCAGAAAGCTCACTCGATACCCATATGCTTGTTCAACAGCCTCTGGGTGGTATATGAAGTGTTTTTTCCACCTGGACGGACAGTCCAAGTATTATATCGCATAGTACTGGTTAGAGTTAGAAATTGGGTCGTCCAGGCATCGTAAACCATTGCTGGTGGCTATTACCAAATGATCCAAAGACCCCAGAAAGCTCACTCGATATCCATCTGCTTGTTTGACAGCCTCTGGGTGATATATAAAGAGTTCTTTCCACCTGGGCAGACAGTTCAAGTATTATATCGCGTAGTACTGGACAGAGTTAGAAATTGGGTCGTCCAGACATCGTAAATCATTGCTGGTGGCTATTACCAAATGATCCAAAGACCCCAGAAAGCTCACTCGATACCCATCTGCTTGTTTGACAGCCTCTGGGTGATATATAAAGAGTTCTTTCCACCTGGACGGACAGTCCAAGTATTATATCGCATAGTACTGGATAGAGTTAGAAATTGGGTCGTCCAGACATCGTAAACCATTGCTGGTGGCTATTACCAAATGATCCAAAGACCCCAGAAAGCTCACTCGATATCCATCTGCTTGTTTGACAGCCTCTGGGTGATATATAAAGAGTTCTTTCCACCTGGGCAGACAGTTCAAGTATTATATCGCGTAGTACTGGATAGAATTAGAAATTGGGTCGTCCAGACATCGTAAATCATTGCTGGTGGCTATTACCAAATGATCCAAAGACCCCAGAAAGCTCACTCGATATCCATCTGCTTGTTTGACAGCCTCTGGGTGGTATATAAAGAGTTCTTTCCACCTGGGCAGACAGTTCAAGTATTATATCGCGTAGTACTGGATAGAGTTAGAAATTGGGTCGTCCAGACATCGTAAATCATTGCTGGTGGCTTCACCAAATGATCCAAAGACCCCAGAAAGCTCACTCGATACCCATATGCTTGTTCAACAGCCTCTGGGTGGTATATGAAGTGTTTTTTCCACCTGGACGGACAGTCCAAGTATTATATCGCATAGTACTGGTTAGAGTTAGAAATTGGGTCGTCCAGGCATCGTAAACCATTGCTGGTGGCTATTACCAAATGATCCAAAGACCCCAGAAAGCTCACTCGATATCCATCTGCTTGTTTGACAGCCTCTGGGTGATATATAAAGAGTTCTTTCCACCTGGGCAGACAGTTCAAGTATTATATCGCGTAGTACTGGATAGAGTTAGAAATTGGGTCGTCCAGACATCGTAAATCATTGCTGGTGGCTTCACCAAATGATCCAAAGACCCCAGAAAGCTCACTCGATACCCATATGCTTGTTCAACAGCCTCTGGGTGGTATATGAAGTGTTTTTTCCACCTGGACGGACAGTCCAAGTATTATATCGCATAGTACTGGTTAGAGTTAGAAATTGGGTCGTCCAGGCATCGTAAACCATTGCTGGTGGCTATTACCAAATGATCCAAAGACCCCAGAAAGCTCACTCGATATCCATCTGCTTGTTTGACAGCCTCTGGGTGATATATAAAGAGTTCTTTCCACCTGGGCAGACAGTTCAAGTATTATATCGCGTAGTACTGGACAGAGTTAGAAATTGGGTCGTCCAGACATCGTAAACCATTGCTGGTGGCTATTACCAAATGATCCAAAGACCCCAGAAAGCTCACTCGATACCCATCTGCTTGTTTGACAGCCTCTGGGTGATATATAAAGAGTTCTTTCCACCTGGGCAGACAGTTCAAGTATTATATCGCGTAGTACTGGATAGAATTAGAAATTGGGTCGTCCAGACATCGTAAATCATTGCTGGTGGCTATTACCAAATGATCCAAAGACCCCAGAAAGCTCACTCGATATCCATCTGCTTGTTTGACAGCCTCTGGGTGGTATATAAAGAGTTCTTTCCACCTGGGCAGACAGTTCAAGTATTATATCGCGTAGTACTGGATAGAGTTAGAAATTGGGTCGTCCAGACATCGTAAACCATTGCTGGTGGCTTTAGCAAATGATCCAAAGACCCCAGAAAGCTCACTCGATACCCATCTGCTTGTTTCAACAGCCTCTGGGTGGTATATAAAGAGTTCTTTCCACCTGGAAAGACAGTCCAAGTATTATATCGCGTAGTACTGGTTAGAGTTGGAAATTGGGTCGTCCAGACATCGTAAACTATTGCTGGTGGCTATTACCAAATGATCCAAAGACCCCAGAAAGCTCACTTGATACCCATCTGCTTGTTTCAACAGCCTCTGGGTGGTATATAAAGAGTTCTTTCCACCTGGGCAGACAGTCCAAGTATTATATCGCGTAGTACTGGTTAGAGTTAGAAATCGGGTCGTTCCAGACATGGTGAACCATTGGGTGCTTTATCACAAAAGAACTCCACAACTGCGCGTTGAATAGGACGTAGTTTTTAGCTCCCAGAAAGATTTTCTATCGACTTGCGACTTCGAATCGATTGAGGAGCTAAGTTCCTACCAAAAACTTCCAAGATTGCTTGGAAGATCGCTGGTGCCGATGTATTAGTGTAAATAATAATTTGAAGTGGATCCATTCATTAAAATTTGAAATAATACACTTCAGCAACTCTCTCTTTTACATTGTCAAGCGAACGTCGAACCGGCGAATAATTTTTTCGATGTTTATGATTGTAGTTTAGTCCTAGTTGGCACTGGAAGACACAGTGATTCGTAATTTTTGTACCAAGATATTTTTTTGTGAAGATAAACGAAATCTACGACTCGCAGGCCTAGAGATAGCAGCTCAGATCAATGAATCTAGAGATTTATCCGATCTGGAAGGGTGACAGTGAAGCAACATGTCAAAATAAAAGTAGTACGCTAAAGAACCTAAAAATAGAAAGCATGAAGATTGGGAGAGAGTTTTATAGAGTGATGAGTCACTGTAAAGCAAATCTGAGGCTCCGTGATGGTTTGAGATTGTTTTGGAGGAGACCTGGTAAAACTTGAACGGATTTGATGGGACGTTCTGGTCCCAAGCATTTTTCGAAGCTGTACAAAGGGTGTATGAAATAATTGCAAAGAAAGAATGTACTGAAATTTGGTCGTCGCAGTCACCCGACCTCAATCCGATTGAGTTATCGTGGGACAAACTTCCGGGCATGGTAATCGGTAAGCAGTAACCTACTTTCACATTTTGGTATATTCTCTTTCCCAATACTTGAAATTTAGTAAAGGAATAAGGATAATAGTCCGAGAAATTCGCGGTTCTTTCAAAAAATAAAAGTTGTAAATGGCGCAGTCTATAGTATTATTGCACGAACCAACCTGATTTAAAAGTTTTCGCTATTTTAGGGACGTTTACGAAATATTCGTTACTGGGACAGTCGTGCAGTGATCGATTGACGAATATGGGACAAAAATTTGAGCGGAAAAGTCCGAATTTCAATCGGGTTCTTCTAAAATTAAGTACGAGTCTCTCGTAGACCCGAAATTTCTGCCTCCCCTTCGCATTAAACTCATGAAAAAGTTACCGAAGGTTACGAATAATTAATATACCACGCAAGGACTTGAAACTAATTCAAGGAAATGGATTTTTTGCAACAATATGGATGCCAACCACCAACAGCTAGTTAATGAAATTTTTTCGGGGTGCAAGGTTCCACCAAAATATCAGAACAATGAAAATTTGGTACCGAGAGGATTCAGCCGTGATTCTGGTTTTGAAAATAATTTCGTTGATCGCGTTTACGTCCCCTTGGTAAAAACGAAACCAACTACGCTATTGAGGGATGATACGACCCTTGGAAAACTATTGATCGCAGACAGCTCTGGTCATTTTATGACGTCACGATGGTCGAAATCGACCCGATTTTCTCGCTCAGCAAAGCCAACTACCACTTTTGCAGATCGAAATCTGAGGTCCTTTGTGCCGGGAAGTTAGCAGTGCGGTTTTTCCCTTAAATCCCCAGGGAATTTACAATTTTTGTGTTATGGATTAGATTGCATTGTTTTAAACAATGGATGTTGATTTGTTGCCTAGTAACATCGCGAAGAAAGGTATGATGCATGCAGGTGCTTATTTTTTGGCGTTGTGTACAGGGTGTGAGCGTGTTTTTTTTTTTTTATTAAATCCTCTGGTCAAGAGAACTATTTATTAATAACCATTTTGGTAAATTTACGTAGTAATATATCGAGTATAATTTTGAAAATTTCGAAAAATTATAGCATAAATCTCGGGTTTGATTAACGTTATACACTGCCGGTCGAAAGTGTTTGCCAACTCTATAGTTTGTACAACAAATCGAAGCAATACGATCGATTTTGTTATTTAAATCTTAATAAGATAAAAAACACAGTCGGCGGTATTTAAATTTTTGATTTTGTCGATGTTATAGACTATTTTTTTGGCTTCTTTGTCCAATTTCGACAAATAATCGTAGTACCTTCTGGTTTACAAGACAAAACGTGGGTTGCAAAGACGCCGGGGGCTATTTAAGTATCGAGAGGTAACCGCGCAAACATTTTCATCCCTTAATAAGAGATGGGGGGTGGATATGAAAAATGTTATACGGGGTATTTGTTCCATCTTCAAATAGCCTCCAATTTTTACCAGATCTCCAATCGTCCTTCCTCCAAAACAATCTGAGATCCTTTGACCTCTTCGTGCGTCCAATTTTCACGTTCTTCAACCCACTGTGACCTTTTTTAATTTGTTTCTGCACTGCCAACCTTCCGGAAAAGTCAGATTCGTTAATCTGAGCCCGTGAGACGTTTACTGATCGATACGAAACGTTGTGGTCGCCCTCGACGTTTTCAATCTTCAAAACTTCTGTTTTTTCTTCGTTTTAGTCGTTTTAAACCTAACCACAACACGTTTAGCGCCTCATAGAACTAAACTATGAGCCGGTGCTTGCAGGTTTAGCATTTCGCAAACTAAAACCGGTAGATTACGGGGCGGACGAATACTTTTGACTTCTAGTGACTGCAGAAACCAAATAACGTGTATTGAAGCGGTGATTTTTTTCAATTTTCAGGTTAGCGAAACGGCTCGAGGCAACGAGAATCATGTGATACGAATCCGTCCTTTTTAATCATTTACGTATTGCTCAGATCTGCTCAAAATGACTTTGGAAGTTTGTAAAAACATGGAAAGTATAGAAAATTGTGATATTCAGTTCAGTTTTCAAGCGATCGAACCCGATCGAGAAACGGTAATCGCGACGGAGAATCTCCGGAATATAAACAAGGCTTTATTGTACGATTCGAACAACGAGGATAATGATAATTTGAACACGATCGTTAATACGGTCCCGGACATCGGTTATATACCGACGGAGGTGGAAAACTGCGTGGAAATCGAGTCGACGAACGTTATGAATTTACCCGAAAACCAAATAGTAGAAATCCAATTCCGAAACGAATTTATAGTTAATAATAATTTATTAGATAATAGCGAAATCAAATCGACGTTCATCGATCTCAAAGATGGAGTTTACGAAGAAATAATCCCGTATACGATATACGAGGATTCGGTTAAAACAAATACGGAAATTTTCGAAATAGTACAACAAGTGGATGAGCCGAGAGAAAATCGAAATGACGATAACGCCGCGCAAAATATCGTAAATATTCCGATGTTGAGTCCTCAAAGCGAAAACGACGAACAAACCGAAACGGATTTGACCAGTTTAAACTGGTTACATAACATCACTAATATAATGTCGATGCCGAATATTCCGACGCCCCCCGTATCTCCCACTCCCAAACCGAAAAGGAAATCGAATAATACGCAAGAAGATTTAACGATTAATATTAATTATTATAAGAAAAACGGTGAGAAGAAACCGCCGTTTTCGTACGCTACTCTGATATGTATGGCGATGGGAAAAAACGGGAACAAAATGACTTTATCGGCCATTTACCATTGGATTAGAGAGAATTTTTTGTATTATAGGAAAGCGCATCCCAGTTGGCAGGTAAGATTACGTCACTATATCTTAAATAGCCACGGTCACGAAATACGAATCGACTGGGTGGGAGCGCGGCGTTGCCGATTCGTTGGGTTGTACATGTTATTTTAGGAATTGATGCGAAAGATTCGGGGGCGAGTGGGTGACGTGATATAAAAAAAAATTCTCATACGACACCTCGTTTCTGAGTTCAAAGTTACGAAATTAGAACTTTTTTTACTCTATAAAATCGAAAAATCGTCCGATTTCGATGATTTTTTTTAAATTCTTCGTTTTTACGGCGGATTTATGAGAAAAAAAATATGAGTTATATCTCATGACTTTAAATATGACCATAAAAGCACTTCTTCGTATATAACCGTTCATAACTTTTTTACAAAGCAGTTCATATATTCTTTTTTTTAATCTACACCAAAAAAACGAACCTTTTGGAAAAAAAAAATTCAAAAATGTCGGTTTATTCATTTTTTATATCACTTAAAGCTTTAAATGACATCAAAAACGCTCTAGAAAATCGAAAAAAACAACCGGGGAGGGGGGGGGAGGGTATGTGCTAAAAATTCGGAAAAAATGTTCACATTTGGTCTACTTGTCAAACACCCCCCGTCCCCCGCCTCTCACCCCACTCCCAATTCTCTTTAACAGTCAACGTTAGTGAGATACCATTTTTTTAATGATGAAAATTTTCAATTTTTCAAAATTAACTTTTAATATTGTACACTCGGTTACATTAATTGATTTTAAGAATGTTTTTGTTCATAAAATTTTAATAATTACTTAATAAAAAAGGTACAAACGAGTAATTATTATTTTTAATTGTAAAAACATGAAAAATCAACATTTTTGTATAATTTATTTTCCAATTTGTTCGTTTTTTTGTGTAGATTATGAAAAAATATATAAAAACTTCATTTGATTATTTGGAAAAAAGTTATCAACAATTATACGTGAATGAGTGCATTTTCATGAACATTTAAAGCCCTGAAACCAATATAACTTTTCATTTTTTTTTATTCCCATAATTTATTTCGTAAGCCCGCCGTAAAAACGAAGATTTCAAAAAAAAATTCATCGAAATCGGACGATTTTTCAATTTTCTAGACCGAAAATATAAGAATTAACGTCATTATTTATACGGAACACCCTGTATAGTTTATCAAAAGACGAGTTTTTCAACTAGATAAAATTTTTATTGTAAAAAAAATATTTAAAATAATGATTAGCTTCAATTTTCAAACTTTCAAACTCTTTCACTCAAGATACGGTTAAAAATCACAAACTTTTGTTCTTAATAAATAAACTTGGCAACCTTGTCAGGATAATTCGTTGTTAAGTTATGACCGTTGGTATTTAAAGTACGTGTCACTTTCAGAATAAGATTACCGCCCATTTTAACGTAAAAATATAAAAGTTTTCTTTTCCTTTGCACGACAATTTTCAATATAACTTTTGTTTTATACAAAAATCAGCGTAAGCATCCGATAAAAATGTAAAACATTGAAAAAACGCCCCGCTCTAATCGTCTAAAGACATTACTAGAATAAGTAGGTGCTGCCATCTTACTCAATACAGAAGAATTAGCTTCGACGATAGAATAAATGACATCGAGAGGGAGAAAATAACCAACGATGTTGCCAGATCACTAAAAATTTTGTTGTTCTCATTATAAATTTTTTTTAGAATTCAATACGACACAATTTATCTTTAAATAAATGTTTCGTGAAACATCCTCGATCTAAAGATCAACCAGGTAAAGGAGGCTTTTGGAAATTGGATTTAGAAAGATTAGAAGAGTCTAGGAGATCGAAAAGAAGATCAAGTCTAACGGTGAGGGCACCGAGAAATCGACATCCCGATCAAAAAGCACAGAAACCTTCAAGAAAAACTAAAAGGTAATTGTTATTTATATTCTCAAGATTTCGGTTAGGATATACATCATTAAAAATATGTTCCAATGTTTTATTGATAAATTTCTGCAGGTATCGTTCAAATCAAAATACGGGTGAAAGAAAACACAATATTCTCTCCAACATATCAATATGTGGCGATACCGATATCGAGAATTTCGATGAAATTAAGAAAAAAGAGAATAAGTTCGATAAGAAATCACAAAGAGACGCCGGTTTCCTAGCTTCGGAATCCGAAGAAGAAGCAACGAAAGAAGACAACACAACAAGAGATTTTGTACCCAGTTCGATGCCAAATCAATCTGTCGTGACTGAACCTGTCAATCAAATGTTAGCTGAAGACGAATTGACTGGACTATTGTTAGCTACAAACGGTTGGGATGAATGTCAATTAGAATTATTAGATTCCCTTTTAGATTCGCTATAATATCTTTATTTTATAAAATTTTTTTCTATGAATATTTTTAGGCAGAGCATAAAATCAAAATTTTCAATGATACTACCAAAAATTTTTAATTTTGTATCGAAAAAAATTAAAGCTCAAATGTATTTATAATAAGCAAACTACTAAAAATTATTATATACTGTCAATATATACTGATACACTCTGTATAATATTGATGCGAGTTATTAATTATTATTTGTCTTTGCTCAAACATTTTAAGCTCAAATTTTGGCTCAAAAAACTACTACTTATATAGACTATTGTTGTACTTGATCGAAATAATGAAAATTTCCACAAATACTTATTAAAATCTCAAAAAGCAAATTCAATTCAACGAAAAAACTTGAAAGTAGCAAATTTTAGAATTTTTATTGTAAAAATGACCGATTGTAAGATTTTCTATGGCCGAGAATATTTAAAACAAAAGTTGTAGCAATAATTTTCTATTATTTTTAAACTAAAAATATCAAATGACATGTGGCAACGTTGTACGAATCTGATAGGTTACTGACACATGAGTAACTCTCATTACGTCTGAATCGAATGTTCGGGAAACGAACCGAATTTCAAAACGTCGGTCACGAAATATAAATCAGCTGAAAGGTAACGCAACGTTGCCGATTTTAAGTTACTGTCAGTCGTATTAGAATTTGTTCAAGTTATTTTTATTATAATTATATGTTAACTTATTATAAGTTAGTTAAAGTTATGATAATTCAAGAGAAGCAGTTATTAAAAACAAATTAGATCCATAAGAATTGAAAATAGAACATTAATTGTTCACAAATATGGCTGAATATGTCAAAACCTGTCAAACTAGATGTCACTTGTCATGAAGTTTTCTGATCATCTATTCCGTCACAGAATCTTATAATCGGTGATTTCCTCAAGCCTTTTTCAGATGATACGACTTTTTGTAGTCGAAATTAGTACCAAAAAGTCGAATTTTTGTGGTTAACTGTCACTATTTCTCGCTACCATTAATAGTTTTATTTACATAAGAGATTCTATGATAGTGAAAAGTTACTTTTCATTTCATAATTTGTGTAATATCTGTCATCAACATGAAGTTTGTGTATCACAACTCTTGACGAAAAATAATTTTGATACTCGTGGCAACATCGCAACATCAACAAGTGTGCTTTGATCACACAGTTGATAAAATGGAAATATAACTGCAGTATTTCGTTGTCCAAAGACCTAACTGATATTTTTAATAAATATGGAATGTAAATTTGCACTCACTTCAAGGGTTTTTACAGAAAAAAATTTTAATTGTTACTTGGGAAAAAAAGTAGTTGATCCAAATTTTAAATAAAAACCTACAAATTAAGGAAGACAACTGATTTCCTACTGTTTTAGAAGCTATATTGCAACCTAGATATTAAAAATACTTACCTTTTTAATAATTATCACGAATTACTTAAACAACTCGAAATAAACACCAAAACCACTAATTATTGAGAGCACTAAGTGACAGCAACTACAAAATGGCGTTCACGTAGGATTTAACAGCATTTTCATACGCTGTCAGTCTTGATTTGAAGTAACTGTTTTTCTCAGATGATTTTCTTCCGAATGGTATTCATAAGTCATTTGAAACCAAAAATGGATTTAGTTTTTACTAAGGCGACGATATTGTATGTATTCGACATTTATGTGGTATAATAGCATTAAAAGTTACGCCTTTTCTGCTTACTATTTTACGACGCGGAAATGTCAGTTGGTAGTTAGCGACAGCCGAGCACAATTTCACGACTTTTTGGTACCAACGTCAACAACAAAAAGTATCAATTCTAAAAACGAACTTGATGTGAATAATATACGAGGGGGAAGGAATTCTTAACCAGCACATAAATATACATCGCGGTTTTACTAAATAAAATCTACTACGTCATTCAGGTAAATCTCAATACAACGTATTTAAAATAAGTTTTACTGGTTTAAAACTTGAAGAAATCTTGTAACACAGTGTGTTGTTTGTGCCTTTGTCAAACACGTGTGAATTTTTAAAATTTGTATATATATATATATTAATGTTGATTATCGGCTTTGTAAGTTTGTGAATCAGTAAAATTCTTTCGTTTCAACTGAATTGTCGTATGTAAATAATGTAACTCATTTCAACAATCAAAAGAAGACTCTACGTCGTCAATAGGAAGTGTACGGGGGTGAGTATGAAAATTGTCCATTTAGATAAGAATATAAATTGTTTTGTATTTTGAACCGAAAGAATTTTCCGAACGAAACTCTTATTATAAACGAAAGTTTTGTGTTTTGAAAGTATCAATTATAACTCTAACTAAGTATTTGCAAAATAACTAACTTTGGAATCGCCGTAAGAGATAAACATATCAAGATAATAAAAATATAGGTTAGATAAAGAGTGTTTTGATATTTAAAAATACGATTCGATTAATATTTTGTAGAAATAAAATGAGCTCTCAACTCTTCCGTCCAAAATCTGAGATAGTCTAGATTTAGGATTTGCGTTATAATTAAAATGTATTATCTTTAATTCTCGATCACTTATTTACATATTATATATAAAATTTGTGAAATACCTTGAATAAGTGACTGGTAATTATAGTTATTTTTATCCCAAACATAAGACAGCAAGGTAACAATGTAAATGTTTTCAATTTATGATAATTTTCTTCAGAATGTCTCTTTATGGCGAACAGATCTCTCCGAAACCATAAATTTTATCGAATTAAACAAAGAGTACCTTTTTGTTAACAAATTCAGATACTACAAACGGCATTTGTCGTTAAAGGCTGTTTTTTTTACAAAAAAACAAACCGCCATTTATCTCTAGACTATATTTTTCAAAATCACATCGCCATTTGTGTTTAGACGCTGTCTTTTTCATAAATAAACCACTACTTGCCTTTAGAGGCTGTCTTTTTCAAAAAGAAATCGTCTTTAGAGGCTATAGTTGCAAACACACATCGCTATTTGTCTTTAGAGACTGTCTTTTTCAAAAACGCATCGCCATTTGTTTTTAGAGACTGTCTTTCCCAAAACCAAACCGCCATTTGTTTTTAGAGGTTATCTTCTTTATAAACAAACCGTCTTTAGAGATTAGATTTTTCACTAACACATCAGAATGTACAAAAGAAAAACTAGTGAACTGGAAAGTCCCAAGTACCAAAAGTAATTCTATTGGAAAAAGTATTTTCCGCATAATTTTATCTTGCTGAAACCAAAGTAAACAGGTAGATCCTCGTAGGTTCTTATATATTTTATATACTATTTCTGTCCTATGTTTGGTATACTTATTTCTTAACTACTTTATATAATTTTTGTATTGTAATTATAGGAAAATTGGATAAATTGTTACAAAGTGTATTCTAGTCTTTTGCAATATTTGTATTTATACACAGTTTGCTCAAAAATTGTGCTAGCTCTATATTAGCAATATGATTGTCAAATAAAAATTGTATTTTATCAAATAGACGTGAACAGAAAAGATACTATTTTTTTATTCTGATATATCCCACTATAAAAACCTTTCCTTTCCCCAAAGACCTCTACTAATAAAAACTTTGTAACCAACAGTAATCTCATAACGTTTTTTTATCCCAGACATTCTTCAAAAATATTTAAATCTTGCTGCAAATGCTCGCCCTGTTCATTATTTATAATTCTTAAGTTTGTAAATTCAAATGTAAGTACAGGAAATGAATTTTTGGGGATAAATTCACTTCTATTTGTTCAAAAATTCACAAGTCACTCAAAACAAGGCTTATAATTTTCACCTTTATTTTCCAAAAATTGTTCAGACAACTTTTTTGAACGACTTCCAAGTAATTTTTTTCATTACCAAAAAAGATATTTTCAAACTAAAACTCTTTTACCTCTACCTTATTTTTTTGTGTTCTATCCCACTGACTATTTTAGTGAAAAACTTCTAGTAATCACAAATCAAATGGTACACACTTTTTATCATGGTTTTCAATGGGAAATAAATAATAACGTAGACATGCACTTAAAGAATCTACAATGGGTCTTCTATTCTTCAAAAGTATCAACTGCCCAGAAAAATAATAAAAACAATAAGAACTGTATTGAATTATAGTATAACCAGCTCTTGAAGCGTGTTTTTGTATCACTTTATCCAGCTCTCGTTGTCTGAAGCATATAGTTGTCTGGTATTTGATGTGTCTATTTATATTTGGTTAGTGCACATCCATCGACAGTTTTAAGTTCAAACGGCGATCTCATACTGATCCCATTTTTGAATTGTAAGTTTGAATAATCTCTGCACTCTTTTTCTATCAAAAACAACTTAATTTTATGTTAACAAAAACATATAACAATCACAACAAACAATACTTCCCTCCATTTATTGACAAACGACAAGTGACGTCCATTTTCTTCTTTTTTAAATGTTACATGTCATTAACTTTTGTAGCTGACAGTTGTCTCGGTTGCCACCAGCTACAAAGCATCGAAAATAATCGATTATTTTACTTTATTAGTTTACTAGTACGTCAAGTTACGAGTGAAAGATAATAATCGATTATTATTTATAATTTTTGAACCTATCGAATTAAATCACGTTGCTATTTAGCTAATTTTAGTACGAAATATATAATAAACTTTCAAAAATTTTATTTTAAAAAATACTTTTTATTTAATTTATAATATCATATTTGAATAAATATAATTTATTCTATTCCAAATCGTATATTGATAATTTTCTTTCGTTATTTTTACTCATAATAGACGATCTTCTCGTATCACTTCTATGAGAAACATTTGACGTTCTTCTATCACCTTTAAATGATCCTCTCGACAATCTCCTTTCTGTATGAAGTGATTTGATAGTGCCAACTGATGATGATTTCGAATGTTTTCTCTCTCGCGTACCCTCTAACAAAGGATTTTCTTCTTTGTCTTGCTGAACGTCGATATTGAGTACTACAGCTTCGGGAACATGGTTTGTTTTACTACACAATGAGGTTAATGCCGGATCGGCCACTGTTTCGAATATTTTGAAAACTTCTTCCTTCATATTTGTTATTAAGAGAGAAGTTTCGGTTTCGTTGTAACATTCCAAAATATTCTCCAAGGTCTATAACATCATGTTTTATATCAAAATATTTAATTGTTGAAATTATTATACGAGGGCTAGTTGATATATAAGTTATTTCGAAATTGATGATCTGATTCGATCTAAAAGTGGTTTGATGCATTTTTTTTCCTATATTGTCACAAAAGAAGGTAAATTTGAAATTTGTTGATGCGACACTTACTTTAGCAGCTGCATAATCGAGTTTAAGAATGTTTTGACAATCGAGAACCATAGGTAATGTCGGATATTCTTTGCTGGTTTTTTTGATACATTCGGAAACGTAATCGGCACCAGGATAAGTTAAACCCAATTCCGGTTTTATTAGTAGGTACATCTGCCTACAATCATCCTTCTAGAATCGCAACAAAAAGTTTCACAACTAAATTTTTTTCCGAAGAGAATACGTCTCGGATGTTTTGGATGCGTCATCCATGGTACATTCCTGTACATTTTCGAGGTTATGTACACAAAACACAGAAATTTTAGACACTCGTCGACCATTTCATATTTTGATGGATGATTTTCGAGGTTATGTACAGAAAACACAGAATTTTAGACAGATGTTGTCCATTTCATATTTCGATTAAAGACTTTTGAGGTTATGTACACAAAACACAGAAATTTTAGACACTCGTCGACCATTTCATATTTTGATGGATGATTTTCGAGGTTATGTACACAAAACACAGAATTTTAGACAGATGTTGTCCATTTCATATTTCGATTAAAGACTTTTGAGGTTATGTACACAAAACACAGAAATTTTAGACACTCGTCGACCATTTCATATTTTGATGGATGATTTTCGAGGTTATGTACACAAAACACAGAAATTTTAGACAGACGTTGTCCAAATCATATTACGATTAAAGATTTTTGAGGTTATGTACACAAAACACAGAAATTTTAGACACTCGTCGACCATTTCATATTTTGATGGATGATTTTCGAGGTTATGTACAGAAAACACAGAATTTTAGACAGATGTTGTCCATTTCATATTTCGATTAAAGACTTTTGAGGTTATGTACACAAAACACAGAAATTTTAGACACTCGTCGACCATTTCATATTTTGATGGATGATTTTCGAGGTTATGTACACAAAACACAGAATTTTAGACAGATGTTGTCCATTTCATATTTCGATTAAAGACTTTTGAGGTTATGTACACAAAACACAGAAATTTTAGACACTCGTCGACCATTTCATATTTTGATGGATGATTTTCGAGGTTATGTACACAAAACACAGAAATTTTAGACAGACGTTGTCCAAATCATATTACGATTAAAGATTTTTGAGGTTATGTACACAAAACACAGAAATTTTAGACACTCGTCGACCATTTCATATTTTGATGGATGATTTTCGAGGTTATGTACAGAAAACACAGAATTTTAGACAGATGTTGTCCATTTCATATTTCGATTAAAGACTTTTGAGGTTATGTACACAAAACACAGAAATTTTAGACACTCGTCGACCATTTCATATTTTGATGGATGATTTTCGAGGTTATGTACAGAAAACACAGAATTTTAGACAGACGTTGTCCATTTCATATTTCGATTAAAGACTTTTGAGGTTATGTACACAAAACACAGAAATTTTAGACACTCGTCGACCATTTCATATTTTGATGGATGATTTTCGAGGTTATGTACAGAAAACACAGAAATTTTAGACAGACGTTGTCCAAATCATATTACGATTAAAGACTTTTGAGGTTATGTACACAAAACACAGAAATTTTAGACACTCGTCGACCATTTCATATTTTGATGGATGATTTTCGAGGTTATGTACACAAAACACAGAAATTTTAGACAGACGTTGTCCAAATCATATTACGATTAAAGACTTTTGAGGTTATGTACACAAAACACAGAAATTTTAGACACTCGTCGACCATTTCATATTTTGATGGATGATTTTCGAGGTTATGTACAGAAAACACAAAACTTTTAGACATTCCTGTACTCTTTTGAGGTTATATACAGAAAACACAGAAATTTTAAACACACGTCGTCCATTTCATATTTTGATGTATGATTTTTGAGGTTATGTTCAGAAAATAAGAAAATTTTAGAGACCGTTATATGTTTCGATGAAATACTTTTGAAGTTATGTACAGAAAACACAAAAATATGACATTCATGTCCACTTTTAGGTTAGAATCATCAAATTATCATATAATTCAAACTATGGGTTTCACCCGTCATAAAATAAATACGACGTGACTGTGAACAGTGTTGCCAAACATTCAAAATTGTCAAAAGATTGAGGAAACGTAAAACAAAATCCCAATATGGCTGATTCTAAGCCCCGAAACGATATAATTGATGTTTTGATAACGAAAAAAGGTTTTTAAATTCATAAAAATTATGAGAAAGTCACTTTGAGTTTTGGTACAATTCGAATTTTAGAGAAAAGATCAACGATGTGACATTTGTGTCGACTTTAAGGTTAGAATCATGAAAAATATCAAATAAAATCAAATTATGGGTTTCACACGTCATAAAACAAACACGACGCGACTGTGAACAACGTTGCCAAACGCCCAAAATAGTAAAAAGATTGAGGGAATGTAAAACATCACCAATATGGCTGACATATAGGATGTCATATTAAAACAACGTTGCCAAACTTTCGAAATAACCTTTTGATCTGGATTTTCGTGTTTTGTTTTTATTTCAGACGCATCCGAAACGTCTGGGAAGTATTAAAATGATTTTTTCAAAGTTGCTACCTACTTTTTTAACCTCAACTGTTAGTTTGGGCCTAGCCCACACTTTAAGAAGTGTCGTAACGTTGAAAATGGCGCCTACGATAATAGCAATTTCAACCCCGAACAATGCTCCTGAAATTAACGTCCCCAACGTGATGAAGAAGTCCACTTCTGAAAGAATAATTCACAATCTGACATACCACGAAGAAGCCCATCACGTAAGCCAGAAATAATTCATACTTACTGCAGCTTTTCCATAAAACCGGAAATATTTGATAGTCGAACAAAGAACTAACGGCGACTATTAAAACGGCCGCTAATGCGGCCTTTGGGATGAAAAAGAAGTAAGGAGCCAAGAAACTTAATGCAAGTACGATAACAGTACCTGAAAATAAACGAATCGCATGATTTTTCAACAAAATTTCTCATTACATTAAGTTGTTTCATAATTAAAATAAATTTGTGAGGTTGGGAAACTATATTGAGCTGAATAGCTTCTGTTGAATAGTCCATAATATAAAAGAAGTTTGCGTGTAAACAATACGTACGAGGCCGCTTTGAAACGTTGCCAGACTTGATAAATAGTATTCAGATTCAAGTAAACACAAGTGATAAATCAGATTTTTAGGTTAGGATTACGACAGAACGTATCTGGAAACGTCTAATTATTTAAACTATGGGATAACATGGTTGCCAGACTTTATAAATCGGATGGAGATTAAGGAAAATATAACAGATACGAAAATCAAAAAGAAATTATGTTTATCTTTACAACGAAAAGTTTTTTCTAAATTTAAAAAAGTGGTTTTTGGAAAAAAAACTGTTCACGATACTATATTATTAAAACGGTGTTTATTTGTAACTAATTTTAGGTTAGGATTACTCAAAAAACGACAGAATGTATCTGGGAACGTCCAATTATTCAAACTATGGGATAACATGGTTGCCAGACTTTATAAATCGCGTGGAGATTAGGGAAAATATGACAGATACGAAAATCAAAAAGAAATTATGTTTATCTTTACAACGAAAAGTTTTTTCTAAATTTAAAAAAGTGGTTTTCGGAAAAAAAACTATTCACGATACTATATTATTAAAACGGTGTTTATTTGTAACTAATTTTAGGTTAGGATTACTCAAAAAACGACAGAATGTATCTGGGAACGTCCAATTATTCAAACTATGGGATAACATGGTTGCCAGACTTTATAAATCGCATGGAAATTAGGGAAAATATGTCAGGTACGAAAATCAAAAAGAAATTATGTTTATCTTTACAACGAAAAGTTTTTTCTAAATTTAAAAAAGTGGTTTTCGGAAAAAAAACTATTCACGATACTATATTATTAAAACGGTGTTTATTTGTAACTAATTTTAGGTTAGGATTACTCAAAAAACGACAGAATGTATCTGGGAACGTCCAATTATTCAAACTATGGGATAACATGGTTGCCAGACTTTATAAATCGCATGGAAATTAGGGAAAATATGTCAGGTACGAAAATCAAAAAGAAATTATGTTTATCTTTACAACGAAAAGTTTTTTCTAAATTTAAAAAAGTGGTTTTCGGAAAAAAAACTATTCACGATACTATATTATTAAAACGGTGTTTATTTGTAACTAATTTTAGGTTAGGATTACTCAAAAAACGACAGAATGTATCTGGGAACGTCCAATTATTCAAACTATGGGATAACATGGTTGCCAGACTTTATAAATCGCGTGGAGATTAGGGAAAATATGACAGATACGAAAATCAAAAAGAAATTATGTTTATCTTTACAACGAAAAGTTTTTTCTAAATTTAAAAAAGTGGTTTTCGGAAAAAAAACTATTCACGATACTATATTATTAAAACGGTGTTTATTTGTAACTAATTTTAGGTTAGGATTACTCAAAAAACGACAGAATGTATCTGGGAACGTCCAATTATTCAAACTATGGGATAACATGGTTGCCAGACTTTATAAATCGCGTGGAGATTAGGGAAAATATGACAGATACGAAAATCAAAAAGAAATTATGTTTATCTTTACAACGAAAAGTTTTTTCTAAATTTAAAAAAGTGGTTTTCGGAAAAAAAACTATTCACGATACTATATTATTAAAACGGTGTTTATTTGTAACTAATTTTAGGTTAGGATTACTCAAAAAACGACAGAATGTATCTGGGAACGTCCAATTATTCAAACTATGGGATAACATGGTTGCCAGACTTTATAAATCGCATGGAAATTAGGGAAAATATGTCAGGTACGAAAATCAAAAAGAAATTATGTTTATCTTTACAACGAAAAGTTTTTTCTAAATTTAAAAAAGTGGTTTTCGGAAAAAAAACTATTTACGATACTATATTATTAAAATAAAGTTCATTTGTACCTAATTTTAGGTTAGGTTTGCTTAAAAACGACAGAACGTATCTGGAAACGTCTAATTATTCAAACTATGGGATAACATGGTTGCCAGACTTTATAAATCGCGTGGAGATTAGGGAAAATATGACAGATACGAAAATCAAAAAGAAATTATGTTTATCTTTACAACGAAAAGTTTTTTCTAAATTTAAAAAAGTGGTTTTCGGAAAAAAAACTATTTACGATACTATATTATTAAAATAAAGTTCATTTGTACCTAATTTTAGGTTAGGTTTGCTTAAAAACGACAGAACGTATCTGGAAACGTCCAATTATTCAAACTATGGGATAACATGGTTGCCAGACTTTATAAATCGCGTGGAGATTAGGGAAAATATGACAGATACGAAAATCAAAAAGAAATTATGTTTATCTTTACAACGAAAAGTTTTTTCTAAATTTAAAAAAGTGGTTTTCGGAAAAAAAACTATTTACGATACTATATTATTAAAATAAAGTTCATTTGTACCTAATTTTAGGTTAGGTTTGCTTAAAAACGACAGAATGTATCTGGGAACGTCTAATTATTCAAACTATGGGATAACATGGTTGCCAGACTTTATAAATTGCATGGAAATTAGGGAAAATATGTCAGGTACGAAAATCAAAAAGAAATTATGTTTATCTTTACAACGAAAAGTTTTTTCTAAATTTAAAAAAGTGGTTTTTGGAAAAAAAACTATTTACGATACTATATTATCAAAATAGTGTTCATTTGTACCAATTTTAGGTTAGGATTACTTAAAAACAACAGAACGTATCTGGAAACGTCTAATACGTGTCAACATCGTTGCCAGACTTAATATTATGGAAATATAGAAAATATCAACCAGCGCTGATAAACTAGATATGAATCCTGAAAAGAATGTCTTCACAGCAAGATACTTATGAATTTAGAAAGTAATTTCGAGTTCGTACTACTCGATTTTGAAAAAAAAAAACTGTTCCCAATAGTACATAGAATTCTATTACTTTTAGGTTAGAATTAGACATAACTAAACAAATCTTATTGTTTAACTGTGGGTTTTACATATCATACAGCGCATGTCAAATTTAAGCAATGTTGTCAAGTGTTTTTTTTGTATGAAATTTGAGGTTAGAATGACTGGAAACTCGATTCATTCAACTTATTGATCCCATACGATAAAAAACCAGTACAAGGTCACATACAGACAACGTTGCCGGACTTATAATTGTACAAATATCAGGGAAACGTGAAGTAACGCTTTCAATTACGAAAAATACCAATTTGGCAACGTCTCATTAGCTCATAACTGTCTCCCGAGATCTCAAATCTGAACCGCAATTGTACAAATATGATAATTGGAATATTCGACATTTATTTTACCTGAATAAAGGCCTTGAAGTGGTGTTCGTACATCAGAGCTACTTGCCACCGCGGATCTGGTAAAAGCTCCGGAGCTCGGCATGGCTTTGACGAAAGAACCGAATATATTAGCCAGACCTAACGACATCATTTCTTGCGAGGCGTCCACTATTGAATTCTTACCTAAAACATTTAACTAGTCTCTCTTCCGGCCATATATTTGATCATCGAGGTTACGTCATAAACATAACCTCTAAATACGACGACATTTTGGCCGAAGGATTAACCTCAAAACGATTACATATTTCCTTGGCTGATTTTAACGACACCAAAATAATTGAAAATTGTTTTAGATAGTTTTATGTCTCCAAAATGCTTTTCGATACTTTCGATTCGAAAAACTTTCCTCGCTTACGTTTTTAAAATAACCGAAAAGCCTAGTGGCTATCTCAACCAACTACCGCATGACGTCACTGCATAGTAAACATGAAACATGCGTTGAAAACACATTTTCACGCCATCTCAACCAACTACCGCATGACGACACTGCATAGTAAACATGAAACGTGCGTTGAAAACACATTTTCACGCCATCTCAACCAACTACCGCATGACGTCACTGCATAGTAAACATGAAACGTGCGTTGAAAACACATTTTCACGCCATCTCAACCAACTACCGCATGACGTCACTGCATAGTAAACATGAAACGTGCGTTGAAAACACATTTTCACGCTTTATTTCATATCTTATACACAGGGTGAGTAAAAACGAAAAATACAACGTTTATTAATGTCTGAGAGAACTTTTAATTGCCATTGGTGTCGGCCATATTGTTTTCCCATAAGAAATCATGACATTTATATACAGGTCCGCGCCTAGCACTTTGGACAACGTTGCGCAAACTTAAAATAACGGACGCATGACGTCATTGTATAGTAAACGCGAAAACATGCACAAATGTGTGTGTCTAGTGGACAAAAACGCTTATCAGCTCGTTGGTTAGTTGGTTAGTCAAATTTCAAGCTCAAATATGAATGAAAATCAAATCAGAAACGTATCCTCAATTGGAAAATGAGTTAGGAGGCTTTTCGGAGCCGCGGTACGCCACACGTCTTTGCCCTTAAGTACGGCGCGGGCTTGTTTATTCAATTTTGTTTAAAAAATTTGCGAAAAAAATAATAAAACGAATCATTCGATAATTAGAATACAGTATTTTGGACAAAAGCACCCCTAGGTGTTAATTAAACGACTTTGACGTAATTAACTGTTAATTCTGGGATGGGGTTTATTGTGAAAATCATTTTCCGTACACGTGGGGGGTGTTACGCCCCTTTTTGTGTGCGAAATTAAATGCCGAAGTGCCAATGAACAGGATTCGTAGAAAAAATAGCATACACACCTCGTCGACTTCCTTCTTTCGTAATAATGAAAAATATATACTTACTATATGATTTAGCTATCGCTACATTACTCAATATACCTACAAAAGGTACTACAAATGCCCCACTTCCTATAGATTTCATCATTCCTACGAATCCGACAGTTTCGTTACCAATTTTGGCGCTCATAAAAGGAAATTGCACTTCCGGAACCCCTTTAGGTACATTTCCCGTTATTTTGAATGGCGTTTGACCGTCAACGCTAAAGGACGCGGCCACTATTGTAGCTCCTAGTACCACAAGTGCGTTTTTCGATATACCCAACAGCCATATTATTTTTTTGAAGGTAGGGTTCTCGGTTTTGATGAATTTGTTCATATTCTGAAACATTGGCATATTCAACAAAAAAATTCGCCTCTTGAATTTATAATAAATTTTTGTTTTCAGTTTAAAGCGGTAGATGACTCTACCAAAGCAGCACTCAGCTGGTAAATGAGGTTCTTAAAACAGTTTTTTATGTTTTTATGTTTGCTATTGGACACTAGAGCATCCAAATGATTACGAATTTTTCTTATTAAAAAGAATTCTGCAGGAAATTGCCCAACTGGTTAATTTTTTGCAAGGTAGGTACCTCGATTGCTTAATGCTGATCAAAAATTCAAACGTAATCCAATTTAATTATCAATATGTCACAGTAGACAAAATTTGGGGACAGAATAATGCCACGAAACCAAAAATTTCATTTAAATAACGTGCCAACAAGAAAGAAACAACCGTTCTCGTATATTTTACAACATTTAGTCATATTTGAAGGAAAAAAATTAATTAATCACTCGTATCTATATAATGGTATGAATTAAGTACAGTTAAATGACTTTTCATTTGTTTTTCACTTTTTCACGTGTTCATGTCAAGTTAGAAGTTGAAATTTACACCCCTAGATAGCGATAATTTAGTCAGAACAATTCTATTTATCTCGAACCGTTCAGTTCTTGGTAATCTGAGAGCTAGGTATTATTTTATTAAAATATTACGATCATATTTCTATAAAACGTCACAAAAATACGATATATTATTAAGAAATATTTAAAATACTTTATCCCTGCAAGATTACAAGTTTTTTTGAGGTTATAGCCACTATAAATTTTGTCAAATTATGATTAGTGACATGGTACTAGGTATTCGTAAACTATAATTGTACCATATTCTCGAAAAACCCTGTATTCTAATGTGAAAATACGTATTGTGACCAAATGACGTCATTTAGAACCATTAATGACATTGTAACTTAAAATTCATATGTTTTTGTCACTTTTTATGTAATTACCATTTCCCTCGTATAATAAATAATCATTTCTACTAAGAAAATAACAGTTGTCGTACTAGTTGTTTTAGATTTCATCAATTTTAATATAGATACCAATACTTTAAACATATACTTTTGGAAAACCCTGTATTTCGAGGTAAAAACATACAAAAATACGTATTGTAACCAAATGACGTCATTTAGAACCATTAATGAAAGTGTAACTTAAACATCGTATTTTTTATTACTTTTTATGTAATTACCATTTCCCTCGTATAATAAATAACTATTTTTATTAAACAAATAACAGTTGTCGTGGGTACTAGTCGTTTTACATTTCATTAATTTCAAATAATTCAAACATTTATTCATATTACGACAAGAGTAACAAAAATAATGTTATCAGTTTAATTATATTAATAAAAGGAACGCAATTTTAATTTAAGAATGCAAAAACAGTGTAAATATTGTTTGTAAAAAAACCACGTCACACGATAAGGTTATTATTGATAAAAGAATAAAATTATATAAAACTAGATTGTGTCAAAAGTTCCCTCTTCCCCTCGTATCATAACAATAATTTAATATGGAAAATGGAAGTTTCTCTAAGAGTGACGTCATATCCGGTGATCGAATACACTTACCTTAATAACTAAAAGGACAATGATACATATAAATCCCATCACAGTATCATACACTCTTAACTGATTATATTTCTGAAATAATTCTTTCATAATATCAGGAGCATTATGACCTTGAAGATTAATACCAAGTAGATTTTTTAATTGAGCAGAACCAATAATTATAGTAGCCGCAGATGTAAATCCGGATGTTAGACAAGGAGATATAAAATCCACTATGAATCCTAAAAATAATCTTTCAAAGTAACCTGAACGTCGTATAAGAGGTAGGAAAATACATCAACGAGCTCATCTTTATCCAGAACCTTGAAAAACTCTCGAATAAAAAATAGAGTGAAGCATAGCAATTCGCGTATTTGAATTTGGCGCCCTGATGCAACAGTTGCTAGGCGAAGAATGAAATTTGCATTACCTAATCTTAACATTCCCATAAGGAGTTCTACGCATCCTGCTATAAATGTTAACAATATAACAAATTCTATCGGTTTCCCAACAGTATATCCAAAAGTTAATAGAGACATTAAACTAGTTGGTCCAATGGAAACCTAAAATAGAGACACCCTAATCATTTAAAAACAATTCTGATGTCCTTCTGTTCGCTATTCTACATTAATATTAAAGTATATTTTGTGTTTTCCAAAAAAATACTACAGCACATAATATAATTTTTAATTGTTATTGTTTTGAAATTGTTATAGTAAGTAAAAAAAACAAGATATAGTTTTTTGGACGCCTGGCAACGTTATAAACCGAGTGTAATCCCAATAGAAACAAAATTTAAGCAGTAATGTCGAATATTATCAAAAATACTTGAAGATAGAATTGAATAACTCCATCAATATAAGTTATTTAATAATAAATTATTGATGTAAAAATAATTAATAAAAGGAATAGGTACAATCACTTAGTGATTTTTACAGGTGTTTACTATACTGTTGATAAATTATTTAACCTAAAAATACTTACAAATAAAAAGATGAATCTGGATTAATTTTGGGCACGCACACATACACACACACACACACTACACATTCACGAATCACAATTATTCACATTTTTCACAAAATTCAACACAAATAATATTTAATAAACGAATAATTCAAAAAAATATAAAATGGCCGTTTAACTTTATCGACAACGATGGAATACTAACGCACTATAGTTGATAGTTATAAATTCTTAAAGTTAGCAGCGTTGCCGTATACACATAACATCTCAAAATATGATTATTTTTTAAGATTAATATCGATTTTTAATTCAATTTTCATTTGTTTTGTGCACTTTAAGGAATATTTTGATTAACTTCGTTTCTTATTTAAATAATTTTTTACTAATTTTAATAATTTATTTCAGATTAATAGTATCGGGAATCGAACTAACTCCTCTAATTATTTTTATTGCAATGTTATTAATAAGGTGATTGTTACTTAATATTAATGTGCACGAATTTTTGATAATAAATTAATAAATATATAGTTTTGGTATTGGCTCCGTCGAGATTTTAATATAACGTTAAATTAACTACAGTCAACTGAAACGTGTCATGGCAACACCGCTTTATCTAAATGATATTATTTTTTGTCTATGTCTGCACATAACGGTCCTTCTTAGAAGCATCTAATGCTCGAGTTGATTTTGAATTATCTCTACTCTTAAGACTTAGTGATTATGGTTTTTATTTTGAAAACACAAAATATCAATGAAGAATTTAAGTGTGTAGTGTACGGAAGGACAAGTGTTTAATATCAACCATGGAATTTAAGAGTAAAATGACTGATTAAATATATCGGCCGTGTGTGAAGCTAAGTTCATAGTAAGGTAAAATTTTTTTATAGGGTTCTTCCATGGACTATCTATCTTATATACACTTACTTCTTTAATAGTTCCTACAAAAATATACGTGAACGACCCGATAAACGCAGTGTACAGTCCATATTGCGCGGGAAGGCCTGCTAAACCCGCGTAAGCTATAGATTGAGGCATCATTGTTAATCCAACAGTTAAACCAGCTATTAGGTCAGCTAAAATGTCATCTTTACTATATTTAGGTAACCATCGAAGAATAAATAGTCGACTGTACAACTGCCGTTTGATTTTTTCCATTAAAGACGATTTTGTTTTTGTATTTTTACCCACTAAAATAATATCATTAATAATGGGATCAAAATAGGAAAATTAATCACATTCTAACTATATGAGAGTTTCAATAAGTGCACTGAACAAAAATTTAAGAAATTATTGCTACAAACCTAATGTTTATTGTGATTTTTTTTCCAAAAATTTCAATACATGCTAATTACTTACTTTTCACATAAATCGTCTCTTCTCTATTAAATGAGCACCGCAGAAATAACGTATACTTTCATTTTACATATATCTTTTCATTTTTAAGTAAACATTGGAATAATTCTGACAAACATTACTCTTTAATCCCTTAGTTAATAAACTTTGTGCCAAAATTTGTTTAATGTACAATGGCGTTTTATAATACAGTGTCGAATGTATAAATATGATTTAATTTTTTATTATCAACACACTGTCATTAAAAATACACACGATAAGTTTCCGATTTATGATATTTAACAGAAAATTATATTATTATCATTTATACATATGGGCTTTTCTAAAACTATCCATTGATTCTAGAAAATGTACAGAATAACCTATTTTGACTAAATCATAAATGATATGTTTGAGGAATTTAAAGATTAATCTAGGAATAATTAGTATTGCTATAAAGATAGTTATAATCATGTACATCAACAAATTAATTTAATTAGTTAAATCTCCCAACAGTGTAACTAACCTATACTTCCTTTCAAAATATTTGACTGAAATATTTGTAAGTAATTGAATTCTAGCTATTTGAAAATTGGAAATAAAAAACCTTATTATAGTTATAATTTATTATAAAATTTGCAATTTTTATTTATCATCTCTTACGCTATCCTTTGAAATATGACCACCGAGCGATGTTGCCACGTACTATTGGAAAATCTCAAATATTTCTTCAACGACGATAAAGGCTACTTTTGACATCAATTTGCATACTATAAAATGATATGATAAATTACATTATCAGTTCGAGTCTATAAAACGATACATTACATCACAAGTTCGATTAAACAACTTTAACGACATTAACTTTATTAAGTATTTTATTTAACAATATAACTTCGGAAAAAATATGGCAACATTGTTGGCGCGAATAAAGTCTTTCTTATTAAAATAAGAAGTATAAAATGTATTATAAGTTGAAGGTCTATAAAATTATTTAACTCTATTTATATAAATTATATGAAGGGTAGAAGTAAGGAGAAGTATCTCATATGGGACAAAAGTTTAGCTCAATATAAAACAGTTTAAAAACCTTTCAGAATGGCACTGTTGTGATCAAAGCTTATGGGCGCCATATTCATTTAACATATTTTGTCAGACAATTTTTCATATACACAGAAAAAAATAAAAACAGAAATTGAACTTATGGATGTATAATTGTTGTTGATTAATGTTAATTTTTATTTTTATAGTGGTAGTTTGTTGGAACATTGACAAATTTTCTATAGACATCCGCCATAGATAATATAGTAGACAAGCAACGTCACTTGTCTTATTTATATGCATCAAAATATTACAACGAAATCACCGATCGTCGCATTACTTGGAAAATATCATAATTTATGTGTTATTTTGGCATTTTAGTTTTTTGGACATGATTTTTATTTTTACTATTCTGCATTCTATAAAAAGGTGATAAGAAAGAAAAACAATATGAGAAGACGTATTTGTTTATTTTTATCCGATGTATTTTAGTCAGAAGTATCCCATACAGTTTTAATCCTACAATTACGTTCTAATCTTTCCATGTAAGTAATAATTATAGTATTTATACTAATTTAAATGATCAAACATCAGGGTGCACATTTTTGAGTAGAAAATTAAGGTATATTGAGAGTGAATATATCTTTTCAAATTGTACTTAAAAACCTTATACAAATGGAATTGTGAATTAAAATACGTTTCTGTATCCTATTGGACGATCCTGTGGAACAACAATAGTTCGCAGAATTAGTATTAGTTGCAATTTCGAAATGGAATTATAATATGTTGATATTCTTTTTAACAATCAATTATAGAAAAACTGGCGCGGTTACTAGGATTTAATGAAGTTAGTTTCTAAATTTTTATTTATATGTTAGTATTCTTCAACAATTATAAAATAAAAAGAAACTGGCGCGGTTACTAGGATTTAATGAAGTCGGGATGAAGGAGTCATTTTGAAACATCGTTATTGATTTGAATACTTTCAGGACCCGACTTGAAATACAAACCAAGGAGTTTATCATGCGCGAGAGTCTTTGGGAAATAACCAAACTTAACGTTTGGGCATTTATAGATTTAAAAAAAATTGTTTTTAATTTCAACAAAGCTCAATCATACTTAAGCCAAAAATAAAAAAATAGGATTCTGGATGGTGATGTTTTGTGGGTTAGAATTGACAAAATGATAGAGCTGATTGTCAATATAAACTAGTGAGGCACAATAAACATAAGTTCATTAACTTGGAAGCAATTCTTATCGAGAAGTTCCCCATACACTCCACTGCGAACTGCAGTAGGGAAGCATTTTTATCAAAATTAAAAAGTAGTAGAATTTGGCATGGCACCACTTCATTTAGTAGCTAATCTTCTTGATCTAGTAACACAACTCTGATGGAGGTGTGTAACGTTCGAATCGATGATCATAACTGGGTGAATAGGCAAAAGACTAATGGAACCATCTAGTAGTTGTATCCCTACTTAGTTTCCCTCTGGATCGAAGCATCTGAGTTTTGTAAAGCGAATTATTAAAGGCATTGTAGTTGAAATTACTTCAACCTATTTCTAAATAGGTGAGAATTCTGGATTGCTTGAAATTATGATGGAAATAAAACACTAGGATTTTTTCAATTTTTATTCTAACATGATATACAACAAAAAAATATAAATAAAACTAAACAATAAAAATCTAATTGAAGACTACAATGTTCTTGGTAAACGGTATATATTCTAAAAATTCTATTTATATATACAGGGTATTTCCAATAATTAAAACAAAATAAAATATAGATAATGTGGGTAAGCAACAGTAATAATACAAAAAATCATCTTATAGGGTTTGATCTATATACAAATATAGTTGCAAAAATATAACTCTCTGTATAAATTGTGGCACTATCAACATCAATTCTAATTAAGATCAGTGCGGGATACCTAAATATACATGAACATTGATTTTAAAATAACTTTGGTTCAATTGTGATTGAATTTTGTAATATTAAAAAGAAAATGATAATAATCAAAGAAAACTGAAATTTTGTTAAATAAACGAAATTAAAATATGATTCGAACATGCAAAAGTGAATTAAATTGTTAAAAATGACTTTCCAAAAATATACACATGTATTTTTAAATGTTTTTACCACCTACTATAGCAGTTGATTATTTACAAATTATTCTTAAAAATAGGGTAGAAGCTGTTTCTAAAATCCAAACCGAATTAAATTTTTTTAGCATTTCTGGTACACTCAGTATTAGTTACGGAAGCTAAACTAACTAAAATAAGTCAGTATAAAGCATCGGTCTAAGAATTGTGGTTTTAAATTAATAAATAACCTACGAATAATAAATTGAAGTAAAAAGATACAAATTCATAAAAAAAATAGTCAGCAATTTACAAAATGGAGACAAGAATTGATGTTACAACACTGTTAATTTTATAATAATATAAAACTACCACTGGATACTTAAAAATCTGTTTTATCTACACAATTAATGAAACATGGTGGTAAATGTGGTTAATTAAAGTAAACTAGTCAGTTGGGGTATTTTAGAAGCTTCTATAATAGATGTGGTTTGTAAAAATGACACAAAAATTCCAATATTGTCAGCCAAAAAAAATTGGAAGATGACAATAACTAAACCACTTTGGAAACTTTGATAAAACATAATATACACAATCATAATTTAAAACATGAAGTTGATATGTGAATTGAATTGACTATGAATTCATCTCCTATATCATTGAATCAAATCTGATAAACAAGAATAGAGTTCTGAGAAAGAATAGTCCAGGATCTTGATCCTTATTGACCCTAGAGCCTTTCTGTGATGTAGAAAAATGCTTTCGGAAGAATTAGGACCCTAAAAGGGAGGCAATGTAGTGGTGGAACAATAAAAGGGCAGAAAAAAAAGTCGAAACGAACCTGTAAAGGAATTACAGAAATGTGACTCGTAAGCAAAAAATTATTGATACATTTACTGATTTTCAGCTAGGTGGAAATTTATGAAACTTCTAAATTGGTAGAAATTACTCCTTAAGTGACCATTATTGGATAAAAAAACATTTTCAGATAAAAGTTTTGGGCATTAATGGGTTAAGTAAACCTAAAGGGCTAATTATAGTGAATAGATTTATTGGTGAAGGTGTATGGTACTCCAAATAAAAAAAAAGAAATAATCCCTGTTAAAAAATCGTTTAAAAACAGTTGTTAACATATATAACTGCCTTCCATTGGGTATACTGCAATCAACTCTTGTAATAATTATATTTTACTGTCAATAAAGTTAAAAATACCTACAAGAAACTTTTGAGCCTCTAATTGGTATATTTGTTAGGAGAAAACAGCGCAAAGTAAAAAGCTAACGGGTAAAATTATCTACAGGCGAAATATCAAAATAATTCAGTCGATTTTTATTAAAATTTGAATACTAGATTCAATTGATACGCGGCACACCAACCAAGAAAATTTTGTAAAACAATTAGTTCAAAAATGGGAGATTCTACAAGGATTCTCTATATCGATAACATTTTCCGGATCATTTCGAAATATAATCTAAAAAAGTTGTTGGTATACCTCTCGAAACCTGCAATTCAACTCAGACTTTTTGATAGTTCCATCATGTTTCACCAACTTTTTGCTCCCATTAGTTTGACTGCTTCTTCGTATGTTAACCAAAAAGTTAAGGACCACGGTGCCATTCGCATCCAAATGGGAATGAAACCTTTGTACAACGCACCCATCCCTTCTTGTTTTACCGTTTTCGTTAAACAATCTATCGAGGAAGTATACAAAACACCTCTGAAAATTAAAACATTATTTGTTTGTAACAAATATAACCTACAATTTACTTAATATATCAATTTATTGAGATTTAAGTTCAGTATATAATAAATAATCGTAGTGAAATAGAAAGTAATCGAGGAATTTAAATAAATTAGTTAAGTGATAGTGATCAGTGAATTATCTCAAGTTAGTGTAGTGTATAGTGTTTAAGTGGAACATGATTTCTTGTATCTCCTGGTTAAGGAACATCCGGGAATGGACAGGCATATATAGCATTGTTACCAAAGTAAAGGGGACTAGACAGGGCACGATAAGAAGAAGGATTTTTAATTTTAAAATGGTTATTTGGGTTTCTACTTTTTATTCTGACATTTCTGTTCATAAAATCCCATCAGATTGATTTTTTTTTTACTTCAAGATTGTGATTATTTCATATTATACACAGGAAATAACAAAACATCTAAAAGGACTAACATTTTGCAGGGCTAAGCTCGATTCTATATTCTTTTGGTTGTTTTTGTGAACTCCGAAAGAATCTAACAGCATTTCCAAATGTTTTCATGTTTCGGAAAGGGTTTTAGGTACTTCTACAAGAATAAAAAACAATTTAAATTGCTTCAGAGGAATCAGAAATGATATATTCCACACAATAATCATAAATTAGGATAGAAATGCATGGATTAGAATCAATTTTCGAATTGAGGAACATCCAGGAATGGATAGGCATACGAAGCATCGAACAATTGTTTCGTTAGCTCCCCATTGTTATTACCAAAGTCAGGGGGACCTGAAAAGGCACGATAAGAAGAAGAATGCCTCGTAATCACAACTGTGAAATACCATCTTGCAGGAGTATGCTTGTTTCAATATTCCTTGGGGTATTTTTGATTATTCGAAATGAAACTAAACAGCATTTTCTAATGTTTTCACGTTTCGGAAAGGGTTTTAGATGCTTCTAGAAAAATCAAAAACAATTTCAATTGCTTCAGAAGTATCAGAAATGATTTCTATATAATAATCAGAAAGTAGGAAGTTTATTTGCTATTTTGATAATTGGAACACATGAATTTTTGAATTTTCACTGGTTCATTTAGGTCCTAATGGATGTTTTACCACATTTTATGCTGGCTAGAGCAACAATCCTAGTAATTGGAAATATATATTGTATAAAGTATACATTTTTAGTAAGAAATCTTCAATCATAACAGTTTGGCAGATATAAACCACCCCTATCTTCTTGTTATTTATTTTTTGAACGTTCTATAGGTTCTGTAATTTAATTTCTACTATTTAAAAATCAAAATAGGGTAATAAATAAAAATTATTCAATTTAAAAAGTTTCGAAGGACACTCAGGACTTTTAATAAAGTGTAATTAGAAAACGGAAAGTTAGAAAGTGTACAGGTTGCATTAAAACAACACCAAGAGGCACTATTCAGGATCTGGAAGGATGAAATTTTTATTCTATTAAGATTTTAATTTGAATGCTACAGTATGATCAAAATAAATAGCGTTACCTCCCCTTATCATCCATAGGTTGATTCATTACCCTAGTTTTAATAACATCAGCCGGAGTACCCATCGAAGCAGCTACAAATCCAGCGCAAGTACTCGACAGAATGTGCAATATGTAGTTATCAGGTAGATCGGTGTGTTTCATAATTTGTCTTTTGGCAGTATCGTAGGTAGTTAAATCACCTAAATTAACTAAAGCCGCCCTTTGTACGTTCGGAACCGACCCTACAATAACAAACATCAAGTCTATAGATATAACTTGGGGTTATTTACCTTTCCATAATCCTTTGATTCCTCCCGTCGACCATACCTTGAGGAAGGCGTCCCACATACCGTTTACTCTGGGAGGTAAACCTAAAAGTCTCCTTTTCCCTTCCATCTGAAGCTGGACTTTTAGCAGATCCGTGGGACTGGCTAGGTACTGGGCGAAAGCTCCTGCGCTCACTCCACCTTCAAAACACATCGTCGGTTTGGTGCAAAACTTTTAAAATTCTTACTATGATCAGCTATTTTGAGTTAAAACACGTTCACGCAAACAGAACGGGTCCTAAGGGCCCTTCTACACCAAACCCGATTTATTATTTGTATCGCTGCAAGACAATTTTCTCGTATTAATATCGGGACTGAATTTAAAGGAATATTATAAGAAATCTGACTGAGAAGATAGCAGAAAAGTTGAGGTTATGGTTTCTTGTGACATAAGAGGTTATATTAATAAAAACATTTAGTAGGGGGATATTTTTCATTATACACAACAAACTTGATACCCTATCTTTTAAAAATTTCTCCTAATTCGTTTATATCCAAAGATACAAGGGGCAAAAAAAAATTCAAAACATACATATCGAAACTTGAGGCTCAAAAACACATTTATGAGTCCACTTTTCGCATTCTCTTTCTATTATCGTACATTTCCTTTCAATTTTATTTATCATAAGTCTTATTTGTAGTTTTTATCTACGAGGGGTATGAGAAAATAATAACACCATCAATCAGTTTTATATTGGAAAAAAAAAACAGTTTTTCAACAGGAAAAAACAAACCAATGAGAATATATGTGTGCTAAGAAATTTAACGATGATATTCGTTGATTTGAAATCAGCTTTTGTCGAGGTCTTCACAGTTACACTGGCCACAAGAGAAATAAGATAGTTAAAGAACAAATTGCAAAGGAAACACCAAGGAAAAGGACTAATTTCAGTCCCCGATGATGTAAATTCAGCCCCAATAACACTTCTTACCCTCTGGCTCACCGATATACAGCCCCTATCCACCCCTCCGGCTGCTAACAACTCCAACAAACCTTCCTACTACAAAAATTTTCCCAACAAATCTTTCTCTGATGATGAAAACATATTATTCGAAAGTTTGGCATATATATTGAAATATTTCGGCGTTTGATTTGCCACGATCCCACAATGCGACGTTTATGATGATAACTATAACATATGTAACGGAAAATTGGATAAATAAGGAGGAAAGAGTAACAGGGAAGAGAAAGTGGGACAGAACAAAGACATTAAGGATGTAATCGAGCAAGAATCATCAATAAACAAGAAACGGCTGAATTGGTACGGATATACTGTAGGAAATAAGACAAATCAATTGAAAATTAAAATAATAAGGATGCCATAAAAGATAGTGGATACAAAAAGGGACATAACTTATTCCGATACCTGAAAAATGAAAACAAGAAGGTTGTGTATTTCCCAAATGAGTTTTCTTGTCAGTAACAACATGAATAGTTATTGAAAATATATTTTTTTAAACATTTAGAAGCAATTTTATTATTAGAATCAATGGTGATATGGCGAAATGTACTTACATAACGCTGTTTGCCATATGGGAAAAATTTTCTGATCAGGAGTTTGTCGGAAGATGTTTTCTTTCAGTTGTTTGTAAGTTATTATCCTTGTACCTGAATAAACCACGTGTCTTATACAAGCTGCGTGGACTCCTTGCCATAGTCTTGAAAGACCCTCTTCCTTACTGATACCGATTGCGGTTTTCAACATGCCTCTATAAGGTGCCTGTAAAACGTTATTATTTAAACAGAGTTACATTTAAATTTCTAATAACTGTGAATATTTTTCTATTAGAATACTTGGAAATATAATTTTGAAAAATTTACCTGACCGAGTTTCCCATTTTTGGATTGTTCCCCTTGAATCTGGAGTCTAGTCTTGATCAAATCCAACGGATAAGTAACTAGAATGAATAATTTGATAATAAAATGAAAACATTTCCATATATTGAGACCCAAGACTTATTTATATAGTATACAAGGTGTCCCAAGACGAGTTAAAACTATATATAGTAAAATACTTATAGTAACTTTGTTATTTTAAATGGAACACCCTGTATATTGACACATTTTTGAAATGTACGTAAAATTTTAGTATACTTTTGTCTGAAAACTTTTTTCGAAAAATACATAATTTTTGAGTTATTAATTTTTTTGTAAAAATTGTAGACCCTTATAAATTATTTTTTTACGTGGATACCATTAAAGATATGAAAATAATTTCTATTCGGTTGCTTTTAGCAAGGTCAGACGTATTTGAATCTATGTTGAAAAATTTTTCATTTTATACAGAGTGTGTATAAAAAGTGTCTAAAGTTTAACTTCATAAATATCAAATTTCTTCATTTTTTCAAATAGAACCACCCGGTTTTTTCTATTTTAATGCATTCAGGAGTAAAAAATAAGGTAAATTCATGTACATTTTCCTATACCTAAACCTTACCGTTATCCAGATATTAAATGGTTTCTGTAAATAAATAAAACTTAGCATGTCTAAAAATTTACAGAAAACATTCAATATCTGGATAACGGTAAGGTTTAGGTATTGGAAAATGTACATGAATTTACCTTATTTTTTACTCCTGAATGCATTAAAATAGAAAAAACCGGGTGGTTCTATTTGAAAAAATGAAGAAATTTGATATTTATCAAGTTAAACTTTGAATACTTTTTATACACACCCTGTATAAAAAGAAAAAGTTTTCAACATAGATTCAAATACGTCCGACTTTGCTTAAAGCAACCGAACAGAAACTATTTTCATATCCTTAAGGGTAACTTCGTAAAAAAATATTTTATAAGGGTCTGCAATGGTCAAATTTTTTACAAAAAAATTAATAACTCAAAAAGTATGCATTTTTCGAAAAAAGTTTTTAGACAAAAGTATACTAAAATTTTACGTAGATTTCAAAAATGTATTAATATACAGGGTGTTCTATATAAAATAGCAAAGCTACAGTAGACTTCCGGTAGAACCGAATATTTTACTTAATAAGATCGTATCCAAAACCTAAACGTGGAAATTTTCATGATTTTACTATAAGTAATTTGCCATATACAGAAAGTTTTGCATTAAAATAGAAAAAACCGGGTGGTTCTATTTAAAAAAATGAAGAAATTTGATATTTATGAAGTTAAACTTTGAATACTTTTTATACACACCCTGTATAAAATCAAAAATTTTTCAACATAGATTCAAATACGTCTAACCTTGTTAAAAGCAACCGAATTGAAATTATTTTCATATCTTTAAGGGTAACTTCGTAAAAAAATAATTTATAAGGGTCTGCTATTTTTACAAAAAAATTAATAACTCAAAAATTATGTATTTTTCGAAAAAAGTTTTTAGACAAAAGTATACTAAAATTTTACGTAGATTTCAAAAATGTGTCAATATACAGGGTGTTCCATTTAAAATAACAAAGATACTATAAGTATTTTTCCATATACAGATAGTTTTAACTCGTCGTGGGACACCCTGTATAGTACAGGTGGATTCACCAGCAGGCAAATTTTTTATTTTATTGTTGACACGAAGAAAAAGTTTTGAAATTTTTACAGAAATAAAAAGAATTTAATAAAAAAGCCCTAAGATGACCTTCAGAATAAAAATAATTCCTTCGAGGAGTATGATTTGCAGATGGCACTAAAACTACGTAACCTAACCTCAAAAAATTACATACAAATACAAATTATGAAAGGATTTTCAATTTTATTGAGAATAGTTAAGAATGCAATGAAAAAAAATTACCAAATTCTGCGTTGAAGGCTGCAAGAACCGAAACAACGTAGACACACCATAAAGAATCGACAAATTTAGGGAAGTCGACCTTTTGAGGCGGCACAGGAGGCATTTTCACTGAATCTCCTAAAAAGAAATATATAAATTGAAATATCATAATATTAACAGTAATACATCTATTAAAATAATAAAAAATATTATAACTTGATTACTAGATACATAAACAATATTATTGAAAATAAATTACGAGTGGCGTTCGTTATAAAAAAAATTCTACATTGAAACTTGTACTGTTTAAATTTCCAAATATTATAACCAAAAAACCATCGTTATATTTCAATTTACAAACAAATTACATTCTTTGAGACAATCTGTATTATTTAAAATGTGGTAATTATATAAATAGTACACAAAAATTGTTGGCTTCGTACCCATTGTTTCGATCACCACTGTCGTACCTACATTAGCAATTACACAACTGAACTAAAATAAAAACAATGAGTACTTGAAGTGCATTATTTTTTATTGTACTAATTATATTTTTTACAACAATTTCCTGCTGTATCTTAAATTAGATATTATTAGATATTTGACGGTTTGAATTTTCATTTAAAAAGTTCACTCTGTTTATCCTCTAGCGGCCATATTGAATTTAATCAGCTGTTTTCGTTCAGCGATATTAAGACAGACGTTCTCCCTTCTCCCCAGGTACATTTAAATAAACACAAAAAATAATGAAATTACTGTAAATAAAAATATTGAATTTTGGTTCTATTTACTACTTACGGGAAAAAATCATTTTCTTGAATGAATTCGACAAAAAATAAAATAATCCCAAATTTGTATAATTAACGAGCGAAATTATCTTCTTTTACATAAGACACAACTAAATAAAGGTAATTTATTATCAATTACAAAAAGTATATACACTCAATATTATCCATATCAGTAAGTACTCAAGTAAACAATGAATATTACTTTAATATAAATAACATTTTAATGCCTTAACTAAGAACATCGTCGATAAATTATCATAGAAAATATCAACAGTGTAGGATTGCAAAATCTCTTTTAATATCTTGTTGAACTCTAATATGCCAAAAAGTAAACATCGAAATTTTATAATTAAGATTATATCGACAACTAGAACACGTGTCCTTAAAAAAATTTCCAACCACATTATGTACTAATTTTACATAATTGATGATAAATAACTAGATTAAAATAACCTTCTTCGTTATAATAATGTGAAATAGTACAATTTTTATAGAGAATTAGACATGTTGCAGCTGATACAATATAAAAAAAACAAGTAGAATATTCGTTTTGAAACCTTGGTACCAACGGTGGATATTCATATTATGATAAAATCACCTGTTCGATTTGTATCATCTAGAACGGTTCTGTTAGTTCTTTGAAATATCTCAGTGCATTATAGATCGCTTCTTCCGATTGAAGATCTATGAGTGACAGCAGTTGACAGTTTTATACGAGTTTAAAAACGTAACTAATATGGCGTTGTTTACAATTTCTGATCAATTGTCTTTAAATTATTGTCAAAAAACTATTCTTTCAAGAATATCATAGCCAATAAGATGTTAAAACAACTAAATAGTTCAAGTAAAAAGCTCATTAATACACTATTTTATATTGGAACGAAATAATTATAACCCTAGAAGAAAATATTAAAGGTAAGTTCAAATACGAAGTATATCCTGTTCAGTATTTCTTTTCGGAGTTTCTCATTTGAGTGTAACGACTGTAAGTAGCATTAACAATAATGAAAGTTGAATTCAGATCAAAATAAGTGTTACAAATACCACATTATATATAAAGTGCTTTTGGAAATACGATTTATTACGCGTATAAAATAACTAGACATTAATATAGTCAAAGGATTTCTTGTTGCATAAATGTAAGTATATGTTTTATATAACTTTGGATACGTTATTGGATTTGAAATTCATTTATTTATCATTTAAAGGTGTTTAAAATGGGAAAAACATGATCCAATGTCTTAAAATTTTATAAAAAAAAGAGTCTCTGTTAGTTTTTTTCTTGATGAGATGTAATTTTTCAGAACGTTACTATAAATGAAGCATAACCACCACACAAGTTAATGGTAAAGGGCAATATATAAAAGAAATAAAACATGTAGTTATATTTATTTTAATTTTTTTTAAAACAAACTTTAGAAAAGATATTTACCTACCAGCTGAACATGGACATAAAGTATTATGTCTCCCACTATGTCTTCGATATAATTTTATTATTTCGAAGCATTATAAACAAATTTGAATGAAAATGCAAAAAATAAATTGTTTGAATATGTAATTTTAAGCACTTCAAACAGTTAACAAACTGAAAAACTATCAATTTTGCAAAGAAAGAGTTAACAAATGGTATAAATGAGAACAAATAATAGAAATACAAGAAGTTACTTCAATTGTTAATAACTACAGTGATTTCCGTGACTTCTTGTCACAATCTGAAGAAAAACTTATTCTAATATAAAAATAATGTACTGTTAACCTCTGTATACCTTGCAAAGCATTTTAACTTGTATTTTTATTAATAAAATTATGACCATTACTATTTTTATTCTTATTTAATGCCTCTAATTAACTCTAATGAATTATCGTTTTTTGCCATATTCCACGTTTTTTGGAGGTTATTTGTGTAACATATAAAAATCCATTTAAAAGCTTTATGTCAAACTTAAATCATACAAAATGTATTTATAAAATAAATAATTCAAAATTAAATGTGAAAATATTTGAAATTAATAATCAACGTAACCTCATTATTCTATATTTCCTTGAATCTTCATATTAGTTTCAAAATCTGGCAACATTGTTTGAATTAAACTATGAGGTGCCCTATTTATAACGAAAAATCTATGAGAGTTTAAGGAGGCTAAACCAACGGTACCTTCTTCAAATATGTTATCGATAAAAATCTAAAAAAACTTGATTCCAAATTTCGCTTCTTTAACATGAGCTGTGGGAGCCATAGTTAAATTCTTTGATTACAAATTAAATCAGAATTGCTGCGATATATGAGTAAATAGATTTGATTGGTAAGAAATTAATCTTTCTAAGGGTGTCAGTCGTTATAGCGGTTATCGAACAAAAATAAAAGTTATTAGTAACAATTGTTATAATTCAATGCATATCAAGTAACTGAGCGGAAATTAAGAAAACGGCCATATTGTTTCTGTCACTCAATGGAAGCGCGCGAAATTTAACCAAGTGTACGTGTAGTAATAATCGACGCCTATTGGCTGTTTTGAAAAATCAAATGAGCGACTTTTTATCTTTAATAAAATGTTAACTTTTAACTCAGCAACTTTTATGCCTTATTTCAGTTCATAATTAATTAACTGAGAATATTTAGGCAGAAATACATGTAAAATAAATATCAATAATTTTCAATTTCAATATGACTAGTTTGGTACACACCTTAACGCCATCTATAATTGAAAAAGTGTACAAGAGAAATAATACAGTTTAACCCAACTATAAATTAAAATAAAAACAAAAATTAGTCATTAAATTATTGGTTACAACTTCAAAAATTTCTCGTTTGTTGATACGTGGACTTAAAAATACAGGGTGTTACATTTAAAAAACTGGAAAACCCTGTATAATTGTACTTTCAAAATCTCACTTTTAACGACTCTATTATATTTTGTTGGTATCAAATTTTGACGATCCTGTATATTTGTAAGAATATTCAGTATACTTTACCTATTTCTAGTAATTCATCTCATATATTTTCATCAATCCCGTAATTTTCCTCAGTCAGAATCAAAGTAAAACGAACCCTATCATGCGAATGTTTATCTAACTGTAGACTATTTTTAACAATCTAATTCAATTGATATCGAATACTAAACGAAAATCAAATGTTTGTTTAATAGTTTGCGCAAAGCGTGGCCATGACCAGTATAATCATTGCAACGTTGTTGTTTTTTTTTTAATAGAAATTAGAATTTTTAGTTGTGAACTTACGGTATATCATTAGGCGCGGAAGATAAATTGTTTCATAATATATTTAAATAGATCGTTATAAAATATTAAGTAATTTTCACCTAATCATAAACAGCTTTTTAAATAAAAAATATTAACCAAAACAATCAATATTTCGGTAATTTTACTCAATTATCTCCTGAAGAAATTACGATAGTAGACGAAACGTCGTTAATTGATTTATATTATGCCGTGGAAAAGTAAATGGTGAATTTTTTTGTGTTGTATGTATAAAAAATAACACCTAAATTTTAAATAATTGAAATTATCTACGTTTATTATAAAAAGTATTATCGGTTATACTATTTAAATACTTATCATGCAGCAGCATAGTTGTTTTGTTTACACTTGGCAATGTGCTAATTACATGAGAAATTAGAAACTTACTTTTACTTTATTATAAAAAGTAAAATTGAAGTTACGTAATAGGAGTTGAATGAAAAACAAACTGTTAAATCATAGTTTGTTTTAAAATTTCTGTTATTTTCATTTTTAATAAAACATAAATTCATAATAAAAAGTAAAATATGCATTGACAACATTGCCATCTTTTTAGATAGACATAACCTGAAAAAATGTAATGTGAACAGGTATTTGCCCAAATTCCACTATAATGAATCAATTCAAAATCGCTATTAATAAAATAAATCACTCACCATTTACTCTAGATGTAAAACGTGGTAGATAAAATATCTTGCACCACTTATCATATCAAAGTGGACTTTGACCATTTAAGGCATTTACGATTTTCTCCTTGGTTATGTCCATAGAATAAATAGATAGGCAATGTGTCAAAGTAATCAGCTTTTATCGTTCGAATACTTTCGGAACAACACTCTAACGCACTTCTTATCACTGATCGAACTTTCTGCTATGTAGAATATTAATATCCTTCAAAATAATTAATAAATTACTGGTATAATTAGAAATGAGGATTGCTAATGCATCAACTTAAACGTAAAGAAAATTAGTAATAATTGAAAAGTAATTTAATTGATTTCAAGTAAAGGCCAAGCAGACCGAGACGTATCGGTGGATATTAAGGAAAGCTCTCTATATTGAGTGTTCAAAAAATTAAAACTTTGTTTTCTTCTATATAATACAATTAAAATATAAAAACAAATGGGATATGTGATGAAACCACAGAGTTCAATAGACTACACTCTGTCAACCAAGTTTTAATTTTAATATTTAAAAGAAGATAAATAGCAACTTTGTGCGATAAAAAGAGAAAGCCAATAAAACACATTAAACTTAAAAGTGCTTGCTCTGAATATTTAGTCTGTGTAATTTACCATTACCAATAAAAAAATATTTTGATATTTGATAAATAATAAGGGATTACGTTATAACAATATACATATTTTTATTAGTGATAAATCCTTAATACTGTAATCAAGCATGTCGTTGGTCGGGAAATAGAAAACCGATAAACCACGAAAGACGTGATAAGAACTGGGAAAAAATCATTTTGGACGTGACAGCTAGTCCGCCATTGCTTCTTCTTCAATCGCAAAGTGGAGTGTAGAATTTCGTAGAAGGGGAGTGAGTAATAATCTAGTTTTCAGAAAATACCATAAACAGACAGTCTAAAAAATATTTTTCGGATAATATGAAGTGTGTGTATTTTAGGGTACAAAGCAATAAAATAAGTGAACTTATTAATCTCTTGTGTTGACTTTTTTTTGTAATTTGTGTCTCCTTTGTTGTGATAATAATTGCGATAAGACTGAAATTTTCAAATAATCTTATACCATGGAGGCGATAGCTAAACACGAATTCAACGCTACAGCTGATGATGAGCTTAGCTTTAGAAAAGCTCAAGTGTTAAAAGTAAGTTACACAGTTTGAGCTTATCATCGAATTTATATACATTTTAAGTTTTACATCCACTTGATATCTTTTTTACATGTATACATTATTCATTTTTATTATTGGGATAATCTGTTATCTCGGTAATTTTATCAACATAAGTAACTTCTCAATTATTTATAATCATTCAAACGAGATTTGAATACTAATTATGTTGTTTCCTAATGTGAGAGTAATAAATAAATATTAAATTATAAAATCCAATGGTGTTTACTGTTGAACACATTAAATAACATATTATATATAAAAAATTTAGATGAGAATACAGGGTAAAGTCCACATTAAATCAATATAATTCTTATAAATTGAAATCCCTACGAAATTTATACTTGTTATTGAATGTGTTGACGATGCATCCAAAATATGAAGAGATCACAACACAGTATGTATATCTTAAGACATACATATACAAGGTCAGTTAAAACTAATTTCATAATGGATACAATCAGTATATCGAATGTATAAAAAGAAAAAAGACGAATAAATTGAGAAACAATTAGGTTAAAAAGGGCAAGTTTGCTATTTTAAACAAATATCCAATGATTCAAACTTTATTTATTTCTCAATATCAATTGTTATTTTCCACTGAAATTATGTAAATCTTATACAAAAGTATTAAAAACTGCATAGAAGAATTTGGAACTTGAAATAGCTTGTAAAAAATATAAACAAACAACAGAGAAGTTGTATTGATTATGGCTAAAAATTTTAAAAAATATCCATTCATCTTTTTTTGATTGTTAAAATGATCTTTTGTCAGATATTTAAGGTAAGCTGTCTTGTGTTTTTCAACACATTACTATCAAACTGCTTCATAGAATATTACAATTTATGTCATTTTTATTTTCATTCTTAATTAATATCTCTGTATGACTGAATGGAGTATCAGAACAAATTCATGGGAAGTATCTGGAGAAGTACTCATTTGTTTTGTTTTTAAAGAATTTCCATTTTTTTTCAAAATTGGGCTTTTATTTTCATTTTGAAGAATAATTCTAAAATTAACAGCCTATTCTAATTTATTTTAATGCAATAATGCATTCTTTAAATTTTCTTCTTAACAATTTGACATTAGAATTCAATTTCCAAACAAACTTTGAATTGAAGACAGTGAATGATTATTTCTCTCTTAACTATAAATCTCAGCAAACCACGTAGCTTTACTAAAAGATATTGTAATCAAATTTACTAAAGTTTGAAGGCACCAAAAAAGCACTACAATCAGAAAAGCTAACTAAGGTTTGAAAACAAAAATTTTCATTTCTAGAAACAGTGCAAAAGCTTGAAAGTGAACTAAATATTAGAAAATTTGCTCAGTTTTCGATATTTATAAATAAAAATGTTTCGTTTGGTACAGATTTCTAGTACTCGTAAAAAATGAAAATTATATTAAGATCACATCATACTTAACTACAGAGGACTCAACTTAAGTTATATAAACGTATCAGAAATGACTTGGAATTTGGAAATATGTCAATATTACTTCCATCTTCATTTTCCAATTTCAGATTTTAAATATGGAGGATGACATGAACTGGTATAGGGCTGAATTAGATGGTAGAGAAGGTTTAATTCCTAGTAATTATATTGAAATGAAACCCCATCAGTGAGTTAAATTAAATATATTTCCAATCATATTCATTTTGCAAATATTATATATGATTTCAGGTGGTATTATGGGAGAATCACAAGAGCGGATGCTGAAAAATTATTATTAAATAAACACGAAGGGGCTTTTCTAATAAGAATTAGTGAATCAAGTCCGGGGGATTTCTCATTATCTGTGAAGTAAGTTTAATCACTCAACTGATTGAGTCAGTATGTTGTGTAAATATCTTTTATAGATGTTCAGATGGTGTGCAACATTTCAAGGTTCTGCGTGATGCTACCGGAAAATTTTTCTTATGGGTGGTAAAGTTCAATTCACTGAATGAATTAGTTGAATACCACCGAACGTCTTCAGTATCCCGTTCACAAGATGTTAAATTACGTGATATGGTAGCTGAGGAGGTAAGTCAATAAATTCGTCTTTCTCAAAAGTTTTTTTTTCTCATTTCTCATATTCAACTCAAAAATTGTCAACTATCAGGGATATCGAAACTTTCTGTATAAAAAATTATTTAATTAAAAGCGAAAGTAAAATGTTGCCAAATGCCCCATTGTTGGTGAACACAGTATACTTTTTTTTTTTCAATAAATATTTCAGTTTAAATCGATTATTTCAGCCTTCATGAAAAATTGATTACTTAGAATTGTTCCAGAAAACAAAACAAACATTTTATGAGTCATAACCTTGAAGCAGACTATGAAAAATCTGTAAATAAAAAAAAAACTAATTATAGCAATTAATTATTCGCTACATCAACTTCTTACAGTCAAGTTTATTGTCGAGAGCACATTTATATAACAATAAATACAAGTATCATTGAAATGTAATCTGACATTTTTCTAGAGAAAAATTTTAATTTTTAATGATTAAATGGATCATTTATATATTTATATATCTCTGGACCGATTTGGTTTTTTGGATTTGGATTTAGGTCTTGAATTATTTGTTGAGTCCAGAAGGTTTAAAAGGTTATAAATATGAAAATGCTCGGAATTCAATAAAAACAATTTGACAACCAACTATATGTAAATTGAATTTTTGAACGCAACCTTATATTTGACATTTGATAACCAACGTTTAGATTAATAAATTTTAAGTTTTGTCATAAAATACATTTCAAACGAGCCTGGCTGTGAAAAAGGTGATGAATATCGCCATTGAGGCAACAATCATAAACCGAAAATACAAAGGAAAGGGGGTGTCTTGTTATTGAGTATTTGAGTTGCAGCTCGATATGTTTTATATTTTTTTTACTTCTGTATTAATTTGTGTCAATTTTTATTTCCCAGTATTTGGTTCAAGCCCTTTACGATTTTACGCCTCAAGAAGTAGGAGAACTAGAATTCAAACGAGGAGATGTGATCACCGTAACCGATCGTACCGACCAACATTGGTGGCATGGAGAAATTGGACACCGCAAGGGACTCTTCCCGGCAACTTATGTAACGCCTTATCATTCTTAAATCAATGTCAAAATCGAAAACAAGCTTATATTTTATACATTTTCAAAAGGGATAACGTAAACTTGTATAATGACAGTTGGTTAAAACTACTGTTGCCCCTCAGAAGAAAAAAAAATATTGAAGTAGCAATTTGATTCTTTTGGTTTGTCTCCAATCTTGTATACCACAATCTATAAGTGAACTAATGAGGTACCAAATGGTTTTACGGGTGATAATTTCGCACCCCAACAACCAGCCATGCTACATTCCAGGTCACTGCCGAATAATCTGTATTTCCTTATACCGTTACTACAAAGTATGTAAACTTTCCGGATCTGAGACTTTCTAGTAGATTGTGGTGTCCGGTTTGGTGGATGCATAACTTGGATCGATTTCTTTCGTGTGTTTTGAATTTACCTTAACCCCAATCGGTGCATTAAAGATAATTCCACTTCCCTAAACCAAAAAATAAAAATTTTATTATGATAAGAAAGCTTTAATTTCCTAAAGGATTTGGATCTTATATTAATTATTCGATAAGGGAATTGTATCAATTTCTATTTACATTTGGAAATTATAATTAAATAAACGTTGCTTGCTTCACATAAATTTCAATTGCGTGCCATGTTCATTCGAATTATTGCTAAGATTGAGTTTTAACCGATTGTCATATCTGTAATATTAAATAGCTTGGCGAATTACCCACTGTCAAATTGGCATTATTTTTTAAACTGAAAAAGTTACCTAAAATTTTGAAAAAAAAAACTATTTTATTATTTTTTTTATTAGAAACTGATTTTCTGGTGCGAGATATTAGGAAATGATTATTTTTACGAGACGTGTTTTTAAAATTGAGATTCTTCCAAACAAATCTCGATGTTTCAAGCACTAATTGTAACAAAAAAATTTTCTTAGTGTGAGATTAAACGTTGGCAATTTGTTTGCCGAACGTTTTGATTTTGATATATTTATTGAAGAGCTTATTTTTAGAATATATATACATTTATGCTATCACAATGGTAAGAACATTTTTATGTGTACATCCTAATTGCTTTGAAGCAAGTATTATATAGGGCGTTTCCGAATTTCACCTCATATATCAATAAATATGTTCTTGTATAACAAATCTACATTAATTCGTCAACCGTACTTTGAAAAAACAGGTTCGAACAGCTGTGATGTCTTGTCTTCACATATCTGCTCTAGCTCTAATTCTATTAGTCTATTAGTAACACATAGATCAAAAATTCCTGGTCAAAATAAGCTTCTGTTTCAGTACTTGTTGAATATAGTGGGTGAAGAACCGGTTCATCGAATTAAACCATCAACTTTCGATACAAAATGAGCTGTTTGGTGAAAGGAATTTTTTTCTAATTGCCACCATTAATTGTTTTGTCTTTTTCATACTCACTTTCCATACAGGTACGGTTTTAAGTTATTTGAACTACCTATAACTACGAAAACTCATCTAAAATATTGTAAACACGTTTTAACTCCACATACCAGTCAATGGTGGTTGGTTTTCCAGGAAAAGAATCATCATAACAACCTTCAATCCAACCCTTTGTATATGCCATGTTCCAATATGTTATCCATATCCCAAAATGAAGAAACTTACCAGTCCAATACGGTTTTACGTGCTTTTACTGGGTCCAGTTATGTATTAGTGAATCCAGGTTTCTTCCATAGTCACATATTGTTGCAGATAATTCTTTTCAATCAACTTAAAAAGCTCTATACGCTCTAAATGTAGAAAGACTCATCAAAAATGGAGTAAACACTTCCATATGACGTTTTGTAATGTTTAGTTTCTTTCTCAATTCCACTTTGGAGTTTTCTGGTTTGTAACGGTTTCTTTTTGCACCTCCTGATCATTGGTACTTTCGCAATCATTGTATAAGTCAACGGGGATGGATTTTCTTGGAGGAAAACCACCATAATACTCACAAAACCAATCAAAAATTTCTTTCTCTATTTAGAGTGTATAGAGATTTTTTATGTTGATTGAAAAGAATTTTCTGCATCGATAAGAAGAAACCTGGATTCACCACTACACAACTGGACCCAGTAAAAGCACTTTGAAGCCCATAAAAACGTAATCGAGTGGTAAGATTCTTTATTTTGGGATACGGATGATGTATTTGAAGTTTCGTAATGTTTACTTTCTTTCTCAATTCCTCTTTGGAGTTTTCTAGTTTGTAACGGTTTCTTTTTGCACCTCCTGATCATTGTTACTTTCGCAATCATTATATAAGTCAATGGGGGTTGATTTTCTAGGAGAAGAATCTAATACTGTTCAAGCTAAGCTTCTGTGTGTTTATTTCTGGTTTAACAACATCTTTCAATCAACACACTGGATTATTTCTATCCATTGTACAAGTCAAAATTTGACAAATGTCCATAAGGGAATTCCAAAATGTGTTTTGTGGTAACCTCTATCAGTTAGACTTGATATCGAATCAGCAAGATTGATTACTATCTAGTGTAGCTTGTATATATGATTGAGCTTGACATTCCTCTTTTTTAAACTACTTTTTCTTTTAACATTGTATGCCCTTAAGTTCCATGGTGGAAAAGAATCCATAACTTGTCATGGTAAATATAATATTGTTAGAATAAGTGGTTGAAAAGGTTTTCCGCTACTAATTAATTCTAATATTTATTTAAATAATGGTGGAAGACATATTTATCATACTTCTTTGTTTATAAATAAAAAAAATTGATAGACAGTTTGAGGTGAAGTGATTGGATTCGAAGACGTTCTATATAAAACTTTATAACTTCAAAAGCGTGACATTTTTATCTTTGGTATTGTGACATTTTTTTCTTTATTTTTTATTCTTTATATTTATCTCGATATCAAAAGTCCTCTTATTATTTATAAGGAGAGTTTCATAAAAAGTTGATTTACTAATGTTGATATGCCTAATCAATTTTCAACTTCAAAGTTTTTATAACCGATTTTTTTTGTGATATAAATTTAAAAAAATAAAAAGATTTCGTTGTAAGACTTAGAAGAGTTGTTGAAATAGATATTTTGCACCTGTTATATGATCATATATCAAAATCGTCTATTGTTAGATAGAACTTGATTAAATACCCTTCTAAGTATATAATTTTTTATTAATAATATTGTTATTCATATTATAATCAACATCAAGAAGTAAAAAAACAGGATATATATAATCAATGGCATACGAAATTTTATAAACCCCCCAAATTACAATTTCTATTCTGGTATATTTTCGAAAAGGCCTAATTAGTTTATAGGAAAACAATCCAAAATTGGAATCTATAGGTTTTCCTAATGATTCCAACAGATGTCTCTATTAGTGGTATTTCCTATATTGCATAGCCATTACCATATACCTTCTATCGATCTCCTCCTTGGTCCTTTTGGTTTCAAGCTCAAATTTTCTTTTATAATGTTATTCCTTTCCGGATGTTTCATTTCCATATTTTACTTTTCTGTTACGGTGTAAGTTCTGAACCAAATGTCAATTTATATATTTCTATTTTCTTTTTAATTTCCTTCTTTCATTATTTCAGTTCTAATTAATAAAAATTATGAAGTCTTAGAGTCATTGACAACCTATAGTAAGTTCATAAAGGCCTTTTTGCACTTTTGATGTTTGATTATACACTTTTTATCGAACAACTTTATATTGAAACTAATTACGAATCATTAGCTCACATATATTATGTAACTACTATTAGATATATATTTTTTATAACGTTAGTAGTTACATTAGTTATTTTTTTCCCTTTAATTTAATTAGATTTAGATTTATTATTATATTAATTTGTTGATGACACTATGTACTGCGGCATACAATTTTCAGCCTTCGAAAAGTCATATCATAGTCAATCGGGTGCCATTAAGTAGATGTAGCATTTTCATATTCGACACACAGATTTTTTTATTAGTATTAATCATTTAAAATGTCCATAGTCTAAAGAAAAACTTAGCAGTACATAAGATTCATTCTTGATTTTATATTTTTAAGTAAAATAGAGGATGGTTGAGTGGTCAGCTGAAGACAGCACTCTTCTTACCTTCCCTTCCCATTGGTCTTGCTACATGTACATGTACAGTCTTGATAAAATTACTTTGGCGGTTGTATAATCCCATATCCGTCCCAGAACTTTCATTTAGTACTTCCTCTTTCGATATGGAGTTGAATTGTTGTTTTAACAGCATCTATTGTTGATTTACTTTTGATAAAGCCGAGCTGTCGGTTTTATATAACCCCTTTGGTCTCCAGTTCATTTTGTAGAGGTTGTCCAATAGTTTCCAAAGGTTTACCTTTCTTCGGTGTTAGCACTAGGTGTGGATGGCTAGACTCTAGTGATACTGGGTGAACTAGTTCTGCCAGTGCAGCTGCCAAGAACAACCCTCAAGATTTCACAGTTTCCGGGAGTGGAACCTAACCTAATTTTATTTTGATGTTTATGTTATATATATACTTAGGTGTTCCAAGTCGTTTATCTAATATTTAAAGATCTAAGTTAGTCGGTTAGAGTGTACTGAGTTATTGGAAGCTATATGAAGGCTTTGGCTCTAATATGGGCATGAACGTTGTGTAATTACTGAAATTCAATACTAAACAGTTGAAATCGTCTAATTAGAGGCTGAAAACTGAATGTGTGGTATTTTGATATCCTAGGTTTCTCTTGGTTATTTCATAATAATAGTAAACACCTATTCAACGAAGAAAAAAAAATGTAGCTTTGGAGAACATAGTCCGTAAGTGAAACACCACCGTTAATAATATAGTGACAAAAATGCGACAAGCTGTGGTTCTGTTTTAAGTTTAATTTTTCTCCTTGCGTATCGATCTGTTCGTCAAGATGCCATTTATTATCTTTTATATATTATTGTAGTTTATATATTATGCATATTTTATTATCCGCATTTTTTTGTGTATATATGAATTTTAGTTTTGCCAAATTATATGCCTTCGTCATTTTGCATTTTTATTTTATTTATATAATTTGGCATTAGCTGACACTTATATGTAAATACTAACTTAGGTTCTAATTATTAAGATGTAAGTGCAACAACATATTTAGTAAAATATATGTTATATACAAAATCATTTTTTGTTTTATTTATTTCCCCCCATTTTTGATTTGACAAGAAAACAAACGAAAAATCCAAATACCTCTCCATATCCATCAATAAACTTCGACAATGTACTTAGGAACGGTTAATCTTAGATTTTAACCAAGCATTCAACACAGTTTGGCATACCAGCTACATCTTGAAGTAACAGAGTTTTCATAGAAAATTCATCGGCCTTCTGATAAGCTCGTCGTGCCCCCCTTGAAATTACCCAGGCCCAGGTCCTTTAGAAGACCGATCAAGCGCTTCTGCTTGAACCTTTTGACGAATTAATGATTCCTAACCCAACCCTAGAGTTCCGCCACTGGAGGCTGAAGCTTATGAGGGCTCCAGTCATCGTGTAAAAGAATGACAAGCGCGACTAGATTAAACATGTACAAGCGCAAGCTGCTTTGTGTTGAAACAAACAACGGCAATAAAAATAAGAGCATTACGAAATGATCCCTTAGTACAGTCCTGTAAATTTACTGTTCACTTACATGCACCGACCGTGTTCCGAGGGTTAGTTTGGACCCAGAATGGAGTTACAACTTAAAACAAATCAAGTGCTTTTAAACGATACAAAGTCATAAAATTTGTTTCAAATTTAAATTTCTTCCTCATTAGAATTTATATCACGACTTATGTTAAATTTTAAATTCTAATTTCAATAAAAAGCGATAAATATTAATAGAAAGTTGCAAAGAATTATCCTACGAAATAATGAACCCTTAATACAGTCCTGTCAATATATCAACAGAATTACTGTTTACTTGTAGTATGTGTTGACTCTGATATTTTACATAATGTAGTTTGATCATAATAAGCAAACGTACTTACTTAATTAGTAACTTTTCATTTAAATTATAACCTTTTTGCTTATAAACCAGTATTTCCAAATTAGTGTGGTGGCTATTTCAAAATGCTACTAACCTCAATTTGTAAATGTGTACAAACGTACTATTTGTAAATGTTAATGGATAATAATTGGATTAATACTCAAAATTTGGTGAATTTTTTATTTTAATAGGTTATAATTTCGTAGCAAGCTTTACTAATGACTACCGATGTTAAAGGCCGATTCGTAAACTTGACTTTTCGTTTACTGCTGTCGTTTGACGTTCGTAGAAATTTCCACATCCCATTCATAAACTTGACGTTGATGTCGTTAACCTAAAAATTTTGTTATTTTCTTTGACGTCTATACTGCTTTTTGGTTTGTGTTTTTTGTTTTTAATCCGGTATTTATGGATCTTTATTATGAGTTTATGAATCTGGAATAAAATAAAAAATTTTGCGTTTGTCAATTATCGTTATTGACAGTTGACAACCGTCCAGCATGCGCACATGAGTTTTCAAATAAGAGCGAAAACTACGTCAAATCGTCAATTATTTTTAAATAAGCTGCATAAATATATCTATCATTACTCATATGGTGAATTTTTATTTCCACTTTTTTCTGTATATCAACTTTTTATTGTTTTATCACCGAGCAACCTTTAAAAAGTGCGATGTTTATATTTCAATTCAAAGTAGTTTTGTTTTGTAAGTAAACGTTTAATAAGGTTATGTGCTTTCCTTCGATCTACAAAAACACATAAATTAAATGTACTCTGAGAAAAGTAGTTTTTCGAATGATTATATTGGTGTGTCAGTCTCATAAACGATTTCATCATTGTATTTATTCCAAATTGAACAAAAAATATGTTGAACATTTTAAAATTTCAATGTAATTGTACAACACTGGATTCAATAAAATTATTACACTTCAATCTATTTGAACTAGATATATTTTCTAATTGCAAAATATTTGAAAATTTTGACAGTGTAGGGACGCAGATGTGAAGTATATAGCAGTTGAGGTATGCAGAAAACAGATAAGGGACATCCATTATTAAATTCTTGAACCACTTGTGTGTCGAGGGCGATACACATGTGTGAAGATAAATTTTCTAAACTTGAACAAATTGCTTTCAATTGGTAAAAGATGGAACGTGGGCGAATAGAGGGTAATTTATAATCTACCCTTTAGTGGAATGAGGTGTAGGAAAAACATTTTCAACTAAAGATAATTTTTAACTCGAAATGAATTTTTTAGTTGAAGAATTACTTAAAAAATAAAACAAAAATTCTCGTTAAATGACTTCCATTCACCTTGGTGCTTGAAGTATTTCAAAAAGGATCATATTGCTGTATAGATCATTTCGAGTAACGTCATTTGAGACTTCGGCCATATTGTCGTGATGGACAAAGACTTTATTTCATTTGTGAATAGAGAATTGCTTGTTTCGAGCGTTTTTTGATTGAAATGAATATCTCTTAACAAAAAAACACGAGAATAAAACACCAATATAACCATAATTTTAATGTAAATAACGCAATATTTGACTCCCAAGACAATATAGCGGCTGGTTGTGACGTCATCTCCAAATGACACCTATTTAGTAATGTTCATAATTACGATGCTATAATCTTTTTAACTTTCCTAACCTTGCTATAGGTACCTCTTGGTTTGATTCTTCTCATACACCAGTTACTTTCCAATTTTTAAATTTAGCAAATCCTTTTTTTTTCAAGAAATCGTTTTTGTTCAGGAATAAACGCGCTTTTATAAAAATTCTCCAACGATTTTAGGTAATTTTTATGTAGTGGGTTGGTACCCCTGAATAACAGTTCCAATTTGACAGCTAACTGATCGATGCATTCTTAGTATAAAACCCTCGTAACAGGCCATTCCAGCATTCATTTCTTCCTTTAGAGCTCTTGCTGGAATGAAAAGCCTTCTGTCACTTGTATTTTAATATACTATTCACAAATCGAGTCTAAGATCAGTCGCATATAACAGACTTTTGTTGTGTATTAGTCATAGAATTAATATTGTTTACCAGTTTCTGTCTTTCTTCTTCTGTTTTCATCACTTGAAACTTCGCCGTCATGGTAATCAAATCAGAATAGATTAGAAAGAAATAGAGAGTCCACTTTAACGAGTTCCCATACTTCGCTCTCTCTATCTATAATATTAGTTCTATGGTATTAGTAACCGATCCCACAAAGTACAAGATGGAGACGACACATCACGTGACAAAACCAACAAGACTTTCGCTTTATTGTAAAAACATACTTAATATCGTGATTAGTGTTTTATACTGTTATTTTGATGTTCAGACGGATTTAAAATTGTGTGTTTTGTTTCTAAATATTGTGTCGTGTGTTTTTCATTTATATAACATTCTACAGGTAAGTGTAAACAGTGCAGTACTTTAATCAGTTTTCTGATAAACGTATTAGATCCGAAATTTTTGTGAGTTCGGTCCTGACGTTCAGAATTGTCAAGTTGTTATGGATAAGTTACGTTGATTTGCATCCTCGTAGATCTTCATCACTTATTGATGAAATTTTCGCGTTTGTAAGCGTTATAAGTATTTTATTTACTTAAGAATAACATTTTTGTCTGCGTGAAACATTCACTATAGTACAACAACCCTTTTAAAATATGACAGTGTATTTTCCACTATATCACGAGAAGTAAATCACATACTCAAATTGATTTAAACCACACACATAGTTTGGTACAAATAGCTTTTTAACAAGTTAACAGCTAACCAACCATGAAATTGAACTGCTCAAAAGATATAAATACCAAGTTCTTCCAAGAGGTCCATTCAGAACGTCGCAGAGTATCACAAAATAACAGCCCCGATCATCGTAGACCAACTTGACTACACAAGCCACATTGAACAAGAAAGAGTTTTTTAGTTTACTTCACCGAAATGTTACCGTTTAAAAAATCTACCAGCAAGACCGTTATTATCCTACTGATATTTTTTATTTCAACTTGTTTTGGATTTTTGGAGAATCTAAATAGAGATTATCAATCTCGTAGAAGCTTTCGAAGAAGTCGCGTATCTGCAGATAGAGAATTTCGTGAAGAATTGCCTCTTCGAAGAGATAATAGTCGACGTGTTAATGAAAAAGACGTGATTTACGAAAATTTGTACGATAGGCGAAGCTTTAGAACTGGTACTGACAGGTACATTAAAAATTTGTTTTTATATAGTTTATTGAGATAAATTTATAATGCAATATTATGAGGTTGATATAATTTAAAAGAAGGGTTAAAGTCTGGGTGTTGTACGTCGTCTATGTTATTCATTTGTCCAAAATATTAAACTTCGGTAGATGTTCGTACTTCAACATTCTTTATATTAAGTAAGAATTAACTTTATCTCCTATTCCTCAATCATCAAGGTCTAAAAGGAATTTTAAAATAAATTGCCTATTTACTTCCATTATAATTCTTTGACCTTCGGACGCCATTAAACAGCTGATCGTGACGTTGATGGTTTAAGTTAAAAGAATAGAGATGGGAGAAAACATAAAACGATAACGGAATGAAAAAAACCGAACTAGAAATTTGGAAAAATATAATTCCCTACGCTATAGTATTATTTTATTTTCCGTTTTTTATAACTTTTTATCATACGTAACTAAATTTTAATTGTCTCTCTACAAAAAGTTTTTCAGAACTTCGATTCACTTGCCTCGCTTCGGTTCCTGTTATTAATTTTATCGAATTTTTGATTGAAGCGTATCACCTCTCACAAAGTTATCAAAATAGTGCAAATACCAGAGGAGTTTGATGTGTTTTAGTACTTTTCTTCACTTTATTCTCAATTTCAGACAATTCAGAAATCAAGACAGAGATCGCGTATCAAATATCCAAGATAGACATCTTGTAGAGAGATCTGACAACAGGGTTACAGATCATAACCGTTCTCAACTAGATAGATCGAGATCTCTTATACAAAATGATAGAAGAACGAATGGATTCGACAGGAATATTCGGCGAGAACGTGACCGAAACTTGGAGATTCGAAATGGAAACGAAAGAAAAATTTCGACCGGAAAAACCGTCGAACCTGAACGGTTTTCTCGCGACATTAGAGAACGCAGAAACGACGCTAGACAAAGCAGGAATCTTGCCTCTAGGATCAGTTATCGTGAAGGAAGTTTAGAAGAACGCCGTCGTCACCGAGTAGGTGTCGAAAGCACCCAGTTAACTCGTGCTCGAGTTGTCAGATATCGGCGAAATGTGGAAAATCGTCAATGCGATTTAAATCGAAAAGAAACGCAACGTTCTGGTGGTACTAAATATGTTCCGATGGTAATTCGAGAATCCAGGGTACGAGATGGCGAAAGACATTCCAGACAATACCGATATGGTACTTTGAACGAAAATAGAAATCCTTCCGTGAATCGAGATGATTCCAGACGTACAAGAACTAGGAATATTTATAGAAACGATTATGTAGCAAGAGATCGTGTTCTTAATGGACCAATTTCAACTCATTCGTCTAGGAATGATGTTTATAGAGCCGCTTCGTCTAGAAGAGACTCCGCTAGACAAGTATCGAACGCTCGAATCAATTCTAGGAACACCGAAAACGACTCTAGCTCTTCGAGACGGTTTGTGCCAGTTAGGTCGAATCAGAGGGCAACGCGACAATCTATAGATCAAAGTCGATCTGTACAATCCGTAGACCGACGTTCTGTACCAGTTGTTGAATACTTACCAAACGAAAATTTGGTTCGGAAATTGAAGTTCGATGTTTTGGCTAACGTCATACAAGTCATACTCGGTGTTTACTTGATTGGGCAGATATTCGCGCATTCTTCAAAGAAAAAACTTTTTGGGTGAGTAGAATTCCATTTGGTACTTTTATCTACACTACACTTAACTAATTTATTTAAATTACGACTGCGACTATTTATTATAAACTAACTAAACTGCACTACATATACTCCTTGTATATTTCAAAATAATTCTCAAAAGATCTAGAAAAATAAATCGAAATCAATCAAAGTTATTTAGATTTAGGCGTTTCATGCATGTTTTTATTACAATTTGTAGAAAAAAATACTTTTAAAAGCACTAGATGGTTTATACTGATTGATTTATCAAAATGGATAAGATAAATTTCAACACACAGTATATATTTTTTTCTAATTTCATCACACACTCCACTACTACACTATTCACTAATTTATATTCACTAGTTATGATTAGAGTTCTCTTTTGTTAAACTTTCACATATCTTGGGTTTATTCGGTATAACCAAAAATGTTATTTCTCAAAATTCGTCGCAGATTTGTTAAAAACCATAAAATAAACTGTTTTATCTTTGTTTTAGATATCAAAGTGTATTACCTTCTTGGTATTCCGTAAAGGATAAATTGGATTAATTGTTTTATGTTTTTATTTTGAGGCAATTACTGAACTGATGACAACCGCTATGCTCTAAGGTACCTGATGTAGATTTAACATTAATAGTAGTTAATATTTATGGAAAATAAACATATTCACAACATCTTTCATCTCAAAGTCTATCAAAATCTCGGAATAGAATATTCATTATTATAAATATATGTATAAACGTATTCAGAATGTTATTAAATGTAGTTAGCTAATAAATATTAAAAAAAGAGTTTATAGTTTTTTTTTTCTAGTGGAATACAAACCCCCATTTACCTCAATATAAACAAACATTACAAAATGAGCATCATCTAATAAATGGAATCCAAAGTCGATTTTCCATTTCGAGTTTGAGTTACGAAATGTCATTTTTAGATTCTTTTGCTCTACTATTTCCTGGAGACAATAATATGATTGACCAAATTCCATTTTTGGTGATTTTTTCTGTTGCCACCACATTTGATCAACTACTAGACCACCAACTGTATAATAAAAGTTATAAACCATCAAAAAAGAACATCTAGATTACAAGAGGACTATTAGAACTGCTTCAATGGAGCTGTCAAAACATTAAAATTCCAAATGACTCTCAGTTCCTCCAAGTTCTGTAATTTAAGTAGTTCAAATGTACCAAAAAACAAATTTATTCATTTCCTTATACTCGTTGTTATACCATGGCTAGTTTACCATATCATATAATCTACTAGTACACTAACTGTATAATAAAAGTTATAAACCTTCAAAAAAGAACATCTAGATTACAAGAGGACTATTAGAACTGCTTCAATGGAGCTGTCAAAACATTAAAATTCCAAATGACTCTCAGTTCCTCCAAGTTCTGTAATTCAAGTAGTTCAAATGTACCAAAAAACAAATTTATTCATTTCCTTATACTCGTTGTTATACCATGGCTAGTTTACCATATCATATAATCTACTAGTACACTAACTGTATAATAAAAGTTATAAACCTTCAAAAAAGAACATCTAGATTACAAGAGGACTATTAGAACTGCTTCAATGGAGCTGTCAAAACATTAAAATTCCAAATGACTCTCAGTTCCTCCAAGTTCTGTAATTTAAGTAGTTCAAATGTACCAAAAAACAAATTTATTCATTTCCTTATACTCGTTGTTATACCATGGCTAGTTTACCATATCATATAATCTACTAGTACACTAACTGTATAATAAAAGTTATAAACCTCCAAAAAAGAACATCTAGATTACAAGAGGACTATTAGAACTGCTTCAATGGAGCTGTCAAAACATTAAAATGCCAAATAACTCTCAGTTCCTCAACGTTCTGTAATTTAAGTAGTTCAAATGTACCAAAAAACAAATTTATTCATTTCCTTATACTCGTTGTTATACCATGGCTAGTTTACCATATCATATAATCTACTAGTACACTAACTGTATAATAAAAGTTCTAAACCTCCAAAAAAGAACATCTAGATTACAAGAGGACTATTAGAACTGCTTCAATGGAGCTGTCAAAACATTAAAATGCCAAATAACTCTCAGTTCCTCCAAGTTCTGTAATTTAAGTAGTTCAAATGTACCAAAAAACAAATTTATTCATTTCCTTATACTCGTTGTTATACCATGGCTAGTTTACTATATCATATAATCTACTAGTACACTAACTGTATAATAAAAGTTATAACCCCACAAAAAAGAACATCTAGTTTACACGAGGACTACTAGAACTGCTTCTATGGGGCAGTCAAAACATTAAAACCCCAAATGACTCAGTTTACAAGTTCTGTTAATTCAAGTAGTTGAAATCAGATCTAAGTTGTTATTTTTACTATAAAAATTTTTTTTTTCAGTAATCTTATTAAAATAACTAATTTTTTATGTAATTTGAAAAAAAAATAAAATACATCACTAGTTTCTGACTATATATTATTGTTGAAACAAATAATTTGAGATAAACAAGTAACAAGCAATAAAATTCAACAACTATCTCATATTTTAACAAAAAAAAAACAATACAGAGAGAAACAATTAAAATAATTTCAATAAAATTTGGTTTGCAGTTTGATATTTACAAAAATAATCAAAATTACTTTATGTAGTAGCTAGATCGATATTAATTTGTTAAAAATACCAAATTATGGATTAAAAATGCAAATGATGAATATAAAAACAATTAAATATGTTTGCAGAAGCAATTATCTCATTAAAAAATAATCAAAATTCAATTTAAATTTCAAAACGAAGATTGTTTTAAGAGATTTTAAACAAACTTAGTAAAAACAAACTTAAAACTTTGAATTATGCATTTAACATTCTACTTAAGGGTCGTATTAACCCCTAGAAGTTGGTGTTTACAATATATTATTAGGTTTTTAATTGATTTTCAAATATATTATTATTAATCGATATCAAGCCTGTTTGTAATATCATCTCTCTGATTCAAAACTTTAACGGCTATATTAGGTTCGAAATAATTAACCCCAACGTCTTTTAACATTTTATTTCTGGTATCTTCAACTCCTGTAGCTCCTTCTAAAGCGAGTAAAGTTTCTCGAAGTAACAAGGCACTACCTTTTTTTAAATTTAGTAAATTACACGACTCCATAACTCTAAAACATATCAAATCAGTAGGTAATAGAGACAAAAAATTTATATCTTTTTGAAATGAATTTTTATATAAAATTCTTTATACAGTAAAAATGAAGATATTGAAAAATCAAGAGAATCATGTCACTTTTTGAACCAAAAATAGAAGTTTTATACAACGCCCTGTATCTAATGAACCACTCATGATGGAGATATGAATATTTGGGAGTCCGTAGAAAAAAAGTTTCTGATTTTACTCAACTTTTTTTGAAAATTCTATATTAAGTGAAACTTGAGATATTTTTGTAAATAAAGGGAATCGTATCAATTTTTGAACCAAAAATAGAACTTTCATACAACGCCCTGTATCTAGTAAATCATTGATGATAGAGGTATGAAAATTGGGGAGCTCGTAGAAGAAATGTTTCTGATTCTACTGAACTTTTTTTGCAAATTCTATATTTAATAAAACTTGAGATTTTTGAAAATAAAGAGAGTGATGTCACTTTTTAAGCCAAAAATAGAAGTTTTATTCAGCGCCTTGTATCTAGTGAACCACTCATGATGGAAATATGAAAACTAGGGACCTCGTAGTAAAAACGTTTTTTTAAATAAATATTTGAATTTGATTGTTTCAAGATTTGGGTATCAATGGTAATTAGTGGGAGATATCTTAAACAAAGAATAGTTACGATACAATTTGGCTAGAAAAATTTAGGTGTATTTGGTAATATTAAAACAAAATCGAAAACTCACTGTGTAAAATAATTCTGCGGCCTTTCACTGAATTGTAAAAACAAAGGAATCAAATTTCTAGTAACATCGAATTTGAATTGAAGCGCCCCACCTGCGCTGAATCGATTATCCAATACCAAATATTCGAACAAATATGTATCCAATTGTTCTGCTATTGAACGCCAAACGAACGTAAATAATTTACTCTGCAAACTTTTTTGAAGCTGGTGTAATCGTTTCGATAAAATTTCAAACATTGGACAAGCCGTTTGCGTTAAGGAGAGACTACGGAATTCCTTTTCTACTTTCATTCTCGACCAACTGAAATTTAACGAAATAAGTAAAATTTAGTATCAACAATATTTTTATTGAAACTATTAACAGTACAAAACATACCTTTCTCTTCTATAATCTCTGCTAGCAAATTTTACTTCCGTTATAACACTTTCGGAAAGATTATTCAAATTGTCTTTCCTCATATGGATGTATAAAGACAACGTTTCTGCGAAAACTGTATCAGTTTCGGTATCACAGATTGGAGTATCATCGAAATCTGATAATATCGGGCTCGTTGGTTGGTTAACAGTTTCAAATTGATTTTTATAATAATACAGACTCAAATAATGCTAAAAAAATAAATAATAACAATGAAAAAGTTGAAGAAGTGCTTGATGAAATGTTTCATTGTGTCCACAAACATCTCTTGACTATTTACACGTAACTATTACCCACTCTCCCTAAGTTTAAACACTTATACTTACTAACATAGCTCCCCAATCGATTAAAACGTTTTCAATGTAATAAATACTGTTAACTATTGAAGGTATTTTTGATTCTATTATATCACCTTTTTCTGCGTTGACCAATTGTAATAATCTAACTCTAAAATCATCTAATAATTCTAATTGTAAATCCAAAAATTGTAATCTGTGTCCTGGTTGAGATAGTACCTCATATCTTTCCGTGATGGTCTGTAATAATGTGATAAATGCATCTGCGCAAGTGGTTATTTTCAAATCTTCTACGTCTGAGGTTAAAGGGTCAAAAGCATCTGGAGCGTTTGGAGGAAGCATTGCATCCATTTTTTCAGTAGCGTCTAAAAAATTTATTTAAAAAGTAATCCAGTGATGATATGTTCAGTTATTTTTTACATTTTTTCTCCATTGCCAGCCATTTATCAATTACTTGGGCTTGGGTTAAAACCACTAGAATACTAGGTTGATTTGCAGGATAATCGTAAGTTTCACGCAATTCTTTATCGAAACCCAAAGCCTCATCTACTGAATGAGAAAATGTAAAATCATCAAACTGCAAATTAGGTAAATCAGAATATAATTTCTCGACTGCTATTTGTACTAGACCCCTGATGAATTCTATCTAAAACCATTTCATGGGATTAAAAGTATTTGTTTAATCTATTTCATAGAGTAAAATAATGTACCACGAATTTGTTAACTTACCCTAACATCAATGTGTAATAAACCAAGTCGATCCACAACTGGTTGGATATTTTTTTCTACAAAATCTTTGTGGTCTCGAATCCATGTAAGAATCTGTGTTAAATACCTAATAAAACATTTTTATTTGGTAATTCTATCAAACTAACTGAATTAAAGTATATAAGATAGGATAAAAACTTGCAGGGGATGAAAACAGGTCCCATTCCATCTTCACCTATCTTGGAAATCTTGAAATATCAAGTTTTTGTTAATAATTGATGTTTTTAATTAGATCTTTAAATTACAAACTCGCTTTTATATACATAATAAAATCATATAAAATCTCATTAGGAAGGGAAATGTCTATTTGACATAAATAAAAGGAAATCTGCACTCAATACCAGAATAAATAGGAAAATATAAAAACTAAACAGCAATTGTTATATTTCTTATTTATTTTTTAAAATTAAAAACATTATGCTTACCATTCAGGTTTATCTACTCTATTGGTTTGTCTAGCTCCGTAGAAATGGTAAATAAACCTTTTCTTTAAGGGCTGTATCAACAAATGTATTGGTAAACATAACGGTAGAAAATATGACAACAGAGCAGTTGTCACTACAGGTTCACTACTTTCACTTGGTATTTCAATTTGAAGTAAATATTCTGATACTATTTGTAGTTTATGAATGTGACTTTGTAAAGGTACAACAAAACTAAAGTTTGCACTGACAAAAGGCCACTTAATTAGCTTCAGTATCTCATCAAAATCTCTGTAAATAAAGCTCAAATTACAAAATTACATAACAAATCAGGTCATTTCAAAATTTTTTCTACTAAACCATCAATAATTATGAATTGAAAGGGGTAAAATGGGAGTAGGTATATTATTAAATATATTGAACAAAACTTACTTTGAAAATTTTTCTTTCAATATATTATGCCAAAAATATATCGTATCTTTCAAATAATTCCTCAAATTGTTGCCACAAAAATTTTCCAAATTCCTACTAACTTCTGTTAAATTCGCAAATAGTGTGACACATTTTTCATCATCTTTATGTACTTCTTTCTGTAACTCCTGACTAAAACAATGTTGATAAAAATTTTTGGCAACAATTATTTTAAAGAATACCTGATTGAATCAATATGTAAAATAACTTTCATATACTGTAAAGTAGATTGCAATGTATTTAGTTTATGAAAAAAAGTTGTCACATCACTTCTAACCCCTTGAATTTCATTTAAATCTAGTTCTATTTGAGATATTACTTCTTTTGACCTATTAATAACATCAGTAGCATTTTGTATAAAAGTTTCCCCGTCTTTTAGGCTTACTCCGATTAATGAATCTGCGTTTGAAATATCTAGCTAAAATTAAAATATCGACATTTCAAACACTACATTATTATTATTTATACAAACCTGTTTTTCGACCTCTTCTCTTTCTTCAAGTAACTTATCACGTATTTCTAAACACTTATCCAAATCTAATAAACTTTTTCCAAACTCTTCATTTAGATTCGTAATAACGTTTCTTTTAAGTTCAATATCGAATTCATAATTCATGTTGCTATTCAGTTTATGAGTTGGCAGTAAACAACCACTTGTTTTTAAAACATATAATAACACTTTCTCTTAAATTAGTAATGCAAATGGAAACAAAAATATTATTATAGTAAATCGAAAGGGCTTGTTAATTTTTATTAAAACATTTCAAAATATAATAAAAATGTATTTGAATTGTCAATTTACGTCAATATAATAATCTTCTTTATACTGGTCTTGTTAATGAAGGCAAACTAATTATAATATGAAATTTAATTGAAAAATACATAGGAAGGTAGGTAGGGGGGGTAAACATTCGCAGTTTTTGTTTTCGAGCTAATTGTTTCAATGTCGTTCATTTTAATGTAACTTATCTCATATTTCTAAACATTGATCCAAATCTAATAAACTTTTTCACAAACTTTTGATTTAGATTTGTGATAAAGTTTCTTTCAAGTTCAATATCGAATTCATAATTCTTGTTGCTATTCAGTTTACAATTTGGCAATTAACAACCACTTGTTTTTAAAACATACAATAACACTTTACCTTAAATTAGGAATGCAAATGGAAACAAAAATATTATTATAGTAAATCGAAAGGGCTTGTTAATTTAAGGAGAAGTAGTGTTGCCAACAATAAACGAAAAAACTCAGTTCCCGCCTGATTTCAAATTGAATCGCTTTACCTCCACTTAACCTATACTAGTATAAAATTATGCTAAAGTTACCATGGAAATTGACAAAATAATAACATTGTACTCCCAATTTTTAAGAAATAATCATGTCTTTAAACGAAATAAATAAGTTGATGTGTTTTCAACAAAGTTTAGAGAAATCCATATTAAGCACGATAAATAATTTACGCAAATTTTCAAATGAAGATATAGTAGAAATATATTCAACTCAAGAAAAACAAAGAGAAGAAGAAAAGGATTTATTACAATTAGAAATTAAACAAATCACGGATAAACTATATAATAAAAAAGAATTTTTAAAAAGTAATGGTACATTGAATTCTTCAGATTTGGAACAATTTAAAAATGAAATGATATCTATTCAAGATTCCATACGTAACAGAAAAATAAACTGCAAATTAAAGCTGAAATCATTGAATATTGAATACATAGATATTATCCAAGACGTTGATTATTACACGGGAAAGATGTTGGAATGGTCTGAACCAAATAACGTTAAAGATCTTCTAAATGTTAAGGTCGATTATAATCGACCTAGCAACGACTTAAAATGTGTTGAAGTAAGAGAATTTCTGGATTTTATTAGAAAAAGTGGAGGACATGAAAACGGTTGGAGTAAAGATGACCATCAATTATTTATAAAATTCCGAAATAAATTTAAAGACACTGCGGTTGTTTGTCAGAAAATAAACGAAATATTCCCTGATAAAAGTATAGAAGACGTAAAAATCCACGACGAATGGTATAAACGATACCTTCTTCTTAAGAAAAATAAACAGGAGGCTTTAAAAAGATGGCAAGATTCAAAAAATAAAAAAACACGTTCAGTTATTACACAAAATGACATTCCAAACAATAAAATAGTCTTAAAACAACCACAGGAAGATTTAAAAGAAAAATTGAAGAAATGGCAATCAGAAAAAGAAGCAAAGATGAGAAATAGTTTACTAATGGATGAATTAAAAGAAGAAAGGAAAAGAGAATTGGACAATTTAAGAAAAAAGAAAAACGAAGAAGTGAAAAAAGCTGTTAAAGAATGGAAAGCAATTAAAATATCTTTAGAGCAAGAAAATCAATTGAAAAGAAAATATCTAGAGGAACAAGAAAAGAAGAGAAAAGCTGCTGAAGCTAATAAACTTATTAAACAATTCCAAACACAAGATGATTATCACATTTTAAAAATGAAACAACACAAAAAAAGACTAGAAGTATTATTACCAGTTAGAAGCAAATCAAGTCACGTCGCTCAAAGGGATCCCGACAGGATATTAAAACCAACAAGACAATGGATAAATAGAGTTCACGATGAAAACATTTACCCAACAGTATCAGTTATTCCTCTTAAGAAACTTCCAAAGTTACGGGTTCCAGACTGGAGAAAGAATACTGTTGGAAGTGTTTAGTCGAGTCCAGATAAAGATTATTGAGTCAAAGTGAAATCAAACTAACTCTGTTAACTAGTATTTGAGTTTCTACAAGGTTGTTGCTTGTTTTAGTTCACCGGTACCTAAGCACGTTCGGTAATAAAAATATTGATATATCAATTGGGAATTAAATTAATGATATATGGATGAAAACAATGAAACGCCTTTTTCATTATAAATATTTTTATTAACTTAAATTCAAGAAAGCCGGATTGCACCACCACCTAGCCTTTAAAATTTATATAATTACAATTTTTCAAATATACAAAAACAAAATTATATTTAAAATAGAAAAACAAGGCTTTTTCTTTTAATTGTACGATATGTTCCCGAAAGGCAAACTATAGGTATAAATATATACAATGGAATATTATAAACTTGGCCTAATACAGTGTCTACCATTTATTTAGGTGTAGCGGTTAAAGTAGAACTGAGATCGTTAATGAAAATATTATCAAATAGTAAATTCAAAAGTATCATTTTTCATAATCCGTTGAAAAAGATTATGCTTCTCAACAATATTTGCATTATGAGGTGGAATTGTCATTCAATAACTCATTTGGTACCCCAAACTATTTGATTCGTAGTATGAATTCTTAATTCACCATCATGTCGAAGAGGATCTTCGAGAGCTATGTGTGATTGGGTAGAGATGCCGAGCGTTGGACTGATTGGAGGAATGTGGTGAGGACAATGTTCTTTGAGGGCCATAGTGGTAGTAGTAGTAGTTCTTTTCTATTTTTGTACCTCTTTTACTTTTACCTGTTGTATCATAATTAGATGCTAGTCTGGTTCATAATTATCCATATTTTGATATTATTTAGAAATTTAAAAATAACAATAGCAAACATAATTGTGAGGTACTAAAATTTTAAGTAGACTTTTTGTGGTTTATGAGTCTTCGAAGGTGGAAACCTAAAGACAAGTACTCTGGCAGTACCTTTTTGGACCGAATTATTCCACAAACTTTGATATTTCTAAAATTATGAATTTTCTCACTAGTTTCTTTATAGGACACTTCCGCAGGGGTACTTTACTTAGTTCAAAAATTCTTAGCTATTACAAGCATACACAGAAAATGGCTGTAGGAGAAAAAATCTAAGAATTGATTAGGACTATTTAGGGAGTATAATCAATCTAAAGCTTACAGTACATGGAGCTAAAACTAGCAGCTACAGGAATCAGTCGAACAAGGAAAATTCAGGTTCGAAACAAATATCCTTAATATTAAAATACCGTAAAAGAAATTTCATTGACTTTTACCCTGAATCATCCTCATTTATTTATCAAAAAAAATTATATCCTCTACAGGGGTTGATTTAGGATAATTATCATCTTATGATGTTCCGGAACACCTTATTGAATGAAAAAATTGGATAAACCTCATTAACATTATCGATGAAAAGATCTCACAGAATTAACCTGTACAGATCATGTCTCCTATTATCCTAAATCAACCCCTGTGCAGGATATAATGTTTTTTGATAAATAAATGTCTGTGGATGAATCGGGAAAGAATCAATGAGCCTCCAACATGTTTTTTTTTACTTTTTTTTAACGAATAAAGTGTTTCCAAGTGCTAAAGTGACACAAAATCTGTAATTAAGTTGAAAATAAGACTTAATACAAATGTAATTAAATTTTTGGGGGGATTTTAGTAACAAATTTTAACTAGAACCTTGTTTCGGTAGGATTGACAAATTCCTGTTTATAATTTCTTAGCTTCTCTTGCTTTTTCAGTCTTACTAAGTTATTTTAATTGGCTCTCGATACTGTCCTGTTTCTTTTTTACTATTTAAAACATTTTCTGTTATTTTCATCTTCATAGCTGTTTTTTAAACCTATTTTGTATCTATTTCGATTCCGGTGCTTCTGTAGTGATATGTTATTTATTTCAATATTCCTTTCCCTCTTATTTCTCTTCACCTTTATCTTCTATAATTTTTTCTCCCTTTTGGATAATTTTTAACTTTGTAGTTTATTATTCTACAAAAAAAAACTTGAATTAGTTTATCAATTGATACTATTTGATAATATTTTTATTATATGTAATAAATAAAAATAATAAAAACGTTGGAATTTAACTAAATAGATTAGACATTTTTAATTTACATTTTTTTTTTCAATAGTACCCTGTAACGTATACGTTGTTAATATATTCCTCTATTAATATACAAATATTTACAGATTTTATTAATAAAAAATAAATTGCTCACACTAAAATTAGAAATAATGGAAAATTTGGATGTTTTTTTTTAAATAAGTATTTAAAACTGTTTACTACCACTACAACACTCACAATTACATTGTTTTATCTCGTGGAGCTTTCTATAGGTTGTTTTTTATCCGGCTCGAAGGACCAGATAAAGTAATCGTTAGTGTTTTCAGTATGAATATCACCAGCAGTACCAGATATATATTTATATATAAAAATATTCAAATGAATACTAATTTTTATATACATACTAGTTAGTTTTGTCTAATCTTTCTAGTTGAAGTAGTGAAATCATAAGATATGACAGCTAATTAAAGTCATTTCGGGAACAGAAAAATATCGAAATAAAATCAAAACATGTTTGACTTTATTTCTTAAATCTTCTTTTGTATTAAAACATTGACCTCCAATATCATACAGGGATACCGAAAAATATAATATTGATGTTAATACAAAACAGGATTTGTACATTTTTTGCTGCTCTGATGAAAGGAAAATGATCAACTAACTGTCATTGTTTCATTTCTAATAAATTCAAAATTGATTGAAGTTATTTGTTTTAGTTAAATACAGGGTGACATAGTTTTTCAAGTACAAAAATAATATTGATTAAATAATGAAACATAATAATATTATACCGATATAGTCAACATATATAATTCACCCTGTACTAAATTAACATATATTTAAGTATGTAGTTAATTGTATAACATATCTGTACCTTAGACCTTATAGTATTGCTTAAATAAATGTACCGTAAACTTTTTATTGCAATATAATAAGGAAAATAGAGAAATTTTCCAACCCAATTTTTCATTTTTCAATTTTTGATTCTAAAAAATGTATCTTAGTTAGTTTGAAGATCCATTTACTATATTGACACCCTAATCCAAAGTTATCATTAATTTATTTGGAATTTCACTATTCCTTGTTTGCAATAGTTATGAAAGTGTACAGGGTATATCAAAATGAGTCGATATGTATATCGGAATCTATGAATTTTAATATTTCTATCAAAAACATTCAAAGTATTGAACATTTTTTGGAAATAAGTGCCAAAAATTATCAATATTTGTCTCTGAAACTATCTGAATCTATGGAAAATGTTCAATGTTTGGTTACAATTAAACGAGATACAAGAATAAATTTACTCTGCAATGGATTCCGGTACACACAACGGAATGAAATAGCTGACATGCTTGCTGACTCCTTCTGTTGTATCAGCTACAGGAAAATAAATGGGAAAGAAGATACATGGAGGTAAAACCAAGGCATGGAGGCAGGCAAAGACTCTCCTGGGATCTATTGAATGTATCAGAACATCTTACGAATACTAACAGGAGTTCTATCAGGTCCTCAATGGACACTTTAAGACGCTAGACTTAGCAAATAATGTGGCGTGCAGATTTTGTTGATTGGGATTAATAGATCAGACGTAAAGACTGAAGTTTTCATAAAAAAATTTGATCTTATTTGGAAAATTTATCATTAATAGAAAGTGTCTGCGAAACTTTCCCTCTGTGTTATCCGGATAGGTTTTGTACCACAACAAAAGCTTCCCTTATAATTATTCTTAAATGTGAACTTCTATAGGAATAGTTTTCCCCAGAAAAGTCCACCGATACTTCGAATAACCACAAAGAAATTCAATTTTTTTTCAAAAATCGTTAAATTAGTACTTTTTTGACAAATTTACAGATATTTAGTAAGCTTCAGATATTTTTTTCAGATCATTTTTGGTTTTCAAAAAAGTTGGAATAGAAATATCATCTCTAGGAAATTATATTAAAATCAACAGTAGATTCTTCAGAAATTCAAAATAAATTATGAACCTATAGTTTTCGATGTACATGTTGATTCAACACCATATTGTTATACCCTGTATATTAAAAGTTACCTTCAAGGTACATATATGTATAATAATTAGTTATATATACAATATTGAGAATAAAAAATATCTTAAGATATTTTATTTACATATTTAGATAATCTACAGTTTGTGTAATAGCACATTTTTTTAAAAAATAAGGTAAATTTTGAAATTAGACCAAATTTGGGATACGAAAATTGATTTAGTACTTTTTTTATACCGTTCACATCGATTTATCAAAAACTTTCATTATTTTTAATAAAAAAAAAAGAATTTACAGAATGTCACACACTTTCATATTATTTTTATATTAAGCCACAACAAAAATTTTGTCGAATAGACTTTTCCTTTTATTTTAAATAAAATCTTATTAATGTTGTAGATTGTAACCTATCAACAGCCATAATATTCCTCAGGATCATTATTGTCAATATTCAGTTCATATTTTTCCCAAACTGGTTTGCTTTTATGTTTCTTTTGTTCAACCTAAAAAAACCTTCACTATTTATAGTAGGTGACCAATGGCCGTTATATGATAGACCCTTTTATATTACCAAAATCCGATCAGGCGCTTTGACTTGAACCTTTTGATGTCATGAGGTTGTCCAAGCGTTCATGTAAGTGCTGGGCACTAACAGATGACGTGGTCTGCAGATTGTTAAAGAGACTTTTTGCTACACCAGAAATGAGTTCTGGGCACATTGGTGGGTTTGCCAAACCTTATTTGTCGAGTGAGTTGAGCTGATTCTTTCAGTCATCAACAACAGTTTTTGTAGAACTTTCTTGCACTCCGGCACTAGCCTAGGACACAACCTTTCGGTCATAATGACAGATTCATTTTACTCTATGATAAATCTTACACAATGGTGAAAAATTTCTAGGTTATGTTAATAAAAACACTGCATAACCTAATGGTTTCACTCACTTTGTATTTTTAAATAATTCAAAAAATCTATTTTTCTAAAACAAATTCAACGATTCATAACGTTTTAAAAATACAAACTTACAATATAGGCTTGTGAGTTTGAAAAAACAGTAAAAAGTGTGAACTGAAAGTTAATAAAACAATTAGAGCATGCAGTGAGGTCAAAAACATAACCTTGAAATCAGAAACTGTTGCCTAATGGTTTGATCACTCTTGGATGAGTCAAAAGGTAAAAAAATCTTTATAAAAAAAACAATTGGAAGTTTCTGTTTTATAAAAACGAGACATACATAAATTAGAATTGACTCATATGAATTATCATTTAGTACAATTAGGTTCTGTACTGTTTGGGTAAATGTTATTCGATTAAATAATAATTTTTCAAATATTCTGCATTTTTTTAAACTTATAAATTGTTAACGACAAATACAAAAGCGTGTACAAACTAGTAAGAAAAATAGAGACTAAATGTTGTATGGAAACTTTTTTCATATTTTATCCTTATTAAAAAGTTTAACTTTGCCCACAACTTGAAATACTATTGGTGTAAAATACTTCATGTTAGTACATCCTAGATGAATTTAAATTATATAAAGTCAGAATAATTAATAAGGAATGTGCTCATGAATAAAATTAGTATTTTTATACAAACCTCGTATATGGTTTACAAAAATTGATACCTGATAGTTGTATTCCAAATTTTGGACCTAACCAATAATAAAAAAAAAGTTTTCCACGTGATTCTAATTCAGAAATTTTATATACAATGTGTTTCACCTAAACAGATGTAAGTAAACTTATTTCCAAAGTATTTTTAGTATATATATTAAAAGTTTTAAATTGTTTTTCATTATAAATTCAAAACGGTTCATCCAATTTCAATAAATTTTAACTTGGTCGGTTATTATTATCAGAAGAACGATTTGAGAAAATTTCAAAAAAATATTATCCTCAGAAGCTAGTGAAACACATACAAGTATTATAGAAATTAAAATATTTGTGATGTTGTCACTAGTAGATACAAAATAATTTTAAAATAGTTTCTGGCAGAAGTTTTTTTCTTGAAAATACCTCCAAAACATTCGTCCAATAATACTAATTGACCATACCAAATTACATAGTGACCAAAATAAGTGAATACTTGAATCGGTTTGGGAATTGTGCAATAGGTGTAGGCAAAGATCTTTTACACCTTGTATATTTTGAAAAAATCATATTTTTAATAATTATTCGTAATAAAAAATAAAAATTATTTAATTATTACTGATAAAACAATATTCGGGATGAAAGAAATAAACTAGGGAGGACACTATAAGAAATGAGACCAATAGGAAACAAAATAGTTGGAAGATGTTACGGAAAGAAAAGATATAAGAAGAGAAGGAAAGGAAAACCTCTGGGGGAGCTTGGTTAGGATAAGAAAGAGGAAGGAAGGAAGGATAAAATAATCCGATAAAGGAATGTATGTTAAAAATGGATATTCTGATGTTTAAAGAGACGTAACAAAGTGTTCAGAGAGAAGAAGATAATTTGCATGTCTTGGATTGAGGTTAGTCGAGTTTTTATCATTTGTATATACCTCTCGATATAATGATATGCTTTTTATTCAAGATCCAGTTACTACAATCCAAGTCAGTCAACTAAATGTAATATATCAAATCCGTGTTACAGATTAAGATGATTTTATGTTTTCATATTAAAAATTCTATATTTACAAATGGCAGTCATTTCAAATTTTCCCCACTAACAACCTAAAAAGTCTTATTATCAGGAAGGTATGCTAATCGCTATAAAAAAACTAAAGGAATGAATAAAATTTTATAAATAAACTAATAAATAGAAAATTAATTGTAAAAAAAATATATATTGTTTTAAATTCGGTCAATTTCCTCTGGAACATTTTAAAATAACAAATGTACGTAATAAATATGAAATACAATTCGAATGGCACAAACTAAATAATTTTTCGGGATAAAAACAATGATATACCAAGTTTTTCGTTTTATCGAAATGAATGTATCAGAAAACTTTTGTACAAAAATATGAATTGATCCCGAAAAGGTATTTAACGTGTCCAAAACAACAATTAATTAAGTTAATTGCTTATTGCAATTTTTCCTGGTTATTCGTTCCACGACTAATGGGAACATTACTAACAAGAATATCACAAGTTTTATTTGTTGATATCGATATAGACTTTGCATATCCTAACTTTCTTCTACGTGATTTTTAGCTTGCCATTTGAAATCGCTGTTCATTATCCATTGTTGACCGGGACTGAAATCGCAAGCTTTTAGAAGAGGTAGGTTAACGTCACTCGTGTCCGGTTGTGTAAGGCAACTTCCTGTATTGACATGTTTGATAGTTTTATCCTGCAACAAAACATTCATCATTAATTAGCCCCTGCAATATTTAGTCATAAAAATAGTAATATAGGAGATTATAAACCGAAATACTTAGTTTATTTATATTTCTTGAACAATTTTTGTGTTTTCAGCACGACTTTTTCTCAATTCAACCTTATATTAGAAAAAAAAAGAAAAACTACAATAGATAATAAAAAAATATGGTTAATGAATTGTTATAACAGCAAATATGGAGCACCCGTTACAACTAATATGTCTTATATGCTCATGAGACAAACAGGGATTTCGAAACACATTTTTTTCATGCTGAAAAAAGCTTAGGAATTATATAAAGGGTACTGAAGTGTTTACGAAACTATACGCAAAGAAAGAGACCTAAAAAATGAGCCAACAGCCAGTCTACATCCTTCTTATTCACCAGATTTAGTACCACAGCTTTCTTCTTCAAAATGAAAACATACTAGGCCACAGGTCACTTTTTATTCACGTTTTTGGTCGCCCAAAAGTCAGTCTACATCCTTCTTATTCACCAGATTTAGCACCAGAGCTTTCTTCTTCAAAATGAAAACATACTAGGCCACAGGTCACTTTTTATTCACGTTTTTGGTCGCCCAAAAGTCAGTCTACATCCTTCTTATTCACCAGATTTAGCACCAGAGCTTTCTTCTTCAACATGAAAACATAATAGGCCACAGGTCACTTTTTATTCACGTTTTTGGTCGCCCAAAAGTCAGTCTACATCCTTCTTATTCACCAGATTTAGCACCAGAGCTTTCTTCTTCAACATGAAAACATAATAGGCCACAGGTCACTTTTTATTCACGTTTTTGGTCGCCCAAAAGTCAGTCTACATCCTTCTTATTCACCAGATTTAGCACCAGAGCTTTCTTCTTCAACATGAAAACATAATAGGCCACAGGTCACTTTTTATTCACGTTTTTGGTCGCCCAAAAGTCAGTCTACATCCTTCTTATTCACCAGATTTAGCACCAGAGCTTTCTTCTTCAACATGAAAACATAATAGGCCACAGGTCACTTTTTATTCACGTTTTTGGTCGCCCAAAAGTCAGTCTACATCCTTCTTATTCACCAGATTTAGCACCAGAGCTTTCTTCTTCAACATGAAAACATAATAGGCCACAGGTCACTTTTTATTCACGTTTTTGGTCGCCCAAAAGTCAGTCTACATCCTTCTTATTCACCAGATTTAGCACCAGAGCTTTCTTCTTCAACATGAAAACATAATAGGCCACAGGTCACTTTTTATTCACGTTTTTGGTCGCCCAAAAGTCAGTCTACATCCTTCTTATTCACCAGATTTAGCACCAGAGCTTTCTTCTTCAACATGAAAACATAATAGGCCACAGGTCACTTTTTATTCACGTTTTTGGTCGCCCAAAAGTCAGTCTACATCCTTCTTATTCACCAGATTTAGCACCAGAGCTTTCTTCTTCAAAATGAAAACATACTAGGCCACAGGTCACCTTTTATTCACGTTTTTGGTCGCCCAAAAGTCAGTCTACATCCTTCTTATTCACCAGATTTAGTACCACAGCTTTCTTCTTCAAAATGAAAACATACTAGGCCACAGGTCACCTTTTATTCACGTTTTTGGTCGCCCAAAAGTCAGTCTACATCCTTCTTATTCACCAGATTTAGTACCACAGCTTTCTTCTTCAAAATGAAAACATAATAGGCCACAGGTCACTTTTTATTCACGTTTTTGGTCGCCCAAAAGTCAGTCTACATCCTTCTTATTCACCAGATTTAGTACCACAGCTTTCTTCTTCAAAATGAAACATAATAGGCCACAGGTCACTTTTTATTCACGTTTTTGGTCGCCCAAAAGTCAGTCTACATCCTTCTTATTCACCAGATTTAGCACCAGAGCTTTCTTCTTCAACATGAAAACATAATAGGCCACAGGTCACTTTTTATTCACGTTTTTGGTCGCCCAAAAGTCAGTCTACATCCTTCTTATTCACCAGATTTAGTACCACAGCTTTCTTCTTCAAAATGAAAACATACTAGGCCACAGGTCACTTTTTATTCACGTTTTTGGTCGCCCAAAAGTCAGTCTACATCCTTCTTATTCACCAGATTTAGTACCACACTAATAAAAAATATACTAAAAGTAGTTTCGACACAATATAGCAGATAAAAGACATTCTACTGCGATTTCTGTTATTGATAAGATGAAAGACATTTCAAAAAAGGCTTCTAGAAATGATTCAACGTTGGGATAAGTACTAATTCAAATTTTATGTTACATATATATGAAATATTATACTAACAATTTCATCATAGGACCATGCTTGGTTTCCACCCATTCCATGGCACCTAACTAATTTAACAGGACCAGTTCTTGAGCTGGCGTCCAAACAGTTGTCATCCGACATTATTTGTTGTCGTTTCGTGTAAGCGAAAACTTGATTACCACCCAAATTATGACAAAAGGTCATTCCAAGGTTTTCGCCTGATTTTCTTCCCATAGTATCAAGACAATTTCTATTTGCTACGTTACGAATCTAAAAAATAAGCAAACAAATAAGTACACTTCAAATTTAAAATATTAAGTAGTTTAAATGTAACCACTTCTTTAGTACTAAATTATTTTTATAAAAACAAATATTTTCGGTACTTACATCTCCGAGATAGTAATAGTCCAAAGGCATCTGAGATTCGGGATACACATTTTCCAAGTACCACCTGAAGCTTTTGCATTGCAACTTTTCTCTCAATTCCTTTCTGGCTGTTATATCACCAACCGGAACATTCTTCGCACCTGACAAATTGATTTAATGGTAAATATGATTTCAATATTATAAACAAAGTGCGACACATGCAATAAGTGCATCAAATAACTTAGCACAATAAAAAGTTACTAATCAGAATTGAATACAATATTTTTATTGATGAGGATTTCTTTTTACGCTTGCTTGAACATTCTAAGTCCAGAAACTAATATAAGTTTCCATTTTCTCGGATGCTTTTTTCATTTTCTAGAGTAGAAAAGAGGAAAAACCACTACAAATTTCTTCAGACATTGATCTACCTCTGGTAATATCATTTCGATACATTTTCTATGCTTTTAATATAGTTGTCCCTTGTGTATATATTTCATTTTGTGTACTAACTTCATACAACTTTTTATTGCATCTTTTTTAGTAAATGGGAAAGTCAAATTACAGTGAAGTACTGGTACATGTCAGTACAAATTCCATTATTTCCAAATTTTCACTGAGCATATCATCGTGACAGTATAACTAATAACTTCTATGTATAAAAATTTCTCATCTTTATGTTCAATTTAGTTATTTTAAACGTCATGAGATCAGTAGAAAAATATTCCAGTCCTCATAGAATATCCCAATATCGTTCAAATTATAAATACCTTTTTTGGATTTAGGTTATTCTGAAAAATCTTTCAAAACCAAAATACACTCTTGATTTATATTCATAATTAAAATTAATGTATAATAACAACAAATTAATCAGTGTTAACAACATCACCATATCAAAAAAGCCAAACATAACATGCAATTAAGCCAACCGATAACCCAACACATATAAACAAATATGCTTGCATGCTGTTAAAATAATTTTCATTCAAGACCTGGGTTAATATTATAGTAGAATTCCTTCCACTGATCGAGCCACACTTCGGCTAATCGGGCATTGTTATGGTTGACAATTCGACTAGTACCACCAGGGAAGGAATACGGTGTAGATTTCCTGAAGACGTGCCCAACATGCGAACACGTAGCTATTTCCAATTGACCACCGCACATCCACACCTGATCAGCAAATCCCAAAACGATAAAAAAAACATAACATGCGATGTTAATTAAATAAATAACACACAAGATCCAACAATGGAACATATTGGTTAGGTTAAGTTAGGTAAGGTTCCAACAATGGAACATATTGGATTAGAAAAATGTTTATCATCAAATTATACATCAGTTTATTTATTAATTTTAAAAATTATTAAATTAACAGAAGTGAGATTCTATTTAATAGATTAGATCACTGGGGAGGATGGAAATATTGTTTTTGTAGAGGATAGATGTAACGGGAATTGTTCTTTGCATAATTTGATAGTTAGTTTTTAAAATGGTAGCACTAATATATTCAGTATTTTTCTATATATTAATAGGATGGATTGTGAAAAAGATTTCTACATTTCAGGTCATTATTTATTAGTAAATTTCCTCTTCGAAATACTAATTACCCCCAAAAAGCCGTTACAAGCAACAATTTATCCTCGAATATATACCAAATCAAAGCAATTCTAAAAATTTTGTTAAAATGATAAATACCAACAATATATAGATAAATACTTCATAAATATTGTTACCCGAAACCTATATATTGAAATAACACCCTGTGTCTATTAATTTGATCACTGAACTATCCATTTTTTTTTCATTTGTTAATAATTATTTCAATTTTTTACAGCATATTAAGACTTTTTAGTAATTCTACACCTTTAAAAAAAGCTACTCTACTTTAAGCTCTCTTTAGTAAAAATTGAGACCTCTGTAAGTATCTAAATCACTGTTCGACAAAACACACAAGAAAATAAATTCCATAAACAATATAAAAGCACCAAGGAATTCCAACAAAGCCAAGTTCTTCTGTTGTTTGTTTATTATAAGTGTAATGGATTTAATTGTGACACTTTTTTATAGACTGATTAATTAATACCAGGTGGTCAAAAGATAGTTATTAATTAAATAAAACTATTTCTCATGGTATTTATACCCCAGTGGACCATTATAAAGTGTATTGATATACCAGCAACTTTAGAACAAAAAATATTTATTCTAATTAACATAAAAATAAATGATTAATACAAAAATTTGGTACTACATATCAATATTTCAAGGTAAATTTATGTTAGCGTTAGTCCACTACCCTCCAGCATGACAAAAATGTAGTTAAACCATTTTTTTTAATGATTTTCAAAAATACAAACGATTCAGTTAGTCAACTTATCAACCCTTAATAATAAATGCAGTTAATTATATATTTCAATAGCAGTATAATCAAACCTGGATTCATAATATAATAGAAATCTCGCCATTCGTCCATCCAAACATCGGCCACTCTAGCGGCGTTATGGAGAACTATTTTTGATACTCCACCGGGGAAAGTATAGGGGGACTTGTCTCTGAACACGTGTCCCACATGAGAACAAGGGATTATTTCCAAGATGCCTCCGCATTGCCATACCTAAAGAATTTTTATAATTTAGTAAGAAATATTATTAATATTATTCCTTTGACGGTTATCTGAAATTGTGTTAGACACAGGGTGATAAGATTAATGAAATTTCGAAATATATATCTAAAAAGCGTATTAAAAAATATCATAATTTGAATTTGGTGAAATTTAAAATGAAAACTACAAGGAATTGTCATCGAAAAACTAACCAACTAACCGATACTGGATAATTTCAAAATTCTTACTAATTTAATCATTAGTGAGTACAGGTTGGTTAATGATTTTTATAAACTGCTTAGAAGACTAAAAACATATAAAAATATACTTAATATAAACCTGTTTTTATTAATTTAGATTTTAAATAAAATTTTTTTAATAAATTTAAAAAATAGTTGATTATGAGAAGCTTTAATTTCAATAATGTGATATATCTATAAGATTTACACTTGAGGACTTTTATTTATATCAATTATTAGAAAAATTGTTTACCCTAAAGCTCATTTCCAAGTTTTCACCTCCCCAAATATCCATTCCTTCATCGTAAGCCCCCAATTCATAAAAATAGTCCTTATCGATAGAAAATAATCCCCCTGCCATTGTAGGTGTTCTTAATGGAGACGTTCTGTCACCACCTCTCCTATCCATCTCTCTTTGCGGTACTCTATACCTGAAAATTTTATAGGAAATTACATGACGGTCAGCAAAGGCATGCATCTCCTTAAGATCTTACGAAATGAGGATCCAAATCGACAATGTCACCTGGTTATACGCTATCCAGTTTGTAGATGATCAAATAATATGTTTAAGAAGCGATATACAACTACAGAAATAAAATTTTGAATAACCGGAGCAAAAGCAATAACTATACGGAATACTGGGATATCATCAGGGCTGAATGTGTCACAAAATAGTGGAAAAATGCCCCATCCAAATAAAGTCACTACTGTTAATAGTCAATATATTCACCAAATTTGTATATAATGTGAAATACCATTTACCAATTACTAGAGGGCAGTAGCATGTACCAGAATTTAATGAAGATGAATTTTATTTCTGCTTCAGATTGAAACTGTCTAATATTAGTATATACAGCCCCTATTAAGGATATCCACACATTTTCTTGTGAATTGAGGTCAACGGAAGTGTTAGTGAGAAGTTTACTAACTCATTAAGGGTTTTTTTAGGAAAAAAGTAGCTAAAAGTGATAATTTTCACTTCCCAATACAGCTTATGTTTAATTTCATCTGGCAGTCATAAACGAATGTAGTAAATATATAAATATCCTACAATATTTGATGCAAAATTAAAAAAAGAAACTTAGGGACCAATTTTCAAAGAAAAGGAACATTTAGGGACCTAAACAACTTTAGGGATCTCACTAAAAGCCCTAGTATATGGTACAGAAACGTGGAGAAGAGAAAAAAAAATGAGCAAATACAACGTCAAGGTCAGAAACGACTCAATAAAGGATTAAAAAAACCTCAAAGAAACAACTATAGAAAATAATGAGGCAAAGCAGTTGATTTTGTATGAGAAAGAATAGAGTACCAAGATTACTATGGACGCAAGGAAAGAATTTGCTGATATAATAAATTTCTGATTCTACTCACCACCTAAAATTCAATTTCCAATTGAATCCACCCCATGTCATATCCGAAGCTGTTATATATTCGAAAGTTTCGTCTGAAATAACATCAATAATCGGACAAACAACAGTTTTCCGATCTTCTACTATTCTAGCTAAAAGAGGTTCCAACCACCCTTCCGTACATTCGCAATGGGCGTCCAAAAATGTAATCACCTGTCCTTTGACGTGTTTGGCACCCAAAAGACGCGCCCTTATCAAACCAGATCTTTTTTCTGTACGAAATACATGTACAGGTACAGGAAGCTTCGCCACATATTCTTCTAGCTTTCTACCTAAGTGCGCTGAAAAAAATTAACGAACCATGACTGACTAGATTAACTAAAAAGTAATTGTATCAAAGATATTTTTATGAAAAACTGTTCATTGTATTGAAGTTATGTTTTAACTAACCTCCTTCGCTAGCATCATCAACTAAAATGATTTCCTTTAGAAGAGGTCTAGGAGATCTGTTAATTGCACTCCAAACAGTTCTTAGGAGTGTAGACCATGCTTCGTTGTGAAAAACTATCACTATAGATGTCGAAGGAAGTAGTGTAGGATATTTTTTAGTTTTACATCTACAACAAGATATCACTCATATTTACATTTAATTAAAAAAAAATTTATATTAATTGTTTATGGTAAAGTGGTAAATATTGTTAGTGTTCAAATTATTTTTTTACATTTACTTCAAGACCCCATTTTCTATACTCTTCTATGACTTTTCGAGTCATGTATCTTAAATCATCAAAGACAACAAAATTAATTTCTTTAAGGACTATATAAATCATTTTATAAATTATTTGTATACTATTAATATAATAATATAAAAAAAAACAATAAATATTGATAAAAGAAGCACGTTTTGCTTAATTCATATTTATTGTAGTTCAAATATCAATTTAGTAGGTCATATTTCGACAACAATTACTCAATATTATTTTATTTTCAATAATAACAGATTTCAGCAATAGAAATGAGGCATTTTGTAAAAAAAGTTATTAGGAACTTTGCCCTAATTCTACTACTTATTTCTTAGTTACTAAATATAGCGGTTCCTAATTATATATCAGTAACAAACATATTTCGTACATAATATAAATTATGTCTCTTCAATAACTATAAAAATATAAATAGATCTCTGTCAGCTAGAATCATTTCCTATTTTAAACTCTTTAAGAGGAGTGAAATTTTTAGATCAGTTGTAAACACTGGGTCCCCTAGTAAGAAAGGGGGACAAAGATTCTTCGGGTCGCCTTATATGATATCCAATATAATTTATTATATATATCTTGTTATCAACTCCAGCATAATGGCAAAGTTTTTAATCCTATTTGTTATTAAAAGAAACAGTATCTGTGATATTATGACGACTTTATGTAGGCCGATATTTAACTATGCAGGTATTCTATTGAAAATGACCTTTAATTTTAGTTGAATGAAATCATGCACAAGCTGCTTTCCCTAACGAACCAATATTTAAAAGACGATGGCTCATTTTAATAAAAGTGGTTTAATTTCAATTTTAAATCAGTCGATTAAAGCAGTTAGACTGGTTTGCAATGTTATATATGTTGCAGTACCTTCCTTGTTATTTTTAAAAATGATTTGATTTGTCTAAATGTTTTTATATTTGTTTTACCTAAAATAATAATTTCACATAATGTCAAGGTTCAGATAAGACAATTTCAAATAATAATAAATGATTAATTAATAATCAAGTTTCTTATTAAAGTGAATATTTAGATTAAAACCCACAATAAACAAATATTCCAAGGTTATCAGATATTTCCAGGCGTCGTTAGTATTTTCAGGGATGTATCCAGGATATTTGGAAATTAGTAAATTAAAAGTCATTAATGCACTTAAATTTAATAATTAAGCTACTCACCCTTCCAATCTAACATCTACCAAGGATCGATTTAAGGATATCATATCACTAGCTAACAAATTAAACTGATTCAATTTAAATTTTTCTTTCATTAGTGCTTCTTGTTCAGGGGGAATGTGAACTGGCTTTCCCATTTCCCCAACTTTTCCTGACACTGGGGGTACTACAGGAGCAGGTCTCCATCGCCTCAAAGTCTTAGGTGCATAAGTTTTAGAAACACCATTTATACTGAAAAAAAAAATTACAATAAACTGGTTCAAATAACAATTTTATTAAGAACTTATAATTTTATAGATTCTCAAATTCGATAAGGATAAAATTAAACAATACAAAACTTGCTTTATAAAAATAATTGGAAATACTGTTTTTGTATCCCTCATAAAATTTATTGTACATTTTATTAATCTCCAAATGTTATTATGAAGTAGTAACAAACACAATATGAAAGTCATGCTCCAATGAATACATTACAGATTATAAATGGGATACAGTGAAAATCTGATTTATTTACTAATTTTAAAAATTATATTAAAGCAATATACTCATTGCAACATATTTTACAAGCAGGCTTTTTATATTTGAGCCTACTAATGTTCATACTAACAATAAATGAAACACTAAAAAATGTGAAGAAATTGACGAGACACCTTCAAAAGTAAATAGAATTTCCTCAACATGATCCCAATAAACTTAGAAGGCTTACTATTTTCATATGACATCGTAATTATGGTATAAAATCAAAGAAAGATGGAAGCCCTTATGAAAATTTGGATAAAAGAGATAGAATAACTGCAAATGGGCTAATAACAAAAGAAGAACAAATAAAACAAGTCACAACTGATGAATATCTATATAAAACGATAATAACAAAAGGCAGCAAAATAGAAGTGAAGGTTAAAAAAAATAACAAAAGTAAAAAGTGGATAACTACTTAACAAAAAAATAAATAGAATTAAGATGAAGTACATACAAAAAAATAGAAGGAAAAACTAAGATGCATAGAATAAGAAATGAAATCATGAGAAACAACTTACAACAAGAAACAATCAAAGAAAGAGAAGGGACAGACCAAGAAAAACATGGAACAAACAATTAGCAGATATAGGAAATGAAAATGATACTAGCACAGGACAGGAAAAGATGAAGGAAATGGTTAAATGGATAATAAATACGCCCTAAAGGGGACAAAAGGAAAAATGAGAAGAAGAAACAATATTTGACTGCCAACTTGGCAATATTCAGCATACTTTAACATTTCCATTTATTTAAAATAGTTCTATTTTACACTAAGTTCAAATTAATAATTCATTGTAATTGGATTAGGTTTGCATTTTAATTGGAATAAATACTTATATATCCAATACATCTGTACTTACCCATTGTTAGGTTCATTTAATGTATCTTCTTGTACTCTATCATTAAAAATTTCATCTTCCACTAATGGTTCCGCTTGTATGTTATCTACTTTCTTGCAGCTACCACCTATGCAATCTGAATAAAAAGAGAGTACCACAACATCAATCAAGAACCATGCTAGGGAGGTTAAAAGGATAACTCTGCAAGTGTGGATTCTTAATTTTCCGTATAACATTTTTATCAATTTATTCAGTTCTACACATCACACGTATTCTTCAATAATTATCACAGATTTTGTTATTTAAAAAAAAAGAAATAATAAGTCGGATAATCTTGAGATAAACAATCACTTAAAAATTATTTGTTTCAGTTTTTGTAAATAACTTATCAGCTAAACAAAAGGTCGATTAAATAAGTTATTTTTTTAATGATTTCAGTTTTCATTTTCCGATTCAAACCTGCATTTTATTCATAAAAGCTGAAATTACACGTCGCACATTCTATTTTACATTCCACATACCTGACATAAGTCAAAATTTAAGTCAACTAAATAAATGCCAAAAAATAGGAGGGGATTTGCCATGTTGTCATTTTTGTTATTACGGAATATTTGGATTTTTATGTTTCACGCATCTTTTGTAATCTCTTTTTTAATCATAAAATAATTTCCTCTTTAAAGTATTTAAATTTAATCAGAAGCTATGGTTGTCTCGATATTTTATATGCTTTTAATACTTAACAAATAATAGCTGGAAAAGCGATGAATTACAAAAAACGAAGAAGTAAAAAATTTCTCAGTATACCTGTCAAAACGACCTTTCGTATTATTGCACAACATTACTAAAACTCGTACTAATTATAATTAAAGCAGCTTGCATTAAGGCTTTGTCTACAGTTAAACTTAAGTTACTTAAATAAATAAAACAATATGTCTTGTCCCTGGGCAAAAATTGAGAAACCAGAACCAATAAATTTAGAAGAAATTATATCAGAAGAAGTTGCACGAGAACTTCAAGCTAAAGAAGAAAAAAAGTTTAAATCCCAAATTGAGGGTACGGGAAATTTTATAATCACCAAAGAATCTGAAGATTTACCTCTTAATGATTTGAGTCTTACTTCAAATGGTACTGAGAACGATGAGATGATTGCAAGGACACTGCAAATGCAATGGGATAAGGAATACGATGAACATTTGAAAAGAACGGAAGAAAAGTTCAATGGTGCTTCTAAAGTTTCAATATCGTTCGAAAATTATCGTAGGTGTCCTCTTGTGGGTAAGAATATTTATTAAATAGAATGATTATCATATTTAATACTTTTGATTTTATAACCTTATACTTAAGGTTTATAATTTAAGTTTCTATTATACCCTTATACTTTTCTAATGTATTCTTAGATTGTTCAAGTGATTCTGAGAAAGAAGAAATCGTAGATATAAGAGATAGAAAAGATTGGGATAGATTTGATGCTGTAAAAAGAGAATTTGATTCAATACCACAATGCGGTTATAAAATAAAATCAGATGGAAAAATGGTAACCAAACATGACGGCGTGATGAGTGGAAGGAAAAATGCTTGCAAACTATTATCATTTCCACCAGAATTCCAAACAGGAGACGGAGAAAACTTTGATTTGAAGTTATCAAACAAAGTTTTCAATAGGTAACAGCGCTTAAACTTATTATTGTTGTATTTGAATGAAGTATATTATTTTTTAATTTCAGTTTGAAAATGCACTCTAAACATGAACAAGCTAGACGACGCAAATTCCACGACAAAAAAGAGGATCAAGCCACTGCTACATTTGGTTTTGATCAACCTACTCGTCTCATACTTCTTAAAATGATTAACAATCAACTTTTGAGTGAAATTAATGGGGTCATTAGTATAGGTAATAATTTTTATACAAAAACGCAATCAAATTAATGTAAATTTGACTTTTATGTAAACTAAAAGTGTGATTCTTTTAAGACACACTTCAAATTTCATTGTTCAAACAATTCCAGGTAAAGAAGCAGTTATTCTACACGCCAACTTCGATCCTCTCTTTCCGTTTGATTCAAAAGATTGTGTGATCAAAGTTTTCAAAACCACTCTTTGTGAATACAAACAACGTGATCAGTATATAAGTAATGATCACAGGTTTAAAGATAGGATAGGGAAACAAACTGCTAAAAAGACAGTCCACATTTGGGCTGAAAAAGAAATGGCAAATTTGATGAGATTAGAAAAAGCAGGAATTCCATGTCCTAGAGTTGTTAAGCTGAAGAAACATGTATTGGTTATGTCTTTTATTGGGGAAAACGGTCGAGCTGCACCAAAATTGAAAGACACCTTAATGCAACCTGCTGATTACATTATTGCCTATGATCAGGTAATGTATCTCTTATTTCTAAAACATCCTGATCAACCCTCCTATATATTATTAAATATTTTAGGTGGTTCAAGGAATGAAAAAGTTGTTTGACGAAGCAAATTTAATACATGGTGATTTATCAGAATATAACATCCTATGGCATGAAGATCAGTGTTATTTTATCGATGTTAGCCAAGCTGTGGAACAGTGTGATGAAAGCGCTTTCAGTTTACTCCATAGAGACTGTAGAAATGTTACTAATGCAAGTATTATGTTTAAATTCCATGCTTTGATCTATTTATAATATTTAATAATTCACTGGGAGGCATACATACATCAGCCAAATTTTTGGGATATAGTTCCAAAATGGAGACTTGCATTGGCCAAGGTTGGTTTTCCACTGCAAATCTGTTTTGGAGACACTGGGAGGCATAAAAGTCAATGTAAAATGTATTCATTGAACATCAGGTGCCATACAAGATGTTAGAATAAATAAAACTCAATGTATCCCAGTCATACTCACTTTGATTCCAAATGGGATCGTTCTCATACATACATCAGCAAAATTTGTGGGATATAGTTCTAAAATGGAACTTGCATTGAGCATAGTTGGTTTTCCACAACAAATCTATTTGTTTTGGGATCTTTATAGATGTTTATAAAATACTTATTACCAGCTCCTCAGATACAAAATGTATAAAACTAAACTTACATCAATTTCAAATTGCATACATCTACCATAGTTCATGTTCCTTATTGAATATACAATTATCTCATTTTGTAAGTTTTGTTTATTAGAAAAAAATAAACCAAAAATCGAAAAACTCTTGTATAATTGGTTTTTTTATTACTTTTTTCAGTTTTTCACGAAAAAAGGTGTACCAGAGGTACTATCACCCGAAGACCTATTCAAATCTATAAGTGGTTGTGATTTCAGCGAACAAATTGCTCTGTCTAAAATGAAAGAATCGTTTAAAGTGAAACCTCACCTATTGGATAAACCTGGAATTGAATTTAAATACAATTTTGACACTGCCTGGGAACAATCACAACTTGGAGTTATCCCTCCAGTCCATTCCGTTACACAAGAACTTGATTTGAACGTTAACAAAGTGATACAGGAAGATACAATTTTAGTTGAATCGCCCAAAGCATAATTTTTTGGAATGAAAACTTGAATCGGTACTAATATATACAGGAACAGGATCAAAATTTATAAATTTTTTTTAACTAGTAATTTTTTGTTATAAAAGGAATTAAAGGTGCAGAATGAAGTTTTTTTTCAATTATTTCTTTCAAAGTAATAATTTTACAATTTGCTGTTTATCTTTTCAAGTGACTGACTTGTTGAAATATTTTTGTGATGTTTTTATCCTTTATTTATTAATTGTAAATAAAATAAACGTATTTCAAATGGGTTTAATAAATATTTTTATCAATATTGTGATGTTCTTATTTATATAAACTGTATTAGATAACAAAATGGGTGTGATAAATTTATATACCCATTATTGGCGTAAAGCCATGGGTTCTTGGCTTCTTAACAGGTTTTGCCTAGATCTTGGGGTTGGAAGTCACGGGTGTTTTGGAGGTGGAGACAACTTAATGAACTGAGCAATTTTGGCTCCCTTCTCCTTATTTTTCTCTGCACCACTGATGCTGCGACATTTGAGACAGGCCTTGTCAAAAGATTAGTCTGGGCTTCGGTTGAAACTGATGCTTTGAGGGTAGTGGATTCTGTGGTACCTGTTTGCTCAGAGTCCTTGGGGTGAAAATTATTATTTGTCAGTCCTTGGTACCATATAGCGCTGAGCCCCCTCAACAACGGCTACTTGAGGGGACATATTTATGATGCTAGAGATGTTATGACTAGGAAGGGCCATAATATCTTGATAGTCATCTTTTGAAAATAAGCAGTAGCGGTTATTACTGAAAAATCCTTCAAAGATTAAAGTTGTAAGCAATAACAAAACAGTTCACATTAGATTCACCCTATTTAAGCAAATGCAATAAAAGAATTGGGTTTGTTGCTGATGTGTTAGAAGGGTTTTCCACTAATAAATACCCTGAACGTGAAAAATCTGGGATAAATGAATGATCATATAATATTTAATGAGTAAATTCAAGATGTATAGTGTTAACTAATTTGATTCACCTTATTTGCTCCTGGTTACTGTTTTTCTCATGTTTCTAGTTTTGAATCAATTTTTAATGATTATGTGATGTTGTAATCCAAGATATTTCGAAATTCTCTAATAGTTTTTTAAATATTCTTTCATATAACACCCTATTGAAAAAACAAATAACATAATACTAATACCAATTGGGTTAAAAATTATGATAGTTATATTATTAGGACAAAGAAATGAAGAAAGTGACTCATATAGCTACTAAATCTCGATACTTACACGCTTGATAAATTGCTTAATTCGTACGATAGGCAGTGAGTCACCTTTTTCAACTTATTTTTCCTAGTATATCAAGTGAATGTTTTGCAAAATTTCTGTGCAAAACAATTTCATGCGCTTTTTTCTAACTGCTGAATAGAATTTTGTGGATATACAATAAATAAATAATTACAATTATTATTATAGACTTCAGAATCTCTTAATATAAAACATGACGTAAACCAACTGATAGTGTTTATGTATTTCTTCCCAATATCGATACATTATTAGTATCGATACTAGCATTTCATAATTATATATCGATAGTTATGTTTAGTATTTTGTCCACTAAATTAGGATTTTACAATTTTACATGTTCTTAAAATAAAAATATTAACAATTTATCAAAATATTACAACAAACAAATAGACGAATAGATATTATTAACTAACACTATTAAGAATGCTTTGAAGAGCGCACCCAGTGAAAATCGATGATTTTGATTATAATCGATGAATTGAAATATATCTATCACTAAATATTGCACAATATTAAACCATAACATAAAAGTATATATATAAGCAGTTGAGATAAATTTTAACACAATACAATAGGCGTATTACATACAAGATGTCGTGTCCGTGGGCAAAAATTGAAACCCCACAACCACCGAAATTAAAAGAAATTATGTCGGAAGAAGCTGCAAAGGAAATTCAAAAAAAGAAAGAAAAAAACCTGGAAAGTAAAAACGAAAATTCTGTTAATGCGGCAAATTGTACTGAGGATTATTTAGTAAGTGTAAATGAGAGTCAAATGGAATTTGAAGATGATGTATCTTCACGGCTAGTGGAAGGTAGGAAGATATTGTATTTAAACATTTTGTTATATATCCTTAAATATTAAAAAATTGTATTGTATTGTATTTTTATTATACGGGAATGAGGATAATTAACATGTTTTTGTATTTTGGCAATCTGCGATAAAGTGAAGTACCTATTTTTTCTCATATCATAAGATAAGTAAATAATTCACTGCATCAGCATTTGGATTGAATATTTTTATAGCACGCGTATTTATCGACTTTGTAATTTATATTTGCGCTTTTGTTATTTGATAAATATTTAATATATAATTATTTTATTAGGCGATACAATAAAATAAGATTGTAACTCTTATTCAATATACTTTTAACTTTCGAAATCTTATTATTGTTTTATGTTTAAATACAATCTCAATATAAATTTAATAAATGAATGTCCAATTTTACTCAGTATGAAAAACGTTTTTTTACTACTTCTAGATAATGTAAACAATTGCATTGAAGAGGATTTATTAGAAATCAACAATATAAATAACTGGAATACGTATGATAGTTTAGACGATATATTAGCATCAAAACCACAATGCAATGATGTTGTAGTGAGGTAAGAAAAATTATATCAAACTTAATATGATAAAACCTCAATGTCGCATATAATTTACTTACTTAACCAGTTCTTATATCCTGCAAATATTTATAGTAGCATATTTTATGTTACAGTTTAAAAAAAGAAGCTAAACTTTATGATTGCTATGGTAAAAGGTTTGATCATATTTTCACCAATCCTAATTCACGTGTACTACTAGCTAATATGATTGAGAGCCAACTAATATTAAGAATTAATGAAGTTATTAATATAGGTAAGGTCATCATTTTTCTTATATTGACTACTTGTTCAATATGTAAAAGCTAATCGCTACCACTACATCAACAGTCTTTATTACTTCATCTGACATGCTTTAAAGTTCTTATTTTTGAATATTCTGTTGATAAATAGTAGGTTCAGTTACTAAGGTTGCAGATTGCAGGTTTTCAAATTTGGTGCAAAAAGTATTTCTTCAATTCTACCATCACATAATAGTTGTGAATTTTATTGTAACAATTTGGATTAATTTTTTGTAATATTTCATTGTCAGTCAGTCCAAATATTATGATTTTAGTTTTTTAGAGAAAATCTGTTTAAATTGATTGGTAAAAATTGATATAGACTGAAATAGGTCAAAAGTCAATTTTTACTTGTTTTTTGAACTGATTTTATATCAAAATAGACCTAAAATCAAGTAGATTCATCACGAAAAGCATGAAAAGGTTTAAGAAGTAGAAAATATTATGATTTATAAACACCTTGTTTTCTAATTGTAGATGAGTGACCACTACCAGACAGATCATATGCTTAAACCATCATGGTTGATTTTCTTCTATATATTGTTGTGCAGGTTTTGTATTGATGTGATCTAATCTAGTTTTGATTTCAATTTTCCAAAGGAATCACATTTCCATGGTTCATATCTTTTTCCTGTCTCTTTCAGTCGTCCATATTTCGGAACCATATGTTAGTTCTACTTTTATCTCTTTATTTCCCCTTCATAACTACTTCATCTCTTTATTTTTCCTCTTTCCTCTTTTAATCTCTTTCTTGACTTTGTTTTTTAAGTTTTAATTCTACCATGCTGCTTTTTTCTGCTAAACTATTTACCACTATCTCTTTTGGCAATCTTTATGTATCGAAATTTTCTCATATTTCCAATCCTTTTCCTTTTTTTCTCCTCCTATATCTCCAGTTCGGTTCTGTTCAAAATTTTTTGAGTATCACAATTAATAGTAAACATAATGAATTTTGATAATTTCAGGAAAACAGACTGTCATATTACAAGCAGATCCCAACTTTTCGTTTGAATCAAACTTATGGAAGGAATGTGTCATAAAAGTTTTTCAACCTTGTTCTGAACCTTACGACAAAGAAGATTGGCAATTCTATAAAAACCCATACAAATACTATTTATATATCCTTAGTCGATATTGCTTACATAGACCGTCAAAGCATATAAAATTCGATCCTAGGATAGTGAGCTCTGAAAATAAATTAGCCAAACTGGAATATATTAATCTAAGAAAATTATACAAAGCTAAAGTTCCTTGTCCCAAAGTTGTTATTTTGAAGTATCACATAATGGTTATGTCATTTATTGGAGAAAAAGGCATACCTGCACCCACATTGAAAAATGCTACAATGACACTAGATGATTATGTTATCGCTTATGAACAGGTAATATATTCATTTTGGTATTATATATTTTTTATACATTCAATCAAAGTAGATTTTGTCATAATTCGTGGTAGATTTTTCCAAAAAACCTTTGTAACTTTTTAATTCAATAGTATCGATGAAATGAATTCCTCTCCACATTCAACTAAAGTAAATTTTGCCAGAATTTGAAGTAATTTTTCTAGAATTCAAAGTAGATTTTGCCAGGAATTTTTTTGATAACATTTTAATGCAATAGTATCAGTTTTGCATGCATCGTCTAGCACTTTAAACATTTATTGTGAATTGGTAATAATTTTAATCTGCCTTTCTGTCTTACTTGATATATTTTAGGTAATTAGAGGAATGAAATTGATGTTTAATGAAGCCCAGGTAATACATGCCGATTTATCAGAAAATAAAATTTTATGGCATAAAGGTCAATGCTATTTCATCGATTTAATTAAAGCTGTAGGACGGAGGCATGATTATGCAATGTATTTCCTTCATAAAGACTGTAGCACAATTACTAAAGTAAGTATTATAAAAAAAATTAACAATATGAATTTTTTGTTTCTTTTCTTTAAAATTCCATGTATAAAGCTGCATATAATTTTAACATTCAGTTTACGGAATATAACAATGAAGATATATGAAAATATGGTATAAAATATGAACTATGGATGAAATGGAACTTGACAGATCTCTACAATAATTGAAAAGAAAATCAGATACAAAGATAATTGATTAATTTAACAAAAATAAATAAAATGAACCACTTCAGATATAAGAAGATATTGAATTTGAAAATTTCAATAATCCATGCTAGAAAATTCTAAAATAGGACTATGCTATAGTGGAAAGTAATAGAAAGAATACTATCTAAATAAGAAGACCTAGTGGAAAATGTTATATAACTTACGAACATAACAGTGGAAACTCTATACAATGATTTAGATCCAATCCAAACAAAATAATAGGCATTTTAGTATATATTTATACACATTAACCCTAATGCCAAGGGTACGAGCGCACTAAACCAATTGAAAAACGACAGGGTATAGGAAAAATTACAGAATGGAGGCCAGGAAGACCAAAAAATAGTGATAAGTAAAGTATGTGACTGGAACAAATATATGCAGGACAGAAAGAATAGTCGATGCTGCAAAAACATGTATTAAGCTGACCTTGTTAAGTTTTGAGCTCAATAAGTCATATATGCCACTGTATGTCTGCTTCTTGTATGTATAATGGCAAACTGATACAAAAACTTACCATAAAATTCCAGCATTCACAGATTTTTAAAAATATGTTTATACATTTATACCGTTTAGTTTTAATATATCAATCGAACTGCAGTTTTTTTTTTCAATTTATTTGAATTACAATTTTTCAGTTTTTTATGAAGAAAGGAGTACAAAAAGTTTTCTCACCCGAAGAACTATTTGAATATATAACCGGCTTTGAATGGGAAGAATAAATTTACAAATCTCTACCTGGGGATGAAGTTGTACTTTTTAATTTTCGGACTGCCTGCAATAATCATGATTAAAACTTTATATTACAACGTTATCGACATAATGGGATTTGAATACGAAATCTGTGATTAAAGACACTAAGCAAAGAGATTAGAGCAAATTAGAGACTATGATGTACTAACATGAACCATCGGAGATATGTATCGACAATAAAATCGATCAGCTTCACGTTTTCCAAAATAGATTTATTAAATGGCCGAGAAAGTAATTTTCTTTCTTGAAAAGTTTGTTTTCAAAATATAGAGCTGGTAATTGTTTTATAATTAAAGTTACTGACCTGTTAATGTATTGTGATTTTATTGGAAGTATTATTGTGATTTTATATTTATTATTTAATACTAAATAAATAATATTTGAAGTAATTTATCGGTAGTCATTTTAAACATAACAAGTCATTTCTAATTACTGTAACACAAAAGCTTCTTTCATAGAATCTTTCAATCTAGTGGTACCAGTAGTAAGTAGTAGTATCGTGCAGAAAATTAGCAATAATCCTAATGAAACTTCCTAATAATGTTTATTTATAATGGAACATTGTTAATTTTCTAAAAATTGTGAGACATTTCTGTGGATAGAATAGAGAAGGAGAGAAATTAAACAAACAGATAAATAAAAATACATGTATTAGAGGTGTTGGCTAAGTACAATGCTTCCAAAAATATTTACAAAAATACAAAATGTGTCTTGTATTTTTTTTAACATTCGAGGAATGTAGAACATTTACAATGGATAAATCAGCTTCGAAAATGCGAATAGAAAAAACTAGAATCCATTAATAATTTTTGAAACAAATAACATTCTAACAAATTGGAGTTTCCAAAAACATCCGTGAAGGCATACAAATATCACATTCAGTGGTTAAAAAAACAGATTCTAATTATTTCCATCGTTTTTCTAATGTTACAAACATATTAGAGGGCAAGATAAGAATCCAAAGTTGTTTTTTTTTAATAGACAATGTTTTAAAAGCATTTTATAAAATATACAAAGTGTAATACAAAGAAAATTGTAAAATTGATCTACTTAATTATAAAGTTTCTATTATTCTATTAATCATAATAATGAATAAGTTAAAAGGGAAAAAGTAAGAGAATTTATGCCTTAGGACAGTAGAATTTTCGAATAATCGTATTTTATTTCAAATGGTTTCAATGGATCACAAAAATGATGGCCTTTAAGTGCACAATTGCAGATTAAGGATTTCAGAGTTTATCTCAATACTGGATTTTTTAGGTTGGCTGGACTCATACTATTATCTTGATTTATTTTGTAGTATTTCTGAAAATAAATTCTCAAAAACCTATTTTTTCGGCCTCTACGGTGGCCTAAGGCATTAAAAAAAATAATTTTTCTTTGCGAAATGTTTTAGTTATAAGTAGTTCAATAATTTAAACGTTTTCTTTGTAGCCAGCTCTCTCCCAAAGACCCTATGATCAATTTGATTAAACGAATGTAAAATTTTATGCACCACATTTTAAATACTATAAATTATTCAAAAACGACAACAAATTTTATTTAAAATTATAACGATGATACTTATATTATCTTTTGAAATAAATTACAATGGAACGAGTACAAAAAAATTGGTCCAATACTGGTACACCTCAAAATCAAAATAAAAAAGTGAATTAAGTGATTACGGAGTTGAAGAATATGAAAATTATCAAAATATATTACATACAGAACGTTTAGGGGTAGTTTTAACGGTTACGAAAAAAAGTACCCCGCTGGAAATTAGTTTTAATGCTTTCCCTATAAAATGTATTTATCTATTTACAACCGATTAAAATAATTTGATCATAGATTCAACAATTAAAACTGCAATAAGAAATACATACTGGTTTACCACCATTATTAATTACACTGTCTGGTCCTGGTCCTGGTCCTTGGAGCCTGGTATTCACCAGCAACCTTTGAAAATCTCAAACAGGAACGGACAATGTATTACAATCACACACATAAATTATCGTTTTGTAATCTAAAGACCAAATTGGAGTTGTAGATGAGTATGAATACCACAAACGGTTCAAGAAACACCAACTTGATGTAACGTGGGATCAGTATTTTATTCTTGTTGTTTTAGTTGTTAAAAAAATACAAAACTAGTGTTTTAATGTCGAAAAGCAATTACATTGACCATATTGTCATTTGGGTTACTACAGTAAGGAACATAACTTAAAATAAAACTGACTTAACGTCAACAAAGGTCAATCATATCACAGGAAAAATACTTGAATAGTATGAAAACTATTTATTATATGCTTGATCAACAGTTTCGTAGTTAGTATATGATGTACCTGGCAGTAGAGGTGACACAGATGTTGGTCCAATAGATTCCACCAACGATGGTGTACGTTGTCTCGTTTTCATTAAGCCTGTGATATATAATTTGTTACTAAATATAAACAATCGAACAAGTAAATAATTATTTGAAAAAACACCTAGAGGGGATGCTTATATCTTATATTGAATATCTATTTTTGTAAACAGGTTTTGTTTGGTCAGATTTTTTTAAAAATAATCATTTTTGAGGAAGCAATGTATGCCATCAAATGGTACTTGGTACAGCAGACGGAACTGGAATCGGAATGTCATGGCTCAGAACAAAATACTCAGAAAGCCTGGGCAATACAATTATAAGAAAATTTGTCCAGTTCAATCTAGATAATTAATATTGCAAACAGGATCATCCTGTCCGATACTACTCAAACAGTCATTACAGAGCTCTAGGCTCCAATATCATAAAAAGCAAACTAATTTGGGAATGTTTGAACAAGTGGAAGGAAAAGAAATGAAGTAAGGACAGACAAATCCTCTGTGGTATCAACTACAGAACTTGGAGCATTGGAGAAGAAGGTGGATAAGGGCAAACCAGTTACTAGGAAAATCTACAGGGGCTAAGACAAGCAAATACTCTCATGGGAAGCTATAATCAGAGATCTACTGAATGTATGAACCTACAAATAGCAAACTGCTATCCACTTTCTCTTGAAGTGTAAGACATTACGAAACTCTTGAAGATGAAGATCGCTTACAGCTAGAGCCATACCACATTCTGAATTTTCTAAGACGAATGGGATTAATAGATCAACTAGGGTTTCCCAGTATCTCAGCAAGAAAAGGAGACGAAATAGATCTTTCAGGTGTACACGGTACCCTAATATACACAGTGTAGTTAAAAATCGATTTATCAGGGACTTATTCAACTTTACATTCCGTACAATTAGGCAATGCAACAAATTTTATGCAAATAGTTACTCTCATCTTTTATTTGTATACGCTAATCAAGTTTTGGTTGCATACACACAACAATTAATTATTAAAATTTTGTAATTGCTTAGAATTCTTGATTATTTTTGTTTGCAATTTAAATATCGATACTTGAATAAGTTATATGTATGGTAATTAATTTTTTTAAAAAATTATCTTACTCTTCTGAAATAACTTTCTTGGAAATGTTCTCCTTTCATACTCCAACGGTCCATTAACTTCTCTTTTTTGGGGGGAGATCCTGTGTGACAAAAAAGTATCGTTACTATAACCTTAATCGAGTACTATTCAATTTTGTACTTGAAATTTTTTACATAAATTTAGAATAAGTGCGATATTTACATAAGTGAGATGTAAATGTGCAAAAAAAATCAAATTTACGATAATTCGGATGATATAACTAATAAAAACTTTTATCGATACAATGTGTGTAATGACACCAAAACCAAAGTTGATAGATATTTATAATTTTAGTATTTTTTAAATAATTTCATGTAGCAAATAAATAGCAATACAAAATAAAAATAAAAGCAACTTTTATTTGCAATACATTTGAGAAAGGTTGTGCAAAAAATAATAGAACTGATTACCCTACCAAAAAGTGGTACTTTGAACAACTATTTTCATTTCGAAACAAATTAATGCATTTTATAACTTTTTTTTATTTTAAGGGATGGTTATAATTTTAGCAAAATACTCAAGAAGCTAATAAAAAAGCAAAAAGCTAGAAAAATAATGTTCGCTTACCAATAAAACTGAGTAGTACTGGTAGAAAAATAAGTCCATGTGCGGCTCCGAACAGTACTATTCCCAAATACATTCTGAAGTAGAAAACTTGGAATATTTGAGATTTAGCAAAGTACAATACGATAATACCTCCAAATTTAGTTAAGGTAATTCCTGAAAATATCGAACTACCCATTCTTGTTAAAGCATCGGATGCTCTCTCCACTCTCGACGATTTTACAGACATTGAAAAACTGTGGACTAAATGGGAACAAAATTCCACCGATATACCGACGGCCATAACCAAATTGACTAGAGATACTGCGTTTAAAGTTATATGCCACCAATACATCAGACCGCCTAGGTTAACTATAATCATAGTTATAGTTATTATTACTACTACGCTCGAAAATATATCCAACCCCATAAGAATGAATGTAACTACGAAAATGGCCAGCAAACTTACACCTAAAAAAATATTATTTGTATCAGTATACATAACAAGGTCATTTTTAACAATTTATATTATTTTATATACTCTTTATTTCTGGGTTACTTTCCTCCATTTTGTTTTGTTCATTACTACGGTTACCTCTTTGAATCCTACGATAATTCTTTCTACAAATCAATCCCATGACGTTAGTGGTCTCAAACTTTCTTAACCTGTCTCTTCTTCTTCGTCTTCTGAATCTGTTAACTTGTTCTAGTGTATCCCAATCAGACTAACGTTAACAACCTCATTGGTTCCCCCTTACTCATTTTCAATTTTGTTTTGGTAAGTTCTTTTTGACCTCTGCCAATATAGATGGTGTCGTGCCACACCAAACAACTGCTTCAACTAAACAGGCGCGAAATCCGATTAGTGACCGGACATTGTCATCTCCAGAGACGATCCGGAGTGTCATTGGTGCATGGAGGAGGACGAAATCGCAGAACACGTCATCTGTGAGCCTTACTACTTACCCAATGACATCAAAGGATTCAATCCAAAACGCCTGATCAGCATCTCAAAGGACATCGGCCTTTGGTAACGACAAGTAGAGCACCACGGGCCTATTTGGAGGCCTGTGTGCCCCACAATTAACTATGAACCTCTGCCAAAAAGGAATTTAGTTAGTTAATCCTTTTTCAATGAGAATATTTTTTATAGAGCGTTTGGTGGTCTTCTTATGAGCTGTTTCTCATTCTTCATCCGTCCTAGATGGACTTACCATTTTAGTTTTGTAGTTTCAATTCTTTGTAGTACCAGTTCACCGTTAAGCCTTATATTTTCTTTGAACATTTTAGTTACTACCAGGACTTTTCTTCGGTACTTCATGTCTACTGTTTTTGCTTTCAAGTCTCTCTGTTAGAATGCAGCTTTTCCAGTTAAAATCAGAATCGTTACATATAAAGCAATCTTTGCCTTTTTACAGACAGCTGCACTCTATTTTTTTAGAATTTACTTCTATTTCTACATTCTGAGATACTCTGGTTGTAACTTTTATTGAATGGAGAAGAAACACAAATTTTTCAAAAATTGATTGAATTGCAGCCTAGATACTTACCGATACTGAATAATGTGTCTGGCCACATGGTTAAATACTGTTCGTAGAATACGTAAAAAACTGAATAAGGAAAAACTTCGACCCCAACTGTTTTTGTAAGATTAGCAGCAATTTTTCTAGCTGCTCTCATACTTTCATAATAATCCTCCGATGTTTTCAGGATTGTATGATATGTCATGAAATAAGAGGCCTCGACAGTAGATAACTTGTTGGAGTTAGTGGTATAATTTACTCCTTGACCATAAGCGGCGTGTCCTCCTTTAGGACAATCGGTATCTGGATTATCCCTTAAGAAAAATGAAATATAACGGTCGAATTCTTCAGGAATCGGTCTATGTTCTTTACCAGCGAATTTTATATTGCAAGACTCACAATCTAGAAATAATAATAATAAGGTATTTCAACTAATTGTTAGTTTTTTTTTTTGATAATTAAATTAAATAATACTCACCAGCTATGTTGTGAGGACAAAAACCATGATCTTTCGGTCTATATTTACAACAAGTTTCTAAACCCGCCCAATCGAAATAATCATCCAACCAACTAGAAGGTGGTCGAGCTATGTATGTAACTTCCGGACTTTCACTTGCGCTATACAACTGGGATACTAAGGAATCGCTCCTACAATACCTCCCCGCACATATCAAGTTTTGTGAATCGACATTACTGTAATTTAATCCACTTTTCACCACAAAATATACCGGTGGTCCTAAAAGAAACGTTCAATTTACAAAATTATTATTTATTTATAATGGAAATGGGAGTGTAAATAATCTCTATAAGCACTAGATAACAGTAAGGTATACCAGGCAATGAGGAAGCAGGCAGCTCTGCCATAAAAACTAAACTAGAAAGAAGAATTAACATCAAAAGGTCTGGCGGGTCACCTAAGGATAAAGCTGTAGAGTATTTACAAACTAATGGATTAAATGCATAGCAAAATGAACATAATCATTGACCGGATATCATGGATCGATAAAGAACTTCTGCAAGCTCGACGTCCTTGCCAAAAAAAGGAACGATTCCATATTTTGGACTAGAGATCTACTATCAATAACTAACTGAATGGATGGCTGAAGGATCCAGTAGTCTTACTGGAGAGGACTAAGACAATCCAAAAGATTCGTGATCATATCTAACGTGGTGGTGGGTCTTCTGACAGGTGACTATTCCATCCAATACCATCATGACAGAAGACAAGTGCAGATTATCCGAACAAGCCAAAGACAGCAGAAGGTTTGGATACTTTGAAAGAGTACTGCTAACGTTCTTTGGAAGTAGGACCTTTGTTAGACATCATTTGGACTGACCTTTTGCGATTTTTTTTCTTGTCAGGGCTAAGTAATCAACCGATACAAATTTGTAATATAATATACATTAATGTTGCTAGGTAGTGTAGTTTGTTTAAATGTACCCTTATCATCGTACTAATTTGTAACTTGAGTTAATAATTGAACAAATGTATTTTATCCAGTAAAAAATTCCCAAAATTGGAAAAATAGTTACCTATGCTCAAATAATCTTTAAGTGACTTGAAATATTTGAGTACAAAACTGTCTTCGGGCATCGAAAGTTCTTGATCGAGGCCGATTTCTATGTGGGGAGTTACAGCTATAGAGGAACACAACCATCCGAAGAATACAATCATTACGATACATCTTACGGGTTTGTTCATAAGTGTAGGTACATAAATGTGTTTGAAAAATGAATAAAGTAAACCATCGCCTGACGTTGTGGGTTCGTTTTTCTTTGAACCGCGAATAAAGCAGAATATATCAAACCTGTAAAAAAATTAGTTGAAATATTTGGAAATTGTGAGAAAAAACCGTAATCTCACCTATTTGCCGATTGTCTTGCAATGTCCAAAGCCATCAAACTGACAAAACAAGTGATTTGTAATAAGAAATCAAAAAGTAGGGCCATGCCGGCGTACAGTGCGAATGCTTTAACAGCCGGCATATCGGATAAACTACCCAAGAAGAAGCAACAGCTTTCAGAAACACTGGTCAACAACATAGACGGCCCTACTTGTCCTAAAATCCTACCGATATGCTGGGCGTGCGTTTCGTTTGGTTGTTTAGTATCTCTTTGATGTGTTTGTACTAAAATAAAAATGTTGTCGACCCCAACGGCCAACACTAGGAATGGTATTACTTCAATTATGATGAGAGTTGCTGGTACTCCTACAAAACCGAATAAACCAACCGAAGATACCACTGATGCTAGTACTATCAATACTCCACCAAGTCCTAAAATACACAAAATATATTTTCAAATATTATATTTCTTTCAAACTACAGAATGTTACTTCATTATGAAATAGATTTGGACCTAAAGTTTTTAATTTTGACAATTTTCTCAATATACACGGTGTCACTTTATTAATAATATAATAACTACAGAGTTACATCATTATAATATATATTGGGGCATAATGAAAGGCAAAAATATTCACAATAAGTTAGTATCACGCCAAAAGTTTCCAATTTTGACAAATTTTTCAATCTAGAGTAATGTACTTCGTTATAAAATAAATTTAGGTATAATGGAAGGCATAAAGATCCATCTTTAGTTGGTATTAAGTAACCTGTTTCATCAAATGATATAGCTAGTATTTATCCGACTATTTATCAGCGATTCTACAAAAGACTTGAGAAACCAGACTGTGTAATTCAGTGTAAATTTAGCGATTAACAAATTATTAGTAGTTACTTGTAAATTACATTTGTTTAAAAAAAGCTTTACCTAGAGTGATTTTGCTGTCGATTAAAAGTCTAGAACACTTATTTATTTGTCCTAGAGATATGGCAATATAAGCAAACATGATCATGTAAGAAATTAGTATGGTGACTACATCAGATCTACTCTCTTTATCAAGTTCGTCTTCTATAGATCTCTCAGAAGTAAAAGCGATATCCATATGAGAATGGTTCCCAGACGTCCAATTTTTCATAAACGCTACAAATTCCTCTTCCCATTCCATTGCGGGCGTTAATAAACTTTTGTTGTGGTAATTATTAACTATGAAGGTTAAAATGACAGTATTAGCTTTCTTATAATCTGGATGTTTGGCTAAATTTTCTCCTGGTTCAAGGAAACCACCCATGGCTACAGCAGGATCGACGGGTCCTCCGTATGGAGCGAGGCATTCGGAAGGATCATACGGATTTCTAAAAATAATTTAACTCAGTATAATATAATTTACAGAATAAAAATCAACTTACGTCGCACACTTGACAAATTTATCCAAATATGTAGATACATATCCTGCAGGATCAATAGTGCGTTTATCAAAGTCTTTAATACTATTTTTGTAATACCCCCAAATACTTTGAACTACGCATTCGGAAACTTTGGTAACTTTTTGATTCTCCTGTCTCAAAGGAGCGAAACATATTTTATCGAAGCTATGTGAAGTTCCGGCTCCTATAGCTTGAATTTGCATTTGTAGAGCGAGAACGGATATTAAAAACTCTTCGTTAAAAGCCGGCCCGAATGTCAGAATTCCGTCTGAAGTATTATGATGTATATTCGATAAATTTACAGCTCTGATAATAACTTGTTCTGTACGGTAAAATGGTTGAAAGTTGCTGTCGAATATTTCTTTTTCGATTCGACTACGGGAAGTAGGAGATGCCCATAATTCCACCGGATCTGTAATAATCTAAAACATAACGAAATAATAAATTTTAAGGGCTTAAATAATTTAGATAATTTAACCAGATTAGTTTTTTCTTTATTTGATTAATTTAATGAGCCCTTAACCAATTGGTAACCACTTGAGCTTTGGAATCAGAGTCCATGATATATGTCTTGAGATAACAACCGCTTTATCACCATGATTGATATGTAGTTGAAGCAAAGAAAGATTTCTGGTACGAGCAGTTGATTAACTATGAAAATGTGGTATAGAATCCACTTTTAGAACCTCCCGATGAACACAGACTAAAAAAGAACTGACTAACAGCCTTGGAGAAATAGTTTAAAGAGTACTAGGCTCTTTTGAAACCTATACCCACTTTTAGACCCTCAAGATGCAGAGAGGATAAAAAGAAACTAGCCAAGAGACCTAAAAGGTACTTTAAAGTGTACTAATCTCTTTTATAACCTCAAAAATAAAAGATGGGCAGAAAATAATTTGCCAATAGATTTACAAAATGAAGAATATTTATTTTTAGACCCTCATGATGAAGGGAGGATTGAGAGAAACCGATCAATAGACCTATAAAGTAGTTTAAGGTGTACTATTTTCTTTTAGAACATCAAAGATAAAATATAGATGAAAATAATTGGCGAATAGATCTATGAAATGAAGAATACCCACTTTTAGACCCTCAAGAGGCAAGGAGGATAAAAAAATAACCGCTCAATAGACCTACAAAGTACTTTAAAGGGTACTAGTCTCTTTTAGAACTCCAAACAAAAAGGAGGGACGAAAATAATTGGCCAATAGTTCTATAAAATTAAAAATACCAACTTTTAGGCCCTTATGATGCAGAAAGGATAAAAAATGACTGATTAAAAGACTTAAAAAGTAGTTTTAAGACTACTAGTATTTTCTAGAACTTAAAAACGAAAGAAGAAGAAAAAGAAATTGGTCAACAGACCTAAAAAATAGTTGAAGAAGAACCTCAAGCTCTAAAAAAAATTCTATAAACGTACAGAACTGTATATGAATCGATTTTTTATGAATAAATTACATAAAAAGAAACAATTTTCAATCACCTGTAACTGTTTAATCCCAGCTGCAAGCGTTATAACCAAACAGGTCCCTAGAAATAAAATGAATAACGGCCTCTGGGCACAAAAAGTACCCCATTTTTCAAAACTATTTTGTAGGAATGCATCTGTGTTAACGCCCAATTTTTCTATGAAACGTAATCCTTTCGGAACAGACTGTATTTCCATTTCTTGACTTTGATCCGAAGATGAAGTACCTAGAAAATAATTTCTTGTGTTATGGTACCTATAAACTGAAAACCACTCAAATGGGACAGTGTCAAGTATGTTTTATGGGGGAAAAAAATGAATTTGTACGTACTTGGTGTTTGTAATGGACTTTCTTCACCATCTCCTAGAGCTATTTGAGAAGAATGATGACTTGGTGATGTCGTTTTACGGACAACTGTCGACAAAACTTCCGAATCAGTTATTAATGCTGAAATCAATACAGAAATTACAATAAAACAACAATAAGAAAACAGTAATGAAAATATTGGTAATCCAAGTGAGATAATCTATGAAAAAACATTTTTGAGGTTATATAGTTATAAAATTAAGAAAAGTATGACACAAAAATATTAAAAAAAAAATCACTTACCTAGATTAATTTTGTCAAAACAAACAACAACAGAAATTAGAAAGATAACAGTGCCGACAACAAAAACAATTATCATTATAAAAACGTAGCCATCCATTCCTGCTATTTTAAATGGGGGCGTAGGTGAGGGTGTTGGAGGTGGCGCAGGACAACTTTCTTGGCAATCCACACAGCTACACGCAGGTGAAACCCCCTAGAAAATTCCAATTTACAAAAATCGTATATTCAATGTCATTTTACTTACATCAAGTGATTTACTACAGGGCGTAACGTAAGTTGATAGTGGAGTTATATCATTTGTTATGGTGGAAGTGTTTGTGAAATTTATCCGAAATGGTACTAGAGGAGTTTCAGGATCTCCCAAAGTATCGAACCATTTCTGTGCACTACACCTGACTGACCCCCATGCGCCACACATCAAATCCATTACCTAAAGGAAATATTAAGAAATAGATTAAAAACTTTGACTGTTTTGTATCAATGCTTTGATTGCAAATGGTGTTCGATGGGAAATTTATAAGAAAAATAAAATGGGAATAAGTATTTTACCAAATTAAATTGTAAGTTGGAAAAATAAAAAACCTTATCAATTACTCTAGGATCAATTAGATATATACCCTTGTTATAAAGGTTGAAATGTGATTAAGGTAGTGCCTAGTCATTTAAAAATTGGGGCATATGTTGCCGGGACATTGAATTATTGTCAGACAAGCATTTATTAGTGATACTTATTGAAGAATTTGCCCTTTTAAAGTGAAGGAATCCCTTTTCAAACTGGTAATAAATATTTTACTTATCAAAACAATTGTTTTGGGTTGAACACAATAATCTAAATTATTGAACCGACCATTCAGATATAAAGTTAGATAAAACACGGAAAATTGATAAAATCAGTAGGGGAAAAGTCACGAACACAGTTCAAAGGGATAAAAAACTGAATTAATGTATATTGGAATCGACCTAAATTTGTTACCAGGGGTAATAACCGATACACACATACACGCCACCGTCCAATATTTTAACAACTCCCAAGGGTAATAACCTATTGTCTGCTATGCTGGGTGAGGTAATAAAAAGTTAATTATTTTTCAATTAAAGATGAATTTTACAATAATCAAATTTGAATAACTCACCTTTCCTCCAGTTGATGGATAACTGACTTGTTTACAAGAATCATACACATTTTGCATGTAACTACCGTTCATGTAAACGTTCACTGAAGTTATATAGGTTTGATTGGTATCCGGGTTAATATCGGTTCCAGAAACTTTCATAAATTTTGATTGATTCGTTGCACATGTTGTATAACAAAACGTTGTTATTATGTTATTCAAACAAGGCGGACATCTTCCCATGAGAGCTTGAAGACGAAATAAATTTGCCTCAAAAGTTACCACCTGAAATTCATTAATCGAACAGTAATTATTTCATTCTCAATATTCCTTTCTAGTAAATAATTTTGAATAGTGTGGCCGACTGAGGACTCAAAATAAAAAAGTCTTAAGAGTTTTTAAAAATGCATTTAAAGTTTCATGTGGAGTCCTCAACCCGTAACACCATTTGAAACTACAGTCTCAACTATTATTATAATTTAGTTATTAACAAAAATTTGTAACTTCAAAGTACAGATAAATAAATTACTAATAAATGATAGATAATTAATAAATAGTCTCATCATTTGTTAATATAAGAAATACAGGAAATAATATATTTTTCTAATAATAAAAAATATACAAAATCACACATATTTGTATTAAAATTCATGAAACATTATTTATATTTGCAAATAAAGCAGGTTTGCTAATATAAAATGAATGTATTAAACCTATTTAACACAAAAAATTGCAAATTATACATGAATACGTGAATGTTAGTCAAATAAAATATCTGTAATAGATTTTTAAATTCCAAATGTGTGACTTTTAATGTTTTAGTTATGGTACCTTATACCTGTAACATAAAACCATGATGTTATGGTCCACGGATTTGTTAATATTAATACTTATCTAATTAAAAGTACTCGCCCACACTAAATTTATATTTTTACAAAATTTGGAGGAAATAAATCAAATTTGTAAACCACTGAAGTGCTTTGTGTTACTTTAATAAACATTGAAAGTTACAACATGTTAGTAATTGTCCACGAAGACAGATTTTTAACTCTATTCGAAGACTAAAAGAGGGGCGAGTTTACTGGAGCGAAGGAATATAAAATAGCTGACAGACTTACTAAAGTAGGAGCAGACAATCCCCCCAAGAAGATAGATAAAAGTTACTGGGACAATTTACAGGGGATTGAGACAAGCAAAAACTCTCCCGGAAAGTTATAACTAGAGAAAAACTGCTTAAAGTATCAACCTAGACAAGAGCAACCTACGGAAACTAAAAGGTTCCTGTCAGGGCACTGTCGCTCCAATGGACACAGTAATGAAAAAAATTATAGTGTACCTGATCGTCCGCACAGCAAACAGCCTCTGGTGATAAAAATGGACAGCGCTTTTTTAGTATTTCAGTAGCATTATTAGTAACTAACGATTTGGGAGGACCGTTATAAGGACAATTCTTTTTGTAATCGGTATCAGGATCCTCATAGCATTCTCCATACCATATACAATGGGGTTTTGCATCAGGCGGGCTTGTAGAGGTAGTAGATGTAACCTAAAATAAAAAAAATATTAAATCACATAAAATCGTGATAAATTTTGTATTAAAACGAAAAAAATATCAATTGTTTCATTTTTTTTTCTCGACATCTCATTTAATCTTATTTAATAGGGAACAACTACCTTTTGTGGACGTCCTTGAATTGTACTTATGTTGACTAGTAGCTCCGTATTGAAATTATGGTGTATATTTGGTTATAAAGTTTATGACGCTACCACTGGAATATATTACAAGGATTTTTGGTCTAATGTCAATATATGTTCCAGTAATTAAAGTGTGATTTGAAAATGTTTGTAAACAAACTGAAGGTTGGGTGAAATCTGGAAATCCAGATAATTTTCAGAATTTTTTGCAACTAAAATAGTAGCTTGGTATATTGAAAGTTTTACTAAAAGTTTCTCACCGTAATTTTTTAAACTTAATACAAGGAATAAATAAAGAGTAAGAAGAGATCAAGAAAAGGTCAGTAAGTTGAACTCGTATAACTGATATAACAATAATTTTTTACAAAAATTTGCAATCATGTAAAAAAAGATATTTGAAAACATGACATAACCTATAATATATATCACAATATCTAGGAAAGGTACAAACAACGAAAATATAAAAAATCAGAGAGACTAGTTCTTCTTAATCAAATAGCGAACCTACCCAGTAAAGAAAATAAGAATAGAAAAAGAAATTTATCACGATGCTTAGTAAAAACACTCAAAAAAGAAATACACGTCAAAAATTGGGAAAGAAATACCATTAAACGGTATATAGATGATTCATAAAACCCCACGGGTTCTCTTTGAACAACTTACAGGCATATATTTGTTATCGAAAGATGGAAAGAAACTATCATTACCGAGCCCTCATGTAGTAGACTCAATGTGATTGTTGAAGAAACCTTAATGAAACATTCAAGAATCATAATCTTTTTAATCTTGATGATATAGCCGCCTTAGAAAGCACTTGATTCTGTGGGGAAGAAGAAATTGCATTTCACATAGTTCTAGAATTCTAGCAAGCAAATACGAAACAATGCTTCATACAAAAAACCTGAAGATCTATTCTTGAAGCCTGTAGAGGTCATGAAATTATTTAGAACTTTAAAACTTGAAGAAGAATTGTGGAAATAGCTCTGATAGGGGGTACATCAAAATTTAAGGTTGTAATGTAAACCCTAATTCACGTGAATGAAAATATATTTTTTGCTTTATAATGCAACTAGATGTAAGGCGACCTTTGTGTTAAAAACATATTTAAATTGATTTTTATATAATGGAATAAAGTTGTTTAACATGAATTGTTAATTAACTGGAAAATTTTATAGAGAAATAGCGTAAAGTCCTTTTTAATTACCTGGTGAAAAAGTTTGTTTCCTGAATAAATGTTTATTACAACAAAACCTGAAAACAAATTGTTTCAATCAAGACATACAGTTAATTATTGGACATGTCCTTAATAATCTTCAGGTCAAATAAAACAATAATTCGCTGACCTTTCACTTAATAACAAATTGTCAAAATGGGAGGCTTAGAAAAATAAACACACAATTTTTTCCACTTCGATGGTATTAAGTAGGAGAGTATACATATTATCATTATTCACTTAATTTCCATTACTATTGTCAAAGATATGGTTTTTCATTGTTCTATACTGAATGATAACTTTAATATCACAGGATTATATGATTAAACTAACAAATTAAATTAATAGTTGAAAGACGCTGAAATGGTACTTGTAGTTCACCAACTTTTAACTCCTTAGTTCAAATCCTTAATTTTTTGAGGTTATGAGCGCAGTATACTTCAGGTCAGTCTGTATTCGTAGTATTGTTTAATTTAAAACATCATTGTTCTTTGATTATGAAAATATTATTCTTGTGGTGTTTTATTATTAAAACTAATCTCAAAAAATAGGAAGACGCAATGTTTAGAAGTTATCAATGTCCTCTAGACGATGTAAAACTGATACGAGTGTGTCTGGAGAATTTAGGCTTCATAAACAAAGTTTAAGTGTTTCTAAAGTGCTGTTTTTAACAAAAAATATTCTTTTGTGTATATACAGTTTGGTTGGGAATAAAAATATATTATCCAGATAAACAACCGGAAGTTTTTGATAACAGTGGATAAAACAAATAAATTGAAATTCTTTGTAAGAAAAATATGGCTGTTTTTAATGAATTGGTATTTGATGGTAATGACCTAAATATTACATCTTATCGGCAATAACCTGTTAGTAAAAACCTTGAAAGATATACCTGTTTTCTTCCACATCTAATACCATTTTTTGTTCTTTTTCTTTTAGGTTTATAAAAAACAAATTCGCATCCACTTATATCACCAACAAATATTTCTTTACAAAAACAAAAATCTAACATAGGGATGATCAAAATAAAGTTAATTTATTAAATAAACTACGAGGGGAGATAAAAAATGGGTGGTTGAGTTTTTATAGCATCTATTTCAACTAGTATATCTCATATTGTAATGGCCGCTCCACATTAGTGCCTTGAAGCTCTCAGTAAACAGGCGTGAACGTGAATGTGGGCGGTTTTCATGGGGTTTACGCCCGTTCCCCTATCGGAGTCGGTATTTTGTCCCGCGATAAAGGGGTTCGCGCGTATTCATCCAAATTTACAGCCGATTGTCAGTATGCTCCTGGCCACAAAGGCGTACACACGATGTATTTCAGTCATTCATTATCTTCTTTTATTCCAATGCTTTCGAATTAGGCCATCTAAAAAAACAGCGGATCTACGTCAAACTAGCGACCGTGGGGTAAACAATTGATTTTCTCATGTACCCGTGTTAGATTTTCTTGGTTTTCCCAATAGTGAAAGATGTTTTGTATTATTTTTTCTTTCATGTTGTTGAAAAGACTATTTTTTTGAATATTACAACTGTTTATAAAACATGAGTAAATACTTTTTAAGGTTGCAAGGTGGAATTAACCCTTTTCATTAGATGAAAAGAGCTCTTGTCAGAAAACACTAAGAAAAAAATGGATAGGGGAAAAATGACGAGAAAGCCACGTTTCCAGGAGGAAACTGGTGTAATGACGTCAAAAATCGAGCAAATAAGTTCACAAACAACACAAAAACTTAGGGCAAAAGTATTTGTTTACCCCACGGCGGGTATTTTGACAGTTTATTAGATTGCTTAATTAACTTTAAAGTCAAAATCGTGATTTATTTCCACAGCACACAAATTTATTACAGCAACCCGTTCCGGCTTGTCAATCTACTACTACAGCAGTTTAATAAAGATTCTATGCATAGAGTTCTCTCTTTAAACAAGTAGCATTAATATGAATTTAGTTGTGAGTTTAAAAAAGTTCTAAAGAAGCTCATGAAATGTTAAAATTTGTCTATGGTGATAATAGGACCGTTCGGAAACTACAATCTATCAGCCGATTGCTGATCCTAGAATTCCTGAATGACATTTAGATCACAATTTCCGAACATCGCGTTTTTTCAGCGGAAAATTCAAATTTAAAACATGATCTGAAACAACTTTAGCTTTTTATTACTTTTTTGTCCGTTTCTAATGTAGGAGGATGGCAAAATATGAATTATAAATATTAAACGGGGTAGCCACACACAATTGTGTGTTGTATCAGTAACTTTCTTTAATATTTTTAAAAATTCAACACCTCTGGTTAAAATTCGTTTCCTTTTCTATAGCATAGAAAGGTAGGCAAATTCTTAACGCGGAGGGTCACCAACCAATCAGCGCTTTACGCGCGTTAAGTATCAAGTGAAAGATGTATGCTATGAAACCAACCATATTGGGCGGCCATCAGCAAGGACAATTCTTTCAGTTGTTCGCCGGTATTTTCGAGTTAAGGCACAATTGTAAATCAACAAAAGCAAACTTTTAACTAGAACTTATTGTTTTTTAGTGAAATATAATTGTAGTTGTGTAAAGTAAAATTAAATGAATCATTGTGTATAATCAAAGAATTTCATTATTATAAGACGATGAACAGTCAACGTTGGACCAGCACATGCGCATTACAACAACAAAAATGACCTAGTTCACAGTTATTAACAACCCTAATTAGGTCACATTAATGTGCATATCATAAAAATGACTAAACCTTTAATATTTTTTAGAATAAACGTGATTTTTGTTTATTTTTACGCCTTTGCAATGAAAAAACTTTTTCTTTTGAAAGAAATAAAGTTTTAGTAATTTAACTCATGAGTAATATTTACAATAAAACCATTTCCTTTCAACATCCTACAAATAAAGATAAGACAATGAATATTTTCGCAATATAGTGTGACTGAAATAGCTTATCTGATAATGTTCTTTGAAAAAAATATTATCCAGTGAGATAGTGTACAATTATTTTATCCCCACTAACAACTGTGAGTCCCCTTCTAAACAATATACGAGGGTTGCTACTCAAGTTTTGAGATAGACAAATAAAAACAAATATTTATAAGACGAAATCAATTAGATGTTTTGACTGTTCAAAAACGTTTTTGTTTGAACACTTTTAGACACACGTGCAGCTGTACCAGTCAAAATTGACCGTTCTACGTTACTGTAACGGCGACACCTCTAGTTATTCCGAAAAAAACAGGCAACCATTTGCTTCGAAGTGCTTCGGGTTTATATGCATAAATCTATGTTTGAAAATCAAAATTGATCGTATTGTTTGTTGGATATCACGAAAATTATAAGGTGGGCAAAAACTTTTGACCGGTAGTGTATTCAAATTAGTATTTTTCATACCCACAGGCCTTGAAAGTTATGACAAAATTGAACCCTTTCTGACTACTACAGTCACTTTGAAAAACATGGATCTAGAAAAAGGCATTAAGTTGTGTTTTTAATGGAAATAATAAATAAATAGCAACCATCGTATTATTTTGAAATTTAATGAATGGATTATGAGGTGGGCAAAAGCTTTTGACTGGTAGTGTAAATGCTGTATCCAATTGCTGTTATTTTACTTATGTCTGCATCTGTTTTAAAGTAACGATAATTGAAGTCTGTAGGTTTAATCAAAGAAAGGAAATCACTCAAGTGGAAATATGGAAATGAATGATTAATTTCAGTATTTACTCTGTAAGTAAAGCACTTGGTTTAACATTATTCTTATCAATAGCAACAGTTTATATAAATCTATATTCTAACAATGTAATCTTTAATATCTAAAATAAAATTATTCGAAGACATGTTACATTTACACAGCCACATAACTTATCTAAATATTGGAGATACCGTTTAAAGATTACTCCAATTACTAAGGTAAGACGTAATTCTCCACATAATAATAATAAGATTGAGTTAAATGACACTTTTGTTTAAATTTCCACAACAAACAAAAATGCGCTTAAATTTGTGAGGTGATTATTTTAAAAATGAATTAATTCATAGATTCCCAGGCAATTTCCTTTTTATATTATTAAAATTAAAAACATTAATATGCATAAAACCGTTTGTCGTCGTTGTTTGCCGATAGATCTTCCGTTGGTGACTTTCAACATAAACGAATCACATACATTTGTCACGTGATTTTGACGTATGACGTTAGAATGTAATGTCGAGGTTATTTCTCTTTTCTAGATTAAATATTGACGTGCAAAATGAACAATTTCATTATAATAAACACATATTTCAATAATTAGTATAAAAATTCATTTTTTTTTCTATTACTACCATTTCATAATAACGTCATCAAAAGATAGAAGCTATTAAAAACAATCAATAGACAAATTATCATAATTTCAATAAAATATATTAAATACTTCTGAGATTTTTTATGAATCATGAAAACACATTACATTACCTAGATTGGTACTCTAATCTTTGGACATACAAATAAAAAATACAATTAAAAACTAGTTGTAAACTATATAATTTAATTATAGTTAAGTTTTATTCAAGGTTGATTTAAACGAGGGAAGTTATGGGGAAATAAAGCAGCTACTAAAACCATTAAACCAGGGTTGCCAACTTGGGGCAACAGGAATCTGGGACACTAATCAATAAATTAGATTTTATAAACAGAAAACATTAACAAACACAAACAAGCAAAAAAAACTGAATGGAGTGCAGTATTTTCTGCATTCTTCATCGGTCACTACTTTTTCCACTGATATTGTTTTTTTGCTACCAGCAGCATTCAGCAAGTTGAGAAAAAACTGGTTTTATAATAAAATAATTATTGGATATATGACCTGCGGAGATTTTTTTCTCAAAACCCAGTACAGTGGCAACTTATGAGATATAATCGAAAACTACATTTTAAATAACGTCTACATCTTGTTTTTTGGCCATCCTCAGATTGGAACCAAGAAAATTGTTCTTTTGAAGAATTCTATTTGTTTTTCTATGATCGAGCATCTTCTAAGCACATTAGTTGTTTCAACGCATTTGGGCAAAGATAGAAAATATTATAGAAGAGCAGGATAGAATTTTAAAATGTTCTCAAGGGCTGGGGCTGATTACAACCTGTTTGACAAGCTCTTGTCATTGTATTTCAGGAAATTGGGAAATCCGGGAAGGTTGGCAACAGTGCATTAAATATTTTATTAGATGTCATCACGAAATTAAAATACCCCATCAATCATTGTCAAATATAAAAAACGGGTGTATTTATATTTGAAACGTAAATTTTTAATAGGAAAACATTAAATAATCTATATTTTTAGAAAAATAACTCTTAATTAAAGATATTAATCTTCATTAATCTTTCAAGTAAGGCACCTGACAAGTAATCAATATAGTTTTAGACAAAAACAAATCCCATAAGAAAAAAATAAAGTAGTAGTAAAATAGATAATGGACTAGCCTGCTGAATCATTGATTACTCCAATGAGAATGCTCAAAATATTATTACCAGGGCTGTTAAAACACCTAAATATCGACTAAGAAATCTTAAAGAGCTTGTCAATGCTGGTGAAATATTCCTCAATAATTAGCCGTTAATATAATACCATTATATAGATACTGAGATACTCGACCTAATATAAATATTATATCAACTTTTCTCTTTTTATTTCGTAATTTTTTATTTGTTTTTAATAACGTTTCTCTATGTATATAGCTACTCAAATGCTATTAATGGTCAAAAAATAAACGAACAAATGCTTTTTCATGATTAAAATTAAACAATACAACAATATAAAAAATAATTGAATTTGTTTTTATAAAAACTCAATTGATGATGGGAAATTTTTGAATAATACATGTATTATTTACTAGATTTTGAAATATTCTACAAGATAATTCGAAAAATAAAACTTATTTTGTGTAATAAAGAGATATAATGATACTATAATACGATTTCAAGCAATCACATTGAATTTTATTACACCCTATAAAAAGGGATATGGTAATTGACTGTAATAAAAAATGTGATTTCAAACGTAACAATTGAAAATTCAGAAGATTTTCTACGTTAGGTAAACATACTATTTTTGAAAAATATGATTTTATAGACTTTCATTTGAATTAAAAATAGTTTAAAATTATAACTAACAAAATTATTATTTATATAAAAAATAGATCAACCAAATCCAGATAATATGTATGTGTAATATTATTTATGTTCCTATATTGGACTTTGCAGTAGTCATACATATCAGATATTGAGAAAACGCAGTGGTTAACAAAATATTTTCAGTATATGTAACAACTTATTGTAAACGATAAATTTCAAAAAACTTACCTTACTTATCACACCTAAAAACAGTAACAGCCCAATGTAACTTAATCTTTTCGACATGAACATAGTAGCCTTGACTATTTTTATTAATTCTTGAATTCGATATTGTTGACGTTAATTTCTCTCAATTACTTTCATAACTCAACAAAAACATGAAGATCGGTATTAACTTAACGAAAAACCGATTCAGAACTCACGACTTATAGACGATCAAAGCTATTTTTGAATCATACTTTTATGGTCCAACACCATACACAAAACTGAACTGATAAGATTATCAATTATTTTATTTACCTCGGATCCGACCTCGAATTTTCAACGACGTCATTTACGAATTTGGACTTGGACATAGCACAATGGGTGTAACGTAGTGGTAACAATGCTAAGTCATTTACGCAACTACCAATACGTACATGTAATTTGTGTGGTTGGCTTCTTGAGAAACTAGAATTTTTGTTGTCACCATAATATAAGTTTTAGCCGTGAATAAAATTTTAAAACTCGCAGTAAACAGAAATATCGTATCCAAGTTGCTCATGAGTTTCGTGCTGGATTATAAAAGAGAAATCAGTGGTATTTAAGTTAAGTGCCGAATTAATCTCGTTCTAGGATCCGCAATCAGCTAATCTATCTGATTCAGGATCAAAGTTTCCGAAAAGAATATATGTAATACTATATGCCGAAAAGTCCTATTGCTTCGTACGATCCCAGTGATTTTTTTAATTAAACTTGTTATAAATTTTAATTTCTCGATTAAAATGTATATCACAAAAAAAACGTAGATTGAATGTGATTGGCTCGTGAACAGATGCTATAATATTATTCTTTTGTTTGTCAAATTCACTTCCATTGACCGTTTGGAATGTGTTGCATAACTCACACCACGAAATAAAGAACTCACGGAATCTTAACATTTTGAATTGAAGTTTGAAGAAGTTCACTTCTATTAAGTATAGTAAAATTTAACAATTCATAATAATAATTAGTTTATATCGTGTTTGTAGAGATTCAGTAGATAGATGATGATCATTTCTGTCTGGTGTTGTGTTTTATTATATTTGGTGTTGTAGAAGTATGTTATTATACGAAAAGAACCTTTGGTTTATTAAATTCTCACACACGTTCAAATAAAATAATGTGTAAAAGAGCGACGATATCGTGAGTTTGTATGTTCACCTCGGCTAACGCACCATCGAATTCATACAAAAACTACACATTTAATCTGAACATTACCAAAGGCCGATGTCCTTCAAAAAGCTTATGGGGTGCTTTGGCTGGAACCTTTGCCTTAAGACAAGCTGTGAGTCTTGATTGAACCTTGCCCTATGCCTCCCGCGATGTGTGGAACTATTTAATTGGAGCAGTTGTTTGGTAAGAGAGGCAGAAGGTCGATTTATATGTGCCTTAGCTTGTTAACACTTTTGGATACATCAAGAATGGGTTTGGAACTTGATGATTCTTTCAATGTTATATTAGAAAGTGCAAGTGTTATCAGTTTTCAAATTTTACCTAGAAAATATGTGAATATCTTTGCCAAAATTTTTAACCTCCACATTTCACGTGTGTTTTTTTGAACTGGAGAGGTGTAGTCAGATATGGGGTTGACATTAAAAGGGGTCTTACAAAACCTTAGATTTATAGGCTTTTCCTATCCAAAAATAATGTCAAAAATTTTAAGGAGTGTGTTTGGGACACTACAAGGTGTGTGTGACTGTAAGGTTTTTGTAACTATGTTCTTTGGAAAGAAAGAAAATTGGCTTTGTTGATGATATTTTGTTACACTAATGATGAATTTTTTATATTTGCTTTCAAAAATATGTGAATATTTGCTTAAAACATGTGAATATTACCCACATTTCTTATGTGCTCTTCATTAAACTGCAGAGGTGTGGGGTCTAACACTTTAAATGATCTTGCCACATTTCAGATTAAGAGATTTGTTCACTTTTATGCCCGAAAAATAACATCAGAAATTTAAATGTTTGGGGCATCACAGTTCCTGATACGTGTGACTGCAAGGTTGTTGAAACTATGTTCTTCAGAATTAAAGAAAAAGGGCTTCGTTGATGAGACTTTTCTCAAGTCTATAGTATTCCAGACATTTGTTAAACTGGTGATAATTTTCTTTCATCTGTTTTTAAGAATATGTAAGGGGTAAGGTTGAAAAAAATTAGATGATTAATACAAAATACATTTATATCAGACACTGTTAAAATTACAAAATCAATACATTAAAAATATCTACATAAATACAAAAATCTTACAACTGAATTTTTAGAATTTGTGGAATGTGAAAAATGTAATAAGGATAAAAAGTACAGAGGCACATCCACGTATTTAAGAATTTTACTAAATAAGTAGAAGCTCAACTTTCGGCTTAAAAATTAAGTCAAAACTATCACTTTTTTTTAATTCATAGGAAAAGTTTTTGAGTTATTATTAGAAAAATACAAATATTTGGATAAAAAATTTTGACACAGAGTATTGGAATACATTTTTGAATAAAGCATTAAAAAAACAAAGTGAGATTTACAATTATCACTTTTTAAATAGATCAGTTTTGGAGTTAAACAGAATTTGAAGATAGCAGAGTTCAAACATTTGTAGATTTTATTTTTCTTATTAAATCATATAAATTTGAAATAGTTTATATAAGGGTTGTTACTAATATCACCATCACCACCGTTTTTAATACCAATATCAGCACAAATTGTATTTCACCTTTCAGAATGGATAACGATTGGAGCCATATAAATTTTTCTTTCCGTTAAATGCAAGCATAGAGTCAATCTTGAGTATGAGAAACAAATGATATTGATGTGGTATTGTTTTTCCACTTATTGGACTATGCGGCTTTGAATTTCTATGTGATATGGTAAAAACTTGAATTATCAGCAACCCTCGTCATAAGTGTCCACAGCATACATAGCCTTTAATTAATTTTTATTAATATACAATTTGTTATTTAATACATATCCATCCCTTTTCAACGTTTTATTGTCAAAAAAATAAGTTCAAAATATAAATTCATGAGTAAGACACCTTGGTACCAATTATTCTATAAAATACGAGAATTTTTAAATCAAATAATTGAATTAGAATCAATATAAAGAACAAAGGACGTTAATTCTGATGACGTAGCAACATAGGACGTTTCAAAGACTCCCAGAGATGATGTAATAGTGGAAATTATAGCCATAAACTAATATTTGAGTATGCAGACTTTCCCTCAACCAACAGTTGTCGTACTCTAACGGTTTTGTTGAGTTGTAATAACATAAATTTATTTATATGGTTTTATTGGTAAATTCTCTTGATTTAAGGACTTTTTTAATTAAAATTTCGACTTATTGCAGTCTTTATCAAAATATAATTAGTTTATAGAAAATAAAGTCATTGAAATTTTGAAATACATTTGTAAGCATCCAATTTATTCGAAAGATATTACAAGATCTTGTTTAAATTTATCAATTAACGAATACACATGTGAAAATGAGAGATAAGATGAAATCTAAATTTCATAGGCCTTGAATTTGAGAGTTAATTTGTTATCTGTTACAATCATGTTGTTTTAATGGGATTATTTCGAGTCATGGTCAATATTTATTAATCATAAATGTTGCCATTCGTAGAAATCATACCAACAAATGAAAAAGATCAAGATTCCAGTTGAAAAAGGGTCTATTAAGGGAAAATAATGATAATTGGGATTATTGATCTTCTTACACCGGCTCGAAGGACCAGACAGTGTAATATCATCCAGAAATTTCAACTACTTTCACTTTGAAGATAGCAGTGTCGCTTCCTAAATCACTATCACATCAACCAAATAATTTCAATGAAAAATATCTTAAATTTGGTAATAGATTTATAAGAGTTGAGCATATGATTTTTAATTTCCACCGTTTGTAGCCACAATTAAATATCAGTCGTTAAATATTTATTATCGAATTGTTTAAAAATAATCTCGATTTAGCCGTGTATAAATTAAGTTTGTACACTCAAGCACTATTAAATATATTTTGTTAAAATATCTCACATTCGATAGCGATTCCAATCACAGTTTTCTCATTACAATAATTTACAAATCGCATGCATGCAGAGTATCCTTTAGGACTAAAATACAGATAAAATCTTTTTATTTAATTATTTTTGGGTAAACAACTTTTCAAATTGTACTACCAATACTGATACCGAATCAGATATAATCAGATTAAAATAATTACACTAAATTTATTTCAATTAAATATAAATTGGAGGGAGTTAATTCGAGCTTTTGATAATGTCACCTGCCTTTAATTCTGGAAGTTCTGAGTCTCTCACCGACATTGACTCTATTTGAGGTAGGCAGAGATTTATTTTTCGCAACACCGGTAAATGGATGTCAATAGCTCGATACAGAGTAAATTAAAATATCAAGTGGACTCTTATACTATTTTAATCACACCCAAATATGATCTATAATATAAAAATTACTTAGAACGTTACCCTTGAACCGATTTGTTAGTTAAAACTAAAACCGTGACTAGAATCACCATTAACAGTAAAAATATATATGTTAAGTATTATAAATACACACATTTGGAGAGTCGCACTTCACTTAATTGTTGTTAACTTATTTTATCACACGCAGAAAAATACTGTATTACGTTCTCATTGATAGAGACTATACAAGAGCGGGAGTTATAGCATTATAAGAGTGTCGTGATGTGGATGGCAACAAAGGTGACACCATCGTCGGTTCTGCTGTGTCATCCGAATGTGTTTGGCGTTTGATACTTCTTCTCCTTGTTTGCATCACGCCTGAAACATTATTATATATTTTATTTATTATTCATGATTCATTTTTATAGGTTATAGTGATTAAAAATTGGATTATTACATTTAGGATATTCATTATTATGCAATAATCATCTTTTAATTTTTTTTTATATTTATTAGTACAAAACTGTAAATGGAATGGTTTATTTGTTATATTTTTCAGCTTTTATTCAATATTAATAGTTTTGTTTGTTTTTCAATGATCTGATTTGATCCGCAGTTTTATTGCGAAAGTAGTTCAAATGTACTACTACTATAGTTGTTTTCAAATATACAAGAAGCTCGACTAATATCGCTTCTTTTTTAATGAAAATAGATTCGGTTTTGGATTTTTATTTGCAAAAGTAGTTCAAATGTATCGTAACTACTCTTTGTTTCTTGGTATTCAGAAAGTTTAACTTATATTAGTTCTTTGTTAATGCAAATAGTTTTAGTCTGCGGTTTTTTTTTGCTAAAGTAGTTCAAATGTATCGGGTCTCACTACTCTTTACACTTGTTTGGTATTTGTTTACAAACGGACATGAGGTTCGACTAATATTGAATCTTTTTTATAGCAAAAAGTGTTAATCTTCAGTTCTATTTACAAAAGTAGTACAAATGTATTGCCTGTACTCTTTGTTTCTTGGTATTCAGGAAGTTTAACTGATATTACTACTTTTTTCATGCAAACAGTTTTGTTTACTAGAGTAGTTCAAATGTATCATCTCTCCCTTCTCACTATTCTTTTTCCTTGTTTCCAAAGTACATGAAGTTCAACTGATATTACTTCTTTTTTAAAGCGAATAGTTTAGATCTGCAGTTTTGTTTGCCGAAGTAGTTCAAATGTATCAGTTCGACTGTCTCACTACTTTGCAGATCTATTCTATATTTGTACATGTTATTTTTGTTGGCAATCGAATTTCAGTGTAACTAATATGTGAAAAATGCGATTAAAAGGAAAATTATCAAAAACATAATGGCCGTATTCTACCAAATAAGCAAACTTGTATTACAGAAAGCAGATGAGTCGTTTGTTCCTTACTAAATGATCTACACAAATTAATTTCTCGATTATCTTTAAACAAAAACACTAAAAAATTATTATAAATGAAAACTAATCAGTAGGAAGGAACAAAACCATTTGAAATAACCCTTAGGCATCATTCTGTACCATTTAAAAAAGCGATTTGTATGGATTAAACGATAAACAGACAATAAATCTTACTCTGCCAAAATGTGTTTCCTGGAAACGTGCACCATTTAAACTCCTTTGTTTGGCCAATTTTTCTTTATTCATCGGAGATCCTGTACGACAGCAAAATGTTTATAAATTGATAAGCGAAAACAACATAACACGAATACAGTTGTAAACAGTAGCTTCCCATTAATAATAAATCCATGTAAATAAATATAGTACGGGTAAAATAGGGTTAAACCCGAAATTAAATTGGGCGTTTCTGATTTTCTGATTTGGAACTTGAAACGTGATTAACTCGAAAAAAACTGCCTGAACAAGAAATGTAGAGCACAAAATTTTTTACAAAATGCTGACAGAGCAATCTGTAGAGAATTTAGTGCTGTACATTTTATGCTTCAGGAGTTATTCGCGATTCAAAATATTTTTGTGTGTATAGATCCGTTTTAAGGTGAAAATTTTGAGGTTAGGAACAGTTTCAAGTCCCAAAATTTCGAAAATCCGTGCCCGTAATCTTGTTAAGAGTTACTAGACTTATTCAGTATCCCAAAACCTCACAGAATCAAGAAAATCAAAACCGCCCAATTTGATTTAAGATTTTAGTTCAAAATCGCCTAATTTACCTGTACTAATATACAAGAAACATAATGCGAAGAACTTGAATTACTGCACATACTTTTTCGACTTCCCCAACACTAATTTTAAATGAAATAGGATGGGAAAGTTTTCCGGTGGTGTGAAATATTTTCCAAGGACAAAATAGTGCCCAAACGTTAGTGAAATTCGGGAGAATCTGTACAAAAATTTAGACGTTTGAAGAAGTGTTAAATACCACATTTTGTGTTCTTATAATTTTGATATTTCAACAGGGTGGAGAAATATTTTTATAACTACCAATCGCACCCTTCAAACGTTACTAATAGTAAATGATTAACACGTTTAATGACATACCGTATTGAAGTTAAGCGCGATTTGTTGTAAATGATATTGAGAGACAAATAGCAAAAAGCATAATTTGCAAAAATACTATCGTAAAGCTCAATATTTCAATAACATACTTACCTATAAAGCTAAGTAGAACTGGAAGGAATATAAGTCCATGAGCAGCTCCGAATAATACGATACCCAGGTACATTCTGAAGTAGAAAACTTGGAATATTTGAGATTTGGCGAAGAAAAGTACAATTATGCCTCCGAATTTAGTTAAAGTTATTCCAGAAAATATCGAACTGCCCATTTTCGTTAAAGCATCGGCAGCTCTTTCGACTCTGGTAGGTTTTACAGACATCGAAAAACTGTGGACTAAATGGGAACAGAATTCCACCGATATACCGACGGCCATAACCAAATTGACTAGAGATACTGCGTTTAAAGTTATATGCCACCAATACATCAGACCTCCCAAGTTTATAATAATCATAATTATCGTTATTATTACTACTATACTCGAAAATATGTCCAAACCCATAAGAAGAAAAGTAACGACGAATATAGCCATTACACTTACACCTAAAAACAAAAAATTAAATCAATAACATACCACAATCGAGAGAAAACTTTTACTAAAACACTCTGTATAATACTGAATACTCTGTTTACGCCACCACTCACGATTACACCGTCTTACGCGCGTTTCGATAACCAAGTTATCGTCTTCAGAGACTGTTTTACATTCTGTATCTGAAAATGGTAATTCGGTTATCGAAACGCGCGTCAGATAGTTTTACTTTCAGTCTCTGAGGGTGATAACCTGGTTATCGAAACGCGCGTCTGACAGTTTTACCTTCGGTTTCTGAAGACGATAACTTGGTTATCGAAACGCGCGTCAGATAGTTTTACTTTCAGTCTCTGAGGGTGATAATCTGGTTATCGAATCGCGCGTCTGACAGTTTTACCTTCGGTTTCTGAAGACGATAACTTGGTTATCGAAACGCGCGTCAGATAGTTTTACTTTCAGTCTCTGAGGGTGATAATCTGGTTATCGAATCGCGCGTCTGACAGTTTTACCTTCGGTTTCTGAAGACGATAACTTGGTTATCGAAACGCGCGTCAGATAGTTTTACTTTCAGTCTCTGAGGGTGATAATCTGGTTATCGAATCGCGCGTCTGACAGTTTTACCTTCGGTTTCTGAAGACGATAACTTGGTTATCGAAACGCGCGTCAGATAGTTTTACTTTCAGTCTCTGAGGGTGATAACCTGGTTATCGAAACGCGCGTCTGACAGTTTTACCTTCGGTTTCTGAAGACGATAACTTGGTTATCGAAACGCGCGTCAGATAGTTTTACTTTCAGTCTCTGAGGGTGATAACCTGGTTATCGAATCGCGCGTCTGACAGTTTTACCTTCGGTTCCTGAAGACGATAGCTTAGTTATCGAAACGCGCGTCAGATAGTTTTACTTTCAGTCTCCGAGGGTGATAATCTGGTTATCGAAACGCGCGTCTGACAGTTTTACCTTCGGTTTCTGAAGACGATAACTTGGTTATCGAAACGCGCGTCAGATAGTTTTACTTTCAGTCTCTGAGGGTGATAACCTGGTTATCGAAACGCGCGTCTGACAGTTTTACCTTCGGTTTCTGAAGACGATAACTTGGTTATCGAAACGCGCGTCAGATAGTTTTACTTTCAGTCTCTGAGGGTGATAACCTGGTTATCGAAACGCGCGTCTGACAGTTTTACCTTCGGTTTCTGAAGACGATAACTTGGTTATCGAAACGCGCGTCAGATAGTTTTACTTTCAGTCTCTGAGGGTGATAACCTGGTTATCGAAACGCGCGTCTGACAGTTTTACCTTCGGTTTCTGAAGACGATAACCTGGGTATCGAAACGCGCGTCAGACAGTTTTACCTTCGGTTTCTGAAGACGATAACTTGGTTATCGAAACGCGTGTCAAGACTGTTTTACCGTCAGTCTCTGAGGATGATAACCTGGTTATAGAAACGCGTGTCAGACAGTGTAAATCGTGACTGTTGGTGTAGTGGTAGTCTAAACAGTGTGTTCATATGAATATCGCCACAACGGTTCCAGAAATTCCAACTTAACTCTATCTAGTAGACACGTGTAAGTAAATTCGAGTCATTTGAAACTCACCTAAACTAAATAGAGTATCTGGCCACATCGTTAAATACTGTTCGTAGAATACGTAAAAAACGGAATAAGGAAAAACTTCAACGCCAATTGTCTTTGTAAGATTCGCAGCTACTTCCCTGGCTGCCCTCATACTTTCGTAATAATCTTCTGACGTCTTCAAAATAGTGTGATACGTCATGAAATAAGAAGCGCCAACCGTTGACATATTCGTGGTTTTATTAGTTCGATAAGTTACCCCTTGTCCGTAAGCAGCGTGACCACCTTTAGGACAGGTGGTGGTAGGATTGTCTCGAAGGAAAAACGAAACGTACCGACTGAAATCGTCAGGTATCGGTCTATGTTGTTTGGAATCGAATCGAATATTGCACGAATCGCAATCTAAAACATAACATAATAATCACTGATCAAATATTTAAAAAAAAAAAAATACTTACCTGAATCGTCGTTCGGACAAAAACTATGATTTGAATCGTATTTACAACAGGAAGGAGATTCCGCCCAATCGAAGAAATCGTCTACCCAACTCGAGGCAGGTCTCGCTATGTACGTGACCTCTGGGACTTTACTGGCTCCATACAACTGGGCAACTAATGAATCGCTTCTACAGTACCTACCGGTACATATTAAATTTTGGTCATTTACATCGCTGTAGTTTAATCCACCTTTCGCTACGAAGTACACTGGCGGCCCTAAATATAAATTTATATTAAGAATGCGTTAATTTACATCTCTATCTCTAATAATGACATTGGTTAGAGAGCTTAAAGTAGTTTCAATAATTTAAAATCGAGTTTATATTGAGGTAAAATCATGTTAAGATTTGTTGGTTAGAAAACAACTCACAGTTACAGCTTTTCATATAAATCCTTTGAAAATAACAATGAAATTAGCACAAATGTCATCAAAAACTAAAACTATACTACAAACAACTCATCGGTTCAATGATTTACGGTAAAATAAAAGTGGCAATATATCTGATTACATGAATAACACCATAACGTGCTTCTTTTGATGTTTTTTGGTTTGGCATAACTTCAAGGATACTGCTTCTTGCAACTTGATTGATCCAGGACACTTGTAACTTGATTCCTCTTCAGGTTTTTTGTTGTTTATTTCACTTTCATAAGGCGATGAATCAGTTTCTGCATAATTTGGCTCATTTGTCTCATAAAGGATTCAAGTTTCCAGTATCTTGAACCAAACATCAATTTTTGTTTGCAAAAGTAGTTCAAATGTATCATATCCTCCCGTCTCACTACTCTGGTTCTGTTTGTTTCCTGATACACAGGAAGCTCGACTAATATCGCTTGTTTTTAATGCAATTAGATTTGGTTTGAGTTTTTATTTACAAAAGTAGTTCAAATGTATGAGGAATCCTCTTTCACTACTTTTTAACCTCGTTTGTTTTTCAATGAATAAGATCAAATAATGTTTGTTCTTCTTCAAAGCAAATAGTTTTAAACTGCAGTTTTATTTACAAAAGTAGTTCAAATTTATTATGTCACCACCACTACTCTGGTTCTGTTTGTTTTCCAATATACAGGAAGCTCGACTAATATTTATAACTTTATCTTTGATTGTTTCTTCTTATTATGAAAGTTTAATTAATATTACTTCTTTATTCATGCAAATAATTTTGGTCTGCAGTTTTGTTTGCTAAAGTAGTTCAAATGTATCAGGAATCCTTTCTCACCACTTTTTAACCTTCTTCAAATAATTTTTATCTACAGTTTTATTTACAAAGGTAATTCAAATATATCCTCAGTACCCTTAGCTCCTGTTTCTTGGTGTACAGGGGGCTCATGAGTTTAATGATTTAACCTAACCTCGAGGATAAGTTTTTTTATCGTTATCCTTAAAGATCTCTTACAACTTATAACTTGGTAAGTCTTCAGTTTTTTGTTATTTAAATCACTTTCATAAGACCGTAAATCAGTTATTGCCTAATTTGGCTGATTTTTTTATTAAATGGACAGAATTTTATCCAAAAAAGTAGTTCAAATGTATTGTCACTACTCTTTGTTTCTTGTTATCAAGAAAGTTTAACTAATATTACTTATTTTTTCACTCAAATACTTTTAGTCTGCAGTTTTATTTCCTAAAGTAGTTCAAATGTATTAGGAATTCCTTCTGACTACTTGTTACCCTTGTTTGTTTTACAACGCACAAGAAGATAAAATAATATTAGTTTTTCACAGAAAATTTACAAAAATAGTTCAAATGTATTATCTCTCACAATACTCTTCATCTGTTTATTTTCTAGTATACAGGATGCTCGACTAATATCGCTTATTTTTTAATGCAAATAGATTTGATTTGCGTTGCAATAGACTTTGGGGGAAAACCTAGATAATTGTTCGATATACCAACCCCTTGTTTTCCCATATCAGAGTCTAGTGCAGTGAGCAGTTCTAGTCTTTTTTACCACATTGATTCTTGTGCTATCAAGTTTGGAGTTCCACAAGGTACTGTTCTTGGATACTGAACACCAACACTCATAATTACACCATCTGCTGCACGTTTCGATAACCAAGTTATCGTCTTCGGAAACTGAAGATAAATGGGTTTGTTCAGTACCACAATAGGCAAATTTATTGATACTTCTACTTAGAAGAATATACTAAAGATGAAAATAGACTCCAACATTTACAGTATGAATTCTGATCTCCTTTGGATTGATCATAAGGATTGTATTATACCAATTGTCTTACCTATACTCAAATAATCTTTGAGAGATTTGAAGTATTTGAGTACGAAACTGTCTTCAGGCATCGATAGTTCTTGATCAAGACCGATTTCTATATGTGGAGATACAGCTGCCGAAGAACACAACCATCCGAAGAATACGATCATTACTGCACATCTAACTGGCTTAGTCATTAGAGCAGGTACATAAACGTACTTGAAGAATGAGTAAAGTAAACCTTCCTGACTATTAGAAACAGTCGGTTCGTTCTTTTTAGAACCACGTATAAAGCAGAATACATCAAATCTATAAAAACAAAAAATATATGTTAGAGAAGATTCGTTTAAAAAATAATAAAATTCACCTGTTTGAAGACTGTCTTGCAATGTCCAAAGCCATCAAACTGACAAAACAAGTGATTTGTAGGAAGAAATCGAACAGTAGCGCCATTCCGGCGTATAAAGCGAAAGCTCTAACCGCAGGCATATCGGATAAACTTCCTAAGAAAAAGCAACAGCTTTCAGATACGCTGGTGAGTAACATAGATGGCCCCACTTGTCCTAACGTCCTACCGATATGTTGCGCGTGGGACTCGTTTGGTTTTTTCATATCTCTTTGATGCGTTTGAACCAAGATGAAAATATTGTCGACTCCGACAGCCAGTACCAAAAAGGGGATAACTTCGATAATGATGAGAGTAGCAGGAGTTCCGATGAAAGCGAAAAGACCAACTGATGATATAACCGATGCAAGGACTATCAATACTCCACCAAGACCTAAAAAAGCATTTCGATATTATTTCATGTATAATTTTAATTATATATAAAAAAAAGCAAAAAAGTGTATATTCAATCCACAAACATAAATTTTGAACGATAATTTATTGATATAAAAATACTATTTGTGACAAGACTTGTAGTTGTGTCAAAAACTATGTGTATTGTTTCAATTGGAGATAAATCTGGTGATATGAAAGGCCACTTGATCGAACCACGTGAAGGAATCTACTACTGCAAATAATTTTTGAGATTTTGGTTTTTGAGGGCAGGAATGTGTTAACCAAATATCTTCAAAATGAACAGGAAGTGATAGAATAAATTAACTCAGGAAGGGCTTAAATGGTAGTTAATAGACTTCACAGGATGGAAACTTTTGTTTAATGTTTACAGTAAGTTATGGCCGTTCGAATTATCGAGAAATTCGTTGTGTATAAATAGGTGCTTGTTTATCAATGAATAGTCAGTAAATAATTGAATCCCATAGTTAAGGGATAAGAATATAAATTAATGAATAGTTAAGTGTTAGTGAATTTAGTGTTTAATGGTTTTAAGGAAAATGAAGTCGACGTAACAACTCCATGATGCCTTATATCCAAAAAGGTAGAAAGGATTGAGTAAATGTGAATTTATTTCCACTACATTGTCGAAATAATTTTATTTTCGTGGCATTCTATTAAAAAAAATCGAGTTGGTTAAATATATAACTGAAATTTTTATATTTCTATTTGTGTTATGTAAGTTTGGTTAATTATAAATGAATTATCATCAGTCATACTTCAACAATCCTTAATGATAGGATACTTTGTAATGTATTACAAAGTATTTTTTAATTTATTATGTAGTATAGCGTGACATTATCATTAAATGACTCAACTACAAATTGATGACACAAGTTTTGTTGTTTTACATACATACCGAGTGTAATTTTACTATCGATTAATAGTCTGGAACATTTGTTGACTTGACCAAGAGATATGGCAATGTAAGCGAACATGATCATGTAAGAAATTAGTATGGTGACTACATCGGATCGGCTCTCCCTGTCCAATTCATCTTCAATTGATCGTTCTGATGTAAAAGCTATATCCATATAGAAAGGTTTTTGAGTACTTGTCCAGTTTTTCATGAAATCGACGAATTCTTTTTCCCATTCCATTGCTGGGGTCAATAAACTTTTATTATGGTAATTATTAACTATGAATGTTAATATAACTGTTGTCGCGTTCTTGTAATCGGGATGTTTGGCTAAATTTTCTCCTTTTTTAAGGAAACCGCCCATCGCTATAGCAGGATCTACCGGTCCTCCGTACGGAGCTAGACAATCAAGAGGATCGTATGGGTTTCTATAAAAAAAAAAAAAATAAGTTTCTAGATACGGTTGAACACCAAAAAAAGTATTGAGCGCTGAAAAAGGCGAAGGAAACGAAACTAGATTAAATAGTACAAAAAAAAGTTTAAAAATGATATAGTAGTAACGTCCTAACCACGTGACTCAATCAACTATACATACTATCTTCTTCTATCAGTAGAAATCAAACTTGAGATCGATTTTTCTTTTCACGAGACGTATACGTAATTGACTAATCAATTTAAGGACATTTCTGTTTATATTATATATTTCAAAGAGCGGCAACGGCGCTGAAAATATCTGTATGTCGTCCACGACATGGTTCATGAAGCAGGTCATAATCTATTATGTTAATAGTTATTGTCGTTCGTAAAGTATCAATTTTCGAGAATGACTTTGAGTTCTTTTCCATTCTAGAATCCGAATTATCGAGAAATTCGTAGTGTATAAATAGGTGCTTGTTCATCAGCGAGTAGTCAGTTAATAATTAAATGCCACAGTAAATGGATCAGAATAGTAAATCGTGAATTTTGATAAATTAATTAAGCCAATAAATAGTCGAGTTTTAGTGAATTATAGTGAATAGTTTAGTGTTTAGTGTTCAATTTAGTCTATTTAGCGTTAGTGTATAAACACATTAAGAGAAAAATATTACAATAAAACAGATAACAATAAATTCAAAATTATAATGTTACGAACTCGTCCACGACATGGTTCATGAAGCAGGTCATAATCGATTTTGTTAATAGTTATTGTCGTTCGTAAAGTATCAATTTTCGAGAATGTCTTTTTGTTTATTTACATTCTAGAATCCGAATTATCGAGAAATTCGTAGTGTATAAATAGGTGCTTGTTCATCAGCAAGAATCAGTTAATAATTAAATGCCACAGTAAATGGATCAGAATAGTAAATCGTGAATTTTGATAAATTAATTAAGCCAATAAATAGTCGAGTTTTAGTGAATTATAGTGAATAGTTTAGTGTTTAGTGTTCAATTTAGTCTATTTAGCGTTAGTGTATAAACACATTAAGAGAAAAATATTACAATAAAACAGATAACAATAAATTCAAAATTATAATGTTACGAACTCGTCCACGACATGGTTCGTGAAGCAGGTCATAATCTATTATGTTAATAGTTATTGTCGTTCGTAAAGTATCAATTTTCGAGAATGACTTTGAGTTCTTTTACATTCTAGAATCCGAATTATCGAGAAATTCGTAGTGTATAAATAGGTGCTTGTTCATCAGCGAGTAGTCAGTTAATAATTAAATGCCACAGTAAATGGATCAGAATAGTAAATCGTGAATTTTGATAAATTAATTAAGCCAATAAATAGTCGAGTTTTAGTGAATTATAGTGAATAGTTTAGTGTTTAGTGTTCAATTTAGTCTATTTAGCGTTAGTGTATAAACACATTAAGAGAAAAATATTACAATAAAACAGATAACAATAAATTCAAAATTATAATGTTACGAACTCGTCCACGACATGGTTCGTGAAGCAGGTCATAATCTATTATGTTAATAGTTATTGTCGTTCGTAAAGTATCAATTTTCGAGAATGACTTTGAGTTCTTTTCCATTCTAGAATCCGAATTATCGAGAAATTCGTAGTGTATAAATAGGTGCTTGTTCATCAGCGAGTAGTCAACAAATAATTGAACGATGAATCAGAATAGTAAACGGTGAATTTGAATAAATTAGTAAATAATTAAGTTTTAGTGAATTTTAGTAAATAGTTTAGTGTTTAGTACCTAGATTATTGTAATTAACGTCAGTGTTTAAATAAATTAGGAGAAAAACATTACTATAATATAAATAAACACAATATACTAGTCACTAGTAGAAGGACTTGAATGTGATCAAGCAATTTAATACAAATTAAGAATGATAATGTTTCGAACTCGTCCACGACATAAACCGCAAAGCCTGCGCTGTTCGATTATGTCAATAGAATACAAAATTTGGTGGACGCGCCGGGTACAAATTTCCAAAACTGTTATAAATCTTTAAATTGTTTTTTTTATAACCTGTCTAAGTATATTTTGTTGCCCTTTTTTTGAAGAACCGTTTATTTACATTCTAGAATCCGAATTATCGAGAAATTCGTAGTGTATAAATAGGCGCTTGTTCATCAAACGAATCAGAATAGTAAACGGTGATTTTAAATAAATTAGTGAATAGTTAAGTGTATTTAGAATTAGAAAATGGTAAAACCGACTCACCCCACGCACTTAACAAATCTATCTAAATAATTTGTCTTGAATCCTAGCGGATCCGTGCCTTCCTCTTCGAAAATTTCGAGACTATTTTGGTAATATCCCCAAATACTTTGTACGACACATTCAGAAACGTCTGTACTTTTCTGGTTTTCTTTCCTCAAAGGCGCGAAGCATATTTTATCAAAACTGTGAGATGTTCCGAGTCCAAGGGACTGTATTTGTTCTTGCAAATCTAGAACGGATTTTAGGAAGAAGTCGTTGAAAGCCGGACCAAACACTAATATCCCATCGGAGGTGTTGTGATAGACGTTCGTTAAATTCACAGCTCTGATTATGACTTGTTCCGTTCGATAGAACGGTTCGAAATGACTATCGAAGAATTCCCTTTCGATACGACTGCGAGACGTGGGGGAAGCCCAAACTTGTACGGGATCTGTGGTGATCTAAAAAAAGAAACCATAGAAATCATCTACTTGTTTAGTTGGTAAGACTTACTTTTAGATATTTTATTCCGTGACCTAGTCCGATAACTAAGCAAGCCCCAAGGAAAAGGACCAACCACGGTCTTTCCGCACAAAAAGTGCCCCATTTTTCAAAAATAAATTGTAGGAAAGTATCGGTGTTGGCGCCTAATTTTTCGATGAACGATGAAACTTTTTCATAATCTTCTGGTGATTTGTTTATGGAATGAGTTTCCATTTCGTGGGCTTGTTCAGATGTCATACCTAAACGTATACGGAAAACAATTAGATATTGTGAAAAACTAGACTTTTCACTGATGTAGTGGAAAAAATGAAAAGAAAATACAGCGTAATAAAGTTTTAATGGAAATAATAGTGAAAATTGCGTTGATTGAAATTTTCCAAAACCAGAACCACCACCGAATGTTGGCAGCACTACACATAGTGTACCATGTACTTGTTGTACCATGTACCAAGTTATTGCTATTGCCAAAATTTTTGAATTGGTACCCTATTCGCCAAATATAACTCCTCCAGATTATTTTCTGTTTCTAGATTTGAAAAAATGCTCGGTGGTGAAAGATTTTCCAAAAATGAAGTCGGCAGTTAATGGTTACTTCTTTGTTGGGCCAGATACTTATGGGATCATCCTCGTACAATGAACGAACAACTTTTATAGTTTTTAGAAGTGCATTCGACACAATTAAAAAAGAGAAAATAGCGAAAACACAAGAAAATTAGCTTCAACTCTGAATTAATTCAATATAAGGCTGGGAAATTTGTAATTTTCTTTCAATAGAGGGTTTTCCAAAACATTTTCGAAACAAAACCATAATTTTCAGGTGTTTAAATTAAAAACAAACGAATAATTGGACTGTAAATACAAAATTTTAAGATAGTTTAGAAGATGAGAAGTTTTTTAGGTAGAGATAACCTCAAAATTTTCAAACTAAATCCCTATATTCCTAAATGATAATAAAAAGTACCTATGAGGATAATAATTATACTACACATAAGATTACTTCAATACAGGTTAGGTTAGGTTAGAATTAAATTAGGTTAGGATAGGTTTAAGTTAGGTTAGGATTAAGTTGGGTTAGGATTAGAAATTAGTCTCAATCTTTTAAAGAAAACTCTAGAGCTTCAACTCTGAATTAATTCAATATAAGGCTTGGAAATTTGTAATTTTCTTTCTATAGAGGGTTTTCCGAAACATTTTCGAAACAAAACCATAATTTTCAGGTGTTTAAATTAAAAACAAACGAATAATTGGAGTGTTAAAACAAAATTTTAAGATGGTTTAGAAGCTGAGAAGTTTTTTAGGTAGAGATAACCTCAAAATTTTCAAACTAAATCCCTATATTCCTAAATGATAATAAAAAGTACCTATGAGGATAATAATTATACTACACATAAGATTACTTCAATACAGGTTAGGTTAGGTTAGAATTAAATTAGGTTAGGATAGGTTTAAGTTAGGTTAGGATTAAGTTGGGTTAGGATTAGAAATTAGTCTCAATCTTTTAAAGAAAACTCTAGAGCTTCAACTCTGAATTAATTCAATATAAGGCTTGGAAATTTGTAATTTTCTTTCTATAGAGGGTTTTCCGAAACATTTTCGAAACAAAACCATAATTTTCAGGTGTTTAAATTAAAAACAAACGAATAATTGGAGTGTTAAAACAAAATTTTAAGATGGTTTAGAAGCTGAGAAGTTTTTTAGGTAGAGATAACCTCAAAATTTTCAAACTAAATCCCTATATTCCTAAATGATAATAAAAAGTACCTATGAGGATAATAATTATACTACACATAAGATTACTTCAATACAGGTTAGGTTAGGTTAGAATTAAATTAGGTTAGGATAGGTTTAAGTTAGGTTAGGATTAAGTTGGGTTAGGATTAGAAATTAGTCTCAATCTTTTAAAGAAAACTCTAGAGCTTCAACTCTGAATTAATTCAATATAAGGCTTGGAAATTTGTAATTTTCTTTCTATAGAGGGTTTTCCGAAACATTTTCGAAACAAAACCATAATTTTCAGGTGTTTAAATTAAAAACAAACGAATAATTGGAGTGTTAAAACAAAATTTTAAGATGGTTTAGAAGCTGAGAAGTTTTTTAGGTAGAGATAACCTCAAAATTTTCAAACTAAATCCCTATATTCCTAAATGATAATAAAAAGTACCTATGAGGATAATAATTATACTACACATAAGATTACTTCAATATAGGTTAGGTTAGAATTAAGTTAGGTTAGGTTAGGATTAAGTTAGGTTAGGTTAGGATCAAGTTAGGTTAGGTTAGGATAGGATAAGATGGTAGCTAAAAGAAACTGAAATAAAAACAATATTAAACGGTAATTTTAAAGTTGATAAATTTAACCAAAAATGTGATTAAAATCTTGATTATCCATTTTGACAACAAAATATGTCTCAAATAATTTTATAGCGACTTAAAACAAACCAAATAGGGCAAACTAACAACTAGAAATCGTTTAGGAAATGAAAGGTTAGATTTAAATCCAACCCTTCAAGTAGTTTTCGAAGGAAACAACAACACCTTTAGTTATACTTCAACCACCAACGGATTAATTGGTAAATACATAAAAAAAAAAAAATTATAACGTGCTAAATGTATATGTAAAGATGTAGACAACTAAATATAGTGAAAACTCTCTAAATATTTTGGAGTATAACGTTAAAACACAATTACACTGTCTGGTCCTTCGAACGTTCCATAAAACGTCGGTTCATACCCGGATCGAAGGACCATATAGTGTAATAGTGATTCTAAATGAAGATAAATTTGATATTGTAACAAAAATTTTATTGTACGATGAAAATAAGTTTTCAATTAAGTTGTCTACGCCTTTATACGAACAGTATTCGTAAACCTACTGGATCGTTTTGATGATTGTAATGGACTATCCTCCGCGTCTCCTAATGCAACTTGGGAGGAATGATGTTCAGGCACCGCCAACCTACGTGCTACTTCCGCCCTCATATCTTCAGATAATTGTCCTCTTACCAAACCCACTGCAACCAACCATAACCCAGATATTCCACCAGTTATTTACAAGAAAAATAATACATGCGACTATTAATTCATACATACACTTATAAACTTATTACTGTCATTAAATCAGTGAATACAGGACGAATGGACAGGTATTTGTAAGTGTATGTATGAAACACATCACTCGATAAGTCCTGTGACTGACCCAACTTTTGCCAAAACATCAATTTAATCTCCTTCAACAGCAATACAATCATTGAAACGCTTCAATTCCAGCAATTGCTTCTTCGTTTGAGCCGAATTTCTGGCTGCGCCATCTGTGTGTCAGCCACACGACTTATCGAGTGATGTAGTATTTTTAATGGGGAGTTTTATGGGTAAACGTTATAAATATGTCAAACAGTGTTTTGTATTTAATGATAGGGCAGTAAATATTAGTGGAGTTATACTAATGCACACTGTAGAAGCAAAAAAAAACATATGTACCATGCAATGAAGTTTGCGGTTCATACTATTGAGGTCACCTCGTATTTGACTGTAGAAAATGTAGAAATCATCCAATTTCAATGAATTTTTGTCGTTTTTACGGATGATTTTTCGATTTTCTACAGCCAAAATATAAAATTACAAAGTTTCCTTACAAAATTTATTGTTTTAATAAAGTTTATTTTTTTCTAAACACCATATTATTCCAATTATTACCAAAATAAATATTAGTATACTAAAAATTGAAATATTCTTCCCATAAAATTGTTACACCATGTAATTTATATCTTATAAACAGTAAGTGATGATTTTCTTTTCATTTATAAAGAAATTTAAAATAAAAAAAAAATTTCTCGTATTGACACTTCAAAATGACTTGCCTGGTACATCTACAGTAAGCGTGAAGACGGGAAGGGGAAAACTGTTACACAATATAACCTTTTATATAATTTATTAATCCAACTATTATATGGAAACGAAAGTGTCAAAACTGGAAAAATATTTTTCTCAGTGTATTATTAAAACCGATTGAACGGTTCCAAGTCTCATTATTTTTTATGCATTTCAATGCTCACAGATGGAATAAATAGTAGAAAAATAACACTTTAGTGATTAAAATTATTGTTTTTTATAAATTATAAGAAATTAATAAGAAAAACCATAACCATTTATCGAAATGAATGACAATAAATGCAAACAAACAATGACAACTATTTTGATGTTGATTTGTCAGCATTGTGAAGTGTTACCAACTTTCTAGACTTAATTTCCCTGTATAAAATTACCACAAACCCAGCACTATAACTTTTTTAGATCCCCCCCGGTATAATAATTATATTCTCTGAGCATTTTCATTTGTTTCTGAATGAGTTGAGTTCCTTATCCATAGATTTCCATTTCCCAATGATTTTTTTCTTTATTCATAGACAAATATTTGGAGGAGTTACAAATGATCCCGCTCATAATAAATGTGAGGTTAGAAATTATTTGGAAAATACTTTAATAATAAAAGTCTTTCATTATCACTAAATTTTCATTTTTCAATGATTATTTTTTATTTATGTCCTCCTAATTTGAAGGAGCTACAAATTTTAGTGAATTAAGGAAAAAAATTCAACGGAACAGCTCAGAATTGTGGTATTATGTTTGTATGATAAATTTGGATATTTTTTAGCAAAAAGAAATATATTTTTAGAGGCTTTTTCTTTTCTATTCGACTTAATGTACAATTCTTAACTCAAGTTTTGATACTAAATAATTTTGGTGCTAATAAAGTAACGATAAAGTTGAGAGCTCAACAAGCAAATTAAGAATCCAGTGGAAAAGTTTTTAAAGTTAACAATCAGAGATAGTTAATTGCTTTTTCAAATATACAAGATATGAAAATGAATGAAAATCCCAAATGGATAAAATTTTGATTCAAAATCAAAATTGTTTCAAATGATTCTACGGTTACAGTAAGATGATCCTGCTGATAATAAATGTGAGTTTAGAACTTATTTGGAAAATACTTTTAATAATAAAAGTCTTCCATTATCACTAGATTTTTTTTTATTTATGTCCTCCTAATTTTGAGGAGCTACAAATTTTAGTGAATTAAGGAAAAAAATCCAACGGAACAGCTCAGAATTATGGTATTATGTTTATATGAAAAATTTGGATATTTTTTAGCAAAAAGAAGTAGATTATTTGAGCCCTTATCACAGCAACAATCTGTTTAATATCGTTTTTTATTTTTATTTTAATTTTTTTGAAATATTTCCAAGTTTACTTTTGAAATTTCGACTTAATGTACAATTCTTCCCTCCAGTTTCGATACCAAATGCTTTTGATTCTAATAAAACATCGAAAAAGTGTTGTACAATGAGAATACAGTGGAAAAGTTTATTATAATTTATGAGAAATGAGTTGTTTTAAAAAATATTTCTAAATAGTCCCTCATTCGAAAAAAAATGTTTACCACTTTGAAGAGGATTAAGAAAGAAGTTTCCTACTATGAAAATGGTTTAGAAAAAAGTTTCCAAATCGCCAGAAATTGTTATTAAAAGCAAAATCATGGAAAGTAAACCAATATTGTGGAATTAATTAAAGTTCGATGAAAAAATATTGAATTTCAATTAGTTCTTGAAGTAATAGTTAATTTTTTCTTTTCTGGATTGTATTTATCTAAAAGCGAAATCAATAAATATTGTGGTCGTTAATACACACGAGTTAATAGTAAAGATAATAACAAATTAATCTACTGGACACAGCAGATGTGATTACCAACAAACACGCCACATATATTTAATACCTTGTCTTTCGGCTACGTTCATTTCTGCAGACGTTTCAAAAAGCTCCCGTTCATAGGTGTACGTATTCCGTCCTGTTCAAATAAATCGAATGAAAAAACATTTCAAGCAAACACTGTGCTGGCATAGTATTCACCAAAACCGAAGAAACGTAAAAGCACATTGTTCGAAATAAACCAGTTTGACTTTTACACATCTATACAAGTAAATTTCGAGACTCTCCTCCTTTATTAGTTAAAAATAGTGTTAATTACAAGTCAAACCAATTTATTTATACACACATTGTTATGGTGGTGATGATATGTAGCGTACCATCAATCCAACACCAAACTTACCTATATTATTTCTCCCCGAAAACAATAAAACGCTTATCAAAAATATTGCGGATCCCACGACGAAAATAATTGTCATAACAACGGCGTAACCATCTAGACCGAATATCTTGAAGGGTTGTACTGGGGATGGTACATAAGGTGGAGCAGGACAACTCTCTTCGCAATCGACACAGCTGCAAGCCGGAGAAATACCCTGAAAGGACAATATTTATTCAATAAATGAACTCGTGAGCAAAAAATCGACTCAGATGATACCCCTGCAATCGTAAGTCACTGGGAAAACCATTTGAGTGTCACATATTCAGTTTGATAGAGATCTAGAGTAAAATAATTTATTATATGTGCTTAAAACCAACCGTATACCTTTTTGTAACCAATTTAGTTGAATTTTTATTAAATTTATCTAGTCTTAAAGTTACAAACACGAAAAAACGCAATTTTAATACATAAATAGATTACTCACTTTATTTGCACATTTTTTTTTGTTATCATTACAATTTTTTTTACTTTAATTATTTTTTTCAATGTCAAAATTATTTGCGAACTGATAAATTACAACAAAACATTTTAATTGTATAGATAGTTTGAAAGTAAATTGTTTCATGTTAATTATAATGAACACTGAAGGCAGGGGTAAAATTTTTCCCGAATAATTTCATTGGAACTACTGTTGAGCTAATTTCTATAAACCCAACAATGCATCTTTTCTAATCCCCATCCTGTATATACTGATACTTATTATATTCTCTATGCAGTTTTATTTGTTTCTGAATGGATTATCGGGTTCATTTGAACTACTGTTGAATTGATTTCATTTTAACGCTCCGTATCTCGGAAATAGTTATTTGTAGAAAATTTTTGTTATTTTCCCTCATGTATTGATACTTTTTGAGTATTTTTTTCAAATATGAACCAAAAATTTCTATTATTTTGAAATATATAATTTTATAAGTGAAAGTATGGTTTTTCCAGACACGCCTCAATACTCTGTTTTATATTTCGCGAATCATTACTGATGAGATTTTTTACAGAATTTCCATCAAATTAGAAAGAATTTTTCTATGAACAAGCAAAATTTCTCAATTCTATCGCGAATATTTTCAAAGATACATAACCTTGAAATTATCCCCCATTATTGATTTTGCGATAGAGATTGCTTAATTTTAACGCACTATATCTTAAAAACACCTCGTTCTAACAAGTTCTTAATTATTTTTCTTTATATATTGATCTTTTTGAAGTGATTTTTTAAAAATATAAACAACAAATTTCCATTATTTTGGTATATATCATTTTATAAATTAAAGTATGTTTTTGGACAACCTTCTATACTTTTGTTTATATTTCCCGAACCATTTGTGATAAAATGTTTTACGGAATTTCCACATATTAAGAAAGAATGTGTCTATGAACAAGCAAAATTTCACAATTTGGTCGCCAATATTTTCGAAGATACATAACCTCAAAGTTAGTCTTCATTTTTGACTTTTGGTTTCAAGTATATTTTCTTTAACGCTCTATATCTCGGAAATACTTATTTTTAAGAAATTTTTGTTATTTCCCCTCATGTATTCATACTATTTGAGTAGTTTTTTTCAAATATGGATCAAAAATTGCCATTATTTTGAGATATATCATTTTATAAGTAAGTATGGTTTTTCCGGACATGCCTCAATACTTTGTTTTATATTTCTCGTACCATTAGTGATAAGATTTTTTATAGAATTACCATCGATTTAGAAAGAATTTGTCTATAAACAAGCTAAATTTCACAATTTGATCACCATTATTTTCGAAGATATATAACCTCAAAGTCAGTCTTCATTTTCTACTTTTGACTTCAAGTATGTTCACTTTAACGCTCTATATCTCGGAAATACTTATTTTTCATTATTTTGAAATGCAATAAACCCATTCAGAAGCAAATAAAACTGTATAAAAAATTTAATTAGGATTCGTATACTGGGTGGGATCAAAAAAAGTAATAGTGTTGGATTTACAGTAATTCTATACAAAAATCAGTTTATTAGTAGTTCAAATGAACCTAATAACCCATTTAGAAACAAATATAGAGAATATATTTAGTATGTACTGGATGTGAAATAAAAAATTTAAATACTAATCATATTCTCTCTACAGTTTTATTTTTTCTGAATGGGTAATTAAGTTCATTTGAACTACTGTTGGACTGCTTTTTGTATAGAATGTCTGTAAACTCAACACAATAACTTTTTTAGTTCCCACCCAGTATACTAATACTAGTAAAATTCTCGTAGACAGTTTTGTTTCTGAATGGTTATTGGGTTCATTTGAACTACCGTTAAACACAGCGAATATAAATGATTCTAGTACATACACCGGTTCTGGAATATTTAAATTTTAAATAGAGGAAACGTGTGAAATTATTTACTTCTCCATTTCCAGAAAACCGCACTTCCAGATAAATTGGACGGTATCCAAATCTAAATTTGAAATCAATTTCATTATTATGGCTTTGTTGGTGTATTTGAGTGTTTTTCAATAATTTGGGTGTCTCTAATTACAATAATTTTGATTTTCAAATGTGTTTCGAGAACAGTAAATGTCCAAGTGATTTAACTGCATCTATTGGAATAATACATAAATTAAAATAATCGAATACCAAAGATGGAAGTCAGACAGTCTAAGAGTTTAACATTTTTTTTATATTATTTCGAAAATCAACAGTATAGACAGAAATTTATTGTGAAATTCATTTCCTTCATCTTTATTATGACACTATAGTTGATCTTTTGCCAAAATATTAACGAAAATATAAAGTAAACGACCGCAAAGATATAATCGGTACGTGATGGGTGGCTAGTCATGGCATTAAATTAAAATAATAATAAATGTAAAATAATTTCACATTTTATTTATAATTTCCAATAATAGATATATGATTCAAAATTTAGCAGTGAAAATAATAAAAATATGACAAAAATTTAGTTATTTTACTATTAGTTTCGTTAATGACAAAACAATTCAAAATTTTTTTTCGATAACACTCTATAAGCGAAAAAAAACTTTTTATTATTATCATTATTATTAATTTAGTTATTCCAATTTTAATAGATAGATCTAAACGCACTTACATCCACTGATTTATTACAAGGAACAGAGGTAAGATTTAATGGATCGAAACCGTTGATTCTACCAGTCGAATTTATGTAATTGATCTGGAAAGGTACCATGGGTGTATCTTTGTCCCCCAAATAAGTGAACCACCTTAGAGGAGAGCATTTAGCCGAACCCCAATCTCCACACATCAAATCCAAAACCTGGAACAAGCAGTTACAAGTGATTCGAGGGAAATTTGTTCAGATATACAAATACCTTTCCTCCGGTTGATGGTACGCTAACTTGCTTACAAGAATTGAAAGTGCTTTCCATAAACGAATTCTCCATGTAATAATCTATTTCTGTGATGTAGGTTTTGTTTGTTTTCGGATCTTTTTCTGTTTGTTTGACGCCTAAAAATTTGGATTGCTGTGGAGAACAGGTCATATGACAAACCGTCTTTAGGAAATTGTTCATACACGACGGACACCTGCTGAGTAGAGTTTGAGGTAGTGCCATGTTAGCTTCAAAACTTTTAAGCTGAAGAATAGAAAAGATACGTTAGACTATATATAAGAAGTAGTCCGAGTACATAATACAACTAGTGACGGAATTTAGTATCTAAACGACTTTGTAAAATTGGAAAATTGTTTTCCATGTTATTTTGTTAAATAGTTTTTTAAAAAACAGTCTAAATAGGATAAGAAGATATCCTGCCACCCTTGATCCGCCTCAGTAGAAGCAGTCTAGGGGTGCAACTAAATACGCAAACTGTACGGTTAGATTAGGTTGTTATTCTAAGGTGGGCAATAACTTTTGACCGGTAGTGTAAGTTACATTGTATTAGAATTAAAAACTTGTGAATATATTAGACTTAGTTGTGTTTTAAATTTGGTTTAAGGTCGATATCCTCTTTATGTACCAAAAAAATTACAATAGGAACGTATTAATAAAACCGAATCAATTATAAATAGTTACATTGAATATTTTCTACTAAATCTGTAAATTTATTCGATATTTTTTTGTCTATATCCATATTTCAAGAATATAAATTACCCTTAACGGTACAAATTGGTAAACAACAGCTTTTATTATTCATTAAAAGAACCTCCAGACTTTATTGTATTCTTTATGAATACAAATTCGTTTTATACATACATCTCATATCCGCTTCCGGACGTTATCGTATCTAATTCGTATTTTAACGATACCTGATCGACCGCGCAACAGACTGCATCTGGTGACAAATCCGGACATCGTTTTTTCAATATAGCAATAGCTGATTCGTCTTGTAAAGCTTTTGCCGTGCCATTATAGAAGCAATTTTTCATCATGCCGTCGTCGGGATCTTCGTAACATTGTCCGTACCAAATACAGTGCCCTTCAACTTCTTTTCGACGTCCGGAATTATTACTTGTGGCGGCAGGTACCTAGAACGAATGCGATAATCAGACAAGGTCTTTATTGATTGAATTAACTTTTATAAATAATCAAATAATACAATTGTTGAGAGTGACTCATATTGTCAATTTGGACGGTCGCATGTCTGAGGGAAAAGGAGTCCACGGCATGTGATTATAATGCGAAGGCCAGACCAGGGGCGAAGCAAAGGGATCGTCCCTCGTATATTAATTTTTTATAACAGACTATTAAAAAATCGCTTTTCTTTGGTTACCGTTTTATTACCAAAGTATTTTCAACCAATTGGTCTAATATTATTATTGATTCATTCAATTCTAGCAATATTTTGTAGAATATTTTTGATATTTTACCGATCTTAATTCAAATAATTCAAAATTATCCTTAATGCGACCCTGTGTATAATGGAATCAGCGCGTGCATTGTAAACTACGAGTTTAATGTGTTTTTTTTTTATTTCGGAACAAACCAATGTCAATAATAAACTGCATCGATCGAATTACGCTACTAAATATAAATGCAAGTTTTACATCGTCCTTAATGCGAAAACTCAGCTCAAGTTTTCTTGGCTAATAAAATTAAAAAAAAAATCGTGTGAAGAATACTAACTATGTATTTATATATAACGTAACAAATAATAAAGCATTGGAACAAACAAGTTTTGTGAATTAAATATGACCCTGTTATTTTGGATGTGTTTATGATTCATTTTGTCTGTTTGTATGGTAGAAATTTTGTAATCAATATTGCATTAACTTCCCATTAATATTTTGATTTGAAATTTTGCTTGCATAATAATTGTTTTAGTCCTTATGACAACTCTATTCGTTCGTTCTGTTTTCCGTCCGTCTCATTTGAAAGATTTCGCCGACATATTTCTTCTTCTTTTTTTTGTTTGCCTTTCATTCTATTACAGTAAACATCACTCTACTATCCACAACTTCAGCCTTGTAGAGGAATAGTTTTTGTATGAAGGGAAAGTTACCAGCCTTCCCCCTCATGAACAACCTTTCTCTTTCTCCAACAAAAAAGAGCTAATAATATATTATGAAAAAATGTTTTAAAAAACAGAATAAAGATAAAAAATTTGACATTTGACAAGTCGGATTTTCTGTATTCGCTCTAACGTTGTCTGTTTCTAAAGTTATAAAAACTATTTGAATTAATATATTTTAATTAATCATAAATATAAAATAATTGATATACTAAATTATTTATTAGAAACTAAACGAATAAATTTTCTTTAATTATAAACTATGACGTAACATTTTTTGTGCAACATTATCGCTTTGTATAGACCATAGTTCAAGGAAATAATTTAACAATTTATTATTACAAAGTTGTGATTGTTACGTAGAATTCAAATTAACGAGAAAATTATGAAGCTCATCAATAAAAACATTACTGATAATATATAAAATAAATGTTTATCGCATGATAAAATTATTTTTTTAAATAATAAGTACTATCATTATTGTTGGAACGAAATTCTGACTAATAATTTATCGATACGTTGATGTGTAATAGTAGCAACAATTTTGAGTCACCCTATATACAGTGATACAACGCACGTGTACAAATATGAGATTTGCATGCAAAGTAAGCATAAATGAATTTCACGCAAACAAACTTTCGCATCTGACCAATGAAAAGCGTTTTTAAAAACACGTGAATGTCACGCAACATACCAAGGTTCCTCAAGTGTACCCTGTCTAACTTGAAACGTATTTTCGTTCAGTTCGAATAAGTAGGAAAATAAAAGTTTTTGATGGATCTGGTATATATTTTAAATAAAATGTAAATATTAGTTTTATTTATGGTAAAGTAAATAATAAAAATTGTTAATAGTTTTTTCGCTAAATGAAACTTTTAAATGTTTATGTTAAAATTATTGAAAACGATGGGAAAGTTGAAGAATCCAGACCCTACAGTTATTTTTGTAGCGATTGGCGGCCCTGTTTGTAATGTTCAATGCTGTCAGCTTTACTTTTATTTTTTACTTCATGTATTCCTGTTCGCTTGTATTTTGAATTTATTATGTCAAGTAATTAAAAACTCTATAAAACTATAAATCGTGTCGGTATTTAAACAGCTATTGAATAATGACGTTGATGAGCTTTTACGATACCTCTCTACAGTAAAATTAATGTAGGTATTATATAAACAGTGGTGCCATTTCCGTGTTTTCACCCCGAAGTGTAAATCATTTTGTTTACACATCTGACAACTATGATCGATGCGTCGCTGATTCCTTGTTTTGAAGAAAAGTTACAGACATCAGCGTATTTATTTATTTATTAAATATGCTTTTAAAAATAATGAAGTTCATTTCAATGACTTATTCGGGTAGAAAATGTCTACTATACCGGCGGCGTAAATACATCACAATTCGTTATTTTTACAGCCATAAGATAGAGTTAAATTAACGAATGTCTGTTTTATCAGGTATTTAAGAATGAAACGTAATTTTTTCTTTAATATAATGTAGATTCGAGTCCGTAATGCGTAGAATTAAGTCCAATGTATCATAAGTAGTAACAAAAAAATATATGATAAAATCACAAAAACAATTTATTAAAACATTCAAGGTTAGTAATTAACACTTTCTTGCTAACCGTGGGTTGAACAAAGTCTTCTTTTTTTGCACTTTTTTTTATATGTAAAACAAAGTATGTAAACAAGATCAATAAATGGATGTGTACTACTAATTTGAGTTTATAGTCAGAATTTAATTAAGGCGTAAATAAACTTGGCTTATATGGATTATGAAAAACGTTTTAATCACAGTTTTCTTTATACAATACTACGAATCATTAAGCACGTATGAATTACAATTATATTCAGTTAATCACTCACAAAACGGTTCAAGTTCCAATAAAAAATTATTAATTTTCGTTTAATGATAAGAGACAAAGGTAATTTTGATTTTTTTGTGTGGGATTGCGATATATTTGAGAGTCACATAATCAATGTGAATAATTGATTAATAGCAATCAATATACGACGACGAAACCGTGGGTACTGTTAAATTATATTTCATACCGAGACAGTGGCGGCTTCAGAACTGATTTAACATAAACGTGCTTGATGAAATAATTATTGAAAAAAACTACTTGTCCTGACTTGGCCTCGTTTTCATCGTATTTTTTCAAACATTTACTATAGTAAATTGAAATAAATGAAGCAACCAAAATTCCTATTTTAGATCACGCATGCTCTGTTTTCGAATATGCGCGATTATAAATCAACATTTTAAGGTTAAGTTATCGAAAATACGATAATTGAAATAATAAAATTGATTTGTTTAAACCCTAACGTTGATCTGTGATTGATTCTTACTGGCCTCAAAGATAAATTAAACTAAACGTGTGTTCATATTTTTAACGTTATATCTCTATCAAAGAATAGTTTTTCGTACACGCCAATGGACAATAGCCTGATGTGACATTTCAATCTAGGGTCAAGTATCTTTATTGAAGCGGTCTAATATTAAATAATTTACATTAATAGATTTTATTAAGGTAGGTATATACATATATCTCATTTTAGAACAAGTTTTTTCAATTATAAAAATTAATGTTTAATCAATTCGGTTTTAATCACAAAGTATTTGGTGTTAATGTAAGATTGTTAACATAACCTTGTAATTAGTAGAATTCTTTATAGTGAATGGTCAACATTAAAAAATTATCTTTTGACATTGAATTTGAGAATAATGGAAAATAATAAGTTTGTTTTTATATATACTTACATGACGAGAAGAATTAGGTCTTTGGGTCTTTTAAAATTAGCTTTAAAAAACAATTTTCTATTAAAAAAGGCCTAAAATCAAGAAGATTTATCAAAAAAGAACATAAAAAGGTCAAGAAGTGAAAAATTGAAGAAATTATTAATAAGAGAAAGTGTCTAGCTTCGGGCAATTACACTAAATAATTTTTACATAACGAATCGAATATTTTGAACTTCGATTTAATCTAGCACAAATTATATATCTATTCAAAGTTAGGTTATGTACGAGGGACACGGGACAAACGAATTAAAATCGTACAAACAAGAAAATCGCTAGTTTGAAGCAGATTAGTTTTCTCAGATTTCCTAATTGACGTAACAAAACCTTCTTCTTAGCTTATTTTTGTGGCCTTTACCTTAACAGCACTCAACCATATTTGATTGTCACAATACAATTATATAAAATGGCCGATCATAAACAATACTTTTTTATGTTTAGTATTTCAACAATTCTGACAATTATTTTTTCAAATTATGAGGATGTTGAACTTTTTTTTTAATTCAATTTAGCTCTGAAATCGTAAGTAAATGTTTGTAACCTCGAGATGCAAAAGAGAAAATAATTATAAAAAATAGAACACATTATGTTTACAATAAGATTGACAATTGACCCCGATTGATGCCTTTTCGGTATTGAAATATTTTCATGATGTGTTGTTTTGTAAACGTTAATTGCAATGTAAATAATGATGATTATATTAATGGTTATAAATCTTCTTGATTTTATGTCTCTTCTGTTTTAAAATTAGTTTTTTTTAATAATTTTTTTAAAGAAATATAAAAATTGACGTTCCTACCTAACCTAACCTACATCATGAACATCAAAATCAAAATTAATTTTTCCTCAGTCCTTACATATTTGAGATGAATTATTTGCACTTAGAATACAGTAAAATATAGGTACAAAGTTTTTGAATACATTATAATGGTTATAATTTCATAATTATATCTGATTTTAATTCAAAAGTAATTAAAGGTAATAATATTATGTGATTTCATATAAATAGGTTTGTTTGCTTACTTAATAGCTAGAAAATTTCAAGGATTGAGACCCACAAATCGAATTTAAACTAGTAGTAAAATTAATAACAGACACAGGCAATGTTCAAATTTAGATTTTATGTAAAAACAGACTAGTCTTATGTAAACATATTAAATTGTTAACTAGAAAACAAAATAAGCAACATTCAACTAGGTATGTAGAAAATTTGACAGACAATAAACTAAAAATTTCTCAAAAAGCAACAAAACAAAATTTCAAGCGAGAATTTAGGTAAACTATGAATATTAAAAATAAAATAAACAGCAATGGATATAAAGTAAAGAAAACGTGGAGGATGTGAAAAAAAATTACAGATTCTTGTGAATAAAGTGAATGCACATCAGCTTTCTAATGTTTTGCTTCAAATTCCTTCTACCGAGTTTTATATTCTGATGACGTACATGAACTCACTTCCTCGAAATCACAGAATATATAAGTAAAAATAGATGTCTGGAAGTGGTGTGTATATTTTAACAATAAAGAAATTGAAGGGTTGCCAAATTTATTTTCCTTAAGACATTACCCTGAAATTAACTGTAGCGGAAACAACAGAAACTTTTTTAACTGTAAATTTTTTTAAAAGCGATTTTTTATTTATTTCAATTTAGGCTTTTTCACAATTTCGACAAAATTTGCTTCATTTTTAAAATGAAGATGCATAGATGATTTCTATAATACCTAATTTCAAAACAATATTCTTGCTACTTCATAAATGTCAAATGTCTTTTATCTAGGTTAGACAAATTTAATTATTAATCAAATATCTAATGAAATACCTACGAAAGCAGGTTAATGGAAAAATATTTATATTATAATACGTGGATTGTTCAATTCGAAAAAAAATATTTCTTTGTATATGTTTTATTAAATTCTTAACAATTTCTCTTACTCATATAAAGCAAAAATCAATTATATTACGATTTCTACACAACAACGTTTATGACTCATTAACTATTTGTTGTATCATGAGTGTATTGCAGGTGATTTTATATCAAGATTATTTCGAATTATCGTTCAATTCCTAATATTGTATAATAAAATCTTCCATCATTATATATTCTATTTCAAAAACAAAATTATATCAAAACGTGTTTGTTTTCAAACGTATTTGATAAACAAATACTATATATATCATTGTTTTCGTAAAATTTATTATTCGGTCAGATCTAAATACGATATAAATTCATGGTAGGTGCGAAACCTAACTCAACGATTAATTAGAAAGGCGTTAACTACCATAAAATAAAAAATAATAAGGGCTACTTTAGTGTAATTTTAAAAATTGGAATTTATTTATAATTTACCTTATTGATCATACATAATATCAGTAACAATCCAATCGAGCACGAAATTTTTTCAAATATCATTTTGGCATTAGCTATTCTTCTTGCACTAAACACTTATATTTTATTGAATTTCTAATATTCTAACACTATTCTTATGTTTGTATTATCGAAAATGTGTAAATAATTCTTTTGACATTATATGTTTTAATTTAGAAAGTGTATATTTGGATAAAAAGTTAGTATTGGAATAAAAATGTACCGAAACCCGCCTTAAACAACCAACCGAGACACTTTACAACTAATAACTGAACCGAAGCGTTTACTGGTTGTCTAATGTCAAAATTTTCGTAAAGATTTCCATCGGCTTGTTCATGATTGGTTCCTCGAAAATCGACTGAGATGCTTTGGTAGGGGGATACTATCATAAATGTGAATCAAACATGAATAAACAAATATTTTAGACGAAATTTTTGCCAAAAGGTCGAATGTTTAATAAAAAATATCTTTAAGTTGTAAACGTCGTGATATGTGACAAAACAATTTATAGTTTTCACGTCAGTCACTGCGACTTTTTCAATTAAAAAAATATATATAATTTAAATTTTGTTTTAAGATAATAAAGGTGTCTTGTTTTTTACCTGAAAAAAAAAACTTTGGGACAAATCTTAAATTATTTTAGGTAGATTATTTTCGGAAAATTGAAGTAAATTAGTCTCCTACTTCTGATATCTTTTGATAATTTATCTTGATTTTATATCTCTTCTAATTGAATATTGATTTTTTAACTGATAAAAACTCGACGTTTCGACCTTTATCAAAATATATTTCAGGGAAAGGAATGTTGATAAACATTTAGGTTGGTAATAATTTGCTACGTTGCCATGCTACAAATTTGTTTATTTCGTAGCTTTGTCACATTTTAACTGTTTAAATCTTATTCATCTATTGTTTCCTTGGTGTAGTAAAAATATTATTCTGTCTCATAAATAAATATCAGATTTGTAATAACAAAAGCAACTATTTAAAATAAATGTATAGCAAAAAGTGACTATTAAAATGACCTCAAACGTCTTACTCAGTAAAACAGATTTTTTTCCATTTTATAGATAGCGTTTAGCAGCAAACTTCGTTTTAAACTTTACCGGCATTCTGGGAGTAGTTTAAACTTTAGTTTTAAATAAAATTTACAATATTTAATCCATATTATTTTGAAGACTTGGCAACACCGTGTAAACTCTTCTACACTATTTAAATCATTTATCTATGGTTTCATTATTCGGCATCTTAGAGATTGTACGAAATTTGAAATTAGTTTTATATTTTGAGTTATAAATTGATTTTAGGTATATAAAGGTTCATTTAGCAGATATTCTACAGGAATTCCCTCTGCTGTAAAGTTAGGTTATCGAAATTATTTTGTAATTTTAAAAATCATGTAAGTATAACCAAACATTTGAATCACTTTGTAATTAAAGCAAACTATATTGCAAATCCTCAATAAGAAGAAATTTATCCCATTTTTATCGTGTTCATAGTTATATTTTTTTAAGATATTCCTTGTTTGTTGTGTATGATAAATATTAATTTGTGCACTGACTCAATTATAAAATATTTAACTGATAATTCTTCGATTTTCAATATGTATGTGAGTCACAAAAATATTTCGTTGAATGTGTTTTATTCTCACTTTTAGGACTGAAAAACTCGTCAAGTGTCCTTTTGATCCTTCACATATAATGACACAGTATTCTCTACAAAGACATGTACTTCGATGTAAAGTAAAATACCCAGATTTCGTTACTTGTCCTTACCATGCACTACATCGTTTTGCAAATAAAGATTTATTGGCAAAACATTTGCTCATCTGTGATGCCAAAGATAAAGCCTATCTCTTTCAAGAACTGGATGATTTTGAACTAACGAGCTCCAAAGTTAATGTTCAAATTCCTTGTAATGAAAAATTTAGTTCAGAAGAAGAAAACTGGGACAAATAAAAGTTTGTATAAATAAACTGATAGTCCCTTATTGTTTTATATGTACATAAATTGTAAGTAATAAAATGATTCTTCATATTGAGAAAGTTTATAACAAACTAATAATGATCCTCTTTCAGAGAAGTTTTATTTGTAGATTGAGTTTACGTCTAGATACTAGTACATATTAATTCTCAAAGGAGGCTAATTTACTGGACAGGGGGGCAAATTTTTACAGCTCAGAGCATAGTTCTCAAAGGAGTCTAATTTACAGACAGAAAAAGAAGCATATTAGCTAAAGTTCATAGCATAGTTGTCAAATGAGGCTAATTTACTAAACAGAGGGACAAATCCCTACAGTTCATAGGCTAGTTCTCAAAGGAATCTAATTTACAGACAGTCACAGAGGCATATTAGCTGCAGTTGTCAAAGGAGGCATTTCTATAGTCAAATGTGATTCATAATTAGTTTCACTGAATAGGTGAATACTTTGAATATATACGCAACTGAAGGTTGTTGATGGAAATGGGTTTTTTTTTGAAAATAATGGACATTATCTTAAAATATATTTATATTACAAAAATGTAAAAATCACAAATATGCGTACAAATAATTAAATATGGTGTATATAAAAATGATAACAATCAAGTCTGGTCCTTCGAGCCATATTTAAATTAGCCACTTATAGAAGTCTCCAAGGACCAAAATGTGTAAATGATATTATTGGTGCAATGGTGGTAAATAGTGTCTTCGGTAGGAAAGTTAGTACTTCAACTCTGGTCCTTCGAGCCGGATTTATAATAACCACCAACATAAGTCTCCAAGAATGAAAAAGTGTAATTAAGAGTATCGATACAATGGTAGTAAATAGTTTGTTCAGAAGCAAAAAATATCAATTTGGACTTGGTGAGATTCATACTGAATACGCTATAAAACTTTGGTTCTTCGAGCCGGATTTAAACCAGTTATTTATGGAAATCTTCAAGGATCAAAAAGTGTAATCAAGAGTATTGATTCCAAGGTAGTAAGTAGTGTGTTCAGGAAGGATAAATTGTCCCTAATTTGGAATTGGTGATATTACTACTGAATACACTAATTTTGGTCCTTCGAGCCGGATTTAAACCAATCATTTATTAAAGTATCTAAGGATTAAGGATGTAATTATGATTATTGGTGTGTTTGTATAAAGTTTTGTGTTCAGTAGAAAAATTTTAGTCTTTAAATTTGAGATCAGAGTAACATCGGAGGTAAACTCCAAAATTTTAATAATAAAATAGTAAAACTAGATTCTTATTAAAGGACAACAACAACTATTGATATTAAACTAATTGTTGCATTTTTTTTATATCGATTTTACACTTCCGATCCAATAAATTTTCTTCATCGGTATCTCTATTAAGAGATTCCCTTTCTTGGGAGCTGCCACAATTTTTATATTTCTCCTTGGAGATTCTTCTCTTTTTATTAGTTTCGATTTCCGAGCTTCTCCTCGCCTTCCTATATCTATTTTCTTTCGTTTTAGTTTGTTTACTTTTATGTTTCTCATTTTCGGTCTTCTTCATATTTTTAAGTTCGTTATCTAAATCTTGAGCATTTGCTTGAACCGCAACATCTATGGACGTCTTCGATTGTCTCGAACCTCGATTTTTATCGACGCAAACAGAATTTCCGGAATTTAAAGAACTCTGGACAAGTTGTTTTATTTCCGAACAAGAGGAACTGTCGCTTCTTATATGACAACTATCTGAATCTTCGGAATACTTCTTCCTTGTAACTTTAGACCTCCTCGACCTGGATAAAAATGATTAATAGTACAAATTCTAAATATTACGCGATAATTACCTTTTACTTGAATGAGAATCTCTTCCCGATCCCTTCTTACTACGTTTTTCTTGTTCGAAATCTTTATTATATTTTTCTGATCGATCTGCATCACTGGAAGAATCGATTTCTTCGATATGTATACCTTGTCTGAGGGATTTTAATGCTAGTTCATCATTGAGATCTAAATTGTTTGCGTGGTTACTTAGTTTCATGTTAAAAGTACTTTCCGATATGGTTACCGAAACATTTTCATCTTCACTTCCACTCCTATAAAACAAAATTTAAGTTTCATAAGCAATTTTTTCTAATTTCAGTTACATGCAAAGAGGAATCTATTTAAATGTTTATTTTAGATGAAAAAAAGTCCACAAACTCTATTAAAAACAATAGAAAATATTCAAGACTAAATTATTTATTAATTTTTTCCATAAACTGTAATTTAATATTTGATACATAAACTAGATATATAAATGTATACTATAGTTCAAAGATTTCTGATACAAAGTGGCAACGTTGCACAAACTTGAAAATTGTGGTTATATTTTGAGATAATAAAAACAATGCACAAGATAAAAAGCCAGTTTCATAATAGGAGACTATCAAAAAACTAATTTCATTAACTATAACAATAAGAAACATGTTTAAAGAGAAGATGACACCACAAAATTTTATGTGGAAGACGCTTAATAAGTTTGGATAAAAAATTCCTTATTTCATGTAAAACGATGTAGACTTTTTGTAAAAAATGTTTTTTTGACTATAAAACTGATAATAAGAAAAAGTTATACAATAATATAGAAATTAATTGTGACTATTTGTGATACATGTCCAAGGAAGGTTAACGAATGATTACATAACCTCTAAATTTATTTTGTAATGATTTTCAGTCCTCATTATGTTATATTAGTATAAATAAAATATTTTATTGTCCTGTAATCACTTAATCAGACAGACTAACTAAATATTGTCCAGGATCCACAAATTCTGATCCACCCCTGGTTGGTTAAAATGAAAACGAACAGGTCAGGATTTAAAAAAAGAGTTTTTTTACAACATAATTAAATAGATTAAGAAGTATTGGCACAAGGTCCCATAAATCCAAGATCCATCCCTGTTTCGATGAAATGAGAATAAACAGGTCAGGACTCGGCAAAAAACAGAAGTACTTAGAGAATTCTGAGTCCAACTAAGTCATAAGAAAAATAATTTTACTACAAAATAATAATTAGATATATAGCCCAGGTGCCTACAAATTCAAGATCCATCCCTGGTTGGATAAAATGAAAATGAACAGGTCAGTACAACATGACATTTTAAAGAAAATTAAGATAACTACCTGGTATAACAAAGGACAACATTACCTTTTAATTTATTTTGCAATTATTTACAGTTCTTAGGAAGTCATAATAATATAAATAAAATATTTTATTGTCCTATAATCACTCTAGGTAAATTATAATTAGGTAGATTGAAAATTAGGTCGGAGCCCTAAAAATTTAGGATCCACCCCTGGTTGGATGTAATAAAAAAGGACAGGTCAGGACTTCACATAAGTGCAATATGACGTATTAGAGAATATTGAGTAACTATCTGGTCTCCTTATCAGAAAAACAACATGCGGAATAAAAAATTCTGTTTGCTATCATATTCTTCATAATACTTACTTGCCGTTGGTTATGTTACAAGGAATTCGAAGTTTTCCGTTTGAAAGTAGATTATTGATATGAGGACCGTCAAGTCCAGCATTGCCAGTACGTCTACTCAAATTGGGTCTAAACGCTTTAACTTCCCCGGTATTAGTTAAGGCATTTATTATTTGTAAATGTGAATCTAAACTCGTACTACTTTCTCGTTTTGTACCGGATTTGGAAAGTCTTCTAGATGTTTGACTTATATTCCTGGAATGACTTCTGAACTGTCTATTCGACCTGTGTTTGCTTCGGTGTCTTCTGGAATTCACCTAATTCATAGAAAATATTTTTTTTCATACACATATAAAGCTTTTTTGTTATTATTAACCTTTCTTGTAGCTTTCAGTTCCGCAATCTGAACGGAAACTTGACTATCTCCCGAGTTTCTTCTACTTTCGATACTGACATGTCTGAAATTTAAACTGACTTCACTATCCATCGAATGATTATTACTTGATGCCGAATAAGCGACTTCATTCGGTACGGCTCCTCTTCTATTAACCAATCTTGGTAAATTAGCTGCCCATGTTGTACTTAATTCGTTACTAGCTGCGCTGTTCAATTCAAACTGGAGTCCTACTGGATCCGTGTGGTGCTGACAAAGAATCGATATCTGTCCCCCATCGTTGAACTTTTTTCTTTTAGCAAAAGCTTGAGCGATTATTTTGTGCTTTTGTAGTTTCATTGGTTCTTCTATCTCACAATGAAATTTTCTGTAATTAATATATTTATATGTAAATACCATATACGTTGAAAACGTTCTTAAAATGAAACTTTCACTAACAGAAAGACACAATTTAGATGAATTCGATTATATATGCACTCACTTTCTAATATATCTACCCCAAGCATGTAAAGTAGCATCACACCATACCCAAGAAGCCATCGCTATACCGGATCCGAAGACTGCCAACAGTTGTAATTGTAGCATTGCTACACTAGGACGTGAATCTTGTTTGCAATGAGTAGAATCTGAACTCAAACTTGTCAATTTACAGCTGTAGAAAAATAAATATTACAATAAACAAATTCTAATTACAGGCATTGGGTATTTGTATTAAAATCACTTAATATTTTAATTTGAACTTACTAAATATAATCCTGTAGACTTTTATTCCATTGCGATGAATTTTCAAAAATGTAATGATGGTAACCGAAGGTAATTACGCAAAATACTATCATAAAAATAGTAAAAACTCCCATTCTAACAATATTTGATCTAATTTTTCTACTGGAATGTTCAGATATTATTTCTCTACTTTCAATTTTCACTTTAATAAGTAGTAGGAGCCCTAGAAATTTAAAAATATGGAACTTTCTACTGAATTTAATATCGCAAGCTTAATACCTTTAACTATAATATATCCTGAGGCAATCATTGCAGCTGCTAGGGGTGTTAAAAGTAAACCCGCTCTGGCTGCTTTAGTGACAAATCCCACAAAGCAAATACCTGTCACATAGTCACCATCAATTTCACCGATAGCCATTGTTGTAATTGTTAAAATCAAAGGAAAACTCCAAGCTACTAAATGGAAATAAGCCCTTTTTCTGTCTACCCTATCTTGAATCTTTCCTAAAATATTCCCGTTTTACATAGAAATATACAAGTACGTTTTGTATATTTTTTCTTCAAATTCTATTTATTCACCAGTGACGAAAATATTATTATCAACAAATCAGATTAAAATCAATTAAGGATTAATTGCTTCAATGATACCTCCAGAAAAAAAGTGCAATGGATGTTTTTAAGAGTAATAAAAAAAATTATGCTAGTCTAATAAGCCATAATGTGGGTATAAAACAATTTGACTAAGAAATACATAAGATTGATATAAATATTTTCTTTAACTAATAGACTCGAAATGAGTAAACGAATCATTATTGAATGATATCGAATTTATTCTATATACATTTAGATTAAACCGAAAACATAAAAGATTAAAAAAACATAATCTCAAAATATCCATTTTGATTTTATTCTAAATTCTATGGCATATTCATAAACTTGACGTTGCTGCTAAAAATTTTATTCTTTTTGACGTGTGTATTACAGCGTTTTGGTTTTCGTGATATTTTTGTTGGTTATTCGGTATTTATTGACGATATTATGGAAAATAACGAAAAGAAAACAAACAAACAAACAGAAAGATAAATAACCCCAACATCACGATCTAACGTCATATGTCAAAACCATGTGACATATTGCTACGAACGGCCGACGAGGAAAGATAAAATTCGTTTATGTTGAAAGTCACCGATGGCAACGATGAATGGTCTTATGTATTTAAATGTTTTTAACTTTGTAACAACAAATGTCAACGGCAACGGAAAGTCAAGTTTATGAATCGTCCTTTTTATTATATTGCAATCATAAACAAATTTGAACATTTCGTGAGCTTTTTTTGCAATTTTTTCAAATTGAAATAAAATTTAATGTAAATACAAGTTTCACGATAGGTATGACAAACATTTTAACTTTTATCTCGATTTATATTTTTTATTCTTATATTACAACTGAGTATTGATGTTGATTCTGTTTAGAATTTGAAGAAAAATTTATTTACGTTCGATATAAAAAACATACCCAAAATTTGGACAATTTTTTTGAGCAAGCCTACAAATTAGCTCAGACTAGCAGGTCGGTTAAGTTAGGTCTACCTGGAAAAATGTTAGTAGTGAAACAAAGGAATTAGTATGGAACTAAAGTACATTCAATTCTACCATCATGGGAAATGGTTATTCAGTGCATCTGAAGATTTTTATTTAATACGTATAACATTATGGTGAGTCACTATTTGATTACTTGCAAGTTGATTTATTCAGATATAACTATAAAATTACACATGCTTTGTTTTGAAAAGGCATTACAATCATGTTCTCGAATGAAAACAGCAAAACAAGTTTCTTCATTTTAATAATTAGATTTGTATGGCTTTATTTATAACAATATAATATAATTATACTTCCATATCTGATCGTTTTCGGTAATGAGTACTTCCGGTTTTACCAATTATTGAATTCGTTGGGTTTTTTTAACCGAATTTATAAATTAGAGGATTCTATTTTGGGAGACATATTTTTACAAAATTGTGCAAAAACGTATAGTTAGAAAAAAGTCAAATACAATTTTTGTTCACCTTTTATTTACATTAGAATTGGGATGTTAAGCAGACCCAGGGACGGATCCATTTTCTCGTTAGGTTAAGTTTACTTTAGGTTATCTTAATTGGTCGATAACTGACGAAAAAGATATTTTTCTATGAAAAGCGATAAGTTTTTATGATCAAAAGGATCTGTAGTGCATTTCAAAAAACCAAACGAAGTCAACCAATCTTATTAATGGTACAACCGAAATACTAGACTACAAGAGTGTGACGTCACATAGCGCAATTGTTAGCGCAGGTCAGGAATCACTTCTCAAAGTTTTAACTGAGTTGACGATCGTATATATGTTGAGTTATTCGTGATTTTTTCGTATTTTCTTTGATAAATTTTGAAAATAAAATACTTTCTGGTACAAAACACATTACCTATCATCTTATAAAACAGTAAACTAAGTGAACACTTTTTAAATAATTTTAAATGACACACACTACCCCACAAACTGTTTGAAAAGTGAACTATAACAATATGACGGCCGTGACGTCACGTCCCGGTTGACTATTTCCGTTTGGTATGTAGATAAATGGATTCTGCGACATCGAAACCGTCATATTAACGTATTAATGTAATTTTAAGCCTGAAGGGAATCTAATTGATTTTGTTGTATTTTAGTAGTTTGACATGCTCTATAGGTAACTAAATGGATAAAAGTTAATAAAATAGAGAATAATGGACACAGCTTTATAAAAAATTGCATATCATGCACTACCTTTTTATATGTTGATAAAAAAATGTTATTATATTTATTAAACAAATAAATCTGTTCTATAAACATAATAATTGAATAGATAAGAAACCATAGACATCGTACATTTTATTTCATCAGCTGATATGACTTCCAACAAACATTATTTGTATCAGAAAGTTTACAGATAATTAATAGACCAAGGTAGAAGCCTTTTAAAATGATAGTAGGATGAAACCTATTGGAAAAGAAGGAGAATATAATAAAAATAAAAATACTTTGCGAGCGATATGAGGTCGAGAAGGGGAAGGGGGTGAGTTTTTAAGGGCTAAAAACGGTTTATCTCGACTTATCGCAAAAGTAAAAGTAGTAAGGAAAAAAGAAATAGCAAAGTTGTAGGTAATGAAAGTTCTACAACTTTTGTATTGACACTTTTTTGCATAACCTCAAAATTTATAACCAACGTTTTGGTTATTTATTTTCATCTTTTACAAAAAACATAAATGTTTCAATTGAACCTACTAAATATTTTTCTTTCTAACATTATTCCATTTCAAGAACTTATAAAATAAACAAAAAAATTAATAATCTTAAAAAAATGCAAGTACCTATTATTCATATTGGGGCGAAATCTTAGAAGAACAGGTTATAAGGACAAGTAACTGAATTTTGTCATTTCAATAAGTAAGAAAAAGGATTATGAGTCTACTTTACTTGTTCAAAAATTTTTGTGGTGCTATTAACAAGATATAAGCAAAATATGTGTTAATTTTGCAGGGGAGTATATTTTGTACATTTCAGCATTAATCAGAACAAATTCAAGCTAATTTGGTGTTAAACTTCAACATTCTACACTTGTTCATCTCAAATTTATTACATAGAACTAAATATTAGTAAGTTATTATTTTACAATTCTCATATCATAAATCTAATGCATTTGATTGAAAGAAATATATGGGAGTACTTACCTAGTGCTTGTAGAGAATTCATATGCCAAGAATAGCTGAATATGACAAACCAGACCAATCCGGCAATCATGAAATAATACACCATAACAAATACGATAACACACGATAAATTTTCAGTGGCACAAGGCTCGGATTTTCTTAACGTTCCTTCTTTTTTACAAACAATATCCTCCCTAGTCTCACTTCCTAAAAATTGTACTAACCATCCTCCATATGATATACAAAAACATACATTGACATAAAATATGGCTAGAGCTGGATATTTGTTGGCCGTTTTCCAGTCAATTACAAAAGTTGCTATAGTAAAAATATTCGATAACATGCTAAACAATGTACAGTATGCTATAAGTTTGTGTATTTGATAATGTTCATTTTCTGTATAAAGAGAATCTTTACATTTCAAACCGCAACCTTCTACGTCAGGATACCACCATTCTTGTTTGTCAGTCTTTACTAATGGATCCATACAATAACCTGTTGTATTGAACTTAACTTCATGGATATCATTTTTGCAATTCATGGGAAACAAACGTTCATCTTCACAATTGAAAAATTCGGGAAACACCGAACTGTTATATAAAATTTTACAAGGCTCTAAAGTAATTTTACACATTTCATAAGAAGGTAAATCCACTTTATCATCTTCACATTTAGGCATGTATAAAGAACATAGGAATGGTTGAATAACTGCCCAGCATTTAGGAATAAATTTTAAATATCTATATAACTGTAGTTTTTCTTGTACTTTCTCTTGACTTTTCAAATCAGTAAGGTCTAAAGTTGTGCTATGATATGGTAATTTGGCCCCCATGCAAGTAGTGAAATTTAAAATTTGGCATTTCGCAGATCTCTGGCAGTACGGAAGATTTAAATCGTATAATTTTAATCGTGACGTTTCCTTTGTCTTTTTTGATTCTTTATGATGGATGTGAGGCGAAAAGCTGTAATTTTGCGGTGTCGATTCAGTCTCAAAAGAATCGTAAAATTGCGATTCTTCCAAATATTTTCTTTGAATTGTTCCGCAAGTAACAAGATGCGGATAAATTATCAACAACAAAAACACTTTCATTGTTATATATTAATAAAATAATTATGTTACTGTGTTTTATGTAAGTTTAAAATAAAACACACTTGCAATTCACTTTTTTTTTCAAAATCAAATTACTCCTTGGCGCCTTGAATGGAAAATACACAATAAATAGACCACCCACGTGGGAAAACCCCACACGATGTCAACAAACAATCCTGTATCATAAAAGCTAAATAACAATATTACCGTTAACGATATTTTGTAGATGCATTTTAGTCTAATTCGATAATAGTGGATTTTCAAGTAAAATTTTAATAATTATTTAAAAAACACCACTGTACTATAAACATTTTGTTTTTATACAATATACTCAAAAACTACTTTTGTTAATATGTATTAAGTTCTGCTAATGTCCTTGAAAATTATCTGTCACTGACAAAGATGAATATATATGAATATTTCAATGTAAATAGAGACAGGAATAAACAACAAATCTTTACACTTCTTGGAAATATAGACTGCTGAACATAAAATTAAACGCATACCGCGAAGTTATTTTTAATATTATTTATTTTCACCTTGGACATCTAAAAAGGTAGAAAGCTGAAAAAAAGAAGAGGATTATCTTCTTCACATAACTTGATTTGGTACTTGCTCGATGCTTATAGATATAAATTCCATCGAATTTGATGTCGAATAAGCTTACCAATATTGTTCTAATACTCAAAAATTCTAAAAAACTTACTGCAGAAATGGAATGAAAAATTTAAATTACCATTAATTATAACAAAAATTTTATTGTGATTAAAGGCTTACAATTTTCTAACCGGTTACTTTCGATAAACGAACGCGCCTGTTGTTATTCAGTAAACGCTTTTGATAGCCCAAGAATTTTCATTTCCCAATAGTTTTATTTACATTTTTAGCTTCAATTTGTTTTAAAATTAATATTTACTATATAATTAATTTATTTTGAGAAAATTTACTGTTAGTAACGGTTAAAATTGAAATTTGGGTGAACGTGAAAGTGACTATTAGAAACGTCAACCAAATACCTTAAGTTATGTTCTCTGTAAAACGTATGATTTAAACGTCAGTTTTGCTTGTCACTATTTAATTTCGTGAAAGACCGACTTTTAAATGACCTAGAGAAGGCTGTTGGATTGGTGAGTCTCTTCCGAAGTCTTCGAAGATCACCACTAGTACAAAATAAAAAAAATAAAAATTTATATAAAAAAAGGTTATATAAAATGTTTCGAACGATTATTTTACGAAGTGATGTAGCTAAAGAAGTTGTGAGAAAATCCTTCCGATCAAAAAGTATTAGAAATGTTTCGGTTGAATACTACAAACGAAGACATTATCACAGGTAACATAACATTTTTATAACCATAAATTTATCCTTATATCTTATTTTATCATCCTCTGTTAAGTTATGTAACAGAGCCTATCCTAACGTGTCTAACCTGTCACACATGGAAACATTTTAATTTGATTAAATATATATTTTGTTTCCTTACAAAAACATAATTTTTCATTCAAAAATCATCAATATTAATTACAATAAAGATTCATATTTAATTTTTTATAGAATATATTTTGTAGTGATTGGGTTGAATTTTTGAAATCATTGTTTTATTCCCCTTTGCAGTAATTTTTGTATTATTGTATATTGGTTGGTTTTGATTATAGATCTTTATTTGGACCTGAATCGTCTCAGGTATTACAAAAATTGGTTAAAACAGAACACAATTTTGTCAGAAATTATGCTAGTGATCTTCCAAACCACACAAAAGTTACACTTCCGGCACTTTCTCCAACTATGGAACTTGGTACCATAATTAGTTGGGAAAAAAAAGAAGGTGATAAGTTAAATGAAGGTGATCTCTTAGCAGAAATTGAAACTGACAAAGCAACTATGGGATTCGAAACACCAGAAGAAGGTTATCTGGCAAAAATTCTCATTCCAGCTGGAACCAAAGATGTTCCCATAGGTATATACATAAATTGAATATTTTTCTCTTGAAATTAGGTCAAGAAAATGTGAACTATGTATTAATTAATGTAAATATATATTTTTTGTTTTTTAGGAAAATTGGTTTGCATTATTGTTGAATCTGAAGCAGATGTAGCTGCTTTCAAAGATTTTAAAGATACAGGTACTGCTGCACCTGCACCACCTAAAGCTGCTCCAGCACCTAGTGCACCTGCTCCTAGTGCTCCAGTACCAGCTTCATCTGCAACTCCAGTTCCTGAAGTACCTTCTACAGGTAGGGTGTATGTAAGTCCAATGGCAAAGAGGTTGGCTGAACAGAGGAATATCAGATTGGCAGGTTAGGCTCTGAATAATGCTCATTCATATTAACATTAAGCTACTTAATGAGCACTATGAGAATTATTTTGATAGATTTTATCACAAAATCATTTTGGTATCACTTCGGGTAACTTCTTTGTAATAAAAATGGTTTTAAATTGTTTTGTAATTGTATTGCATGTATATTTAATTATGCATGTATTAGATGGAAATTTTTAGTGTCACGCCCTTTTTTTTTCAAATTTTAATAGTAATTTAATAATAAATATTGCTCTTAAGATAGTGTTTATTGTTCAGGCAAAGGTACTGGATTATTCGATTCTATAACCACTTCTGATCTACCAGGATTAGAGGCAGCTCATCCAGCTCCAGCTGCACCTGGAATTAGTCTACCTGCTGCTGCTCCAAAAGGTTCTGCTTCACCTTTTGTTGATATCCCCGTTACTGGAATGAGGGCTACTATCGCAAAGAGACTACTCCAATCCAAACAAACTATTCCCCATTACTATCTATCTGTAGAAATTAATATCGACAATTTATTGGCAATTAGAGCTAGATACAACAAGAAACTAGAAAAGGATAAAGTTAAATTGAGTGTCAACGATTTTATTATTAAAGCTGTAGCACAAGCTAGTTTGAAGGTAAAAGTTAATTTATTTTATCAAGAAAATAGTTTGATAAGAAATTATTTAAAATAATTAGGATCAAATTGATTGAAAATATTATATCGCTTTTTTGTTATTATCTATCCTTTTAACAGCTGAATATCTTTATTATAAATATAAATAAACTTTTATGGTAACAAGTAGAGTCAATGTGGGTAATTGGAAATTATTTTTGAAAGTTCATTTTGAAAAATTTTGATTAGTGCTCCTCTAAACTATGCCTTTAGTGATAAAGACTATAACAGGAATTTCATTTTTGTTTTTTTAATACTGTCAATTCTTAATTTGTACTATTTTAAGGTTCCGGAAGCTAATTCATCTTGGCAAGAAACTACAATTAGGCAGTACAGAAACGTGGATGTTAGCGTAGCCGTATCGACTGATAAAGGTTTAATCACACCGATTATATTTGAGGCTGAAAGAAAAGGCGTTGTGGAAATAAGTAAGACGATGAAAACATTAGCAGTAAAAGCGAGGGAAGGAAAATTACAACCGCAAGAATTTCAAGGAGGTACAATTAGCGTATCTAATTTAGGTATGATGGGAATCGATCAATTCTGTGCAGTTATCAACCCTCCACAGAGCTGTATTTTGGCTATAGGAACTAGTACATCGAGATTGGTAGCGGATCCATCTTCTGACAAAGGGTAAGCTACTACATATTCGAATATTTGTGGTTTAAAGTGAGATCATCATTGTTATATTTCAGATTCAAAACTTCTCAATTTATGCAAGTGACACTGAGTTGTGATCATCGAACGGTAGACGGTGCTGTAGGTGCAAGGTGGTTGCAGGCTTTTAAGGATCATCTCGAAGATCCAGTATCGATGGTTATTTAAAAGATTGAAAGTGTTCCTAATATCATTTCTCCACACATTATTTATAAAATCGCTGCCAATCATTAGGGTGAAATTGAAAAAAAAAAATTACCACACCCTAGAACACGGAGACAAAAAATTTATTCTAAGTGGTTATAAGCAAGTTTCTGGATTTATTTTTTTGATATACCTACATATATTGAAATATATTTATAGTAACTTGCTTAAAAGGACCAATTATACAAAAACAACCGTATTAGTTAATTATTTATTTAATAAGATTAAAATTTATTTAATATTTTGACTTCGTGTTCTTTATGTATCGATAGGAAGTCCTGTTTTAAAATTTTAAAAATGTTTATTAGAATGAAATGCTGTATTTACAGGTATATTAACAATTAAATCATATTGTGACTCATTTTGGTTCAATATTTTTCAAAAAAATAATCAATTTGTTATAAATTCGAAATCTTTATGATTTATATAAATATCACGAGGTATTGTAAAATAAATTATATTATAAATATTCTATATTTTTTTATTTTAGTGATAGAAGACGTTATTATGCTCCCCAAGGGGGTAACTGCAAGTATAATTATGTAATATAATTTTTTTGAATACAAATTAATGTAGAAAGTGGATAAGGAGCTTGATTGTACATTTCAACGTAGTTCAGAAAAAATGATTTTTAAAGTTTTAACTCAAAGCAGCTGGTAGCAATTCGATCAGATCATTTGAGCCTATTATAAAAAATTATTCACATTTAGTGCTCTTTCTGGTCAAAATTTCATTCAATGCTATTTAGAACATCCAAAATTAGAATTTACGGAAGAATAATATGAACAGCAGTTACATATGAAAGCGAAATATGTTTTTTTAACAAAGTCCAAGTCCTTCTATACTAATGAGATATCTACATCTATTATAGTACATAGCACATACTCCAAGCAAATTATATTTGCAAAAAGGATCATTGAAGAAGGGAAAATAAGTATAAAAAGAGTGAGCCTGTGTTAGTTATAGACTGATAAGAAAAGAAAAATAAGTCATGGGACATTAAGGCCCGTGGTACTGTAGATATTTGAGAAATTATTCACATTTAGTGATCCATCTAGAAAAAAATTATTTCCGTTAATCTTTTTCATTTAGTGTATCGATTATGAGGGGACATTTGAACTACCAATTGATTTCCAAGTGGTAGTTTTACTACCATTACACTAACAATCATAATTACGTTGTCAGGTCCTTCGAGCGAAATAATGTAGGTTCGAACGACCAGATAATGTAATTATGGGTGTTTGTGTGGTGATACTAAACAGTGTCTGGATATTACCAACTAAAAAATTGTATTTTGTCTTTGCGACTAAATATATGTCCATCAAACTAGAGTATTTTGGTATTTTGTTAAATTTTTAGCTGACTTTTTTATTTAAAAGACAAATAAAGGACCTATTTGAAGGATGGACGGTAGAAAATTGTCTAAAAATGGGTGTCAACTTCTTATAATGTGAAATATTAGTAAAAACAATGGATTTTCAAAGCAAAATAAGACACAGTTATTAAAAATATCGATAGTAGTTCAAATGTCACAAAACTCAACGAGGAATGTCAAACATTTTCTTTTAGTTGGAACATTTGAACTACCAATGGAAGTTTTAGTGTGTACAATGTCGTTCACACAAGTTTAGCTTGTGGAAAATGGGAAGTTGTGAAGTTAAAATATGATTTGAAACCTTTTTTTACCAACAATTTTTCCTTTTGGTGATGGAAAATGTGAGATTGTGGGTCTGAAGTTACTTAAAGTGGAACAACGAAAAGGAATTCATACAGATAAGACAAAGTCGATAGTAGTTCAAATGTCACAAAACTCAACGAAGAATGTCAATAATTTTTATTCAGTGTACCAATTTTTAAGGGACATTTGAACTACCAATGGAAGTTTTAGTGTGTACAATGTCGTTCACACAAGTTTAGCTTGTGGAAAATGGGAAATTGTGAGGTTAAAATATAATTTGAAACCTTTTTTTACCAACAATTTTTCCTATTGGTGTTGGAAAATGTGAGATTGTGGGCCTGAAGTTACTTAAAGTGGAACAACGAAAAGGAATTCATACAGATAAGACCAAGTTGATAGTAGTTCAATTGTCACAAAACTCAATGAAGAATGTCAATAATTTTTATTCAGTGTACCAATTTTTAAGGGACATTTGAACTACCAATGGAAGTTTTAGTGTGTACAATCTCGTTCACACAAGTTTAGCTTGTGGAAAATGGGAAATTGTGAAGTTAAAATATGATTTGAAACCTTTTTTACCAACAATTTTTCCTATTGGTGATGGAAAATGTGAGATTGTGGGTCTGAAGTAACTTAAAGGGGACAAAAAGACAAGGAGTTCACAGTTATTCGTTTTTGAATCGGAGTTTTTTGAATCTAGCGAAATAATGTAGGCTCGAAGGACCAGATAAAGTAATTATGGGTGCTTGTGTAGTGGTACTGAACAGTGTCTGGATATAAACAACTCAAAAATTGAATTTTGTTCCTGTGGTTAAATGAATATCCACCAAACTAAAGTATTTTGGTATTGTGGTAAGGACGAATAAAAGGACTTATTTGAAGGGTGGACGGTAGAAAATTGTCTAAAAATGTGTGTCAACTTCTTGTAAAGTGAAATATTAGTAAAAAAAATGGAATTTTCAAAGCAAAATAAGATAAAAGTTATTAAAAATATCGATAGTAGTTCAAATGTCACAAAAAATCGACGAGGAATGTTGTAGAATTAATTATACTATTGATACGGAAAGTTTTACATTTTTTTTTGACGAAATAAAATACTAAAACCGATGAAAGTATATTTTTTATTGTTGTTGCAATTAATAATCACAATACACATTTACCTAAATTTATATGTACAAAGAAAATATCCACTGTTTTCACCTAACAACTTATAAAAAATGGTATTTGACGCCGTGCACTTTCTATTTATGTTTAGATTTTTTCTTTTTCTTCTTATTTTTCTTATGTTTTTTCCTTTTGCGTTCTTTCTCGCTATCGCTCGAATCGGATTCCTCCGACGAACTACTACTGCTGCTACTGCTGTCGCGCTTCTTCTTCTTCTTGTGTTTTTTGCGCTTCTTCTTTTTACGCTCCTCTTCCGAACTGGAGGACGATTCCGTTTCACTACTAGAACTCTCTTCCGAATCTTTCTTCGATTTCTTTTTACCACCTTTACTTTCGTCTTCTATATCCGAATGCGATTCGTCGTAATCGGGTTCGAAACTGGCTTCGTCGATCGTAGCTTTACGTTTAGCCGTCATCAGTTGTTTATTAATATCCTTCTCCTCCAATTTATTATCTTCGTCTTCTTTTTTCTTGGATTTGTCTTTTTTAACCCGTTTTTCTTTTTTCTTGTGCTTCTCTTTTTTATCCTCGCTGACGCTTCTGGTTCTCGAACGTTTTTTCTTCATTTTTTTGTTATCATCTTCGCTTTTGACTTTATCTTCTTTTTTATGTCGGTCTTTTCTGTTGCGATCCGTTCTAATATTTCGATTGTATTGATTTGTTTCGGTTTTACTTCTTGTTCTTTCTCTGCTGCCGCGTCTCCTCGATCGCGATCGCGATCGCCTGTTCCTTTTGTTGTGATCGTTCACTTCTATTCTTCTTTCGCCTACGGTGATGTTTCTACCGCCGTCTCCTCTTCGAGAAAAAGGAGATACCGTCGTCGATCTTCTACTCAAATTTATTATTTTATCTGAATCGTCGACTTTAACGCCGAGACGATCTTTTACCGAAATCCTAACTGGTTTGATGTCGCTTTTCACCGTCGCCGCCGCTATTTCGTCGGTATCTTTTTTTATTCGTTCCGATCCGGTTTTTTTGACATCGGGATTTCTGATGGCGTTTATCGCTTTGGCGAATATCGCATTTTCGGCTCGTTTCAAAACTTCGCTGGTAACTACTTTTCCGTTTTTGTCGGTTTTCGTATCGGATTTGTTCGTATCTTTGGGACTGATGGCGCCGCTTTCGTCTTCCACTTCCCATTTCGATATTTCCGGAACGGGAGCTAAGATATCGGTTTTTTCCAGTTCCGCTTTTAGATCCATATCGTTAGAATGTAATTCTAAGACGTCTTTTTCTTCATCTTCAACTTCTTTAATTTCTCCGTCTTCTGTTAAATCTGCGATCTCGTCTCCTTCCGGCGCTGGTTTATTACCTTCGTCTCTACCTTCGAATGGAGAATTTGTTTCTAATCTGCCATAATTTTCGATAACGTTAGTATCTATTTCGGTAACGACATCTTCGTATAGACTCATTTTGGAATCTTGTCGTTCTGGTGTGTGTTCTTTCGAAGCGACTAATTCATTTAATTGAGATTCTTCCTTTCGATTCACATTTTCTTCGTTTCCTTCTCTTGGCGACGCGATTGCATCTTTTTCCGGATTTTTCTTCTCGATGTTTTTATCTTCATCGTCGTCTTCTTCGTCTCTCCTATTTTTCGGTATAACTTGTTTAAATTCATCTTTGGATTTCTTTTCTTTATTATCTTTTTTGTGTTTGTCTTTCTTGTCTCGTTTTTTCTTCTTTTCGGAATCTTTTTTCTCTTTATGTTTCTTTTTATCTTTACTTCTTTTCGATTTATCGTCATCATCTTTGTCCGATGAATCTCTCCGTCTTTTTCGATGTTTATCGGGGCTGTCTTTGTCTCGTTCTCTAGATTTCGATTTTCTCCTTGGACTTCGGATTTTTTCTGGAGTTCTGCTTCTCTTATCGTGTCTACTACGTTTTTTGTCGTAAGATTCTTTGCGACGTTCTGGTTTATCTTCTTTTTTAACAGCTTCTTTCTTTTCGGATTTGTAAACGGCTTCTTCGACACCTGGCGGTCCTATGTCGTCATCTACGCCAGGTGGGGCGATATCTTGGTATTGCCTCTGAGGTTGAATGCTGTGAATTGTCTGAGGAAGCGACTGATGGAACGGGGGCTCTTTGTTCATAAATGGCGGACCAAACCTAAACAGAAACGAAAAAAATTTATAAAAATCGTGATGTATAATTTATAACACGTCGATCTTTCATTTAAGTAGTGAAAATCTTTTAGAAAATATACAACAAACTGAGAAAATTGTTAATATATATTTCGGTATGTTTTTTTTTTTTAATTTAAATTCAGTTTTTCTTTTATTTTTTAAAGACAGATGGAATTTTGTTTCGAATCAAGACCGCAACAGGTCTAAACGTCAAATTTTTATCTGTCTTTAAAAAATAAAAGAAAAACTGATTTTAGTAAATCAAAAAAGACGATTTAGGGACGTAAATATATTTATGTGGAGTAAACCAAAGTTTGGCCGAAGCACCAAATCAAGGAAGTTGTAATATTTCGTTTCTTCGCTATTTTTTTTTTTGAAAAACGTATTCATATGGACACTTCTCTGTTTGTATATTACCAGAAGTCGAAGGATTCGTTGTGATTCATCCTCAAAACGATTTTCTTTAAATTGAATGACAAATCTTTCTTATTAATAGTAATAATACTTTTTTTGTGAATCAAAATAGAATACTAAGCCAGATTTATTTCATATTAATTTCATTTTTCCGTAATTATGGTCCTCAAGGTCCTCGATTTAAAAATTGAATTACCTTTATCAAAAGTTCTAGTTGAATTTGAATTTAAAAAGTAAAATTGTAACTTTGAATACATGTTTGTAAGAAGTATGAACATTGAAGGAGTAATTTAACAGATTTTTTTATCTCGTTGACTTTTTTGATAAAAGCTTTGGTCTGGCATTTCTAGAGAATCATCTATATATGGCTTCCATTGGAGATTTTTTATAATTTTTGTTTATAAATTTTGTGTTTTTGTTATTCGAAAAATGGAACCAATAAATTTCATATTTGATTAAATCCGCTTTATATTTTGTATAAAGTTTACAGATTCGAAAATTTATGGAAATAACATGTGACTGTATAGTTGAATTGAAACATTTTTGTATAAAAGAATTGTGGACACAGTGGGTTGCCCACACCAAAAATTTATTATCCAAACAACTTTTTCGAGTATATAGGAAAGTGTGGATGATGAAAATTGGAGAAAAACTTACTGAAATGAAATGTTTTTCGTAAAACACGTTTCCCAAACCAAAAATCTGTTATCCAAGCAACTTTTTCGAGTATATAGAAAAGTGTGGATGATGAAAATTGGAGAGAAACTTACTGAAATGAAACATTTTTCATGAAGCACGTTTTCCAAACCAAAAATCTGTTATCCAAGCAACTTTTTCGAGTATATAGAAAAGTGTCGATGATGAAAATTGGAGAGAAACTTATTGAAATGAAACATTTTTCATGAAGCACGTTTCCCAAACCAAAAATCTGTTATCTAAGCAACTTTTTCGAGTATATAGAAAAGTGTGGATGATGAAAATTGGAGAGAAACTTACTGAAATGAAACATTTTTCATGAAGCACGTTTCCCAAACCAAAAATCTGTTATCTAAGCAACTTTTTCGAGTATATAGAAAAGTGTGGATGATGAAAATTGGAGAGAAACTTACTGAAATGAAACATTTTTCATGAAGCACGTTTTCCAAACCAAAAATCTGTTATCCAAGCAACTTTTTCGAGTATATAGAAAAGTGTGGATGATGAAAATTGGAGAAAAACTTACTGAAATGAAATGTTTTTCGTAAAACACGTTTCCCAAACCAAAAATCTGTTATCTAAGCAACTTTTTCGAGTATATAGAAAAGTGTGGATGATGAAAATTGGAGAGAAACTTATTGAAATGAAACATTTTTCATGAAGCACGTTTTCCAAACCAAAAATCTGTTATCCAAGCAACTTTTTCGAGTATATAGAAAAGTGTGGATGATGAAAATTGGAGAGAAACTTATTGAAATGAAACATTTTTCATGAAGCACGTTTCCCAAACCAAAAATCTGTTATCTAAGCAACTTTTTCGAGTATATAGAAAAGTGTGGATGATGAAAATTGGAGAGAAACTTATTGAAATGAAACATTTTTCATGAAGCACGTTTTCCAAACCAAAAATCTGTTATCTAAGCAACTTTTTCGAGTATATAGAAAAGTGTGGATGATGAAAATTGGAGAGAAACTTATTGAAATGAAACATTTTTCATGAAGCACGTTTCCCAAACCAAAAATCTGTTATCTAAGCAACTTTTTCGAGTATATAGAAAAGTGTGGATGATGAAAATTGGAGAGAAACTTATTGAAATGAAACATTTTTCATGAAGCACGTTTTCCAAACCAAAAATCTGTTATCCAAGCAACTTTTTCGAGTATATAGAAAAGTGTGGATGATGAAAATTGGAGAAAAACTTACTGAAATGAAATGTTTTTCGTAAAACACGTTTCCCAAACCAAAAATCTGTTATCTAAGCAACTTTTTCGAGTATATAGAAAAGTGTGGATGATGAAAATTGGAGAGAAACTTATTGAAATGAAACATTTTTCATGAAGCACGTTTTCCAAACCAAAAATCTGTTATCCAAGCAACTTTTTCGAGTATATAGAAAAGTGTCGATGATGAAAATTGGAGAGAAACTTATTGAAATGAAACATTTTTCATGAAGCACGTTTCCCAAACCAAAAATCTGTTATCTAAGCAACTTTTTCGAGTATATAGAAAAGTGTGGATGATGAAAATTGGAGAGAAACTCACTGAAATGAAATGTTTTTCATAAAACACGTTTCCCAAACCAAAATCTGTTATCCAAGCAACTTTTTCGAGTATATAGAAAAGTGTGGATGATGAAAATTGGAGAAAAACTCACTGAAATGAAATGTTTTTCATAAAACACGTTTCCCAAACCAAAAATCTGTTATCCAAGCAACTTTTTCGAGTATATAGAAAAGTGTGGATGATGAAAATTGGAGAAAAACTCACTGAAATGAAATGTTTTTCATAAAACACGTTTCCCAAACCAAAAATCTGTTATCCAAGCAACTTTTTCGAGTATATAGAAAAGTGTGGATGATGAAAATTGGAGAGAAACTTACTGAAATGAAACATTTTTCATGAAGCACGTTTTCCAAACCAAAAATCTGTTATCCAAGCAACTTTTTCGAGTATATAGAAAAGTGTGGATGATGAAAATTGGAGAAAAACTTACTGAAATGAAATGTTTTTCGTAAAACACGTTTCCCAAACCAAAAATCTGTTATCTAAGCAACTTTTTCGAGTATATAGAAAAGTGTGGATGATGAAAATTGGAGAGAAACTTACTGAAATGAAACATTTTTCATGAAGCACGTTTTCCAAACCAAAAATCTGTTATCCAAGCAACTTTTTCGAGTATGTAGAAAGTGTGGATGATGAAAATTTGAGAAAAACTTACTGAAATGAAACATTTTTCATGAAGCACGTTTTCCAAACCAAAATCTGTTATCCAAGCAACTTTTTCGAGTATATAGAAAAGTGTGGATGATGAAAATTGGAGAAAAACTCACTGAAATGAAATGTTTTTCATAAAACACGTTTCCCAAACCAAAAATCTGTTATCCAAGCAACTTTTTCGAGTATATAGAAAAGTGTGGATGATGAAAATTGGAGAAAAACTCACTGAAATGAAACATTTTTCATAAAGCACGTTTTCCAAACCAAAAATCTGTTATCCAAGCAACTTTTTCGAGTATGTAGAAAAGTGTGGATGATGAAAATTTGAGAAAAACTTACTGAAATGAAACATTTTTCATAAAGCACGTTTTCCAAACCAAAAATCTGTTACCCAAGCAACTTTTTCGAGTATATAGAAAAGTGTGGATGATGAAAATTGGAGAAAAACTCACTGAAATGAAATGTTTTTCATAAAACACGTTTTCCAAACCAAAAATCTGTTATCCAAGCAACTTTTTCGAGTATATAGAAAAGTGTGGATGATGAAAATTGGAGAGAAACTTACTGAAATGAAACATTTTTCATGAAGCACGTTTTCCAAACCAAAAATCTGTTATCCAAGCAACTTTTTCGAGTATATAGAAAAGTGTGGATGATGAAAATTGGAGAAAAACTTACTGAAATGAAATGTTTTTCGTAAAACACGTTTCCCAAACCAAAAATCTGTTATCCAAGCAACTTTTTCGAGTATATAGAAAAGTGTGGATGATGAAAATTGGAGAAAAACTTACTGAAATGAAACATTTTTCATGAAGTACGTTTTGCAAACCAAAAATCTGTTATCCAAGCAACTTTTTCGAGTATATAGAAAAGTGTGGATGATGAAAATTGGAGAGAAACTTATTGAAATGAAACATTTTTCATGAAGCACGTTTTCCAAACCAAAAATCTGTTATCCAAGCAACTTTTTCGAGTATATAGAAAAGTGTGGATGATGAAAATTGGAGAAAAACTTACTGAAATGAAATGTTTTTCGTAAAACACGTTTCCCAAACCAAAAATCTGTTATCTAAGCAACTTTTTCGAGTATATAGAAAAGTGTGGATGATGAAAATTGGAGAGAAACTTATTGAAATGAAACATTTTTCATGAAGCACGTTTTCCAAACCAATAATCTGTTATCCAAGCAACTTTTTCGAGTATATAGAAAAGTGTGGATGATGAAAATTGGAGAGAAACTTACTGAAATGAAACGTTTTCCACAAAGCAGGTTGCACACATGAAAAATCTATAATCTGAGCAGCTTTTTCAATTATATGGAAAAGTTCAAATGAAGAAAATTGGAGAAAAAAAAATAACTAACTAAACTAAAACGAAATACTTTCCATACGGTAGTTTCCAAAATGGAACACGTATTATCCAACAAGTATTTAAAAATGTAGATGAGAATTGGAGGAAGTTACTAAAATTGAATATACAAGGTGTTCCAAAATAAAGTTCACCTTTGTATTCCTCATTGCGTGAACACAACTATTCGGAGGCGGCGCTAGAGTTATAACAATCGGTGCTTGGCTCTTGGGAATTTAGTCACTTTGGATTGTTTTTCGGTAATTCGGTGACTGTAGCGCGTAGAATCTGCAATATTCGTAAGGTTTCTCATTAAAATGATGCTCCAGACGCTCGATTGATTGGAAAATGAGTCGAGAAGTTTAATGAGATCGGAACAACACTCGATAAACCAAAATACAATGTCTTCTAGAACGATCGAAAACGTAGAGTGTTACTTTATCTGTTCGCGACGAGCTTGACGCGAGCGTTGCTTCAAACGTGCATAAATCATTTCACACCAAAATTTAAGGCAGCAAAATTTAGTTGGTCAAGCATTGAAGCCTTAGGACACTCCTCCGTGGCTTGAGATCGTACACCAGATGATTGAACGCTCTTCATCTTATTTTTCGACGTCAACAACCAAAATTGCCGTCACTGGAGTCCAACCAAAACGAAACTCGAACATCAGAAATCCATAAATTCGCTTAAAGTGACCGTATGGGCTGAGATGTCAACGCTTATTTTTTGTGGAGATGTTTGACGATTTTTTCGTGCTTGAACTGGGAAATTTTAATGGTTATAACCAAAGATCAAGGTTCCAGCAGGATGGAGCAGCTTCACACATGTCCAATAGATCTATACCACGAGTTTATGAAATGTTTTTTGGCAAATTGATGAGGTGACAAAAGTTGGACTGAACGCAGTCCAGATTTAACAGCTACGGACTTTTCCTTTGTGGCTATGTCAAATCTAAAGTTAACCAACTTCCCTGGCACGAATAAAAGAAAATATCTGTTTCGAAATGGCAACTAACAAGAAAAATCCCTGCAGAGTCGTCAAGGGTTATTTTAGTGGTAGATTAAATGAATTTGGACGATGCTATTTTAGAAAAATAAATTTCCTAGCAATGTATTTTAACATGTAATTAATATTTTTTCAATAAACCCCTTAGTTTTCTCAAAATTGTTATTTTAAATGTGAGTTTTCTTTTGAGACACGTTGTAATTTATAAAGCACCTTTTTAAACTGTATTTGAGATAGAGTTTCTGTAATGAAATGTTTTTCATTAAGCAGTTTTCCAACATGGAAAACGTTCAATCTGAGCAACTTTTTCAATTATATGGTAAAGTTCAAATGAGGAAAATTGGGGAAAAGATACTATAACGAAATGTTTTCCATGAAGCACGTTTCGAACGTGCTATGCAAGCAACTTTTTCGAGTATGTAGAAAAGTGTGGATGATGAAAATTGGAGAAAAACTCACTGAAATGAAATGTTTTTCATAAAACACGTTTCCCAAACCAAAAATCTGTTATCCAAGCAACTTTTTCGAGTATATAGAAAAGTGTGGATGATGAAAATTGGAGAAAAACTCACTGAAATGAAATGTTTTTCGTAAAACACGTTTCCCAAACCAAAAATCTGTTATCCAAGAAACTTTTTCGAGTATGTAGAAAAGTGTGGATGATGAAAATTGGAGAAAAACTTACTGAAATGAAACATTTTTCATGAAGCACGTTTCCCAAACCAAAAATCTGTTATCCAAGCAACTTTTTCGAGTATGTAGAAAAGTGTGGATGATGAAAATTTGAGAAAAACTTACTGAAATGAAACATTTTTCATGAAGCACGTTTCCCACACCAAAAATCTGTTATCCAAGCAACTTTTTCGAGTATGTAGAAAAGTGTGGATGATGAAAATTTGAGAAAAACTTACTGAAATGAAACATTTTTCATGAAGCACGTTTCCCACACCAAAAATCTGTTATCCAAGCAACTTTTTCGAGTATGTAGAAAAGTGTGGATGATGAAAATTTGAGAAAAACTTACTGAAATGAAACATTTTTCATGAAGCACGTTTCCCACACCAAAAATCTGTTATCCAAGCAACTTTTTCGAGTATATAGAAAAGTGTGGATGATGAAAATTTGAGAAAAACTTACTGAAATGAAACATTTTTCATGAAGCACGTTTCCCAAACCAAAAATCTGTTATCCAAGCAACTTTTTCGAGTATGTAGAAAAGTGTGGATGATGAAAATTTGAGAAAAACTTACTGAAATGAAACATTTTTCATGAAGCACGTTTCCCACACCAAAAATCTGTTATCCAAGCAACTTTTTCGAGTATATAGAAAAGTGTGGATGATGAAAATTGGAGAAAAACTCACTGAAATGAAATGTTTTTCATAAAACACGTTTCCCAAACCAAAAATCTGTTATCCAAGAAACTTTTTCGAGTATGTAGAAAAGTGTGGATGATGAAAATTGGAGAAAAACTCACTGAAATGAAACATTTTTCATGAAGCACGTTTCCCAAACCAAAAATCTGTTATCCAAGCAACTTTTTCGAGTATATAGAAAAGTGTGGATGATGAAAACAGGAGAAAAACTCACTGAAATAAAATGTTTTTCATAAAACACGTTTCCCAAACCAAAAATCTGTTATCCAAGCAACTTTTTCGAGTATATAGGAAAGTGTGGATGATGAAAATTGGAGAAAAACTCACTGAAATGAAACATTTTTCATGAAGCACGTTTCCCACACCAAAAATCTGTTATCCAAGCAACTTTTTCGAGTATATAGAAAAGTGTGGATGATGAAAATTGGAGAAAAACTCACTGAAATGAAACATTTTTCATGAAGCACGTTTCCCAAACCAAAAATCTGTTATCCAAGCAACTTTTTCGAGTATATAGAAAAGTGTGGATGATGAAAATTGGAGAGAAACTCACTGAAATGAAACATTTTTCATGAAGCACGTTTCCCACACCAAAAATCTGTTATCCAAGCAACTTTTTCGAGTATATAGAAAAGTGTGGATGATGAAAATTGGAGAAAAACTCACTGAAATAAAATGTTTTTCATAAAACACGTTTCCCAAACCAAAAATCTGTTATCCAAGCAACTTTTTCGAGTATATAGAAAAGTGTGGATGATGAAAATTGGAGAGAAACTCACTGAAATGAAACATTTTTCATGAAGCACGTTTCCCACACCAAAAATCTGTTATCCAAGCAACTTTTTCGAGTATATAGAAAAGTGTGGATGATGAAAATTGGAGAAAAACTCACTGAAATAAAATGTTTTTCATAAAACACGTTTCCCAAACCAAAAATCTGTTATCCAAGAAACTTTTTCGAGTATATAGAAAAGTGTGGATGATGAAAATTGGAGAAAAACTTACTGAAATGAAACATTTTTCATGAAGCACGTTTACCAAACCAAAAATCTGTTATCCAAGCAACTTTTTCGAGTATATAGAAAAGTGTGGATGATGAAAATTGGAGAGAAACTCACTGAAATGAAACATTTTTCATGAAGCACGTTTCCCACACCAAAAATCTGTTATCCAAGCAACTTTTTCGAGTATATAGAAAAGTGTGGATGATGAAAATTGGAGAAAAACTCACTGAAATAAAATGTTTTTCATAAAACACGTTTCCCAAACCAAAAATCTGTTATCCAAGAAACTTTTTCGAGTATATAGAAAAGTGTGGATGATGAAAATTGGAGAAAAACTTACTAAAATGAAACATTTTTCATGAAGCACGTTTCCCAAACCAAAAATCTGTTATCCAAGCAACTTTTTCGAGTATATAGAAAAGTGTGGATGATGAAAATTGGAGAAAAACTCACTGAAATAAAATGTTTTTCATAAAACACGTTTTCCAAACCAAAATCTGTTATCCAAGCAACTTTTTCGAGTATATAGAAAAGTGTGGATGATGAAAACAGGAGAAAAACTTACTGAAATGAAACATTTTTCATAAAACACGTTTCCCAAACCAAAAATCTGTTATCCAAGCAACTTTTTCGAGTATATAGAAAAGTGTGGATGATGAAAATTGGAGAGAAACTCACTGAAATGAAATGTTTTTCATAAAACACGTTTCCCAAACCAAAATCTGTTATCCAAGCAACTTTTTCGAGTATATAGAAAAGTGTGGATGATGAAAATTGGAGAGAAACTCACTGAAATGAAATGTTTTTCATAAAACACGTTTCCCAAACCAAAATCTGTTATCCAAGCAACTTTTTCGAGTATATAGAAAAGTGTGGATGATGAAAATTGGAGAAAAACTCACTGAAATGAAATGTTTTTCATAAAACACGTTTCCCAAACCAAAAATCTGTTATCCAAGCAACTTTTTCGAGTATATAGAAAAGTGTGGATGATGAAAATTTGTGAAAAACTTACTGAAATGAAATGTTTTTCATAAAGCACATTTTCCAAACCAAAATCTGTTATCCAAGCAACTTTTTCGAGTATATAGAAAAGTGTGGATGATGAAAATTTGAGAAAAACTTACTGAAATGAAACATTTTTCATGAAGCACATTTTCCAAACCAAAATCTGTTATCCAAGCAACTTTTTCGAGTATATAGAAAAGTGTGGATGATGAAAATTGGAGAAAAACTTACTGAAATGAAACATTTTTCATGAAGCACGTTTACCAAACCAAAAATCTGTTATCCAAGCAACTTTTTCGAGTATATAGAAAAGTGTGGATGATGAAAATTGGAGAGAAACTCACTGAAATGAAACATTTTTCATGAAGCACGTTTCCCACACCAAAAATCTGTTATCCAAGCAACTTTTTCGAGTATATAGAAAAGTGTGGATGATGAAAATTGGAGAAAAACTCACTGAAATAAAATGTTTTTCATAAAACACGTTTCCCAAACCAAAAATCTGTTATCCAAGAAACTTTTTCGAGTATATAGAAAAGTGTGGATGATGAAAATTGGAGAAAAACTTACTGAAATGAAACATTTTTCATGAAGCACGTTTCCCAAACCAAAAATCTGTTATCCAAGCAACTTTTTCGAGTATATAGAAAAGTGTGGATGATGAAAATTGGAGAAAAACTCACTGAAATAAAATGTTTTTCATAAAACACGTTTTCCAAACCAAAATCTGTTATCCAAGCAACTTTTTCGAGTATATAGAAAAGTGTGGATGATGAAAACAGGAGAAAAACTTACTGAAATGAAACATTTTTCATAAAACACGTTTCCCAAACCAAAAATCTGTTATCCAAGCAACTTTTTCGAGTATATAGAAAAGTGTGGATGATGAAAATTGGAGAGAAACTCACTGAAATGAAATGTTTTTCATAAAACACGTTTCCCAAACCAAAATCTGTTATCCAAGCAACTTTTTCGAGTATATAGAAAAGTGTGGATGATGAAAATTGGAGAGAAACTCACTGAAATGAAATGTTTTTCATAAAACACGTTTCCCAAACCAAAATCTGTTATCCAAGCAACTTTTTCGAGTATATAGAAAAGTGTGGATGATGAAAATTGGAGAAAAACTCACTGAAATGAAATGTTTTTCATAAAACACGTTTCCCAAACCAAAAATCTGTTATCCAAGCAACTTTTTCGAGTATATAGAAAAGTGTGGATGATGAAAATTTGTGAAAAACTTACTGAAATGAAATGTTTTTCATAAAGCACATTTTCCAAACCAAAATCTGTTATCCAAGCAACTTTTTCGAGTATATAGAAAAGTGTGGATGATGAAAATTTGAGAAAAACTTACTGAAATGAAACATTTTTCATGAAGCACGTTTTCCAAACCAAAAATCTGTTATCCAAGCAACTTTTTCGAGTATATAGAAAAGTGTAGATGATGAAAATTTGTGAAAAACTTACTGAAATGAAATGTTTTTCATAAAGCACATTTTCCAAACCAAAAAACGAGTTTTCCAAACAGCCTTTTCGAGTATCTAATTTAAGACTAATAAGAAGTTGAATTTCAAGTTTTCGTCGCCAATATTTTGAACCGATAAGTCAAACTTTTTTATTTTAGCCCTTTCAACTTAGGATAATCAGCCACACATACCATTTCGTTCAAAAATAAAGCTACAATCGGCTTCTTGTGGAATTGAATTACTTTTAATGCAAAAATATTCATCGAAGAACCAAGATCAACATATCAAATTATTCAACGCCGTTCACTTTTGACGTATCAACAGTTGTGATCGCAATTTAGAAAAATTTGGAACGACACGTTGTCAAATTTTAATTTTGAATAGCAAAAAAATATTTTTAACGCTGATTCGCTCAACGCAGAGCTGGAATATCCACAGGTTCTATTTGATGTATTTCCAGGCGTTTAAGAGAATTAGTTACTAAAACGTCGGACGTTCTTCTTCTTTCTTCTTTCGATAATCGCTTCGATTATCCATCCATCCATATTTTTCATCCATCTTAACGTATCAACACATAATTACCTTGGCGTCGTATTTTATATAGAGTGACTAGTACTTAAATATTTTGTTTTTCTCGGTTCGTTTCAATATTTCCTGTAAGAAAATGTAATAAAAATGTCTACATCAAGTACGAATTACTTAAATGAAAGATCAAAACTAACTAAATAAAATCAAACCGGTCCTAAACGACGGATATTCTTCTTTCCTGCTTCGGGGCGTCGTCGTTGCGAGAGATGTACTGGATGAAGACGTTCGCCGATTTTTTTTTTAAATAAATAATGCGAATTTCCAAAAAAATATCGGTTTATTTGAATTAAAGTATTACAAAATGGTTTACAATGTTTTTAATCACATCTAAAATGGACAACGAACAAAAAACGGCATGTCTTTTAAAATTACCTACGGATTTATAAAAAATATAATAAATTAAACTGGTTGTTAAAAATAGTATTTATATTCGTTTCATTATCAATTTATGAAGCTACTGAGCTAGAGAAAATGGGGGCCAAAAGTTGAATCTTCGGTCCTGCGCGTCATAACGCCCGAGGCGAAAAACCACGACGCGCAGAACAGAAATTTCAGCTTTTTGCCCGTGTAATGTATTAGATTTTTCTTCATACCTCGATCGAAAGTACGTACTTTCGTGCTGGGACCAATACTTTCTGTTAAAAATCACACTACAAGGGCCGAAAGTTGAATTTTCGGCCCTGCGCGTCATAATGACCGCGACGCGCAAGATAATGATTCGAATTTTAGGCCCGTGTACGAGGATTGTTCCAGAAGTACCTGGCCGGACTTAGAGGTGGATTTAATGGGGCCAGTTGTCGCGCTAGTTCTTGTTATAAGCAAAAAACCAAAGTTTTTCACAGTGCTCACTATGTCGGGTGCTTCGGCAAATCTTCTAGGAAGACGCGCAGCAGAGGATCCCTTATTTGCCCAACATACTTCAAAATTTTGTTGACACCAAAGTTTACGCAATTCCAAAGCTTTTGATACGAATTAATTAGCAATTTTTGCTAAACGACTGTCTTTGTTTTTATAAGAATTGCCGTGTACGTCCCATAAACACGGGTACGATTCACACCCTTCAGGAAAGTCGATAATGAACTTTTCTAAACTTAAAAATGGCGAACGGACGCCGACGACTTGCACGCACTTGTTCAAAATTGCAAGTTTGAAACTTGTCGCCACGGCCGACTATGATTTCAGAACTATGCAGACTTTTTTGGTCTAAGCATGCACAAATCAAATTTTTATACAAATCGATGTTCAAATTTGCTAATTTTATTTACCAACGCACCAATTTTTGTTGATAATGAGCCCGTTTAGGTCGATCATCAATCATGACAGATAATTTGGTAAATACCTCAAGGAAACGGTCTTCGTATTGGAATATCCGAAACTTTATACAAAATCTTTTACGAAAACATCAAATTTTTTGGATACTTGATTCTCTGGGTGTTAAAAGAATGGCTCTAAGAGAATCTTGTCTCAAGGAATGTCTAAACGGAGTCTCAAAACTTCGACAGTTAGACTCGAGGTTAAGCAGACAAAACAGGTTATGATAAGGGTCTTTTTGGTGGAGTTTATGCAAGTTAATTTACCAATAATACATAAAAGGAGTTCTTCATAGAGCCCCAAAGATTGAACTTATACGTTTAATACAGAATGTTCTGATTAATTTTTTTGTTGCATCAAAATCCTGGATCCCATTCTGCTAATTACAGAAAATATGGAATCCACGCTTGACTCAGAAATACTTTCACGATTATCCCGCTACCCAAAAGAGTTTTAGCACTTTGGCATGTTTTACAGTTTACCAAATAACGTTGAAAGGTTCTAGATAAGTTTTTCAAAGAACATCTGTATTTGGAATTTTCCAGAAGGACGCCCATCACAAGATCTATGTCGTCTACGTCCAAGATGGCATTTAGAAGATTGAGGAATGTTACGACAAAAGTTTAAACCGATAAGAAGATGAAGGAATTTGAAAAAATCAGATGAAGAGTGGACGGGGGACGAAAACAACCGTGAAGAAGTGAGGTCCTTTTGGTAAAGGGAGTAAAAAATCGTAGCTAGAAATTGCTAGGATCCCATTTCTTAGAACTCCAGAACGATTGAAGTTCTCGAACTTTGATTTATTACATTATAAAATATACGACTTTGAAATGTGCTAAAAGTGAGGTTAAATTTTTTCATTTTGAAAAACTGTTTGTTGTAGTTTATAATTTAATAGTGGCGGTGTTATTTTTTTTATGTAAATAAATACTTTGTAACAACCAGTTTGTTATAATCATATTTTTCTAAAATTACCTCATTTTTATAAAACTTGACCATTAGTACATTTTATTTCAACAACCTTTACGAATGTTGGAGATGAATATTTTTATAAATTACCAACGGAAGCAACAAAAATCCCTAGATAATCGATTACCTGTTGTCTGTTTCCGAGCAACGAAATTTCGTAATGTTTTTGGGTTATTACTAGTGATAATGATTAAAAAGAATTAGTTTAATCATTTTAGGTAGATTTAGGCCAATAATTTCGAAAAATCGAGATACCCAGCTATAAACTCGTTCATTTAACATCCTAAAACTCCTCTCGAAACTCACATATAATTCGATGCGAACAACTTCAAAAATCGGGCGTCAAAAGTTGAAAAAAATCGATTTTTTTGCGAATAACTCGTTTCCTATGGGTTTTACGATATTTGTATGTGTTAATAAAAAATGAAAATTATTTATAATTATACATTTAACAATAATTTATAAGAGATTATTTTGATTTGGACTAGAGCTGGGCAATTATCAAAAAATATAATCGATTATTTTCGTCTAATCGAAAATAATCGATAAATCGATTGATCTAAAATCGGAAATAAAGCTTCAAAAGAACGATTGCGGTTTGATTCCTACAAAAAACAAACCAAATAATGAACCTACAGAAGATATTTGGAAGTAAGATTCTGATATTGAATTATGTCGAAATAATTATTCGATTGTACGAAAAACAGTGTGTATGTCAGAGCCGCGAAACTTTTTTACGACCTCAAGATTATCTTATTAATATTTTTATATTTCCGATTATTCGATCACCCGATTAATCGATTATTTTGCCCAGCCCTAATCGGGGCTACTAGTTAATTTCAAACGGGATTCTAACCGCCCTCTATCTCAGAAACGATTCACCGTATGAAAAAATATTTCAAACAAAAGTTGTAGAAAATTTAACGCTCTACAATATTGATAATAAATACAAATAGCGTAAAACCCATAGGAAACGAGTTATTTGTAAAAAAATCGATTTTTTTAACTTTTGAATTTCGAAAAAAATTTGACGTCATTGTATACAAAATTAGATATTTTCGAAACCATTCGAGATATCGATTTCATTTTGACATGAATCAATCGAAAAAACGTGAGTCCATGTGACCTTCACTATAAATCCGCATTTTCGACATTTTTGTCAGAATTTCGAAAAAAATTTGACGTGATTGTATACAAAATTAGATATTTTCGAAACCATTCGAGATATCGATTTCATTTTGACATGAATCAATCGAAAAAACGTGAGTCCATGTGACCTTCACTATAAATCCGCATTTTCGACATTTTTGTCAGAATTTCGAAAAAAATTTGACGTCATTGTATACAAAATTAGATATTTTCGAAACCATTCGAGATATCGATTTCATTTTGACATGAATCAATCGAAAAAACGTGAGTCCATGTGACCTTCACTATAAATCCACATTTTCGACATTTTTGTCAGAATTTCGAAAAAAATTTGACGTGATTGTATACAAAATTCGATATTTTGTAAACCATTCGAGATATCGATTTCATTTTGACATCAATCGATTAAGAAAACATGAGTCTATGTGACCATCACTATAAATCCGCAATTTCGACATTTTTGTCAGAAATTCGAAAGAAATTTGACGTGATTGTATACAAAATTCGATATTTTCGAAACCATTCGAGATATCGATTTCATTTTGACATGAATCGATTAAGAAAACATGAGTCTATGTGACCATCACTATAAATCCGCAATTTTGACATTTTTGTCAGAATTTCGAAAAAATTTTGACGTGATTGTATACAAAATTCGATATTTTCGAAACCATTCGAGATATCGATTTCATTTTGACATGAATCGATTAAGAAAACATGAGTCTATGTGACTATATATATTGGATGCCTTCAGTTTTCATATTCGTGAAAAATATACAGGGTGAAAATTGTAGCGAATAATTTTTGAGAAATGACTTCAAATAAATCTATAATATCTACAGTTGCGGAACGGCAACGTTGCAATACTGAAAAATCGAAAGAAAAACGTCGATACTATCATAAAAAAAATAAAAAACTCGAGTTCCAGAGCTACATTTTGGAGAAAATGAAATAGAAGACGAAGATCTTCGGCAGCTAGAACTATCGCACATCCTGTATATTAAAAAGGACGCAAAATATCGCCGCAAGATAAAAGGAAACGATAGATCCCTTCGATTTGCATCGAAATTTTTGTTTATTCGCAAATTATACATCGAGAAACATATAAAATAATAAAACAACAAAAATTCAGTGATTCTTAGATTTATGTTTTTTCTTTTTTCTTTTTTTCGCGCCCCCCACATCGGCCAATTTATCGATTTCCATCAGATACATTTTCTCCGTCGACATCGCTTGAGATTCGACTTCGTCCGGATCTACGGCATCCCATTTCGATGGTACGAAATATTTCGCGATATCGATATTAGAATCGATTTTTTTCACATTTTCCGTTTCCAAACATTCCGATCTTTTGAGTAAATTAGCCCCGTCTAGCGGTCCGTCTATACTACAAGTATCGTCTTCGTCGTTAACGCCATCCGTCGAAAACATGTTATTCAACGTTTCCAAAAACGCCACCGGAAACATCTTATAAATATCCCAATGTCTTATCACGCGCAGTATTCTCAATATCAAACTATCCTTATCGCAAACGTTCAAAGAATCGGCGTTAGTTCGGAGCATTCTAAAAATATCGAATAACGTTTCTTGTTGGTATTGTAAATCGATCCGTTTAGTTTTACAATTAGATAGAATATCCGATAGGAGATATAATCTGGCGACTTTCTTGATAACCCCGGTGTCGGGATTCAAAAGTGAATCGGTGATTATATCGATCGAATCGTCGATAGCTTCGGCGTGATTCACGCAAAACATCATCGCTTCCGCAATTTTACGTCGCTGCGTCGTCAAATTCCTAACGAGATTCGTCAGTTTGTCGCATTGGGCGTCGGATAATTTATTTCTCGGTTTGCTTTTCGAAATAAACAATTCCTCGGGCATACCGTCGGTGTAAGACGGCGCTATCGGCGGACACCAAATCGAACCGCCTTTGAACATCCTGAATTTCTTCATCGACCAATTTTTCTGCGAGTCGCCGTTCAATATTGAAAATAGTTTCCATCTGTAGTAGACGTGATTGGGCGATTGATAATCGAATAGAAATTTGTAATCGGGATTATTGATTTCTCGATTCATGATGAAAGCTTCGAACATCGGCCCTTCCGTTACCACAAACTCGATCATTCTGTGAATCAACATCAGGATTTTCTTATTAAACGGAATCGTTACTTTTACGTAACAATCATGTATGTTTCGGTAACCGTTCGGCGATGGGGGTTGGGCGTTGAAAGGTAGTCCCGATGCGGGCGGAGGTAGGTACAATTTCAATAAAGAATTCGGAATATAAACCGGAAAAGAGGGAAGTTCTACCGATCTACCCCAACACACTCTCATATCTTCGCGATGTTGATTATCGTTCAAAGCCCTTTCGGCATCTTTTCTACTCATAAAAGCCACAAATCCGCAGTTTGTATTCCGACCGGCCTCTTCGCCTCTCGGCCAAAGAATTTTAACGCTGGCCAATGGACCGTACGCGCCGAATTCGAGCATCAAGTGATTTTCCGTTACCGACGGATGTAAATTAGCTACAAATAAATTTGTCGTGCCTTGTTTATCTACGTCGGAAGTTGACGTTGGTGGAAAATTGATTTCTTCCTTCAACTTTCCCTTTTCTTCTCGCGTCTTCTCATCGTGTCTCAATTTCAATTCTTCTTTCAACAAATCCAAATTAGATTTTGGTTTTAGACGTTTTTTCGTTTTATCCGGTATATTATCCTTTAAGATTTTCGCGCACTCTACGGCACTGTTCGGTTCGTTTTGTTTCGTACAAATCAAAGGTTTCGGATTGTATATTTTAGAAACGTTTTCGTTAACTTGTTCTTGATTATCCGGGTATAGCAGTCCCGACCTTACGAACGTCTTATTTGCAACTGAAGATTGAGAGTTTTGGAACGTTTCTATGAAATCTTGAAATACGTGAGCGGCGGCTTCTTGTTCTTCACGCTTTTTTCTTTTAAAATCTCGTTTGGAAAACATATTTTCTATAATAATTAATCCAACAATGTGTTTAAAACAACGTCGAGTTTTATATTTAAACGTCATCTGTCAATAACACGTTGGCCAACTTAAAAACATTAACAAACTATGTTTTCGACATTATATATAATATAAAAACTTTCGTAGCATCTCTATAAAATAATTAAGAAACTGTGAATTTTAAACAATACAGTATTTCGGTTTTTTGTTTTAAATAAACTTTCTATGAACCCCATAAAAAATGAAATTACGAGACGCGAATGTATGATCACGTGATAATGGGAATACGGCATGGAGTGTATAGTTTTAAATGCTTCTTTATACTCGATTATCGTCGTTGTTAAATTGTGAGTATTAAAAATGTGAAATTTATTGTTTTCTAATACATTATTTTATAATCACAACTCAACCAAATGTTACGACAATATTGAAATTACCAAAAAATAACACAAACAAAAATGGGGGAATTCGTACTGAACAGCTGACGGTGCTGGCGCATGCCTATAAAGGCGGAAAACATTTGTAGTTTACCAAAGAGAGAACATTCCATACAATCCCGAAGAAAATAAATATTATCGATCTATGTGAGTTATAAAAATATTGTTTTTTTTTAAAAAGTGAAAATTTATATTTGCTGCGAACTTATTAATGAAAAAGTTTTAACCTACGATATATTTTTGATGTAAATATCAAAAATGGCGTATGGGAAATTGGAGTCGATGTATTGAAAGTTTTAAAACATTTTATTCACTCAATTATTGTTGTGATTGTATGATCACGCAATTAATTAAGTCAAAATAAAATATCAAGAACTTCAGTAAATTATAAAAGTGATTATATTACTTTATTGAAAGCATTAGAACTCTGAAAAACAATACGAAACATTTTTCTAAAAAATTAGGCTAAAGTGAAATAATATTTGTAACATACTGGAATCCTGTTGGAAGTAAAATGGGTTTATAATTGAAAAAACGTCCAATTGAAGCTTTTAAAAAAGATATTTAATCTCTAAATTCTGCAAACTATTAAGAAAATAGGAGATAGGAGACATTTAGACGTTAATTGAATAACCACTGTTGGAGATTTGAATTGTAGTGTGTGAATAGTGCAAATAAATCGAATTAGTTAAAATAATGGAACACTTTGTGAAAAACAACACGAAACACTTCTCTAAGAAATTGACCTTAAGTGAAATAATATTTGGAAAATACTGGATTGCTGTGGGAAGTAAAACGAGCTCACAAGAGAAAAACCTCCAACTGAAATTTTTAAAAAAGGAAAGGAAATTCTGTGAACTATTGTGATCGAATAATCATTGTTGTTGCTTTAAATTGTAGTGTGTACATAGTGGAAATGTGATTTCAAATTAGTTATCCGGTGAAATAAATTTGATGAAAACATGTTGTGAAAAACAATATGAAACATTTCACAAAGAAAAGAAGCTGAGGTAAAATAATATCAGCAAGATAATGGATTCCTGTTAAGCTCACAAGAGGAAAAAGTCCAATTGAAGATTTTTAAGAAAGATAAAAAGATTCTGTAGACCTAAATTGTGGTGTGTGTATTGTGAAAATAAAGTGATTCGAGTCGAATAAATCTGATAAAAATAGTGTGAAAAGAAATCACACTGTTACAGTGAGCTATATTACATTTTGATTTAATAAATGATTTGCAAAAATGAAACTTTAACTAAGACATTTTCCACATTATACAACTTTGGATATATTGTAACGGATCTATAAAAATTGATTTTGTATCTTAAAAAACTGTTATTGAAAATTATCTTTGGATATATACTATAATCTAGAAAAGCTATTGGTATTTTTTGAGAATCTTTCTAAATCAAAACCGATTATTGTTTCAATATCACTAATTTTTTAGTATGAAAAAAAAACAAATTGTTCAATATCTAGTATTTTCCACATATTAAAAAAATTAGTTCAAACCTACTAATTACATGTGTGATTCTTTTAAATCATATCATTAAATGTGAAATACTGTATTAGCATAAAATCTGAGCTTTATAGGGTGAACTGAAATTTCTATTTGGAAATGATAATATAATTAAAAGCAAAAACAATAGATTAAAAAGATTGGAACTTCCAAAGTATTTTCATATTAGATGTAAAGTCGTTCATTTTTTCAATTTTCAATTTCAAATATCCAAATTATTTATATCGACTTTTTTTTAACGAATCTTACTCAAAAAATTCCTAACAGTAGTTCACCACCGAAATTATTATATTTATTACATTACAACGTTTAAAACAGATAAATTACTTCACGGGATAAAGAAAAAAATGTACTCAGTGAACTAAAAATTTTTCACTGATAGGGGTGAAAAATAATATGTACTAAAGGTGAAGTTTTTATTATTGTTTCCCATAAAAATATCACAATAAACGATTGCTTAAATAAAACTTAATAATAAAAACATGAAATTGAATACATATGTGGTATGTTGTATCACAGATATTTATCACAGTATCAACAAAATAAAGTAACATTATCTTTTGAAATTAATAAAAAATAATGTTACATAGTACAGTAGGGACGAATGAAAGTTTTCATCCATGTGGCAAATATACATAACCCAATCAAAAGAAAAGTATGGAAAAGAATGATTCCCTTCGTAAAAAACAAAAGATATTAATTTATAGGTAAAAATTAGGATTTCCGCAACTATGACTGATGTTAATGCCATTTCAAAAGTTTATGGAAATAAATATAAAGTATTTGTTACTTCTGTTAAAATGGTTTTGATAAAATTTACTTCGATGTAGTAAAATTAAACATAATCTAGCATAATCAGGAAGTGCATGATGACAAACAGCTAATCTAGGAAATTTGAAATCTATATATTTCGAAATATCTATTATAATAATGCTTCTTAAGGTTTAGCTAGATAAAGTCTGTATCTACCACTGATTATAATGTTCCATAGATATGGAAAAACTCCTTTATACAATGGAACCATCATTTTTAATAACAAACAATAATAATAAATCATCAATTCTATCAAACTTTTGATATAATTTTGGGCATTGGGCAATAATATTCAAAATAATGAAGTTAAAACGTTGGCATATATTTTATCGATACATAAAAAGCTTGTGTCATATTTGTACGAGAAGTTTTCATATTGAACTCCTCATGATAAACCTCAAATAGAAAATTTTCAATCTTAAAATGTGCACATGCAACCTCAACATAGATTTGATGAAACGATTTAGTAGAAAAACAACATTTTTTACTTAAGAACACTACTCAGAAGTAATTCATATTATTTATATCCATTTTCAGATTACACAAGTCATTTCTATTGTTTATAACCCTTTGCAGAGTACACAGAAGTCATTTCTATTGTTTATAACCCTTTGCAGAGTACACAGAAGTCATTTATATTGTTTATAGCCCCTTTCAAAGTACATAGAAGTAATTTATATTATTTATAGCCCTCTTCATATGACACAGAAGTAATTTATATTGTGTATAGCCCTTTTAGGATTACATAAATAATAAGAATCGATATGAAATTAAGGAAGCCCAAAGTTGCTTACAATACCTAAAATTTAATTCGGAGAAGTTACAGGAAAGGGTTGATCGGAACAATTAGAGGACTGCGCGTTGATTGAATACAATATTGTTCCAATAAAAATATGGAAAACGGAAAAAATGGAATTATTAAGTATTACAGATAATATAATTGAGATTTTAATGAAAAATAGCAACATAAACAAACGCAAATAAAGTTGTCTTACAAGATTGATCTCTCTGACAATTATTTTGGGCAAATGTGAGAAAAATATAAATGAATTTCAAGTTTTTACAACAGGTATTCGTGAGATTGTGAAACGCAATAACAAAAAGACCCCAAAGATTAAAAAAAAATCATTAATACATATATAAAACATTAATCATCGTATAAAAAAAACATTATGGACAGTCTTCATTGCTTTCAATAGTATATTCAAAACAAACTTTCAACCAAAGGAACATTAATTCCACTCATTTATAAGGATGTTTGTTTTTTTCAGTTAATAAGCATTTTTTAATAATTTTATTTTCAGGTTTTTCCCCTTTTCTAACTGTTACTGATTTACTATCTTATGATATATTAAAAGTAGACAATCTAAAGGAATATAAAAGGTTCGATCCGAAAAAATGTTTCCTAAAATATGGCAAATTTGCATGGAAGGAACAGCTATGTGTGAGGGTTCATATTTATTATAATCATTTCCAAAGATCCTCGTATAAATTAGTGACACTAGTGACTGAAACTATAAAAAAAACTAATACAACATTATTATTACTCATATTCTAAACCAGTACCATTAGGGAATCGAAAGAAATCCTTGTTTTCCAAACAAACCCTCCAGATCTAGGGTTCAAATGAACTACTTTGTCTGTGCTGCATTCAAGAAGATTAGATCTTCTAATTCATTGTGTATGCCTCCAATTGCAAGGTTTTCTTAATTAGGTAAAGTGAAATTTTATTTTCCTCCCTACTGAATCTACACTAATCAGTTTACGTTGGGATATAATATGTAAAAAAACATATCTTCCTTGTTTTTCTCAAATTTCCGATAATTTTTGGATGTAACAATATCAAAATTGCAAAGGAACGTCCACGACCTTCCAGATCTAGGGTTCAAATGAACTACTATACCTAGTGAAGTGAAGTGAAATTTAATTCTCCTCACAGAATCTACTCTAGTACCTTTTGGGCACTGATTTGTGAGAGAGCTAGTATCAATTTTTTCAAATTTAAATACTTTTTGGATCTAGCAGTATTAAAGTTACTAAAGGAACTTTTTGAAGCGATTGATACTGAAAAGGAAATGCAATGGTGCTTTTTTTTCTGGTTTCTTCAAAAAAATTTATGGGAGGAATTTTCTATATCACAGAAAGACTCTGGATAAATATAAAACCCAGTATCTTGGTCTTTTTTTCGATTCCTGCAGTTTTCTTCAAAATTCTCATATCATTTTGGAGCTGATCATCAACCTTCCAGATTAATTTTTACTACTAAAAAAGAAGTTGTACAAATATGAAAAAAATTGATAAAATCCAAATTAACAAAATAATAGAAAAACTGTGTTACATGGGTATCGACCATTAATAGGTGTTTATACCCTAATGATATTCTGTCACTGTTTTAAATCACATATTTCTGCTAATTTTTTTATGTCACAACTCTCACACAATGCCGTTTGTTCCACGAAATTATGACCATGAATGACATCGTTTTATGGTCATTCCCAGATGAAAAGTTTTTTAATCGAATGGTATATTTCATCTATTGATTAAAATTAGAACCCGTAATATTCCTAGTGTGGAATTTTCAATAATCTGGATATTTCTCTCCTAAAAATTTGACTGTCCCACAACTACCATATAACATTTGGTCTCTACACAACTACAATTACTTATCACAAGATTTTTTTAACAACTCTTTTGTACATTTCTTTTTATCATTCTTATTGCATACTTCTCGTATCATTATCTTAGAAAATGTTCAACAAATCTTACGATTACAGTTTCTAAAGTAATCTGCAAGAATTCTGTGGGCGATGTGCGAAAAACTCTTATAAACATGTGTGTTAAGTCTTATCGTTAATTAAGCCTGGAATTTTGTAAATAAGATCACAATGATGATCTTGGTGACCGTGGAGGCCACAGGTGTGGAGATCCTTCTCCGATCCAAAATACAATCACTACAAAATGTATAAAAGAGCATCCTAATGCATGAATCACATATACATTTTCCAGAAAATGGCATCAGAATATTATAAAAGAGTAGAAGATTTCATAATAGATGATAAAACTTTCAAAGGTGCCAAAAAACTTAAACATTTCGAGGAAAACCAAGCAGAACCGTACAAGAAAGAATACCAAGTGGTAATAGATTATTTTGCAAACCTGAAACCCTGTAAAACAAACTAACCACAAGAAAAATGACATTAAAAACCTACAGGACTCTAACCAGACCAACCGTAACTTGTGGTAATGATTGTTAGGTGGAAAATTATCAGAAGAATATATGGAGGAATTAGAATGAAAGAAGCAGACTGGAGAATCCGATATAAAGGGAAAATAGATAAAATACTAAACGCCAGAGGTTGAGATGGTTCGGCAACTTTCAAAGAATGAGGAGGCAGGCCCCGTATCAGTTCACAAAGACTTACAAACAACGAATGTGAGAAGATGGGGATGGGGGGCGTTGGTGAAGAACAGACTAATTTGACTTAGCACACATGTTTGTAAAACCTTTTCATCTCAAAATTAAATAACGAATCATCCACAGAAATCCTCAAAATAACTTTGGAAACACCTAGTATGTTAATTTTCATATTGAATGCCGTTTCGTTTTCTGTAAAATCGAACCTTAACACCGCACGTCTAAAATCTAATCTGTCATCTTTAAAATGATGCACCGATGCTTCTAAATCTTCATATATATTAAAAATTATCAAGGTTAATACAAACAGCAAATAATAAAAGTACCTGTTAGTCTGGTATCCCGTCTGCATGGTTTGCGGCCCAGGCGTTGGGAAATAATTATCCTGCACTACGTTACGTTGACCCCATTGCGTCTGCTGCCCTCTACCGGCTCTCTTATCGTCATAATTATCGAAAAATCTATCTCGTTCTCGCGACGAACGCCTATCCCTAATACGACGAGAATCTCTATTTCTATCATAGTCTCGATCGTCGTCGTAATCTCTGTTTCTAGATCTAGAACAAAACATTAATGATTCAATAGGGGTCGAAATACTAAAATTAAGGTTTCCAATGTCATAGAAACGATTCCAGAACGTTTTAGATTACTCCAGAATATTCAATAGTTACATAACCGTATAGGAAAAGGCCAAACTACAGGTTAAAGAAGTAAATCTAGTTTCATTGCAATACATTTCAATTTGGGGTTTACAAAATTACAAAATCCAAGCTAAACACCCTCTCTAGCTTTTTAAAGAGAATTGCCTGACCAGGAGGCTCCTGATGAGATTAAGTTTGGTAGAATTTGAGGTTATGGAGAAGAGGAAACTCCATGAAGTTTCACTGGTCCCAAAAAGTATTCGAATCGCAGTAAATCCAAGCTAAACACCCCTCTCTAGCTTTTTAAAGAGAATTGCCTGACCAGGAGGCTCCTGATGAGATTAAGTTTGGTAGAATTTGAGGTTATGGAGAAGAGGAAACTCCATGAAGTTTCACTGGTCCCAAAAAGTATTCGAATCGCAGTAAATCTAAGCTAAACACCCCTCTCTAGCCTTTTAAAGAGAATTGCCTAATAAAGAGGCTCCCGATGAGATTAAGTTTGGTAGAATCTGAGATTATGGAGAAGAGGAAACTCCAAGAAGTTTCACTGGTCCCAAAAATACTTTTTAGTTTTTTTAAAGAGTGTTGCCTGATCAGAAAGCACCTGAAGAGATTAGGTTTGGCAGAATTCCAGTTCACCTAGAGTACTTAGCAAGCATACACGAAACATTCCTTATAAAAAAAACCTGTAGGAACAAATACCTAACCTCCTAGAAGGCAGTGTATTTACTGGAATCAGTTAACACTAAGAACAAGCTGTAGATGTTGATCCTGGAGTACAATAATCCTTAAGGTTGTATTACGATTTCTAATTCACATCTAGTAGAGAAAAGAATAGAAAGAAAGATTATTTTTTCGTTAAATCTAGCATAGCAGCATACCAAATATAGAAAGGTGCATAAAAGACGATAATAAAATATGGTAAGGAAATAAAAGTTGCCGGAAATTATTTTAATAGTTCCGAAGGAAGTCCACTATAATGTAAGTACTTAAAACAATTACAAACATCTACACATGCAAAAAAAAAAACTAACCTTGGAGGTGATCTTAAAGGCGATCTAAACCTAGAGCCCCTTCGAGGAGGTCCAGAAGGTGATCGCCTAGCAGGTGATAACTGTCTGTGTGGCGAACCCGAAAATGACCTCGATCGAGACCTACAATCGCAATAGATACAATTTAGTGAAACATACTGAATTATTTTTGGAGTAGCAGATGAATAATCATAAGCGTAGATGTCAAAACTGCAACCATAAGAATTAAAAGGAACCTTTATACCTAATTATTGAATTTATTTAATCGATTGTTACAATATATATTTTACATACCGACTCAAAGAGAATGATCTTGATCTGCTCCTCGATCTTCTTCCAGCTCTAGGTGATCGACTTCTACGTCTTATAGGAGACCTACTAAAACTTCTACTACGACTACGACTTCGGCTATAGCTTCTCCTAAACCCTCTCTGTTTGGCTCTTCGTTTTTGTTCATCTTTCTCTCTTAACAATCTATTAAAAGCCGCCAACGGATCATCTATGACACTACAAAAAAAAAATAATTAGTGCCTAATTTTAATCTGCGTATAAATTTAAAGAGAAATCTTACCCAGCTGGTGCCCTATCCAACATTCTTCTATTGTAATCTCGGTGACTTCTAGATCCAGGGGCATAGCTTGGATAATTTGGAGGAGCCCCTATTGGGGGTCTAGTACCATCAAACATAGTCCGAGCTACATAAGGACTAAAAAAATAATAAATCATAAATTTCGATCTTCTGATTAATTATACAAAATGCAGAGTTGGTTTCACCTATTTTTAAAAAAGGTATAGAAACTTACCTCGGGCCCATATATGCAGGGCCGGTGCCTGGTGGAGGAAATCGATAATTTGGTGGTGGTCCTTGAGTTGGAAACGTACCGATTGGAGGAAAGCTACCAGGAATTGTTGGTGGACCCTAAAAATATGATTTAGGAATTATTTTTAATATAGTTCCACACCACAAACGTTAAGATAAGAATCAGTATGTATATCTGTATGGAAAATGACTAGCTTTGGACAGAGGAAAACTAATCGTAATGTTCTTTTGACACTAATTTTAGAGCTCATTTGAAGAAAAATGATTCAAAAATCATTTTTTTCTGCATTAGAAATGGATAATGAGATCAAACAAATTATCTACAACTTTTTTAAGTCTGATTTTTGGGATAATCTCTAGGATTAATTATTCTAAGGCTGAAAGCAAAAAGCTCATTTCATTGCAGTTTTTAGTGTCATTTTAACACATTGAACACAATTTCCAAAGCTCCTAACTAATAAATTCCCAGACGATGAATACATAAGTATTAGAAAGTTCGGAAGTATATTAGAGTTAGTACACTTTGGCGAAGATTTTGTTCCAATTCATATATATCTGAAGGAGTTCTTCTATTTGGCTCCTTGGCTCATACAGTGCAAACCCAATAAAGTGAGAAATAAAATTCATTTAACTTTTGGAAAGATTTATTCACAAATTTATTCAATTCTGCTTTTTATGACGTTTTCTATCACCAATTTTATTGTTGATTGTACATCAACGTAAAAACCTCATTAAATTTCAGTTTTTAGTTTTAGAAATATGTATTTGCACTAAGATTTACATAAATTTTGAATTTACACTTTATATCACAATTACAACCTAACTATCAAATTTACCTGCATTGGTGCGACTTGTCCTAAATTGGTGTTTCCGAATGTTGTTGGTGGATAACTATTAGCACCAGGTATGACTGGTTCATCTACAGTAGGAGTTCCTGATCTTTTACCAGGCGACCTGTTAAAAAAAATTGAAAACAATGAACCATCTACTGAAATTCTTATTGAACAAAAAGACCGTTTATGAATCCTTCTTAAACCTACAAAATATGTTAGTAAAATATATATGATTACCTCGAAGCGGTACGAGAACGTGATGGCATACGCCGAGGACTTCTTCTAGGGGAAATGCTTCTGCTTCTACTTCTGCGCCTCGAACGAACTGCTCCTAAAACAGTATTCATACTTAAAAAAGTAAAACCTCTTATCGAAGAAAGAGAAATCACCCCTAATCACCAATCGTTTGTTCTACTATCTTTCTTGATATAGCACAAGCATGAATGCTTAATACATAAGCTCAAGCAATTCTTTTCAAAACAATATTCGAACATCCTCCGGTCATACATACCGGAAACATAGTTTAGAAGAAGCTTTTTCCGAAATTAAGTCTGGAATACTACAAGGAAGTGATCTAGGACTTCTATACTTACTGCCATTTAGCAGAAGGAAAGAAAGATGAATAAGCAACCAACAAGCTACAAACTAGTTTTTATAAGATGATGAAATGGGTTTACATCAAGTCCAAAAACAAAAAGATAGAACATGTTCCAGTCAGAGTAAATAAAACCTGATTCCGCACTTGAACACGGCAAAATACTTAGGTGTAAAGACGGAAAATACATGTTAGAAAGAAAAGTGAAGAATTTGGAATGAAATATAGAATAAGGTACTGGCTAATTGGAAGAAACTGCATTCTGTTTCTACATAATAATCTTTATAAGCAGATACTTGAGTTTTTATGGACTTATCGTGTCCAACTGTGGGGATCCACCAAAGCAAGTAACTTAGCAATCATCCAAAGATTACAAAACAAAGCACTGAACGAACCCCATAGGAACCTCAAAATGGACATTGTTGACTAGACCATCAAAAAATTAGCCAAGGGTCATGAAGAAAGACTCCATCATGTCATTGTGGAAGCTATCCAGCTTCTTAAATATATTGGTTTAAGGAAAAGTCATAAGAAGATTAAGCCCTTTTAGTCAGTTTAGTGTTTTTAGTGTAGAAGTGTGTGCACTTTAAACTTCAGTGCAATTCTACAAAATCTAATGAACGTGGATGAGTACAACCTCAGTTTTAAGTGTCATGGATTAAATTGCTCATTGGTCACTGTTGACCAGATTGTGATAAACTAAATGCTTTTATGGGTGTTAAATATAGTACTAAATGATTAAATAAACTCACGATCTCTTGGGCTTCTCGGCGATTCTTCTCTATATTTTCTATCTCTAGGAGATCCTCTAGGTGAAACACCTGGTGGACCCTCTGTACGTTCCTTTTCGTTAGACTGTTGATCAATCTTCAAGTAAAATAATTAGAAATTGTTATTAGTGGTTATAAACAAACTTACCCTCGATTCTGGGTTTTGATTAAGTTTGTATGGTTCCGTTGAATCGGCTTCTGAAATCACAGTTTGTTTTTCTGGATCCGTATAACGTGGAGGGGTAGTCTGAAAACAAAATTTTTCCTTTTTAATTCCAAGTTTTCAAATATATAGTCCCAAAACTTACTTCGTTATTAGAAGGTATGGTTTGAACAACGGGTGCTGATTTGGGTTCTCTGTAAGTAGGTATTTTGACATACCCTGTAGTACTTTTAAAATTTGCAACCGACGTTCTTAGAAACCTAAAATAAGAAAAGAATAATAAAAATTTGTTATGGTATACTTAATTCGAATACTTCATACCTATTTGGAATAAGCGTATCCGGAGATATTTCCTTTTCATGGCAATCGGGACATTCGTGATCCTCGCTTTCCAATAAAACTCCCCTTATGCATTCGTCGCAAAACGAATTTCCACAACACGGTATCATAACGGCATCAGTCAATAAATCGGAACAAATACTGCATACCAATTCTTCTGGTATCTCCATTTTTGGTGGTTGAACTGGCATAGGAACTGGTTTCTGATTGTAAGCTTGGTGGTCTACCATAGGAACGGCGAACTGTCCGTTTGGGGTCATCATCGCGCCGGGTACTTGTGGACCATCGACTGCTACCATAAAACTACGGGGTATACCGGTGCTTTTCTTGATCTCCCCTGGATCCTAGAAAAAAAATTTAACATTAACGATTATTGTATTGCTAAGTCAATTGATTTTTAGGTAAAAACGATACTTAATCAGAACTTTATGTGATGTTCTGTCAAATTAGAGCACAACAATATGATACATGTACACTACTGCTGGGACTTGACTGCAAAGGTCACTTAATACAGTTCAAAAAATGTAATTCATAAGGACCAAGATGTATGGGGTATCATATACACTGCGATCCGAAGAATCTATCGTGTCCCCATTTCTTGCTGCCATACTGGGGAACCCAGCGTTTGCAGCTGAAAGAACGAAGATAATTTATGTACTGGTAATAAAATATATGAAATAAAATTTTCAAAATATTCATTCAATTATTATATTTTAATGTAATATAGTTTTAATATTTTTGGACTATGAGAGTTTAATTTTAACAACACTTTTCTTTTTTTGACAAAATGTAGTAAATAAACAAATTGTGAGGAATTATTAATAAAACTTCTAAATGCCACTGATTTTTAAATATAACAAATCACTTTCACTATTTTTGTGTTAATGCGATGCAATCATATGAAAACGAAGTGTACCACAACCGATGAAATGAATTTTTATTGTTAAAAAATAGCACCACAAGAAAAATTGAGATGCTTCCAGTCCACCACTCACTATTTACACAAATTACTACAAAATTATGATGTTATAAGACATTAAATGATCACTGTGTTACCCAAAAGTAATATTCAAACTACTAACAAAATTATTCTATTGAACAAATGAAAAAGAAAAACAAATTGTAATGAATTATTAATAAAACTTCTAAATGTTGATGATTTTCAAATACAACAAATCACTTTCACTATTTTTGTGCTATTCCAAAGTAATTATATGAAAACGAAGTACCACAAACGATGAAATGTATTTTAATTGTTAAAAAGTAGCACCACATGTAAAATTGAGGTACTCCAAGTCCACCACTCACTATTTACACAAATTACTACAAATGTTATAAGACATTAGCTAATCACGGTGTTCCAAAAACTAATTTCCCCACAAAAGCCCCCATTTGTTACATTGAATATAAAAATAATTAGCTATTTTTGATAATTACAAGTAAATTAATTTGAGCATTAATTAGTTTAGCTAACCAACCACCAGTAACACAGGAGACGGGAAAGTATTTAGGATGACAGGACTGAGTTGGAGAAAATTTCAAAATGAAAATAAAAACTACAGACACAAACCAAAATTTATTCAGTATTTACACCTTGATAACATTATTTAGATATTTTATTTTAAATACTTACTGATCCCATTCCAAAAGTACAGTCTTTAATCCAATGCCCCCCTTGGTGACACTTGAAGCATTTATAATTAGCAGGAACAGCACCGACTTGATTAGCGCCTCTAATTTTCATATAACTGGAAATAAATTATTATTATTAAAAAGCTTCATAAGGTATAAAAGTTATCAATTTTTTGGAAGGAACATATAAGCAGAAAAAATAAAAATTTTTGTGTAATATAAAGTATTGGAACAAATTTTGTGGAAACAGGAATTTTGAAAAATCTTGCTAAATGGATCCATATTAAAATAATAGCAAGTCTACAAAAATAAGATTTTTTTTTAACTAGCATCTTACGATTACCATTTCTTCTATATCTGCAGGATCAAAATAGTGCAGGACCTGAGTGTCATCAGTATATAATTGAATGTGAGAGTGAATATTTGAAACAATTCTGTGTATTTATAGGGATGTTCAAGATGAGGCAACTCATTCCCACACCACCAGGAGGTGAGGATAAACTCATTGTACCATTTTCTAGGCTACATCAAACACAATATAACAAATTTGATGTTAGACTGTATAACAAGTTTGTACATTTCCATAGTGATGAAAAATATCAACCAGAGTCGATTCTATGAACTTTCAAAGCAATTTCTATTGCAAAATTGTTTTTATGCAGTTAGAGACTATGTTTCTTTCAATGTTTAACCTTACTTATATCATTCTTGCATACATGTTATGTCAGAAGTCTAATTTGGTGAAAATATTGGTTTCACCTTGTTTAAATTTTCTACTTCATTATCTCATCTTATTGATAATCACTTAGTGTCTGTTTCGGTATATCGTTAAACCAAATTCGTCAATAATTATCATCTATAAGACTTTGTTTGACAATAATTCAATATTTTTTCAGAAATACATAAATGCCCAGGCATTTTTGTATACATGACTGGCTATTTTACATTACTATTTCTGTGTCATTTAAATTTACAATATCTCAGCTTATGGTGCTTCAAAATGAATCAGCAAAACATGAGCTAAAGCCTTATCCTCAAATATACATTATCAAATAAAACAAGGATGCAGAGTTTTTAATATAATTTATTCTGGCATTCTATTTAAATTTACTCTATTAGATTGTAATTAAACTGGTTAGTGATATTTCTGTGCCCCATAAAATTTTTTCCAATACTGTAGAAATTAGGTAGCTGTAGAATCTTCAGTAATTATTACTAATAATTACATAAAATGATCTGTTTATAGCCTAAAATCAGTATGCTCAAGGAATATGTGCATATCATTATTTCAGTTTTAATAGTAGTAAATTTGTTCTGATAATTTGTAAAAACAATTCATTCGAGAGATAGTATGTATATACATTGATATTTTTCACTATTATGACATTTTTTATACAATGAATTACTTAACTATGGGGATGATTTAATAAATGCAATTGTAAAGTTGGTTTTTACAGGTAAATAGTTTGATTTATCTTTGTGGACCTCTACAAAGTATAAATTAACATACTCACATTGAGATTCATGATCAAATCCATTTTATATTTATTTTAATGATACAAATTACATCATGCACTCACCACATAGCACATTTTATGAATTATAAAAACAGAAAGATGGATGTTCTCATGGTTATTGTAAACCAGCATTTATGTAACTACATTTTTACTAATAATTGGGAGGGGAATAAACCGTTAAATAAATGAATAAAGAAAAGATTGTCAAGATGTTTAATAAACAGCTTTGATCTTTAATCGAGCAGAATTGCTTACTTGCTAGGATCATAATCCTGTGTAGATTGAGACATCATAGCCCTAATTTTGTCATCCTCAGGAGCATCTATATTGGACAAATCAACTTCCTTGGCAATTGGCCCTCCTTCATCTGATTTTGTTGGTGTTGTATTATCATCCCCATACCCTCCCCAAGTTTTATTCTTTTGAGGAATAATTGGGATTCTGGCTATGAGAAGTGATGCATTTTTAGGTATTAATGCATTCTCATCTTCGTACACTAAATAAATATAAATGTTTAAAGAATTTTCAAAACCATAATTCACTCTGCATACCTTCTTTAGTTTGTGCGTTCGTAACTTGTAAATCAAAATCTGTACTTTTTCCTATTCGTTTTTGCTGTATTATAGCATTCTTCAGATCTTTCACTGAAATATGTAGGCCATCGAACGTAACCGTATCATACTCAAGAGCCGATTTGAATTTGTAGTGTACAGACATGCTATTAAATCGAGATATCAAATATACTAAAAAGGGTGACTGGGAAATCAATTACGTTAGCATTAATGGTGCGGTAGATGCAATAGGGACACGATCTTAATCTTAAAATTTACCTTTTTGAGAAGTCGGTAGCACAAAATATATTAGTCTTTACATTCAACTACCTCAAGTCTTTTTCACAATAATTAAAACATATTTTTCACTATTTTACCGTCTTTCATTAGCTTGACACTACATTTCCACACGATGAAAAATAATAAAAATGGCGTCACCTCACCAGTCATTTGTACCAACCATATAAATCTGTCAATTATATGTCATATTGATCAAGAAATTACCACAGGCTGTATTATTAACCGGAAATAACTCCGATTTTAAATTAATTATATTAATAAATATGATGATAAAATATCACTCTAATCAATAATAGGTAAAGAAAGTGAACGTTCAACAACCATTTATCTTTATTGCTTAAATTATTATTCGTCTATAAGTGAGAGCTGGTTAAATGTTTTATATGTTCCGTGAAATGTTACCATCTTCTGCATAATATTTTTCTTGAACTTGTAAAGCTTCAATTGAATTATTATTTTTCTTTGGAATTTGTCTTTGTTATCTATTAACCATAAGTACAATTGAGTTTAAATGTCTCACATTAGCTAATATTTACAATTTTATTTTATACTAATGACGTCAAAGAGATAATGGTTTCCGGTTTATGCTTTCACCTTGTCGATTAAAATATACTAGTGAAAAAACTAAATTCACTAAAATTTGTTATTTCAAATAAAAATTATTTATTTTAATATTTAAATAATTAAAAATAATTACTATTGATCATTATATATGCTAGTTAAAAAGTTTAAGTAAAAATACAGCAACACGTTTGGATATTTTTATTAATGTTAGAGTTTTTATTGATTACTTTTATTTTTTTTTTAACTATCAAAAAACTTGATAACCGACATCTTTTAAAATCGACATTGTCTGTCTTCAAGACTTTTTACTCTATAAATGTTTAAGTTTCAATTGTATTATAGTGTATAGTAGTATTATTTTATTGGAAACGTATTATATATACACATATATAATTTTTTCGTGTTATTAAAATCTACAGTTCAGAAAAAAATGAATTTTCAAATTCATGAAGATATTGATCACGTTGAAGCACTTCATCGAGATATTCAAGTGAAAAAACAAATATTTGGCGATAATTATTTCCAAAAGAACAAAGAAAAAACGAATTTGAATAAAAATGATAAGTTAGTAAACCAAATTTTACGAAAGAAAAGTTTTCTAGATAATTATCGAGAAAATGTGTCGCAGAAATGTCCGGAATCGTTTGAAACTATTTCTTCGGGGAAAAAAGAAGTAAGGGTTGATATTTATTGTACAATTGCAATATTTTTTTATCCCTGTATCGATATTTTTTAAGGAAAGTATGAATGGGTTAAGAATAATTGAGGAGCCGTTTCTACAAGTTGAAAAAGAAAATGTGGAGGTACATGTAGAACCTGATGGTTTTCCTTCAAGTTTATTACACAATTTCGAATACAGGAAGGTGAGTATTTCATATATTAAATATTGGTCTTACAGGGTGTGCATTATTTAATGTATATTTTCAATTATTAGAAAAGTATTTGGTTCCCATATCAAAAAACGTTAAAAAAAATTGAAGCTGATATCATTCTCAGACGAAACTATTAAAAACTATCACTTTACTCAATAAAACATAATTAAAAACAAATAAACATTTCTAGAATAACTTTTATGTTAATAATTGTTGGTGTTAAGCAATTAACTATAATTTCAATTAGATTTTATTATCTTAATGGAATAAAACAAACTAATTTTTGACAAAAATAACATGATTTAGTTTATTTACTCTCCGGTAAGAGAAAAAAACCAATGAAACAGCTTGCGAGTGTTATAAAGTTACTTTTTATTGAGTTGTGTACCCTAATTTTCCTACGACACTAACCTCTTCCACTCATTTTTGTAAATTTTGCTCAAAACGAGTTTAAACCACTTTTTTCCACATCTCACGTATATTATTATGCAATAACACATGTGGAGAGCCCTAGTAACAATCAGTGTTACCAACCGTACCTACGTTTCAGTTGATCTACCAACTTTCACTGTTTAACTCACATCTACTACCAACTTTTAAATTTTTAACTTGATATCCTTTCTTTTTTTAATCTGTTTATTTACCTAATCCCTCAACGTGTTCATTGTTTATAATAAAGTAACAAGAGAGGGCATTACTGTATATTTTGGGATTTTTAACTACATCTAATAGAAAAGTGACATATTATTGTTAGGTCCTTAAAATTAAGTTGGTACTTTCGATTCCAAAACCAAAATAAATGTCATATTTTCATTTGTTAATTTCATCAGTTTCACTGTTCATGAAAAATACGATTTAAAACCATAGAATTAATATGAAAAGTAGTGGGAGCGAAGTATGGAAGCTAATAGAAAGAGAAAGATCATCGGTAAGCCACTACCTATCTTTTTCTGCTCTATCCTGATTGGATCGCCATGACGTCGAAGTTTCGAATCGTGGGAACGGCCAATGAGGATAATGACAAGCTTTGATTTTAATGGCGAATAAGGAGAGATAGAGAGTGGTAAACCGATGCCTTTTCTCTCTCGTTAAATAGTACAATTTCATTTAAATGCCGCTTTCTCTATTTCTAATATTAATTTTGCGTTTGAAACATTCTAAATTAAATATTTTTTATCGTTTTTCACATATTTTCATTGCACGCTTTGTATTGTGGACAACACTGATTAGTGACGTCGTGTGAGGTTATGTTTAGTTTGAAGTTTTATTTTTCATATTTTTTGGGTGATACTACGCGTTTAAAGATATATTTCTATACTAGAAGGAAAATTGGATTTATTTACTCATGCAAAGCGCGTGAAACACATACCTCTAGCTACTATAATCAAATCAGTTTAGCCGTACACCTTCAGTCGCGTCGAATTCGTCTTTTTGTTTTACGGGAAACGATTTTTTTTTGAGTACATCGAATGTTTACGGCTTGTTCGTGTTTATTAAGTGTTTTAAGTATTTCCTCGATGACTAAAAATACCACATTGCCAAGAACAAGAAACAAATGACAGAAAACAACTTTTAATATTGTTTTGATAATGGCGGTATATTGAAGATTATAATAAATTGTTGTTTGATAGCCACACCTTCCATTCTATTTTAATTTTGATTAACGATGTTTTTGTATGGCGTCTAGACTGACCGCAGACCTGTTTTTGGAGAATCACAGGGTTTTTTGTCGGTTTTAACAAATATTATATTTTTGAAGATTGTTTACGTTACATTTCATTAAAGCCGGTACCACACGATGCTGGATGCAGTGCTGCAACTACACGATCTTGTGGTACCGGCTTAAGAGAAGAGTTGATACTACTAAAGCCGGTATTACACGATGCGATCAATATTTGCGCCAACATTCGCGTTCAAACGTGTGTGTAGTCGTACAACAAGTGTAGGCCTCAAAAGTATGCCACATGATAGTTAACATAATTGAAACAATCCTCGAAGGTAAAAAGTTACGTGTTGGAGTATTTTTCGACCCACAAATGGCGTTCGACATGATTACTTTCTTTATAAACTGAAACTACATTCAACGGAACAACAATTTTTTATCACCGACCGCTATTTTCAAGCCAAAATTGAAGATATCTACTCAAATTACCATACGATCGAATCGGGACTACCTCAGGGTACTCCCTACTTTAGTTTTAGGTCCATTTCTGTATCTGATATTCACAGCAAACGTTTCAAGGACAGACGATACTTCATAGCAAATCTGTTTGGCCCCAAATGTTTATCAATAATATTCCATTTCCGATAAAACCGGTTTTTTTTTTGTAAAAAACGTACGGGAATAGTTATTTTTTTTTAATATATTCAGGGGTGTCCCCTGAATGTAAACCCAAGTGGGCGTTATGGGGGATGGGCTTCACTACGGCCGCCATCTTGTAAAACACGTTTTATCAAATATCTCGCGAACCGCGCATCGTACGACGAAAATTATGGAAATCATTATTGTAGATAATAAAATTTTCTATCTTTTTTATTTGAAACTTTTTTTTGTATAACGCATAGATTTTTAATTATAGCTCTCCAAACTTTTTTCAATATGGTTTTTGCTAAGAAGAATTGTTATTGTTATTATTTTTAATCAAAGTTATGCTTGTATTATGCTATTATATATTGTGTATATCATTATCTATAGTAATGATCTCTACAATTTTTGTTGTACTATGCGGGGTTCGCGAGATATTTAATAAAACGTGTTTTACAAGATGGCTGCTGAAGTGAGGCCCCCCCCATGACGCCCACTTGGATTTACATCAGACCTCTGAACATATTAAAAAAAATTCCTGTTCCCGTACGTTTTTTTCAGAGCCTACTTTTTTTGGTTGGGACTCTTGGACTATTAGGGCTGCATTTACATTTAAACGATAGAAAACAGATTTGAAATTAAAAAATATGAACTGGCTACTTAACAAAAGGTCTCAACTAAGACTCGAAAATAAATTGCTCGTCTACAAAACTATATTCGTACCAATTAGGTCGTATGGAATAGAACTATGGAGCTGCAGTAATGCAGTAAACCTTCAATACATTCCGAAAACACTCTGTATGCTTTGCAGAATCCCCAGGTACGTCTCTAACCTAACAATTCATAATCAAAGATGTCGTAAAGAATTATTCCACAAGATACAAAAATCGATTCAATGACTGCAAGCGCTGTATATTAATAAAAAAAGTGTTGGTTACAAATTCGTACCGATGTTGGTTCAAAAAAATCGATTTTCCACGTTGCAATGTCAAAGTCGGAAGCAAAACATTCGTCGAATGACATGCGCACTACGACCACACGATTCGTCCGATCATACCAACCTAGAAAATGTTCAAGGTAGCGCTGAAGATAAACGTATTCTATTGATCAGTGAAAGTGATCGACGACTCACGAGTCCAGAGATACTAGCTCAGATCAATGAATCTAGTATTTCAGTTCTTCAACAGTTAAAAAGATATTGGGAGAAGCTGTTTTTTTTTAAAGGTTGGCAGTGAGACGTCAAAATAAAATTGAGAGGCTGTAGTGGGTCACAGAACATAAAAATTTGACGTATGAAGAATGGAAGAGAGTTTTATGAGTCAAAGTTTGAGGCAGAATGACCCCGATCGAGTTGTTGTGAAACAGGGAAGTGAAAAATCAGTGTCCTACTTCCGTTTCACATCGTTTTTATATCCTGAAAAACGAACGGACCCAAATTGTGCATCGAAATAATGAAGTTACGTCCATGAATCAATAACGCGTACTATAGGGCGGGCAAAAACGTTTGACCGGTAGTGTACATGTACATACAATCTTATAGAAGCGGGAAATTTAATTTTTAAATGATCATATTATGTCTTTATAAATAAACGTTAATAAAAACCTTAAACGCGCTTAAATTGTCTAATTTAAGTCTATAAAAACTTTTATTTCTTACCGTTACATTTGGATATTAATGACATACCTCAAACATCATCAAATAGATGTTGTGAGTTGTTAACAGTTGATATATAAAAGGAACTGCTTCATGTAACAGTTTGTCATTTGATTATATTGATCGAGTGGGGAACGAGATGGGGATTTCGATTTTGTTAGGTTGTACTGTATTTTTGTTTTGCGTATTTGCGGAGGGAAGTGCTCGATTGAATAATTACACAGAAGAAGATTACAAAAAAAGTTTTCCTAATAACGAAGATCAAGGGACGCTGAAGTTAATTAACGTGGTAAGTAAAATTTTATTCTATTCATCTAGGTACGTATCGGCTTTAGTTTTATTTTTTTTTTATTTTTTAAACCGGTTTTGATTAACGAATGATTCGTTGATGTTGATGTACAGGGTGTTAATGGAATATTTTCATCGATAATTCATGTCACATACAAACGAATTCAAAAATTGGATACTGGCGGCGAAATGAGATGAATTTGGGAGTCAAGTTATTAATTCTGAAGGTCGTTGTAATGTCAAAGAAGGTTAACTATGAGAATTTTTGTTTTTTTTTTTTGGTTACATTAATATATTAATTTCGAATGACTGCATCTGAACTGGAAATAAAAAATGTTGATTGATTAATTGATTTAGTTAATATTCAAACGAGATTTTTAGAAATGAACAACTAAAAAAACTTGTCCCGAAACAATTCTCGATTTAAATTTTTATTTTCCAGTCCAGCCCTGCCTAGATTGAAGACTCATTTCTGATACAATTTAAGTTTGAAAAATTGATTAGTGATCAGGCTCTTCATTTTTGTGGCAAACTAATAAACACCACGAATACTGAATTATTTAAGAAAAGATGAAGTAGAAAACAAAGTCTTATATAGAGGAAAGTTAATTACAATGGTAACCAAGAAAAAGCGAAGAATCTAGCGAATAATCTAGCGAATAATCTGGCGAAGAATCTAACGAAGAATCTAGCGAAGAATCTAACGAAGAATCTAGCGATTAATCTAGCGAAGAATCTAGTGAAGATTCTAGCGAGGAATCTAGCGAATAATCTAGCGAAGAATCTAGCGAAGAATCTAACGAAGAATCTAGCGATTAATCTAGCGAAGAATCTAGTGAAGATTCTAGCGAGGAATCTAGCGAATAATCTAGCGAAGAATGTAGCGAAGAATCTAGCGAAGAATCTAGCGAAGAATCTAGCGAAGAATCTAGCGAAGAATCTAGCGAAGAATCTAACGAAGAATCTAGCGATTAATCTAGCGAAGAATCTAGTGAAGATTCTAGCGAGGAATCTAGCGAATAATCTAGCGAATAATCTAGCGAATAATCTAGCGAAGAATCTAACGAAGAATCTAGCGAAGAATCTAGCGAAGAATCTAGCGAAGAATCTAACGAAGAATCTAGCGATTAATCTAGCGAAGAATCTAGTGAAGATTCTAGCGAGGAATCTAGCGAATAATCTAGCGAATAATCTAGCGAAGAATCTAACGAAGAATCTAGCGATTAATCTAGCGAAGAATCTAGTGAAGATTCTAGCGAGGAATCTAGCGAAGAATCTAGCGAATAATCTAGCGAAGAATCTAGCGAATAATCTAGCGAATAATCTAGCGAATAATCTAGCGAAGAATCTAGCGAATAATCTAGCGAATAATCTAGCGAATAATCTAGCGAATAATCTAGCGAATAATCTAGCGAAGAATCTAGCGAATAATCTAGCGAATAATCTAGCGAATAATCTAGCGAATAATCTAGCGAAGAATCTAGCGAATAATCTAGCGAAGAATCTAGCTCAGTAATGATTGGAGGAAGCAAAAAAATAACCATTAATACCCTACACAACTTCAGATTCGCCAAAGCATTCAAAATAAACTTATGACTGATGAATAAATCTCGTCAAAACTTTAATCAAACTCGTATTGATAAAAAAAATTGTTTAATATATATTTTAGATGTTTCGACATGGAAATAGAACTATAAATGGCGGAGATGAGTCATATCCAAACGATCCTTACTTAAATATGACTTATTTCCCTTATGGACTTGGACAACTTACGAACGTGAGTAAATTTTTGAATGGCATTTTGAAAAGTAAGAGTTGTAATAAAAAAAATTGTAGCAGTAATCAACTGAAACGCGTCTATTTCAACTAGTTTCTTTCATATAATAACCACATCCTTTAGATAGCGAATTCGAGTTCTCGTTTTTAGCGCCATCTCTTGGTTCATCGATCGATCAACTAAATTGAATTTTTTCCGAAAATAACTAGTCGAAAGTTGGTCTTGATTTCATTTCTAATTATGGGTAGAATGGGGTTTCAAAAATGCAACAAAAACTAAATGAAACAAACGACAGAATATTGAATTTTGAAGTTAATGAATCCCATGTTTTTAAAAACCAAGATTTATCACACCGCGATTCTTAATTAATAAATTCCCAGACGATGAATACATAAGTATTCGAAAACTCGGAATATATTAGAGTTAGTACACTTTGGTGTTTAATTTAGCCACAATCCCACTACGAAAACGAAAATATATAGGTGGTGATTGTTTCCTAACGAATTGTAAGTAACTACAGTCATTATTTGTAATACGTAATACGGATGCCACAAGCTATTATTAAATATAGATTAATATGGAAAATAATTGGGAAATTACACGAAATACTTGATATACGATGAGGTAGAAAAGTGTCGATCCAATGTTGAACGGAATTTTAGACATAGCCAAACAGGACGTGGAAACAATTTAACAAAATCGTTACGTTCGAAGATATACGGTTGTCATTAAAGCCGTTTAAGGACGTGCGACCTTCCTCGTCCAAATAAATAAGTTAGTTCCGTTAGCATGAGATTAATTTTGCAGCGAAACGAATTCGATTAATTTTTATTTAATGTAGATTAAGTCTACTTGAAAAACATTTTCGAATACAGTACGGTTCAAAAGAAGAGATAAATTCGTACAATATCGTAACTAGATTCGATAGATTATTCTTCTTTTCCCTATAATTTGTTTATTTTTTTCAAATATTATTGTCCTGCTAGTTAAATTGTTTAGAATTTGTATATTTTGTTTTACTGGATTTTTCAAACTATATCAAATTCATAAAAACGTTCCCACTCTTTCTTAGACGTTATTTGAAGAGTAAGACCAAAACTTTTTGAAAAAAAAAACGGGCAGAACTTGTCGGAAATTTCGATTATTGTACATAAAGTCCCAATTAATTGAGTAAATTTTAAAAAAACGTCCTTTTTTGCGCAATTTGGTTAGACAATTGCTTAACCAATGACTACTTCTGTTTATTCTAAGCAATGTAACAGCCTAGCATCCGAGGTCTTCCTTTCGAAATTGTTTGTATCTTACGAAGATAGTTCCGGAAGTACCTGGTCCAATAAAGAAAAAACAAAAATGTTGGTGGTTGGTAACTCAATCTCCTTTTAGCTCCAAACACTTTTCCCGGCGATGTTGAATAGGTTCGTCCCAAAAAACCGACGTCTGCAGATGGAACGGTCTTTGTCTTCTTTGGAGCCGGTTTTCCCTTTTCAAATCTATTGTTTTTGATTGTTATTTCGTTTCTGGTGTGAATTGATGGACCCAGTTTCATCCATGGTTATGAAACGGCGCAAAAATCTGGAAACATCACCAAAAACTCGATGGAAACATCTTCACGACGTTGTTTTTGTTCCATTGTGAGCAAACGCAGCCACCATCTTGCACACAGCTTTCTCGTGACCAAATTTTCAGTTAATATGCACTTTTTGGAACGTCTACTAGGTCTACTAGCTCGAGGATCATCTAGTGGATTTTCTTCAACATTTCTGGAGTCGTCACCTCATTTGGTCAACCGCTACGATCCTGGTCTCCGCAGGTCGTACGAATTCACTTAAACTCTGCTACCCAATATTTCACTGTTGATAATGAAGAAGCAGTCTAACCTAGAATTTAGTTCGTAGTGGTTGGGCTAAGACCTTTCAAATAAAACTATGACCAATTTTTTCCATGTTTACAAATTCAAATGAAAACGTTCATTATTGGTGGGGCTGCCAAACAAATACTAAACAACGTGGCGTCTTCAAACTTGATCTAGATCAAGCCAGGTACTTCTGGGACCAACCTCGTACCTTGAATTTAGAAAACGACTGGTAGGAGCCAAGGGTTCATTTTTTTTTGCTACTCATTAATCATGTCACACGTTTACGAATTATTGGTAATTTTACAAAGTGTAACCTAGAGTGGTCTAAACATAGAGGCTTTACGTTCTACCATGGGCAAAAATCTCTTGGTCTGACGCGAACGAGCTCTGTTTAAACCGGTTTAGAAGCCTAAGCGCAAAAAAATATCCTCTGCTTGTTTTGCAGAGGATGTTTTATGGTTTGAGCAGTCGAAAACTGTCCAATTTGTACCAACACTAGTTGAAATAGAAGCAGCTCCGTTGTGGCTGTATACATCGGTGTTTTTGGTCGTTTTGAAATTAATATTTTGCTTATAGGCTGGCAAAGTGAAAGAATATTTCATGGGTGCCGATCTTCGTAATAGATACGACGATTTTTTGGGAAAATACTACTACCCCGAGTTAGTCGAAGCGATTAGTACTAACGTCAACAGAACAAAGATGTCGCTTTTGTTAGTTTTAGCAGGATTGTTTCCGCCAAGAAAGGAGGATGCAGTTTTGGGAATGTCTTGGCAACCTATCCCCTACAATTTCCTACCAATCGAACGAGATCCAGTAAGTTTATTATAATACAGGGTATGCGGTTATGATAATGATTCCATTTCAGGTTCTTAACGGTGTAAGATGCCCTGAATATATCGAGGAATATGCGAAACATGTTCAACAATTGTTGGATCGAAACAAGTTTAAGAAATACGAAAAATTGTTTGATTATATATCGCAGCATAGCGGGTTGAATATTACGACGATTCGGCAAGTATATAATCTTCAATTTGGTCTGGCGACTGAACGGGAATTCGGTCTGGAATTACCGGAATGGACGAAGAAGGTGTATCCGGAACCCATGACGAATGTGGCTACCGAAGATTATTATATAGCTATGGGTACACCCATTTTGAAGAGACTGGCGATCGGTTATTTTTTAAAGAAATTAATAAACGATGCTAACGATAATATCGACGATGACACGAAACTAAAAACGAAAATTCACTTGTATTCTGGTCACGAGAGTACCGTGGCGCGTCTGTTGATAGCTTTGGGTATATTCGAGAAGCATATACCTTCGTATGGGTCTCACGTCATTTTAGAATTGCACGAAATCGAAGGTGTTTACGGTTTCAAAGTTTTTTATCAAGGGTGGGATGGTAGGGGATTACGTTTAATGCAAATACCCGGATGTGAAGAATTTTGTCCTCTGGATGCGTTTACCGCGTTAATGCAAGATTATCTACCTCTGGATGATGACGTATGTTCAGATTGATAACCAGTGATGCCAGCTTGGCTGTTTTTCCCCTAAATTTGGGGAGAATAATTTAAATAAGGGGATTTTTTCGGGAAGGCGGTGAAAATAAATAATTTTGTTTATCGGAATTTATTAGGGCTTCCAGAAACATAGAATGGATGCTTTTATGCAAGATTTTCTAGCTCTGGATGATGACGTATGTTCAGATTGATAACCAGTGATGCCAGCTTGGCTGTTTTTTCCCTAAATTTGGGGAGAACAATTTAAATAAGGGGATTTTTTCGGGAAGGCGGTGAAAATAAATAATTTTGTTGATCGGAATTTATTAGGGCTTCCAGAAACATAGAATGGATGCTTTTATGCAAGATTTTCTAGCTCTGGATGATGACGTATGTTCAGATTGATAACCAGTGATGCCAGCTTGGCTGTTTTTTCCCTAAATTTGGGGAGAACAATTTAAATAAGGGGATTTTTTCGGGAAGGCGGTGAAAATAAATAATTTTGTTGATCGGAATTTATTAGAGCTTCCAGAAACATAGAACGGATGCTTTTATGCAAGATTTTCTACCTCTGAATGATGACGTATGTTCAGATTGATAACCAGTGATGCCAGCTTGGAGGTTTTTTCCCTAAATTTGGGGAGAACAATTTAAATAAGGGGGTTTTTTCGGGAAGGCGGTGAAAATAAATAATTTTGTTGATCGGAATTTATTAGGGCTTCCAGAAACATAGAATGGATGCGTTTGTGCAAGATTTTCTAGCTCTGGATGATGACGTATGTTCAGATTGATAACCAGTGATGCCAGCTTGGCTGTTTTTTCCCTAAATTTGGGGAGAACAATTTAAATAAGGGGGTTTTTTCGGGAAGGCGGTGAAAATAAATAATTTTGTTGATCGGAATTTATTAGGGCTTCCAGAAACATAGAATGGATGCTTTTATGCAAGATTTTCTACCTCTGAATGATGACGTATGTTCAGATTGATAACCAGTGATGCCAGCTTGGAGGTTTTTTCCCTAAATTTGGGGAGAACAATTTAAATAAGGGGGTTTTTTCGGGAAGGCGGTGAAAATAAATAATTTTGTTTATCGGAATTTATTAGGGCTTCCAGAAACATAGAATGGATGCTTTTGTGCAAGATTTTCTACCTCTGGATGATGACGTATGTTCAGATTGATAACCAGTGATGCCAGCTTGGCTGTTTTTTCCCTAAATTTGGGGAGAACAATTTAAATAAGGGGATTTTTTCGGGAAGGCGGTGAAAATAAATAATTTTGTTTATCGGAATTTATTAGGGCTTCCAGAAACATAGAATGGATGCTTTTGTGCAAGATTTTCTACCTCTGGATGATGACGTATGTTCAGATTGATAACCAGTGATGCCAGCTTGGCTGTTTTTTCCCTAAATTTGGGGAGAACAATTTAAATAAGGGGATTTTTTCGGGAAGGCGGTGAAAATAAATAATTTTGTTGATCGGAATTTATTAGGGCTTCCAGAAACATAGAATGGATGCTTTTATGCAAGATTTTCTAGCTCTGGATGATGACGTATGTTCAGATTGATAACCAGTGATGCCAGCTTGGCTGTTTTTTCCCTAAATTTGGGGAGAACAATTTAAATAAGGGGGTTTTTTCGGGAAGGCGGTGAAAATAAATAATTTTGTTGATCGGAATTTATTAGGGCTTCCAGAAACATAGAATGGATGCGTTTGTGCAAGATTTTCTAGCTCTGGATGATGACGTATGTTCAGATTGATAACCAGTGATGCCAGCTTGGCTGTTTTTTCCCTAAATTTGGGGAGAACAATTTAAATAAGGGGGTTTTTTCGGGAAGGCGGTGAAAATAAATAATTTTGTTGATCGGAATTTATTAGGGCTTCCAGAAACATAGAATGGATGCTTTTATGCAAGATTTTCTACCTCTGAATGATGACGTATGTTCAGATTGATAACCAGTGATGCCAGCTTGGAGGTTTTTTCCCTAAATTTGGGGAGAACAATTTAAATAAGGGGGTTTTTTCGGGAAGGCGGTGAAAATAAATAATTTTGTTTATCGGAATTTATTAGGGCTTCCAGAAACATAGAATGGATGCTTTTGTGCAAGATTTTCTACCTCTGGATGATGACGTATGTTCAGATTGATAACCAGTGATGCCAGCTTGGCTGTTTTTTCCCTAAATTTGGGGAGAACAATTTAAATAAGGGGATTTTTTCGGGAAGGCGGTGAAAATAAATAATTTTGTTGATCGGAATTTATTAGGGCTTCCAGAAACATAGAATGGATGCTTTTATGCAAGATTTTCTAGCTCTGGATGATGACGTATGTTCAGATTGATAACCAGTGATGCCAGCTTGGCTGTTTTTTCCCTAAATTTGGGGAGAACAATTTAAATAAGGGGATTTTTTCGGGAAGGCGGTGAAAATAAATAATTTTGTTGATCGGAATTTATTAGAGCTTCCAGAAACATAGAACGGATGCTTTTATGCAAGATTTTCTACCTCTGAATGATGACGTATGTTCAGATTGATAACCAGTGATGCCAGCTTGGAGGTTTTTTCCCTAAATTTGGGGAGAACAATTTAAATAAGGGGGTTTTTTCGGGAAGGCGGTGAAAATAAATAATTTTGTTGATCGGAATTTATTAGGGCTTCCAGAAACATAGAATGGATGCGTTTGTGCAAGATTTTCTAGCTCTGGATGATGACGTATGTTCAGATTGATAACCAGTGATGCCAGCTTGGCTGTTTTTTCCCTAAATTTGGGGAGAACAATTTAAATAAGGGGGTTTTTTCGGGAAGGCGGTGAAAATAAATAATTTTGTTGATCGGAATTTATTAGGGCTTCCAGAAACATAGAATGGATGCTTTTATGCAAGATTTTCTACCTCTGAATGATGACGTATGTTCAGATTGATAACCAGTGATGCCAGCTTGGAGGTTTTTTCCCTAAATTTGGGGAGAACAATTTAAATAAGGGGGTTTTTTCGGGAAGGCGGTGAAAATAAATAATTTTGTTTATCGGAATTTATTAGGGCTTCCAGAAACATAGAATGGATGCTTTTGTGCAAGATTTTCTACCTCTGGATGATGACGTATGTTCAGATTGATAACCAGTGATGCCAGCTTGGCTGTTTTTTCCCTAAATTTGGGGAGAACAATTTAAATAAGGGGATTTTTTCGGGAAGGCGGTGAAAATAAATAATTTTGTTTATCGGAATTTATTAGGGCTTCCAGAAACATAGAATGGATGCTTTTGTGCAAGATTTTCTACCTCTGGATGATGACGTATGTTCAGATTGATAACCAGTGATGCCAGCTTGGCTGTTTTTTCCCTAAATTTGGGGAGAACAATTTAAATAAGGGGATTTTTTCGGGAAGGCGGTGAAAATAAATAATTTTGTTGATCGGAATTTATTAGGGCTTCCAGAAACATAGAATGGATGCTTTTATGCAAGATTTTCTAGCTCTGGATGATGACGTATGTTCAGATTGATAACCAGTGATGCCAGCTTGGCTGTTTTTTCCCTAAATTTGGGGAGAACAATTTAAATAAGGGGGTTTTTTCGGGAAGGCGGTGAAAATAAATAATTTTGTTGATCGGAATTTATTAGGGCTTCCAGAAACATAGAATGGATGCGTTTGTGCAAGATTTTCTAGCTCTGGATGATGACGTATGTTCAGATTGATAACCAGTGATGCCAGCTTGGCTGTTTTTTCCCTAAATTTGGGGAGAACAATTTAAATAAGGGGGTTTTTTCGGGAAGGCGGTGAAAATAAATAATTTTGTTGATCGGAATTTATTAGGGCTTCCAGAAACATAGAATGGATGCTTTTATGCAAGATTTTCTACCTCTGAATGATGACGTATGTTCAGATTGATAACCAGTGATGCCAGCTTGGAGGTTTTTTCCCTAAATTTGGGGAGAACAATTTAAATAAGGGGGTTTTTTCGGGAAGGCGGTGAAAATAAATAATTTTGTTTATCGGAATTTATTAGGGCTTCCAGAAACATAGAATGGATGCTTTTGTGCAAGATTTTCTACCTCTGGATGATGACGTATGTTCAGATTGATAACCAGTGATGCCAGCTTGGCTGTTTTTTCCCTAAATTTGGGGAGAACAATTTAAATAAGGGGATTTTTTCGGGAAGGCGGTGAAAATAAATAATTTTGTTGATCGGAATTTATTAGGGCTTCCAGAAACATAGAATGGATGCTTTTATGCAAGATTTTCTAGCTCTGGATGATGACGTATGTTCAGATTGATAACCAGTGATGCCAGCTTGGCTGTTTTTTCCCTAAATTTGGGGAGAACAATTTAAATAAGGGGGTTTTTTCGGGAAGGCGGTGAAAATAAATAATTTTGTTTATCGGAATTTATTAGGGCTTCCAGAAACATAGAATGGATGCTTTTATGCAAGATTTTCTAGCTCTGGATGATGACGTATGTTCAGATTGATAACCAGTGATGCCAGCTTGGCTGTTTTTTCCCTAAATTTGGGGAGAAAAATTTAAATGAGGGGATTTTTTCGGGAAGGCGGTGAAAATAAATAATTTTGTTGATCGGAATTTATTAGGGCTTCCAGAAACATAGAATGGATGCTTTTATGCAAGATTTTCTAGCTCTGGATGATGACGTATGTTCAGATTGATAACCAGTGATGCCAGCTTGGCTGTTTTTTCCCTAAATTTGGGGAGAACAATTTAAATAAGGGGGTTTTTTCGGGAAGGCGGTGAAAATAAATAATTTTGTTTATCGGAATTTATTAGGGCTTCCAGAAACATAGAATGGATGCTTTTATGCAAGATTTTCTAGCTCTGGATGATGACGTATGTTCAGATTGATAACCAGTGATGCCAGCTTGGCTGTTTTTTCCCTAAATTTGGGGAGAAAAATTTAAATGAGGGGATTTTTTCGGGAAGGCGGTGAAAATAAATAATTTTGTTTATCGGAATTTATTAGGGCTTCCAGAAACATAGAATGGATGCTTTTATGCAAGATTTTCTAGCTCTGGATGATGACGTATGTTCAGATTGATAACCAGTGATGCCAGCTTGGCTGTTTTTTCCCTAAATTTGGGGAGAACAATTTAAATAAGGGGGTTTTTTCGGGAAGGCGGTGAAAATAAATAATTTTGTTTATCGGAATTTATTAGAGCTTCCAGAAACATAGAACGGATGCTTTTATGCAAGATTTTCTACCTCTGAATGATGACGTATGTTCAGATTGATAACCAGTGATGCCAGCTTGGCGGTTTTTTTCCTAAATTCGGGGAGAACAATTTAAATAAGGAGGTTTTTTCGGGAAGGCGGTGAAAATAAATAATTTTGTTGGACGGAATTTATTAGAGCTTGCAGAAAAATAAAATTTAAAATTCGTAAGTTTCGGAATCCTAATGAAAAGTAGATTGTCGCCCTCTATCTTTCGTTTAATCAATTTGGTGATATTACGTTTAAATTTCAAAAGTAAACAATTATCTATCGGTAAATTCTTTCTTTTTATATTTATAACTAAACTTAATTAACATCATCAAAAAAACTTAAGGTATCTTAGTGCGAATTTAGGGGATTTTGAAATACGCTTGGGGGAAAAAATATTAACCGGTTGGCATCACTGTTGATAACCAAGATCGACAATCAATCGATCTGCTGCATTGACAGTTTGAGAGTTTGACAGATTTGACAGATTTGATAGATTTGACAGTTTTGAGATTCTGTAGTAACTTCCATTTAACAAATGTGTCCAGTATTGTGTCGATGTTGATTCATTAAAAAGATTGTGGTTCATAGAAAGTTGTCTGGACGCTATTCTCTACTAGTTATCAGGAATGTAATTTTTTTTCTCTCTAAAGTATCCAAGTAATACCTACACATATTGGAGCTGGTTACATTGCTGATGTTGAACATATTTTCTTTGTTTCTGTGATAAATATGGAGGTTGTAGCCTTTAAATTTTTGAAAATGTTTTCTCTAGTTGTACGTAGGTTCAGGTAATATAAAATAAGTCGCTAATTTGTAAAAAAATATTCTGTACTTTTTGTATATTGATAGAAATATAATTTTTTGACAAATGTATTGTCGTTATTAAACAATAAATGAAAGAAACTTCATATTTATTAGTATTTTTTATGTTTTTCTTAATAAAACGTCTCCGTTTTAGGTCTGATGGAAATTATTTTCAAAATATAGGTAAAAATTGACGTTTCGAGGTATATTTTTTATCCTACAATCAAAGTCATTCATCAAGTTAAAAATATTAATGAATAATTTAAGACTTTAAAGAAAAAGCCATCAGTAGCTCGGAAAAACACTATTATAGACGGAAAATTTGGAAAAATTCATGAAAATTCGATTTCCTCCAAATCTATACATTTGATCTGGAAACTAATATGATTTTTGAATTTTTTGGGAAAAAATACATAATATTCCATGATTTTTCGCATATCTTTACTATAGATTTGTATTTTCAACATTTTCGTAAAAAAATCCAGAAATTTCGAAAAAAATTTGACACGCTTGTATAAAAAATTCGATATCTCCGAAACCATTCGAGATATCGATTTCATTTTGACACCAATCGATTAAGAAAACTTGAATCTATGATTACATATATGGGATGCCTTTAGTTTCATATTTTTGAGAAATATACGGAGTTAAAAATTGAGTAATTTTTTTTTTTTGAAAAATTACAATATATAAATTTATTGTACTCACAGTTGTGGAAAAACAACTTTGTAAAACAGGAAAATCAGAAGAAAAACGTTGATTCTATCATAAAAAAATTACAACAGCTTTTCTATGAGCATTCAAAGTCAGTTAAGTAACATAAAGTTAGAAGTTATGAAAGAAAATTCCAGTTTTCCAAAGGGGGGCTTGTGCCATGGATATAGAAGAAGAATTTGTTTCAGATTTTGCTAAATTATTGTTAGAAGAGTTTTTTTTGGAACGAGCAGTTCGAAAAAGACATCAGTTGCTCGGAAAAACACTATTATAGACGGAAAATTTGGAAATTATTCATGAAAATTCGATTTCCTCCAAATCTATACATTTGATCTGGAAACTAATATGATTTTTGAATTTTTTGGGAAAAAATACATAATATTCCATGATTTTTCGCATATCTTTACTATAGATTTGTATATTCAACATTTTTGTAGAAAAATCCAGAAATTTCGAAAAAAATTTGACACGCTTGTATAAAAAATTCGATATCTCCGAAACCATTCGAGATATCGATTTCATTTTGACACCAATCGATTAAGAAAACATGAATCTATGATTACATATATGGGATGCCTTTAGTTTCATATTTTTGAGAAATATACGGAGTTAAAAATTGAGTAATTTTTTTTTTTGAAAAATTACAATATATAAATTTATTGTACTCACAGTTGTGGAAAAACAACTTTGTAAAACAGTAAAATCAGAAGAAAAACGTTGATTCTATCATAAAAAAATTACAACAGCTTTTCTATGAGCATTCAAAGTCAGTTAAGTAACATAAAGTTAGAAGTTATGAAAGAAAATTCCAGTTTTCCAAAGGGGGGCTTGTGCCATGGATATAGAAGAAGAATTTGTTTCAGATTTTGCTAAATTATTGTTAGAAGAGTTTTTTTTGGAACGAGCAGTTCGAAAAAGACATCAGTTGCTCGGAAAAACACTATTATAGACGGAAAATTTGGAAATTATTCATGAAAATTCGATTTCCTCCAAATCTATACATTTGATCTGGAAACTAATATGATTTTTGAATTTTTTGGGAAAAAATACATAATATTCCATGATTTTTCGCATATCTTTACTATAGATTTGTATTTTCAACATTTTCGTAAAAAAATCCAGAAATTTCGAAAAAAATTTGACACGCTTGTATAAAAAATTCGATATCTCCGAAACCATTCGAGATATCGATTTCATTTTGACACCAATCGATTAAGAAAACGTGAATCTATGTGACTACATATATGAGATGCCTTCAATTTTATATTTTTGAGAAATATACGGGGTTAAAAATGGAGTAATTTTTTTTTGAAAAATTATAATATAAAAATTTGTTACACTCACAGTTGTGGAATGGTAACGTTAAAATACAAAAAAAAATCCGATGAAAAACATTAATATCTATACATTTAATATTACGAAAAATCATTTTTCAATTGACTATAGTTTCAACTGTACGAAATAAAGAGTGTTTCGAGAGCAACTGAAACTCCTCTTCAGGTACGAGTTCGTTCCGAAAGACAAGCTGCGCTGCAGGCGGCTGTTTTGAGAAGCTGAAACTCCTTTTCATTGGTCCAATGAATAAAAAATGTCACTACTACGATGCTTTCGAATGGAAAGATAAAACTATTGGAATGTGTTGTTCCAGTGGTAAATTTTCACTTCCCTTAATTGTTGAGCCTTTAAAAACTCGATCGACAAGTTTTACAGACGGTTCAGAGTAATTTTTGAGCAAAATAAGAAAGTATAACTCTTGCTTTCATTCATACGAATCCATTTCTATTGTAATAATCTCTTTTCCTTTTTAAATGGCTTCAATGCGAGAGAGGCCGTTGGCGAAAGCTAGTTTTCAAACAATTATCTTCAACTATAGTTACGTTAGCGTGAATAATGAATCAAAAACGTATAATTATTCGATATAAAATACCAGAATAACTAATTACATATTATATCATCACGTTATGAGTAATTGTTTTTGTTATTTTATAATTAATTGTGTTGTTTTCGCTTGCATCTACTTTACTTTCAGGAAATATGGGGTTATTTACGAGATTTGGAATCGCGATTACCGCCCCCACACCCGATTTATATGTCGAAACAAAAGGACATCAATTGGGAATCGCGAAGTATTTTGGTAGATTGGTTAGCGAGCGTCGGAGACGAATACAAATTTAGTAACGAAACTTTCCACTTGGGTGTGATATATCTCGATAGATTCTTGAGCCAATTATGTGTTGTGAGTATTTCTTACATAATATCATTTCATTCGCCGTGTTTATTGGTAGCAGTCACTCAAACCTGCTGCGTTTTCCGCTTATACACGTCACCCTCTCGAAACTTTCCATTTTCGTACGCGTCATCTCCAAAAGATGTTGATTGAGAAACTGGAGGTGTTTGATTTCCACAAACGACTGTCTAAAGTCACAACTATTCAGTATATATACCTAGAGACTGCTGAATAATGTCCGATTCATCTTCGTGACGTTTCAAGTGATTTGAAAATGGGATTTTACGAAATTATTCGAATTTAAGGCTTCTTATATCGGTAGCAAAATAAACTAGGTGTGGATTGGAATCAATCTGATTGGGTTTAGTGCAGTAAAGACCCGGATTGCTGTTTTTACAAAGAAAACTTGCGATGCGACCCAGGATTTGGTCCTGTCGAGACTTAAAAATCATCATTATCGTAAATTTGTTTGTTGGGTGTTGAGGATGTCTTAGCATAGTCACGTGGTGGAGTTAGCTAAGACAGCTTCACAAAAACTTGGAGGACTTTTAATATCCTTTACAAGGTTCAAATTAGTTTATCTTTGGAGTATTTTTGGTGCATCTGGAGCTGGGGATGTGAGGACTCAATACAGAAGATGGAAACTTGACTTAGAGGCTCTTTTTTTTGGACAAGCGCAAGCCTGCGAAGTGATTTATCCTTACGTATGTTCTTTGGATTATATTCTGGGAGATGTAGAGTGTATTGTTGACAAGTTTTGCATTAACAAAAACACCTTCTTGTAGACTAGAAACAAGCTGCAATTGGTGGGAGCGGCGGCAATGATGTTGGCATCGAAAATGGAGGAGTATTATCCTCTTGGAGCTAGCGAATGGTCCTATTTGACAGGCGATACATTTACACCAAAACAAGTTCTCAAAATGGAGAAAATTATCCTAAAAGTATTGAAATTTCGGATGCAAATACCGACTGTAAATGGTTTCATACAACATTTAGCTACGGAACAGAAAATGGATGAGAAAACTGTGCATCTCGCAATGGTAGGTTTTCAACTACAACTTTTTACTCTGAAAAGTGTTTATCTATTACCAGAAGTCTTATTATTTTCGAAACTGATACGAGAACTGCTACTTAAGTTTTGAGATATGGCAACACTGATGTGAATATGTCAAAATTGACAATGACATAATGACGTTTGACATTTTTAACGGTGAATTCAGAACTAAGAATTCAGAAATGTTCGAGAAACCAATCGCAGAATACGAATCAATGTTCACCACGACAACACACGTTTTTGAAACTGTCGAAACATCGAATTGACGCAACAGTGTATTGATCTTGAAATTTAAGTAGCGATCCTCGTAGCCTAGGTACTGATGACGTGGATTTTACAGTATATAGGAGAGTTGGTTCTTTTGGAAGGTGACGATTACCTCGAGATTCTTCCGTCTAAAGTAGCCGCTGCGTGTATAGCTTTAGCGCGTTACACATTATGGAAACGGACGGTTTGGCCGAAAAAATTGAAAGCTGTTAGCGGTTATTCACTAAAGGAACTTTCTCCGGTCGTACAGAAACAAAATCAAACATTGGGATCGTCTCCGATGAAGAAACAACAAGCTATTCAATCGAAATACAAGAGCGAGAAGTTGAGTAAAGTGGCTCTAACTAGACCAAGGAAAATATTATTATACGAATTCGACAGGGAGTGAATTTACATGCTTATTAAATATTGGTGAGTTTTATTTTTTTTTATTTTGTCGATTTTTCTCTATATCTACGAATTAAAAATATATATTTTTTTTTGTTTCAGACGTATTTGTTCTAATTTCGAGAATTTAAAAATGTTATACTCTTATTTGTGTTTAATTATAAGAAATCCCCCCAAAAACCCTTATATATATTTTATTATTTTTATATAACCCCATTTGTTATCGCTAAATTAAATCTATTGACTATATGCTATTATACGCTATATAAAGTAAATAAAGATTTTTTATTTAACCTTTTTCAGCTCCCTCGTATTAGTGTCCTACATGTTTCAATCAACCCCCGTGTAAACAAATCAACGTCTCACTTGTACGTCTGACTTGTACGCCTGGTTTCGTAAATTCTAAACTATTTATCTGGCAGTCAAAAGATAAAACTCGAAAACCGACTTTTGTTTTACTTTATAACCTCGAAAATAACTTCTAAACAACCAATAAGTTCGCAATTTTTAAATAAAATCATCAATTTATCTTGAATATACTCGGTTTCGTAAATTCAAAACGATTTATCTGGCAGTCAAAAGAAAAAACTCGAAACTCGACTTTTGTTTTACTTTATAACCTCGAAAATAACTTCTAAACAACCAATAAGTTCGCAATTTTTAAATAAAATCATCTATTTATCTTGAATATACTCGGTTTCGTAAATTCTAAACTATTTATCTGGCAGTCAAAAGAAAAAACTCGAAAACCGACTTTTGTTTTACTTTATAACCTCGAAAATAACTTCTAAACAACCAATAAGTTCGCAATTTTTAAATAAAATCATCAATTTATCTTGAATATACTCGGTTTCGTAAATTCAAAACGATTTATCTGGCAGTCGAAAGAAAAAACTCGAAACTCGACTTTTGTTTTACTTTATAACCTCGAAAATAACTTCTAAACAACCAATAAGTTCGCAATTTTTAAATAAAATCATCTATTTATCTTGAATATACTCGGTTTCGTAAATTCTAAACTATTTATCTGGCAGTCAAAAGAAAAAACTCGAAAACCGACTTTTGTTTTACTTTATAACCTCGAAAATAACTTCTAAACAACCAATAAGTTCGCAATTTTTAAATAAAATCATCAATTTATCTTGAATATACTCGGTTTCGTAAATTCAAAACGATTTATCTGGCAGTCGAAAGAAAAAACTCGAAACTCGACTTTTGTTTTACTTTATAACCTCGAACATAACTTCTAAACAACCAATAAGTTCGCAATTTTTAAATAAAATCATCTATTTATCTTGAATATACTCGGTTTCGTAAATTCTAAACTATTTATCTGGCAGTCAAAAGAAAAAACTCGAAAACCGACTTTTGTTTTACTTTATAACCTCGAAAATAACTTCTAAACAACCAATAAGTTCGCAATTTTTAAATAAAATCATCTATTTATCTTGAATATACTCGGTTTCGTAAATTCAAAACGATTTATCTGGCAGTCAAAAGAAAAAACTCGAAACTCGACTTTTGTTTTACTTTATAACCTCGAAAATAACTTCTAAACAACCAATAAGTTCGCAATTTTTAAATAAAATCATCTATTTATCTTGAATATACTCGGTTTCGTAAATTCAAAACGATTTATCTGGCAGTCAAAAGAAAAAACTCGAAACTCGACTTTTGTTTTACTTTATAACCTCGAAAATAACTTCTAAACAACCAATAAGTTCGCAATTTTTAGATAAAATCATCTATTTATCTTGAATATACTCGGTTTCGTAAATTCAAAACGATTTATCTGGCAGTCAAAAGAAAAAACTCGAAACTCGACTTTTGTTTTACTTTATAACCTCGAAAATAACTTCTAAACAACCAATAAGTTCGCAATTTTTAAATAAAATCATCAATTTATCTTGAATATACTCGGTTTCGTAAATTCAAAACGATTTATCTGGCAGTCAAAAGAAAAAACTCGAAACTCGACTTTTGTTTTACTTTATAACCTCGAAAATAACTTCTAAACAACCAATAAGTTCGCAATTTTTAAATAAAATCATCTATTTATCTTGAATATACTCGGTTTCGTAAATTCAAAACGATTTATCTGGCAGTCGAAAGAAAAAACTCGAAACTCGACTTTTGTTTTACTTTATAACCTCGAACATAACTTCTAAACAACCAATAAGTTCGCAATTTTTAAATAAAATCATCTATTTATCTTGAATATACTCGGTTTCGTAAATTCTAAACTATTTATCTGGCAGTCAAAAGAAAAAACTCGAAAACCAACTTTTGTTTTACTTTATAACCTCGAAAATAACTTCTAAACAACCAATAAGTTCGCAATTTTTAAATAAAATCATCTATTTATCTTGAATATACTCGGTTTCGTAAATTCAAAACGATTTATCTGGCAGTCGAAAGAAAAAACTCGAAACTCGACTTTTGTTTTACTTTATAACCTCGAACATAACTTCTAAACAACCAATAAGTTCGCAATTTTTAAATAAAATCATCTATTTATCTTGAATATACTCGGTTTCGTAAATTCAAAACGATTTATCTGGCAGTCGAAAGAAAAAACTCGAAACTCGACTTTTGTTTTACTTTATAACCTCGAACATAACTTCTAAACAACCAATAAGTTCGCAATTTTTAAATAAAATCATCTATTTATCTTGAATATACTCGGTTTCGTAAATTCTAAACTATTTATCTGGCAGTCAAAAGAAAAAACTCGAAACTCGACTTTTGTTTTACTTTATAACCTCGAAAATAACTTCTAAACAACCAATAAGTTCGCAATTTTTAAATAAAATCATCAATTTATCTTGAATATACTCGGTTTCGTAAATTCTAAACTATTTATCTGGCAGTCAAAAGAAAAAACTCGAAAACCGACTTTTGTTTTACTTTATAACCTCGAAAATAACTTCTAAACAACCAATAAGTTCGCAATTTTTAAATAAAATCATCTATTTATCTTGAATATACTCGGTTTCGTAAATTCAAAACGATTTATCTGGCAGTCGAAAGAAAAAACTCGAAACTCGACTTTTGTTTTACTTTATAACCTCGAAAATAACTTCTAAACAACCAATAAGTTCGCAATTTTTAAATAAAATCATCAATTTATCTTGAATATACTCGGTTTCGTAAATTCTAAACTATTTATCTGGCAGTCAAAAGAAAAAACTCGAAAACCGACTTTTGTTTTACTTTATAACCTCGAAAATAACTTCTAAACAACCAATAAGTTCGCAATTTTTAAATAAAATCATCTATTTATCTTGAATATACTCGGTTTCGTAAATTCAAAACGATTTATCTGGCAGTCGAAAGAAAAAACTCGAAACTCGACTTTTGTTTTACTTTATAACCTCGAAAATAACTTCTAAACAACCAATAAGTTCGCAATTTTTAAATAAAATCATCTATTTATCTTGAATATACTCGGTTTCGTAAATTCAAAACGATTTATCTGGCAGTCGAAAGAAAAAACTCGAAACTCGACTTTTGTTTTACTTTATAACCTCGAAAATAACTTCTAAACAACCAATAAGTTCGCAATTTTTAAATAAAATCATCTATTTATCTTGAATATACTCGGTTTCGTAAATTCAAAACGATTTATCTGGCAGTCAAAAGAAAAAACTCGAAAACCAACTTTTGTTTTACTTTATAACCTCGAAAATAACTTCTAAACAACCAATAAGTTCGCAATTTTTAAATAAAATCATCAATTTATCTTGAATATACTCGGTTTCGTAAATTCAAAACGATTTATCTGGCAGTCGAAAGAAAAAACTCGAAACTCGACTTTTGTTTTACTTTATAACCTCGAAAATAACTTCTAAACAACCAATAAGTTCGCAATTTTTAAATAAAATCATCTATTTATCTTGAATATACTCGGTTTCGTAAATTCTAAACTATTTATCTGGCAGTCAAAAGAAAAAACTCGAAACTCGACTTTTGTTTTACTTTATAACCTCGAAAATAACTTCTAAACAACCAATAAGTTCGCAATTTTTAAATAAAATCATCTATTTATCTTGAATATACTCGGTTTCGTAAATTCTAAACTATTTATCTGGCAGTCAAAAGAAAAAACTCGAAACTCGACTTTTGTTTTACTTTATAACCTCGAAAATAACTTCTAAACAACCAGTTTGAGTTCTTCTTCTTTCCTTTTGTTGTTTACTGTTGTTTCCATCGCGTACGTCATTACTGGTCTTATTAGGGCTTTGTTTGGTTATGTTTTTGTTTTTTAATAGGTTTTTGTTTCTTCTGCTCTTCTTTTTGTATCCTTTCCTCTATTATATGTTTGTTTATTTGTTTCAACATTATTCCTAGATAGTTAAAGGCCATAGAGCAATCTAGGACGGCTAATTAGCAGCATTTATTTACCAGAAGTGTTTGAAAAATCAGGGAAAAACGTTTTTGAACATTAATAGGTCATCCTTGTTTGGCATCCAATTAATTCTTCTTATTTTATTTTATCATTTTCGTTTTCAACGTACGTTGTACGTTTTCTGAATATTGCGCATTATTTTATGATAACTCTTTATATAATTTTATGTATCGCCCGCCCCTGAGGCGACACGTCGAACTTCCTTGGCATGCCAGTAAATCCACGTAAAAACAAGTATCCTATGAAAACTATTCTCCAGATGGGAACAGACAAAATACCAAGATCCTCTTCACACATTACAATATATTTTGTGTGCATTCCGCGCAAGTCTCTTTTGTCGCCGACTCACTCGAAGCACCTGTTTGATTTTCCGTCAGTTTTCCGCATATCTTCCATCTTTAAACACGTCGAGTGTTTGGAGTTTTTCCTATTCTAATCGCCGACGATTCGGCCGGCTCATTATCACATCCACAAAAATCTCCATCGGGCCAAAGTGAGTTGTAAAACAGACAAAATGAAAAGCAGCAAGTATTTGTTCATATTTTTTGGAACCGTCTTTCTACAGAACTGTTTTGCAGGTAAAATAATTTTTTGAAAATATCAATTTCACATTCCAACATTCGGTTTATTTGATTCTTGACCTAACATAGCTTTGCGAACAAAAAATAGCTGGACGGGGCCAGATCAGGGCTATATGGTGGATATTGTATCTCTGCGAATCCACATTAGTGTATAGTAGCCTTGGAAATCGAAGCATTGTTGAAGGAAGCATATTCTATAGTCGTTTCAACTTCATAAATCCTCAACATTTTGGATACAATCTTCTATTTTGTCAATCTTCTGCAATATCTATTACTTTGTTAGCAAACTGGTGACGTATGAAATCCCCATGAAGAAACAAGGATTTGTTACAACACCAGATCCTCTATTTCATGTTACCACCAGCAAGATCAGATCAGGTCTTGAAGTTCATCGTTGACGGTGAAGTTTCCACCCAGAAAAATAAACTGGAGCCCGAAAACAGTGAATTTGTCTTGCCGAGACTTTGACTTTGCGATCTCTTAGGTACCTTGAACTGTTTACCAGTCGAGTAGCTGTCTCAGGACCACGTGATTTACACCTTTTGACTTCAGGAAGTTTGAATTAAATAATCACAAAGTGGATTCTTGATAGTTTACTTTATGAGCTTTTGGAACCAGTTGGTAGAATAAGAAAGATTGTTTCTGACCTAAATTCTCACATCAGGTTTATCATTTCTTCATTTTACGACTCTGGTTCAACATTTTTGGGACAGTTATAAATATCCTAACACGTTGTCACAATTTTATCCAATAAAAACCATAAAATATTTCGTTGGCCAGTTGTTAACTCAGACTTACGTCCTTATTCTTATTCGTATTCATCCTGTGATGAATGTCAACAACTCTGTAGTCTGCAGACAACGAAACATACGTCGAAGCTCATTGATTTGAGGTCATTTCTGATTTAAAATTAGTTAAATAAGACGATGAATACATGAGTATTAGAAAGCTCGGAAATATATTAGAGTTAGTACACTTTGGTGTTTAATTTTGCAACAATCCCACAACCAAAACGCTCTTAAACATATACGTATATCTAGTAATAACTTTATATACGTTGAAAAATTAGAAAATTTGTTTTTTTGTTTGCTTCTTTGTGTTTTTAGTTCTAGCTTGTTTATCACATCTACAGACGGTCTTATTTTTGACAGAATGGCATTATAGGCTTTTCAAAACGTAAAATCCACTTCTAGACATCTTTTTACAGTTAATTAAAGAGTCAAAGAAAATTTATCTAGTCGAACGAATCCGTATTTTGTGTGTGGCGTATCCCAAAAGTTTTTTAAAACTTTTGCTGACCCAAATACATGCGCCATATTAGTTTACATGAAACAGATACCTACTTTATTACAAAATCCATCTCTCTTATACGCTCCGAACGACGAGGAGTTTCTATTTTAAATTTATGGTCGACACGTATCGCTCCTCTTTGCATTTTTGAATCAAAAGCTCTTGCTGGAATTTTTATTTACATCATTTGATTCTCGGCGTTGCTCAGCATTTTTATAAAGCTATCCAAATGGCAATTCAGCAAAATAAAAAAATATGACTGTACGCATTTTCAATATTAGTATTTTCGTCGTTTTACTATAGAGAGCGTAGCGGTTCTTTCGAAAAGATAAAACTCATAGAAATTTTTTCAATTATAACTGTATAACATATATTCAAATATAAAACTGTTTCTTCTAGTTGTACTAATTCAAAAATATGATCTGTCTTTCCTTGAAAGAGAAAAAATCTGATTTGTAAACGCAGTTTTTCGTTTTGCATCGTATCGATGATTTTTTAGTCTATTTTCGATTCACTGCGATGTTTGTCCTATATATCATAGTTCCAATTTAATATTTAAGAAATAAAAATAGCTACAAGGCGAATTATTTCTTGACCGGTTTCGATTTTGTTAGATCTATTCAGTGCAGTACAATTATTTTAATGTATTTCATAGTTCACTACAGATTATTGTTTTTTGGTTAAAAAATTCTTGTATTTTCAATGGAGTGTACGTACTTTTACTATAACATGGCGTGTAAACGCCGTTTTTCGTTTTGCATCGTATCGATGATTTTTTAGTCTATTTTCGATTCACTGCGATGTTTGTCCTATATATCATAGTTCCAATTTAATATTTAAGAAATAAAAATAGCTACAAGGCAAATTATTTCTTGACCGGTTTCGATTTTGTTAGATCTATTCAGTGCAGTACAATTATTTTAATGTATTTCATAGTTCACTACAGATTATTGTTTTTTGGTTAAAAAATTCTTGTATTTTCAATGGAGTGTACGTACTTTTACTATAACATGGCGTGTAAACGCAGTTTTTCGTTTTGCATCGTATCGATGATTTTTTAGTCTATTTTCGATTCACTGCGATGTTTGTCCTATATATCATAGTTCCAATTTAATATTTAAGAAATAAAAATAGCTACAAGGCAAATTATTTCTTGACCGGTTTCGATTTTGTTAGATCTATTCAGTGCAGTACAATTATTTTAATGTATTTCATAGTTCACTACAGATTATTGTTTTTTGGTTAAAAAATTCTTGTATTTTCAATGGAGTGTACGTACTTTTATTATAACATGGCGTGTAAACGCAGTTTTTCGTTTTGCATCGTATCGATGATTTTTTAGTCTATTTTCGATTCACTGCGATGTTTGTCCTATATATCATAGTTCCAATTTAATATTTAAGAAATAAAAATAGCTACAAGGCGAATTATTTCTTGACCGGTTTCGATTTTATTAGATCTATTCAGTGCAGTACAATTATTTTAATGTATTTCATAGTTCACTACAGATTATTGTTTTTTGGTTAAAAAATTCTTGTATTTTCAATGGAGTGTACGTACTTTTACTATAACATGGCGTTCAAACGCAGTTTTTCGTTTTGCATCGTATCGATGATTTTTTAGTCTATTTTCGATTCACTGCGATGTTTGTCCTATATATCATAGTTCCAATTTAATATTTAAGAAATAAAGATAGCTACAAGGCAAATTATTTCTTGACCGGTTTCGATTTTGTTAGATCTATTCAGTGCAGTACAATTACGTTAATGCATTTTATAGTTCACTACAGATTTTTGTTTTTTGGTTAAAAAATTTCTTGTATTTTCAATGGAGTGTACGTACTTTTATTATAACATGGCGTGTAAACGCCGTTTTTCGTTTTGCATCGTATCGATGATTTTTTAGTCTATTTTCGATTCACTGCGATGTTTGTCCTATATACAATAGTTTTAAGTTAATTGTAGTGTCTTGGAGAAAACTAAAAATAGCGACAAGTCTAGTTTTTTCTCGAAATTTATAATGGTAACAAGCGCTGCCGATTTTTTGCACCCCTCAGGTTATATCCGTGTAGTGAAGTCAAGTGGAAACGTCTTTGGAGTCGGGAAGCTACGTAATAATTTCCGAGGAGATGCGGCGAATTCTCCGGAAACAAGATGAAAGGCAAATGTGTTCGAGGTCTTTCCATCGTTTCGATGAAAAATTGTTGACTGTTCCGAAAGTTATTTTCCTAGAAAGGCGTATATCTAAAAATAGGTGTTTATAGGACAATGAGCGAACTAGATAGCTCCGGAAGACGATAAGATAATTCAAACTTGATGTTTTATTACAAGAGACTGTAGCACTGAAGTGTAAATTGAGCAGAAACGGCGGTAACTTTGATTGGTGGCGGATATTTTTGACCTTGAGTTTGTTCCATATTTCTTGTTACACTGAGAAAAAATATTGTTAAAAGCAACTGTTCAGAAAAGTGAGGTTAACTAACAATTTATTTGTAAAATGGCCGCGAGGGATCGTGTGCGGTGAAAATAAGGTTTTGGAGGGAACGTTTACTGTTCCTTGTCCAGTTTTGGAGAACATTTACGACATAAGCAAACAGATCCTTCTTTAGACGAATGTTAATGGTACAAAGTTCCACAAATAAAATATAAACTGTTCAGAAAAGTGAGGTTAACCAAGAATTTATTTGTAAAATGGCCGCGAGGGATCGTGTGCGGTGAAAATAAGGTTTTGGAGGGAACGTTTATTGTTCCTTGTCCAGTTTTGGAGAACATTTACGACATAAGCAAACAGATCCTTCTTTAGACGAATGTTAATGGTACAAAGTTCCACAAATAAAATATAAACTGTTCAGAAAAGTGAGGTTAACCAAGAATTTATTTGTAAAATGGCCGCGAGGGATCGTGTGCGGTGAAAATAAGGTTTTGGAGGGAACGTTTATTGTTCCTTGTCCAGTTTTGGAGAACATTTACGACATAAGCAAACAGATCCTTCTTTAGACGAATGTTAATGGTACAAAGTTCCACAAATAAAATATAAACTGTTCAGAAAAGTGAGGTTAACCAAGAATTTATTTGTAAAATGGCCGCGAGGGATCGTGTGCGGTGAAAATAAGGTTTTGGAGGGAACGTTTATTGTTCCTTGTCCAGTTTTGGAGAACATTTACGACATAAGCAAACAGATCCTTCTTTAGACGAATGTTAATGGTACAAAGTACCACAAATAAAACATGAACTGTTCAGAAAAGTGAGGTTAACTAACAATTTATTTGTAAAATGGCCACGAGGGATCGTGTGCGGTGAAAATAAGGTTTTGGAGGGAACGTTTACTGTCTTTTGTACAGTTTTGGAGAATATTTACGACATAAGCAAACAGATCCTTCTTTAGAAGAATGTTAATGGGACAAAGTACCACAAATAAAACATAAACTGTTCAGAAAAGTGAGGTTAACTAACAATTTATTTGTAAAATGGCCACGAGGGATCGTGTGCGGTGAAAATAAGGTTTTGGAGGGAACGTTTACTGTCTTTTGTACAGTTTTGGAGAATATTTACGACATAAGCAAACAGATCCTTCTTTAGAAGAATGTTAATGGTACAAAGTTCCACAAATAAAACATAAACTGTTCAGAAAAGTGAGGTTAACCAAGAATTTATTTGTAAAATGGCCACGAGGGATCGTGTGCGGTGAAAATAAGGTTTTGGAGGGAACGTTTACTGTCTTTTGTACAGTTTTGGAGAATATTTACGACATAAGCAAACAGATCCTTCTTTAGAAGAATGTTAATGGGACAAAGTACCACAAATAAAACATAAACTGTTCAGAAAAGTGAGGTTAACTAACAATTTATTTGTAAAATGGCCACGAGGGATCGTGTGCGGTGAAAATAAGGTTTTGGAGGGAACGTTTACTGTCTTTTGTACAGTTTTGGAGAATATTTACGACATAAGCAAACAGATCCTTCTTTAGAAGAATGTTAATGGTACAAAGTTCCACAAATAAAACATAAACTGTTCAGAAAAGTGAGGTTAACCAAGAATTTATTTGTAAAATGGCCACGAGGGATCGTGTGCGGTGAAAATAAGGTTTTGGAGGGAACGTTTACTGTCTTTTGTCCAGTTTTGGAGAACATTTACGACATAAGCAAACAGATCCTTCTTTAGACGAATGTTAATGGTACAAAGTTCCACAAATAAAACATAAACTGTTCAGAAAAGTGAGGTTAACTAACAATTTATTTGTAAAATGGCCACGAGGGATCGTGTGCGGTGAAAATAAGGTTTTGGAGGGAACGTTTACTGTCTTTTGTACAGTTTTTGAGGACATTTACGACATAAGCAAACAGATCCTTCTTTAGAAGAATGTTAATGGTACAAAGTACCACAAATAAAACATAAACTGTTCAGAAAAGTGAGGTTAACTAACAATTTATTTGTAAAATGGCCACGAGGGATCGTGTGCGGTGAAAATAAGGTTTTGGAGGGAACGTTTACTGTCTTTTGTACAGTTTTGGAGAACATTTACGACATAAGCAAACAGATCCTTCTTTAGACGAATGTTAATGGTACAAAGTTCCACAAATAAAACATAAACTGTTCAGAAAAGTGAGGTTAACTAACAATTTATTTGTAAAATGGCCACGAGGGATCGTGTGCGGTGAAAATAAGGTTTTGGAGGGAACGTTTACTGTCTTTTGTACAGTTTTTGAGGACATTTACGACATAAGCAAACAGATCCTTCTTTAGAAGAATGTTAATGGTACAAAGTACCACAAATAAAACATAAACTGTTCAGAAAAGTGAGGTTAACTAACAATTTATTTGTAAAATGGCCACGAGGGATCGTGTGCGGTGAAAATAAGGTTTTGGAGGGAACGTTTACTGTCTTTTGTACAGTTTTTGAGGACATCTATGTCATAAGTACACAACTTTTGCCCAACAAGAATATTTTTATGACAAATTACCATGAATACAACATAAATTATTCCATTTAATGGAAAAGTGCAGAGAAGGATAATAATTGAAAGCACAACTTCAAAATTTGTGCAGAAATGTGAGTTTAATTAACAAGTAACTTATAAAATGGCCGCGGCGAGTGATTAGCAGTGGCAATAGGTTTTGGACGAAACGTTTACTGTCGCTTATGTACTATAGAACGTTAAAATATGAATTTTAGAAATGTTTACATGTATTTAGCAATCGTCACAAATTAGACAAACTAAGAAAGCAGCTGATCTACGTCAAAATGGCGGCCGTGGGGTAAAAGATTTTTTTCGTATACACCCGTTTGCTTTTTTCCGGTTGTTTTATGGTTTAATTGTTTTATGGTGGAGCTAATACATCTGAAACTGAGTATTCTTGCAGTATGCAGTAAACTAGAACCCTTGTATTTATTTTGTGGTTAAATTAGTGGAGTTTTGTTGTTGCGTTCAAATTTATTAAACAGTGACAGCTGAAAGGTACAAGGACAAGCCTTAGGTGGAATTAACCCCTTTTAATTAGGGGGAGAAAACTTTAGTTAGAATAATTTTCCATAAGATTCAACTATTTCGTACTTTTTCGTAGTCTCACAAAAAAATTGGAAATAATAACCTATAAAATGCAGCATAAGCATCTGTTTACCCCACAGTGGCCATTATTAAATCAGATGATTTTGACAAATCCTGTTTGATTCTATGTCGACTAGGCTAAAAAGTTTTTTTCTGTCGCGATATTTTTTTTCTTTTTTTCGGTAAACAATTTCAAGTTTTCCCATTCAGGATGAATGGAAATACATTCCCTTCGGACCGTCCAGAAATAGGTGGACGCATTTATGTGTGAACTGAAATTTATAAAAGTTGGACAATTTCTTATGATATATGAAACACTTTCGCGTTGAATATGGTTGGAATCGTCTACCTAATAGCCTATTTAGCAGCGTTACATTATATTTATTGTGGGTTTTTATGGAAAGGTATTACGTCCCGACCCAGTTTTATCAAGGTCTGTTTGTCTTTTATTTACAGACCGGGGGAATTGTGAATTTGTAGAAGCCCAATAATATTCCTGAGTTTTATAATCAATTCTCTTGAAATTGAGACGCAGTTTTCAAGCTCAGCTTAGGGGGCGAGTCTTTTCGCTGATATCTCCTTTATTTTTGATGTTGTCATAAACATTTTACGGGATATTATGCTTGAGAACCGAATGAAACTTTTCCAATCCAAAAATTTATGGATAATTTGATTTTTGTCGCGCAGTAATTATAGAAAAAATAATAAAATTGAACTGATTTTATATCGGAATATAGGGGAAATGTTTTTGAAAAAGTTGTGGTTTTCAAAGTTCTTAAATTCAAAATGGCGGCCGTAAGATTTGAATTTATATACACGTACTCTAAATTGCTATCAATTTCATGAATTTTAACAATTTCAAGATGAAATTTGCTGCAGTAGATAAAAGAAAAGTTGAATTTTGATAGACAATATCGACAAATCCAATAAACTATCCACATGTTTTTAAAACAATCAAATCAAAAAGATTTTTTGGTCAAAAATAAATTCACGCGGCCCTCAAATTGTATAATTGCATTAAAAATAAACAAATTACTAATTTTTCGTTAGTTTTCGAATAGTTAATGGTTTTTCGTGCCTTTAAGCTGCGACACAACTCATTTTAGATTCATTTTCGACCTTATTTATACGAGGATTGCTACATTTTAAACAGCCCAATAAAAACAAATATTTATCAATAAATAATACGACTTGTCGTTTTTCAAAATATTCTCCATTGACATCAATACACTCTTACATGCGTTTGAACCAATTGCCGAAGCATTTTTCCCATTCCGATTGAGGTACCTCCAAAATATATGATTTAAACGCACCAACCTCCTCTTCAGATGTAGAAAAACATTAACCTCAATGTTTCAAGTATCTGTCAAAGTCAAACTTCACAATGGCATTGACAGATTTGACATATTCACATCAGTGTTGCCATTTCACTAATTCTGAGTAGCAACCGTCGCACAAGGCAATAACTTCTCTATCTCTCTTTAAAATTTTTTGTGCCTTTAAGCTGCGACACAACTCATTTTAGATTCATTTTCGACCTTATTTATACGAGGATTGCTACATTTTAAACAGCCCAATAAAAACAAATATTTATCAATAAATAATACGACTTGTCGTTTTTCAAAATATTCTCCATTGACATCAATACACTCTTACATGAGTTTGAACCAATTGCCGAAGCATTTTTCCCATTCCGATTGAGGTACCTCCAAAATATATGATTTAAACGCACCAACCTCCTCTTCAGATGTAGAGAAACATTAACCTCAATGTTTGAAGTATCTGTCAAAGTCAAACTTCACAATGGCATTGACAGATTTGACATATTTGACAGTTTTTTGTAATCATCTAGTAATAACAGTTTTTGGGGGATGATATCAACTTATTTTCTGACATCTATGTTGAGCTGGGTATGTAATTAAAGACGTAATTTAAATAAATTTATTTATACTGGTTTCGAATGATTCCAATCAAGTGCATGGAGTTCATTAGTAATTTTAGCATCGCTGGATTTAAATGATGGAATAGGGTCAGCGTGATTGTCTTCACATTGATGATAACGTTAAACGAAACGCCTGTAGGACAAGATACTATATTCTAGTTCAATAATTCTAGTCCGTTGATGCATGTTATTGCGGTTAAATAAACAACATCCAATTAACATCGATATATACAATGTGTATTTCCATTATTCGTTCACAATTATCAGTTGATGTATACAAAAGCGAAATGGAAAGAAATTAATGTATATTCATCACCAGAAAATTCCTTTATCAACATAAAAAGTCGAAGTGGTTTTCAGAAACAACACATTTTGAAGAAGAATTTTCCCAGAAAACTATATACAATATACAGCCACGTATATTGTATATTTACCATCAGAAAATAGATATTTCAACAACATATTGAAAACCTACCAACTTTTTTTCAAAAACTGTTATTTTGACGTGAGAATTATAGAGCTGTGACACAACTCATTTTAGATTCATTTTCGACCTTATTTATACAAGGATTGCTACAGACCAATAAAAACAAATATTTATAATTGGATAATACGACTTGTCGTTTTTCAAAATATTCTCCATTGGCATCAATACATTCTTACATGCGTTTGAACCAATTGCCGAAGCATTTTTTCCATTCCGATTGAGGTACCTCCAAAATATATGATTTAAACGCATCAACCTCCTCTTTAGATGTAGAAAAACATTAACCTCAATGTATCTGTCAAAGTCAAACTTCACAATGGCATTGACAGATTTGACATATTCACATCAGTGTTGCCATTTCACTAATTTTAAGTTGTAAAAATTAGGGCGATTTTTTGATATTTAGTCAAAATCAAGAAAATTAGTGTTCACCGAAAAACCTTGATTATTTGAATTTTTCATATAAATTTTGAGGTTATGTGTTGTAAGTGTTGTAGATCTTTCTAGTATCTACAATTTTATTCTAGAACTTTTTCCCATAGGGCTTGGATATTATCGCATACCGTCAATTAAAAAACTTGAAAACTTTTTTGAAAATTAACCTTAAGTGGACTTTTGTCCGAGGTTCCAAGGTCTTGCCGGTACAAAAAATACCCCCTTTGATTATGACTCAATTGTGGGAAGCTTTTTCTTCAGTACTCACTCACTCCCCGTACAGTCCCGACCTAGTACCGAGTGATATTCATATTTACCACGAACTGAAGCAGTGATTTAGAGGACGGCGCTTCCAAACTAACTTAGAGCTCAAAAAACCGTCATACTTCCAATCATTGTCAGCTCAAATTCTTAAAGAAGATACTGCAAAGCTTGTTCACAGTTGTACAAATAATATCCAAGGTTCCAAGGTCTTGCCGGACCAAAAAATACCCTCCATTGATTATAACTTAATTGCGGGAAGCTTTTTCTTCAGTACTCACTCACTCACCGTACAATCCCGACCTAGTACCGAGTGATATTCATATTTCCCACGAACTGAAGCAGTGATTTAGAGGGTGGCGCTTCCAAACTAACTTAGAGCTCAGAAACCGTCATACTTCCAATCATTGTCAACAAATTGGTTGAAGAGGATACTGCAAAGGTTGTTCACAGTTGTACAAACAATATCCAAGGTTCCAAGGTCTTGCCGGACCAAAAAATATCCTTATTTGATTATGAGTTAATTGTGGGAAGTTTTTTCTTCAGTATTTTAATATTTATCTTGGATATTATCGCATACCGTCAATTGAAAAACTTGAAAACTTTTTTAAAATCAACTTTAAATGGACTTTTGAATCGATATTAATTAAAAACGAAACTCAAATTCTAGTGCTTATTAATGTTAATCATCAAAAACATTGTAAATCCGAAATTAATAAGATTGGATAGGCAAGTAAGTCCCATTTATATAACGCTTTTTTTTGAGAAGCACTGTATATACCTCATTTACTAATTATTCGTAAAACCGATTGAAGGAAATTAAAAATTCGAGAAATTTAAACCTTTATTGATTTCTAGAGCAGTAATTCTCGACGAAATTAATATATAAAATTTGAAAGAACAAAAGTTGTCGAAAAAGTTGATGAATTTCAGTTCAAAATCTCCCGTTACATCCCCATCCTTAAAATGTTACTCTTTCCAGAGCTTCCCATGAATTATTACCTCTTAGGAAGTTAATACTGAAGTTCCAGACTTTTTCCCAGATGAACATATTCAAATGATTAATTCAATGCATTTTTTTTTGAACTCATTAATGTTTAGAAAGTTTCTTTCCAGTTTCTTTCGTTGTTTGTAAATTTCGCGACACAGAAGCCAGCTCGTAAGGGTTGATTCAACGATCCTGCAAGCCGATAGAATATGGAGTGCCCCAAGGCTCAGTACTATACCCTATTTTGTGTCTGTAAAATTCTTAGGGCTTGTTCTGGACAATTCCTTTAAATTGGAGCTTCCAAAAAACTGAACTTATCCACCTTCTTAACATTCTATTATGTCCTTATGAAATCGCGTCTTTAATACCCCCATGACCTTCTGTAGTACGTGGTGCGATCCAATTTGAACGAATCTTCAAATTAAACAGACTCTACCTTTATAATTCATCTTTGAATTTACCTAATTCTTAAGCACGCTTCTCCAATTTCTATCTACCTTCTTCACGTTCAGGATTAGTTAAGGGCTCGATATTTTACAATGCAAAAAAATGCACAATCACTTGCTAATAATAATAAAAATTCCATTTTTCCACAAAAAAGTTGATTTATTTTAAAATAAAATAAATTTTGTTATAATTTTTGCTATGCTCCAAACTTTCTGATCCGCTATAAAGAAAGTTTATCCACCACTGGTCTAAATCGTTCAAATTCAGACGAACTATGAGAATACGATTTGAGAAATTTAATTGATCGATCTAGATAATAATAGTGGCCTTTGTGTTCAAGCAAGTTATTAAAGAAAAGCGTAGTTCTTTCCGATTTGCATCGATATTAATTCCGGGGTTCGCCTTCACAGCCGTTAGCGCCCTATCTAATTAAATAATAAATTTCGTAGTCATAATAAACCTTCAGTGAGATTATACTACGATTATTATTGCGGATTTAGATGAATAAAGTGACTTTACATCAATTAATGCGTAAGTATTGAATAAGTATAGAGGGTAGAAAGTAGCATCAGGGTAAATTTCTTTTAGGTTATACGTTAATGGTTCAGCTGGATACTATTTTAACTTTTCTTCCATAACTTCATCATCTTTCGACCCGACATAATATCAAACACGATATGTAAGTCGAAGAAGATATAGTAAATGCCAAAAATTGAAAATCAAAGTGAAAGATACAGAAATTCTTTGAGCTTTGGTTAGTTTAATGAGGAAGCCTTTGAGATATAGATAAAACCACTTAGATGCAAGAAAAATTGTAGCCTTGCATTTTCAAAATGTTCTCTAAACATTTCTGGCTGTCGCAATCTGTTATAACAATTGATGCAGATTTGTATCGTGAAAGTTTGCGACGCCTACCGTTCCCGAAGCGACCTTGTAACTCAACTCCTTCAGCAACTTCAATGGGACATTTCCGAACACTCACCACACAATCCCGACCTAGTACCGAGTGATATTCATATTTCCCACGAACTGAAGCAGTGATTTAGAGGACGGCGCTTCCAAACCAACTTAGAGCTCAAAAAACCGTCATACTTCCGATCATTGTCAGCTCAATTTGTTGAAGAGGATACTGCAAAGCTTGTTCACAGTTGTACAAACAATATCCAAGGTTCCAAGGTCTTGTGGGACCAAAAAATACCGTCCTTTGATTATGAGTTAATTGCGGGAAGCTTTTTCTTCAGTACTCACTCACTCACCGTACAATCCCGACCTAGTACCGAGTGATATTCATATTTACCATGAACTGAAGCAGTGCTTTAGAGGGTGGCGCTTCCAAACCAACTTAGAGCTCAAAAAACCGTCATACTTCCAATCATTGTCAACAAATTGGTTGAAGAGGATACTGCAAAGGTTGTTCACAGTTGTACAAATAATATCCGAGGTTCCAAGGTCTTGTGGGACCAAAAAATATCCTCCATTGATTATGACTTAATTGTGGGAAGCCTTATCTTCAGTATTTTAATATTTAAATCAATCATCCCCTCGATTCGTATGTTTAACAAAGTTTTTCATCAATACAAGTTTAATGTAAAACAAAATAAGATTATAAAAATTGTTCGCGAACTATGTTACCAAAATAGTGTAGGCTAGTGTATTGGAAGCTTCAATATAATTCGTAACAAGGGGTCAGTTGTTGGAGAATATATGAACACGTATGTTGAGCTGGATAGATCATCCAACAACGGTCCGATGTCGAATGGAGTCGACTGATAAACCCCTCGAAACTAAAATACGTGGAACGGCGTGGTATTAAAGGCTAAACAGATTCGTTGCAACTGTCAGATGCGAACGAACGTCCACATTGTAACTGACAGATAGTCACTGTATCAACTATAGTTGATTAAGGATATAAAGATTTTATTTTTTATTGAAACCGTGTCAGGATGTCTCAAATTGAAATTGAATAATCTACTGCTTGAATCTAAATCTATTTGAGTGGTTAGTTTACTATGAATTGATTCAAACTTTATCAGTACTGCGAAAGCATCCATTCTTCTTCTTTTCCTCCGTGTATTAGGTATTCGCTGCTTCAAGGTTGTCGCCCCACCTTTTTCTGGGTCGTATTTTGACCAATCTGTTGTTGTCCATACGACTTATGTCCTAATTTTTTCTTTCTCGATCGAACCCATTGGTTGTCGTCTTCTATTTTGCTCAATCTTCTGATATTTTCACTTCCCTATCCAGTAGGGTTTTTCCTGGCTATCATCTATGCTGTTTCCATCATTCTTTTGGTTTTCGCCGTTTCTGGCAGTGTCCCCGCGATGTAGTTCATCATGGGTCTTACCGTAGTCTTGTATATTCTCGATTTCAGCCTCTATTCCGATGGTTTCGATCAAAAATGCTGCTATTCTTAAGGCTTTAGTTGTTTGCTGTCTTACTTCGATCTCTACGTCTCCAAATCACGAAAACTCGATTCCTGGGTATTTGAATTCCATTACAACATAATTTCAAGAAAATTAATTATGATCCATCGAGTTAGAATTTAGTTACGTCCTGTATATTCTATCTCATTCTTACACGAAGTATTCACAACGATGACATGTATCCATAATGAAATAAAGTCGACAAAAAGTGACGTATAAACTAGTTCCCTTTCTCTTTTCCCTCATACATCATAACCTAACCTTATTCGTATTATGAAAGTGACCAAGTGTAGCCAACCGAATTTCGGAGCTGCATAGAATCATTTATCACTGTCAAACTATGTTGACTATGGTTATTTGTTAAATGGATGACCGTTTCATTGCTGAAATCTCAACATACTTTATATTCTTAACGGTAGAGAAATATATTATAGATAATTTAAAGAAATACATTGTTTATAGTTTCCATTCTTCTTAAAAATTGATGTTTATCAATATTTCTAGAAAATAAATCGATAAAAATAGGCGCGTGACTGCGAACACCAATCAGAAAGTGTTACGTCACGCAAAACATCATTGTTGTTGACGTTTTCATAGAACATTTGTTGTATTATTTTACGTTTTTAGTTTGTTTATGTTCTGGATCAAAATAATACAGTTGGTACGGGAAAAAAGTCCCTATACTGCGCATGCTTGAGAATGCTCTGGAACCTCGAAGGATAGAGAAATCGTTGCCATTTTGTCTTTCTTACAAGGAACAGAATAAAAATTGTCCATATAACTAGTGATTTTTATGCTGGTATCTTTTTGGCAACACTGTTTTTGACAGATCACGCGTGAATCGTGTCTTGTGTCATTGTCAAAATTGTTCATTTTAGTCTATAATTTAATCATGAATCTACGAACGAACAACGCTTGCAAATTGAATTTTACTATCAAAATTCATGCTAGGTTAAGACAGTACATTACAGGATCCATTTTTAGAAACAGTTGACAGTTGACACTTGACACAGATGTAAACAATTTTGTTTTGTATGCCGTGATGTCATTCAAGACGCCATGACACTACTCAGCGTTTTCCAGGGAAATCTGAATAGTTATTTTTGAAATACAAAATATGGAAATGTTGCTTTTTTTTCAAATATTGTTTTTGAGGAATAAAATAGATATTAAAGAATATAATTAAGTCTTCAAATTTAGTTAACTAGCCAAAATATATCTACTATTTCGTTTCAAAATTCCAAAATATGAGAATTATACGTTTATAATGAACTGTGATTTACATACTTAGTTATCGGGGTAGTTATTAGGGTAGTTTAAAGTTCGGAGTTTTTAAAAACAGAAGCTCTGTCGGTTTGTCTGATTGGGAGTTCAACCTGAGCCAATTCCTCAGCAGAAAGATTGTTTTTAATATTTCTTCATGGTAGATATTGCCATCAAAAGACTCAATGAGGTAAACGATAAATATATTTACCTCACGAGACAAATAGTTGACTAAAATATAAGCAATCAAAGTGGGTTTTTCTTTCCGTTATAATAAAAATGCAAATTACTTCAAATTGTTGTATTGCGGCACTAACGTCGACGCCCGCGTTGAAAAATGTAACGGGAACAGTCTAATTTACTAACCGTTGAATTTTTTTAAATTAATTACGTTAATTACAACCGCATGCAAATTATTTTTTCTGCTTAAAACGCCCGAAAGTTAGAAAGGTGCCATTTTTTTGGTTGGACTGTTGTAGTTTTGAAAAATAGCCGTAAGTTAAATATAAAATTACGACAAATGTATGAATGTTTAAAACGACCATTTACTAATCAAATGAATTACAAAAAAACATTATGTTATGAATATGAAAAGCTCGAAAAAAAATAATCCGGTTATAATGTTTTTTAAAGCTAAAACTTGATAATAATTGAAATAATCCTGTTGAAATATATCTTTTGGAGCTAAAACTTATGAATATGAGGAGCTCGAATGGGGTAATCCATGTAAAATATATCTTTTACAGCTAAAACGTATGAATATGAAGAGCTCGAATGGGATACTTGGGTTAAAGTATCTCTTAGAGCTAAAACTGATAAGTATGAAGAGCTCGAATGGTTAAAGTGTCTCTTAGAGCTAAAACTGATAAATATGAAGAGCTAGGGTGAGATAATTTCATTGAAAGGTATCTTTTAGAGCTAAAACTTATTAATTATGAAGAGCTCGAGTGGGGTACTTGGGTTAAAGTGTATTTTTGAGCTAAAAATGAGGTAATCTGGTTGAAAAATATCTTATAGAGCTAAAACGTATAAAGATGAAGAGCTTATATTTATATTTTGTAGCTAAAACTTATGAATATGAGGAGTTCGAATTGGGTACTTGGGTTAAAGTGTCTCTTAGAGCTAAAACTGATAAATTTGAAGAGTTCGAATGAGGTACTTGGGTTAAAGTGTCTCTTAGAGCTAACACTGATAAATATGAAGAGCTCGAATGAGGTAATCCATGTAAAATATATCTTTTAGAGCTAAAACGTATGAATATGAAGAGCTCGAATGGGATACTTGGGTTAAAGTATCTCTTAGAGCTAAAACTGATAAGTATGAAGAGCTCGAATGAGGTAATCCATTTAAAATATATCTTTTAGAGCTTAAACGTATGAATATGAAGAGCTTGAATGGGGTACTTGGGTTGAAGTGTGTCTTAGAGCTTAAACTAATAAATATGAAGAGCTCGAATGAGGTAATCCATTTAAAATATATCTTTTAGAGCTAAAACGTATGAATATGAAGAGCTCGAATGGGGTACTTGGGTTAAAGTGTCTCTTAGAGCTAAAACTGATAAATATGAAGAGCTAGGGTGAGATAATTTCATTGAAAGGTATCTTTTAGAGCTAAAACTTATTAATTATGAAGAGCTCGAGTGGGGTACTTGGGTTAAAGTGTATTTTTGAGCTAAAAATGAGGTAATCTGGTTGAAAAATATCTTATAGAGCTAAAACGTATAAAGATGAAGAGCTTATATTTATATTTTGTAGCTAAAACTTATGAATATGAGGAGTTCGAATTGGGTACTTGGGTTAAAGTGTCTCTTAGAGCTAAAACTGATAAATTTGAAGAGTTCGAATGAGGTACTTGGGTTAAAGTGTCTCTTAGAGCTAACACTGATAAATATGAAGAACTCGAATGAGGTAATCCATGTAAAATATATCTTTTAGAGCTAAAACGTATGAATATGAAGAGCTCGAATGGGATACTTGGGTTAAAGTATCTCTTAGAGCTAAAACTGATAAGTATGAAGAGCTCGAATGAGGTAATCCATTTAAAATATATCTTTTAGAGCTTAAACGTATGAATATGAAGAGCTTGAATGGGGTACTTGGGTTGAAGTGTGTCTTAGAGCTTAAACTAATAAATATGAAGAGCTCGAATGAGGTAATCCATTTAAAATATATCTTTTAGAGCTAAAACGTATGAATATGAAGAGCTCGAATGGGGTACTTGGGTTAAAGTGTCTCTTAGAGCTAACACTGATAAATATGAAGAACTCGAATGAGGTAATCCATTTAAAATATATCTTTTAGAGCTTAAACGTATGAATATGAAGAGCTTGAATGGGGTACTTGGGTTGAAGTGTGTCTTAGAGCTTAAACTAATAAATATGAAGAGCTCGAATGAGGTAATCCATTTAAAATATATCTTTTAGAGCTAAAACGTATGAATATGAAGAGCTCGAATGGGGTACTTGGGTTAAAGTGTCTCTTAGAGCTAACACTGATAAATATGAAGAACTCGAATGAGGTAATCCATGTAAAATATATCTCTTAGAGCTAAAACGTATGAATATGAGGAGCTCGAATGGGGTACTTGGGTTAAAGTGTCTCTTAGTGCTAAAACTGATAAATATGAAGAGCTCGAATGAGGTAATCCGGTTGAAATATATCTCTTAGAGCTAAAACTTATAAAGATGAAGAGCTAAGGTGAGATAATTTCATTGAAGGGTATCTTTTAGAGCTAAAACTTATTAATTATGGAGAGTTCAAGTTGGTTAAAGTGTATTTTTGAGCTAAAAATGAGGTAATCCGGTTGAAATATACCTCTTAGAGCTAAAACTTATAAAGTTGAAGGGCTAGGATGAGTTAAATTGGTAAAAATGTATCTTTTAGAGCTATAACTTAAAAATATGAAGAACACGAATGAGGTAAATCGCTTAAAATTATTCTTGAAGCTGAAACTTTAAATATCAAGTGTTAGAATAAGATAATCCCGTTGAAATGTATCTTTTAGTACTTAAACTTAAAAGAAGTAATGTTAAAACGAGAGGTTCCTGTTAAAATGTGTCCTTTAGAGCTAAAACTTATATATATGAAGAGTTCAAAATAGAAAGTTAGTCACTGTAGGTATATTACAATGAATCAGACCTCTAAGGCATTTACTGGTTTCAGTTCCAACGAAACCGGTTTCTGGGATGGCTTCAATGAGGTCAAAAGTTTCTCAATTGGCCATTCTATTATTAGAGTTCTGTCCCATTGTTCACTTGTGCTGAACTCAGTTCCATCCGGCGTTTTTCTGAATTTTTATATACCAAAAAAGGTTTCGGACCAGTTAGTTGCGTTCGTAATTTATATAATAGTATAATATTGTACATTTATTTTTGTTATTTACTTATACAAATTTAATTCCTCATCCAAACTTGTTATTTATGTTATCGTCGAAGAAACTTTCGATAAAAGCGGTTGATTTAACCGTCCCTGGTTTTTTACTGTTGTAATGTCATCATCATAGAAATTGGTAGTCCATGGCAGCCAGATTTGTATAGTTTTGTGGTTTGCATATCCAATATGGTACGAAAAACAAGATAGAAATTCATAAAATGGCACAAAATGGCATAATTGATGTTTATAAAAACACATATCATCGCTGTCATCCATTTTGATTCAATTCGAGCGATATTTTTGACTTGTCAATATTATTCAATTGTCAAACGTCAGAACTGTCATTACTGTCAATATTATCTTAGTACCTATACCGTTCATAAACAAAAACTACTATTTACTTCCTAATAGATTATTCTATTATGTTTTATAATTATACATCAGATCCAATGAACTTTATCATTGTTTTTGTAAAAAATTAAATTTCACAGATACCAATTTAGCGTTTTATCGGTCCTGCCTCATTATCCTCATGATTCACCGCTTTTATATAAAGTACCGGTAACGCCATGAAAGTTTTGTTTCACTTTGTGAAGTAATGTCAGTCCCAGTTTGCTCAAAGTATTATTAAAGAGAAGCTCTCAAGCATTCATAATGTCCTTTATTAAAATGTCAATCAAAAGCGAATTTTGGAGACTAACAAGTTTACGTGTTGAAATTATTTAACTTCCAAAGTAAATACACCTTGAAGTTGCTTACAAATAATTCTCTATTCCATAATATATAACAGAAGTGGCCACTAGCCTTGTATTCGGTAGACGCGATACAAAGTGGATCTCGAAGCGAGTTCATGAACGATAAAAAACTACTTAGAGGCCTCAAATAACTAAATTTCATTAGCAAAGCTAGACATGAGTTAAACGACATTATCCAAAGCTTCTGCAATGTCCAGTGGAACTCCTCCAAGTCACTTAATACCTAATAACAATTATCGTTGTAGATTATATTTGATACGAGGTTGATACTGGCTATTAAATAACGAGACTTTGAACGAAGCAGTGCTGGAAGTCTTCTTCGGTGATGGACTTTAGTTGCTTTACCGCTTCCATCGATTCAAATCGAGTCCGTTTCAAAGCAGATTTCATCTTCGGTAACAGTAAAAGTCGCACGGTGCCAAATCTGGCCGTTTTTCACGAACTCGTTTTCGCAGTGTTGCCAAAACTGACAAACAGTAAATCTGGTTGACAATCTAACCCTCTGGAACTTAATCAGTCATCGCGATACAGTTAATGTCGAAAAAAAAAACGATCAAAATTGCCTTGATATTTGATTTGATCTCACTAAAACGCTTACACCGCTCTAAAACACGCGCGCGAGATAGAGAATTGTCCCCATAGGCTTCTATCAACAATTTTTAGCATTCAGTCGGAGTTTTTTTCAATTTAACACATGGTTTTCGGCACGAGACAAAAACAAGTTCGTTTCAAATAATATAATAGTGACGGAGACGTGTTTTGACACGTTCATAGACAATTATTTAATAGCCAGACTTGATATCTATGGATTCTTGTAATGCTAGTCACTAAATAACCTAAATTTTACTTTCTTTCAATCGTATTATTATTTTATATTCAATCTCCATCTTAAGTCGTAGTTTTTTATAATGAAATTTGAATATTTTTTGGTAGATATGAATAATTGTTGACAATTGATCAAACTGACAGCTGACCCGACCTATCCCCATCTCACATCATTTTGTTTTTATATAGAATCAAAGTTGGTAACCATGTTTATATTAATTTTTAATTTAGTTAAGTTGGCAGGCGATAAGCACTCTTAGATATGTCATGCTGTCACTTAGACACAAAAATTGACAAGCAAAACGTGTTCCGATTTGTAATTTATAATCCGACGATTGTTCAGCAAGAGTTTCGTCAATCATTTCTCAACAAAGAACTGAAACTAACACCAAGTATCTTATCAAAGAAATACTACAAATCTCAGCTCTAAATCGAATCTTCTCGTCATCAGTTTCACTAATATATTTTAGACTGTTTACGGGCCCATGTAATCGGCTTTTCTGAAAGAACATAGCTGCAAGGGTATGTTATAAAGAGCCCTACGGGTCCCACATTTCTCGACAGGAGATAAGCTTTATTAGTTGTTAACGATTTGTGTAAGAGACAATTACACGAATGGGCGGGTTTAATTGTATTTCAATTATCTTAGAAATAGGTTTATACATCAATATTGTAACGAGCCTTTCGGCCTGTTATTCTTTTATATATTTTTTAATATATAATTAATTCCCTGTTGAGTTGTAACTTGCCTGGGTTCAAACAATATAAAGAAAAACTTCCAAGCGATGGCTCTGGTCCCAGCCATTGCTAAAGTTACGGAGCCATCATCAGCAACCATCAATCCGGCTTTCGTGAACGTAGATCAACCAGGGATCTCCTTGCAGACCAATCGCTCTGGATATGTACAAAGCTTTTGACAGGGTTTGTCATACCAACCTTCTAAATAAATTGGCTTGGTAGTTTTCTCTGAGAACGATCCATTCAGGTCGATATCGATGGACAAACCTCAGAAATATTCGATATCAAAGTTGGTGCTCCTCAGGGATGCATCTTGTAGCTACAAAACCGCAAACTCGATCTATAACTTTGCCGCCCCAATAAACACGATTCAAATCCGTAGACAGGAACAGGAACTTGGTCCTGTCTGGACATGTCATCACCATTACAGCAGATTCGCTTGTTGGATGTTGCAGTTGGGAGCAATATGTTATCAAAACTTGAAGCAACAGCTTCTAATTCTCTACAAGGTTCAGATTCGATTATCTTTGGAGTATTACTCGTATATTTGGAGCTCAGCTCCCAAGAATGCTCGAATTAATAAAAAAAAAGAGTAATCGGACTTATATGCGATCCAGAGTTGACCAGATACTTACCATACTACCACGACAGATGATCTTGAGAGCTGCTCAACATAATTCCACCTTGCAAGACCTACTCGACAAGCAGACATGACTTATAAACCCAGAGTTTGCATGTAGATGCCCTGTGGAAGCACGAAAACTACAACCTACAAGATAAATATCAACATAACCTCATTCATTTGACATTTCCTTGGAATCAAAACTTCTGTTAATGTCTGGCAACGTTGATAAAATTTAACATTATTTATATTCACGTTATAATGTGCTTTTTTAATCGTTGGGTAATTCTATATTATGAATACTTGAAGAAGTTTCCAGTTTGGATATCTATCTGGATATTGAATGCATTAAACTGGAAAGTTTCGATTCAATTAAATTGAAAAGTTTTGATTAAATTTTGTCTGTTACAAGATATTGAAATTTCAGATTTTGTTGAATCGAATATTTTCATGGGGAATTTTAAGATGTAGGTAAACAGAATTATGAACTGTTAACAAATATGAAATTTTTGTGTCTTCATCGTTTTCTTCGTCATCTTCTGTTTACAGGAAGTCCATACACACATCCATACTTAGTACTACAATATTTTTTACAATTGCCAAAAGTAGGGTGAAAGAATATTCCAAAATATTGTTAGTTAACTTCCAACTCTACTTTCGGGGGCTGGAAATTGACTGAAACTATTAAAATGACGATACACATACTAAAATTTTTTGCTTTAATCAAATAACAATCTAATCCCAAGTTTACATAAAGTTATTCGATGGAAAAACATTTATGAGATACATGTTGGTGATATCTCACTTTTTCTTAGCGTGTTGTGGAAATAAAACACCAATCCAATATTATTTGAATCCAATTTTGAAGGCAGTAGGTCAACACCACGGAAAAGGTTACAAAAAGTAATTTGAACAAGGGTGAAGGCCTACAGCGGACTGTAGCATCGTATGAAAAGAAGAAGAAAGAATATTTTTTACGTAAACTTAATATTTTATTCTCAAATCTCTTGTTACTATTGTAGAAACAAATTTTTTTTCATATTCTCCGTAGAACAAACCAAATTATATTCTCGGAAAGTTTCAGCCTGAAAATTCTGATTACCACAACGCTTTATACTCTAACGTAACTTCCTGAAAATGTCACAATAGTTGGTTAAAGTTAAATGTATTCAAATTTGAGGTTATGATGCAAATAAGGCATCCACGTTGAAAAATCTAATAATAACTATGAAAAACATTAAATAACTGTACTATGGAAATCATTTTGAGCTTTGAACAGCTTGCGCTGACGTCTTCGTTCGCGTTGAACATAATTTAAACAGAAACGATTGCGATTAGCCAATCAAATCCCTCTAACGACAAAGGAAAGTGAAAACTTTATAAATAGTTCCCCACGTGAACTCTAGCTCGAACATTAGACTTTATAAATCCAAGTTAGCGGCATCGTTGCAATATTAGAACTAAAGTGTACTAATTCTAATATATTTCCGAGCTTTCGAATACTTATTTTACCACAATCCCACTACGAAAACGCAATTATATCAATATATGCCAGTGAGGTTAGTGGTTATAATCAAAATTTTATTATAAATTACTCATCAACGATCAATTTCCAATCCAAGCTGGTGTAGGGGCGAGAAGAACCGTCTTTGAGGGGGGGAAACTTGGAAAATTGTCAATGTTTTCCACTTGCAACTAGATCGTCACCTTAAGAAGCGGGAAATTCGAAAAGTTACTTATCGATTCGCCCTCGTATTGATATATCAGTTCAAACAATAAGTTCGAATACGTAAAATCCTATACAGTATAACAAAAACTCGATTTCTAAAAATAGAAAATAAAAAAAAAACTAAAAAAATCGTCGGAAAAGGGGAAACACAAGTATTTATTCATATCAACGCCAAGTTCTGGCGAATTTACACAAAAGCGAAATCTTGTTTTTATCTGATTTTTCGTTAGAAGGTCGAAAGGGTATGTGGGGTATAAGCAAGAAGGTTTTATTGTTTCTGTCAGATATTCGGGGTATTTTTGTTTCTCGTGTTAAAGAAAAATATCCGAAAGACATGTTTATCTTTGTGAATTGGCAAAATTTACGGAAAACAGCTCCGGATTTTAGATTTCTATATGGGGGAAGGTAAAACTAAATAATCCCGCACAAGCTTACTTAGTTACTTACTTAGAAAGCATCATCAGTTGATCTGTGTGTTTATAGCTTATTTTAGCGAAGTTTCTACTATACCAGATGGATTTATAGAATGTTTTGGGAAGTATTTTGGCTACACTGCAGAAGATATTTCATTGTTTGCTTCCTTGAAGGAGGTTCTTCACTTGTAAAATCTGCAGTAGCCATCCTCTGCCATCCCCGTCGTCTTAAGATGGTATTTGAAGAACCAGTGACCTGTCAAAAGACCGATCACCAGTTCTATGTCGTTTCTGGTCAAAGATATTTCATTGTTTGCTTCCAAAATACATAGATTCCTTCCAAAGAAAGAGGTTCTTCACTCGTAATATCTGCACTAGTCATCCTCTGCCATCCCCGTCGTCTTAAGATGGTATTTGAAGAACCAGTGACCTGTCAAAAGACCGATCACCAGTTTCATGTCGTTTCTGGTCAAAGATATTTCATTGTTTGCTTCCAAAATACATAGATTCCTTCCAAAGAAAGAGGTTCTTCACTCGTAATATCTGCACTAGTCATCCTCTGCCATCCCCGTCGTCTTAAGATGGTATTTGAAGAACCAGTGACCTGTCAAAAGACTGATCCCCAGTTCCATGTCGTTTCTGGTCAAAGATATTTCATTGTTTGCTTCCAAAATACATAGATTCCTTCCAAAGAAAGAGTTTCTTCACTCGTAATATCTGCACTAGCCATCCTCTGCCATCCCCGTCGTCGTAAGATGGTATTTGAAGAACCAGTTACCTGTCAAAAGACCGATCACCAGTTCCATGTCGTTTCTGGTCAAAGATATTTCATTGTTTGCTTCCAAAATACATTTATTCCTTCCAAAGAAAGAGGTTCTTCACTCGTAATATCTGCAGTAGCTATCCTCTACCATCCCCATCGTCTTAAGATGGTATTTGAAGAACCAGTTACCTGTCAAAAGACCGATCACCAGTTCCATGTCGTTTCTGGTCAAAGATATTTCATTGTTTGCTTCCAAAATACATAGATTCCTTCCAAAGAAAGAGTTTCTTCACTCGTAATATCTGCACTAGCCATCCTCTGCCATCCCCGTCGTCTTAAGATGGTATTTGAAGAACCAGTGACCTGTCAAAAGACCGATCACCAGTTTCATGTCGTTTCTGGTCAAAGATATTTCATTGTTTGCTTCCAAAATACATAGATTCCTTCCAAAGAAAGAGTTTCTTCACTCGTAATATCTGCACTAGCCATCCTCTGCCATCCCCGTCGTCTTAAGATGGTATTTGAAGAACCAGTGACCTGTCAAAAGACTGATCCCCAGTTCCATGTCGTTTCTGGTCAAAGATATTTCATTGTTTGCTTCCAAAATACATAGATTCCTTCCAAAGAAAGAGTTTCTTCACTCGTAATATCTGCACTAGCCATCCTCTGCCATCCCCGTCGTCTTAAGATGGTATTTGAAGAACCAGTTACCTGTCAAAAGACCGATCACCAGTTCCATGTCGTTTCTGGTCAAAGATATTTCATTGTTTGCTTCCAAAATACATTTATTCCTTCCAAAGAAAGAGGTTCTTCACTCGTAATATCTGCAGTAGCTATCCTCTACCATCCCCATCGTCTTAAGATGGTATTTGAAGAACCAGTTACCTGTCAAAAGACCGATCACCAGTTCCATGTCGTTTCTGGTCAAAGATATTTCATTGTTTGCTTCCAAAATACATAGATTCCTTCCAAAGAAAGAGTTTCTTCACTCGTAATATCTGCACTAGCCATCCTCTGCCATCCCCGTCGTCTTAAGATGGTATTTGAAGAACCAGTTACCTGTCAAAAGACCGATCACCAGTTCCATGTCGTTTCTGGTCAAAGATATTTCATTGTTTGCTTCCAAAATACATAGATTCCTTCCAAAGAAAGAGATTCTTCACTCGTAATATCTGCAGTAGCCATCCTCTGCCATCCCCGTCGTCTTAAGATGGTATTTGAAGAACCAGTTACCTGTCAAAAGACCGATCACCTGTTCCATGTCGTTTCTGGTCAAAGATATTTCATTGTTTGCTTCCAAAATACATAGATTCCTTCCAAAGAAAGAGATTCTTCACTCGTAATATCTGCAGTAGCCATCCTCTGCCATCCCCGTCGTCTTAAGATGGTATTTGAAGAACCAGTGGCCTGTCAAAAGACCGATCACCAGTTCCATGTCGCTTCTGGTCAAAGATATTTCATTGTTTGCTTCCAAAATACATAGATTCCTTCCAAAGAAAGAGATTCTTCACTCGTAATATCTGCAGTAGCCATCCTCTGCCATCCCCGTCGTCTTAAGATGGTATTTGAAGAACCAGTTACCTGTCAAAAGACCGATCACCTGTTCCATGTCGTTTCTGGTCAAAGATATTTCATTGTTTGCTTCCAAAATACATAGATTCCTTCCAAAGAAAGAGATTCTTCACTCGTAATATCTGCAGTAGCCATCCTCTGCCATCCCCGTCGTCTTAAGATGGTATTTGAAGAACCAGTTACCTGTCAAAAGACCGATCACCAGTTCCATGTCGTTTCTGATCATCACGAGTAGCTCTAATAGCTCTAATCTTTTGGATTGTTTCGTTTGTTAGTTATGGGACATTTCGTGAGATCACAGTAGTGTTCTGATTCAAGGTATGAAGTCGTTGCCTCTTTTTTTGGCAAGGCTGTCTGCTTCCTCATGTCCTGGTAGCCGCATTGGGGTACTTTGTTTTTGTTTGCTAGTGCTTCCAGAGTTTGTTCACACTAGTTTCTATATGTGCTTTTTAGAGAAGTTTTATATCCAAATACTCTCGAGCACAATTGTTTATTTCTAGCAACTCTATCTGAAAAATGGTACGTGATATTCCTAGAGTTATCGAGGTCTTCATTTTTGGTCCAGAAACGTCCAGTCAAGCTTCTTGCGCTTGTTTCGAACCGCTTGTGGAAGATTTTTGTTGACCAATGATTGTAGAACAGGTTCAGTAGCGTCTAAAGGCTGTAGTAGCAGATTACTCTTTGAAACTTGTTCAGAATCTTCTAGTTTTCGACCACCAAACAATCGCTGCACATGTGATCAAGGATTTGGTATATCCAGTTTACCAAATTAGGTTTTAGTCCCCAAGTCTTGCCAACAGGCTTTCGGAGAGTCGCAGTGGCTTTTGTTCTTGTCCAGGTGATTGTTTCGTCCAGAATGACTCCTAGATCTTGTTCAGAATCTTCTAGTTTTCGACCACCAAACAATCGCTGCACATGTGATCAAGGATTTGGTATATCCAGTTTACCAAATTAGGTTTTAGTCCCCAAGTCTTGCCAACAGGCTTTCGGAGAGTCGCAGTGGCTTTTGTTCTTGTCCAGGTGATTGTTTCAAGTAAGTGTTTCGTTCAGAATGACTCCTAGATATTTTTTTTCGTTGGAAAGTAACCTAGAACTGTGAATACAGCGCTGCTAAGTCTGGTTATCAATATTATGTGAGAGTGGGGCTTTTGAGTTGGCGATACTGCTTGATTAGAAAACAGTTTATATATTTTTTTGTTTAGTTTAGTTTGACATTGCATATTGTTGAGATTTTCCGTCAAAATTATAGTTCTGGTCAACAGATCTATCATCCATTTTATGACTTACATAATGTTAATAATTAAAAAATTATTATTTGTTAATTAACATTGCAAAGTAGTTATAGTTAAACATTAACACATAGTAGAAGTTTGTTGAGTTTACGGTTTTGAAATGTACCAAAGAAGCTTTTATTGGGAGCTTCTCGATTTCATTAGTTTGATAAGTAATCCAAGCCGCCGCCCATTAAATATTCTCTATTGTTCGAGAACAATGACAGCTTTAAATCGTGCTTTGCGGTTGTGAAAGATATTAGAATACTACACGTGTCTCGGATTCGACGTGCCTATGGTGGAAAATGATGAGTTGTCTTTACACTACTCCATTAATTAATATTCCCCATAACTCGATTTATAAGTATAGCGAAATATTTCGGCCTTAAATACGAGGACGGTCCCCGAAGTACCTGACCCGACCTAGAGGTGGCGGTAGCTGCTTGAAAAATACCTCGTATGTCCAATATTTGTTTGACAGCCATCGGTGGTGAGCTTTTCCAATGAATTTGTGAATATGGAAAAAATTGGTCATCGTTATGTGGTACAATAGTTTTATTTTAAAGGCCAAAAACCAAATGAGGTGATAACTCCAGAAATGTTGAAAAAAATCCACAAAGTGGTACTGGATGATCGTCGACTGAAAGTGCTCGAGCTAGCAGACTTAGTAGACATTTCAAAAAGTGCATATTAACTAAAAATTTAGTCACGAGAAAAGCTGGGCGTAAGATGGTTGCCGCGTTTGCGCACAATGCAACAAAAGCAACGCCGCGAAGATGTTTCCATCGAGTTTTTGGTGATGTTTCCTGCAGATTTTTGCGCCGTTTCATAGCCATGGATGAAACTGTGTTCATCACTTTACGCTCGAAACCAAAGACCAATGAAAACAATGGATTGAAGAGGGAGAATCGGCTCCAAAGAAGGCAAAGTCCTTTCCATCTGCAGACAAGGACATGGCGTCGGTTTTTTGGGATTCGCGTGGAATAATTTTAATTAATTACTTTGAAAAAAGAAAAACTATCAACGGCTAACTTATTGCAACGATTGAGCGAAGAAATCAAGCAAAAACGGCTGTGTTTCATCAAGGATAATGCACCAGGTCAAACATACGTCATTGGAGTGGCCAAAATTGATGAATTCAATTTGAATTGGTACCTCAAGCATCCTATTCACCAGATTTAGCCATCTCGGATTATTTTCTTGAAAAAAATAGCTCGGCGGTTAAATATTTTCCAACAATGAAGAGGTGATGTGACTTCTGGGAATTTTTTGGTATCTTGGGATGTAGATGTACATGATTCTGTCCATCTCCTTGGTCTGTTTTACCATTTGGTTTAACATTCGTTGTAGATAATCTTCTTCTTTTCATATTATTAAGAAAATTACAGCTTCCGGTACAGATATCCCCCCCATATTAACGCCATCCGCCATTTTGTAATGATCTATAACTCAGGATGTTTTGGAATTACATTGAACATGGGTGCTGGATCATGGATATCGTTTTTAAAATATATAAACACAGTTTTTTCTATATTATCCTTTGTTTGTTGATATTAATGACTACTATTCAAACTCCTTTGAATGTTTACAAGAAACGAACATAAGAAAATCGGATCGGCAAGTTTGTACAATATCCAGAATCAGCGACTAATTCAAGCTTGATTAGTTTTCGCTAAGCTGGTCAACTGTGAACGGCAAAGATTAGTTTCTCTCTCGTATCTTCTCTCTCTAATTCTCTAAACGGATAGTCTTGAGCCCTGAAGTGTCGGAGATTATGTTTAAAAACTCATTTCGAAGTTAACGAAGTAAACAAAGTTGTTGTCTATTCTCCGAAATGAATATAATTTTTAAACTCGGAGTATTCAACCGACAAATCGCTTTGTCTTGTGTTGTTATTACAAGTTGTACTTTTTTTTATCAAAATTTCCTTGCGCTGGAAATCCAAGATGAAAAATTTCTCCATTGAAATTAGTTTTAACGAAGTTTCCGTTCCATATTATGTCTCCGAATGTTGATTTTCAGGTATTAAATTGTCTCTGGTTTATCGAAGAGGATAAGTTACTTTATATAACCTCAAAGAAAATAATCCAATAGGGTTAAATCGTGGATTAGTTGTTGTTTAATTGACAATTGACATGAACCAGTTCTCTTTGGGTGTAATGGTGTTTGGATAATAGCTTTCCAACCAAAATGCAAAAGTCCAACGGTGTCAAATCGCATGATCGTGGCGGCCATTGAATTCTAGCGCAAAAGAGCCATTGTTTGGTTAGGTTAGGTTAGTTTCTGGCCACAAGAAGTCCGTTATCATCTCGCGATAGCCAACGCCATTCACGGTAACTGCTTGGCTTCGTTTTCGAAGAAGATGGAGAGCGATTTCCTCGGTCATTCAACCAGATGGTTTTGCCATACCTTTGGCACCGACCGGAGCTCCCTTGAGCATGTTATCTTTGAGGTAAACTCGTGGGAACATGAATACAGGCTCTAATGAAAAAAAAAAAAAACGGTTAGGTTAGGAAATTGGGCAAAAAACTTGACAATTATTATCGTGGATTATAGTTGGACCATTATCCCAACAGCGGATCCATATCAGCGTTGTCATATCTCAAAACTTTCGTATAATTCAACGTAAAATTTATATGATACACCCTATATAGGAAAAACCTTCGCACATTATCAGTCTCCCATTCCTCGCATTTCGTAGTGACAGTTTCCAGTTGCTTTTGTTGGGACAGCCGGGAGACGTGAATTTAAGACCCTTGATAAGACGGCATTAGTTCAAGAATGTGAGGGCGCTCTTAAAACTTTTGAAAAGAATGTCACTTGACAATGCGAGTGCCACTACTATGAGCGCTTCACGAGTGAAAAGACGCTTGTTAACTTACCTTCTAGTCCAGTAAAAATTGAAAGGAACGTCGACTAAATCGTATTTTATTTTATTATATATCGAAATTTGGGAATGTTTAATAAGATACGACGCTCTAATTTTTTTTTATTTTCATCACTTTAAGAGCAAAGTTCATCAAACTATAGTCCTCGATGATCTGAAACGAGTTGTAGTGGATAGATCCTCTTCAAAGTTCATTGTAGAAAACTTCATGAACGAGGAATGTTTATTTATAAAATATAATCAATTTTACAAAGAATTTTTGTGTTTGTCACAATTTTATACTTATACTAAGATACTTACTAACAAATTTAAGCACCAACCCTCGTATAGCAATGTACTATATTGTGAACAGAAAAATTTTGGGAAAAGTTTCGATTTTTAAACATTTTTTATCTTCAAAAACAACCTGGAGTCGCATGGTGTTGAATCTAGTGAGTGTGGAGGTTGTGGTCTACTTTGTCCTCTTTTGGTAATTTTTCATCTCTTTCCAAGGTCGAGGAACATTAAAAAAGTACTTAATGTACTTTTGAATCACTCTCATCATTTGTAAATGGTCTGTTTATCATTGTATTGTCAACTTTTTTTAAATTTTGCAAGCGAGTTTGGTGTCCCGAAACTTTGGAATTAACAGTAAGATCCATGAGATATTTATGGCAAATTTTTTGGCCAAATAGTTTGGGTAATGAACACTGAAGAAAAAAAAATAGATAAATGGGTCAAACACCAGTGAAACCAACAAAAAACACAGTCAGACATTAAATTATAATACAATAGGCAAAAAAAGAGACAGCCTCTACGAAAATGACTGAGAACTATAAAAAAAAAATGGTTAAAGAGAACTAGTCAACAAAATTCGACGGAGCCTAGCTGCTGAAACACCAACAGGTGCCCTTAGGTCCACTAGGACGATGATGACGAAGTTAATTCCTTGAAACATGGATCTTTGTTCTAAATTCAGGTTCCTCGACTCTTAAATAGCTATAGTAGCGAACTGACGAGACGAATTGGGCTCAAACTTGTTTAAATACTTGACAATATAAGTTGACATAAATGCAGCGTCATTATTAGTTAAAATAAAACCCCATGCGTCGATTATTTTTGATCGTACTGTCCATCATATCGTGGACTTGTACAAAACATAAATAAATTGAACTATACTTCAATAATATTGAATTATAGTTTGGAGGAATGAAAATATATAACGAAAATAGAATCAATTTACCTCCTGCTTGGTTATCCTCCAATATCCAACTTAGAAAGAACATTTCTAAACAGTGTGTAGTTAGTTGTTTATAATTTTCGTTATGTTGTAGTACAATCTTTGATATATTGAAGATAAAATACATTGGAAAACAAAAACCAATGTAAAAAAACATTTCTCTCATTTCGCAAACCAACAAAAACGTGTAATTCGAATCGATTAACAAACACGTATCGTTAGATACCTTGTATCTATAAGTAACTCATAAGATACGTACTCACTCATGTTTTTGGAGGGTAGTAACAACAGTTGTATTAAGTTCCCACTGATTGGAGGCTTGTCACCTTTAATCAGCACACGACCTTTTTCTTCTTCTTCTAAAGCAATCCATTAATGGATGTTTCGCAGCCAAGACATTTTCCTATTTCGGATCCCTATCCAGCCTTCGATCTTGTCTTGTATCTCTTCATTTGTTGGTCTAGCTGTCTAGCAGGATATTTTAAGCAATCTGCGATACGTCAACATTTCGAAAGCCTCTAATTTATCGATCCCATCTTTCTTCAATGTGTAGCCTTTCATATTATGGAGAAGCATTGACCACACGTAGCATTTGATGGTTTTTGATTGTAGATTAAGGACAAATCAATATTTTTGCTGTCACATTTGGCAAACCAACAAAAACGTGTAATTCGAATCGATTAACAAACACGTACCGTTAGATACCTTGTATCTATAAGTAACTCATAAGATACGTACTCACTCATGTTTTTGAAGGGTAGTAACGACAGTTCGTTGTTATTAAATGTGTTCAAGTTCACACTGATTGGAGGCTTCTCACCTTTAATCAGCACACGACCTTTTTCTTCTTCTTCTAAAGCAATCCATTAATGGATGTTTCGCAGCCAAGACATTTTCCTATTTCGGATCCCTATCCAGCCTTCGATCTTGTCTTGTATCTCTTCATTTGTTGGTCTAGCTGTCTAGCAGGATATTTTAAGCAATCTGCGATACGTCAACATTTCGAAAGCCTCTAATTTATCGATCCCATCTTTCTTCAATGTGTAGCCTTTCATATTATGGAGAAGCATTGACCACACGTAGCATTTGATGGTTTTTGATTGTAGATTAAGGACAAATCAATATTTTTGCTGTCACATTTGGCAAACCAACAAAAACGTGTAATTCGAATCGATTAACAAACACGCACCGTTAGATACCTTGTATCCATAAGTAACTCATAAGATACGTACTCACTCATGTTTTTGAAGGGTAGTAATGACAGTTAGTTGTTATTAAATGTGTTCAAGTTCACACTGATTGGAGGCTTCTCACCTTTAATCAGCACACGACCTTTTTCTTCTTCTTCTAAAGCAATCACACGTAGCATTTGATGATTTTTGATTGTAGATTGAGGCCAAATCAATATTTTTGCTCTCTCATTTCGCAAACCAACAAAAACGTGTAATTCGAATCGATTAACAAACACGTACCGTTAGATACCTTGTATCTATAAGTAACTCATAAGATACGTACTCACTCATGTTTTTGAAGGGTAGTAACAACAGTTAGTTGTTATTAAATGTGTTCAAGTTCACACTGATTGGAGGCTTCTCACCTTTAATCAGTACACGACCTTTTTCTTCTTCTTCTAAAGCAATCACACGTAGCATTTGATGATTTTTGATTGTAGATTGAGGCCAAATCAATATTTTTGCTCTCTCATTTCGCAAACCAACAAAAACGTGTAATTCGAATCGATTAACAAACACGTACCGTTAGATACCTTGTATCTATAAGTAACTCATAAGATACGTACTCACTCATGTTTTTGAAGGGTAGTAACAACAGTTAGTTGTTATTAAATGTGTTCAAGTTCACACTGATTGGAGGCTTCTCACCTTTAATCAGTACACGACCTTTTTCTTCTTCTTCTAAAGCAATCACACGTAGCATTTGATGATTTTTGATTGTAGATTGAGGCCAAATCAATATTTTTGCTCTCTCATTTCGCAAACCAACAAAAACGTGTAATTCGAATCGATTAACAAACACGTACCGTTAGATACCTTGTATCTATAAGTAACTCATAAGATACGTACTCACTCATGTTTTTGAAGGGTAGTAATGACAGTTAGTTGTTATTAAATGTGTTCAAGTTCACACTGATTGGAGGCTTCTCACCTTTAATCAGCACACGACCTTTTTCTTCTTCTTCTAAAGCAATCACACGTAGCATTTGATGATTTTTGATTGTAGATTGAGGCCAAATCAATATTTTTGCTTCAGATGTCCACCAATTTTGTTTATTTTGATACCAGGTGTTCACTTTTTCGACAACTTCTCCAACAAGAGCCCCATCCCCTCGTTCTTTCTTTCCAGAACTATAGTTCTAAAATTACATAAACAACAGATAAATAAGGGACGCATATTATTCAAAAGACTGTTCCAATTCCTCAGGAGAATCTCGGAAGTCGACGTAATTATTTTCAGCTTTTCACTTTACCGAAAACTATCGCAATAAACTCTGAAGTTCCAATCGATGGAGATTTAATGTTCCGATGACATGCCATAATAACTTAGTATATCCTCACCGAACTTCCGTGATTCCATTCGACAAATAAAATATCAGAAGATATAGGAAAATAATCGCTTTTAGTCTACCAGCGACGTTCTCGAAAATGAAACAATTTCTGCTTAAATTTTCTCATCTCGAGAAATTTACGGAGACAAATTGATTATTTTCGTTGAGATAGTTGTTTGGAAATAATATAAAGATTAACTTTTATAGTCCAATAACGAAAAATCAATCACTAAAAATAGTAAAAACAGGCAAATGTTATGGGATATCTCCTTATCCTTCGGGTGAACACCTGGTTCAGCCGCTCCCATGGACTTAGGTGCTCTCTGGACACGGATGTTTCATAGAAAACCTTCACCAACACGTGGTGATGGGATCAACGTATTCTTCGTATGACCTTGAAATACGAAGGCATCTTTTGGGACAACGACTATCTGACTAAAAACTGGAAAATATTTTTGTTTGCCGGTTGGAACTTGTATAAAGCGCTCGACAGACTTTATCCCCGAGCTTGTAAGCAGGTACTGTTGATCAAATTTGTACTTTTAACCTAAAATCATGTCTGTGTCGATATGTGAATCCTCTAGCTAGCACGGAAGTTTCTGGATAGATTTTCACGATGTAAATATTAATTCATCTCATTATTTGATCAGTTATTATACACTCACATCCATTCGCCTTCCAAAGTTTCTGATTGCATTAACTTTCCTTGCATCTGGAACGTTTACATTCCATTATACTTGTAAATTTTGAAACCGCCAGTCTCGTTCCAATAATCATAGAAAACTCGTCACGGAAATAAGTATAATAAATATTTATTGGAAACGTCTATCGCGAAGTAATTGAATTTTCAAGAATTGCGTAAAGTAATTTTCGAAAAGTGAGTTGTATTTACCAAAAATATGACTTTGACGAACGTTCTGAAGCAGTGGCGGTTCATATTTTTCGATATTTGCATCACGGGATTGAAGTTTTGTGATATCGAGTGAATTTGTGGACAAAAGCTTGTAAAAACTAAAAAGGGAAAGCTTATGTCGATTTGATTTCAATTGGCAAGTGATTGTGCATTTTTTTGCATTGTAAATTATTGAGCCCGTAACCAAAATTGTAGGTGGATAGCCGTGCAACAACCTTTCTGGTTTTGGAGGATTGGAGGAGCGTGTTTACGAATTAGGCAAAAAAATTCAAAGAAAAACCACGGAAAGTTGTTGCAGTGGAGTGATGGATGTTTAAGCTAGAGTAGACCTTATTTAGGAGGGAGAATAAAGTATAATTTGTGTATTTATTACTTAAAAAACCCAAATTGATTGGTAGTAAGTGTTTTATATTTAAATAAAAATGATAAAAGCTTGTTTTTGACCAATCTTTCTATGATTGCAATTGGGCGATAATTTGACGCTTGATTTTTATCTCCTTCATTATGCAGAGGCTTAAAAACGGGCATTCTCGAAAACATTTAGTTCATTGGCTCCAGTTTTTGATGCTATTAATTGTATTGTGTACTGTGAAGCTTTGCTAAAACTACGCGCACAAAAAACAAACTGCGTAAGCTAGAAATGTACTATAACATTTTTTTTTACTATAATGTTTGTCTTTAACACCAAATTTTAACATTATATCTGGAAACTTTCCCTATTTAAAAATATTTTCAAATTTCAGGTCTCTTCTGTTTCGAAATTAGTTTTTTTTTATATAATTTTTGAAAAATAGATAAAATCGACGTTTCGAATTTTCCTTAGGTTAAAAAAATAAGAATTTAAAGAAATTTATACCGGAATGGATGAAATAATGCCTACTTATCGTAAAGTTGAGCTTCCATATGGAACTGAAGCCAAAAAATTTCGAAAATATCCTCCACGAAACTGCAAAATTAAGAATTTTTCCACCCAAATGCAAAAAAGATAAAATTTGCAAATAGTCGTCTGCAACAGGAATATCAAAATCACGTTTTATCTAAATTAATTTAAACTTAAAGTCATACAACTATCTACAGGGTCATTCACGGGTACCCGGATGTTTTTTGAAGGAGCTCGTGGTGGAAGGATCACGTGACTAGTATCTAACGTTTCCTTCGTTCATGGTATTTACATTTCAGTCATGTAGATGGAGCCGTGGACGCTAGACCAACGCTTGTAAGCGTTTGACAGTTGACATAGAACGTGTAAGGGAAGCCCACGCCGTTCTGAAATGAAAATTTTATGTTGTTAATGAGTGACGAAGCCCATTTTTATCCGAATTATTTCGTCAACAAACAAAATTGCCGGTATCGGGCATAAACAAACCCAAATCAGCTTCACGAGAAACCACTTCTTAGCCCAAACGTGATTGTTTGGTGTGCAGTCGATCTTATTGGACCATATGGACCATTATTTTTCGTAAGTGAGTTAGTAACGAATGCTACGAGTGTTTCTATACCAATAAAACTTTTTTAAAGTAAATATTAATGATAAATGAATGACCCTGTATCACCGAATCAACTATTTTTCATCAGAACAACAAAATCCTCTCAATTTTTCTGCTATTATCATTATTTTTAATTGCAATTATCATTTTTACCATTCTTATTCGGTTCGTAATGCCTTTTCAAAGACGAATCGTCCCCCGTAGAATTGATTTGGCTCTAGCTGCATCTAATGGCCTAGCGTGCTTGATATGAGTTTGCAATAATGAACGTTTCAGATCTCTGTTTACGATTCGGTGGTTTTTTAGGTTTGCGGTTTGAGTTTTTGTTTTCACGTTCATCAGAATGTAAAACGAAAAAAATATACTTGCAAGGATTTGTTAGCAATAGTTTCTATCGACTTCAAAAGAGCTTTCGACTCAATTAAAAAGAGAGAAAATAACGGAGAAATTAGAAAGACAAAGATATCCAAAAAAAAAAATGAGAAAACTCGTAGAAATAATACTAAATAAGACCAAACGCTATTCAACATAATTCTGAAAGGCTTTGTGAAAAACAAACTAAGAAAATTAGAACAGAAGGAATTAATAACGTCGATAAACGAATTAGAAGAAGCAGCAATCAATTGCGGACTGGAAATAAATGCAGAAATAACAAAATACATGAAAATAGGAGAAAAATTGGTCAGAGATCAAATCAAAATCGAATACAATTTTGAAACAACCAGAGAAAGGATAAAGGATAAGATACAAAAGGGTTATCGAGTCTAAGGAATAAACAAATACTGTTAAAAACCAAAAATATAACCAAAGAAAACCCTAATAAGACCAGTAATGACGTACGCGATGGAAACAACAGTAAACGACAAAAGGAAAGAAGAAGAACTCAAAAGAACCGAGGGAAAGGCAATGAAATGTATGAAGGTCCAAACAAAACACAGGAGGGGGAAAGGAAAACGAAAAAATAGAGCTGGGGAAGGAAAATATAGTTAGATACATAAAAAAACAAAGACTCAACAGAGCCGGGCATATAATGAGAAGAAAACCAACGGAAATGATCAGAATGATGACGAAATTGACCCCATTGTGGTCAAGAAGAAAAGGCAGATCGAGGAAGATTTGGAGAAACGAAATAGAGAAAGAAATAAAAGTATTCAATACAGAAAACTGGAGAGGAAAATGCCGGAACCGAAACGAATGGAAAATAATAATAAAAACAGCCAAAACAAACGATAAAATATAAAGAAAATAAAAATTAGAAAACGAGGAGGAATCCGGCTCAAAAAAAGCGCCAAAAAGCGATAGTCATAATCCACACAGGGTTGGAAGGCTTGACGACGATGATGTTACCCAGATCCTTAACAACGCGATTGATTAATGCTAATAAAAAGCTCGTAATTATATCAAAACTCACCGAATCTTGCGGACTTCTTCTTCAACAACCGCTGCATAAGCTTGTAACCGTCAAAATACGAGGGTGGATCAAATATTAACCGGAAACGTTGAACGAATTGTATCGAAAATCATTTCTACATTTGTCATCATGCGATTATTACGTATTTGGTCCGTTTAATCGAATAATCACGTGACAATTCGAGAGAATTTCACGGAAAACATGCTAATAGATGACACGAGTGTTTAGAATGCGACAGAAACTAGAAAAATAAACTTTCGAGTTTGTAACTTGATAATAAAATTTTTTGGTTTATTTTGAAACACCCTCGTACTTTATTAATAATTATACTGGTTGCTTTGTTCTTTTTTTTTGTGTGTTATTGTTGTTCTCAGTACTAATTTCATAGGATGGTACATCTTGGATGCCAGAATATACGCTGGTGATTCAAAAAGTAGTCTTGAGGGTGTGGGGGTGAATTAGGACTTTATTAGGACTATATTAGAGAAAAAAAAAAAAGAAAATTCATAACCCAGATAGATTTATATTGAAGTGAGGCGTTGACAAATCGATTACTCGCGTTTAGATACATAAGATTAATTAATTTAACGTCGAAATAAAGAATATTAATTATAATACTTGCTGAATGAACTATTTTGTATCCAAATTCTCATCTCAGTTAGACGTAGCGTAGTTTCTAAACCGCAAACACGACGTCTCATCCAATTAGCGAAACTTCCAACATTCCTAATTGACGTGCTTTTTCACATGATGATATTCTAATTGAAAATACATAGTCAAGTTGTATAAGTCCCATCAAAACTTCGAATATACTTCAATTTAGCTTGGCGAGCACCGAAAAATATATATACTTCAGTTTTATTTTCAGAAAAACTCTTTTTGGAAAGCGAGTTCTCATTCTCTTCTGTAAATTCCTTCCCCATCCTTCGAAAACTCCAGATTTGGTTCCTAGCGATTAGTAGTTGTTTTAAAGTAAGAAATATTAATAAAGAATGTTGGGAAAGAATTGAATCTCAGATGGAAAGTATCTTTATGAATACAACCAAATTTGTTTACAAAACTTTTCATATTTTCCAGATCAGAAGCTTTTAGATCGTTGTATACAGTTCACTTATTAATTTATCAGAGAGATCTCGGCTCGCTGAGGTTTTTTGTAGCCTCAGTCAGGTAAGACAAAGAGCCTGGTCTTTGATCTTATTTCCTGAGTGACTGAGCACCCAAACCAACTGGACGTTGCAGCCAAAACTCACCAGTTCATCTAGGATATTCTGTACCAGGTTGTCGCACCTGGTACTAAAGCCATTTTCTCAATAAATTATCTGTTTCAAACATATTTCGTTGAACTTTCCACGTATAAATACTATCGATTTTCGTTTAGTACGTTTCGTGTCGGTTATATAAATCAATTCATCTATTTCGAGTTGTTCCTGATTGTTCGACAATTCCTAAACGAGAAGAAAAACGAACCGCAAGGGGATTCCATCAAAACCAATAAAATATGGTATCGTAGGTAACCAACCGGTCGAGTCCTTTTATTTTTCGTTTCGTCTCAATTTGGGTTTTTTCTCCCCGAAATTTATCTTTCAACTGAAGTGCGTTGATTGTTACAGATGAGAGCCGCTAAGAAAATATCTCATATCGACCTTTTCGATGAGTTGCGTGGGGGAATTAATACCGCAGAGAGAGAAAAAAAAGAGAAACGCGTGTTTCTGAGTTTAGACGAACGGATTTGAGCTTGTAATTGATGAAATTTAACATCTGATAAAGAGACAGACTCGAAGACATAAATATGAAGATTCCTTCAATAACTGTTTTAATTTCTTTCCTTCCAGATTGTTATTTCGAAGCTACATAAATTCCCATCGACCTGAAAATCAGTAAAATTGCTTAAAATACAATTGAACGCAGAATTTGATTGTTCCCCATCATCTCCGTGTATGGAAAAAATTTTATTCAAGGTCAAATGAGTTTTTCGAAATTTTCAGCGAAACGGTGAGTTTTATCATAAAAATACTTCAGACAAAAATTGTAGATCATAAAATGATCTACAAAAAACGCATTAATACTTTTTTTCCTACGAGCCACCGTTTCTGAGATATAATGATTCAAAAAATTGTATTCAATGGTTTCACCAATATATTTTCAGCAGTAAACTTTTCTCACAACATTGTAATGATCCAAGACTTGATTGGAACTGTCATAAGTTCATGAAATGAATTATCATTGACGAAGATGTTCGACGATGTTGTTTTGCAGCTTTGGTATTTTTCGTGTAATTATTATAGCCATTAAATATGACAATAAATCTAAAACATTTTTACAACTTTTTGAATCGTTATATCTCAGAAACGGTAGCTCGTAGAAAAAAATCTATAGATACATTTCTTGTAGATAATTTTATGATCTATAATTTTTGTCTGAAGTATTTTCATGATAAAACTCACCGTTTCGCTGAAAACCTCGTAAAACCCAATTTTTTAACCTTTGACCTTGAACAAAATTTATTCCATACACATTTCTATGTATTTTGAATAATTTTACTGATTTTCAGCTTGATGGGAATTTATGTAACTTCACTCTTGCTTTTTGGTCTAATTTGACCGGACTATAATTCCGTAGTATTAACTTATATCAGGTATTGTCTTCTCCATCGCCCTCTGGCGAAGAGCAAAAAGTTGGTTGATTGGTTCAACTGTAACTGTGAGTTTGAAGTGTCAACCGAGAGTTAAAAGGTATTTCCTAACCTCACTTTTTGTTTGCTTCATCTTGCGTTTGATTAACTCAACTCATATATTATTTTAAACCATTTGAACGATGTCGTCAAGTTTGGATTAGATAAGGTCAAGTTCTTGTGAATGCTGTTAACTATTATCTAGCCTATAACCTATAAAACAATTTCTATAGTTGCCAGAATCAATACGCTCAATATTTCAATCAAGAGACAGTTTGAATATAGAAGTTGATGAATCTAATAAAAGATATTACACGATTTGTCCCACTACAATTCTAAACTTATTGATTTCCAGACGATGCTCGAAATATATTAGAGTTAGTACACTATTGTGTTTAATTTAGCCACAATCCCACTACGAAAACGCAATAAATTTGGTATAATGTTTTTAATAATTGTGTGGTTTTTTAGAATGATGTTTTCCAAGTAAGATCGCTTGGAAATTGAAATATTAGCAAATAAACTCAACGGAGAGATTGTATGATTGTTGAAAAATATTATAATCACTAACATTACCAGATTAGTCTACAAATGATTCCATCAACCATCAAAATACCCATAACAACGTATCCGCTTTCCCGGATATTGACCTTCATCGTGATTTACCACGATTGCGGGAAACCATTTCCACTTAATTTCCATTTGCGACCATCATTTCGATTTGGAATAATAATTAATGTTTGGAAACGATAGGCTAACAATATAATCTAAGATTGGATCGCTGCATTAGTAATTTTCATCATTTCTACGAGATTTCACCGTAATTTTACGCGGTCTTGCGGTATTCACTTTAATCGAACTATGAAATTCAAGTTTCGAACTATCGGAAGAACATTACGGGACTTATCGGTATCGGTATAATGGACGCACATTTATGAAGGACAATCTATAAGATAATTACGTTGGTTAACAAAATTCTTTGTCACAATAAAATATCAAATTTCGAATGCATTAAGCCCCCCCAAACTATCAGCTACATTCAGAGGTATTGTTGCTTAGTTTAGGTTAAGTTAGGTTATGTTAGGTTAGGTTAGGTTAGGTTAGGCTAAGTTAGGTTAGGTTATGTTGGGTTATAGTTAGCTAAATGTGGAATAGAAAATTGCAGAAGCCGCTGGAGGTGTAGCTACGTCAATTTGATTTTTTTAACATTATAAGGTACTCTGGGCCTATCAAACCTGTAAAAACAAAACTTTTTTTAATGTTCTTAGTACGCAAAAGCCAAAAATGTCTAAAAATTAAAATTATCGTGAACTTCTAATCATGCAATATAACCTAACATAATTGATAAAGGTGATGGGTTCGATTTTAAATCTAAATTTAAAAAGAAACAATTTTTTAGGTTAGGTTAGGTTAGGTTATGCTAGGTTAGGTTATCTAAAGGTGGAATCGAAAATTGCAGAAGCCGCTGGGGGTGTAGCTACGTCAATTTGATTTTTTTAACATTATAAAGTACTCTGGGCCTATCAAACCCGTAAAAACAAAACTTTTTTTAATGTTCTTAGTACGCAAAAACCAAAAATGTCTAAAAATTAAAATTATCGTCAACTTCTAAACACGCAATATAACCCAACATAATTGATAAAGGTGATGGGTTCGATTTTAAATCTAAAATGAGAAAAAAAAAACAATTTTTTAGGTTAGGTAAGTTTAGGTTATGTTAGGTTAGGTTAGGTTAGGTAAGTTTAGGTTAAGTTAAGTTAGATTATGTTAATTTAAGTCAAGATTTGGCTAGTTTTAGATTTCATTTCAAATTATTCGAGATACTTCAAGCTATTTCTGTTGATTGTATTATTATTGGTTGAATTACAATCGTAGAATCACCTTGTTCGTCACTTACAACACACGAATTTGCAAGAAACAATCCAGATTAGGACTTATCACACCTCAGAGCTTCATACGGACATTATAAGTTGAAGGTTGAAGGGCTCGAGACAGGTCATTTTTTCTCTAAAGTGGATACTTTAAACGGCTACAGAAATAAAAATTTTTACTGTACATTTTTCGGAAAATACGTATTCTAAACCGTTGTAACTTCAGGATCGTGTGAATAACACTAAAATGAAACTAATTATAAAAGGTCCACGTTTAATTTTAATTCTGTTCGAAATGATACAGCTGTAACTGTTCATTTCAGAAAATATTTATTTTTGACTATAACTTCTTCAATTTTGGTCTAATTTTCTTTTGTAAGTACTCATTTTAAAGGTCTTTTTGAGTACTACAAAAAACTTTATAAGCATTATGCGCGTAAAATTAACCTCCTTTCCGTTATTTGAAGTTGAACTCATCGATTTCATTATTCTCCCCAAAATAAGTCTTTTTTCACTAATCAGATATTACTTTGTATTGGGCGTAAAACACATATATAAACAATGATTTTCTTTGTTTTTTTATAAGCTATAATTTTGCTTATTAAACTTTTTTTAATAAAATGCGTAGTTTTTGAGTTATTCGCGAAAAATACTTCGAAAACACGATTTTTTTCACTCAAAATTCTTCAATCGTGAATAAAAAAATTTTTAACTCAGAATTTGACTCTCTATCGATTTCGGCGTTATGTCACTAACGATTATTGATCTTTTTTCTAACCGTGTGCCAAATTTCAAGTAAATCGGTAAGCCGTAATTTTCTCTAATTCCTCATCGAGTTTCCAGAAAGTCTCGGGGAATTGATTCATTTTATACACAAAATAACGACGGCGTATATTTCAACAATGTTGAGCTAACTTATTCCAAGAACATCCAATTTTCATTCGATCCGCGTTCATAAGATTTCAAATGTTCATTTCGAGTTATTAAACCAATCGAAACGTTCATCCTTTAACTGCTTTCATTTGTCGGATAAAGTTGATGGATGCTTTTTAATAAAATTCAGGTAAAATTCTCAGGATAATTTAGGCGACCTTAATAAAGGAAGAGCGCGACATTATTTCCAAAGGAATATACTAAATTTCACGGTAAATTACTCGTAATTTCACTGACTGATACTACCGAGGAAATTCCTTTGTAAATGTGCGAATCATAACTTAGAAACTTCTTTATGAAATAAGTTGAATCAATGCTAAGCGTTTAACTTGTCTCATTGTAACAAGTTTTCCATTACAATTCGATCCCCCAGTTAATTTTGTTCCGCAAAATGGGATATTCAGGGTGTTCTGGGACTACATGAACATCCGTCAAAAATTCATAAAGTTCGAATGTATAATTTAGAAAATATAAGTTTTGATTTCGTAACTTTAAACGCCTATAACTCAGAAACGAGTGGTCGTATGAATTTTTAAGCATTCCGAAGCCCCCTGTATATGTACATTAAATTACTGAGAATATTTTTCAAAATACGATATACGAGGGACAGTTATATATAAACGAGCTTTCGTAGAAACGAAAATCATTTCAAACTGAACAGCTACATTCACACAAATTTAATTTTCTATATATATAATTAAAATATTCCTTTTTCTATTCTTTTCCAAGTTGTGGGGGTAATTTTCTCATTCCTTTCTCATAGAATAAAGACAAGTAGCTAAGTAATTGAGCGTTTGATGGTTGGTTTCAAAATGTTTGTCTTCAAATGAGTCTGAACTGAATCTCAATTTGATCCAAAAGATCACTCAATACATAGAATACAATTTCATGATAAAAAGCTTCCAATTCTTATTCAACGTGCTTTGATTTGTTTGAAGCCCAACTGAACCAAACTTGCTTTGATTTGTTTGAAGCCCAACTGAACCAAACTTGCTTTGATTTGTTTGAATCCCAACTGAATCAAACTTGCTTTGATTTGTTTGAAACCCAACTGAATCAAACTTGCTTTGATTTGTTTAAAGCCCAACTGAACCAAACTTGCTTTGATTTGTTTGAATCCCAACTGAATCAAACTTGCTTTGATTTGTTTGAAGCCCAACTGAACCAAACTTGCTTTGATTTGTTTGAATCCCAACTGAATCAAACTTGCTTTGATTTGTTTGAAACCCAACTGAATCAAACTTGCTTTGATTTGTTTAAAGCCCAACTGAACCAAACTTGCTTTGATTTGTTTGAATCCCAACTGAATCAAACTTGCTTTGATTTGTTTGAAACCCAACTGAACCAAACTTGCTTTGATTTGTTTGAATCCCAACTGAATCAAACTTGCTTTGATTTGTTTGAATCCCAACTGAACCAAACTTGCTTTGATTTGTTTGAATCCCAACTGAATCAAACTTGCTTTGATTTGTTTGAAACCCAACTGAACCAAACTTGCTTTGATTTGTTTGAATCCCAACTGAATCAAACTTGCTTTGATTTGTTTGAATCCCAACTGAACCAAACTTGCTTTGATTTGTTTGAAGCCCAACTGAACCAAACTTGCTTTGATTTGTTTGAATCCCAACTGAATCAAACTTGCTTTGATTTGTTTGAAACCCAACTGAACCAAACGTGCTTTGATTTGTTTGAATCCCAACTGAATCAAACGTGCTTTGATTTGTTTGAAGCCCAACTGAACCAAACTTGCTTTGATTTGTTTGAAGCCCAACTGAATCAAACTTGCTTTGATTTGTTTGAAGCCCAACTGAATCAAACTTGCTTTGATTTGTTTGAAACCCAACTGAACCCAACGTGCTTAGATTTGTTTGAATCTCAACTGAACCAAACGTGCTTTGATTTGTTTGAATCCCAACTGAATCAAACTTGCTTTGATTTGTTTGAAGCCCAACTGAACCCAACGTGCTTAAATTTGTTTGAATCTCAACTGAACCAAACGTGCTTTGATTTGTTTGAAGCCCAACTGAACCAAACGTGCTTAGATTTATTTGAAGCCCAACTGAATCAAAGGTGCTTTGATTTGTTTGAAACCCAACTGAACCAAACGTGCTTTGATTTGTTTGAAGCCCAACTTAACCCAACGTGCTTAAATTTGTTTGAATCTCAACTGAACCAAACGTGCTTAGATTTATTTGAAGCCCAACTGAATCAAACGTGCTTTGATTTGTTTGAAGCCCAACTGAACCCAACGTGCTTAGATTTATTTGAAGCCCAACTGAATCAAAGGTGCTTTGATTTGTTTGAAGCCCAACTGAATCAAACGTGCTTTGATTTGTTTGAAGCCCAACTGAACCCAACGTGCTTAGATTTGTTTGAATCTCAACTGAATCAAACGTGCTTTGATTTGTTTGAAGCCCAACTGAACCCAACGTGCTTAGATTTGTTTGAATCTCAACTGAACCAAACGTGCTTTGATTTGTTTGAAGCCCAACTGCTTGTTGATGATTTGAAAAAAGAGATTGAAAGTGGCTTCTCGTCAATTTGAAATTGGATCAACTGAATTCTAAATTCATATCAATCTTGTGGGATTTTTCAGATTGATTTGTAGTTATACACAATTTGAAAAATCCAACAATATAAGAATCTCTAAATATAATTTATAATCAAACAAATAACGTTTTTCACAGAGAATCCTTTGAGTTAAAGGCGTCCGTAACACGATATCCTACCGTATTTCCAAAACGGCAATCCTTTCAACAGAAATTAGAGCAAATTGAGATGGTTGTATATTACAAACTTCAAATAAGTCGGTTTTGTAATAAAGCGATGCCGGCTGTCGAGATTATAGCTAAAGGCGACACACGGTTGTCTTCTCTAAAACTGAAAGCCTCTTCTATCTTCTAATGAATTATTCAAGAAGTTAGAGGCAGGTAAAGCGAACCGCCTGGTATTTCGATCGTTTTCTAAATGTTGCGACGTTGTCAATAAATACTTACAATATAATATAATACGTTCAACTATTACAACTAACAAGTATTTTCGATAAAAATTTTAGAAGTGTTACGAGGCGGTGCAAATATGATCGAAACAAACGTCGTAGATGGCGCGCTTGTATGTTCGGAACGTCTCAGCTTGATTATATGTTAGGTGACTGCCTTACCAACAGTGCTACAACCACGAAATCGTCGAGATTTAGCGCCGCACGATTGTCGATCAGAACTTACCACCCTGCGACTACCACTTGTTTGTACCCTAACCTAACTTAACCTAACCTAACCTAATCTAATCTAACCTAACCTAACCTAACCTAACCTAACCTAACCTATCCTAACCTAACCTAACCTAACCCTCGCAGGCTGGAAATTAAACATCGACGACGAGTTTTTGCGAGTCCCAAAGAAAATTTATCGAAGCTCGGTTCAAACTATTTGAATATGGATTTTGTTGAGGATCCGGTAATGAGGGAAAACTATCATTTCTTTTGGATGCTTCAAAAGCTTTATTGATGAAAAAATGAATAGCAATGAAATAGACATCGAAAATTTTGTTTTAATCTAATAAACCGCAGAAGTTGAGTATTAATAAAATTATAAAACTACCCGAAAAATGAGAAAACGTTAAGGGGTAGTTTTAACCTCAAATTACTTCCATACAATTGCGTTTAAAACTAAATAAGAATCGGTATATTCTTTCGAATATTTCAAATTTTGTTAATTTTTTGTATTAAATTGAATTGAATTGCCAATTAGGTCGCTCGATTTGGTTCCTATAGATATTTTTTCATCGCAACTCGAGTGAAGGTACTACTTCCAATTGAGCTAACTCTGAATTAACATTGAGCTGTTTTGGGTACTTTTTCCAGATCTACACAAGATTTTCTTGAGTACTGTATAATGATCTTTGTTATTCAAGTGAAGGTACTACTTCGAATTGAGCCAACCCTCAATTAAAATTGACTTGCTGTGTGTAGTTTCTTTAACTCCACACAGGATTTTACTTGGTAATCACTGTATGATGTTCTTTGTTATTCAAAAGGTGGTACTACTTCAAATTGAGCCAACTTTCAATCAAAATTAACTTGTTTTGAGTAGTTTCTTCAGCTCTACACATGATTTCACTTGAGAAATACTGTATGATGGGCTTTTCTATTCAAAAGGTGGTACTACGTCAAATTGAGCCAATTCAGAATGAAATTTGGCTTGTTATAGATAGTTTCTCCAACTCCACATATGATTTTACTTAGTAAACACTGTATAATAGTCTTTGTTATTCAAAAGGTAGTACTACTTCGAATTGAGCCAACCCTCAATTAAAATTGACTTGCTGTGTGAAGTTTCTCCAGTTCTACACATGATTTTACTTGGTAAACACTGTATAATAGTCTTTGTTATTCAAAAGGTGGTACTACTTCGAATTGAGCCAACTATGAATCAAAATAAACTTGTCGTGGGTAGTTTTTTAAAGCTCCACACATGATTTTACTTAGTAAACACTGTATAATAGTCTTTGTTATTCAAAAGGTGGTACTACTTCGAATTGAGCCAACTCTAAATCAAAATTAACTTGTTGTGGGTAGTTTTTTAAAGCTCCACACATGATTTTACTTAGTAAACACTGTATAATAGTCTTTGTTATTCAAAAGGTGGTACTACTTCGAATTGAGCCAACTCTAAATCAAAATTAACTTGTTGTGGGTAGTTTTTTAAAGCTCCACACATGATTTTACTTAGTAAACACTGTATAATAGTCTTTATTATTCAAAAGGTGGTACTACTTCGAATTGAGTCAACTCTGAATCAAAATTGACTTGCTGTGTGTACTTTCTCCAGTTCTACACATGATTTTACTTAGTAAACACTGTATAATAGTCTTTGTTATTCAAAAGGTGGTACTACTTCGAATTGAGCCAACTCTAAATCAAAATAAACTTGTCGTGGGTAGTTTTTTAAAGCTCCACACATGATTTTACTTAGTAAACACTGTATAATAGTCTTTGTTATTCAAAAGGTGGTACTACTTCGAATTGAGCCAACTCTAAATCAAAATTAACTTGTTGTGGGTAGTTTTTTAAAGCTCCATACATGATTTTACTTATTAAACACTGTATAATAGTCTTTGTTATTCAAAAGGTGGTACTACTTCGAATTGAGCCAACTATGAATCAAAATAAACTTGTCGTGGGTAGTTTTTTAAAGCTCCACACATGATTTTACTTAGAAAACACTGTATAATAGTCTTTGTTATTCAAAAGGTAGTACTACTTCGAATTGAGCCAACTATGAATCAAAATTAACTTGTTGTGGGTAGTTTTTTAAAGCTCCATACATGATTTTACTTATTAAACACTGTATAATAGTCTTTGTTATTCAAAAGGTGGTACTACTTCGAATTGAGCGAACTCTAAATCAAAATTAACTTGTTGTGGGTAGTTTTTTAAAGCTCCATACATGATTTTACTTAGTAAACACTGTATAATAGTCTTTGTTATTCAAAAGTTAGTACTACTTCGAATTGAGCCAACTCTAAATCAAAATTAACTTGTTGTGGGTAGTTTTTTAAAGCTCCACACATGATTTTACTTAGTAAACACTGTATAATAGTCTTTATTATTCAAAAGGTGGTACTACTTCGAATTGAGCCAACTCTAAATCAAAATAAACTTGTCGTGGGTAGTTTTTTAAAGCTCCACACATGATTTTACTTAGTAAACACTGTATAATAGTCTTTGTTATTCAAAAGGTGGTACTACTTCGAATTGAGCCAACTATGAATCAAAATAAACTTGTCGTGGGTAGTTTTTTAAAGCTCCACACATGATTTTACTTAGAAAACACTGTATAATAGTCTTTGTTATTCAAAAGGTAGTACTACTTCGAATTGAGCCAACTATGAATCAAAATAAACTTGTCGTGGGTAGTTTTTTAAAGCTCCACACATGATTTTACTTAGTAAACACTGTATAATAGTCTTTGTTATTTAAAAGGTGGTACTACTTCGAATTGAGCCAACTCTAAATCAAAATTAACTTGTTGTGGGTAGTTTTTTAAAGCTCCACACATGATTTTACTTAGTAAACACTGTATAATAGTCTTTGTTATTCAAAAGGTGGTACTACTTCGAATTGAGCCAACTATGAATCAAAATAAACTTGTCGTGGGTAGTTTTTTAAAGCTCCACACATGATTTTACTTAGTAAACACTGTATAATAGTCTTTGTTATTTAAAAGGTGGTACTACTTCGAATTGAGCCAACTCTAAATCAAAATTAACTTGTTGTGGGTAGTTTTTTAAAGCTCCACACATGATTTTACTTAGTAAACACTGTATAATAGTCTTTGTTATTCAAAAGGTGGTACTACTTCGAATTGAGCCAACTCTAAATCAAAATTAACTTGTTGTGGGTAGTTTTTTAAAGCTCCATACATGATTTTACTTAGTAAACACTGTATAATAGTCTTTGTTATTCAAAAGGTGGTACTACTTCGAATTGAGTCAACTCTGAATCAAAATTGACTTGCTGTGTGTACTTTCTCCAGTTCTACACATGATTTTACTTAGTAAACACTGTATAATAGTCTTTGTTATTCAAAAGGTGGTACTACTTCGAATTGAGCCAACTCTAAATCAAAATAAACTTGTCGTGGGTAGTTTTTTAAAGCTCCACACATGATTTTACTTAGTAAACACTGTATAATAGTCTTTGTTATTCAAAAGGTGGTACTACTTCGAATTGAGCCAACTCTAAATCAAAATTAACTTGTTGTGGGTAGTTTTTTAAAGCTCCATACATGATTTTACTTATTAAACACTGTATAATAGTCTTTGTTATTCAAAAGGTGGTACTACTTCGAATTGAGCCAACTCTAAATCAAAATTAACTTGTTGTGGGTAGTTTTTTAAAGCTCCATACATGATTTTACTTATTAAACACTGTATAATAGTCTTTGTTATTCAAAAGGTGGTACTACTTCGAATTGAGCCAACTCTAAATCAAAATTAACTTGTTGTGGGTAGTTTTTTAAAGCTCCACACATGATTTTACTTAGTAAACACTGTATAATAGTCTTTGTTATTCAAAAGGTGGTACTACTTCGAATTGAGCCAACTATGAATCAAAATAAACTTGTCGTGGGTAGTTTTTTAAAGCTCCACACATGATTTTACTTAGTAAACACTGTATAATAGTCTTTGTTATTCAAAAGGTGGTACTACTTCGAATTGAGCCAACTATGAATCAAAATAAACTTGTCGTGGGTAGTTTTTCCAGCTCCACACATGATTTTACTTAGTAAACACTGTATATTGGTCTTTGTTTCGTTTGGACGTTTGGAAATAAAATAATTTCTAAAAACTATCAATTAAATGGTTCGTAAAATAAATTGTTTACACTTCTTTTTATAGCCGACTGCTTAGCTAGAATTTCATTAAGGCGTTATTTATGGATGTTTGTAAGAAAGAAACGGGTCTCTTCGAATCGGCAAATTCGTTAAATTAGTGCCTCTTTTATAACTTAAATATTAATGCTTAAAACACGGATTGATTAATTTGGATAAAGGAATAATCAACATTCAATAAATCTCAAGTTATATTTTGATGATAAAGACCTAAATAGGTCGAAACGTCATTTTTTACCAGTTTTTCAAAACTAAGACCTGAAACCAAAACAGATCGTGAAGAAATAAGATAACTATCGACGAAAATTTGATAACCAACCATAATAATTCGTCCAGGTGTTTTATTTCACAAAAAAATTCCATACGGTCGATTCAAACCAACTCAGACTCAACTAGTTTCCCTTTATACCAAAAAATCTTTTAAATTGAGGAAGATAAACGTTAATGCTTCGTTATCTCAACTCTCCTTAAAGGTTATATACCATTAAACTCAAAATAGACTTACGATTCGTAGGAAATACTCATACCACGATATTATCTCCGGGCGACAGAAAGTAATTTGCAGTTTGGCCTTTTTCGGTTAATTTTATTATCTCTTTAGCCTGTAAAATGTAGTGCCCTATAAAATTCAGTCTATAGAATGGTCATTGTGACATTTCAAACTAAAATTTGTTATGGCGATAATTATCCGGGTTTCCCTTATGTTTTATAGGGAAAAATACGAGGGACGATTACAAATTTGCACATTTAAAGGCAGTTAGAATGTTTACAAATCGTGTTATCGTTTTAATTGTGTGTGTAAGTTATCAATCTTTATTTCGATTGAAATTTTTCATTCCGTTTGATTTATTTTCACCCTTCATGTATGTATGTCTGCTATTTTCAGTTTTCCTATTCATTTAAATTTGATATCTCGTAGAAGAAGATTAGGTTAGGTTATAATTCAATAAGTGACGTTTGACTGATAGCCCCGCTTTATTGACAGACTAAAAGTGCAATTTAAATGATAATATTTGAAAATAAGAAGATTAGGTTAGGTTATAATTCAATAAGTGACGTTTGACTGATAACCCCGCTTGATTGACAGACTAAAAGTGCAATTTAAATGATAATATTTGAAAATAAGAAGATTAGGTTAGGTTATAATTCAATAAGTGACGTTTGACTGATAACCCCGCTTGATTGACAGACTAAAAGTGCAATTTAAATGATAATATTTGAAAATAAGAAGATTAGGTTAGGTTATAATTCAATAAGTGACGTTTGACTGATAGCCCCGCTTGATTGACAGAATAAATGACCAATTTAAATGATAATATTTGAAAATAAGAAGATTAGGTTAGGTTATAATTCAATAAGTGACGTTTGACTGATAGCCCCGCTTGATTGACAGAATAAATGACCAATTTAAATGATAATATTTCAAAATAAAGAAGATTAGGTTAGGTTATAATTCAATAAGTGACGTTTGACTGATAACCCCGCTTGATTGACAGACTAAAAGTGCAATTTAAATTATAATATTTCAAAATAAAGAAGATTAGGTTAGGTTATAATTCAATATGTGACGTTTGACTGATAGCCCCGCTTGATTGACAGAATAAATGACCAATTTACATGATAATATTTGAAAATAAGAAGATTAGGTTAGGTTATAATTCAATAAGTGACGTTTGACTCCCTTTCGATAGAAACGAAAATTTGTTCTTCGAAATTTATACAATTCCGATCGGAATCCGTCTTTGTTGAGGTTTATCCTTAAAAGACGATTTAAGGACGAATCACGTATGGTTCCTACAGGAATTATTTGAACAGAAGCAGGTGGTTTTTGAACTCATTAAATCCAAATGCCATTAGATGCTTTGGTGAATGTCAAATATCCATACAGGTGGGAATAAAAAAAATAACTATGAATAAATAGCATTTATAAATTAATTAAATGTTTTTACTTAATGTTTGTTATATTCTATTTTGATAGAACGAAATAAATAATCCGTAACTTCTACAGGGACAACCTGTACAGTCTAAAGATAGTAAAAATCAATTTTTCAATAGTTTTTTTAACAAAAAGTACTCTTTGTTCAAATCGATTAAATTTATGGTTTACGAGATATTTAGATCGTTATAAATACCAAGAAAAAATTCACCATAAAGAAACATTCTGAAAAAAATTATCATAAATTCAATATTTTTTGAAAATACTTACTTATATTAAAACATAATCAAATATTTATGATTGAACTGCAAACTGTCGAACATCATGTTACTTACAAAAGAAAAATTTCGAAATTTAGGAACATTGAGGTGTTTAGTCTACAATTTATCGAATACAAAAAAAACTGTGATAAATATTCGAAGTGGGCAGCTTTTAAACACTTCCAGAGTAATTTATTTTTCTTTGAACTTTGGTTTCTGCCTTCAGTTCAATTGTGGGTTTTCCAATGAGAGGTGTTATTTTGAACAGCCCGCTATTTCGGTAAATGTCACTTTTGAAGCTGTCATTTTTTGACATTTGACAAGTAAAAACTACGCCATTAATGAAAATGCGTTCAACAACGCATTGAAATTATTAAAATTCGCTATAAAAATGGTGAAAGTTTGGCGGAGACGGTTCGTAAAACTAAAACATTTTTGGGTCGACGTGAAGCACCTTCTCGGACCGCAACACACAAATTGGTGGAAAACTTTGAACTGTTGGGACAAGTTAGTGATGTGAAGAATAAAATCCGTGCACGTCGCTCAAGAACAACTGAGAATATTGCTGCTGTAGCCCAAAGTGTTGAAGAAAACCCAGGTTTGTCCGTTCCTCGTCGTTCTTTGGAATTAGCCATTCCACAAACGTCATTACACCGTATTTTGCATAAAGACTTGGGTCTTAAGGCCTATAAAGTTCAGTTAACACAAGAACTCGAGCCGGCCGATCATCAACAACGTCGTGTCTTTGCTGATTGGGTCCTTGAAATGCATGAAAATCATCTTAGCTGATGAGGCCCATTTCCACCTTGGTGGTTACGTCAATAAACAAAATTGTCGAATCTGGGGCTCGGAAAACCCAAGAGTTATTGTTGAAAATCCTCTCCGTCCTCAACGCGTGACTGTTTGGTGCGGTTTATGGTCTGGCGGTGTCATTGGTGAATGGATTGCGCTATCGAGAGATGATTAATGATTTGTTATGGCCGGAATTGGATGGTATTGATTTGGACAACGTTTACTTTCAACAAGACGGCGCTACGTGCCACACAAGCAACGAATCCATCGATCTTTTATGGGAAAAAGTGGTGGGAAGAGGTGATCACAATTGGCCACCGAGATCTTGTGATTTAACACCTTGCGACTTTTTCCTTTCGGGCCACGTGAAAGATAAGGTCTACGCCAACAGTCTAGCATCGATTCAAGACCTCAAAGATGGAATTCGTGCGGTTATCGAGGACATAGGGCAGCCGCTTTGCAATTTGGTTACGGAAATTTTCATGAAAAGGATATGGTCCTGTAAGCGCAGTCGTGGCGGCCATTTGGAGGATGTTGTGTTCCATTTATCTTAAAAAATGATATTTTTCTTTGAATATCAAAATAACACCTCTTATTGGAAAACCCATGCGGTTCAATCAGATAAATTTGATCGTGTTTCAATACCTCCTGTAAGTATTTTCAATAAATAATCACAATTTACGATAATTTTCTTCAGAATGTTTCTTTATGGCGAATTTTTCCCTTGGTATCTACAACGATCTAAAAATCTAAATATCTCCTAGACCATAAATTTGATCGAGTATCTGTTGTTGGATTTGGACAAAATAATAAGAAATAAACTATAGAGTCGGTGGATATAAAAGGGATTTCATGAATGGCGAAAACTCGATGGACCAGAGCAAAATCTAGAACCTAATTTTTACAAATTAGCTCATGATTCAATAGGAAAAACAATGTTTTAAATCTAAGTATGTTTGAATTAAAGAAGATTGTATATTAGAAATCAGAATCACTCTGTATATACCAGTCATGATTCTTATATACAAATCGTCATAGCATGTCTCAATTTGAACGTGTATATCATCCGAATGTGTTGAACTAGGAAAGATTGTATGTAAATTAGAGGGAGAATTTATGAGGTGAGAATATCAAATCGTATCTATATTAATTTACCTTATACCACTAGGGAAAATCCCTTCAAGCTTCGTAGTAAGATGGAGCATATTTAGAACGCTTCAACTTTGAAGTTTGAGTGGCTTTCGAGTTATGTTACAATGTACGGATTCTCTTCGATGTATATTTGTTACTTAATTCAGTTTCATGAGAAAGAATTACCGACTTTTTCTATATTTTCAATCGTTTTTGGCGTGAAAGAACCACCCGAACTTCTCTTTACAACAATCTATTTTTATATATATCGTATTTACGACAAAACAACATCTATACAAACTAAGGCCACGGCTAAACCGATTTACATACAAACCCAGTAAATATCACGTCTAAAGAGTTCTGTTTCTGTAGCAACGCTAGTCTCGTTACTTAATAGCCACACCTCGTATAAAAATTGGATAAAGAGTCTGTGTTATAGAGAGCTCTCAGGTCTGTCAAAGTTTTTTAGTGAACTGGATGGTAGCTGAGGTTCGTAAATCGAGTTTTCGAAGCTATTTTGACCGGTAGTATCTTGCGGTGAATTGTACAATTCGAAAGTTCAATTCTTCTCGTAGAAGTCTCGATGGTTTCCTTTTTATTTGGACCAGCATAATTACAAGCACTTCCACCTAACCTAACCTAAACTAACCTAAACCTTATTTAACCTAACCTAACTTAATCCTAACCTAACCTAACATAACCTAACCTAACCTAACCTAACTTAAACCTTATTTAACCTAACCTAACTTAATCCTAACCTAACCTAACCTAAACCTTATTTAACCTAACCTAACTTAATCCTAACCTAACCTAACTTAATCCTAACCTAACCTAACCTAACCTAAACCTTATTTAACCTAACCTAACTTAATCCTAACCTAACCTAACATAACCTAACCTAACCTAACCTAAACCTTATTTAACCTAACCTAACTTAATCCTAACCTAACCTAACATAACCTAACCTAACCTAACCTAACCTAACCATTTTTGTAAACATGAGTTTTATGTGTATGTGCCACCATATATAACCTATGACATGTTTGACACGTCTATCAAAAAGGTTACAACATTTGTATCATATGAAAAACACTCTTTCTCTTCGTAGGTTTATAATAATGCGTAAACTTGATTGAAATATAAAATAAAATTTTGATTAATTATTCTAAGCAGTTTCGTCGATTCGAAGCTAGTGATTTAGATCAAATATCGAAAAGAATATTATAAATTATCGTTGTTCGGGATCTGTCACTAATGACAGATATTGAAAAGCAGAATTGACGATCTAAAATAACGATTGTTTATATTATATACGTTGCCAGTTCGGTCCAAAATGTTTAGGAATCTGTTTGACTTTTGTAACTCAACTTCGAGTCTTATCCACACTTCTGGATTTTTTTTAATATCTTTCCAATCACTAATAGTACACTCGAATTTTCATTTACTTTATTATTAACTAATTCCTACCTTTTTTCCCGCCTTTTACTCTATTTTTCAAACGATTGTCACTTTTTTCGATTATGTTGTTTTACACCGAGAGTACACTCTTGTAATTTCTTCTTTTTCTTCTTTTCTATACAATTATGAGGTTATAAAATTGACGATGTAAGATTCAACATTAATTTATAGGTTAAGTATCATGTTATTTTAAAAATTAACGTCCATTCCTTCACCTCTACAATTAATTCTATGTACAATATTATAATTTTGTACAAATTTTTTTATTTTAATTAACCGTTTAGAATCCTTAAGTCACTATATACCCTTACAGATTTTTTTTCATTTTATTCATTTTCCGTAACTCCCTATTTGGTTTTCCGATCACTACTAATACACTCGAATTTTCATTTACTTTATTATTAACTAATTCCTACCTTTTTTCCCGCCTTTTACTCTGTTTTTCAAATGATTGTCACTTTTTTCGATTATGTTCTTTTACATTGTATGTTTGTTTGTGATACACCGAGAGTACACTCTTGTAATTTCTTCTTTTTCTTCTTTTCTATACAATTATAAGGTTATAAAATTGACGATATAAGATTCAACATTAATTTATAGGTTAAGTATCATGTTATTTTAAAAATTAACGTCGATTCCTTCACCTCTACAATTAATTCTATGTACTATAGTATAATTTTGTACAATTTTTTTCATTTTAATCAACCGTTTAGAATCCTTAAGTCATTATATACCCTTACGGATTTTTTTTCATTTTATTCATTTTCCGTAACTCCCTATTTGGTTTTCCGATCACTACTAATACACTCTAGTTTTCATTTACTTCATTATTAACTAATTCCTACCTTTTTCCCCGCCTTTTATTCTATTTTTCAAACGATTGTCACTTTTTTCGATTATGTTCTTTTACATTGTATGTTTGTTTGTGATACACCGAGAGTACACTCTCGTAATTTCTTCTTTTTCTTTTCTATACAATTATGAGGTTACAAAATTGACGATGTAAGATTCAACATTAATTTGTAGGTTAAGAATCAATATTGTCAATGTTATAAGGTTCTTCTTCTGTTTTAATATGTACCTCGGTGTTTCATTACAATAAATACATTTAAAAACCACAAATCTACTTTATACCCATCGTTTTATGGTATCAAATATAGACATTGATAATTTTATCCAAGCGGCTCCGCTTTTCGTTAAAACAAAAGCTACGAATATTTGAAATAAAGTCATTAATATTATGTCCTATACGTAAATGGCAATGCATGGATAAAATATGTTTGCGAAAACCGACAGGCGACTAAATGACTGTTTAACGTAACTGACAGGTCCACTGTAACGTAAGTCGTGCAATTTATCATATTTACTGGTATAATAAATTGATTTTCTGTATAAAGCTTCGAGGCAAGATTCGATTCATATTCACGAGTAAATTACGTACTCAATTAGATAGATTATTGAATTATAGAATAGACGATGTAACGAAAATATTTCGCTTTACGCGAAAATAGACAACGTCGCTATTTGTCAGAAATACGAGGGCCCTTTCTTTCCATATTATACGTAGTCTGATTATGTTTTAGATTTTAGGTATTTCCCCCTTTTCAATTGCATGTTTTAGAGTTTAGAAATACCATTAACAAATAAATGATATCTGTAAAAACAACCCCTTAGTTCGGTCCAATCTTTGACTACATTATTATATATCAATCACTAAACTTTTGTCATATTATAGTCAGTTATATAACATGTAACATCTCTAATAAAACAAACTTTCTCTATGAAAGCTAATGTTTAGATATAATCAACATCAACGTCGAAAAATCCAGTATACTTTTATTGACATTCAATTTTTCTACCGTTTTATCTCTCTATGAACTTTGTACGTCCATTTTGTGAATAATTATGAGTTGATGGGACTTCGTAATTCATTAGAGGGATGCTTCGGCTCGATAACCGCATATAATTTCCCTGTATTTGACGTGAATTTAACGGTTTTGTCAATTTTAACGATATATGAATACCTAGACACTATATTGATAAGGAATAAAAACAAACAGAAATAAATAACGAAGGACACGAATATATAGACTTTAATTCAAAAGATTGTGATGTAATTATATAATAATTAACTTATCACTACTGTCCACCGTTCTATTCATTATAAACTAACCTCTCACTCGTAAACAAGCTCGATTCGCCAAATTTGAGACTTCCAGTATAACAGGAACAGAACCAGCTTCACGGTTTAAGTTCGTTACAATATGTTAGTGAAAACAGTACATTGAGTGATATAAAATAAGCAAGATCGAGCTAATATGAACACAAACGCCTAAAAAAAATTGTTGCTGCACATATTTCTAGAAATAAATGCAGAAATCCAAGTTTTGTCAATAATTTATTGGTACAAATATCACTAAAGTATAAGTGGTTTCAATCTAATCTTCATTAATCATTTTTGCTGAAAGAATATCAGCAACAAATACAATAAACAACATCAAAGATATTATACAAATAGGTAACTCCATTGATCTAGTTAACTTCGATGTATAAAACCATATTTTTTCAGTATTATCTCTTTTGACATATCTCATTAATGTGAAGATTCCTGAAATGATTCAAGGTTATTGGTAAAAATTAAAAGTGGATCAAATATTAGCCAGTTTAAGCCAGTTAGGTGCTAAGACTTTTGAATTTTTAGCCGAAATTCACAAGATGGAAAGTTCGCGCGCGTCTCCTGAAGCGGTACGAAGAAGCAGGACAAAATTTATTGCACCAAATATTCACCACGAGACTTGAGTACAACATTATATTCCAGACAGCAAACTAACGTCAATGGAAACGATGAAGAAAGACACAAACGCGCCAGTTGAAATTGATATTTCAAATCGTAGTCCGATATTGCTGTAAGACAACGTCAGACGGCGTACAGCTTGACTTAAGATGAAAAATTTGAACTAATTGGGCTGGAAAACAGTCTCCTTATAGTCCAGACTTGTCCCCGTGCGACGATTATTATTTGGTCTATTGAAAAAGGTATTTGACGGACTGCGATTCGAAAATAATGCCAAAGTAGATTAATCACGTGACAAGTCGAGATATTTTTACGAAAAAGGCATTCGAAAGCTTTCGGAAAGGTGTAGATTGTGATGCAGATCTCTAGAACAAATTACAGCTCTGTAACTTAATAATTCCGGTTCATATTTGAACCACCCTCGTATATTTCGTTATAATAAAAATACTGAATCTAAATTTAATGTTAATCATTCATCTGGTTATTGGTTACACTTATACGAGGGTAATTCTATACATTTTTAAGATAAAAAAAGATAGTTTCTGTAAATTGATTCAATTTACAGAAAGTTTACACATTTTAGAAGTTATTTTCTAGATTAATCTCAACAATTGATGACGTCCTTCATCTACCTCATTCTTCGTATTAAACGTTGTTAATAACTAGAAATCAAACGTGACCAAATCAGGTGAATAAAGTGGATGATCAATGAGGAGTATATTGAATATACTACGAAAGAAATTTGTTTGAAAATGAAGTGTAAATACAATAAAGATCCGTCATACATTACCTGCAGTTAGAGATAAACAAGCTCCAAGGGCCATGAATACTTTATCCGATAACTCGCTGAATTCTTCTTCCATGTAAACAGTGAAAAGGATATTCAAGCATATGACGAAATAACCACCGAAAACCAGTACTAGCATTTCGTATGTCCATCTGTCAAAAAATACCGTTGTATGTTCTAACAAAACCAGTCCAATCAAACATAATATCTTCAATTAAAAACAAATATTATATAACTCAGATAGATAAGTGAAAAGAAAAGAAAATTCTCTCTTACATTGAGAATAATACTGTATGAAATATGTTAATTTATTTTACGTTTGCGTTATTGCTAATTAAGTTTCGAGATATGGCAACACTGATGATAATATGTAAAATGTCAAAATGTCAAAATGTCAAAATGTCAAAATGTCAAAATGTCAAAATGTCAAAATGTCAAAATGTCAAAATGTCAAAATGTCAAAATGTCAAAATGTCAAAATGTCAAAATGTCAAAATGTCAAAATGTCAAAATGTCAAAATGTCAAAATGTCAAAATGTCAAAATGTCAAAATGTCAAAATGTCAAAATGTCAAAATGTCAAAATGTCAAAATGTCAAAATGTCAAAATGTCAAAATGTCAAAATGTCAAAATGTCAAAATGTCAAAATGTCAAAATGTCAAAATGTCAAAATGTCAAAATGTCAAAATGTCAAAATGTCAAAATGTCAAAATGTCAAAATGTCAAAATGTCAAAATGTCAAAATGTCAAAATGTCAAAATGTCAAAATGTCAAAATGTCAAAATGTCAAAATGTCAAAATGTCAAAATTAATAATACTATAGAAACTTTTCAAAGCTACCCATCGTTTCATACGGCTTAAACTAATCAAAATCTACGAACGAATTCTGTAGGAAAAAAAATGTAGACATAAGTAAGAAGATTAACTGATCTCGCACTTTATTACCATCCCTTGTAGCATAAATAACTAACTATGGAAGTTTATATTTTTAATTATTTATACTAAATGACCAAAAATCTTAAATCAGCGATAAAACTCTTAAGATATTAAGTATAGATGGACAGAATTCATAATTGTTTTGTGACATATCACTAGCGAGTAAAGATACATACTTTACGTGAATAAAATTGTATGCAATTCGTGAGTAAAGCCCTTTTTAAGGCTACTTTATACATTTGTTACATAAATAACTATTTTCAAATCAATTAATTGATAAAAAAGTTTGGTAATTATCTAGATTAGGCTACACCACTCCGATTCCGTTGAAATTTTAGTATGTTATAGAGAAAATTACGCTGAAAAATTTGATATATATATGTGGGGCGCGGAAATCATCCCTTCACATAGTTTTTCAACTTTGAATTTCCAGAAAAAGAAAAACAATTTATATATCATAATTTTGCTTCGCATGTCTAACCTAACCTAACCTAATTTAACCTAACCTAACCTAACCACTAATTTTAACTAAGAATATTCAAATTTTTTAGTATAATTTTCTCTATAACATACTAAAATTTCAACGAAATCGGAGAGGTGTAACCTAAGCTAGATAATTATCAAAAGTTTTTGAAAATTTTGAGGTTATGTTTTTAATTAACCCCCCGGAATGATTCGATCGTCTTTTACTTGCTATTAGTCGCCGTCTCATACAGTGGAACAAATTTGGTATTTCTTATTTAAAGGATTGCAAAAATTAATTCCAAAATCGGTTTGGTAGAAAACGGTATTTAGCGTGTACGGTTCTACTTCTAAATTCAACCGGTTTTTCGTAACATCCAAAAAAGGATTGAGGTAAATATTGAAATATTGAAAAAATTGATTTTTTAGTCACTCGGTATATATAAATATCTCCAAGTTGTTGACCACTTCGCTAGAATTTTGAGTAAATATATTCTCTTTTTAATACTTCCCCATATTAATACGAATTTAATTAATAATAATAATAATTAATACGAATAATACGATTTATAGAAAAAAAATTTTTAAATGTAATTACTTACAACTTCTACTATTTTCAATATTATTCGTACAATTCTATAATCCATCTTAATCTATTTGTGACATTTGTTAAACTTTGACATTTCTAAACATGTTTGACAGAATGTGCCGCAAAACTACCAAAACCTAACCAAGCAAGAATTAGTTTCAATTTTCAGCAGAAAATATTCAAGATTTATATAAAAATGTTAATATTTCAAAACAAATTTGAACATTTCAGAAACTCTGAGAGACATTATCTTCGGATTTGAAGCCAAACTAAGAGAATACATCAGATATCTTCCAAATGTCAAAAATGTCATTTTTCATTTGTAAATGTTATGTTTGTTTTGTTCCAGAATTACGAAATTTGACAGCTGTCATTTAAAAGATGATACTTCAAAAGTATCTCACATAAAATGTCGGATTTCAAGTTTAATTTTGTTTATTAAATAATCAAGCGAAAAGAAAGCCTTAATATTTGAAAAATAGCCCATCGTATTCTATGGTTTTAATCTAACATCATTAGTAAAACAATTATTTGTGGTTCATTTTCAACATATCCTTTTGACGCAAACTTTTTCTTATTTCTAAATGAGTAGAAATGAAACTATTATATTATTTTTGAAAGCTTCGAGAACAAAACTTTCGCTGATTAAGCTACATCATGAAAGGGTAAAATTATAATGAACAACACACACTATTGATCGCCGTTCAAATAATAAAAAAACAAAGCATATTATACCGTTATCAATATTTATGTATTCCACTCATTGATCTTCGATTGAAATTAATGCGTTTGATCGCACAACGAACGTGTCATGAATCATGTGTAATAAATAACTAGGTCGATCAATATATTTTGTTTATTTCGAATTAGAACGCACTACATGAAAATATCAAATTACCATAAATGGATATAGGTCGATTTAAAAAAATATAATGAGAAGTATCTAGTTCAAAATCACACCTTGTTTTACCCAGAAGCTAACCACAACTCGTGCAAAACAGTAATTAGACGATACAAATCACTACTTGATTCAAAAGTACAAAAATTTTGGTACAACGTGTAGCTGAAATTCCAATCAAAACTTTACGATGTAACTGAAATCCAGATCGCAGTCAATAAACCAAACAACACTTCTAGTTGAAACAGAAAGTTTCTGTCCAGCATCGTCCACTTTATCTAACCCATCTCAACATAACCTAACTTATAATTCTTCCATAACTCGCTCGAGTTCGTGTGAATCCCTCTCACAAAATTTGTTGTTATTTGGATTTGTAGTGTCACTTTTTAGGAATACAACAATCAAAACTTCCACCAGATGCTTCGTATGGCGTCAATAATGAAACAGACTGATTATTTTGATATATATATAACACGTTATAAATTGAATACCTATAACATGTTTTGTACTTTTTAATAGCTCTACCTGAATATTAATTTTAATATCCTTGATGAAATTTACTAACAAATCTATTCCATTCTTCTTCTATTATCCATTACTGGATGTTTACCATCACTTCTGACCATTTTATCCTGTCTCTGATGGACGACATCCTCTTACTGCCCAATCCCATTCTTCCTTCTATCTCTGTTTCTACCCATGTAGGAGCCCCCAGACTTGAACGACGGGGCTTAGCTTGTGCCAACACTGGGAAACCCTACCATGGTCTAAGTCTGGGTAACATTCTATAATCAGGCAAGTCTGGTTGAACTCTGCCAGCCTGATCTACGGTTGCAGACCAGTCTTGGGTTTATCTAGGCAACCAGACCTGGTCCAGGCTTGCGAACCAAGCGAGGGACATTGTTATCATCTCAGAGTCCCAATAATGGCTTCCTAGGGCCAGAGCTGTACAAACTTGGTCTAAGTCTGGGCCTATACTGGACCCATCGTATCCAGCTTTCCTTACCGTACAATATTACTGACCAAACGTAGCATATTGTGAGGTCAATGTCAGAATGTCATGATTGAGATCCTTGGTTTAATATCCGGCACTTGATTACGTCTGACGACCAGTCTTAACATAACCAAGTTTCGTAAGTCAAGTCGCCTCAGAATTCGAACGAGTTTATATTGTTGCACTATGACAAAAGCTTTTTCGTAATCAATAAAACGCATAACTACATCTTTTCACTGGTTTCTCTGGTAGTAGCAGTTCCGAACCAGTATTTGGGCTACAAATAGTGGTTTTATCGTACTGGGATCCTTTCTAAATCCTAATTGGGACTCCAGCTCCATCCCTCGTCTTAGATCCATCAGTATTTATTATTGTCTTGTTAGTAAATACTGCTAGTATGTATATTGATACCATAGTGAGAGTAATAAATTTTCTAACGGTATCAAAAGCGTCCAAATTTTCTTTTTTATATTTGTGAGTAAAATTTGAGTCACTGAATAAGAATATGTATGAAATATTTTTCCATTATCTTAAAACGACAGACTTCGATTTTAATTTCCCAGGGAACTATGATCCATCAGGAGATAAACGCTTGCAATAAGCAGAAAGGCCCTAGAAACAAACGAGCGACCCTTAAATCATCTTTTCAACTCAGAAATTAGCATCTCTCGGGCTTCCTCTTTATTGATTCAGACCTTGAGTTACCACTCACCAAAATGCAAAATATTCCCAAGCGAATAAAGCACGCCTATGATAAAAGTCTGTATAGGATTGCAGAAAATAACTTGGAGGTAGATTTATTCGACAGATTTTGAGATTCGTAATAAATCTCAATGAAAAATTGGAAAAAGCAATTTAAAAGAAGCGGAAAATAACAATTGAATACTATTTTCGATATTTACTCAGAATTGTTTTTCCTTGAATCCATTTCAATCTTTGTAATATCTATTTCCGTTCGTTTATCATTAATTCCCATTATAATATAAATCATATCACAAAAATAGATTAAATCTCTTTAATTTCTCATTTCTTAGACCTTTTGATATATTAAATGTTCTTGATTTTGGGTCTCTTCTCTTTTGAAATCGACTTAACCTCAATCTTTATCAAAATATTATATTGACACTGACAATTTGCGTATTTATATTAATCAATACATCACCTAAATCATGAACATCAAAATAAAATAAATAAAAATTAATTATAAAGTACTTAATTTATTAGAATTTTTTACCTTTTATTTTTATCAATATGAACCGTTTCTAAAAATTATCCTTTTCTTGTATTTGATTCGTGGCATATTGTACAATTTGATGAAGATGTCAAATGACAAATGTCAAATGTCAAATTCTCTTTTATCCTGTACAAAGAAAATATCGATTACAAGAAGGCTTTATCATGTATCTTAGTCGTTACAAAGTTACAAATAATTAAAGGTTTTTTTTATATTCTTTATCAAATACATCTTCTTCAAATTCATCATCATTTGTCAATATATCGCATATAATTGTTAAAACAGAACTGATACTGACTTATAAGTATATTAAACACGCCTTTTTCGTTTTTGTGAATGTAAACCGTTTCCAAAAATTCCCTATTTCGTCTATTAGATTCGTTACAAATTGTACAAGTTGATGAAGATGTCAAATGACAAATGTCAAATGTCAAATTCTCATACATCATTTGTCAATATATCAGATATAAATGTTAAAACAAATTTGATACTGACTTGTAGCAGCTAACATCAATCAAAAGCAGCACCTGTTCAGTATGCAACAGATCGTTCGAAAGAGTCGAATAAGGCAACACTGGACGTGACCATTTCATTCGTATTATCCCATAACTCTCATAGGAGTTATCACTCTTCATTTACGAATTTGTATATTCACGACTGTACTGTACGTGGGTAATTAATAAGGGAATAAAACAAATATGATTAATTTGCATACGACACTTTGACAGTTTTATGACTACTGAATAAGATCTATGGTGTGATTCAAGAAGTATGAAACGATCATTCGGAATCTAAATATATAACAATCGAGAATTAGTATTAAATCATCAGAAAATTCAAAACTTCAGTCAATAAAAAAAACGGAGATATGAGGGTGCAATATCGGGTCAGTATGGTGGATATACTTTCTCCAGGTGCATTTTGGACAATGCAGTCTTTCTATTGATCGACAGATATTAATTGGTCACAATAAAGAATTGCATCAACAGTATTCCAGAAGGATCTACAAGAAAATTTTAGCAACTGGAACCAAATATTTGGAGAAAACGGTTCTGTGTGATGCTATTAAAGATGATAGATCAATTGATGTCGATTGCTGCTCAACTAAGTTAGATTATCTGACATAAACTTGCCTCCACGAATCAACAGTATTCCAGAAGGATTTACAAGAAAATTTGAGCAACTGGAACCAAATATTTGGAGAACACGGTTCTGTGTGATGCTATTAAAGATGATAGATCAATTGATGTCGATTGCTGCTCAATTGAGCTAGATTATCTGACATAAACTTGCCTCCACGAATCAACAGTATTCCAGAAGGATTTACAAGAGAATTTGAGCAACTGGAACCGAATATTTGGAGAAAACGGTTCTGTGTGATGCTATTAAAGATGATAGATCAATTGATGTCGATTGCTGCTCAACTAAGTTAGATTATCTGACATAAACTTGCCTCCACGAATCAACAGTATTCCAGAAGGATTTACAAGAAAATTTGAGCAACTGGAACCGAATATTTGGAGAAAACGGTTCTGTGTGATGCTATTAAAGATGATAGATCAATTGATGTCGATTGCTGCTCAATTAAGCTAGATTATCTGACATAAACTTGCCTCCACGCATTAACTGTATTCCAGAAGGATTTACAAGAGAATTTGAGCAGCTCGAACCAAATATTTGGAGAAAACGGTTCTGTGTGAAGCTATTAAAGATGATAGATCAATTGATGTCGATTGCTGCTCAACTAAGTTAGATTATCTGACATAAACTTGCCTCCACGAATCAACAGTATTCCAGAAGGATTTACAAGAAAATTTGAGCAACTGGAACCGAATATTTGGAGAAAACGGTTCTGTGTGATGCTATTAAAGATGATAGATCAATTGATGTCGATTGCTGCTCAACTAAGTTAGATTATCTGACATAAACTTGCCTCCACGAATCAACAGTATTCCAGAAGGATTTACAAGAAAATTTGAGCAACTGGAACCGAATATTTGGAGAAAACGGTTCTGTGTGATGCTATTAAAGATGATAGAACAATTGATGTCGATTGCTGCTCAATTAAGCTAGATTATCTGACATAAACTTGCCTCCACGAATCAACAGTATTCCAGAAGGATTTACAAGAAAATTTGAGCAACTGGAACCAAATATTTGGAGAACACGGTTCTGTGTGATGCTATTAAAGATGATAGAACAATTGATGTCGATTGCTGCTCAATTAAGCTAGATTATCTGACATAAACTTGCCTCCACGAATCAACAGTATTCCAGAAGGATTTACAAGAAAATTTGAGCAACTGGAACCAAATATTTGGAGAAAACGGTTCTGTGTGATGCTATTAAAGATGATAGATCAATTGATGTCGATTGCTGCTCAATTAAGCTAGATTATCTGACATAAACTTGCCTCCACGAATCAACAGTATTCCAGAAGGATTTACAAGAGAATTTGAGCAACTGGAACCGAATATTTGGAGAAAACGGTTCTGTGTGATGCTATTAAAGATGATAGAACAATTGATGTCGATTGCTGCTCAACTAAGTTAGATTATCTGACATAAACTTGCCTCCACGAATCAACAGTATTCCAGAAGGATTTACAAGAAAATTTGAGCAACTGGAACCGAATATTTGGAGAAAACGGTTCTGTGTGATGCTATTAAAGATGATAGAACAATTGATGTCGATTGCTGCTCAACTAAGTTAGATTATCTGACATAAACTTGCCTCCACGAATCAACAGTATTCCAGAAGGATTTACAAGAAAATTTGAGCAACTGGAACCGAATATTTGGAGAACACGGTTCTGTGTGATGCTATTAAAGATGATAGAACAATTGATGTCGATTGCTGCTCAATTAAGCTAGATTATCTGACATAAACTTGCCTCCACGAATCAACAGTATTCCAGAAGGATTTACAAGAAAATTTGAGCAACTGGAACCAAATATTTGGAGAACACGGTTCTGTGTGATGCTATTAAAGATGATAGAACAATTGATGTCGATTGCTGCTCAATTAAGCTAGATTATCTGACATAAACTTGCCTCCACGAATCAACAGTATTCCAGAAGGATTTACAAGAAAATTTGAGCAACTGGAACCAAATATTTGGAGAAAACGGTTCTGTGTGATGCTATTAAAGATGATAGATCAATTGATGTCGACTGCTCCTCAACTAAGTTAGATTTTCTGATCTATAGAGTTTAGACAACCATATTTGGGATAGGGAAACATAAAAAACATCAAATGCCGGATATATTCTTCTTATATTTGATATTTGACTGGTCATTCTACCCCAAAAAAATACCTTGACAAGATTTGGTAAAGAAAATTTTCATAATAAAGAACATAATAAAGCTCATAACTACAAAGTATCATAATCAACGGATGGTTATCATCAACTTTAATGCAGCTAGGTATAGCAAATATTTGAAGCTTAATTAAACTGAGCTAACTACTTTTAGTTTCCCTATTATTGCAACCGCAATAATGCTGTATAGTGACCAAAAATGAATTTAAACCACGAGATGGAATTTAATAAAGTTTCAACAAATGCGTGTGCATGCTATGAATAAAATTTTCCTCGTGTACTTTCATGATTTAATCGAAATATTCAAGCAATGAAATTACTAACAACCATACCAATACTAGATTGAGGTTTCCGAAATAAAAGTTAAATATTGTCGATCCAGAAATTGATAAAACTGGCCGTTTTGACTTGAGTGCACCATAAGTTTTATAATGCCCTTATTAGTGGGTTTCCACCAGGTCAATTCAGGAAAAATAATAATCTGAATGTACCACAGATTTTTCCATCGATATTTGTGAATAAATTCAACTAGGACTTTCCCATTCAATTTCATAAAGGGTCTTGGAAATTGCCAACAGCTCGGAGATTATTTTAGAAGACAATAATTTTGATGAAAATTTTTGTTTCAAATATCTGTAGTACGACGAAAAATAAGAAAACTTCTTTGACTCTAAGACATTCGGAGCATTCGACATGAATCAAATTCCATGGCGCAAACGAAAGTCCTACAATGATCAGCTGCCTATTTCCAATGCAAAGTTTCAAAGTTTAAAGACTTCCAAAAGATGTATAATGATCTATGTAGTAAAAAAAATCCGTTTACCGGAGTTTATACCTTCATATATTTACTCCTAATTAGCTGAGTGTTGCAGTTAATTTATTTTCATTAACGAGTTAAATTCTTAAGTTCGGAGAAATTGGTTGAAATCTTTCAATGGCAAAATTAGCATGGAACTTATTGTTTATGGTACTAAACGTTTTATCATTCAATACTTACGAAGATATATTGAAAAATTCTTAGCCTACTATAGAACCAAACAAAATTTCAATGTCAAAATATTTTATTACTCAAAAAAAAAAAAAAACGTTTCTTCTTGCTCTACACAGCTTTTATTACCTCTTCGTTGGAGGAAAATTTACGATGTTTTAAACTTTTTTTCAGTTGAGGAAAGAGATGATAGTCTGACGGAACCAAATCTGGTGAATTCAAACTCTAAATCACGAATTTTTTGCATTGCAACATGAGGTTTGTGTGCAGGGGCGTTGTCCTGCAAAAACAAAACACTTTTCGATACTTTTCCGCGTCTTTTATCTTTAATTTTTCCCGTTGTAATGTCGAATAGTAATCTCCAGTTATTTTCCTACCCTTATCCAGAAAATCAACCACGATTACTCCATGGCAATCCCAAAAAAACTGAAGCAAGAACTTTTCCAGCAGATTCTTGGACACGAAACTTCTCAGGTCTTGGAGAACCAAAGTGTCGCCATTCCTTCGATTGTTGCTTTGGTTCTGGATCGTAGAAATGTACCCAAGTCTCATTCATAGTTAAAATTCGATTTAGGAAGTCTACATCGTTGTCAAATCGAGCACAGATCGAACGCGATGGTCATTATTCAAACATTTGGGGATACATTTTGCAGCAATTTTTCTCATGTCCAAATTGACGTGAACTATATGATGAACGCGTTCGTATGAAATATTCAGTGCTTCAGATATCAGTTTTAGTCCAATTCGACGGTCTGATAAAATCATGTCATGAATTGCATCGATATTTTCGGGGACTGACATAGAAACTGGCTTTCCAGATCGGTCATCATCTTCAATGGAAAATTTACCTCTTTTGAAGCTTGCAGTTCAATTTTTCACGGTCGCAAACGAAGGACATTGATCACCAAGGGTATTAAGTAAATCTGCTTACCTCTTAACCCTTTTAAATACAACAGGTACTTGATGATGGCTGGATACTTCAATTTTTCGATTTTTACAATATCGCTGGACATATTTTTTCTTTTAATTTATTGCTGCGTAACACTGGTTCACTTTTTTGATTTCAAACTTTACACTTACACTTCTAATAATTTATTGTTCGTTGCTGGAATTGGTCTAGGCTAACTAGATATCAATACATCCTCGTATATTTCTAGAAGATATAATAAGTAAAATAGTAAAATTTCCGAAACAAAATCCAGTTTTATTGCATTCGCATGAGAGCTTACATTTTCGAAATAAAAATCTGAAATTGACAAACATTATCTTTGGATACGGATCGACGTTCACGCGCTATTAAAATTACCTGATAACAAATTTCCGTTCAAAGAGGAAATCAGCTTTTATTTCTAAAACTTTCTATATGGATTTAAAATTCACAATACGGCTTCGAAGTTTCAAACTCGAGTTACGAATATCGGAATTTCATCTACTATATATCGTATTCTATCGAAGAAAAAAAAAACAGGAGAGGTTCGAACGAATATGAATTCGTTCGTAATATCATAGATTTCCTATATGCAAATCCAGCAGGTCGCAATTTAAATTCCATCCAATTATCAATATCCAAAGATGGACTACATATCGATCAATAAACGAAAAAAAAAACAAAAAACAGAACCGAGGATAAAGTATGACAGACTTAAGAAGGAAGATACAAGCAAACGAAATACTAACCATGTTTGAATAAATAAGAAAATACGAGAACCAAGGCGGCCGTTGAAATTGGGGAGAAAAAAAATAAATTGCTGAAGGAACAGTACGAAGATATGGAATGCTTACAAGAACATCACGTTGAGAAGAGCCTGCACAAGAAAATTTATGAAAAAATATAAAGAAATTGACTTTCTCTAGCCTGGAATATGATTTATCCGGGCTATCAATTACAACTAAAGCTATAAACAGCTTAAGAGGATAAGGAAACAGCTAGACCAGATCTAGTGCCTGTTGATCTGCACAAACTATTAGACAACGAAGGTATCAAGAGGTTTCAAAGGCTTTTAAACTAAATTTACAACACAGGAAACTTCTCAACCCTTTTGAAACCTTTTGAAACAAAAGAGACCTAAGATAAAGAATATTTAGAAACCTAACAATAAATATGGGAGTTTCGGTATCAGTCGCAACCCAAATACAGATTCAGAACTGCTACTACTGGAAGAGAGATGTAGTTATGTGTTTAACAGAATATGAAAAAGCTTTTGACAAAGTGCAATACCATAAACTCGTTAATTATTGGGACCAAACTTTCAAAGTGTTAGGTATGGATTTGTCTTCTCCCCACTCACGTTTAACCTTTATTCAAAAGAAAAATAAGCCCTTGAGGGTCAACAATTCAGCATCAAAGTAAATGGAACTTGGATTAACAATATATGGCGATAGCACAGTCCTGATAGCAGCCAACATGAACGACCTCAAAGGCTTTTGGGTTTGGTTGGAATACTCAGACTTATTGGAATCAATATCAGCATAAAAAAGACAAAATTCTTGGTAATAGAAAAAGCAAGAGGCTTACTGTAATTTTGACCTCAACCTCAGAAGATTCACAAAATGCTACATATGGTCCGTGGAGGCATTCAAGATGTGGATCTACCGAAGAATTTTGAGAGTTCCATGGACAGCATAATATCAAAAATTGGAGAGGGATCAGAGCTACAAGAGAATTAATTAATAACAGAAGAAGAAGGAGAAGATCTGAGGTCCAGTTGAAGCTTCATCGCTAACAAATAGCAGGGAAGAAATATATATATTTTTGAAGGATTCCAGAACATTGCATGTGCATCTAGAAAAATAGTTCACCGTCCACCATCTTACATAATGAAATATGCAAAAAATAGAGAACCTAGGTGAAGAAAAACCACCTCTAGCAGATTTTTCAATACTTGTATATAGAAGATTTAGTACCGTCCAGCTTTGCAGGTCGATTGAACTCCCTCTATGGTGAATATTGCATAAAGAGGGATGTTCTGATTTAAATTGATGACTCTGTGAGTTTTATTTCCACCAGAAAATCAGCAGGGAAGCAATATGGATACTTTTTGAAAATTCTAGAACATTGTAGAACGTTCTGTGCATCTAAAAGCATCTAGAAGAATAGTTTACGGTTACTCCATAATAGAAAGAGACATCCACCATCTTACATAGTGAAATATGCTAAAAATAGAGAACCTAGGTGAAGAAAAACCACCTCTAGCAGATTTTTCAATACTTGTATATAGAAGATTTAGTACCGTCCAGCTTTGCAGGTCGATTGAACTCCCTCTATGATGAATATTGCATAAAGAGGGATGTTCTGATATAAATTGATGACTCTGTGAGTTTTATTTCCACCAGAAAATCAGCAGGGAAGCAATATGGATACTTTTTGAAAATTCTAGAACATTGTAGAACGTTCTGTGCATCTAAAAGCATCTAGAAGAATAGTTTACGGTTACTCCATAATAGAAAGAGACATCCACCATCTTACATAGTGAAATATGCTAAAAATAGAGAACCTAGGTGAAGAAAAACCACCTCTAGCAGATTTTTCAATACTTGTATATAATATTTGGTACCGTCTAGCTTTGCAGGTCGATTGAACTCCCTCTATGGTGAATATTGCATAAAGGGGGATGTTCTGATATAAATTGATGACTCTGTGAGTTTTATTTCCACTAGAAAATCAGCAGGGAAGCAATATGGATACTTTTTGAAAATTCTAGAACATTGTAGAACGTTCTGTGCATCTAAAAGCATCTAGAAGAATAGTTCACGGTTACTCCATAATAGAAAGAGACATCCACCATCTTACATAGTGAAATATGCAAAAAATAGAGAACCTAGGTGAAGAAAAACCACCTCTAGCAGATTTTTCAATACTTGTATATAATATTTGGTACCGTCTAGCTTTGCAGGTCGATTGAACTCCCTCTATGGTGAATATTGCATAAAGGGGGATGTTCTGATATAAATTGATGACTCTGTGAGTTTTATTTCCACCAGAAAATCAGCAGGGAAGCAATATGGATACTTTTTGAAAATTCTAGAACATTGTAGAACGTTCTGTGCATCTAAAAGCATCTAAAAGAATAGTTCACGGTTACTTCATAATAGAAAGAGACATCCACCATCTTACATAGTGAAATATGCTAAAAATAGAGAACCTAGGTGAAGAAAAACCACCTCTAGCAGATTTTTCAATACTTGTATATAGAAGATTTAGTACCGTCCAGCTTTGCAGGTCGATTGAACTCCCTCTATGGTGAATATTGCATAAAGGGGGATGTTCTGATATAAATTGATGACTCTGTGAGTTTTATTTCCACCAGAAAATCAGCAGGGAAGCATTATGGATACTTTTTGAATATTCTAGAACATTGTAGAACGTTCTGTGCATCTAAAAGCATCTAGAAGAATAGTTTACGGTTACTCCATAATAGAAAGAGACATCCACCATCTTACATAGTGAAATATGCTAAAAATAGAGAACCTAGGTGAAGAAAAACCACCTCTAGCAGATTTTTCAATACTTGTATATAGAAGATTTAGTACCGTCCAGCTTTGCAGGTCGATTGAACTCCCTCTATGGTGACTATTGCATAAAGGGGGATGTTCTGATATAAATTGATGACTCTGTGAGTTTTATTTCCACCAGAAAATCAGCAGGGAAGCAATATGGATACTTTTTGAAAATTCTAGAACATTGTAGAACGTTCTGTGCATCTAAAAGCATCTAAAAGAATAGTTCACGGTTACTCCATAATAGAAAGAGACATCCACCATCTTACATAGTGAAATATGCTAAAAATAGAGAACCTAGGTGAAGAAAAACCACCTCTAGCAGATTTTTCAATACTTGTATATAGAAGATTTAGTACCGTCCAGCTTTGCAGGTCGATTGAACTCCCTCTATGGTGAATATTGCATAAAGAGGGATGTTCTGATTTAAATTGATGACTCTGTGAGTTTTATTTCCACCAGAAAATCAACAGGGAAGCAATATGGATACTTTTTGAAAATTCTAGAACATTGTAGAACGTTCTGTGCATCTAAAAGCATCTAAAAGAATAGTTCACGGTTACTTCATAATAGAAAGAGACATCCACCATCTTACATAGTGAAATATGCAAAAAATAGAGAACCTAGGTGAAGAAAAACCACCTCTAGCAGATTTTTCAATACTTGTATATAGAAGATTTAGTACCGTCCAGCTTTGCAGGTCGATTGAACTCCCTCTATGGTGAATATTGCATAAAGGGGGATGTTCTGATATAAATTGATGACTCTGTGAGTTTTATTTCCACCAGAAAATCAGCAGGGAAGCATTATGGATACTTTTTGAATATTCTAGAACATTGTAGAACGTTCTGTGCATCTAAAAGCATCTAGAAGAATAGTTTACGGTTACTCCATAATAGAAAGAGACATCCACCATCTTACATAGTGAAATATGCTAAAAATAGAGAACCTAGGTGAAGAAAAACCACCTCTAGCAGATTTTTCAATACTTGTATATAGAAGATTTAGTACCGTCCAGCTTTGCAGGTCGATTGAACTCCCTCTATGGTGACTATTGCATAAAGGGGGATGTTCTGATATAAATTGATGACTCTGTGAGTTTTATTTCCACCAGAAAATCAGCAGGGAAGCAATATGGATACTTTTTGAAAATTCTAGAACATTGTAGAACGTTCTGTGCATCTAAAAGCATCTAAAAGAATAGTTCACGGTTACTCCATAATAGAAAGAGACATCCACCATCTTACATAGTGAAATATGCTAAAAATAGAGAACCTAGGTGAAGAAAAACCACCTCTAGCAGATTTTTCAATACTTGTATATAGAAGATTTAGTACCGTCCAGCTTTGCAGGTCGATTGAACTCCCTCTATGGTGAATATTGCATAAAGAGGGATGTTCTGATTTAAATTGATGACTCTGTGAGTTTTATTTCCACCAGAAAATCAGCAGGGAAGCAATATGGATACTTTTTGAAAATTCTAGAACATTGTAGAACGTTCTGTGCATCTAAAAGCATCTAAAAGAATAGTTCACGGTTACTTCATAATAGAAATTGACATCCACCATCTTACATAGTGAAATATGCAAAAAATAGAGAACCTAGGTGAAGAAAAACCACCTCTAGCAGATTTTTCAATACTTGTATATAGAAGATTTAGTACCGTCCAGCTTTGCAGGTCGATTGAACTCCCTCTATGGTGAATATTGCATAAAGGGGGATGTTCTGATATAAATTGATGACTCTGTGAGTTTTATTTCCACCAGAAAATCAGCAGGGAAGCATTATGGATACTTTTTGAAAATTCTAGAACATTGTAGAACGTTCTGTGCATCTAAAAGCATCTAAAAGAATAGTTCACGGTTACTTCATAATAGAAAGAGACATCCACCATCTTACATAGTGAAATATGCAAAAAATAGAGAACCTAGGTGAAGAAAAACCACCTCTAGCAGATTTTTCAATACTTGTATATAATATTTGGTACCGTCCAGCTTTGCAGGTCGATTGAACTCCCTCTATGGTGACTATTGCATAAAGGGGGATGTTCTGATATAAATTGATGACTCTGTGAGTTTTATTTCCACCAGAAAATCAGCAGGGAAGCAATATGGATACTTTTTGAATATTCTAGAACATTGTAGAACGTTCTGCGTCTAATTGAAGTTAACTTTTCTTTCCGGAAGCATCTAGAACAGTAGTTTAACTCAATAATAGATGGAGCTATCCACATAATTTCCATTACATTGACTTATGTCTGGCGTCGTCAGATCAAAAATTGAAAATAATCAAAAAATAATATGTTATACGATAGTTTACTAGATATTTTACGATAAAATATACAGTCGATATCTTATATAAATCGAATCTACATGTTCGAAAATCCGTCAAGTTTTGCCTTTTTGACTTTCTCTTCTTTCATCCGAACTTAACCACGATACTCGATCTGAAAGTAAACGGAATTAGAATTAATATACCTGAGTAGTACTAGTAGTACCTTATCAGCGTTAATTGTGTCCATTAATTTAGTTCCGAAACTATTGAACGGATTTGGCAACACCGTTTTGGAACGATGCGATTGAACTTCTAATAAAAATAAAAGTTTAGATTTTAATGCAAAGATATAAATTTTGGAGATACAAAATATTGAGATATTTTTTGTATCTTTTATAAACAAATATTTTTATTTGTTTAAGCCCTAAAAATTGTAATAAACATTCTAAATGTTGTCCCAAATTGAATATTTTATCATTTGAAATTTAATAAAAGCCGGTAAATAGATGTATGTTTTCAATATAATTATTATACAGAGTGTCCCTCGACGTCCCTCTGTATATATGGCAAAATACTTATAGTAAAATCATGAAAATTTCTAGGTTCAAGCTTTTGGATACGACGTAAAATTTTAGTATACTTTTGACTGAAAACTTTTTTTGAAAAATGCATATTCTTTGAGTTATTAATTTTTTTGTAAAAATTGCACACCCTTAGAAATTATTTTTTTACAAGAATACCCTTAAAGTAATGAAAATGGTTTCTGTACTGATGCTTTTAGAAAGGTTAGATATATTTAAATCCATGTTGAAAAATATTTCATTTTATACAGGGTGTATATAAAAAGTGTTCAAAGTTTAACTTCATAAATATCAAATTTGTTTATTTTTTTAAATAGAACCACCCGGTTTTTTCCATTTTAATGCATTCAAGGATAAAAAATAAGGTAAGTTCATGTATACTTTACTATACCGTTTTTTGTAAATTTTCAGAGATGCATGCATTAATTATTATTGTATTGTTTTAATTTTTCATTTATACTTTTAGTAGGCTTTGCAATAAATGACACTTATTTAATTGTCATTAGTCATTTGTTGATATTTTCGAAAATCGTTAAAATAGCTCGTCTTTAACAAAATATTTTTCACCCCTAATTGCTTAAAAATAGAAAAAACCGGGTAGTTCTATTTAAAAATAATAAAAAAATTTGATATTTATAAAGTTAAAATTTGAACATTTTCTGTACACACCCTGTATAAAATGAAAAATTTTTCAGTATAGATTCAAATATATCTAACCTTTCTAAAAGAAATAGAACAGAAAACATTTTCATTTATTAAAGGGAATCCTCGTAAAAAAATAATTTATAAGGGTCTGCAATTTTCAAAAAAAAATTTATAACTCAAAAAGTATGCATTTTTCGAAAAAAGTTTTTAGACAAAAGTATACTAAAATTTTACGTAGATTTCAAAAATTCATTAATATACAGAGTGTTCCATTTGAAATAACAGAGTTACAGTGTATCTTTGAAAATATTTTAGTTAAAAAAATCGTATCAGAAAACCCAAACGTAGAAATATTCATAATTTTACTATAAGTATAGGTTAATTTTAGAAAAAGTGGATTCTTTCACTATATTCTATACCTGTCCAATCAAATATTCCATCTTCCGCGTATCCTTTCCTAATATAAAGATCACTGAAGAGTTTCCTAAGATAATCATAATCTGGAGTTTCCGTAAAATCCAACTTTCGTACGTATCTCATGTACGTAGCCCATTCTTCAGGCTGTCCTTCACAAAGACTCTCAATCGTAGTAGCCCTATTAGTTTCCCCTATTTTTTGATATCGTTCCTAAAATATTTCGCTTTCTATAAAGTAAATACTTAATCAAAATAATCATTTATTCGTTACAAAAATATATCGAAAATATAAACGTGATCTAAAAAATTGTTTGCCTAACGAAGAAAATCATTTTTTCATTCCCATCGTTTCTCAATTTGTACGACAAAATTCAAGAGGTGTCATGTTAGTCAGTAGATTTTAGTAGAGGAAACTACATAACATAATAACCTAACCTAACCTAACTTAATCCTAACCTAACCTAACCTAACCTAAACAAAGTTTAACTTGTTCAGGAGCTCTCAGAAGATGGTCCCGAACATACGTTTGGAATTTTGGGAAATCTTCATGGGGCATTGTGATGAAAAACCATATTTTCTTAATAGGGCTTAGGAAAATGTCACTGGATTAAGACAAATCACATCCCAAAGAATTGCTTTGGAAATGCGACGTTTTATTCTTCTTTTTCGTGTAAAAAAGCGCGAAAAAATAGTTTTTTTTTGTAAGGTACACTTTCTGAAACTAAGATTATATAATGAATGAATCTTTTGTGAAGCAGGGCTAAACAGGATAATTTATTTATAAAAAAAACACAACATCCCAAACAACAAAACCATACCGTATTATACAGGACAATTACCTTTAAAGTGTCTGCTTTGAGGCCTTGCCAGGGTAGCGAACCCCTCAAAAAGTACATAAACATATGTCCCAATGCCTCTAAATCATCCCTCCGGGACTGTTCTCGACCCAGATGGGTGTTTATACTCATGTAGCGGGCTGTACCAGTCAAAGATTTATGTTCTCTGCAACACGGAATTTGAATTATTCGTTAACAGACTTACTGAAATAGAAATTGAACAGCAAGACAGAGACCGCTGCTTATTCCGAACGAGAGTTTGATGTATTTGACTGGATAACAAGACAAATCGAGTCGAGGAACGAATCGATATACAAAGAAAAACTAAATTTTGCTTTATAAACCATTAGATCCGATGTTGAATTGACTCAAAAAAAAGTACTTTACTTTTCTTTAGTTTGGTTATTGTTTCAATGATGATTTTGTTATTATTTTTAATGTAACTCGAATTTTGGCTTTTTGATTCTTTTTCTATCAGATCAAAGCAAAGTAAAGCAGTTTCAAGTCACAGTTATTCAAGTTCTTTAAGGGCAAATCGACCTTGAAGGTGTTTTCTTCGTTTTTTTTTTGTAGAATCAATGTTATCAGTAAATTTTACTAACGCTGCCTCATTTGGTACTTTTTTATTAGACCTATAATAAAATTACATGTATGGTGATTAGTAGGAAACAAATTGTTATTTTATACATTAATTTTGAGGCGAGATTTGTGAAAAATACTTACCACTTAATGATTTACTCTAAACAGATTCGCCATTTAAGGAAATGTCGAATTTACAACACTTTTTTCGAGTTTAAATACTCAAACTTTCCAACGGAGATATTTCCGAAAGAACTTTTAGTCTGAAGGACCGTTTTGCGAAGATTTTGGATGAACAAAACAGGTTACAACCTGCTTAAGAAAAGCAGATGATGGAATTTTAAGAAAGTTACAACTAATGATTGATACCTCGAATTTGTTGCGTATAAATCATTAATTTGAATAAATACTTATAAAAACTAGGAAAAAAAATGTAGAAGAAACCTAAAATTTTGTAGTTGAGCTGACGAAACGCCATCTCTGGAAGTTTTTTCAATATATTCTGTATCATCCAGTTCTACGAAACTATTTATCATCTTCGTTTTGATGCAACAACACTTTTTCCGAGCTTCAATACTCAAACTTTCCAACAGAGATATTTCCGAAAGAACTTTTAGTCTGAAGGACCGTTTTGCGAAGATTTTGGATGAACAAAACAGGTTACAACCTGCTTAAGAAAAGCAGATGATGGAATTTTAAGAAAGTTACAACTAATGATTGATACCTCGAATTTGTTGCGTATAAATCATTAATTTGAATAAATACTTATAAAAACTAGGAAAAAAAATGTAGAAGAAACCTAAAATTTTGTAGTTGAGCTGACGAAACGCCATCTCTGGAAGTTTTTTCAATATATTCTGTATCATCCAGTTCTACGAAACTATTTATCATCTTCGTTTTGATGCAACAACATTTTTTCCGAGCTTCAATACTCAAACTTTCCAACGGAGATATTTCCGAAAGAAATTTTAGTCTGAAGGACCGTTTTGCGAAGATTTTGAAAATGTTTTGGATGAACCAAACAGGTTACAACCTACTTAAGAAAAGCAGATGATGGAATTTTAAGAAAGTTACAACTAATGATTGATACCTGGAATTTGTTGCGTATAAATCATTAATTTGTATAAATACTTATAAAAACTAGGAAAAAAAATGTAGAAGAAACCTAAAATTTGGTAGTTGAGCTGACGAAACGCCATCTCTGGAAGTTTTTACAATATATTCTGTATCATCCAGTTCTGCAAACCGATTTATCAACGTCGTTTTGATGCAACAACATTTTTTTCGAGCTTCAATACTCAAACTTTCCAACAGAGATATTTCCGAAAGAACTTTTAGTCTGAAGGACCGTTTTGCGAAGATTTTGGATGAACAAAACAGGTTACAACCTGCTTAAGAAAAGCAGATGATGGAATTTTAAGAAAGTTACAACTAATGATTGATACCTGGAATTTGTTGCGTATAAATCATTAATTTGTATAAATACTTATAAAAACTAGGGAAAAAAATGTAGAAGAAAAATAAAATTTGGTAGTTGAGCTGACGGAACGCCATCTGTGGAAGTTTTTACAATATATTCTGTATCATCCAGTTCTGCAAACCGATTTATCAACGTCGTTTTGAAGCAACAACATTTTTTCGAGCTTAAATACTCAAACTTTCCAACGGAGATATTTCCGAAAGAAATTTTAGTCTGAAGGACCGTTTTGCGAAGATTTTGAAAAGGTTTTGGATGAACCAAACAGGTTACAACCTACTTAAGAAAAGCAGATGATGGAATTTTAAGAAAGTTACAACTAATGATTGATACCTCGAATTTGTTGCGTATAAATCATTAATTTGTATAAATACTTATAAAAACTAGGAAAAAAAATGTAGAAGAAACCTAAAATTTGGTAGTTGAGCTGACGGAACGCCATCTGTGGTAGTTTTTACAATAATTTCTGTATCATCCACTTCTGCAAACCGATTTATCAACGTCGTTTTGATGCAACAACATTTTTTTCGAGCTTCAATACTCAAACTTTCCAACAGAGATATTTCCGAAAGAACTTTTAGTCTGAAGGACCGTTTTGCGAAGATTTTGAAAAGGTTTTGGATGAACCAAACAGGTTACAACCTACTTAAGAAAAGCAGATGATGGAATTTTAAGAAAGTTACAACTAATGATTGATACCTCGAATTTGTTGCGTATAAATCATTAATTTGTATAAATACTTATAAAAACTAGGGAAAAAAATGTAGAAGAAACCTAAAATTTGGTAGTTGAGCTGACGGAACGCCATCTGTGGTAGTTTTTACAATAATTTCTGTATCATCCACTTCTGCAAACCGATTTATCAACGTCGTTTTGATGCAACAACATTTTTTTCGAGCTTCAATACTCAAACTTTCCAACAGAGATATTTCCGAAAGAACTTTTAGTCTGAAGGACCGTTTTGCGAAGATTTTGAAAAGGTTTTGGATGAACCAAACAGGTTACAACCTACTTAAGAAAAGCAGATGATGGAATTTTAAGAAAGTTACAACTAATGATTGATACCTCGAATTTGTTGCGTATAAATCATTAATTTGTATAAATACTTATAAAAACTAGGGAAAAAAATGTAGAAGAAACCTAAAATTTGGTAGTTGAGCTGACGGAACGCCATCTGTGGTAGTTTTTACAATAATTTCTGTATCATCCAGTTCTGCAAACCGATTTATCAACGTCGTTTTGAAGCAACAACATTTTTTCGAGCTTAAATACTCAAACTTTCCAACAGAGATATTTCCGAAAGAACTTTTAGTCTGAAGGACCGTTTTGCGAAGATTTTGAAAAGGTTTTGGATGAACCAAACAGGTTACAACCTACTTAAGAAAAGCAGATGATGGAATTTTAAGAAAGTTACAACTAATGATTGATACCTCGAATTTGTTGCGTATAAATCATTAATTTGAATAAATACTTATAAAAACTAGGAAAAAAAATGTAGAAGAAACCTAAAATTTTGTAGTTGAGCTGACGAAACGCCATCTCTGGAAGTTTTTACAATATATTCTGTATCATCCAGTTCTGCAAACCGATTTATCAACGTCGTTTTGATACAACAACATTTTTTTCGAGCTTAAATAGTCAAACTTTTCAACAGAGATATTTTCTATATAATTATCACTCTAAATGACCTTTTTTCTTCGCCAAATTCGGCCATTTTCGCTTCATTTCCTTGTCTTTGCCTTCTTTGAAGCTGGTTCTACTTTTTCAGTCCATTATTTCGAACCAAGTTTCATTCATGGTGATGCAACAGTCCAAAAACTCGATTCTATTTCTGTGAAACATTACCAAACATCTTCATGACAATATTTTCGTTCCGTTATGATCAAACTCGGCACCCAACTTGCGTGCAGCATCCTCCTGTCCAAATTTTCAGTTAAAGATCATCCAGTACCGCTTTACATATCTTGTATAGACTGTCTACTTTCTAATACGTTGGTATTTTACAAGAAACTACCGCCATCTCTAGGTCAGGCCAAGTTTTTCACAGGTTTTCCACAACTGTATCAAAACTAAACCTTGTGGAACAACATTAATAATGCTAGAACTATATTTTGGTTTGGTTTGTCATCAATTTCTTTCATAAAACTAATTTAACAACATATCGAAAGATATAACGACCTGGAAACCACTTACTTATAAGGTATGTGTTTCCCCGTATCAGGATCTATGTATTCCTTAGCCAAACCGAAATCTATGATATGTATAATTTTATCTTTTTTATTTCTTGTTCTACCGATTAGAAAATTCTCGGGTTTTATATCGCGGAATATCAGTCTTTTACTGTGAACGTATTCTAGTCTAGTTATCAATTGGTCTGCTATCATCAGAACTGTTTTGAGTTTAAATCGTCTACTGCATATCGAGAACAAATCTTCCAAACTCGGTCCCAGCAATTCCATTACCAACGCGTTGTACCTACCACCGCAAGTACCCAAATGGAATACTTTAGCGACACCTGTGGATAAAAAAACCAAGTTAAGAATCGAAGATAACAATGAGATTAACAAAACTACCGAAGAAACCGATAAACACAATAAATTGTCAATTTCTCTTCAGCGAGCATCTTTTAAAACATGAGAATAGAAAAAAGTTATTGCCAAGCCCTTTTTCTTGATCAAATATCAAATTCTTCCTTGTCAAATGGTTTTACCCCGATTCCATTCTTCAAAATCTTCTATAACGCTTCGTAATAGTTGCTGTTGATGGGTTTTTTTTCTTTTAAATATAATCGATTGTGCTATCCCATAAAACTGATACCATAAGCGTATTTCCATGGTTTGCAATCGGTTCATTACGTACAAACCACTCGGCCGACCATCGACTGTACATTGAACGTCCTCAAACACTGTTTTGAGCTCGCGCGGCTCCACCAGGAACACTGTTATCCGAAATAATTTTATTTTTCATTTTTTCGTCGGTGACTTCTCAGCGATTGATTCTCAGAAATAAAATTCCTTTTTATACATATCTGTGTGTCAGCCAACGAATTTCTAGTCCAATATTTTGGCCAGATCTTTAGAAGAATTTATTGGGGAAACTAATTTTATTTGAATATCTACCCATGGCGTCCTAAACGATTTGAAATGTTATGTACGGTATTTAGCCGCCACTTATCTTTCAAAACACTCAAAAAACACTCTTATAAAACGAAAGACACGGTTTTTCATCGAAACTTTTCTGTCCAACTACGCAGCGCGGTCCAGGAGTTCTTAACTTAACATACGAAAAGTCATAAATAAAAAACTGCGTTTATTGTTCAACATATTCATTTCCACTCACTTTTCGGAACGTCGGACTAAATCTTCTATTCTTTTATTCCTTAACTCGTCCTTTAAATTTAAAAACAGAAAAATAGTCGGACGAAGCCAGAGTTATATGGTGGATGTTCAATTTTCATTCTGGCGCTAACTTGGAAGTCATTATTGGTCCAGACTTGGTGGGACTCTGGGATGACCAGACAGTATTACCTGGCTGACTATAGGTCGAGGTCTGGTTACCCAGGTTTGGGCCATTTTTGGTTTGCCAAGGCCGGGTTTCCAAGCTAAACCCCGTCGTTCAAATCTGGGGGCACCTATATGGGATCTCATTAAGCCGGTTGATTTGATTTTCGATAATTTTTTGACGCAACTTCTTCAATAAGTCAGATACCTCTGTCTTTTTGCCTCCTTTCCGATGCTACTCTCTTTTAGACATCGGATCATAGTAAAAACCATAGTTTCATCACGTGTTACAACGAATAACACTTTTTTGGTCCTTGCGGTACAGCTCCAAGGCTCACTTACAACATTTTAGTAAACGCTGCTTGTGCACTGCTCTGGTATGTACAACTCTGGCGCTAACTTGGAAGTCATTATTGGTCCAGACTTGGTGGGACTCTGGGATGACCAGACAGTATTACCTGGCTGACTATAGGTCGAGGTCTGGTTACCCAGGTTTGGGCCATTTTTGGTTTGCCAAGGCCGGGTTTCCAAGCTAAACCCCGTCGTTCAAATCTGGGGGCACCTATATGGGATGTCATGAAGCCGGTTGATTTTGTTTTAACACTTTTTTGGTCCTTGCAGTAAAGCTCCAAGGCTCGCTTACGACATTTTAGTAAACGCTGCTTGTGCACTGCTCTGGGAACTCGATATACCCACCTCGCAGTAATTTATTTGTTTTGGAAATGCCAGTAAGTGCTGCAATATCTTTTGGTTTCAGTCGCTGGTCACTTAAAACGATTATTGCGCGATTCTTCATCAAGTAAACAGTCTCTATCCCGTTTTTGATTTGCGTTGGTTTTAATCCTTCTAAAGTCGAGCTCTACTATAATAAAAATGGATCGGATGATGACTAATACGTACCCTCATGTTCTCCCAACATCTGATAAAACCTGTATTCTAAATGTAATTGCGGCGCTTTGGATTTAAGAGGTTCCAATTTGATGGCGACGTGTTCGTTATTATACAAATTCTTTCCCAATCTGAGTTCCCCGAAATTGCCGCTGCCTATTTTTTTGCCGACCCTGAAATTTGGGCCAACCATTAACACACCTGAAGTTGATGAATGTCTTGATTGCATTGTTTCCGGAGACAAGAAACAAGTGTCTAAAATTGAGAAAGTAGTTACCATATATACTGGAGGGTTGCTTTAAGAGTCTTTGGAAGAACGGGATAAGGAGCCACGCACGGTATTTTCATCATCTTTGCTTAAAAACTTCCGCAGTAACACTTACGATTTTACTAGTTTTTGTTCATACCTTGAACTTTACGGATTTGGTATTTCGATGAGTTTTCTGTCTTGTTTGCAAACTTCAATTTCAAAAAATTCATTTTAATTCACCATCTATATTATATTCTAGGACTGGTCTGTAAAAAGTGATGATTATTAAACGTTTTTAGGATCACCAATCGATTCTATTCACCCTATGGACTGTCCTTTGGGAATCTTCTCGCTTAAAAAATCAAAACAACTGCTGCATAATTTCTTGTACTGGGTTAATCATCTCATAAACCAAAAATTTTGACAATGAGATTGTTTGTCATTGTCATATAATTCTATTTTGATCTTAAACCATCACACTGACATTGTAGTAAACGCCAATACAAATTATACAGGGTGTTTTATTAATTTTCTTCATAATAAATCTTATATATTAAAAAAATTGATGATTTCCATTCCGAGTCCGTTCAGGCGTTCTAACCAACCGATTTGCTTAATTTTTTTTTTTCAATGAAAGGTATTGATACACAGATCAGCCATCAAGCATCGGATTTCATCTAATTTTCACCATTCTCAAGTTATACTCAAATGCTATTTCCCCCTGTATATTACTTATGGGAGTTTTTCACATACACACGTTCTATCCTCAATATCTCAGGTTCTATTCAGGATAGAGACTTCGTTTTGATATAAGAACACACGCTGAAACATCTTCTTTCTTTTGAGTTTTTGAACACTTGAATCGGTTGAGTTGGAGAGGAGCTAGGCGCGGACATTCTATGTGGAGTTATGGATTTTTGTAGGTTTTTGGCAATTTTTCTACATTCAAAGATCTATATCTCAGGTTTTATTATAGCTACAGAGTTCGTTTTAGTTTTAGAACACTCGCTGAAACATTTTCTTTCTTTTGAGTTTTTGAATACTTAAATCGGTTGAGTTGGAGAGGAGCTAGACGCGGAGTTATGGATTTTTGTAGGTTTTTGGCAATTTTCCTACATTCAAAGATCTATATCTCAGGTTCTATTCAAGATAGAGTCTTCGTTTTGATTTAAGAACACTCGTTGAAACACCTTCTTTCTTTTGAGCTTTTGACCATTTTAATCGGTTGAGTTGGAGAGGAGCTAGGCGCGGACATTCAATGTGGAGTTATGGATTTTTGTAGGTTTTTGGCAATTTTCCTACATTCAAAGATCTATATCTCAGGTTCTATTCAAGATAGAGTCTTCGTTTTGATTTAAGAACACTCGTTGAAACACCTTCTTTCTTTTGAGCTTTTGACCATTTTAATCGGTTGAGTTGGAGAGGAGCTAGGCGCGGACATTCAATGTGGAGTTACGGATTTTTGTAGGTTTTTGGCAATTTTTCTAGATTCAAAGATCTATATCTCAGGTTCTATTCAAGATAGAGACTTCGTTTTGATTTAAGAACACTCGTTGAAACACCTTCTTTCTTTTGAGTTTTTGAACACTTAAATCGGTTGAGTTGGAAAGGAGCTAGGCGCGGACCTTCAATGTGGAGTTATGGATTTTTGTAGGTTTTTGGCAATTTTCCTACATTCAAAGATCTATATCTCAGGTTCTAATATAGCTACAGAGAAATTTTAGGAATATTCCTAGTTGTTTATAATAAAAAAGGCAATAAAAACCGAAAAATTCAATATCAAAACTTGCACTATATGTAGTAAGAGATTTCAAAGAAGATTACAACTTAATAGTGCATAATTACACCATGTATTAAACGATTACAATTTGGCAAAACAAAAATTTTCCGAATGGATTTGTAAATCGACATTATTAATTGGATAATAATCGATATTTGATGGAAAAATTCGTATACAAAACCCACAAAAACTGTACGTTTGGTGTGGAATAATTAGATGAAACAATTGGACCCTTTCGATAGTCGTAGAATTAATGTTGTGGGCACAAAAAATTCGTACATTTTTAGAGAACTTAGCAAGTAAAGTAGACGTCGACTAAAGTTATTCTAAATATTCTAAAGGAATACACGGCACCCAAATATTCTGAGAATCACCAAAAGAAACAAAAAACTTAGAAGTCTCAGTGACGAGTTTCCGCCAACTCAAAAGTGTTTGGCGGGTCGTTCTTCAGCATTTATTTGTCCTTGTAATGCAAACCAGTAAAAATGTCACCGGATATATAAACTACAAAAACGCTAATTGTTGAAAACTTTCAAAAGAAATCACACAAATGCAATTTGGCGTGCTGCCGTGTGGATTTCTATATAAATCTAACCTGAGATAAAGTTTTCAGTGCATTTTGTCGATTTTGGAATCGAGCCAAACGTTCTTTAACCAAAACGTATGGAAACTTTTTACGTGCAAAAGAAGTTTTAGATTTTCCTCGCGAATAGAAATTAATTAAATCGACATTTTGTAAATGAGGCACGCGCATACAAAATGGCTGTACGAAATCCAACGCAACTGTCATAATAAAATAATTATTCAAATATGATTACAATGAAGTATGAATTTTCTTGTCAGTTACTACTCTAGTAATTACAGCAGATGTACTAGTTCAATTACCAGAATTTGTTTGGGGTTGTGTCTACTGTATTTTGAATGAACACGGTCAAGGTCGAGACCCACTAGCTTCCCGCCACGCCACGCCACGTATCGAATAATCGTGCATATGTTTTTCCATTTACTTTAATTGTATGTGCACACGCCACTCGACGCCACGCCATCCTACGTGGGATGTTTGTGGAAAATTTTCATCGAATTGGGTTCATATTGAAATTTGATTCGAAATGCAACAAAACTTTTTCGTTTTTTATATAATACGTGTTACAAATCTGTACATCTTTGCATTTTTTTTTTTCAAAATTAAGTTTTATCAGTCTGTTGTTGTCCCAGCAATGTTTTTTATATTTTCTAATTGAAATTTTCACGTTGAGGAACAGAAAAAAGTAACAGAAAGTAAGTTTTGGAAAATATAATACAGGGTCGGAGAAAAAGTTAGTTTCTAAATATATAATAGAGCTTTTCTATAAATGTATGGATTAGTTAGTTTTCCGTTATTATTATTATCAAACTTGATGATTGTTCTTCGCCTCGTAAACTAGGTTAGGGTATGGTAATATATTTCACTCTAAAGTTTCCTATTCATAATGACTAGTTTCTCGGAATCTATTATTATAGTTTGTCCTTTACCTTCAGTTGGCGACAACCAAAGAAGCATTTCGCATACGAAATTCACGAATAAACAAAAACAATCTAGTTCGCTTACACCACGAGTTAGTACACATCCGACGATAAGAAATTGGAATCAAGACATTGTTAATTACACAGATTGTTTCGGGACTTGACTAGATCGTTGTACGTGCAAAGGAAAATCGTTCGCCATAAAGAGACATTCTGAAAAAAATTATCATAAATTGTAATTATTTGTTGATAATACTATAACTCGTATCAGCTTTATTTTCACGTAATTCCCCTTGGAATAATTCAAATTCTATATAATCTTGATCTGCAAATGATGTATATTTCTAATCGCCTCTATTGATTCCAGCTCCGGCTTTATCTAACCCGACATTCAACGATGAGGATCTTACGAATAGTATCGAAGAAGAAAACGATGAAAGGGAAGAGGAAGATGAAGATGATACTCTGGTATTAGATGAGGACGATTTTACGACACATGGATTAGAGAGATTGAGTTCGGCAGCGACTTGTCTTGTGGCTGGAATCGAATATACTCACGGTCAACAGGTAAGTAACTTACATTTCGAAACTTATATTTTTAGAGTCTAATATAAAATTAATATAAAATTAGTCAACTATATTGTTGGTATATGGAAACATTCGAAATAATTATGCTTAGGTTTGAAACAGACAATAAAATACAATAAATAACCAATTTAAATGATATTATTTTGAAATTAAGAAGATTAGGTTAGGTTATAATTCAATAAGTGACGTTTGACTGATAACCCCGCTTGATTGACAGACTAAAAGTGCAATTTAAATGATAATATTTGAAAATAAGAAGATTAGGTTAGGTTATAATTCAATAAGTGACGTTTGACTGATAGCCCCGCTTGATTGACAAAATAAAAGTCCAATTCGAATGATAATATTTCAAAATAAAGAAGATTAGGTTAGGTTATAATTCAATAATTGAGGTTTGACTTCGCTTTGTTAGAATCAAGTCCTAGAATTTACTATTCTCGAATTTTCAAGATGTGGAGGTAAAAAACTTTCTGACATATCAATATAGCGTGCTAGGAGGACAAAGTAAATGTTCATTTTCCAAATATTAGTTTGTATACAATCGTTTTATTTCATTAAAGGTATTTAGAAATATTAATACTGTTCACAAATTTATTTTTCATCTTAAAGTACTGACCTTCCACAACTCGTTTTATACTGGTTACAAAGAACGTGTTTTTATTGGTTCTTTTGCCTGGAACGCGTCGAAAATCTACATTAAATCAAATTATATTCCAAATTACAACGTCTAAATATTAATTATGAATCCCGTTGTTGATTTATTACTCAAAAATATGTTTACCAACTGCAATCGTTTTTAAATTTTTAATACGAGAACGATGAAAAGCGAATTGTCGTTTGGATAATGAAATACAAAACAAACAAAAACGAAGAAAATGAAAATGAACGATCTTTTGAAGTTGAGGAGGCTCATGCTGAAATTTTGAATTTACTACCCAAATATTTGACATAATCTGTTCATTCTTAGTTGATTTTGAATTTGATAAATTAGTCAACTCGATCTAACCAATTGTACTATTTGAAATCATCATATAATCTCGCGATTCTGTTAAAAAAATCACGCGTCAACACTGAAATTTCCTTTTTAAAAAAAAAAATAGGAAAAATCTTTCACGTCTCCGTCAAAAATTTCACGCACTGTTTCGGTTGGATCTGGTGAAAGCAAATCGTCTTTGCCAGGATCGTAATATCGTCATGAACTACTGAGAAGGGATTTTAATAAGAACCACAGAAATAAGAAAGAGTTGGAAACTCTTCCTTCTGATTTCATTCATTAATTCTTTATTCTCTACGGTCAGTACTAGAGCTGCATCAGTCTAAGTCTAAGAAAGTCTAAGAAAGAGTTTTCGAGATCGCTGAACACGAATTTATGAGAGAAAAGGCCTGGTGTTCATAGTGGACGTCGTCTACTGGAGTCCCGTTACGAAAAATGATTAAAAAACAATTCAATGTTTATTTTTTTTCCTGTTTCTCCATTTTCGACGTATCCCAATTCATATTCTTCGTCTGCAGCTTCTTTGGCAAAACAATTTTCAATATCTGTACAATTAATGCATGTACAATTTTTTCAAACAACACTGCAGTGTCAACCACGCTTTTATAAAATATCATATACAAGATTCTTATGGGGACTAAATACCGATCTTTTAGATCCCATCCCCAATCAGAGATATTCCGAGATATCAACCTTAAAACTTGATGACTAAAATTTTTTTTCTAAAATTTCAGCTAGAAACTTGAAATTCTGTCATTTTCGTGCAATCGCCTAATCTAACATAACCTAACCTATTCTAACCTAACCTAACCTAACCTAACTTAATCCTAACCTAACCTAAACTAAGCTAACCTAACCTAACCTAATCAAATTTTATCATTTTTTGAGTTTCTTGTAGCTGAGACTAACCACGAGTATTTTTTCAATATTCCTGTTACATTATACGAGGGTGAAATTAACAACCTTTACTTTATTTCATTTTTATTCTTAAATAAGTTTTGGTTTTCCCAAAACCAATAGCTGCAAGCAAAAAACCGCTTGGAAAACAATAGAAACTCAATTTTAGTGACTACCTTTTGAGGATGGTATCTCGGAAGGGGTTGGACTGAGGAAAATTTTTTATAGGAAAGACCCACCTTCATTTCAACGAGCAATCACCTCCTGAATTTTGTAGCATGAATTTAGAAACGCCTTATGTATATTTTGTCGATTCCATATTGAATTTCCCTAGGAGAAGACTTATAAACCAGGACTCCTCGAACCAGGTACTTCTCAGTCGTGATATTCATGCTCAGTGATCTCGAAAACCCCTGGGATATATGCATTTGGCCAATTTCATAACAAATGTCTAGGGGAATCCAGTGCACGACGAAGAAGGCGTCCATTCTGAGCACCAGGTACCTCTCAGTCGTAATATTCAAACTCAGTGATCTCGAAAACCCCTAGGCTATATGCATTTGGCCAATTTCATAACAAATGTCTAGGGGAATCCAGTGCACGACGAAGAAGGCGTCCATTCTGAGCACCAGGTACCTCTCAGTCGTAATATTCAAACTCAGTGTTCTCGAAAATCCCTAGGATATATGCATTTGACCAATTTCATAACAAATGTCTAGGGGAATCCAGTGCACGACGAAGAAGGCGTCCATTCTGAGCACCAGGTACCTCTCAGTCGTAATATTCAAACTCAGTGATCTCGAAAACCCCTAAGCTATATGCATTTGGCCAATTTCATAACAAATGTCTAGGGGAATCCAGTGCACGACGAAGAAGGCGTCCATTCTGAGCACCAGGTACCTCTCAGTCGTAATATTCAAACTCAGTGATCTCGAAAACCCCTAGGCTATATGTATTTGGCCAATTTCATAACAAATGTCTAGGGGAATCCAGTGCACGACGAAGAAGGCGTCCATTCTGAGCACCAGGTACCTCTCAGTCGTAATATTCAAACTCAGTGATCTCTAAAACCCCTAAGCTATATGCATTTGGCCAATTTCATAACAAATGTCTAGGGGAATCCAGTGCACGACGAAGAAGGCGTCCATTCTGAGCACCAGGTACCTCTCAGTCGTAATATTCAAACTCAGTGTTCTCGAAAACCCCTAGGATATATGCATTTGACCAATTTCATAACAAATGTCTAGGGGAATCCAGTGCACGACGAAGAAGGCGTCCATTCTGAGCACCAGGTACCTCTCAGTCGTAATATTCAAACTCAGTGATCTCGAAAACCCCTAGGCTATATGTATTTGGCCAATTTCATAACAAATGTCTAGGGGAATCCAGTGCACGACGAAGAAGGCGTCCATTCGGAGCACCAGGTACCTCTCAGTCGTAATATTCAAACTCAGTGTTCTCGAAAACCCCTAGGATATATGCATTTGACCAATTTCATAACAAATGTCTAGGGGAATCCAGTGCACGACGAAGAAGGCGTCCATTCTGAGCACCAGGTACCTCGTAGATCTCCGAGTGATAAAATCGAATATTCATCATTATGCCCCAGTAGAGCAAAGGGAACCTGTCGTCGTCTAATTTTGTTTCCTCCTGTTTTTCGCTGTTTCTGCAGCCTCTTTCCATGGTAATTTTATCTTTTACATTTCTTTCTCCATGTTCGTGCAGGTCTGCTTCTTTTTCTTTTGCTTGTTGTAGAATAATCTGGTTATGTTTGCCGCTGGTTTCCGTAGTGTATGACCAATCCATCGCCATCCATCTTCTTGGGTTTTTGGTGTCCGTGTTCAGTCCAATTGGTTTCAATTCATTACGTAGCCTGCAAGTGATTTCTATTTGTTGTTAATTCCAGTTGATTCCTGGTTTTATTCTATCTACAGTTATTGGTTATAACGAAATAATCTCGGTATTATTGATAAATGTTTGAAGATTAAACCATTGCGAAAGCAGCAGAAGTTCATGAGGGCGAATACTAAATTGCAAAAGTTTGTCTTTAGTTCATCAATTATTCAAAGATCCTCGCTATATCGGGAAACTTGAAAGTATCAATAATTGAATTTTGTACTGAACTTTATCAAAGTTTTTTTGCTCCATCAATAATTTTGATCGTTTCCCACTAGGTGTCTTACTAATTCCTTCTAGCCCGACTCTGTACGACCGAAAAGAAATAAAAGACGCGAAAAAAAAACGTGAAGCTCGACAGCCAGAGGGAATGTCGCCGCTAGCATTTGTTCACTAGTTGTGAGAAACTCATTACAGTAATTAGAAAGCGAGGAAAATTATAACTGGAAACCGAGAACAATTGTTCTTGCAACCAAGCCAAAAAAATATATTTTCCAGTGAAAAAATGCGCTCGTTAACTTGTTGTTATTGAAAATTCATTATTTGAAGGGGCACTTGAAGAATGTTTTCTAATTAGCACGGGGAAATAATAAAAAAAATGTTTTTTGTTTCTGTCAGTTGTCAAAACCTAATCACAATTCATAGAATAACCTTCATAGAAAATATGTGATGCTAAAGAACACCTATCGGGATATAATTCGCTTTTGTGAGAGGTTATTCGATTGGTGAGTGACTTCTTAGGGACAACACACGTCATAGATAACATATTAATCACCTTAATCACCGGATCTAGACCCCAGCGACTTTTTACAATTGCTAGAGGGATATTTTCAGCATACGAAGACGTTATTGATTATCTAGTGTCTTGTTCTTTTGTCAGGTCAGAAACTTGTCAAATAACTCTCGTAGTTTCCAAAATAACGATGGTTTTTGGTTGAAATAACATGCAGTAAACATTCCACGACTATCACGGTTGAAATGTTTGAATCAATTCGATTATTCGTTATTGAAATACTTCATTCTGTTCAATTTGATTGTACAAAATTTGAGATAAAATTTGAGGTTAGGAATTTGTTTACTTTTACTGTTTACAGAAAACTGCACGTAATTTCTTGCACGTTGTATTGCATTATGTGAAGCCGCCTTCATGGACGTCATTGTCAAAATCAAGTAAATAGTCGATTAAACTTTTAATGCCACCTGGCGGAATTCCCACATACCGAATCCTTTTCTATTTCAACTTTATTATTTCAAATGATACCTTCAATTTAAGTCGGTTAGTAAACAATTTAAATTCGTCGACGAACGCTTAGTCAAAACATAAATATTAAAATGGGGTTTTGAATTTGAAAAAATGTAAATTTTAAATTGTGTATAGTGAATATTTTGAGATTTAACGGAACTATATAAATTCTGAGCAAGTTTTGAACACTTGCAGCGTGCATTTGATAAGAAAAAGTCCTTCGCGAGCGAATTCAAAAGTAAAATGGTTACCGCTGCTGATGAGGCACTTGCCAGGAGAAACTGTTCCGAACTACTGCGATTGAGGCGACTCTTTTTATTGGATACACAATATTAAAAAAATTGTTTCACGAAGGATGAAGTAGATAAAGAAATTCATCAATTTTTAAGCTGTAGAAGCGTTAATATATTAATGAAGGTCATCATTTTCCTTAAGAGTATAAAGCGGGGGATTTCAATGTATGTGATGGTAAACATCGATTCTAAATGCAAACGGATCTGTAGGTTGTAGTAAACCCAGTTGTCACAAACAATTGATTATTGTTAACAAGTAGATGTATTAATTGCAAAATAAACAAGCGACCGATCGTGCTTTGTAGCATTGTTCAAAACCGGAAATTGCGCTTCTCTTTGTAAAACTTGCCGTATTCTGATTGGAGGAATACGTAATGGCCAAATTGCATCGGATTATCTTCTAGTTATTCATTTTATCACCGTTAATTATTTAGATATCGAGATAAACATTCCATCTCAATTACTTCTCAAATAAAACTTAATTGTTATTATAAATATACATGGGTTGTACGAAAAGTTTCCGGACAAAGAACGTAGCTTCATATCTAATCTATACACTCGCTCTAACCTTTTCAAATCTTGAGTGAAAAATTGGTAGCACTGAAATCGTTTCAAAAAAATCTCCCAGAAAAGTAAAGCGACATCTGTACAAAACAATAATAAAACCAACAGTGAGCGTGGATTATTAACAAAACAGGGACCGATAGTTGAGATAAAAAAGAAGAAGAATTATGGTTGAGAAGAGCAAATAACGAAATAGATGAGCAGAACCAAGCAAAATAAAAAGATGTAAAAGAATAGTGGTTGGAACGCCAGATTTAGAGCAACAAAAAAATGATGTACATAGGACAAGAAAGATCAAGAAAAAAATGCGAGCTTTGCAGAGCCTGAAGAGCAAAGAAGAAAAAGTAATGAGCTTAGAACGAGTAAAAAATTGGTAGCACTGAAATCGTTTCAAAAAAATCTCCCAGAAAGGTAAAGCGACATCTGTACAAAACAATAATAAAACCAACAGTGAGCGTGGATTATTAACAAAACAGGGACCGATAGTTGAGATAAAAAAGAAGAAGAATTATGGTTGAGAAGAGCAAATAACGAAATAGATGAGCAGAACCAAGCAAAATAAAAAGATGTAAAAGAATAGTGGTTGAAACGCCAGATTTAGAGCAACAAAAAAATGATGTACATAGGACAAGAAAGATCAAGAAAAAAATGAAGACCAAGGAAAAGATGGTACGAAAAAATGATGGGGAGACTTAAGAGAAAGGATTCGGAACTGGAAAACGGAAGGAAAGAAACAAGTAAGAGTGGAAGGGTAAAAGCTTTCAAGATTTAAGTGTAGTACCTTCAACTGATGAGAATCACCAGAAAATGAACTTTAGTTTAAGTTGTTGAAGATAATATTTCAATTCTTCTTTAATTATTCGCAATATTCACGGATTATATAGAGAAAGGACACCCTAAATATTAAAACTAAACAAAAACGATTGTCGCTTTGATAGAAATGATACTAAATTTATTCTTCTCACTCATCTGTTAAAAATGTGGTCCAAAAAACATATTCAATCTAATGGTTCGACCCTCGACTCATTAATGAGAAAAATTACATATAAATTTGATTTATGGATCCACGAACTGTTAGAAAAAAAAAAAGGCAATGATAAGGAAGATTCTGACTCACGCAAGGAAAATATCATAAATGTGCGCTGGAAATAAATCAAAAAAAGGGAATGTGATAAATGTTTTATGAGACGCTCTCTGTTATCGGCTTATCCATTTCACTTTACGTTCCATACAGTTCGGCAAACAGAAATTATTCAATAGAAAATTATACAGATCATCAGAAATAATTGTATAACGGTATCTTTGAGCCTTATTAATGATAAGATTTTCCTGATTACATTGAATCTAATAAAAAATACACAATATCGATTATTAGGTAAAACCAATGACTGGGATAACCTACAGGGGCTGAGACACTCTCCTGAGAAGCCACAACCGAAGAAGATTTTCGTACGAATACTGGAAGGAGTCACATTAAGGCACTGTCGCCTAAATGAAGACCTGAAGATGCTAGAATCAGCAAATAATACACATAATACACCTCGTAACTTCAGATCACTACACCTGGTAGCGTATGGAATGAAAGATGGAGATTTCTACCAGTTGGAGTGAGATTGACGGATCAACTACACAAATATTGGGTTTTCCAGGATCGCAGTAAGAAAGGGGGACAAAATAAATCCTAATGCAGCGAATCCAGAAGCTTTAATTAACTCTACCACAATATAAAATCTTAATAACTCAAATAACTATAACCAAATATTATTTTTAAATTAATATATGTGAAATTTGTTCGTTCTGTATTCATTTATATACCTAAAGTTGCGTTTTGAGTGTTCCATGTAGTGAAAGTGACGGTTCCGTACTGCAAAACGCTTTCAGGACGTTCTGCAGTCACTCTGGAGTGACTCTAGCCACCTCAATGTTGACAGTTGACAGTTTGTTTTCGATGATTTTGCATAACCTTAAATTTTTAATTGTATGAAATTATTTGTTTTATCCGAAGTTTTGTCTAAATTAATGAATAGGAATGAATGATGATGAAAAATACGAACCTATCAACAAATTCTATCGAAGACACAAACACATCTACAGAGAGAATTAAAAGTTAGGATGTTTTTCCTGTTATCTAGTGACAAACAGTAATTTCTGGACAGAGAATTGGCGTCAGGGTGTGTAGTTGGCTATATTCGAGTTTAAACGATCGTCAAAACAACAAATTTCACTTTTTCTTTCTCAAAAGTAAGCATGAGCTTCCTAATTATGTTAAAGGACTGTAAAAAGTATCAAAGTTTCAAAGAAGCGCTTATAATATCCATTGTCATGACAAAAGTAGAGAATTTTATTGTTTTCTTAGCCCCACATTGAAATCAAAGTGTCGCCAAGAATATATTTTCTTTGGTTTCGACTGTAGATATTAGCGATGTACCGGGTGTCCCAATAAGAATGGCTCTCGGCCATATCTCGGGACCCGTTTATAGTACAGCTTCGGGAAAAAAAAATTTATAACAAAAGTGACCTCGAGAAAAACCTGGAAATTATTTACAGAGTTGTAGATCCACCGCCAGAGGGCGTAATTAAATACCAAAAATTATAAAATGAATAATTTACAAATTTTGCCTAATTAAGATGAATTTAAACTATGATTATCGTACTCTTCAAGAAATTCAGCGTATATTTGATTTTACAAGTTTTAGTCTATCTCTTCAAATAAGACGTGGGGGGAAGCGGGAACTTTATTATGTAAAAACGCCTGTAAGTCCAGTTCTACTTAACCTATCTATGCAAATTTAGTTTTTTTGAAGAGAGCTTCTTTCTACCAATGTAAGAGTTATAATTTCTAAACAACCTAATGAGTAACGTATACGCTAGAGGGCGCTATTTATTTATTTTCTTAAATCTAGCTATCCTTGAAAATATTGAATGGAAACATGCAGTTTTAATTGAGGAATATAAAAGTAGACCAAATTAGCAATAGATTAGCGAAAACCGCATGTCGATATCTTTTTCGTATTACGAGATATCTTAAGTTATGTGTAAATTTCAAGCATTTCCCTTTAAACATAAATTACTCCGGTTTGACTGAACGGATTTTAACATTTTTTGACTTCTCAAAATTGTCTTTCCTCGTTCTATTAATAATAGTTCCAATTTTTTTAAAAAAAAAAAAACAAAAAGATATGTCTTGTGTCAAAAACTAGAAATTATTATTCATACCAGTGGCAGAAACGGTTTGTACCGAATACATTGCTTTCATCAGATGGATTCCCAATCTAACTTAACCTAACTTAACCTAACCTAACTTAATCCTAACCTAACCTAACATAACCTAACCTAACCTAAACTTTACCTAACCTTACCTAACCTAAACCTTATTTAACCTAACCTAACCTAACCTAAGCTTTACCTAACCTAACCTAACCTAACCTAAACTTTACCTAACCTAACCTAACCTAAACCTTATTTAACCTAACCTAAACTAAATTTAAATTCTCTATAGCAGTTTAAGAAACGTGTTGTATTATCGAAAATGTTTTATGGTTTTTGAAAATTGAGAACATTTTCCGATAACTAGTTATTGGCAGTTCGTGGACTGATTTGGAGACGCCAATAAGGAAAAAACTATTTGCTTAATAATTGAAAATACAGCTCGTAAAACTTATACTGGTATAACCAGTTTTTATAATTCCTCCCCGTTAATTTTTCCATCGTTGCTTTCACCCGGAAAAGTTCAATTAATAATTCTCTCATAAAACATTTTACGCTTGAATAGTACTCAGGAATATTAAAAAGAATCCAACCGAGAATTATGCTTCTCCTTTATTCAACAATCCATTTTCTGCCTCCCATTTGCTCAAAAAGTCTTTCTATTCCAATGTCCCGACGGTCCCTTCTGGATTTTATTACAAATTAATTATATAAAAATAAGCATTATCAAAAAAGGGTGGGTATACATCAGATGCGTATCCAACGTGTGGTTTGTCAAAATTGCAATTGATGCAGAATTTGTATCTTGGGTATCTTGGGGCATTTTCAATTTTGCTTGTTTCTCGTCCATATTTCACCGGAAAATAACTTTCTTTCGAATAAAACGTATAGTTAGTGTTTATAGTTGAATGATTAATTAGTTTGTCGATTGTACAATCGAGAGTAATCAATCAATCGATTGGATTTTCACGCTCGAATGCACGAGGCAACTGTGATAAAATATCGAAGATCAAAAAGTATTTAGAAGTTTATCAAATAGAATCAATCTTCAACTCTTTCAACGAATACTGTCGATGTTGGCGATGACGTCTAATAAATCTCGAGTTAACAAATAAATCATAATTTCAACACCGCTTTTTATGGTTAATAATAAATTCGATTTGCTAAGAAACGTCAATTGTCATCTACTATAGAGTAATATTTTTGACATATGACAGTTGCTAATTTTCAAAACATTGATTTGAACGGATCAATCGCTTTTTTAGGTGTCGACCTCGAAATTTATTTCTGATCTTAGGAAATAAGAAGAAACTATTGGACTGTACGGCGGATGAGTCATCAATTCGATGTTTTAATTGTTCAAAAACGTTTTTGTTTGATGTCTGAGTAAACAAAAGCTGGTGTACCGTTCAGAATTGATATTTGACAGATGACAAGTTGCTATGAAGTGTTTCGTATTCAGCACAGGGCTGAGATATGTTTTTCCGGACAGAATTCTTAAATATTTTTCGCAATATTTCAAGTAGGAATGCGTAAAATTTAAATGGAAAAATAAAGAGAATGTCAACAGTTATTTGTGACGCTCGTGCGTGATGTACTTTTGCGCACTCGTTGCGCTAAGCTCGTGCCTTTCATTTTCGCAACTCGTGGGCAAAAGTACTCCACGTACGAGTATCATACAATATTTTATGTACGACCACATATATTTGTGACAAATTTTAGATATATTCAATGAGTACATTTTCCGTGTGACTTCTTGGCTTAACGGAAGTAAGTTTTGAGTTACACTGCACGCAGTTTTTGTCAACTTTTGATAAAAGACTAAACACAAAAGGCAACTTGATTAATATATAAATAAAAAATGGATTGTTTTGATTATTATCCCATTTAAAAAGTCGCGTACTTTTTTGTACTCTTTTTAGAGGTATGTATAATATATAATTCCGCTTTTTTGATATATTATTTGGTGGTTAATAGAATCGTGTCGTGATTGGATGTGTATAAATTAAAAGATAATAGCTTTGGTTTATTACAATCAGGTTTAATCTAGTGTAATATCTCTGAAAAGTGGCGAACTGAAAGCGCGGCGTTTAAAACGAGTTTTAACTTTTATCTTCCCATTAAAATTTACTAATTTGTAACCAAAACACGTTTAATCACGATTTTTATAGGATAAACTTAACATAAGTCATAAATTGTATGCTCTAATCGTAAAGTAATAAAACGACGAATTTAGAAATAGATATAACTCAGTTTGTCGAAACAGATTTTTGGTTGCGCACACTACAATAAAAAGATATGAACGAAGATTTTTTTTCCAAAAATTAGGTTGAAATTCGAACCTTTTCGGCCAAATTTGCCTCGCCGCCATAATTTTTAAATCACCAAATACGTAGATGGTCCGAGAGATGGCGGTAGTTGCTGGGAAAAACCACTGTACTAGAAAGTATACAATTTGCACAGCAAATGTTTCAAGTTTAAAGACGCTACGTTGTTTAAGTCATCGTTATATCTATTCTTGGTGAAAATGCTTCTTCGTTATCAGCAGTAAAAGATTGAGTAGCAGAGTTTGAACGATCCCGTAAGAACTGCGAAGACCAGCATCGCAGTGGTCGACCAAATGAGTTGAAAACTCAAGAAATGTTGAAGAAAATCTAATGGATGATCATCGACTTAAAGTGCTCGAGCTAGCAGACGTAGTTGGTATTTAAAAAAGTGCAGTACATCGTATATTAACTGATAATTTGGATATGAGACAGCTGTGTGCAAGATGGATGCCGCGTTTGCTCACGATGGAACAAAAACTGCGTCGAGAAGATGTTTTCATCGAGTTTTTGGTGATGTTTCCAGATTTTTGCACCGTTTCATAATCATAGACCCATCACTTTACAGTCTAAACAAAAAAACAATGGACTGAAAAGGGAGAACCAGCTCCAAAGAAGGCAAAGACCGTTCCATCTGCAGGCAAGATCATGGCGTCGTTTTTTTGGAATCCGCGTGGTATAAAAAGGAAAAAATATCAACGGCGAGTATTATGCAAACTTATTGCAACGTTTGAGCGAATAAATACGTCCGCTTTTCGCTGAGAAAGTTTTGTTCAATCTATACAAAGCACCAGATCACACATCTGCTATTGCAATGGAAAAATTTCTACCTCGTGCAACTTATTCGCCAGATTCGGCACCCCCTGATTATTTTCTGTTCCCAAAACTTAAAAAATTGACTCGGTGGTCAAAGATTTTCCAATAATGAAGAGGCGATGTCGGAAGTTAACGGTTATTTTGAGAAACTTGAGAAAAACGAATTTCTCTTACTTTAAACTATGGAAAGCGGGTTTTCTTTATTCAAAAGTTATAATTGTCATTTGGTAAATTTCCTTAAGACGTACACCAAGAAATTCTGACTCCAAATCACTAATTTATTTACCTATATATAGAGCAAGCAAGAACCTTCATTATCTCAATTATTTTCCAAAACAAAATCTTGTTAATCCAATACTATCAAATCTAAATTGCGGGAAGATTAACTTCCTGTTTTTGACAGACAAATATCCACAAATGGTGTGCAAATTGACGAGGTCTTCAATCCAAAATCTTTTTTGTCCAACTACTAGGCTAGCCCAGTCATATTTCACTGACAATTGCCGCAGTTGGTTATTCGGAACTTTGTCCAACATCAATCTCTTTCCATTTTTCCCTATGCAATGCTTATATTTTATCCACAGGATGTTTTTTAGCCTCCGGATCTCTTTGAGTAAGTAATGGCAATACGTATTTTGATCTATAACCTTCATTTTAAAGCATATTTGATTGGAATCTCTAATACAAATAGAGCAATCGTTTGAATGGTTGGTTGTGTTCGGAACTGCAAAAGGTAAAATTTTTTTTCAACGTCTGACCCTATGGTAGGCTACAGTAAAGACACAGCACATATAGAGAGCCCAATTTTGTTTTGATTCCCATTTACAACATTAAATTACATAAAATTAGTCTCCAGAATTTCAGAAAATGATCTAAGGCGTATGTGAATTGCTTATTTAGCAACCAATCCCTTTAGATCTCTAAATAACCCGCACTACAAACTTTTTCTGCTATTTTTTGGGGTTTATTCGGCTTTTATTTGGAATTGTAGTTTGCAAAACAACACTTAACTCTAACACAAATGGTGTTAGAGTTGGCAGTATGAAACAAATAAAGTACAAACAAATTCGGGCAAAGGAGCGGATATGTACAAGATGACGGGTTTCTCCTTAATAATACCTAATTGCTTCGCCCACGTCAAGACGTCCGTACTGCAAAACGCTTTCGGGACGTTCTGCAGTCACTCTGGAGTAACTCTAGCCACCTCAATGTTGACAGTTGACAGTTTCTTTTCGATGATTTTGCATAACCTTAAATTTTTAATTGTGTGAAATTATTTGTTTTATCCTAAGTTTTGTCTAAATTAATGAATAGAAATGAATGATGATGAAAAATACCAACCGATCAACAAATTCTATCGAAGACACAAACACATCTACAGAGAGAATTAAAAGTTTTCGTAGCCCCACATTGAAATCAAAGTGTCACCAAGAATATATTTTCTTTGGTTTCGACTGTAGATAGTAGCGATGTACCGGGTGTCCCAATAAGAATTACTCTCGGCCATATCTCGGGACCCGTTTATAGTACAGCTTCGGGAAAAAAAAATTTATAACAAAAGTGACTTCGAGAAAAACCTGGAAATTATTTACAGAGTTGTAGATCTACCGCCAGAGGGCGTAATTGAATACCAAAAATTATAAAATGAATAATTCACAAATTTTGCCTAATTAAGATGCATTTTAACTATCGTATTCTTCAAGAAATTCTGCGTATATTTGATTTTACAAATTTTAGTCTATCTCTTTAAATAAGACGTGGGGGAAAGCATTAAATTACATAAAATTAGTCTCCAGAATTTCAGAAAATGATCTACGGCGCGTGTGAATTGCTTTTTTAGCAACCAATCCCTTTAGATCTCTAAATAACCCGCACTACAAACTTTTTCTGCTATTTTTTGGGGTTTATTCGGCTTTTATTTGGAATTGTAGTTTGCAAAACAACACTTAACTCTAACACAAATGGTGTTAGAGTTGGCAGTATGAAACAAATAAAGTACAAACAAATTCGGGCAAAGGAGCGGATATGTACAAGATGACGGGTTTCTCCTTAATAATACCTAATTGCTTCGCCCACGTCAAGACCCTCGATGGACCTTCGACCCTTCCTACTTCGACAAAAAATGCAACACGGTCTAACACACAATTTTATAACTCGACGGCTGGAATATTTTTGCTTGATTTATTGACGCTTTAGAAAAGAGAGAATAAGAATGAAAAACAAGCGGCAATTTTTTTATTGTTTCAAAAAATTTAAACCCTTTGATATTTAGCGTAAGACACCCTCTTGTTCTGTGTTAATTAGAAACAGTAAAATATTGTGAAGCAGAGTTTAAACGAGGTCGTACGACCTGCAAGGACCAGCATCTCGATGGTCGTCCAAAAGAAGTGACGATTCCAGAAATTTTGAAGAAAATCCACTAGATGATCGTCGAGACTGAAAGTGAAAGTAATTTCGACAGTTATTTTGAGGATTATATGCCTATATATCCGAAAACGTCCTCGATATTTTAGTATTTAGCTCTGGGACATTCTGTACCAACCAAAAATAAAAATATAGTCTGTCAAAATCGGTTATATGAACCCTCAGATTTACAAGTAAACGTAATTTATTATATTTCTTTATCCATTCATATTCCGCAGCCTCCCTGTGTTACATCGAGGTTGTGTTTTAGAAAATAGAACTGTCTTAGTTGACAAATTGTTCAGTTGAAACGAAAACGGTTTTTTTTCGTCCCTAAACACTTATCCTTTGCCTCGATTTTTTTTCTTCCAGAAAACAATGATATAGCTGGCTAATTGATGGCTTACAACGTGTCTTTCATCTTTTAAAACAGAGGAATCATCAATTGGACTCATCATATAGTTTCCCTCCCCAAATAGGCAGTAGTAAATTCGACCAGACAGTAGGTAGATTACCTTTTGGAGTGGTAAATTCAGCCAGAGAAATAAGGGATGAAATATTTATGCATGTACAGATTTTAAAACCAAAAAACCTTACGTTACCTCACGTTACAAACACAACAATCTAATCTAACTTAGTCTAACCTAATCTAACCTTTCTGTATCATTAGATATTATTAGATTCGCCAGTCAACGTAAGAATAAACAGCATCTTGGTGTGAAGATTTTCCTTTGAAACTACCATCAAAGAGAAAATCTCTCTGTGAAATATTTGTTTTGTGAAAATAAACACGAACCCCTAAATGGAGTGTACAGTTGTGTAACTTTATACAAAGTCTTGATTAAAATATTTCGATTCTAGTATGAAAACAAACGGAATTATGTATTTTTAATATTTTCCTTGAGATTTTTTGGCTTCTGGTAAATTAAAACGGACGATATTATACAAGAGATGCTACTTAAGTTTTGAGATAGACAAATAAACAACAAATAGTTATAATTGGCTTCATTGTTTTTCAAAATATTCTTCATTTGAATCAATACGCTTTTGCATGCGTTTGAATCAATTTCCAAAGCATTTTTTTCATTCCGATTGAGGTTAGGTTAAATTAGGTTAGCCTAACCTAACCTAACCTCCAAACACATGGTTCGAACGCATCAACCGCTTCTTCAGGTGTAGGAAAACGTTGAATTCTCAATGGATGTTTTGACTGTTCTAAAAGGTTTTTTTGGCACATAAATGCTGTCCAGTTATTTCGAAACAACAAGCGACCATCTACTTAATTCGTGCGGTTTTTTTTCTCAAAATTTGAACGTTTCCTTAGGAAAAACATTACAATTGTATAGCCCATCTAAAGCTATGACCTTTTCCCATCTTTCTAGCAATTTGTGGATCCTATCTCAAAAAAACTGCGCCGGCTTGGCAGCCAAGAATGAATCAAGCCAATTTTTGACAACTTGCTCTGATGTGAACCGTATTCCAGTGACGGCGTTCTGCATTCAACCGGAATAAATAGTAGTCAAAAGGGGCAAGGTCAGGGCTATAAGGGGGGTGAGGTAAAACTTCCCATCCACTGTTTTCCAAATAGTTCTTAACGACAACGTGGGGCGGAGCCTTGTCATGATGTCTGGTCGCATATTCCGGGCGTTTTTCGGCTACTGCTCTCTTCAAACGGATTAATTGGGTTCTCCATTGATGTTTTCACCCGGATTTAGCAGCTCTTAATACAGTTCACCCTTCCAATCCCACCAAATAGAGTGTACTACCTTCGCGCCATGGATATTAGTCTTTGCCGTTGAATTGGCTGGTTGGCCGGATTTCACGTATGATTTTTTGCGCTTGGGGTTGTCGTAATGGATCCATTTGTCATCACCAGTAACAATCTGATGCCAAAATGACTTCCTTTTGTTGCGTTCCAGTAGCATTTCGCCTTTCGACGTCTCTCGACTTGAGTTCATGTGAAACCCAATTTCCTTGCTTTTGAATATATCCAACGTTTTGAAATGGCTGCTTGAGTGACACCCAAAGATTCTGCGAGCTCTTCTTGTGTTTGGTAACAATCTTCATCGAGTATTGCTTCCAGTTCTTCATCTTCAAACGTTTTTGGCTGCCCAGGAAGTTCATCGTCTTCCAAACCAAAAATCATCACTTTTAAATCGTGCGAACCACTTTTGGCACGTTCGCTCAGCTAGAGCATGTTCACCATAAACTTCCACCAAAATACCATAACTTTCGGCAGCATTTTTCTTCATATTAAAGTAATGAAGAGGAACTCCTCGTAAAAACACTTTTTCAGGAACAAAATTCGACATATTTGAGTCGAAAAAAAAAATATTGTTGTTAACGCTTCAAATGAATGACATATTGACATATAAGCTACGCCATCTCTTATCAAACCGCACGAATTAAGTTATAGATCGTTAGAATTGAAGGAAAATTCAATTTTTGATTATTTTGAAAGGACTCAAATGTATTGCGAAACTAAAGTTTCTATTTGTGTTTGTGGAAAGTTATTTTGTTTCAACACCTGTCCAAAACGAGCCGGATTTATAGAAACGCTGTTAAATAAAGCCTAGATACTAAATTTAAAAGCTCGCAGCTATTCCAACCGCATTCAACCCATAATCGTTATTCTTATTTTATAGTTCCAGGTAATATCAGTGTTAGTAAAGTTTATTCATGTAAAATTTATGAATTTTCTATATCACATATTCAAAAACGTTGTCAGATTATCAATCAGACATTCTTTGTTCGTTTTATCAGCTAATCCTAGCAACGATTTTGCTCCTTCTGAATAAACCTATTAAGAATGCACCCCACAGCTAGATTTGTTCAATATTGACCGAATTTAGTATTAAAAACGGTAAATATTCCATGTGTTTCCTATTTTTAGAAACATAATATCAGTTTTCTATTTAACGACCTTGAAAACATAGATAATAAGTGATATTTGGAGGTTGCTATTTAAGTTTTGAAAAATGGCAACACTGATGTGAATATGTCAAATCTGACAATGACATAATGAAGTTTGACATATGGGTGTTATTCTAAGAATGATATCGTCGTAATTCGAATACACCCCATAGCTAGATTTGTTCAATATTGACCGAATTTAGTATTAAAAACGGTAAATATTCCATGTGTTTCCTATTTTTAGAAACATAATATCAGTTTTCTATTTAACGACCTTGAAAACATAGATAATAAGTGATATTTGGAGGTTGCTATTTAAGTTTTGAAAAATGGCAACACTGATGTGAATATGTCAAATCTGACAATGACATAATGAAGTTTGACATTTCTAGTAGTGAACGTATTCAAAACGCGTTGTCATAGGGGTGTTATTCTCCTGCAATGGAAGAAGAATCGAATAGATCCCGAGCATCAGGACGACCAACTACAAGATGGTATGAAAACTGATCTTCATTATCCTGGCTGCAGCTAGGCAACGACTAAGTCCTAGCGTACGATAAAGAAGAAGAAGAAGACATTCTCGTGCGATTATTTTCTATATAACTTGTATCAAAGCATTGTGCCGATCAACTCAATTCAATCAATCGCTACAGGATGAGTTTTGTGGAGGTACCTCAATCGAAATGAAAACAATTAGTTCAAAGTTTGACTCAATTTAAATATATTATAATCAAATCCCGTATCTGATGTTTTAAACTTAAGGTCGGTCTCACTCAACGGTATCGTTAATATGAATGGAAGATTCTAATGAGGAAATTTATGAAAATTTGGAAATTTTCGTGTAAATTGTTGAAATTAATTACGTCTGAATCGTCGAGATGTTTCTCATTCTCCCTGGGATTAACATAGTTCGAAATAGGGTATAATTTCAAATGAGCGAACAATTGCCTTTTCTCAAACAGCAATATAACCCATTCGATACATTAAAATCTGCTTTACGGAGATCATTAAACGCCGTCTTTACCTCAAATTATCCAGAGGGAGGAAAATCAAGAAAATATTTTAATATAAAAAGACTTGTCGAACACCAACAGCTCTGGAATACCCTTCCATAACTTCCAACAGATGATTTACCTTCCAGTAAAACTTTTCAGTGTAGAAAGGCTCTAAGCTGCGATGTTATAAAATCCAAAGTTACTCTCCGAGATATATTAGAGTGCAGAAAAAAAAATTAGGCGCGGAAAATCAGTTTATTTAACTGTAACTGTAACTGAAAAAGTTACAGCGTGTAACCAAGATGTTTCAGCCTAAGTATGAACCAGTCTTGTCGAGACATTGAGGCCTCTATGGATACCTGGTTTATAAGATTATGCCTCTATCCACATTCTCTCTAAGTATGGCCCCTTTGCTATGAAAATGAGAAAAAATTTTTCATATCCTGCTGAATTTTCTGTAGGAAACTGTTTTTGGATACGAGAAGTTCGAAAATAATATAAGTTGGTTAGAAAACTGGATATTTTAGTAAACTATACATTTGATCCGGAGACTAACATGATTTTTGAATTTTTCGGGCATAAATACATAAAATTCCATGGTTTTTTGCATACCTAGCCTAACATAACCTAACCTAACCTAACCTAACTAAAAAGGTGTATTTACAATTACCAGGGACGTTTTTTTCAATTTTCGATAGGCTATAAATCAAAGACAAATTCATATAAAACAATAATTTTATTACCAAATTTATTAGTACACTTACTTTCGACATAATCACCAAGAAGATTAAGACATCTTTGGACAAGCTTTTCAATACCTTCTTCAAAGAAAGTTGCCGAAAATGTACCCTAAAATTCTGGAAATTCCATAGACAAAACAGTAATGGTGAATCTGAGGTTTTCTTCAATCGTTACGGCCATCTTTAAACTTTCGAAACCAATCATGAAGTTTTCCCCATACACATGAATCATTCTCCGATGGATTTCTGCAGAACTATGGCCTTCAAAAACGAATAACAAATCGCAATTCACATTTGGCGGAAGCATCAATAATAACCGACTTATTTACGCGGCTGTAGCACAACGCCGACTGACGCTTGAGAGTCAACAAAAAATATGCTTGTTTAGAAAATTCAACATTTCCGAAACTAATTGAGATATCGATTTATTTTTGACATGAATCGATTGATAAAAAGTTTGTCTATGTTACTGTATACATTGGATTCCTTCAGTTCTATATTTATAAGAAATATACAGGGCTAAGTTCGGAGTAATTATTCTTCACAATACCGGTGAGGTATTCGTTTTTTTTTCTTCAAGTACCTTTAAGTACGATGAAGGGCGTATCGATAGTCCGTCTCGATGTGTGTTGCTCTGAAGTAGAAGCTCGTAATGAATAAATTCGGCTCGGTACTTAACCAGCTTCCAAGACAATCCGACTACGATGGTATATTTAGATTTTATCGACGCGTCCTCATACACAGTTAAAACATACGCGTATTCTCATTTTAATTAGAGTTACTCGAAGCTTTAATAATGCATTCACGGCTTTTAATTAATTAATTTCGTCCCTTTAACGTACTCGGCACTAGGACGTATTATTAGTACGGTACGTGGATGCATAACCACTCTATTACTAGAAAGCTTAAATGGAGTATCTCTGGGATTACGTGGGATACAATAATATGAGTGGACCGAGAACAGAAGTTAATTCATCTGGAAACGTGAGCTGAAACTCTATTTAAAAAAAAAATAAGTAGAACGTGATAAATTCAAAGAGAAATGGCGAATTAACATGGCGAAAGACAACGAAATCGAAAGATCAGTAGATACAGAAAGAGATTGGAGATTTTAGACTACAGCAATGTAGGAAAAAAAACTTTAATAGTTCCACGTAAGAAATAATAAGCAATGAACGTTATTTTACCTAAAAAATAAAAAGAGCAGAGATAATCTCTAAACTGAAGGCGACATCATAGAAGAAATCGATTTTGCAATAGGTTAAGATGCTTAAAAAAGTTATTTTTTCTTTTTTCTCGTAATTGAGAATTTTAGAATTGTCCTGAGTATACAAATCACGTTTCTTAATTGGATACATTGACTACAGAAAACCTGCAACGTCTTTAGACCTTTTTTCTTGCTCTGCAAACCAGACCTCCACAGCTTTTATTACCTCCTCGTTACCGAAGAAAATTTACGACTTTTTAAACTTTTTTTCGGTTGAGGAAAGAGATGATAGTCTGACGGAACCAAATTTGGTGAATTCAAACCCTAAATCACGAATTTTTTGCATTGTAACATGAGGTTTGTATGCAGGGGCGTTGTCCTGCAAAAACAAAACACTTTTCGATACTTTTCCGCGTCTTTTATCTTTAATTTTTCCCGTTGTAATGTCGAATAGTAATCTCCAGTTATTTTCCTACCCTTATCCAAAAAATCAACCACGATTACTCCATGGCAATCCCAAAAAACTGCAAGCAACAACTTTTCCAGCAGATTCTTGGACACGAAACTTCTCAGGTCTTGGGGAACCAGTGTGTCGCCATTCCATCGATTGTTGCTCTGGTTCTGGATCGTAGAAATGTACCCAAGTCTCATTCATAGTTAAAATTCGGTTTAGGAAGTCTACATCGTTTTCAAATCGAGCACAGATCGAACGCGATGGTCATTATTCAAACATTTGGGGATACATTTTGCAGCAATTTTTCTCATGTCCAAATTGACGTGAACTATATGATGAACGCGTTCGTATGAAATATTCAGTGCTTCAGATATCAGTTTTAGCCCAATTCGACGGTCTGATAAAATCATGTCATGAACTGCATCGATATTTTCGGGGACTGACACAGAAACTGGCTTTCCCGATCGGTCATCATCTTCAATGGAAAATTTACCTCTTTTGAAGCTTGCAGTCCAATTTTTCACAGTCGCAAACTGAAGGACATTGATCACCAAGAGTATTAAGTAACTCTGCTCACATCTTAACCCTTTTAAATACAACAGGTACTTGATGATGGCTCGATACTCCAATTTTTCGATTTTCACAATTTCGCTGGACATATTTTTTCTTTTTTGACTTTTTTGACGTCAAACTTTACACTTACACTTCTAATAATTTATTGTTCGTTGCAATGGTAACGCAATATTTTGTTTATGCATGAAACTGATCTGGGCTAACTAGTTTTATGAACAAAATCAAGATCTGTACAAACCGTTTACGATTAATAACTCTACAAGAATGGGAAAAGCCAGACAAACAATTTATGATACATCTGGGCATGTTGAGACAGGTATTAAGATTAGAAGAAAGGCAGGATCTTGTAGAAAAGCAAAAAAACGTAGTGGAGAGTACCCAAAACCGGACCCCTTGTCAAAATAACATTAAAAAAATTTAAAAATGGTATTTAATCAGAGAAAAGTTTGAAATAATGACTGTAGAAGACTAATGAAGTATTAAATTATAAATATATTAGAAAATGGAGATATAGTAAATACAAAGGGACAAAGAAAATCCTAGAATGGAGATCGAGCGAGAAAAGTCTGCCTGGTAGACCAAAAAATCGATGGGAAGATCAGATTGTGCAATATATGGAAAATCTGACTGGAGCAAACAGATGCAGGACAGAGAAAAATGGAGAAAAATAGTCGAAGCTGCAAAAATATGTGATAAACTGTAATTAAATGGGGTAAAATGTGGGCTGACCACCCACAAAAACACAAGATCAAAACAGTTCAATTTTGAGCGGCTGCAATTCTCATTAGAATGTATAGTCTTCAAATATAATTATAATTTAACAATTACAATACAATATAATACAAAAATATGGAGATTTCAATCTCAAAAAATGATATAGAATGTATATTAAACATAATTTAATTATTTAGCGACAATAATCGTAGATGTACTAGCAAGAAGGGTTACGGTTTAACCCACTGAAGCCATCAGTTTGTTAACCCCATTAATTTTTAACCAAATATCTAAACAAAACGTTTTGATAATAAACAATAAACTTAAAACTTGCCATTTAAGAATATGTATATAGATATAAAGGTTTACCTGAAAATATCTGGGAAAAATAACGAAAACTGTAGCGCTGCTCAAAAAACTTTTTTCAGAATACCAGAAGTACTTTCCTCTAAATAAAGAGAAAAAGCTTTAGTTATAGCGACTCATAGAAAACTTCACAGAAATTACACAGAACATTCAAAATCGATTAGATATATATAAACAACATTCTAACCGAACAGAATGTAGATAAAAAATCGAGAAAATCGGCGCGCAAATAGATTGAAAAGCAACAAACGGAACAAAAATAAAAATTTTGAAGTCTCAGTGACAACGAATTTTCGCCCGATAAAAGCGAAGACGTAAAATAAGAAATGTATTTCGAAAAACACCAAAAAGTTCGACTCGAAAGTGTTGGTACGGTCGGCTACTTCTGGAAATTCTGTACCCTGGAATATATTTTGTGTTTTGGCCAGATACGGCAACTGCTTATAATGTAAATAAAGTTGACACACACACCAATGACAACGAATGAAAAAATGTTTGTTTCAGATATACCGTCAAGATCAATGTGAGTTTTGTCTATGTCTAGACGGCGAAATGTTTTGCTGGTGGCAAGATTGTCCTCCAACTATGGAAGGACCTTGTAAAGATCGAGGTCCGTTTTCTCCGTGTAGTAAGTACTTTTTAACAAAATTTGATTGGATATTTTACCAATTTTTCTTCAACTTTTGACTTCTTAGTCTTTTTCAAATGTTTTTCGTGATGATTTGTCTTGATTTGATAAAGACCGGAGTAGGTCTAAGCGAAGTCGTGATGGATAATCTCAATTTGAAAAAGCTTTTTTCCAAATAGGTGCAGAAATGAAACAAAAACGATTAAATCGTTAAATGTGATTATGGATAAAATCTGGATACACTTGAATCAAAACGGCAGCTTATCTAAGTGGATTGACCCCATAGAAGGCCCTTTTTATCAAAAAGGTACTCTGTGTTCAACGACAATTAAAAATTGAAGATTTCAGTTTTTTAAAATTTCTACAAAAAGTCCCGTTTTCGAAATTTTTAGATAGCAAAATTCGGCACTAATTTCCGAACACCCTATATAAATTTTAGTCCGGATTTTCACAGATTTTGAAAGCTGTAAGTGTTATTTATCCAAACCCCAAAAATATTAGCCCTGACTCACTTAAACTTTGAAATATATTTTTTTTTAATGGAGGACTGCATGTGTCCAAAAATTTCGAAAATGTGAAATAATTAAAAAACGGTGGACTTTAAGCATACTATGCCTTATATAAAGTTATATCGAAATTTCACGTAGATTTAAAAAATTTAATAAAAACTATAGCATTTAGTTCAAAATAACGAAGTTTGGGTCCACTTCCGGTATAACCGGAAGTTTCAGAAAACTGAAATTATTTTAGCTGAAACGAGCATTTCGGAAAACCCATGTAAGCAAATTTTCAGAACACTAGTCGCAGTACTTTTCCATATTCATATCGATTCAGATTCAGCTCGTCGTGAAACACCCTGTACATGACGTTGTTCGCAATAAAGAGACATTCCGAAGAAAATTATCATAAATTGTTGGTTTTGTTTGATAAGTTGAAGGCTTACCAACTAAATTTTTCTACATTTTCAATAGATAATTACAATTTATGATAATTTTTTACAGAATGTTTCTTTATAGCGAACGGTTTCTTTGGTATGCACAACGATCTAAAAATCTAAATATCTCCTAAACCATAAATTTTATCGAGTTGAACAAAGAGTACTTTTTGTTAAAAAAACGATTGAAAAATTCATTTTTACTATCTTCAGATTGTACAGGTTGTCCCTGTAAAAGTTATCTCTATATAAAAGCTTATAACTCGGAAACGAGGGGTCGTATGAAAAAATTTTCATCTATTCATTCACGAATTTTTGGCAACAGAACACCCTGTATATAAACGGAATATTAAGCTGGAATTTGCTGTTAATATTTATACAAAACTTACTATTTAATATTATTAGTACACCAACCCCACCGTCTTCAGTTCTCTGCCGCGATTGAAAAATAAAATTTTACAAAACGCCCACCATTCTCCCCAGATCTGACCTTCAGTGATTACTGGCCATTTTCAGGGCGGAAATAAACGCGTTAGTAAAGGAAATGTAGTCATCACTAAAACAAAAACCGTTTTTGATTCCTTGTTGTTGTATATTTTGAGATACAAAGAGTTGGCGACTCTGCAGTTAGAGCAAATTGATACTGATCCAAAATGTTGACGTGAAGTTTTTGAGTTTTTGATCTATATTCCAGTGAGTGTACCAGCTAACCCACAACACTCTCCTTCACCATCGTCTTCTGCGCTATCAGAAATAACAACAAGAAGTAATATGGTAAGCTCAGCTAAAAGTACTGTAAAATCTTGGTCTTCCACGAAGTCTTCGACTACGACGTCGTTTAAGCCACTAGAAACATCTACTTATACGGAAAGGACATCGATTGATATTTCGAGTCGACCTCCAGAGAGCAGTACTTCGGTAAATAATAAATATTGCGTTGTAATGGGTGAGTAAACCATACCAAAAAGTAGCAGAAACATTATGACTAATTTAAGTGACATTGCACCTTTGTTTCAGGTCAAAAATATCAGATTGGGGATAAATTACCTCATGATACCGGTAATTGTTTGGAATGTATCTGCGGACAAGGTGCAAAAGTGACTTGTTCGCCACATCAGTGCGCTCCGGTTGAAGATGATTTGAACGACTATCACATGTCCGGTGCCAGACAATCTGTCCCCGACATTTTTTAAATTTTAAGTACTTAGATGTTATTTTCAGTTCATTTTTTTTGACAAATATACCGCCTAATGAATCTTTTATAGAGTTATAGGGAAACGATTAGGAAAAATTTGAAAAATCCATGGCAATTGTTATCTTTAAACTCAATAATATCGTCGACAGAAATGTGGAAAATTTAACCTCAAATTCACCAAGTGACGATTTTTGGATATCCACACAACCTACAGTTTCTGGAGTGGAAGACAAGATCAAAAAAAGGATCATCGTCGAAAAATACAGTACCAAATCGTGCTGCTTTGCCAGCTTCCATACGACTCAGACCAATTACTTCCAAGACTGCTTTAGATAATGAAGATATCGCTTTGAGGATGTTGGGGTTGACACTGAGTCTTCTGCGTTAACTAAAATTGTTGATGAAAGAAGTTTGAAGCTGTGAGAAAATTCGTTAATACCAACTACATATCTAATACATATCCAGTGCTGGCAATCTAACAAAAAAGCGGATCTAGCAGATTGGAATTGTCTTTTTTGGTTTTTGGTCTTGTTTAAAGATGCCTGCTTGCTACGTCAATAATTTCAAGCTTTCTATGGAGTGATATAGTGAGAAATAATTCCTCGTGGTTATTATAATAACCTAAATCAACGATTATAATCGATATTTATACAGGATGTCCCACGACGAGTTAAAACTATCTGTATATGGCAAAGTACTTATAGTAAAATCATGAAAATTTCTACGTTTGGGTTTTTAGATACGATCTTTTTAACTAAGATATTTTTAAATATGGCCGACTTCCGGTTCTACCGGAAGTCGACTGTAACTTTGTTATTTTTGATAGAACATCCTATATATTAATACATTTTTGAAATCTACGTAAAATTTTAGTATACTTTTGTCTAAAAACTTTTTTCGAAAAATGCATACTTTTTGCGTTATTAATTTTTTTGTAAAAAATTTGACCGTTGCAGATCCTTATAAATTATTTTTTTACCCTTAAAGATATGAAAATGTTTTCTATTCTGTTGCTTTTAAAAAGGTTAGACGTATTTGAATCTATATTGAAAAATATTTCATTTTATACAGGGTGTGTATGAAACGTGTTCAAAGTTTAACTTCATAAATATCTAATTTTTTTATTTTTTTTTTAAATAGAACCCCTCGGTTTTTTCTATTTTAATGCATTCAAGGGTGAAAATAAGGCAAATTCATATATACTTTCCTATACTTAAGACTTACCCTCAAATGTCATTTATACCTTAATGCATTAAAATAGAAAAAACCGGGTGGTTCTATTAAAAAAAAAAAGAAATTAGATATTTATGAAGTTAAACTTTGAACATGTTTTATACACACCCTGTATAAAACGAAAAATGTTTCAACATGGATTCAAATACGTCTGATCTTGCTAAAAGCAACCGAATAGAAACCATTTTCAAATCTTCAATGGTATCCTCGTAATAAAATAATTTATAAGGGTCTGCAACGGTCAAATTTTTTACAAAAAAATTAATAACTCAAAAAATATGCATTTTTCGAAAAAAGTTTTTAGACAAAAGTACACTAAAATTTTACGTAGATTCCAAAAATGTATAAATATATGGGGTGTTTCATTTAAAATAACAAAGTTACAGCATTTTCAACATCACCTTAGGATTGAATTTTTTACCACGGTATGGATCTGAATAAAAAGTGATCTGACTGTGCAAGTTTGGACTAAATGCTGGTTCTTATTCCGTAGTATTTGGTTTAGCATTGTCTTGTTGTAAGATAACCTGCTATTGATTAATAAAACCTCAAACTTTCGAGTCAGCTGTCCACTATATACCTCGGCATTTATAGCTCGATCTTTTGGAATGATTTCCGACAGACACACAACAAGACAAGTTTTTGCCATTGTCTTTTGTCTAACCACTAATTTCCCATGTTGGAGTTGTTTAGATAAACCATACAATGCGTCTAGTTTAAAAATAAAATGAAGAGTTTCGACCAAATAATGACGATGGAATTGTTGTTTAATAAAAAAAATTGATATACAATAGAATCAGTTTCTGGTGGTTGTTTGTTGTTTGTTGTTGTCTGGTGTTTATGTTTTACAACATTTCCTCATTAAACACGTATTAGAACGTCCTGATATTGTCCTTTTAGTCCTCGCTTCCTTATTGATCGTTTTATTTGAAGTCATCTGATTGAAGACATCCAAAATCCAGTACAAAATTATACTGGAAACAGTATTGGAAGAAATACGATTCAAAATTGGACAAAATCGTCGATTGGCTCGAATACCAAGGATAAAAAATTACTAATTACTCGAATAGATCGACCGCGATTGGCCAAAAGTGATGTACAAGATCCAAAACTCAATTATAGAAACTAACATTTTTTCGAATAATTATCGATTACTACTGAACATTCATTATATAATTATCGCTGGAACAATCGAAAATAATCGATTATTTCACCAGTATCGACACGTAGTTTTCTCAGTTTACGAATTAAATATAATAATCGATTATCTCATGTTTTGTTTATTGACGTAGATCCTAGACACGAACCAAGACATTACAACGGTTCAGTGCTGATTTCATTATCAAAATTGTCGTATACAAATCGAATGACTTTAATAACTACAAGTTTAAAGATTTCTATCTCTATTCTGTGTGTCATATCAAAAGATATATCAATGCGTGTCTTAATCCAAGTATTTAAATGAATAATTATTTGTATAACAATAGAAAATCATGATATGTATCTTGTAAAGGATGTAGTGATTTTATATAATAATCCTTTTTATAATAAGTGTAATTGGAACCAACTTGTAGAGTAGGATACTTAGGAATAGGTTTATACGTTTCTTAGCTCTTGGAAATATCTTTGATGTATGAAATTATCGATAAGTATATATGATAATAAAGTTTTTTCGTTATTTAATGTCGACTGTTACATAAACTGCTACTTTGGTCGAAAAAATGGCGAAACATCTTAAAATATTTATGTCAAAACGATTCTTCATTACCTTCGCTGTTTTTAATGACTTCTAAAGAATCCAAAAGCGTGTTCCAATGCAATTATAATTCGAAAAAAGTCTTAGATTCTTCAATAAGCATTCAAACAAACCGAATAGCCCTGGCAGTTAAGGCCTTCGTAATCTAAAAAGAAGAATATCACAGAATACTTTATTCTGTGGGCGGAACTTATCAAAAAATGACAGTTTACGTTAACGATACCATAATTATAAAAACGTATAAACGAATTTATATACCGAATAAATCTTCTCTTTCAACTTGGAGTTCACGTTTTTGACAAACACTGACAAATCAAATCGATTTAGTTATAACTTAATAAAATAAAGTCAAAAATGGGTGATTATTTAAGTCGAATTACAACTAGACTATTCGATTATCATCTTAAAACAATTCATCCTTGTGTTTACTCATCTCAAGAATTATAAATACAAAGGTAGCCCCAAAAAGTCACTACAAACAAACCGAATAGCCCCGGCAGTTAAGGCCTTTCTAATCTAAAAAAAAGAAGATCACAGAATACTCTATTCTGTGGACGGAACATATCAAACAATGACAGTTTACGTCAACGGTACCATAAGAAAAAAATATTGTTTTTATTCACAAAAAAAGTTATTTAGAAACTCAATTCTTAGATTCTTCATTAAGCATTGAATTTTAATGGTATTTGAAGAATCAGATTTATAAGAATAATGGGAATGCATTTATTGGATTCGATCTTTGATTCCCCTCTGGTTGACGTTGATCCTAATAGATGTTTTACCATTTCTCTTTTGCTTCGGAATATAAGAGGAATTGCAGTATATATAATTGGATTGTCTCATCAAAGCAGCGCAACAGCGACATGTTGAATCTTTTTACATAGCAATTTAGAACGAAGTTTATAATGGTCCGTGTGCACATGAAATCAGTGCACTTGTGGATCGCTAATGAATAAATCGGTGTCGAAATGGAAAATTTGATAAAATTACTGATATTAGCGTGCCATATACAAAAATAATTAATGTTTTTTCACTTCTTTCATAATAAAAAATATCTTCTACTATTTATTGATATTCTTAATTTAAAAAAACAATCAATTATCTCGTAAAAAATCAATCCAAGTTTATACTGGTGCGTGTGCACATGAAATCAGTGCACTTGTAGGTCGCTAATGTAAAAATCTGTTACGAAATGGAAAATTTGATCAAATTACTGACATTAACGGGTCATATACAAAAAAAAATAGATGGTCTGAATTAAAGATGTATCTTCGTTAGAGCCTCAAACTCTATCCACATCTTCTCGAAGTATGGGGAGACTGGGGAACTCCAGAGCATTGCACTTGGGGATGTATAAAATAGTAAATTATTATCTTGTTAAGCTGCTTTGGTGAAACAATGATTCTAAGTGTGACGGTGAAATCGACACGTTAGTTTTACTTAGTTAGTTCTTGACAATTTCATCAACGAAATCTTAAAACGTTGATTAAAACTAATGAATGTTACAGGGTTAATTTCATTAATAGATAATGACTCTTTTATTTTAAACTGGATTTATTAGGTACTAGAAATTTGAATGAATATTCGTATCGATATTGTATACGTCTAAGAAGTAGATTTATAACTGATTATGAGAAATAGTCATTAGATACATTGTATAAAGTACGAGGCTAACAATATTTAGATATTCAAATAAATGGTATTATATTGATGTGATAGAAAAGTATTATTTCGAAATTCGGAGTTATTTTCAATGTTAATAGTGTTAAGTTTAGGAAATTTTTAACGTTTTATCTCATGAAAAGAATAAAATTTTCAATATAATAGTAGTTTTTATGCCCTCGCTATTTTAATCTAATAAACTCACCTCTAAGTAAATTTGAATAAAGGCAAAACTTCGTGGCTTCTTCAAAGGAATTTTGAGACTACAAAAGTTCTACAGCATTCAGCTTTAGATTCGTTTTTGGTTAATTTATTCCTAAATATTCCAGGTGAATCAAATGTGAATAAAAATAAAAGTTTTAGTTTGAGAAAGGTAGGTTCTCAATTTTATATACCTCACGAGTCAAACTGTACTATTTTCAAATATTAACTGATGGTACGTTGCACTGAAAATCTTGAATACTTAGATTTTCCTGTCATCAATGATATTAAGAGATCCCTAATGTGCACACCCAATTCTAATGCCTTCTTTTAAACAAAACTAATTCGAATATCTTTTGTTATTTTAATGATACTCTTAATTTAAAAAATAATCTATTATTTCGTACGAAAATCCATCGCACTACATCTACCTACCGTAGCAATTTAGAACGAAGTTTATACTGGTCCGTGTGCACATGAAATCAGTGCACTTGTAGGTCGCTAATGTAAAAATCTGTATCGAAATGGAAAATATGATCAAATTACAGACATTACGGTGTCATATATAAAAATAATTAATGTTTTTTCACTTCTTTCATAATAAAAAATATCTTTTACTATTTATTGATACTCTTAATTTTAAAAAACAATCAATTATCTCGTAAAAAATCAATCCAAGTTTATACTGGTGCGTGTGCACATGAAATCAGTGCACTTGTAGGTCGCTAATGTAAAAATCTGTGTCGAAATGGAAAATATGATCAAATTACTGACATTTCCGTGTCGTATACAAAAATAATTAATGTTTTTTCACTTCTTTCATAATAAAAAATATCTTCTACTATTTATTGATACTCTTAATTTGAAAAAACAATCAATTATCTCGTAAAAAATAAATCCAAGTTTATACTGGTGCGTGTGCACATGAAATCAGTGCACTTGTAGGTCGCTAATGTAAAAATCTGTATCGAAATGGAAAATATGATCAAATTACTGACATTTCCGAGTCGTATACAAAAATAATTAATGTTTTTTAACTTCTTTCATAATAAAAAATATCTTTTACTATTTATTGATACTCTTAATTTTGAAAAACTATCAATTATCTCGTAAAAAATCAATCCAAGTTTATACTGATGCGTGTGCACATGAAATCAGTGCACTTGTAGGTCGCTAATGTAAAAATCTGTATCGAAATGGAAAATATGATCAAATTACTGACATTACCGTGTCATATATAAAAATAATTAATGTTTTTTCACTTCTTTCATAATAAAAAATATCTTCTACTATTTATTGATACTCTTAATTTGAAAAAACAATCAATTATCTTGTAAAAAATCAATCCAAGTTTATACTGGTCCGTGTGCACATGAAATCAGTGCACTTGTAGGTCGCTAATGTAAAAATCTGTATCGAAATGGAAAATATGATCAAATTACAGACATTACGGTGTCATATATAAAAATAATTAATGTTTTTTCACTTCTTTCATAATAAAAAATATCTTTTACTATTTATTGATACTCTTAATTTTAAAAAACAATCAATTATCTCGTAAAAAATCAATCCAAGTTTATACTGGTGCGTGTGCACATGAAATCAGTGCACTTGTAGGTCGCTAATGTAAAAATCTGTGTCGAAATGGAAAATATGATCAAATTACTGACATTTCCGTGTCGTATACAAAAATAATTAATGTTTTTTCACTTCTTTCATAATAAAAAATATCTTCTACTATTTATTGATACTCTTAATTTGAAAAAACAATCAATTATCTCGTAAAAAATAAATCCAAGTTTATACTGGTGCGTGTGCACATGAAATCAGTGCACTTGTAGGTCGCTAATGTAAAAATCTGTATCGAAATGGAAAATATGATCAAATTACTGACATTTCCGAGTCGTATACAAAAATAATTAATGTTTTTTAACTTCTTTCATAATAAAAAATATCTTTTACTATTTATTGATACTCTTAATTTTGAAAAACTATCAATTATCTCGTAAAAAATCAATCCAAGTTTATACTGATGCGTGTGCACATGAAATCAGTGCACTTGTAGGTCGCTAATGTAAAAATCTGTATCGAAATGGAAAATATGATCAAATTACTGACATTACCGTGTCATATATAAAAATAATTAATGTTTTTTCACTTCTTTCATAATAAAAAATATCTTCTACTATTTATTGATACTCTTAATTTGAAAAAACAATCAATTATCTTGTAAAAAATCAATCCAAGTTTATACTGGTCCGTGTGCACATGAAATCAGTGCACTTGTAGGTCGCTAATGTAAAAATCTGTATCGAAATGGAAAATATGATCAAATTACTGACATTACCGTGTCATATATAAAAATAATTAATGTTTTTTCACTTCTTTCATAATAAAAAATATCTTTTACTATTTATTGATACTCTTAATTTAAAAAAACAATCAATTATCTTGTAAAAAATCAATCCAAGTTTATTCTGATGCGTGTGCACATGAAATCAGTGCACTTGTAGGTCGCTAATGTAAAAATCTGTATCGAAATGGAAAATATGATCAAATTACTGACATTACCGTGTCATATATAAAAATAATTAATGTTTTTTCACTTCTTTCATAATAAAAAATATCTTTTACTATTTATTGATACTCTTAATTTAAAAAAACTATCAATTATCTCTTAAAAAATCAATCCAAGTTTATACTGGTGCGTGTGCACATGAAATCAGTGCACTTGTAGGTCGCTAATGTAAAAATCTGTGTCGAAATGGAAAATATGATCAAATTACTGACATTTCCGTGTCGTATACAAAAATAATTAATGTTTTTTCACTTCTTTCATAATAAAAAATATCTTTTACTATTTATTGATACTCTTAATTTTAAAAAACTATCAATTATCTCTTAAAAAATCAATCCAAGTTTATACTGATGCGTGTGCACATGAAATCAGTGCACTTGTAGGTCGCTAATGTAAAAATCTGTATCGAAATGGAAAATATGATCAAATTACTGACATTTCCGTGTCGTATACAAAAATAATTAATGTTTTTTCACTTCTTTCATAATAAAAAATATCTTTTACTATTTATTGATACTCTTAATTTTAAAAAAACAATCAATTATCTTGTAAAAAATCAATCCAAGTTTATTCTGATGCGTGTGCACATGAAATCAGTGCACTTGTAGGTCGCTAATGTAAAAATCTGTATCGAAATGGAAAATATGATCAAATTACTGACATTTCCGTGTCGTATACAAAAATAATTAATGTTTTTTCACTTCTTTCATAATAAAAAATATCTTTTACTATTTATTGATACTCTTAATTTAAAAAAACAATCAATTATCTTGTAAAAAATCAATCCAAGTTTATTCTGATGCGTGTGCACATGAAATCAGTGCACTTGTAGGTCGCTAATGTAAAAATCTGTATCGAAATGGAAAATATGATCAAATTACTGACATTACCGTGTCATATATAAAAATAATTAATGTTTTTTCACTTCTTTCATAATAAAAAATATCTTTTACTATTTATTGATACTCTTAATTTAAAAAAACTATCAATTATCTCTTAAAAAATCAATCCAAGTTTATACTGGTGCGTGTGCACATGAAATCAGTGCACTTGTAGGTCGCTAATGTAAAAATCTGTGTCGAAATGGAAAATATGATCAAATTACTGACATTTCCGTGTCGTATACAAAAATAATTAATGTTTTTTCACTTCTTTCATAATAAAAAATATCTTTTACTATTTATTGATACTCTTAATTTTAAAAAACTATCAATTATCTCTTAAAAAATCAATCCAAGTTTATACTGATGCGTGTGCACATGAAATCAGTGCACTTGTAGGTCGCTAATGTAAAAATCTGTATCGAAATGGAAAATATGATCAAATTACTGACATTTCCGTGTCGTATACAAAAATAATTAATGTTTTTTCACTTCTTTCATAATAAAAAATATCTTTTACTATTTATTGATACTCTTAATTTTAAAAAACTATCAATTATCTCTTAAAAAATCAATCCAAGTTTATACTGATGCGTGTGCACATGAAATCAGTGCACTTGTAGGTCGCTAATGTAAAAATCTGTATCGAAATGGAAAATATGATCAAATTACTGACATTTCCGTGTCGTATACAAAAATAATTAATGTTTTTTCACTTCTTTCATAATAAAAAATATCTTTTACTATTTATTGATACTCTTAATTTTAAAAAACTATCAATTATCTCTTAAAAAATCAATCCAAGTTTATACTGATGCGTGTGCACATGAAATCAGTGCACTTGTAGGTCGCTAATGTAAAAATCTGTGTCGAAATGGAAAATATGATCAAATTACTGACATTTCCGTGTCGTATACAAAAATAATTAATGTTTTTTCACTTCTTTCATAATAAAAAATATCTTTTACTATTTATTGATACTCTTAATTTTAAAAAACTATCAATTATCTCTTAAAAAATCAATCCAAGTTTATACTGATGCGTGTGCACATGAAATCAGTGCACTTGTAGGTCGCTAATGTAAAAATCTGTATCGAAATGGAAAATATGATCAAATTACTGACATTACCGTGTCATATATAAAAATAATTAATGTTTTTTCACTTCTTTCATAATAAAAAATATCTTCTACTATTTATTGATACTCTTAATTTGAAAAAACAATCAATTATCTTGTAAAAAATCAATCCAAGTTTATACTGGTCCGTGTGCACATGAAATCAGTGCACTTGTAGGTCGCTAATGTAAAAATCTGTATCGAAATGGAAAATATGATCAAATTACTGACATTACCGTGTCATATATAAAAATAATTAATGTTTTTTCACTTCTTTCATAATAAAAAATATCTTTTACTATTTATTGATACTCTTAATTTAAAAAAACAATCAATTATCTTGTAAAAAATCAATCCAAGTTTATTCTGATGCGTGTGCACATGAAATCAGTGCACTTGTAGGTCGCTAATGTAAAAATCTGTATCGAAATGGAAAATATGATCAAATTACTGACATTACCGTGTCATATATAAAAATAATTAATGTTTTTTCACTTCTTTCATAATAAAAAATATCTTTTACTATTTATTGATACTCTTAATTTAAAAAAACTATCAATTATCTCTTAAAAAATCAATCCAAGTTTATACTGGTGCGTGTGCACATGAAATCAGTGCACTTGTAGGTCGCTAATGTAAAAATCTGTGTCGAAATGGAAAATATGATCAAATTACTGACATTTCCGTGTCGTATACAAAAATAATTAATGTTTTTTCACTTCTTTCATAATAAAAAATATCTTTTACTATTTATTGATACTCTTAATTTTAAAAAACTATCAATTATCTCTTAAAAAATCAATCCAAGTTTATACTGATGCGTGTGCACATGAAATCAGTGCACTTGTAGGTCGCTAATGTAAAAATCTGTATCGAAATGGAAAATATGATCAAATTACTGACATTACCGTGTCATATATAAAAATAATTAATGTTTTTTCACTTCTTTCATAATAAAAAATATCTTCTACTATTTATTGATACTCTTAATTTGAAAAAACAATCAATTATCTTGTAAAAAATCAATCCAAGTTTATACTGGTCCGTGTGCACATGAAATCAGTGCACTTGTAGGTCGCTAATGTAAAAATCTGTATCGAAATGGAAAATATGATCAAATTACTGACATTTCCGTGTCGTATACAAAAATAATTAATGTTTTTTCACTTCTTTCATAATAAAAAATATCTTTTACTATTTATTGATACTCTTAATTTTAAAAAACTATCAATTATCTCTTAAAAAATCAATCCAAGTTTATACTGATGCGTGTGCACATGAAATCAGTGCACTTGTAGGTCGCTAATGTAAAAATCTGTGTCGAAATGGAAAATATGATCAAATTACTGACATTTCCGTGTCGTATACAAAAATAATTAATGTTTTTTCACTTCTTTCATAATAAAAAATATCTTTTACTATTTATTGATACTCTTAATTTTAAAAAACTATCAATTATCTCTTAAAAAATCAATCCAAGTTTATACTGATGCGTGTGCACATGAAATCAGTGCACTTGTAGGTCGCTAATGTAAAAATCTGTATCGAAATGGAAAATATGATCAAATTACTGACATTACCGTGTCATATATAAAAATAATTAATGTTTTTTCACTTCTTTCATAATAAAAAATATCTTCTACTATTTATTGATACTCTTAATTTGAAAAAACAATCAATTATCTTGTAAAAAATCAATCCAAGTTTATACTGGTCCGTGTGCACATGAAATCAGTGCACTTGTAGGTCGCTAATGTAAAAATCTGTATCGAAATGGAAAATATGATCAAATTACTGACATTACCGTGTCATATATAAAAATAATTAATGTTTTTTCACTTCTTTCATAATAAAAAATATCTTTTACTATTTATTGATACTCTTAATTTAAAAAAACAATCAATTATCTTGTAAAAAATCAATCCAAGTTTATTCTGATGCGTGTGCACATGAAATCAGTGCACTTGTAGGTCGCTAATGTAAAAATCTGTATCGAAATGGAAAATATGATCAAATTACTGACATTACCGTGTCATATATAAAAATAATTAATGTTTTTTCACTTCTTTCATAATAAAAAATATCTTTTACTATTTATTGATACTCTTAATTTTAAAAAACTATTAATTATCTCGTAAAAAATCAATCCAAGTTTATTCTGATGCGTGTGCACATGAAATCAGTGCACTTGTAGGTCGCTAATGTAAAAATCTGTATCGAAATGGAAAATATGATCAAATTACAGACATTACCGTGTCATATATAAAAATAATTAATGTTTTTTCACTTCTTTCATAATAAAAAATATCTTTTACTATTTATTGATACTCTTAATTTAAAAAAACAATCAATTATCTCGTAAAAAATCAATCCAAGTTTATACTGGTGCGTGTGCACATGAAATCAGTGCACTTGTAGGTCGCTAATGTAAAAATCTGTATCGAAATGAAAAATATGATCAAATTACAGACATTACCGTGTCATATACAAAAATAATTAATGTTTTTTCACTTCTTTCATAATAAAAAATATCTTTTACTATTTATTGATACTCTTAATTTAAAAAAACAATCAATTATCTCGTAAAAAATCAATTCAAGTTTATTCTGATGCGTGTGCACATGAAATCAGTGCACTGGTAGGTCGCTAAAGTAAAAATCTGTAAAAGTTTGATCAAATTACTAACATATACAAAAACAATTAAAGTTTCTACACTTCTTTTAGAATATAAAATGAATATTAAAAGTATTGGGCGTCCGAAATAACGTTGTATCAATTAGGAATATATCTAAAGTAGTGATTATACACGTACTTCTAAAACAGAAACTGACTGGTTGTGTAGACGTTACAAATTTAGCCAGCTTCTTCACGAGCTACAAAAGGAAAAGCTATTGCGTTCGTGTCCCCTCGCCTCGTGTCGGTTTATTTGTGCGAAAATCAAAAGACTTGAGGGTCGAAGCGATGAATCAAACACCAACCAAAATAGTTTAACTGTTTTTTTTTATATGATGAGGCCAAGTACTCCTGGGATGAGTAAGTTATCAATTTTCAATAAGACCTTCATCTAATCTGCCGATTTGATACCACAGAAAGTATATGGAGCCCAATTTTTTTCACCTCATCTTTTCAACCTCCAAAGTATTGAACCACGCGCCACCGCATATTGAAGAATACGAAGAAATTAAAGATACAAATGAATATATTAATAGTTTTCCTTTCAGACGATGATGATAACGAATTTGATATAGAATTAACAACTCTTTACATTATTTCAATCAAAATAATTGATCTCATCGAAGAACTAAACAACTTCTTCAAATAATCGGTTCAAATACTTGATAGAAATTAAATTATGATGAAAGATTTTATTCATTTGAAAATAAAAACAGGTTAAATGGGAACCCTGAGTACTTTTTCGGATTCCGCGCTGAAAAATAAACCAAAAACACTGAATATGTTCCATATTTGTTTATCAAATTACATTCAGATGATTTGTTGATAAAATATTTCCCAATTTAAGGATCCGACAGTGCCGCCACACCTGGTAGTACTTTTCCTTCTAGCAATTCAAGACTCGCTCCACCTCCAGTCGATACATGAGATACCGATTCCTCGGTATTCCATTTAGCTGCACAAGTTGCAGTATCACCACCGCCGATTATAGTGATAGCACCTCTCTGAGTAGCTTGAACGACTTCGTCCATTATAGCTTTAGTTCCAAACGAAAATTTATCGAATTCAAACACCCCGGCTGGTCCGTTCCAAACTATAACTTTAGCGCGTCTAATCGGCTCTCGGAATTGTTCAATCGTATCGGCTCCGACATCCAATCCCATCCAACCGGGAGGAATACCTTGTTTCACGGTGGCACAACTCGAGTTGGCGTTCTCGTCAAACTTATCAGCAATTACGAAATCCACGGGTAGGTGGATTTGAACGTTTTTCTCTTTAGCTTTATCTAAAAGTTTCTGTACGATCTGAGCTCCGTCTTTATCGTATAAAGACCCGCCGATTTCCATACCTTGATTTTCTTTTAAGAACGTATAAGCCATACCGCCTCCAATTATCATTTCGTTCACTTTATCCAATAAATTTTCGATCAATTGTATCTTATCGGCAACTTTGGCGCCTCCTAATATAGCTAAGAATGGTCTTTCGGGGTTATCTAGGGCTTTAGCGAAATATTGGAGCTCTTTTTTCATCAAAAATCCGGCAGCTCTTTTATCGAAACCTTCGCCCATCATAGAAGAGTGCGCTCTGTGTGCCGTACCGAAAGCGTCATTTACATAAACGTCTCCCAATTTACGGAGACTCTGTCGGAATTCTTTCACTTTTCCCGGATCTGCTTTAGCTTTATTACCGCTAGCATCAACACCTTTACCTTCTTCTTCTAAGTGATATCGTAGGTTTTCTAATAAAATAACCGAACCGGGAGCGGGATCGCTGCACGCTTGCTCAACTTCAGGACCGACGCAATCAGGTAAAAATATAACTGATTTACCTAATAATTTTTCGAGTTCTTCGACGACAGGTTTCATGGAATACTTCGGATTCGGTGTGCCGTCAGGCCTGCCTAAATGCGACATGAGGACTACACTTTTAGCTTTTTTATCCAGAGCATATTTAATGGTGTCCATTGCTGCTACTATTCTTTGATTATTTGTTATTTTACCATCTTTCAAAGGTACATTAAAATCAACTCTCATCAAAACTCTTTGGTTTGCCAGGTCTAGTGCGTCAACTGAAAGTTTATTCAATCCCGCCATTTTATATCTATTATATCATTTATTATTTCTCTCGAACAATTTCACAAATAATTTAGTGATTGAATATTTTGACTATTAAATTGAAAACAATTAGTACTGTCAATGTAATTTGTCTATGGTTCTAAATATCCATTTCCATAGTTTTCTCGAGACCTCGAATAATACTTATGGTCAATTCTGAATATTTAAATCTTTTAATTGCTATAAAAATTGAATTATAATCCTAGTACTTGGTTCGCATTAGCAAGTCTACAATGTAAATAAAACCAAACATGAATCATAAATAGATAGGTAGCCCTAAAAAGTTACTACAAAAGACCGAGTAGCCCCGGCACTTAAGGCCTAATCTAAAAAGAAGAAGATCACAGAATACTTTATTCTGTGGACGGACCATATCAAACAATGACAGCTTACGTCAACGATACCATAAGAAGCGAATAAAAAAACAAAATGGAAAACGCAAAAATTATAAAAACGTATCAATAAATTTATATACCAAATGAATCTTTTCTTTTAATTTAGAGTTCACGTTTTTGACAAACACTGACAAATCAAATCGATTTAATTATAACTTAATAAAATAAAGTCAAAAAGGGTGATTATTTAATTCGAATTACAACTAGACTATTCGATTATCATCTTAAAACAATTCATCCTTGTGTTTACTCATCAGAAGTACCTCAAGAATCATAAATACAAAGGTAGCCCTAAAAAGTCATTACAAACAGACCGAATAGCCCTGGCAGTTAAGGCCTTCCTAATCTAAAAAGAAGAAAATCACAGAATATTTTATTCTGTGGACGGAACATATCAAACAATGACAGTTTACGTCAACGATACCATAACAAGCAAATACTGTTTTTATTCCCTAAAAAAGTTATTAAGAAACTCAATTATTTTCATAATAAAAAAACCAAATGAAAAACACAAAAATTATAAAAACGTATAAATGAATTTAAATACCAAATAAATCTTCTCTTTTAACTTAGAGCTCACGTTTTTGACAAACACTGACAAATCAAATAGATTTAATTATAATTTAATAAAATAAAGTCAAAATGGGTGATTATTTAAGTCGAATTACAACTAGTTTATTCGATTATCCTCTTAAAACATTTCATCCCTGTGTTTACTCATCAGAAGTACCTCAAGAAGGTAACAATCTATTTTTTTTTCCTTTTTCAACAAACATCGATTAATTGTTTGTACGTTTTAAGAAAATACCGATACGCCAATAGAATCAAACTACGATAAACTCGTTAAAAAATTCACGAAGAAACTTCAGAAGAATCGAATGGAAAATCGAACGGGTGATTATAAGAGTTGGGAAGAAAAATATTTGTTGATAAACTTTCCAGAATGGAACGAATCGACGATCTCTTATTTGCATAGCTTATTCTTAACTTTCTCTAACGAGAATAAGATGATAGATTTCAAAGCATTGTAAGTCAACATTAATTAATCGTTGAACTTATATAGGGTGGTATTTCTATTAATAGAATACAGTCAAAAAAAATATTCTTTTGTCTGGAATCGATCGCGAGCGCAATTTCAAAAGAGAAGCCAATTTGTGCTGTAATTCATTTTTTCTATCGATTTTTACGGTTAGTTTCAACAAAAAAATTACCACCTCCTAGTTGGGATGGTGAACGCACTTATCGGCATAGAATTCCAGCCTATCAAAGAACCGTCCTTGGTATGGTGACGATTCTGCGCACTAAGACAATTACCCAACGATTCTGTTTTGTATTCCAACCGGCATCGTTTTTGTACCGTTTCCGGGACGGTCTTTTCGATATTTGGCATATACTGTTACTAAAAAGGGATATTCCCAAACCTATTAACCGCCCTTTTTGTAACACAAACATCCCCATTCAAAAATAACCGATAAGATTGTCGAACTAATATTTTATACTAACATATTTGGAGCTAATATTAAATTTTTCGTGTTAATAATTTAAATTTACTTAGAATTGTGGTATTTTCAATAGAATTTTTCATAGTTTATGTATACTATCGTGTCTTTGGTGTGAAATTGATAACGAAGAAAAAAGAAATCAATTTAAAACTACCGACGTAAATCAAGATGGATTCATAGAGTATCTGGAATTTTTAAATGTGAGTATATCAATGAAACTATTAAATAATATTTATCGGTATTGAATAACAAATGTTTGTAACAGAAGTAAAATCCAATCCTACCCTCCAAAATTGCTTCTCCAAGAATCAAATCAACCCAGAAACCCCAAACCTTTCTATGCTAGAATTAGATCATATCTAATCTTCCTTCGTGGATGTTTTCCTGTCGAATCTTCTCAGACTCCACCATGGGCAATAGAAAGCACCAAATTCACCAGGACATTTTATTAAGAACTCCTCCAAGTCCGTCCAAACTCTTCAAAAAATTCACACTACAAATTCATTAGCAATCAGAATCGAGCAGCAATATATGCAAGACCACGACAGAAAAAATAGCATTTTCTCGGATTCCCTCACATACTGGATCAAAAGGAAACCAAGAGGCTGACCTTGTCGCTGAGGAAGCTGTAAATAGTGATAGTGCTGAGTGCTTTTTAACTATTGCCCGTATTAAATCAATCCTAAAGGGGAAAGTGAAAGACTCATGGACAATACTATCGAAAAATCGCAGAGACGAAGTTTCCGTCAAGGCCATACGCCATACGACTGACTTATTTGATGCGAAACCTGAACCAAAATGCAGCAGCTGCAAAAGCACATAATCGCAGAACGTCCATCTTTTAACTCTGAAAGATCAGACCTAAAACAGATGTCGATCATAAACTTAATTGAACAAATACCTGAAGATAAAACACTTAATTTTTATTGAATCGTTAATAACCGGTTTACGGTTCGTACATGTTTATGAAGCTTGGACTTCCTTTCACAGAATCCTCTAGGTTACAACCTCTTCTTTCAGATATGAATAAATATTATAACATGTGTTTTCTTTTTGATTCCAGTTGATCTATTCTGATGAAAATTTAACAACTGTTACTAAAAGTATTGCAGAACAAACGCAGTTCGTAAACGCTTTGTCTATTGGAGAACAATTAGAATGCGGATTGTTTTGATATCACTCACAGTGACAACGATTTCGATTGCTTCAACTAGGAGTTATCGAAGGGACTGAGTGAGATATTGCTGGCGGTACCGTGTAGTCTTATAAATAAAATATTGGAGGAAATTCAATGAGTGTAAAATTGTGATAAGGAGTCGTAGAATTTGATTCAGTACCAGTGGTAACGTTGTATACTAAACAACAGTTCTAATGATTGAAATTGCATCAGGTTTGCATAAGCCTATTTTAGAGATTAGAGTGGAATATCCCTCAAAATCACTTGGGCTATAAGAAAAAAGTTCGAATGAAAAATGTAGGGGATGAAATTCTCTTTAAAATCGTTTTGAGTCACTTTTGTAACAAAAATGGAGATATATTCAGTAAAAAATTAAAATTTATTGCTCAGCTGTACAGTATATTAAGAAATGTCCAATTTAAAAGTGGGTTTTAACCAAAATTTTGGAAAAATCTTAAGCCTGAGCCATACAAGGATCATCTACCAAAAAAACTCGTAATCTTTCACTGCAAGTATATCTCAATTTCTATTTGGGACGATTTTATAAACAAATTTATTCCCTATATTTTTCACTCAAACCTTTTTCTTATACAGGGTGTGTCCAAAGAACGGAATTCAACCCATACAAAATTCATATCGTACACTAAATTTCAAGAATGAAATTATGAATTGTTTCACTTTGTTTAACAGCTTGTTATACTCTGAAGAGGCTCATTTCCACATCAAAGGTCATGTCATAGCCTTAAAGTTACAGTTTAGACAGCTACATCAACTCGTAGCATCACACAGCAATAATATTTTGAGAACGAACATGATCGCGCGGTTACTGATACTTCGAAACCGTATGTGACAAGTTTGAACAGGATAGCGTCAACTTCTAACTTCTTTATGTCAATCGTCCATCAACTGTCCCCTAACAAGATGATATCTCGAAGAGTAGACCACCACGAAGTCTGGATTTGTGTCCAATGGACTTTTTCTCGTGGGGTTACCTTAAGACTGAAGTTTTCGAAAATAAAATCGCGTTCAATTGATGAAAATATCCGAAATAGAGGTGATTTATAGAAAATAATTTCCCTTTTATGTGGATTAACACAAAATAAAAGAAAATCATACTGTATATAGTTTTATTTTTCTTTGAAATCAAAGGAATCGAAAGAGAAATCCTGTATCTTTTCAAGTTCTTGGGATTTTTTCAAAAAATAGTGATTTATGGGGTAATTTCTAATTATTTACCACCCCATAAATGAAAAACAACATTTTCAACCATGAATTTATATCAAAATCCGTTTTTTTTCGGACTAAATGTTCAAAAAAATGAATCAGTAACCTAAATTAATCATTACAAACTGCTTTATTGAAGAATTTAGATATAAAAATGAGTTCAGTTATATTTCAACTGTTTCTGATCGTATTGATCAAGTTGTTTCTAATCTGAGGATTCTGAGCTTTCCTCCATCTGCCATTATGCAAGCCGCGTCGTTTTTTCCTCCACAATATTTTGAAGAAGAGAAAACCGTTACCAACTTCCCTTTTTGCTGAACCTGAAAATTATTTTACGACTAAAATACAATATATAAATTCCATGTTGTCAGATCGCCCGCAGTGTTGCCATTACACGCCTTGTACTGATCTCCATAACAACTTAACTTCATTGTTATTGGAAGCAAACATGATACTGATTAGCAAATTTCACTCTTCAAATCTTTCCTAAAACTACGATAGCTAGTTTGGTTTACTACCAGAGATGTCTGCCCCCGAAAAGACCCATCAAGCGAAACTGAACGTCAACCTTGGCTTTCCACCTACGCAGTTAAGGTGAAGAATAAAAATTGAGGTGAAAAGTAAGAAAAGTAAGAAAAGAAAAGGTCGAAAATCAATCCTAAAAACATGAAAATCTCACTTAAAAAAACTCCAACCTTCAACCAATACAACATCACAGCGCTTGGCTTCTGTCTGCTGCTCCAGAGTGCCACAACGCAAACCAAGTCGATGTTGCCTTAAAAGAGATACTGGAAACGCACATCGCTACACAAAATGTACCCAATAAGTAGTATCGTGTCTTGTTTCATGTCATATGTCATATGTCATGTATGACGGTGTTTTTTTGGACGCCCCAGAGGCATGTCAACCTGGAAAGCATGCTATCTCCCGCATATACCTGAACCTAAAGAAGATCTAAGGGCTGCCTACCTCAGTTGGGAACATCCTCAATCGCTAGCCGTCCAAAACCCTACTCAAAGATCGACAGGTCTGTCCAAGCCGTTCCACATTTCCAGCAACTGCATAGTAGTTGGAAGAAAACTTCCAGAAATGATTCCAGTCAGTCATTAAGAAAGATCATTTGATACACATCTTAACGCTCAAAACAAAAAATGCTAAGGCGAGTTATTATACCAGATGAAGCAGAAAATATTCACCTGGAAACCGGCTTGAGCAACTTCGTGCGCCCGAACTAAATGAGTTAATTGATTGGCTTTCAAAAATCTTTCCAAGGCTTCGACGCTGAAGATATGCGCGGTACCTCTTCTTGTATTCACAGCAAATCCTTCATTGGCTAACAGCTCCATAGCTAATTTGTCGTTTATCGTTTTTGGTCTAATAATTAAATTGATTAATTAAAAAATTGTCTTCCAAAGGCCGGTTTCTTCGCGTTCTAATAAAGTGCCAAATAATTATTAACCACATTATCTTTTAATTGTCGAATAAATGTTTACCGTTTCTTCAACCTAGTTGGTTTAAATCCGAACTAACTAATAAGTATTTGTCACTTTATTACGTTGGTAACACTGTAAAAGATGCCTATATAGCAATCGTCCATGTATTGAAAAAGGAAAGAAATAAGCTATTGACAGTTTCCTATGATCTGTGTTCGTGACAACGATCTGTGAATTGAATTTACACGTGTTTTGTTGAGGTTATGTTAAAGTAGTCGCTAGTTAATAATGAAAAGTGGGAAAGGAAAAAGAAAACTGTCAAAAATTTCGTTCATCATATTTAATTATTTGTATGACGAATATTTCCAAAAACGAACTAATCAAATATAGTTAAAATAAACAAACAAACCACTTTTGATGTATGATATTTTAGGTTAAGTTTCTTTCTCTATGTGAAGAAACGCGGTGTCACTTTATTACGTTGGTAACACTATGAAAGATGTCTTTATAGCAATCGTCCATGTATTGAAAAAGGAAAGAAATAAGCTATTGACAGTTTCCTGTGATCTGTGTTCGTGACAACGATCTGTGAATTGAATTTGCACGTGTTTTGTTGAGGTTATGTCAAAGTAGTCGCTAGTTAATATTGAAAAGTGGGAAAGGAAAAAGAAAACTGTCAAAAATTTCGTTCATCATATTTAATTATTTGTATGACGAATATTTCCAAAAACGAACTAATCAAATATAGTTAAAATAATCAAACAAACCACTTTTGATGTATGATATTTTAGGTTAAGTTTCTTTCTCTATGTGAAGAAACGCGGTGTCACTTTATTACGTTGGTAACACTATGAAAGATGTCTTTATAGCAATCGTCCATGTATTGAAAAAGGAAAGAAATAAGCTATTGACAGTTTCCTGTGATCTGTGTTCGTGACAACGATCTGTGAATTGAATTTGCACGTGTTTTGTTGAGGTTATGTCAAAGTAGTCGCTAGTTAATATTGAAAAGTGGGAAAGGAAAAAGAAAACTGTCAAAAATTTCGTTCATCATATTTAATTATTTGTATGACGAATATTTCCAAAAACGAACTAATCAAATATAGTTAAAATAAACAAACAAACCACTTTTGATGTATGATATTTTAGGTTAAGTTTCTTTCTCTATGTGAAGAAACGCGGTGTCACTTTATTACGTTGGTAACACTATGAAAGATGTCTTTATAGCAATCGTCCATGTATTGAAAAAGGAAAGAAATAAGCTATTGACAGTTTCCTGTGATCTGTGTTCGTGACAACGATCTGTGAATTGAATTTGCACGTGTTTTGTTGAGGTTATGTCAAAGTAGTCGCTAGTTAATATTGAAAAGTGGGAAAGGAAAAAGAAAACTGTCAAAAATTTCGTTCATCATATTTAATTATTTGTATGACGAATATTTCCAAAAACGAACTAATCAAATATAGTTAAAATAAACAAACAAACCACTTTTGATGTATGATATTTTAGGTTAAGTTTCTTTCTCTATGTGAAGAAACGCGGTGTCACTTTATTACGTTGGTAACACTATGAAAGATGTCTTTATAGCAATCGTCCATGTATTGAAAAAGGAAAGAAATAAGCTATTGACAGTTTCCTGTGATCTGTGTTCGTGACAACGATCTGTGAATTGAATTTGCACGTGTTTTGTTGAGGTTATGTCAAAGTAGTCGCTAGTTAATATTGAAAAGTGGGAAAGGAAAAAGAAAACTGTCAAAAATTTCGTTCATCATATTTAATTATTTGTATGACGAATATTTCCAAAAACGAACTAATCAAATATAGTTAAAATAATCAAACAAACCACTTTTGATGTATGATATTTTAGGTTAAGTTTCTTTCTCTATGTGAAGAAACGCGGTGTCACTTTATTACGTTGGTAACACTATGAAAGATGTCTTTATAGCAATCGTCCATGTATTGAAATAGGAAAGAAATAAGCGAAAAAAAAAACGTTCTTCTATTGACAGTTTCCTGTGATCTGTGTTCGTGACAACGATCTGTGAATTGAATTTGCACGTGTTTTGTTGAAGTTATGTCAAAGTAGTCGCTAGTTAATATTGAAAAGTGGGAAAGGAAAAAGAAAACTGTCAAAAATTTCGTTCATCATATTTAATTATTTGTATGACGAATATTTCCAAAAACGAACTAATCAAATATAGTTAAAATAAACAAACAAACCACTTTTGATGTATGATATTTTAGGTTAAGTTTCTTTCTCTATGTGAAGAAACGCGGTGTCACTTTATTACGTTGGTAACACTATGAAAGATGTCTTTATAGCAATCGTCCATGTATTGAAAAAGGAAAGAAATAAGCTATTGACAGTTTCCTGTGATCTGTGTTCGTGACAACGATCTGTGAATTGAATTTGCACGTGTTTTGTTGAGGTTATGTCAAAGTAGTCGCTAGTTAATATTGAAAAGTGGGAAAGGAAAAAGAAAACTGTCAAAAATTTCGTTCATCATATTTAATTATTTGTATGACGAATATTTCCAAAAACGAACTAATCAAATATAGTTAAAATAAACAAACAAACCACTTTTGATGTATGATATTTTAGGTTAAGTTTCTACTAAACTTTAATTGACACTTGTGACTCATTTTTGACAAATACATCGATTTACTCGGTGGTTTACTTTATCAGAAGGTGAAGACACCGGATTTTTGGTTATTCGGTAACTAATAGTTAAAAGGGACTTTATTAGGAAGTGAAGAAACCAGGACTAAATTATACAAAAAAGGGGACAAAAACCATTATATAAATAAAAGAGTTTTCCTATATGCTCTTTGTAAAAATGAATTCGAAAGGGCGTTGACGTTGTTTTGAAGATGTTCTTGATTTGGACTCACTCTCCACGTCGCCAATTTTCACAGCTGCATCACTCACTTTGGTTTCGGTTAGTTTTTATATGGAAAAGTTTTCCCTTTTGGCGTCCGACAAAATTTCCGCCATCCAACGACCACAAAACTTTCAATAGAGTACAAAAAGGTGACGGAATTTCTGGTATAGTGGTAACAGTATGTTCAAGATGATAAAGAAATTAGGAATCGCCGTATTTCTAATCTAAATCTCCCTGCAAACGTCGAGAAGTTTCGCCGCAAGCTAAACACTTAAATTCCTAGTCGAAATTGGGGGTGTCTTTCATTAAAAACGCGTCGTTATTGATAATATTCAAAGGTAATATTTGAGGGGGAGTAAAAACTCACTTAACAGGATCATTCCACATCATCTCCCAAGCTAATGAACTTTGCGCATCTGGTTGGTTAAGAGGAACCGGTATATCGTTAATAGCAGATATAACTGGACACAACCACGGCGGAGGTACACCACCATGGCAACAGAAAATCTGAAATAGCACTTGAGTTATACTTGATGGATATGACGAGAATTTAAATTGGTGGAAACGTCAATTTCCACCTGTTCCATTCGGAAGAGATCTAAAATCAATTCGGCAACAAAAATCGTTACATATATGGTTGATTACCTTGCCATCTATGACGGCGGCAATGGGCATTGTATCGAAAGCATTATTCGTAGCCGACCAGACTTCGTGTCCCATTTTCTCGCCGAATTTGAGGCAACATTCTCTAAAAATGATAACCGTTTGAAAGAAAGTTTCATACAATTGTCGTCGCGCGACTCACTTGTAAAATGTGAACATTTTTTGAACTTCGCGTATTTCGTGATTCCCTCTTAACAAATTTACTTTATTTGGACTCTGAAGCTTGTACGAGAATAAATATGCAATCACCTCGATACTATAAGGTCCTGAAAATGTGAAAACTTTCCCATGAAACAATCAACATACTCTACGATATCTAAAACTTGAAATAACTTTAGTAGTTCATATCAGATATTTGATATTTCAAAGGGTATTTTTTGGTTACTAAAATCTAAGATGACCTCGATCAGTATATGCCATGCATGAAGACAGGACTTGTCTCTAAGTCAATCCCAACAAAATCGAAAGTTTGCACTTGAGATTTGTGGACAGTCATAACAAAAGCAGATCTAACGGGGAACCGGAGACGTTGCATGGCGAATTCCAGTTGACTTTTTGGTTTGTTGTAACAATTTTTGCTATGTGATTCCACAGACGTTCCACCAAGAGTCTTACGCCATTATATAGTCCTTCTGACGCTTTTTTTTTAGAAATTTTGGTGCGTTCAGTGGCAACTCTAAAAAGTTGACACTACTGAGAAATTCTGTCGTTAATTTAACTGCTTCTTTAAGTTAATCTTCCATTGAATCTTGGCTGTAGTAGATTTTGAGCTCTTCGGGAAGTTTATCGACTATTTCATTCCTTATAATTCCCATAATACCACTTCCTGAGCCAGGAAGTAAGGTTAGAACTATCTAAGACAGTGAACGCTCTGTTGCCGATATTGATGGAGTTAGTTATGAGCAACCAACGGCAATTGGGATGGAAATTTGGCAACCGTGGCAACTGGTTACTTTAGAGAAAGTATCAGTAATAAAAAAAATGTTTCACACATTATTGGTAGTGCCTTTAGTGGAAGTGCTACTCCACTAACTTCAGAAAATGCTAATAATTTCAGTCGCATTCATTTGAAATGTTTATTTAATGTTTGTATAAAGTTTTTGAAGTATTTGTATTCAATACAACATCCAAAGATACTTTAGACAGATCAATAATCCAAAATTAACGTTCAAAATTCCAAGTTGTTTGTTTTTGATAGTAACCAGGAGAATTTAGAGCACGCGTGGCATGAGTCGTACTTAAAATGAGCAAAATAGAGACCAGAAACCTTAAAACAATTCATAAATACTTTTTAATGTATTTTTGGTATCTCCTGAACAAGCTATTATTTTATCCAGCCCATAAATTAAACATAACCTCATTTTCTAAAATCTAATCGTTTGTATCTGTTACTAACTAGTTTCTACGCTCTATTTTATAGAAGCGATATAAAGGTTTGAATTTGAGTATAATTCATAAATTACCTCTATCGACATAATCTCCCAAAAACAACAAATTACAAGGCGTTAATCCGGGACCGATGTGCCATAAAACTTTTTCAAAATAAAGTAAATCGTTGACGTTGCCATGAAGATCTCCTGCAATAATTCGAAAACGTTTTTTACACAATTTTCCTCATTCAGTTTCGTTATTTAATTTGAATTTCGTTGTAAAACGATTCAGTACCACCAACTCAACAATATAAAAAACAAAAATCTCAAAATCAATCTTCTTTTTAGCCATAGAATGATTTTTAAAGCTAGAGGGAACTTATTAAAGTGCAAAAAGTCTCCTGTGGTCTCAAATTTCACGATATAACCTCACTTTTCAGTAAAATGCAAACAAATAACACAATAATAAATAATTTGTGGTTTGAAGAAAATCATAACGAAACATAAGAAACGGATCCGAATACTTAAAACTTAGTAGATTCAAGAAATATTAACTAGTCTCGATCCGAGCATTGTTGTTGACAATGTCAACAAGATGAAAGGTTTCACAAAATGGCTACACGCTTACTGTCATTTGTGATGTCACAAAATTGGGTTATGTTGGATTATTACTAAGTGGAACGTAAAATCAAGTGGACTCGAAACTTAACGTTTTACACGATACAATATTTAGTTTCAATTTAACATTGAGGCGAATTTGATTTATATATAAACATTTTCAATATGTCAGAATACCAACTACGGATATCAAAAGAAAACGATTCAGTACCACCAACTCAACAATATAAAAAACAAAAATCTCAAAATCAATCTTCCTTTTTAGTCATAGAATGATTTTTAAAGATAGAGGGAGCTTATTAAAGTGCAAAAAGTCTTCTGTGGTCTCAAATTTCACGATATAACCTCACTTTTCAGTAAAATGGAAACAAATAACACAATAATAAATAATTTGTGGTTTGAAGAAAATCATAACGAAACATAAGAAACGGATCCGAATACTTAAAACTTAGTAGATTCAAAAAATATTAACTAGTCTCGAACCGAGCATTGTTGTTGTCAATGTCGACAAGATGAAAGGTTTCACAAAATGGCTACACGCTTACTGTCATTTGTGATGGCACAAAATTGGGTTATGTTGGATTATTACTAAGTGGAACGTAAAATCAAGTGGACTCGAAACTTTGAAGAATCAATATTAATAATTCTAACTCACCCATTATATATACAGGGGATCGTAAATTCAACAATCTCGATTCACTCCGGAATATTTCCCTGACTTGGTTACATATGCTAATCAAATTTTTTCCTACTGTAGCCGAATCTAATTGACCCCAAGTATACACCGAAGCAGCTTCTTTTATTTTATTGATGCTGGTTAAATATCTAAGCGATTTCAACAATTCATTCGAAACTGAACGTTGGCTGAATATGTCCATCGACAATCTCCTAGCTTGTTCGTTGAGTGGTTGTTTCAGAGTTGTCGCAGATACGGCGTCTGGAATATATTTTTACAAAAATTGGTTTTACTCGTCCCGAAGGACGAAATCGCTTACGGTTAATCGATTTGCAAGAATGGAAATAGCCGGACAAACAATTTACGATATCCTTCGGCGTTTTGAGACAGGTTTTTTCATTGAGAATTGAGAAAATTGATTGTTAGAAGTTTGGGAACCATACAGAAGAGGAAATCAATAATTATTGTGTTAATTGCAGCCGCTACCAATAGTTTCAGCGTCTCTAGTCAAAGGGCGTTTGATATTCTTCAATCGCAGTTTGGTTTTTCCCCCAACACATTCCAACTTGGAGCTTTATTGGGAATACATGAAGCTTCGTACAATTTTAGATCTTAATAAGGAGATTTTAGCTATAATAATAGAAGATGCTGACAAAGAAGATGATAACAAACGAAAACAAAATGAAAATTAATCTTCAATGGCGATCCGAGCGGCGTGGATCATTCCAAATAATTTTCAACGTTTTCCTTGGTCTTTATCTTATCGAGTTTCTACTGTATGATGTAAAAAACTTAATCAATGAAATTGTAGTTGTAATGAATAACAAAAATATCGATTACTACCTTGAATCAATCGCATTTCGTCAATATTAAGTGCTTGTCCACTCCTTTGGATTTTTACAGCGTGGAGAGCTACTTCATAATCAGTATCAATTTTAAGTGCAGCTGGAGCTGCTGTTGAGATCTTTCCTCTTGTATCTAAGGTATTAAATCTAAGTTTGAATATTGCACAAGTAATTTTATACAGTGTGTGTGTGTGATTACATGGAAAAAATTATCATTATTAACCGAACAAACCAACAGATATCTCGATCTCAGCAATTGGTTAACTGTTCTTCAGATGTAGAGCTCAAAATCAAATTTTTTATCAAACAGTCCAAAAAAGAAAGCACTCGAACGACATTATTCACAGAAATATTCGTGACTGGACATGGAGTTCAATAGAATAGTTTCACCGAAGGCTCTAACAGTAGTAGGACATCTTGATACTGATCTTAACTTAACTCAACTTAAATTCTCAAGAAAAACTTTGTTTTTCACTCATAGGATGTGGATGAAGTGGGTTCTTTCGTCTACTCTGATTTGAATTAGCTGCAAACTGAATTCTCAATTGGACAATGACTTGGGGTACTTCCGAATGCACTACATTCTCTTTTGGAACATAAATTATGCAGAAATGTAAATAGACAGATAAACAGACATTTAATATCTATATATTCATCGGAAAAATGAACGACATGGGTCCAACAGACGTCCGGAAACTTCCACAAGCCGAGGAGCGTGGCGAATAATCGAGAAACAACGTAAAGTTTCCATACAATACAAAATAGTTCGGCTATTCGACTAGAGATGGCGTTATTGTGCGAAACGTCCACTAGTTGGGCTGCAACTACGTCGGTCTCTCGTCAAAAGATGACGCTAGGCGCTACTATATATATTCGAATGTAATAATTCTTCACTCCTCGTATTTTTTCGGTATATTAGGTAGTATTTTATGTCTTGGGGTACTTCCGAATGCACTACATTCTTTTTTGGAATATAAATTATGCAGAAATGTAAATAGACAGATAAACAGACATTTAATATCTATATATACATCGGAAAAATGAACGACATGGGTCCAACAGACGTCCGGAAACTTCCACAAGCCGAGGAGCGTGGCGAATAATCGAGAAACAACGTAAAGTTTCCATACAATACAAAATAGTTCGGCTATTCGACTAGAGATGGCGTTATTGTGCGAAACGTCCACTAGTTGGACTGCAACTACGTCGGTCTCTCGTCAAAAGATGGCGCTAGGCGGTAGTATTTCGCTTATTTCGAGGTGGGTATTTGATCTCATTAATATCGAATCTAATAAACAATTTTTTACCGAGAAATTAATAATTAAAATGTTTTTATATGATGCTTATTTGTGTAAATGAAATAATTGTATTAGAGAGAGGTCAAAGTGCGTACTTTCTTGAGCAGCTTGTCCTCCTGCCATTACCGATTGTGAGGTTTTAGGGATGACAGGTCCGCCACCATCGCTAGAAAATTAAATGTAAAATAAAACTGTAGTTATACTATTGAAGCAACTTTTTGTCATATTAAAACTGTATGGTTTAGATCTCAGGTCTCTATGTCTTGAACTTTATGTCGAAGGCTTTTCGAAGAACGTAGGATCCTGCAGTTGAACCAATCCCTTCAGGAATCTTTATTTTGAATCCTGCTAGAACTTTTCTAACTAACTGGAACCAACTTATTAACCAAACCTTCAATGTCATTAACAGACGTGGTTTTGTCCAAAATAATGCTTCTTTCGAATGCAGACATAGCTCGAACTGATGCCTAGACAATGCTCTCCAGAGTTTCCAAAAGATTGGTAGTTATGATCGAAGTAGGTATCCAAGATCAGCAACAACAATAAACGATAAATTTAGCTCCTGATGTGACTTGAAGTGACGCGAAACATTCGCGGAAGCTCGGAGACAGTACAGCGGAGACTGAGGGAACCATGGAGGGTTCCAACTGTTGGAAACGACCAAATGTAAAGCAATGGGAAATTTACATTTACACGATCCCACACCCTGAACTGATCTAAATTGATAATGGGGTTCTGATTGCTTGGAGGTACATCGAGGAAGTGCTTTTAGTAGCTGTGATCCCAATGGTTTCTAGAATTGATACCGATCACTTAAAGCGAGTGGATATCGCAGTTCTGAACAGGCCTCTACGATCTCCTGATATGAATCCTATAGATTATTTGTTGTATAATTTGAGTAAAACATCGTTATTTTCCTCCAAATGGCTCTTCGTGAAGAGCGAGATGCTTAGCCGGTGGAGTACGTCAAAAATTTCATTTTTTTGAATACCTGACTGATTAAATAGTATTTTTCCTGAAAGTTTCGGTGGTATATTCGCGTATCCTTTCCTTTTACCAGGATTATCGCATTGTCTTTTACGTATGATGGAAATTTACTTACTTTTTTTAGTATCAAATCAATAAAAACGTAAATTTTATACCCGGATTTTTGTAAACATTTGAGTATTCCTATATTTGATCGAAAAATGGTAGACGTTCCACGAATTTTCAATTCACAGATGGCTTTTAGAAAATCGGTTTCGTTGACGGGATTCCCATCTACCATGCCCATCGATCTAAAAATGTCGAAAACGGATATAAATGGAGAAAAACTCGATTATTTTAAAATTGAATCAAAAAACAGTTTATTAAAGTTCACTATTATTTTCTGGAAAAGTCTTATTTCGAGTCTATACAGTTTTTTGATCTATGTCCTCAGTAAAATTTGCCTCGAAATAGGCATTTACCTTTTCGTTTCCCTACAAGTGAAAATTCAAAATTGGGGAAAAGAAAAAAGTCGCTGGTGGACAAATCTGGTTAATACAATGGTTGGTTGGAAAAGCAGTTTACTTTTGCTTAAAATACCATCGCTTTTTCGCAGTTCCTTTAATTACCTTGATTGGTTAACCTCTCCCTTTTCTATTTTTCAAAATAGTCCTTGAACATAATCTATGGAACCATATTTTTTAGAAGAACGTTCGCCCTTCGCAACCCACTGTCTTGTGGATCCAGTTTTATCTTTCAGGTCCCAATAAACATTCAGTCAAAGCCCTTACTGCCAACACACTGTTTATACAGAGACTAAATTGAAACTAAACTAAACTAAAAATGAAAAAAACAAAATGTACTGAGTCTAAATTTGAAAAAAAAAGACATATGTTGAACTGCAGGTATTTTTACCTACTTGTATGTTTCCGAGGCTTCCTTAACAACACTAGCAGGATCAACTGGACTCTTTTTAGCTTTCCTCAAATCTGTTATTAAACCTTTAAAATCATCCGCTCTAAGTAGTTTGTCATTATCTTTATCATAATATCTAAAATTATTAACAAATCGATTGTAATTTATTATTGATTAAATTTGACAATAATATATTCTAAAGCCGTTCATTTACACGTTATCCACGGTTTTCCACCCAACATTTATCATAACTTTGATCTATGTACCTTCTTTAGTTACCTCATGTACGACTTGGGACGGTTGTTGAACCAAAAGGCCGCTCAAAAACGTGTAATTCGAGTCGATTAACAGACACGTTTAATTAGAAACGAAACCCAAAAATATAACAAAGCTTTTAACAATAACATTGAATCAATTAATATCAATATTACCTGATTTTTTGTATAAATACCTTATTGAGCATAATAAACGCGGAGAGACAGTTGTTACCATTGTCAAACGTACCTACTGCGGTTACCGACATGTTGGTTGGTGGTTAGTACTCAAATTATAAACTAGTAATTTGGATTTGGAGGGCCCTCAACTTAAACACAGACTTTTCGGAACTATAACCCGAGTTTACGTATTAGTTGATTGCGAATTCTAATCCAAAACGAGATTTAAATCAAAATGTCGTGGTCGAAATCATTTTGTGATACAACAAAAGGTTTGGAGGAATATCTTTCATCTTCTAAGTTGCTTCCTAGCTTACCAAAAGCTAACCAAGTCGATCTAAATCGTTTCTCGATGTCTACTTTTGAAGAATCCATGAGGACACAACTAGATAAGACTGAAAAATCCACATTTTGAATAAAATAGTGAACAGTTTGAGTTTCCAACCATAAACCATGGCAAGGAACGTCTTCAGTTTACTCGAAAGGGTCAGAATACCAGCAACCGTGAATTGAGTAAAGTACGAGTCAATCCTGGTTCGTAAACTTTGGGGATCTCAGATATGGTGATGGATCTGTTATGGAATGGATATTGAAATGTGTACACCAAAAAAAAAGTAGAGATGGACTCGTTTTTTTGTTTTTTCATCGACTTTAGATATACTTTAATAATTTATTTAGTGTGGTTTCAAATAATGACTATATAGTTTCCGTCAAGTTTACCTGAACATATATCGGCTTCTTATCTCTGCGGCGGGGCCCCCATGAGCTGTACTAGGATCTATAGCGGCCAAAAAATAAATATATTCTTTAAAAGTTATTCCATATCTATTGTTATAATCGGCAGCCCTAGAAATTACGCCATAAAAATATGTCTTGTGTTTAAATGTAGGCATATTTACCGAAATAAGCTTGGAGTTGCGCCTTTTTCCCATCCCAAGTCCGTCATTACCTTAGAAAACTGCCTTATGTTCAAGTAAGCCGCTGGGAAAGTCATCAATAGAAATTCTTTCAATATTAACTCTTGACCTAACCGGTCAATACCTGAAGCATCGACCAATTGCGCATAAGTATTATTTTTCCCGATAACGAAAATATCGTCGTTAGTTTCCAATAGAGTTTCGTTGAACGTTATATCTTCTGGTGCATTGTAATAATTGGGTAATTGCTCCTTCTTTATAATACAAAGCAGTTCGACTAATTCGGGACTTCGGAGAGTATGAGTTTGCATTAATTTCGATATATCCGGTAAACCTACCCAACGACATTTTCCTCGGTACTAAAACGAAAACAAAATAATTGCAAATTCGTCGTCCGTCTTTCTAACACTCGTAACCAGTACAGTAAACACTAATTCAATTATTTAAGAAGAATTCTGAATGTTCCTTGTCTAATTTTACTTTTACTCTGAGATCCACAAAGGAAAAAAGAACGCACTTTAAATGTCAAACGTCAAACTTCAGTTTAACTGAGGATTCTAACCTAGCTTCTTTTTCCTTCCAAACTCCGTCGATCTTCTTTTTAAACTTTCCCTCTTATGTTTATGTTTAAGAGTACACTTGTCAAATGTCAAACGTCAGCTTAAACCACAGACGATATACACTTGCGTTTCATAGATAAACTTCAGTTTAACTGAGGATTCTTTTTCCTTTTATGTTCTCATATATTCTTTTCGTTAATTTTATCTTCTTCCTGTACTATTTTCCGTTCTATTAAGCTTCCTAATATGAATTATTGAAGTATTCTACAAAAAAAGTATTCTGAATACTCCTTGTCTAATTTTACTTTTACTTTGTGATGTACAAAGAAAAAAGAACGCACTTTACAAGTAAAACGCAATTTTAAGAGTACACTTTAAATGTCAAACGTCAAACTTCAGTTTAACTGAGGATTCTAACCTAGCTTCTTTTTCCTTCCAAACTCTTCTTCCCGTTCTATTTTCCGTTTTATTGAGCTTCCTAATATGAATTTGTTATCTATCGTTTGTGTCCCTTTTCTATAAACCCTTTACTCCTCATCTATTTCCTCGTGTATTTCATTATCTTTTCCTTTATGATTCTCTAATATGTTTTTACTCAATTGAAGATAAGCATCGGAATCGGTATAGTAAACACGAATTTAATGGAAAAGTGAATTATAAAACGATAATTATTGAAGTATTCTACAAAAGAAGCATTCTGAATGTTCCTTGTCTAATTTTACTTTTCCTCTGAGGTGCACAAAGAAAAAAGAACGCACTTTACAAGTAAAACGCAATTTTAAGAGTACACTTTAAATGTCAAACGTCAGTTTAAACCACAGACGACGATATACATTTGCGTTTCATAGATAAACTTCAGTTTAACTGAGGATTCTAACCTAGCTTTTTAAAATTGTCCACGTTTTCACAATATTGGCTTAAGTAGAGCGTTTCTTCTTTTCTTTTATTTTCTTCTTCTCCTTCTTTTTCCATATCTTTCTACTTTTATCATTAGGCTTAGTCTAGTTTTAATATCTTATTTTGTTTTCTATCTCCATCCCGAACTCCGTCGATCTTCTTTTTAAACTTTCCCTCTTACGTTTTCATATATTCCTTTTGTTATCTTTGTTATTTTTATCTTCTTTCTGATCTATTTTCCGTTCTTCCATTTCCTCATGTATTTCGTTATCTTTTCCTCTATGATTCTCTTATATATTTTTACTCAATTGAAGTTAAGCATGTTGCTCTGCAGTTTTCTCCTTTTTTTATGTAGTGATATCAATTGATTTTCGTTTCTATGTTGTCACCTTCTACCATTTTTGCACTTCCTCTTCCGCGATTTCTTCTCTTGTCCTTCTATCGTCGTAAAATTCTTCAACATCCTCGAAATCTTCTTCTCTTTTTAAGTTTATGCCTTTTTTATTGTTTCTTTTTATTTCCTTTCTTTTTCGTTTTGGTTCTATTGAAATAACTGATAATGACGATGAAAAAATTATCAAAATTGTCGATTCATTTAATACTAATGCAGACTTAGTTCAAGATAGTTTCACTTACCTTTCCAATAGTATTTTTGGCTTTATTTTTAGTCGGTGTATCTACAAATATTTGGAAAACAATATGGAGTAAATAAGGACACGTGTGTCTGGATATCAATAATTTCGAAATTCTCAAAATTTTTATTTCGGCATTAGGTAATTGTCCAAATATCTGAAAATAAACGAGTTTATTTGCAAAAATCACCCCCATCTTATGTTCAATTCATCTCAAACTAATGATTTCAAGATTTTTTTTGTGTTTGATACATTCCTGAAAGTACCAAACACTAAATATATTTTTTCTGGAAATGTATAGAGGTGTCCACGAACGTATCCCCTCACCTCATTTATTTCTTTTCGTATAACTTTCTCCCAAGCTTGACCTTGAGATACTTTAGCTCCTGGTAACCAATGCTCCACATTTTCTACTATTAATAAAAGCGTCGAATCGAAAGGACAAAATGCCGCTACTGAAACCACATCGCAAAACTCGTTTGCATTTTTGAACATTAAAGCCATTTACTAAAAGTTATCGTTTGTTGAATGTTTGATATATTATATCAGACAAAATAATTTAATTTATTAATATCATTGTTTGATTTAACTGTAACTCATTCTTTACATTTATGAATGTTATATTTGTCATCAAAAATGTCAGTTTATCGATTCACCAATCAAAATATTATTGAAAATTTTATTTTTCACCAATTAGATGTCTTAAATTTGACAGGTTGCTATAAAAACAACCTAAATTTCTTGAAATTTGTTTAGATGGCGTGACCTAACTGCATAATTATTAAGTTATAGCTTCCTTGGATTGACAGCTGTCACTTACGAATGTCAATAGCATAAATCATCTTTCCTATTTTGCACTTATAGCATAGTTAGTACGATACGTAAAATTTAATGTTGGCCATGACGACCTGTCACTGTTAAATATCAAACTAAAAAAAAATAAAAACGGAACGCGACTTTTTATGAAAGAAAATTATTTATTGCCTATTTTGGCACTTGTATTTGTAAGGAAAACTTTGAATTATTTTATATTTGACATGTTAACAAAAAAATTATTCATTTATTATAGTTATCACACTTTTCCCAATAAAATGTTCGAACAAATTGTTTGAACATATTTGTTATAAAACTTGTGTGGTGGATAACTAATATTTCGATGGTTCGTGCTGATTTAAAATCAATAACAGTACAAAAATAGCTACTTTATTTGAGTACGAAAACTTTCAACGGCATTTTTATCATAACCATACTTTTGTTTTGACATTGACGTATACTACTGTCTGTTACCAATCTACGAGATCATAGAATTCAATATGCAATTGAATGTTATGTTAATACGACGGGCTGTATTGTCTTGGGAAACAAATATTGCGTTATTTACTTTAATATTATCAGTAATGGTTTTTTATTTTCATTTTGTTTTAAGATATCCAAAAAGCGCTCGAAACAATCAATTCTCTGTACACAAATGAGAAAAAATCGTTGTATACTTCGACAATATGGCTGACGTTTTTCGGAAATGGTGAATGAAGTATTGATTAGTAATCAGCTATAGAAAACGAATGAAATTCCAAAAATGGTCATACTGCTTTTGCTGTTAATATTTCAAATAGTTCGAACTACAGTATTAAAATGAATTATTTAAAATTGGAATTCTCTAGTCGTTTTGACGTTAACCCTTTCAGATGTTTTGTACTAACCTCACTTTTTATCACACCTAGTTGACAAATTCGAAATACATACTCAGTTGAATTCCTTTTTTCAAAACAAAGTTATGATATGATTAAATAGCAAAAAATTACGTATAAATAAGGAAAAATTATATTAAATAGGTATTTGTAGATTTTATATACGTGATGAATTAGTTTGCGTGTCATTTCATTATGATGCATAAACATGCAGCCACGCTTTTAGAATAAATTTACCTCTATGGAAAATGAAATTAATGTGTTTAACAGCATCGTTGCTTCCATAAAGGAAATAATAATTTCTATCAAACTTCCCGAAATATGATAATGAATATGCATACTGTTTTAAACAATGTTGTATTCAGGTAAAACAAAAATTTTGAAAAATAAATCATTTTCTAATTACGTTTAAACACGTTTACGTTTACACGAAGATGGTCCCAGAAATACCTGGCCTTACCTAGAGATGGCGCTAGTTGCTTCAAAAATACCACTGTTGCCATGTTGCTTAATATTTGTTTGACAATTGGTAAACAGCTTGAACAGCTTGACAATTCTTATTATAAAAAGGGTTTCAACCTTTTTGAACATCGTTGGAAAAAAGATTAGGTCGAAAAATATATTTTTTTCCAAAATTTTTGTTTTCTTGGTTGGGTCGGGTACTTCTGGAACCATTCTCGTACTTTGTAAGAACAGAAAAGGCTAACCAAAAATTGCAGCCGACTCAAAAGTAAAGAAACGAATAATTTTCGAAACCAGAACCAAAATAAAGTTGTTGTTTTGACGTGGAAATAGAAAAGGAACTTTTACTATGTTTAAGCAAAGTTTATCTGTATTTTTTGACATATTTTAATGTCGACTACACAGAACTGTCAATTCTCACTTGCAGCCAACTTCACGACGTATCAGGTTGTTGCCGATTACTCCTTCAACAGTCAAAATCACCACATTAGCAAATGCGCTGAATATCATATCAAATATCACAATGACAACATTAAAAAAGCAAGTTCAGGTCAATGGCAAATGATTTTCCAAAATGAAACACTCCCAGCCAAAAAATGTACGCATACTCCAAAGTTTGGCGACTGTCAGTTGTTTAACCGACTCTTTCTAACGCGATGTCTATCGTGTCTGTAAACAAAACAGTGTAGCCGTATCCTTCGTTTGTATAGGGGATGTTTTAAAGTTTCTAGCCAATTACAACATCCCAGTGCTAGACCATCTACCTTATTCGCCGGATCTTGTACCGTGCAACTTCTACCTCTTTCTTAAGGTCGAATCTGAATAAAAAGAAACAAAATTCGAGTCCGCCGAAGCTGGGAAAGTAAAAGCGGCGCGCGTCCTGAAGGAACTGACAAAAGCAGACTTTTTCGAACAATAAAAATTTCGCATCAAGAGATGTAGGGAACTACCAACTATTCTTTACGCCAAATCAACCAGGAATCGATGTTGAACATAATGGTGATGATGTTAAATCAACTGTGTCCGTGTAGATGTGCTACACGTGGCAGTTAACGTGTTAATTCACCATAAGTTTTTTATTATCATAGAATATTCACAGAACGGAAATGAAACAAACTTATAAACATACGTACAAAACAAACAGACTCGTTGTCAGTCCATGTCAATACTTAATCCAGAATAATTAATAATTACACTAAGGTTATGTTCACTGAAATCAACTTCCTGTGGATCGTCATATATTTGACTCAAAATCCATATTATTTGATATTTTCCAGTGCATACTGAACAAAAAAATTAGAAATTTCTAAATGTACCTCCAATTAGGATTGTTGTTGTTACCATTTTTGAAAATGACTGCAAGTTTCGATGTGTCCAAATATTTGAGGTTATCAGAATTACTTGGGGACTTATACGATCATAAAAAGATTATTATTACCGATAACGCCTCAATGTATTACTTGGACAAGTTTATAGCTTCAATTTCATCGAATTCAAGAGGTAAATATATTCAAATTTTTCTGTAAAAACATGATGAAGAAAAATAGATATTCCTGAGCAAAGTTGCACTAATAATATACAGTGTGACGTATAAAAAAACGTTGTTGATGAATCGAAGTTTTAAGACAGACCAATAAAAAGTTGCAAATTTGTAAACTAATCACAGGTTGTCCATTGTTCATTGTCTTAAGGTCTAGAACGTTGAAACCTTTCTTGAAAACATTCCGATCATGAACTCAATTTGGAAAATAATCAAATATTCTATTTTAACTTACTGTTGACAAAAAATTGCTTTGTAATAAAGCACGTACTACACGATACGTCGAAAACGTTTGCTTCAACATTCACCTTCCGACGTTAGCTAAAACCTAACCTAAAAGAATTAAAACGTGACAAAAAAAAAGGTGAAGAGCAAACAACAGACACAAAGTCTTTTAAAATGAATTAGCATTTATCCGCAAGACGATAAGAAGTGACTTCGTTCCAATTTTGCGTCAAATAAACCGTCTTTCAAACGTCAACGTTCAAATGTCAATTTTGATAGCAGGACGACCACACGACGCGTTCAGTCATACCAACGTCCAGCGTTGGAAGCATTTGACGCGTCGTGTGATGCTAATGCCCTTAGTAAAGTAGAAACCAAGCTAATGTATTACCGGGGAGTTAATCTATATTAGAATTATATAATTTAATTAATCGACTTTGTTTTAAAAAACGATTTATTTAGAAAACTGAGAATTTAATAAATTGAAATCTAGCTGTCTGTCACAGACTTTTTTAAATATTAGTTCTTATCGTATACAATAATAATTGAAGATGATACGATATATAAATATGAAATACAGACAATTTATAGTGATGATAGAGTTAATGAGGTGATAAGGGCCGTTTTTTATCACTTAAATCTAGTACTAATTTAAGGTTTTTATCTTTCAGGAGTCGTGGTAATAAATATAGATAATAATAATAATAATATTTCTTATCGTTCCAAATATAGTAACTACATGCAACTGGTAATCTTAGAAAATATTTCAAAATACAAAAATATTAAATACAATCTACATTCCTACAAAACCGTTATGATATTTTCAATTTCCAAAGGCACAACTTCAAATATTTGTAGTGGAATTACCGAATGCCCGGAATTTATTTATTCTTTGAGTTCGGATAATTTATATATTTGTGGATATAAATCTGGAACTAAATCAAAAGTATTACATTATGGAACAGACATGGACAGCAGGCATGTTTTCGCAGTTATGGAAAGGCTCCGCAAGGACTATCATTATAATTTTAAAGGACGCAATTTAATTGTGGGCTTCGATAATTCACCATGGAGCATTTCGTTAAAGTAAGTTATCTAGTGACGTAATTGTGTAAGCCACATTTTTAGTACAGTGAACCAAGCAAATCATATCCCAATTTTAAAGATTTTAGTTGGAAATTTTGACGGAAGCTCCAAAAATGATGCGAATAACAAACCTGATTTGGGGCCAGGGGTGATTGCCACCCTTACTAGGGGTATAATTTCAAAATATCACCGGAAATCGATAGAGAATTGAATTTTATGAAGAAAATGTAGAATAAAGTTTTTTATTTAACTTAATAATTTCTGAGTTATTCGCGATTGAAAATGTGAAAAAAAAAACGTTTTTCAACATTTTTTCACGAAAAACTCGAAAATTACGCATTTTCTGGAAAAAATTATTCTTATCAAAATTGAAGCTTATATAAAAAGAAAGAAATTAGTCAGTTTAAATTAAATTTTTTAAATAATATTCCGCAACTTATGAGTCACTAAAATCCATAATTTTCTTTTTCGTAAATTTATGCAGAGATTTGAGCTCAAATAACGGAAAAACGATCAATTTTTCATAAAAAATTGTAATAAACATTTTTAAAGTACTTTTCCAGACCTTTAAAATGAGCTTTTATTAAACCCTCTAGCATGAAAATTAAGCGAGTTATGACGAAACTAAGTTAAGTAACTCGAATTTGAAAAAAAAAATGTCGGTAAATTTGTCACCATGTGCGGCAAAATTAAAATTAATCGTAGCCCATGTAAAATTACTTTTGTTTAAGCCCTAAAAACACGTTCCGAAAATTTGAATGGTTTGGAACACGTATATTTTGAAAAAAGTTGTTTAATGTGAAATTTTTTTTTTCGATTTAAAAAAAAACCTCAAAATATGTATGAAAATATGTTTTGTATGACGTTTAAAATGTTTAATATTTATAGGGGGTGAAAAATTGTAGAAATATTTCATTATATCAGAAACAACAATTCATTTTCCTAACAAAATCCATTAATTTAAGCTTTCAAAAAAATTTTTGTGATATGGAGTAGTTTTTATGGGTTGAATTATATTGAATTGAATTATATATATTTTTTCTACTCAAAAGCGAAAATAAAATGATTTCATACTGTATTAGGGTAGTTTTTAAGGGTAGTTACATATAAAAAAATAGAAATATTACTTACATTGTAAAAAAACAACAATCATTTCACATAATAAACCCTATAACTACTTCCATTTAGTAATTTGCAATTTTTTCCATTCTGAGGGTTGGTTTTTGGTTTTTGTATTATTAAAAATATTGAAGGTCAGATTTTTTATACTTGAAGAAAAAAAATTCTCCTATTACGACCCAAAATTTTAAAAAATGTTTTTTACCACATTTTTTAAATAATCTTTGTATGAGGGGTTGTTTTTAAGGGTAGGTGAGCGGTAAAATATCAAAATATTAAAGTCACGATACAAAACAATCAACATTTATTATATTTGAACATAACTATAACCCATTACAGCTTTATTTCATTAGTTTTCAATTTATTGGAGTAAGGGGTGATTTTCACCCATTAAAAATAAAAAGCATACTTCACGACCAAGTCAGGTTTGAAAAGGAGGGTGATTTGAACTAAATTCCAAATTTTCAAGAAGATCGATCAATTTTTTAGCATTTAACCTCAAAATAACCCCAACATGACTTGAACCGGTTTGTTGTAGATTTTTCCAATAAATTGACTGAAACTATTTAATCGAACCTGGCACCAACCAGGTAGTAGAAAGCAAAAGTTTCATTTGAATTAATATTTTATACAAAATCTGTGTGTATTCCCATCAGCTGTTTACGATTATCTTTCATTACATGCGGCAACGTCGCGCTGTTATTTTGAATAAAAGGCGGGAACGCTTTTCGTAAAATAATTCTTAAAAACACTAGTTATTCATAAACATAAAGTGTTTTATTATTATCTGTGTTAATATTGTTTATATTTTATGGTAGGAATCAATCAGGAAGATTCCAAATCGATGGTGTTGATTATAAATTGTTCGACTCGATAAGTCAAAGGTTGAATTTTAAATTCACGTTGAAGGAATTTCGAGGTTATAATTTGACAACATCTAAAAGTCGAGCTTTAAAAGCAGTGAGTATACAACAACTAAATAAAAAGCTTATTATTTTAATTAATTAATCACAACAGATTTTTGTTAAATCTAGTTTTTATTAACTGTATTTACTATAAACAGATTAAGGAATATTAAGGATTAGTATTAGTCCGGTCAAATTTGACCAAAATAAGAGTGAAGCTACGAAAAATCTCATCGAGATGAAAATCAATAAAATTGTTTAAAATATAAATAAAAATAGAATTTTAAAGTTTGCCATCATTCCCTTGTGTGAAAAAAATGTTATTCAAAGTCAAAGTTAAAAAAAATGAGTTTTTTGCGATTTTCAGCAAAACGGTGAGTTTTATCAAAAAAATATAAAGGACAAAAATTGTAGATCGTAAAATTATCTACAAAAAATGTATCGATACTTTTTTTTCTACGAGCTATAGTTTCTGAGATATACAAAGAAGTTTCTGTACTTGGTGGATTCCACAACATTCTATGAATTTATGAAGGTTATTACGTTATCGAAGGTTGTGGTATGGAAGGTTTCTGTAGTATAATCTTATCTCAGGTATTATACGACCTGTAATTTCAAAAAAAATTACATAATGTTGAAGGGTGGGCTCGAAAAACAGGTTTTATAGTGTCGGAAACAATATATTCACACTAAAACTTAATTTACGATATTTACTAGTCCCAAATATGAAATCGACTAGATTACAATTGATTTCTTATATTCTATTTTCAATATTTTCTCTGTTTTTGATGAATGTTTAAATAGAGTTCTCACAAGAATAGCGTTTTTAAGGATTATCCCTGTCCCACACTTAAGTTTACAGTATTTACAACAATCAAGATTTTAAAAGAAGTTTTAAGTTTTTTTTAGGTTAGGAAAAATCATATTTGAGCTTCTTCGAAGGTAATTTCCTGCTTGGCATTTTTTTTTCAGAAATTTGCCTCTAAATATCAAGTCTTTTTTGAGTAATTCGCAAAAAATTCACTGTTGAAAAAATCCAGTAACACAAAATTCGCTTTTTGTAAGAGAAATTTTGAGATTAGGAAAAAATTACAGGGAATCTTTTTTGTAGGAAATTTTTTGAACTACATTTTTGGTTCCTTCACTTTTTTCGAATTTCATCATAGATTCCGAGTTATTTGCAAAATTCCTAACCTAAGCTAAATCCAGAAAATCAGCGACATAACTAGCTTCCAATTGGGCTGTACTCACTGGACTAATACCCATGTAGCTGTGAAAAAATAAATGCTTCTCAAACTAAGTTTGACTTAAGTGCTTCCGCGGATCCACGCGGAGCCTACGGTCTGTCGCAGCTGATGACGATAACGACGATGACGACGATTACGACCAAAACCCGATTGATATTTTGATCCCTTCAAACTTTTTGAGCACAATTGTCTAAGAATTAGATTTAAAGGGTTAGACTCATGTCGAATCCATTTTCGAATCCTCCCCCGTGGGGCCCACGTTGGGAAACACAGCTCTAGATAAATGTATGCTTTTATTTGCGTTTCTATTCGGACTGTCAGATATAAATTTCGATAAAAACTTGATCGAAAATATATTTAATGAGATATAATCACTATTCATATTCTAACGCGGGTTTCAAATCCAATACTAAAGAAATTATTATCCTTTTAACGTGGTTTTCAAGTTTTTATTTAATATTTATGTTTCAGCTTAGTGTTAATGAGGTCGACGTCGTACTGGGCGGCTTAACATTAACAATTGATAGAGCAATAAAATTCGACTTCATCTCGCCTTACCAATATACGTTTTTTATGGCGTTTTATTTGATGAATCAGGATCGTTATCCTTCTGTAAGAGATTTGGTATGGAATAAACTAGTCAAAACGGGATATATTCCCTTGTTGGTGTTTTGTACTGTAATTTTTGGATGCCTATTGAAAATATCTACTGTAATTTTCAAAAATAATCAAATAACCAAAAAACATCATATAAATGTGAGTGAAAAATATTTGTTTTATCCCATTTCAAATGTTCAAAAGTCAAATTATAAAAGATAATTATCAAGAAGTGACATTACGCTTTAAAAAATAATCAAATCATTCAAGATCCTCATAATTTGAGGCAATTAAGTCCAAATATTTTCATAATCCAATTTCACCCGACTATAATAAGTATTTTATGAAGAAAAACACGTTTTTTCACATATAATTTTTTTTATTTGTGGGATAATACTGCCAGAAAGCTACACTGGACGAAACTCACCGGCTACCACGACTCGGTATAATTCCTGACCATAAAAGCATCAATACCACTTTGATTTCGTCAAGAAAAGGTTTTATATTGGGATTATTTTGAATATATATTTTAAAAAATAATCAAATCATTCAAGATCCTCATAATTTGAGGCAATTAAGTCCAAATATTTTCATAATCCAATTTCACCCGATTATAATAAGTATTTTATGAAGAAAAACACGTTTTGTTTGAATATATATGTTCTAAGTTCGGTCCAAGCTGGAGTTTTCACCCGACAGAATAAAACTTGTCTGATTGCATCTTTCTTGAATCAATGGAAGAAATCGAAAAAGAAGCCTGGAATTCTTGTTTTTGGTCAATACCAACTGTCCTCAATATAAAACTATTGTACAGCGCAGCTGACAGCGTGAAAAACTCAAAAAAAAAGTCTATTTTGAGGTTATAATCGATATACGCTCTCGAAGACAACTATATTAAATAATAAAGGCAAATTCTGTGCAAAAAAAATGTTTCTATGCTAGTCTACGTACTTTTCAGTTCACCTATAATATAAACTTCGCAAAACGGTTCAAATATTTCAATTAAAATTGAAATTAAAATTAAAATTGAAAAGTGAAATCGATTCATTTTCTATCAAAGATCTAATCCAGCAAAACTACAAAGAATATGAAATCCAAAACGCTGATATAAACGTTGAAAAATTGTTCAACAACGCAATGAATAATTCCTCTACTTTTTAGGTTGTTCTCAATGTTCTGATTGGATTGTCTGATCCAATCCTAGCTATTTATAAAAATATTCCATACAGAACGTCAATCAAATTGGTTTTCCTCTTTTGGTTGTTAATGAAAGTCACGATCGACGTATACTTGTCAGCTATTTTCAGATCTTACATCATGTCGCAAAATTATACCAAACATGACATAAATGATCTGATGAATAGAGGTTATACTTTCGTGGTAAGTAGAAAGATAGTTGAGAGATGTTTCAAAAGACACGTTTATACTGGAGCGAATACCGAGTTGAATATCTTGCGTGGTGCGATGTCTCGGTCATCAATAGCTGTCGGAGCTACTGATTTTTCGTTTTCTTTAGCTCAATCCCAACGATCATGATTACATCAACAATTGGTGTTACCACTCAACTTTACCTTTATGCGTGTTGTTTATAACCGAAGGGATTTATTCCGATGAGAAGTGCGAGAATCTGCTGAAACCCAACCATGCAGTTATAATAGAAAATTCTCCAGCTTATGCATTTATTGTGAGTTATATTTTCATACTATAAATAACTAAGAACGCGCAAACTATCCTATTAACTAGATTTTGTAAATACAATCATCAAACAAGTCTAATCAAACTTAATTCATCTGTTTTAACAGGTATAAATCATCTTGATGAACCTGGCAAAGATAATGGTGCTAATTTATTAAATTATTATCATCCTTTCATACTTATATGTATTAAAGAACAAAAAACGAGAAATTTAATGTTTATTTTCCATAAAAAGAAGAAGAATCTTCTCCGAAATACTTCTTAGATCACCAAACAGATCTTAGTTTGTCTACAAAGTTTTAAAATAAACCACAATGTCTAAAAACGGACTAGTACTACAAAGTTGAGTGATGGAAAGACTTTAGGAGACATAAAAATATTTTTCTGCGGCCATTTGATGATGATCCTACGAAAATGACAGATCGCACGCTCGTTTTTACCTAAGAAAGTAGCTTATTTCACATATGTACTAAAAAATAACAAAACATGCACGTATTGAAACGCTTCTTTTTCTTATGTTATATATGGTCTCGAACTATAGGGGAAATAAGCGAATACAATATGAATCGGGCCGGGTGCCGAAAGGCAAAAGGCCAAATTGAAGAAGACAATATGATTTTTTGAGGTTATAATGTTGTAATTTGTGCAAACGGCTTGATTTCAGATCTTAGTTTGTCTACAAAGTTTTAAAAAAAGTTGAATGATGGAAAGACTTTAGGAGAGATAAAAATATTTTCCTAAGGCCATTTGATGATGATCCTACGAAAATGACAGATCGCACGCTCGTTTTTACCTAAGAAAGTAGCTTATTTCACACATGTACTAAACAATAACAAAACATACACGTATTGAAACGCTTCTTTTTCTTATGTTATATATGGTCTCGAACTATAGGGGAAATAAGCGAATACAATATTAATCGGGCCGGGTGCCGAAAGGCAAAAGGCCAAATTGAAGAAGACAATATGATTTTTTGAGGTTATAATGTTGTAATTTGTGCAAACGGCTTGATTTCATATCTTAGTTTGTCTACAAAGTTTTAAAAAAAGTTGAATGATGGAAAGACTTTAGGAGAGATAAAAATATTTTCCTAAGGCCATTTGATGATGATCCTACGAAAATGACAGATCGCACGCTCGTTTTTACCTAAGAAAGTAGCTTATTTCACACATGTACTAAACAATAACAAAACATACACGTATTGAAACGCTTCTTTTTCTTATGTTATATATGGTCTCGAACTATAGGGGAAATAAGCGAATACAATATTAATCGGGCCGGGTGCCGAAAGGCAAAAGGCCAAATTGAAGAAGACAATATGATTTTTTGAGGTTATAATGTTGTAATTTGTGCAAACGGCTTGATTTCAGATCTTAGTTTGTCTACAAAGTTTTAAAAAAAGTTGAGTGATGGAAAGACTTTAGGAGACATAAAAATATTTTCCTAAGGCCATTTGATGATGATCCTACGAAAATGACAGATCGCACGCTCGTTTTTACCTAAGAAAGTAGCTTATTTCACATATGTACTAAACAATAACAAAACATGCACGTATTGAAACGCTTCTTTTTCTTATGTTATATATGGTCTCGAACTATAGGGGAAATAAGCGAATACAATATGAATCGGGCCGGGTGCCGAAAGGCAAAAGGCCAAATTGAAGAAGACAATATGATTTTTTGAGGTTATAATGTTGTAATTTGTGCAAACGGCTTGATTTCATATCTTAGTTTGTCTACAAAGTTTTAAAAAAAGTTGAATGATGGAAAGACTTTAGGAGAGATAAAAATATTTTCCTAAGGCCATTTGATGATGATCCTACGAAAATGACAGATCGCACGCTCGTTTTTACCTAAGAAAGTAGCTTATTTCACACATGTACTAAACAATAACAAAACATACACGTATTGAAACGCTTCTTTTTCTTATGTTATATATGGTCTCGAACTATAGGGGAAATAAGCGAATACAATATTAATCGGGCCGGGTGCCGAAAGGCAAAAGGCCAAATTGAAGAAGACAATATGATTTTTTGAGGTTATAATGTTGTAATTTGTGCAAACGGCTTGATTTCAGATCTTAGTTTGTCTACAAAGTTTTAAAAAAAGTTGAGTGATGGAAAGACTTTAGGAGAGATAAAAATATTTTCCTAAGGCCATTTGATGATGATCCTACGAAAATGACAGATCGCACGCTCGTTTTTACCTAAGAAAGTAGCTTATTTCACACATGTACTAAACAATAACAAAACATACACGTATTGAAACGCTTCTTTTTCTTATGATATATATGGTCTCGAACTATAGGGGAAATAAGCGAATACAATATGAATCGTGCCGGGTGCCGAAAGGCAAAAGGCCAAATTGAAGAAGACAATACGATTTTTTGAGGTTATATCCGTATAAAAATTAAAAGTTTGTTGTAATTTGTGTTCAAATACGTACTAGTGTCTGCAAGATAATTTAAACGTTAAAATTAAGTGTTTTTACTATTACTGAGTCATGTATAAAGTAGTTGAATGAAAATTTATTCTTCATAGTGAAGGAAAACATTGTTTTGACTGTAGGATTTTTTAATTTTTAGCACACGTGTTTATATACTTTTCACACGTGTGTGATATTGTTTAATTGACTTTCTTATTAAAAAAATACGTTTTTCCATGAATTTTTTACGTTATTGTAGGAAAAATAGTGTACACAACTCGTTGGAAAGTGTATTTCGAACTCGTTACGTAATATACAATTAATTCGTCCTTATATTTCAAAAAATATATTGTATTTAAGTTGTAAACGACATATTTTGGTAGCGCAGTAAAAACTTGTCAAGTTCTGGTGATAATTTCATAAATTCGTACCATTACGCTTTCCAGAACCATCAGTTGCGTGTAATGGTAGCTTTTAATAGTTGTTTTACCCACTTTTAACGATCAGTTTTATTCAAAATGTTGCACACTCGTTAAAAAACGATAACAATAAAGTAATTTCATAAATTCGTACCATTTTATTTTCCAGGCGGAATCTTTGAACAGTTTTCTACCTGCTTTGATAGTGTAGGAACGAAATTTGTTTAACTAATTAATATTTTTTGTTTTATCACCCAATTATTGATTGAATAGCTTTTAATTTACCCAAAATCAAAATTGTCGAGACAGTTATATAATTTTTTCATCATTTAAGAACGATCTCAATGATTATTGGAATAATGGAAATACAGAAAAGGATTTTTCGAAATGTACATTCATTCGAAATTCACATGTAGCACTTGGTTTTACCAAATTATTCGTTGGGGAAGGATACCAAACGTTTTTAGTATCAAAAAAATCCCCTTTCGAACCGGGCTTTTCAAATACAGTAATGGAATTATTAGAAAGTGGAATAATTCAATATTGGTAAGTATGACGTCATAAACGATTTTATTCTTAATGTGAGGTTATCTTCTACACTTTGGATATACCGAGTGGTCGAAAAAGGACGGTATTTCGGAAATCGGAAAACTTTTGTGGAATGTGGAAGTACTAAGAGCTTCACTACGGCAAACAAACGTCCACCCTAGGACTTTTCGATCATTCTTTGAGGATATTTCTCTATTAAAACCTATATTTGCATATAAACAAGATGGCGATTGTACAGGTACTGCGTTAAATAATAATTTACCTTTCCTTGCTCCCGATTCACCCAGGTGTCTATTTGTGGAATAAGACGGTAAATCCACCGGAAATTTTCCGAGGAATTCCACTATTTTCACCATCGTCGTAGGCTGTTTTACCGTTCTTCATGAACCTTTTCGCCGGAAAGCGCTTGCCACGCTCAAGGCACTCAGTCGATACACCGGCAGTACCTTCCTCTATGGTAACTGTGTTTTTTAATGCATCGGGTCCCTAAAGATGATTGTGGTATCCTCTATTTGCGCTTTGGACCTCTTTGGGGCCTCGGTGGTGCTAAAACTGTTCAGACCATCGCTACTAAGTTGAACCAAGTGTCGTTTCCAGCTGCGTTCTACTGTTCACGAGCACTACTTCGATGTTTGTCCAATTTCAAGCCAATTATGTCTATCTAGTGGAAAATATTGTCAAGTTAATATCTTGTAGATGTTTTTCTACGATTACCACGACAACATTTTCGGTATAAGCGTTTGATTGTGTATGTGCGTGTGTTTGGACATAACCTCTCATATTGTAGTGAATCTAAAATCTTATTTCGTTATTGTAGGGCTTCTATAGAACAAAGGATGATTAAAAGATATGAAAATGTCATAAATAAATCTCGACGAGTCAGTATGAAATTGGATAAACTTATGTTTGCGTTCGAAATATGGTTTTTTGGTATCGTATGTTCTTTTTTCATTTTCTTTTTGGAAAACCGAAAGTACCATTGTCGAAACTAAAATAAACATTTTTTGTATGTTTTTTTAATACTTAATGTAATCGTAAAAACTACGATTTAAATAAATTTGTGTTTTTTTTTTCAGAATTACCGACTTTTTCATTACTTAACCCCCTCCCTGTAACTTTAATAAAAAATAAAATGTTTTTTCGCGAATTCTTCGTCTAACCCTGGTATATACAGAATACTCCGCCCTTTTCAAAAATTAAACACGTAAAGAATGTTCAAAGGCTCTAACAAATTAATCATTATTATTGAGATTTATAATTCGAGAAATCGTTTCTATAAAATGACGGTTAACCTAGAAATCATTTCATATTTTGATAAATAGCAATTTAGTATAAAATATGAGATTTCTCGACATTACGTTCGTATTGATTGGATTGTTATTGTAAATAACAAAGAAAAAAACAGTATTTTTCAATTATTTTCACCTTGATACTCTAAAAGTTTGATAAGCTGTTTGAAAATCTTGGAGCAAGTTGTTTTAACAAGTAAGTATGTTTATTGGCCTCCTTTATATTTAAATTTCACAAAAATTTCGTTTAAAAATAATTTGGTTAAGAAATTTTTGTTCTACTACAGGGTGTGACATATTTTTTGCACTTTTGAAATATAAATACGAAAATTACTTATTTTTTTTTTAATTGCCGTACAATTGATTTCTCAAAATGAAAATTATGTTAAATAACCAAGCATAGCACGATTATAAAAAGTGAAAATTCAAAAAGAGTCGTTTCATTTTATATACGGTGTGTCCACGTAAATTGGCGATATATGGGACATAACTTTTTTATTATGAATTTTACGAAAAAAAGTTATTCTTTATAAAAAGTTCTGCATGGTCCAAAACCTACAATTCAATCATCAGATGATGAATTTTTTCAGTCGTATACGAGGTTTGTCGAAAAATGTGATTTTTGCTCTAAAGTACTTTTCTTTTTTGATAATATCGAAAATTGTTATGAAGAAAAGATGTTTAGAATTAAAAATAGCTTTCAAATATTCATCATTGTTTATTTAGATCAAAAAAAATTTTTTTTTCTATATTTTCTCTGCGATTACGTTGGAAATTTTGGAAATTTAAGTTTCTAAATCAATTTTTAAAAACAATTATCTCTCAATTTTTATCAAACACCGAAAACCTTCAAGTTGCTTAATCACTAGTTTGTAACATTCTATTTAAATAAACAATGTTGATATTGTCAAAAAGAAAAGTACTTTACACATTTTTTGACAAACCTCGTATACGACTGAAAAAATTTAACATCTGATGATTGAATTGTAGGTTTTGGACCATACAGAACTTTTTATGAAGAATAACTTTTTTTCGTAAAATTAATAATAAAAAAGTTATGTCCCATATACCGCCAATTTACGTGGACACACTGTATATTATACGAGATGATCCCAGAAGTACCTGGCCCAATAATTTTCGAAAAATCTTCCGTCGAGACAGAAAATAGTCCGAACGAGCTAAATCTGGCGAATAGGGAGCATGAGATAGCAATTCAAACATTGTTTTGATAAAACATTTTCTTATCAATTGTTCCATGTTTACAAATTCACTGGAAACGTTCATATTCAATGCCAAATATGAACTAAATAACTTGAAACATAATCTGGTGTAGAGATTGTGTACTTTCTAATACAGTGCAGCAACCACCTTCATCTCTAGGTCAGGCCAGGTACTTCTAGGACCATCCTCGTAAGTACGTGGCTCTAATGCAAAAAGGAAAGGATGGACTGTATAATTTCGATCTTCTATATAATGACAAAAAGTTAGTCATGAAGATATAATCAATTTGCTAAGACTTAAAGTATTCCAAGCGTGCTTTAAAACATTCCTGGCTTCTCCTGGAAGACCTTTAATCTACTCGGTAGTTATCTGCTCAAAATCTGCTCAAGATTAAGAAGACACATGCATTGGTGAATTAGGCGGATGAGAACCTGCAGATTTAGCCATTGGTTAACCTTCCGAGGCGCATCAGCTAAAGTCTAATCACACCAAGGATGAATCTAGAACTTACTGAAGCTGTTCCTGGTACTAAAGTAATCCAAGGAGTCGTTTTCAACATGGACGAACTCTAGTTATACATTCATCGAGATATATGATCTGTATAGTAGATTTTTTCGTTGTAGGTTATAGTAATGGTAAGTGTATACATGTGGTTCCTTCTGGTAATCTCGAATGGTTATAAAATTCCACTTCCACGTCACAATACGTGTGTTGTTGCGAGATTTATGCCTAGAATTATCGAAGCATTCAATTACTCATTAATACTACATACAGATAACGATTCTGTCTACGATGAGGGCAGACACCCATTTTCACAGACATATTACAGCTTCAGACATGATTTATTAAATAACCATACACGTCCACTCGGTCTAAATTACATGCATATTGTAGATTCCAATGAATTGCTTCAGGATGGAAAGTTTTTTCATATAGAATCAAAGGTAATGTATGAAGAAATAGTTTTGTCTGTTCTCGTGTGCAGCTTTACCAATGCTTCTTTAATTTTCTGTCTCGATCTACTATAAAAACAAATAGTATACATCACACTAGATCTGAACTAGCGCGGACTGCAAAAATCTCATTAAAATACCTATAAATAATAACTAATTTTGTATCCCATATAGGATTTTACTATGGACTCAGTATGGTCCCAAATTTGAGCCAAGTATGTACAACTCTGGCCCTGGCTTGGAAGCCATACTTGGGCCAGACTTGGTGGGACTCTGGAATTATAACAATGTCCCTCGCATGGTTTACAACCCCGGGCCATGCCTGATTGTGCAGATAGGCCCAAAACTGGTTTGCAAGCTTGGGCCAGTCTTAGTTACTTAGATAGGTCCAAGGCTAGTTTGCAGGTCCAGGCTTGACGAAACTCAGGGATGACAATAATGTCCCTCGCTTGGTTTGCAACCCTGGATGCCCAGGTAAACCCACGATTGGACTGATCCAAGGTTGCTGCTTGTAAAAATAGATTAACCAGAGATTACCCAGGGTTACCAAGAGTTCGGCCAAGCTTGGGTGAATATAGGAGAGCCGTGGTCGGGTTACCCACATTTCAGTCAGGCTTGGACCATGATTGGTTTGCCTAGGTAGGGTTTGGCACAAGCTAAGCCCCATCGTTCAAGTCTTAAATGAGAATCAACTAGCCTGGCCCAGACTCGACGGGGTTCTGGAATAAAAACAATATCCCTCGTATGGTTTGCAACCCCGGGCTATGCCTGATTGTGCAGATAGGCCCAAAACTGGTTTGCAAGCTTAGTTACTTAGATAGGTCCAACGCTAGTTTGCAGATCCAGGCTTGGCGAAACTCGAAGATGACAATAGTGTCCCTCGCTTGGTTTGCAACCCTGGATGCCCAGGTAAACCCACGATTGGACTGGTCCAAGGTTGCTGCTTGTAAAAATAGATTAACCAGAGATTACCCAGGGTTACCAAGAGTTCGGCCAAGCTTGGGTGAATATAGGAGAGCCGTGGTCGGGTTACCCACAGTTTAGTCAGGCTTGGACCATGATTGGTTTGCCTAGGTAGGGTTTGGCACAAGCTAAGCCCCGTCGTTCAAGTCTTACATGAGAATCAACTCTGCAAAAACTCCTTTGTATAATGTATCTTTATATGGCCGAAGCACAAAATTCCCTTCAGGAGCTCTACAACAGTATTATTCATATATTTCGGCGGTTGCAAAGTTTTCCAGAAGGAGAAATGTCTTCTGAATTTACTTTCTCGTTTTCCAAAACTTTTAGCGAGAGAAAACTTGTTGTCACTTCATTTTGTTCCTTTGGAATCTTGCTTACATATTTCTGCCTAATTTTCCAAACTGACTATTCCCTGGATGTCGAAATTGCCAATAAGAAACTGGGCAAGGAAGAAGATACAAAAATCTAACAGGAGACCCAACGAAAAAGCTAAGAGGAAATCCCTAATCTGGAAGAAAAATATATCAAAATTATGAGTCATAAACTTGGTTGGGATGATCCCAAAAGTACCTGGTCTGAGATGATGCGTAGTATTTGTTTGGCAGTGAATTTGTAAACGTGGAAAAAATTGGTGAATCAATTGGTCGACCAAATGAGGTTACGACTCCAGAAATGTTGAAGAAAATCCACAAAGTGGTACTGAATGATCGACGACTGAAAGTGCACGAGGTAGCAGACTTAGTAAGCAGTACTTTGCATGTTAACTGAAAATTTGGACATGAGAAAGCTGTGCGCAAAATGGGTGCTGCGTTTGCTCACAATGGAACCAAAACAGCTTCGTGAAATAAACCGAATATTCGCGCCGTTTCATAACTATGGATGTTTCCTCAATTCACACTCCAAACAAAACAATGAAAAGGAAGAACCGGCTCCAAAGAAGGCAAAAACCGTCCATCTGCAGGCAAGATCACGTCTATCAAACTACAATGCTTAAGCGCAGAAATCAACCAAAAAAAGGCCGTATTTGGTTGGTTATAACAAGTGTCGGAATTAAGGAATTACTACCTCATGAACTATAGTCGCCAGATTTAGTTCCCCCGGATTATTTTCTGTTTCCATACTTATTGAACAGTGTATGGAACTAAAAGGAGATTACTTTGAAAAATAAACATATTTTTGTGTTTTTTTTGTTGAGCCAGGTACTTCTGTACCTGGTGTGTTGTGATTCACTTAAAATCCACCCTTCTTTTAGGTGAATAAAAGAGATGTTGTAGTTATAATAGAAAATGGTGTCGAAGTACCACAGGAACTGCTCAACCTACTCTATTTCGCTAAAGTTATTTTTGTTGTTAAATTGAATACGTCTAAATTATTTTACTGCACATTTCCATCTCATGAATTGATCTGTCGCCTGAAGAAAATCAAACCGACAGATAATTTACTTCGTTTGAAAAAAACGGATACGAGTGGAGTTTTGAAATCGGAAATTGTCGGATATACCATAAGCAAACCATATATTTATGTCAGGTATAATTTTTAAAAAATATTAACTAAATTTCGCGCAATATGATTATTGTAAAACATTTTTAATTGCCGAAAATATCATTAAGGGTGCCAGGCAAATTGATTTGAAAATTCCCTGGGTAGAAAAAGTTTCATTAGATTTTGATTTTACTCAAAAAATGAGATTTTTTTCGGCATCTTGCGACGTGAATATATTCCTATCGACCAAAGAATTCTATATTAGCGTACTGGAACACTTGAGGGAACGTCCTAACCCACCAAGACAAGTACTTTGGTGCAGGCATTCAAGCCTAAAATGGTGACAAACCTCCGAATACTTTAATACAGCTCCGATTTTATTTATAGAAATTAATAATTTACAATTAAGCTCATTTTACCCTCGAGATCAAGATCTACATGGTCGCAAGGTGTGCAAATTGTTTTTAAGGGGTGAAAACCATCCCTTATCGAAAAATACTAATATTATAGTTTTTCCTACTTTTTTTCAATTCAAATGTTTTACGTTCCTGCAACATAAATATCTTAACATATTGTATAATAGGAAATTTATATATTTTGAAGTATCAATCCTTAAAAACCTTTGAAAACTACCCTTAAGATGAAAATAATATAGGAAATAATCTTTTAACGATTTAAAACACTGTAATTTCATTTCGACTGTGAAAAAATCTTAGCATTTTAATAAAATTTAATTGGTTATTATTATTCAACCCTTTAAAACCACCCGTTTTCAGAGATTGAAACAAAAATAAATCTAATAACTGCCAACTTTTAGATTTTGCATTTTTTTTTGGTATTAAAGTTTCATATCTCTACTTGAAGTAATTTTCAATTGTCTATACCCTATCAACCCTTAAGAACCACCCCTTTGGTCTCTTGATACTCTCAAATGTACCTACAGGCAACTTAGCATCGACAGAAAAAATCCGTGTGACAAAATTTGAAACTTTTTCATATTTTACAATTCACAAATTTTTATTTTTTATGTAACTCCGTTAATTTTGAAGCTATCACATCCTACAAAAAACCATTCTAAAGGTAATTTTCAAGACTATAAGTTTATGTATGTTAGAAGGGATGAAGATCCTCCACATTTTATTAATAAAGGGTCAAAGGGCTGTGGATAAGTAAACCTCACACTATAGTGACAGATTAATTTGGTTATAACTCCGTCAATTTTTATGATACAAAAAAAAATAAAAAAAGCAAAATAATCTACATAAAAAATGCTTGAATTTGATTGTTTATTTGTTTTTTTTTATCTCTTATAGTTACGGAGCAAAAATGAGTAAAAAAATTTTTTTTCAAAAATTATTATTTAATGCTAATTTTTTTCAAAATTGTGCATTTATAATGAGCCAAACTTCCAGATGTCGTAAACAACATCGAAATAAACCATTTGTTACAAGGAATGAGTTTAATTTTGATTTTCAATGAAATGGCATTAGTTTTAGTACAATTTTTTTAGCTTCAACTATTTTACATCATATCTCACTGAAATTTAAGTCAAAACGGCTTTTATCAGTGGTCAATCGAAAGGTCTTTTTAAGCTCTTTAAAAAGTATTTTATAATTTTTTGTTGAAAAATTTACCTTTTTCCAGTTATTTGAGGTTAAATGCACAATTACGTAAACCAAAAGCTATTCAAGTATTTATAACTTATAATAACTTGCTTTAGGTAGAACATCAAGATGTTAAATATAGTTTAATTTCTTTGTTTTTTCATAAGCTTCATTTTTGTTCATTACACTTTTTTCGATGAAATGCATCATTACAGAGTTATTCGTAAAAAACTATTGAAAATGTGGTTTTTTTGACGAAAAATCGTACTTTTCAATTGCAAATAACTCAAAAACTATTAATCTGGCGAAAAAACTTTATATAACCTATTTTACTTTAAATTTGCTGATATTTCGATTTATGGGGTTTGCACACTTCGGCACCATGTAGTTCTAGCTTTTTGGATACCTATTGGACCACGATAACGGCTCATTCCTCATTGATTGTTACCCCCTGCGATTTTGTTTTAGTTTTTAAGAGTTAGACCTTTAAGGAGCTCATCGTAGTGGCTCAAAGAATAAGTTGTAACATGGTGGGTAGTATCAGAAACTATTAATTGTGGAAACAACGCTGTGATTTTTGTGTAGAGTTCAAAAGCTTGTACGCTAACTACAAGGATCAGAAATTCTAGTACAAAACATGTTTCCACATATCCGCAATCGATTTATTGGTATTCTTCTGTCATATAAACGCACTGCATGCACTGTAAAAAGTTAATTCAATAATACATTTGTTCAAAATGAAGATGTAATCATAGCAAGACGTGAAATTTTCAGAAATGGTCAAGTGGTAGGCTTGGAATCGAAGCTAATGAAATTATTGGGTTCGATTTGTAACTTTACATATTCCCTTGTAAGTTACGATGATATTGAAATAGATGGAAATAAAGTGGAACTCATGTTAAATGATGTAAGTATTTTCATCAAAAAATCCATATTGGATTGAATATCACATCAATCTATTCAAAATATTTCACTCCAAATCACACGCGTTCGGCAAATCAATGGGAAATCAGTAATCGCGATCGTGGATATCATATATACCCATTAAATTCATAGAATCCATTCCAATTCAATCACTCTCTCTATATTTAATATTAGCTCTATGGTAATATTACAGATGACAGATGACAGATGCTTAACATAGTTGTCAAAAATTTAAAATGTCAAATAATTAAATATAAAACGAATTAAAAATATAAAATGAATCTGGTCAGAATTGCAATAAATCTTACAACACAAATATCAATACTACCAACGTTTAGAATTTAATTTCCCCTGATACACATGCAAAGATTATAGCAAAATGAACGCCAGCATGACGCGCTCTAGTGGTTCATAAATTTCAAAGATAGTTCAACTTGTTGTTACGCGCTATGGACGTCAAAATTCTACTTGTTATACGCCCTAAAGGTCAATAACATAACCTCACTTTTTTACTCTACTTTGTAGCTACACGTGGTAATTAAATAATTCAATAATTCGCAAAATAAACTCTCTGTAACTCTCCAAAATAGGGAATAATTTTTCCAACAATGTATTTTTTCCATTTGAAAATTCCATGACAAGAATTGGTGACTAACTCCTTGATCTAATCGACACACAGGTTTTCTTATCGAATGTTTTGTTAAGTTTCCCTTAAATAAGTTCAAAAATTGGTCATAAAGTAACTGCAGATATTTCTATTCAAATTGAGGGGTCTCAGGCACCAGCGCTCTGTCAAATGTCACTTGGGTTATGTTTACTATAGAAGCAGTGTCATGTTGACGTTTATTCCGTGTACCGCTTAATGCTTGATACATCGTGAAGTTGGCTGCGACAGCGAATTAACAGTTAAGTTTATGTGTAGGTTATAACAATAATAATTAAAACATAGTGTAATTATATATTATAAGCTGTTTATAAAAAGATTTCGATGGATTGTCTCTTCCGTAGATTGCAGCAAGCAAAATTTCGTGGGCTATAGGTGCAATTTTCTTGAATGACATTAGATTAAGTAGATTCGAAGGAACCAGGAACATATTCATAGACGGATATGCGGCTATGTTCAACAAAGAATTTATAACACCCCCAAATAAGAAATTATTACAAACGACAATTTTTCAATCAATTTCAATTTTCATTGGATTGATTGTTGCTGTAATTGTTTATTTATACGCCAAATTAATTCGTACTCGGTTTAATGTATATCACATTTTAATGGTAAGTAACCTAAGTCTTCTCTTTTACTATTAAGTGTCATTTACAATTCGAAACTTGACAGAAATGACAGTTATTCACAATCTAATGTCAAAATGGCGGCCGTGGGATAAACAATCGATTTCTTTGTACCTACGTATCAGGTCAATTAGACAGCTCAAATTGGGTGATTGTATAGATATCGAACTGAGCGGTATTTCTGGGGCAATTTTATTAGCAGTACCTAAGAATGGACTACCGGCAAGATCAGAACTTTTTGAAGAAGTGGTTGGGTAACAGTTATAAAATAAATATATTAAACGGTTGATGTTATTTTTAATCACAATAAGTTTAATTAGTATTTTTACAATAAGAAGGAGGCGCTGATGTCCTATCCCGCACTGCAAGCTTCACTTGCACGCGCCTATTGTATTTTCTGTCCATTTCGATAGTTGTTTCAATAAATATTTCATTTTAGTTGATTTTTGGACCATTAACGGATCAATCGTATTCAACGAGAATAATTAAAGGAACCACGATACGAACATTGTTTATAACATGGTGGATCAGCTGCTACATCGCTACAATTTTTTATAAAACTTATTTATTATCAACTTTAGTACAAAGACATATGCACAAGAATACTCTTGAAGATTTGTGGGAACAAAATTTCAAATTTCAAGTAATTTATCTTTTCAGTATTTATCTTTTTAGAATTTTTTTCGATTATCACACGTAGTAATCTATCTATCAGGATAATGAGACATTTTGAACGAATTTTTGCACTGCAGCAAGTCTCTGACAAGTGTGCAAAGTTTAAATTAAATCTAAACACTTCAGGACCTTCAATCAATTAAATAGATTGTTTAAAAGTTTATTATAAAACTAACAAATAATAATCCAATCTATTTGTCATGAATCAAATAAGTTTTTCACTCGAATCAACACGGTTTTTGCTTCCGTCGAAATTCCCGCCAAAACCATCCAGGTACATCCTCCAAAAGCCAAGTTTCGTCCAATTGACGTGCTCTCTGGCAAATCGTAGACTGCCTTAAGTCTTCTTCTTACTGTCCAGCTACTCTTAACACTTGTTCGACTTGAACACCAGTGAGGGCCCGATGCGCTGATAAAGACAACACTGCGCAAATCTTTCTCCAGGTCTTCTGTAAACTCGTCCTCTTCTATCGTTTCCATACAGGCACACTCTCTGTTTTCGTCTGAGAAGAGATCGGAGCCCCATAGTTGGTCAGTTCAATTGACGTGCTCTATGACAAATCGTAGACGGGCTGCTCAGTTATCTGAGCGCAATCTGGTGCTTTTTGGCTCAAAATTAACTGCCATAAGTCTTCTTCTTACTGTCCAACTACTCCTCGCGTTTCTCTTAACACTTGTTCGACTTGAACACCAGTGAGGGCCCGATGCGCTGATAAAGACAACACTGCGCAAATCTTTCTCCAGGTCTTCTGTAAACTCGTCCTCTTCTATCGTTTCCATACAGGCACACTCTCTGTTTTCGTCTGAGAAGAGATCGGAGCCCCATAGTTGGTCAGTTCAATTGACGTGCTCTATGACAAATCGTAGACGGGCTGCTCGGTTATCTGAGCGCAATCTGGTGCTTTTTGGCTCAAAATTAACTGCCATAAGTCTTCTTCTTACTGTCCAACTACTCCTCGCGTTTCTCTTAACACTTGTTCGACTTGAACACCAGTGAGGGCCCGATGCGCTGATAAAGACAACACTGCGCAAATCTTTCTCCATGTCTTCTGTAAACTCGTCCTCTTCTATCGTTTCCATACAGGCACACTCTCTGTTTTCGTCTGAGAAGAGATCGGAGCCCCATAGTTGGTCAGTTCAATTGACGTGCTCTATGACAAATCGTAGACGGGCTGCTCGGTTATCTGAGCTGAATTTGGTGCTTTTTTGGCTCAAAGTTAACTGCCTTAAGTCTTCTTCTTACTGTCCAGCTACTCTCAGCTCTTGTTCGATTTGACAATAGTCAAGATTCGGTTTCTTAGCGATGTGCTGACGATGAACCGGCCATCCCTATCAGATAAGCGATTTTTCCATCCGGTACCGCCTCTTATATTAAAGTGACTAGTCTCTTGGTAAGGACGGTAACCTCTGGAAGCATTAGACTGATTCATGTTCAGCGCAGTAACCACTTCTAGCTGGCACGGTCTTGTCGCGATAGGATGATCGCTTGAACAGCTAAGAAAAATACAATTTCGTGCTCAGTTTTTTGCCAGTCGATTTTTTCGCTCACGTGTGTATTTTCAAACAATCCTTTTATTAATTTTCAAACATTTTAGTGTAGCGAATACGACTATTATTTCATAAAATACCAATGCGAACGTTATCCATCTTGCGGTTGCTCTATTTTGATGTCAAGACTTTCTTTTAACAATGATATATGTAGCATGACGTCCAATATGCTACAGTCTAAAGTTGCAATTATAGGAGAAGTATTTGCACTGAATTCTCTCGTAAGTATAATTATAAATCGTTGAAAACAATTACTACAGATTGACGTTTCGCCAACTCTTGCTTGTTGCTCCGATTGATTACGTCAATCTGAATGAGGCGACAGGCAGCTTTTGAAGATTCGGCGAAACGTCAAGAAGAAGTAGTTAGAGAATGGCCTAATTACCCGCGAACATTCAACCAATGAACGGTTGCTGAAGCCTTTTAAAATGAATTCAAGAATATTGGAGAGAATTGGATTGTATGCGTGGGTAACTAAGAACGGCTTAAGAAACGAATCGCCACTTCTTTTAGAAGACATACCTTTAGCCATTCGTCGTGATATTACAACATGATTTTATTTATTAAATCAATTATTTGGCCGTCCGGATCTCCAGATCTAACCTGCTCGGATTTTTATTCGTGAGGCTGCATAAAAGATCTCGTTGACACCAATAGACCCACGACAAGAGAAAGTCCGATGTACTTTGAGAAGCCGATCAGGCGCTTTGGTTTGAACCCATTGGTATCGTTAGGCAGGTTGTGGGGTTTGCACAGATAATATGGTCTACGGTTTCGTCCTCCTCCATGCACCAGCGGTACTCCTGATCATCCGTGAAGCCCATGGTGTGAAGGCGACGTCTTGGATGGCAGTTGGAGCAATATGGACCTTCGATTGTCTCATGCCAGGTCAGGCATGTCTTCATCCATCTCTGCCGAAGTCGCCTTGCAAAAAAACTGTTGAGGGACGTGATTACAGCGCTTTTGGTCACACCAAGAATGGGTTCTGGGTCCATTGGTGGGTTCGCGGATACCAGTCTAGCGAGTGAATTCGCTTCGTCGTCGCGCGAGTGACCGGGCACCCAAACGAGCAGCCATCACTCACCAGATTTTGAAGGACTCTCCAGCACTACCCTTTACAGCCGTTATAGTTTGTATGGCAGCTCTGCTGTCTGTGCAAATCGAAATTACTGCGTTCTTATGGTGTCGATTGTGTATTCAGATTTCCTTGAAAGGCTAGGAAAAGATCTGCTTTGAAAGGGGCCCGATTTGAATCGATGGAAGCGGTAAAGCAAAAAACCGCAGAGCTCCTAAAGGTCCTCGCCAAAGAAGACTTCCAGCACTGCTTTTATCCATTGAAAATACGTATGGAAATGTATTTTTTTTCCTGCAATATAATCCGTTCCTGAGATATGATCGACGACCGTTCTTAGTTGCCCACCCGGTACATATACTTCGTACCAAAATAATCATGTTAATTACATTAACATTAACATTTTTTTTAGTATATCAGGTTTTGTAATTTGAGTTCGCTTGATGTGGGTAGAATTAGTTTTACGGATAATAAATTATTTGGAACACAGATGCATTTTTGGCCTTTGTTAAGAAATTCGGTTTGGATAAAGTCGTTCAACAAGTTAATAATAACGCTGGAGGAATCAGGAATTTTTTCCCATTGGTAAATTACACTTTTGTATTCGTTTTACCATATAGTAGAGGAAATTTATATTTCTTTTAATATTTTAATACTTTATTGACTGTATTTTTAAATGCGTTGGTATGCTTAATAATTTTCTATATTCCAAATCTATATCCCAAATTTATATATAATAATATACTGATACGAGCTAACTTAGTAAAAGAATCAGATATATCTCTCTGCACTTCTTAAGTATATCCACATGGAAATTCTTCTGGAACATTTCTCGTACAAGTACAACAACAAAAACAATTTAATTGAAGGTCTAATTAACGAAATGTTACGAACGCGTCTCTGCCCTTGAGCCGGCCCTGCCTAGATTTTTCACCGTAAACTGTATTTTTTGATATGTCTGAGTCTATAATTTCATTTATATTCTCGTCGGTATTACAACCAAATCGTGATATTTTGAAATATTAATTATTCGAAACGTCAAAATCGAAATGTCAAAATCTGTTTTCAATATAATTTTGTTAGGTTAGGTTAGGTTGGTTCTGAGTACTGTAGCATTGCCAAATGGCGCTGCAGAAATCAAAACTATTCAGTTCACAATTTTTGTTGAATATTTATTTTTCAGGGTTGCAGAAGAAATGGGTAGTATATCACAGAGGCTCACAAGAAAATGTAAGAATCCTACTTTAGAGATAATGCAAATGGAAGAAATATATTTTCCTTTAACTTTACTATTAGGTGGATATTTAATATCGATAGTAGTATTTGTACAAGAAATTATCCCAATCACAATACTCAGAAACAAAATTTTCGGCCCTAAACCGGGTATATTCCAAAAATAAAGTAACTTAGAGATTAAAATTTGCCATTGATGACATTTGACGTAAATTACAACACAATACACTGAGACAACAAGCAGGATTCATATTAAATATTTAGTTAATTAAAATTATGAGGCTATAGATTGTTTAGAAAAAATTGTACAATTGTAACCCAGATATTTTTGTCGATTGTCATAACTTCATCTTTGAAATTAAGTATTTCGTAGCACTTCACGTCTGTATACACATTTTATTGTTGTGTATGTATAGGAAACTTTTCTTAGTGTATAATTTTTGGATAATAACTTTTTCACTACACCTCGTATGTCTACACATCATGTGATTTGATTTTAAAATTTTTTGTGCTCTATAAGTTTACGAGACTTTCAAAACTTTTCAATTCACTCAAGCATAACAGAGTATTTATGTTTTAAATTTATCCAAGTAATGAATAATTCCAGTTTTGGATCGCAGAATATGATCACCTTTTTTAAATTATCCCATATTTATAAGTTATAAATCCAAAAGAATTGATATTATCTCTCCAGTAAGTAAAATAACATTTTCTTCGACTTCAAACAACCAACTGTTTTTAATGTCAGAAACGTTTCACGCTGTTGTCACATTTTCAAGCACATAAATAAAAATATTTTATTGTCTGATATATACCGACTGAGATTTATACATATACATTCATATTGGTTATACTTTTAATAACTAAATAGAAATAAAATAACAATTATTTTATTTCTTAACTCTTCTTATATATAAGGCATCAAATTGACCTTTACTCTGACATCATACTCTACAAACTAATGGAATAAATCGAAACGAAATATTTACTGTTACTAGGGACGGGCTATCGATATTTTTTCAAGAAATAATCGATAAATTTTATATTGAAGTATCGTTTAACGACATTTTATACTAATTATGTATTCCACTTAGTATCGTAAAATTTTCCTCGTTCTAAGTATAAATTAATTACATATACAAGCAAGTATATGTTTAAGAGTAAACCAGAACGCATGAGCTTTTCTTTAAGTTCTGCTTCGATATGTAACAGTGACATAGTAACAGTCTGTTACTTCATATCACGGTCTTTCAGCAACTGACGTCACTCGTAGATCGGGCAACCTATTATCTACCAACCTTGATCGAGTACTCTTTTAAATATGGCGCTATATATGCCGATAACGCTTAATTCAAGTTGATTACTTTGTTTGCGGGTTTGATTAAGGATAGGTGCGATTATATTTGCCTTTCTAAATGTTGTTTCAATAGGGTTAATCGAGAGTTGTTCTTAATCACCCCAGCTTTACATTTTGTTTTGCATCCGAGCAGAGGTTATGCCTTTAGGCTTGCCCCTTAGTACCATTACTAGATCATCCGCGTACCTTCGAATTTCAAATACATCGCTGCTAAATCTAGTGAAGTTTTTCTCCACTACCAATAACCATAATAGAGGTGATAGAACTCCGCCTTGTGTACAACCTTTTACAGTGAAAGTGCATTTTGCATAAGCAAATTATTTGGTGTGAAATGGATTTTGCGAGAGTCATACCTCTAAGGTATTGTTCTAAGGCTCTCTCCATGGTTTTTAAGAAATAGGAGGTAAGGCAATTTGGGCGATAAGATTTTGGTTGATGGTATGAACACTACTTTTGCCTCTCGCCATATTTTGGGTAAATAACCTAGAATCCGGCTTCAAAAGATGTTTCTTCATTACTTCAAAGCCTTTCTGTAGTATAGCTGGAAAAATGTCTTCTTTAATGGGTGATTTGTAGGGACTGAAACTCTCAATACTTGATACTGTTTATGGAAAAGATTTTTCGTGCCAGAATTTTACTTCTTCCGTTAGGAAGATTAGTCCCTTACGTTTCCTATATTAAACTTTGGCAGTGGTGGTATAGAAGGATAAAAAAATTCCACATCCTTTAAATTAATTATTTATTGTTTTATATTGATACAAATACAACAAATCGAATATTTATGCTTAGAGCTAATACAATATAAATTTTATTTCTCACTTATTCCAAAAAATAATTGATTTTTTGGAAATAATTTGGGGCAATGGGCTAAAAGGACAAATTAAGTAACTATGCATAATAATATAAGAATTTTTCAGCAAATTTGTGTTGAATAAGTAACAAGAATCTTGATATTTTGAAATCTGTGTCACAAGCTGTATCAAAGTCAATGAAATAATCTTCAATTTGTAAAAATTTGTTGAAACCTGTTTTTGTAAAGAAATTTATCATTAAATGAATAAAAAAACTTCAAGATTCAAGAATAAATGAGAAATAATTTAAAAATCACTTGTTTTTTGCAAAAAAGTGTGTATTGCTTGTTACAATGTATCAGTCATAAAGAACATTCAAAAATATATATTCTGTTTAAACAATTAAAATATTTGAGCGAATAATTGCAGTATTTTTGTTTTAAATATTCTTTCCTATCTTAATAATAATATTGTGATGACATTTGCACTTTGTAAGGCCACCTTATCACAGGTAAATATTTGTTCTGTATTGTGTTTTCAACAACAAATATACAGAGAAACAAAATATTAACAAAAATACAAAATTGGAAATTTACAGTTATACTAGAGCCAAAAATACTTTGTGATTCAAACAAAAATTTGGTACAAATTTTTACCGGTCCTGTAGCGTAAAAATAATAAAAAATTTGATTGGTTCTGTTATCAACAATATATTCAGAAATGAGTGGATGAGGAAAATTTATTTTACCCATCGGTTAGTTAACAATTTTAGTATTGAAACTCAAAAACATCACTGAAAATAGAATGAAATAATTCTCACGATACTTTATTTTCAACATACAAGGTGTTCTTATAAAATTAATTCTTGTAAAATCTTATTATTGTTGAAAATATGTTAAGAAAAATTTCTGAAAATCAAGCAGATAGAAAAAGGAATTCCATATTTAATAGAAATAACTTGTATTATTAAGAAGATGATGCCCCATTATATCATTACCACTTAGTCATATGAAAAAGGTAAGCAAATTGTGCAAAAAAATACTATCAATGATCAAAACATCAAATTTTCTGGGTATATATAATATTTGTAGGGAAAAAGTAAAAATAATTGATAATAAATCACACTGAGAGTTATCAAGCCCAAACTTATAGTGATTTTAGTCACTAGTTTAGAAATGCTTGAGTTATGAAAACTGGAGAAATCTGGAGTTTCAATCGACACCAAGGAACTTCTAGAAATGTCAATCATTATGTAACTCGACGATTTCTTAGGAAACAGTACCCGGTGAGTGGTAAACCGCCATTACCACCCCCATTCATAAGAAAGGAAAGAAGAAAGACTCAAGTAATTTGGCATATGTCTTAGCACCATAATGAAACTTCTAATAAGGATATTAACACAAAATATAGAAATAAATCAAGAGCATCAAAGCTTCAGACAAATTATAGAGAAAGCTATAGAGTAAAATAAGCTGCCCTATGCTTTGTTAACCTAAACCATCGACATCCCAAGACCCAGACTGGAGGAACTGGAGAATACAGGGCGAGGCCTTATAGAATTGAAAGAAGAAAAATATCCAGTTTTCTAGTGAAAAGGAACCAATTTTTTCTCGAAACTAGATGAAATGAAGTTGAGGGTTCAATTTCTACTGACTCACTTTTAGAACGACAAATAAGATCTAATGTTTTTTTTTTCTCTTATACATTGAATAATTTGTGATAAAATCCACAATATCATATTTAATAAAAAATAATATCAAAGAAAGTTGTCATTATTTTTTTAGTTACATAAATTGCAGCCTTGCAGAGGGAGCAATTCCTATATCAGGGCCAACTCGAACAAACCCTCTTCTTATAACACATTTCCCTTATCCTATCTAAAAATTTTCCAACGAATCTCTCTAAATTGAAAATTATATACAAAATCTTTATTGTGTTAGTTTTCTGGAACACATACGAGGAGATCAAATGGTTAGTACCTAATGCCTTACAAAAAATAACAAAAAAAAACCGTTGTAGATACGAAAATTACTAACAAAACAGCATAATGATGTTTTGAAAAATCACAGGCTAAAAAAAATACATAAATAGCTTTAAAATGAGACCAATAAAACTTATGGCGAAACAATTTAAAAAGCTGGGCAAGATTAATGCTGCCTTATATAACGAAAAATAGGGTCAATTATCAATTAAAAACTTTACAGTAACAAATTTTATTACATTACGTTTGAAGTTTTTCCAGCTAAACTTTTTGCCCCCCTTTTTGTGTGTACCAAATCGTTTTTTAAACAGAAAAGGAACCTTTTTAACCATTTTTTCTATAGAAGCCCTAAAACTTGACCAAAAAGTCACTTTCGTACACCGTTTACTATCACTGCACTGATTTTCACCATCGGTGTCTGAAGAAGGTCATTTGGTTATCGAAACGCATATCAGATTAGTATAAATATTAACGTTCGTATTGTAGCTCTATATAAATAATCAAATATTAGTTATATAAGTTATTTTGAGGTTTAGACAGTACTTTAAATAAATATTACCACAAGATTGTTTTTTTTTTCATTTACTTACTGCTATTTTAAGATAAAAATCAGTTTCAATACAATCAACCTGAATAAACTCAGTAAAATAAACTATTATTTCAATTAAAACGTTTATTACTGTAAAATTTTTAATCGTGGTACCAATAACTGATCAGATCTAGGTTTTCACTAATTCGTTGTATAAATCTTCCAATTAACTGTTTTTTCTGATGCTCAATATTTACAAACGACCCTTTTATATGTAAATATTTAATCGATGGAATTGATCTTCACCCTGATAACGTTAGGAATTAAAAAAATGTTTGTGTACATGAAAAAGTAGCAGTAACCACTTCGTTTCGACTTTTTTTATTCATTAACCAAGACGTCAGGGTGAGGAACAATTTAATGGAGTGTTGTCGGAAAGTATTCAGAGTTGACAGATCCATACAAATAAATTATAATAGAGATACCAATAATTTTAATAAATAATAATTTTTCTAATCATAGAATAATTTGGAAAAAGCTGCTTTACTTATCCATCGCCTCATAAATGTCCATAGAAAAAAATAAACTCCATTAATTGAGCCAAAACTTTGTACATCTACTATAAAAAATCAAACTAAGAAAATCAGAGTAAAGAAACGGTTCGAGTTAAAAAAAATCAGTAATAAATAACCTCCCTGTATAAATTAGATAACAGAAAATTCAAAAGATATTGACCAGTTGATCTAAATTGAATGCGAAGACTGGATGAATCATATTGGGGCACTAATATTTTGAAAAAACACTAATTTACTTATTCATAAGTGCATGTACAACAAAAACACTGAACTCCATCCATTATTTTGTAGAAACACTAATTCTGTTAGATTTTACACCACCCCTATACAAAGCATCCCTTGAAAACCCTAAACTACGAAAATCAGATTAATGAAACAGCTAAACTTTAGATAGATTACTCACCGTACAATTTGATATTCGTGTTTTTATGGCAAATAATCCATGAAGTAAGAAGTCTATATACGAAATTTTAAATTTAGGAAATAAACAGCATTCGAGAAATCAATTTTTGAAAATGTACAACGCCCATTTTGTACTGTATCAACTGACCAGTTGATAAAATATGGGAAATCTCATCTGAACAAGTTTTGAAATTTCAGCAGGTAATCCTGATTATTCCCAGTTTGAATAAAAGTGATTCAAAACACCAATTTAATTATCAGTCAACTCTGAAACTATCACTGACACTTGTGAAGATTTTTTTTATAACACCGAATAAAAATAGATTCATCTATAAAAGAGTAACGCGACCTAAATTAGCAGATATAACAATCTCCATGACAGATTGGAAAACGACTCTTACATTGGCTGTATCCGTTGCTGTAGTAAAATGTGGATACAACACTTTCCTCGAATCTCCATTTCTCAAAACGAATTTGTGTTGTATAAATAATGCTCCTCTATCGACATCTCTATCTGGACCTAGAAACACCACACTTCAAAATTTTTTTGTATTTATAGAAACTATTACATGAATCACGTACTATTAATTGTTTATTAATAAGGAAGTTAACAAATTTGCAGTAAAAACAGTAAGTAAAGTAGATTGTGAGTGACGTCTCTAAACCTTAGAGATACATTTCAAACATGTAGAAGATTTTTATTAACCATGAATGGTAGCCATCAATTACTACCTCGAATGGAATATCTTTGTCCTTCATGATATGTTTTTCACTGCTTTCTAGCTTTATCAGTTCTAGAATCCTTAGATGACCTGTCAGATTACTAGTCTGGAGTAGCCTGTGAGTAGTAGCGCTGTAGTGGTGCAGGTTAACATTGCCCCTCTAATACCTAAACAGATCAGCCTTTGAATCTAGTTTAGTTTTTTCTTAGCTTCCTGTTTTCAAGCAACAATCAAACGCTGTATATTTGATCATGGTTTCGATGACTGTTTGGTGTACACGGAATACCATATTATGCTTTAGTCCCCATGTCTTGCCAACAAGCTTGCGACAAGTAGCTTCGAGATCACCTTGTCTAAGTTATTGTTCCAAGCAAGTATTTTATCCAGGATGACTCCTAGATATTTTGCTTCAATGGAAAGTATCAGTTGAGTTCTCTTCCTTCTATGACTTCCTTCTTCTTGTAAATAGGATTAGTGTTGTCTTAGTAGAGTATATAAATTATCTTAAATTTCTTGGACCACTTTATATATTTTTGTTGGTAAATCGTTTCGAATTTTTTATAAAGACTAAATAGTTAATTTTTAATTAATTAGCAATCAAAAGAAACCTAAAATCAACACGATTCAGCAACATTAACAATTTTTTTATTCTAAATTGAATTTTTAGTAATTTTGACTTACTCAAATTGATAACTTTATATATTTCATTATTATTTCATCAGTTTTAGCAACTTTCTTTCTATTTCTATCTCTACCATTACTAACATAACATAACAAGTTAATCATACTTTTTCAATTTTTTTTAAATTAATAATTTCGTTATATTTCACTCACCTTTATAATCTGGAAAATATAACCTCAAATGACGTTGGGAATAGAGAATTTTTTCCCTGAAGAGATCAAACTTATTTAGGAATAAAACAAATGATGCTTCTCGAAAAAATGGATTATTAACAATTTGTCCAAACAAATTAAGACTTTCTTCTAATCGGTTGACACTAGGATCTTCCTATAACAATTATTCAACATAATATACAGAGTGTACACGAATCTTCTCAGCTAAACGTAAACTGGATCAAACTAACCTAACTTATCTTCATCAAAAAGTTCCTAATAAAGAAACTAGCGCCATTTTAGGATGACTGTTTAAATTAATATTGTCAAATATAAAGTAATTCTAACAAAAAAATAGTTTTTTTTTGAAAAATATGTGATAAAAAGATCCTAAAAAATTAATTTCCAATTTCACTTGGCTAGCAACGCACTTATCCCTACGATGAAACATTTCTGGAAGGTTTCTTCAGGAATAGCTTTCATGTTCTACATCCAGACCTTCCTAATATCAGAATGAGTACTTTTTTAGTAATTTTTTTTTGAAAAATACCAGAAATAACTCAGTGCTAAATCTGTTAGGTAAAAAAGATGTGGATAAACAGGGAAACTTTCAACAGCCAAAACCTCAATAAACAAGTTTTTTTCTTTGCACATGGTTTAGGAAACTTATCACAATTTCATATTTTAAAGAACAAGTTTTCTATTCCTGATCAATCCTAGTCTTTAAATCGCTCATAACAGTTGTAAACAGTCTTCAAAGTTGGTATATTATCATCATAGAAAAATTTTAACATATTGTGAGCTTTTTAGAAGACTTTTTTCAATTTAAAACCAAATTTAATGTCAATATGTTTGAATATTACAGTAGCTATTTACAAAAAACTCATTTCGAACGTTATACACTGAGAAAAATAAAATTTTTATGGTATATTTTTATAAAACAGCCTTCTGCTTAAAGAGAATTCTGTATAAAAGTTAATTGAATCTAATTTCTGTGATTTACACTATCAAAACATTAAATTTTACAATCAGTAACAATAATTTTGCTTAAAAAAATGATCGAATAAAACTTACTAGTAGCGTCATGTCGTATCCACTAAGCGATATGACAAAAAGCACTGCTCTTACATCATCAAAACAATATATCCATTTTCTTCTTTGAGATCTTTGTCCACCAACATCGTACATATTAACAATCATATCATTTATACGAAATTGAGTTTCTATTATGCCCTGGGTCCGTACACGTGCTCTTAGAACATCAGTCGGATTTGGCACATATTTTGGATCACAGATTCTTTCCATATTTTCAAATAAACTTGAAAAAATTGAATAGAATGTTTGTAGATTTTTACTTTAAAAACAATGCAGAGTAATAATCAAGACCAAAATCTAGAGCTACAACCCAGAAAGCACAAATGGATGGAAAGAATTTGTCCCATATTTGATATAGCAATTTATACCAGTAAAAATGTTTTATGTATCCTCTGTCTTCAATACTAAACAATATTTCAATATCTCAACCAATGACTGTAGTAGTGATACATGCCCTCGATAAGCTAAAGTTTGCATTGTAGATCATATTATTTAAATATAATGAATCATTTAAAACGCGTATTTAAACCAATATTGTAATAGTTGTTGAAAAAACCTGTAGTGGAAGTTTCTGTTTCATTCGATTAACAATACATAATGAAAAATCTAAATAGATTAGTTAAAAGGTGTCTATAGAAACAATTTGATTAATATTACCTTTCCCAGGAAAAATCTGATCAAATAATTCCAGTAATGTGAAATTACAGGAAATTTGCTATAGACATACATTGATAAGATTAAAAACCATTATTTTATCAAATGTAAATACTTACATAAACAATATCTATGCATTTCTATATAATATGAAAGAATCAAGTCAGTTTTAATGATAAAATGATAAAGTTATGTATTGACACTTTCTAAATATGATGAAACACACCCATTTAGCCCAATTTTTCTCAACTAAATTCAATTAACACATTTATTTTAGACCCTACATAAAAGTATAATAAATTTTAAAGCAAAATGTTTTATGGCTTTGATCAAAGTTTAAACTATTGTTTATGTAAAAAACTTACTAGAGAGCAGAGTCGTTCAATTCATACTCATAACCTCTTGCTACAGCTAATCTCACACCCCTATCGGACCAAAGAGCTTGTAAAGATGCAGCGACCGCTGGAATTATTGTAAAACTCATATCAAAGCAGCTTTTAGCTACTAAAACATTTTGAGCATGAACTTTATTCCTCTGGTACTCTAAATTTATTCTCAAAACTCCCATACCAGCTAGAACATATTTCATTGAAGCCAAAAGGTTATCTAATACTGTTGGTCTAAAACTACTCAATTCTGCATGTGTAAATCCATCTGTATGGATTATTTTCATTTGTTTAACTAAGGTACTTTTCCCACTTTCTCCAGCACCTAAAAGATATCACTCTATCATATATTACAACATATAACCTTATTTCTTCAAGTACTGCACAAAATTTTATCGAAAAATTTATAACGATAGTAATATTACTTACCCAACAGTAGTATTTTGATAACATTATTTTGTTGTTTAGCAAACTCTCCAAGTTGTCTATCAATTTCTTCACTTCGTTTTCTTGCTTTACCTTCTTCACGTTCCAACGTTAAGCATGCCCCCATAGCGAGTACATCACGCTAATAATTAGTGTATAAATGAATAATGACATGACACTGAAGAATCAATGTACTTATATTCATATCAATAAATTTCAATTAAAATGTTTTATTAGTTCAGAGAATAAATGTAACAAGGTCACAAAGTTCTAAGAAAAATGTGATTACAAATGAATCATGAGTTATGCAATAAATTAAAGTTGAAATAATAGAAGACAGTGAGTTAATTATGAATGAAATTAATCTGAAAAAGTTGTCGAATTATTTAGTAAATACTAACATTACCTTAAAGGAGAAAAACAAACATGTAAACAAAGTTAATATTGGAGTACTTTAAACTATGCTTCTGCCCTCTACCAGGTTCATACAAACTATATTTGATATATGACTTTTTCATTGATAAAACTCTTAATATTTTTCTATGATGAATTGATATGTACAAATAAATGTATATTTACAAATACATCCACCTTATCATATATACTGAACAAATAATCGGCAAGATTTTTGTTTATGAAAGTTTAAATAATATTTGCCATAAAATAACCAATATTACGATTCTATGGGCATAAAAAAGCAATTAAAAATTCAATATTATCGCCAAAATCCCTCCATAATGTGTTAAAAATTATCTCTCTCATAAATATTTCGATGGAAATGATTTTTAAATTATTTCTCCAAAATTTTTGACAATCTGGAAAAATTTAATTTCAAATAGTTCATTTGTCTTTGTTATGAAAACGAAGAAGAACGATATGTTCTGTACTAGGATACCAAATTCAAGTTTTTAACGTTGCAAGTTTTTTTAACATTCTGCAGTTTTTTTTCGAGTTCATTTCTTTAGTTAATATTTAGTTCTAAGATGCTAGAATTATATAAAAACGTGAAAACTTTAATAAAATTAGGGACCGTACATACAGATAATAATGTATTTAAATTACATTACAAAGTTACAGTTATTTTACTGGCAACTTTTTCTGTATTATTAACGAGTAAACAGTATTTTGGGGAACCTATAGACTGTGATGTAGAACAAAGGAAGGAAGTGATTGACACATATTGTTGGATACATGGAACTTTCATCATTAATCAAAATTTAAATGGTATATGAATTAAACTGGTGTAGAAAGTATTTTCTAAATAATTTATTTTCAGATCCTGTCTTACCAGGTTTGGGGATACAAAGGAATGATTATCCCAATGATGAACCACCGACGTCTAGGCAAACTTATTACCAATGGATTTGTCTTATTTTTGGTGTACAAGCTGTTCTTTTCTATCTCCCCAGATATTTATGGAAAGCTTGTGAAGCTGGGAGATTGAAAGAACTTATAGGAGAATTTGGTATTATTCCAAAGAGGTATTTTATATATTTCGATATTAATGATATAAATCTTTAGGGGGAGCTATAACATCTGATAAATGGAATCAGATGGAAAAAGATAAAATAGTTAAGCATATTCTTGATGGTACATATGTTCATAATGTTTATACATTCAGATACTGTTTTTGTGAAGTTTTAAATTTAGTAAATGTGGTAAGTTACTATTTGAAATTGCTTGTAAATAATGAAATTTACTTGAAACAAATTCTTATTTTCTAGATACTGAACATATGTTTTATGGATTGGTTGATTACGGGACAATTCTCTGCATATGGTATAGCTCGTGCAACTTTCAAGCAAGTCAATCCTATGGATAAGGTGTTTCCAAAAATTGCAAAGTGTTCTTACTACCGATACGGTCCTAGTGGAGATCAACAATTATTTGATGCTCTTTGCATTCTTCCATTAAATGTACTTAATGAAAAAGTTTTCCTGATTTTATGGTATTGGCTTTTCATATTACTTGCTTTAACATTTTTGTGTATTCTGTATAGAGGCCTGTTTTTATTTTTACCCATGTTCAGAATCTATTTGTTAAGAGCTCAAGCAAGGAAACTTGAAAAAAAGAAAGCTAAATTCATCGTTAGTAAACTGTCTTTTGGTAACTTCTTTATTTTGTACAAATTTGGTAAAAATGTTAATCCACGTTTGCATAAAGAAGTCGTTATGTGTTTATACGATCATTTAATTACCAGAGGATCATATAAGAATTTTCTACAAGACATTTAAGTTTTTGAAATTGATTTTTCAATATTATTTTGTTTAGAAATTTGTTTTTGTTTGAAGAATTCTCATTATTTTTAATATGTTTAGCAGTCCCTGGCTGTGATTTACCTCATTTATATTATAGATACTTGAAAGTTTAATAAAAACCATTCACTATGAATATTTTTGTTAAGAGACTCGATTATATAATTATTATTATGGTTTATGGCATCAACAGGTATTTTAATACCAACAATTATAATATACTGTTGTTCTTTATGTTTTGCATTAATAATTAATATATTTTTTTAGAAAATATTCATAGTTGAAGGGATTTTAAAGGCTAGACCGTATAATATGGTATCAACATTCCTATTTTCTAATTCTTGTTAATAAGACTGTGTTTTTTATGCATAAAAATTTTATCAGAGCTCTCTTATCTCAATTTGTGATTCATATTTGAACACACTGTTTACTGCCATTACTCAAACACTCACAATTACACTGGTCATTCCATGGATGACTGGTTCATACCCTGGTCAAAGGATCAGATAGTTTTGAATATGAGTGGTAGTAAATAGTATAAATATCACCAACTATTCCACTAATTTCAACTTAAGTGACTTCTATTTACACGTCATTGTTTGGATGATTAATTCAAGTGCATCTCATCCATTTTCTCTTAGTTTGTTCTCATTTTTCAATTAATTTACAAGTCAAAGTGCTTCTTGAATGTTCGTTGATCTTTTCATTGAATTGTTTTAATTTATTCACTTGTTGGCTTGTAAGGTTCGTTATGTTCTATATTCCACTTTTTCTTGTAGTTTGATTACATTTTTTTTGTGTTCAACTTTTGTCTTATTGGTATCTTCTATTTTGATGAGTTTTTGTTTGGGATTCTTACTTTTCGTAATATTTCTAATCAGTCTGTAGATTTAAATTTCTTGTCAATTATCTGTGGTGATTTGTATTGTTTTTTTCACTTCAATCTCTTTAAGTTGATGGCAAGGCAATATAATTCCAATAGCTCCTTTTGTCGCCTGTATTTCTATAAGCTTCTTATACCAATACATCTTTTGTATCAATATGTCCAGTGTGAATCCCAATTTATATGCAAAATAGCCTTCTGCATCCTCCATAGCCTAATGCATATATCATTCATATTTTTCTATTCTGTACTAATGTGGATAAATCTATTTTTTTTTGAATTAATATATTTTGAAAGATCACATTTTGGGTAAATTCATAAAGTAAAGCGAGCTTTGATATAGGAAATAAGAATTATGTGTGAATCAGTCAGAAAAATTTGAAATATTGTTTATTTATTTCGTGATTTTGTTTGTGTTAGTGGATATGTATTTTTCCATTTTTGAATACGTTTTTTACAATTTTTTATGTTACCTTTGCCCAAGTTTATAAAAAGCGAAATAAAACATTATTCACCTCATTACATTTGTAGTGGATATTATATCGAAACATTAAGTTAATTTATGAATAGTGTTCTGTTTTTGGTTTTTTATTAATATTTATTAATAATTATTTCATTATTTTGTCAAAGGAAAATTATAAGTTTAAGTATATTCGTACTTATTAGAAAAAACTTAGTACTTTTCACTTTCTTATGAGTTGTTCAAAAAATATGTGTTAATAGGTTTTTTTTTCAAAAATTGATCATTTATATTACTCTAAAGAAAGGCATCAAGCAGCAATTCTCTTTTTTTACAAGATATACCAGTGTGGACATTTGAACTACTACCAAATTTAAAAGATGTGCCTTATCACAATATCAAAAAGAATAAATATTAGTTTATAGTGTTGAAAGTTATTTGTTAAAATTAAAAAATAATATCCAGTTGAAGTATTTGAAATAAATTTTTACAAATGCAATGTATTTTCTTTTTCGTTTATAATAAAAATATATTACTCAATATTTGTTTTTTCACTTGTATACATGTGAAGTATCATTCTACCACAGTATTTACTAAATTTGAGGAATTATCCCAGCTGATCTCCCACAAAAGATAGATTGGAAATTATGATGTGGGATGTTTCATCTTCTTGAGGACAACTACGTGAAGCGGCAATATAATTTATAATTTCAATTTCCAATAGTTCTTTTGTCATCTGATACTAGTACATCTTTTTTCCATCTCCTACCTCTTGTATAAACATGTCTAATGAGAATCATTGAAATATTTATGATCTTCCTAAACTCCCACAAAAGGTATATTGGGGAAACTATACTGTGGAATGTTCATCTTCTTGAGGACAACTACGTAAAGCAGTAATTTAATTCATAATTCCAATTTCTAGTAGTTCTTTTGTCATCTTTCCACCTTCTATCTCGTATCAATATGTCCAGTGGGAATCCAATTTTAAATGAAATATAGCCTTCAATATTACTATCCTGTACCTGATCCATTAATTTTGAGATTCTAGCCCTAGAACGGATCTACAAAGTTTATTGATCTCTGTTGTTCATTTTAAAAAAAGCTTCTTTAATTCCTGCCCTGCTCTTGATCACATAATAGAGAATTTTATCTCTAAAAGTGGTCCATAGTGTTAATTTTCCTCTTTTTGTTCCATTTTTAGCAGTTTAGTTTATATGTACGATTGAACAATATTATATTAAGAAACTGATTCCGAGATTATTACCAAAAATTAAACACCAGTATTTAAATAATATATTAGTTAAAAAATATATATTTAACAACTATGTTCCTACATACTTTTTTGATTTGAGTTGTTTATAAGCATCAATAATTTCTTGTTGCTGTTTATCTAATTGTCTTCTTAAAGAATTTGGTAGTTCTTTCCTTTTTCCCTTCTTATCTATCACTTTATGACTTGTTTTGTGACTATTATCCTTTATATTTTTACTTTGATTAATCTGACTTGAAGAATTGTTCAACACTGACTTTAAAAGCAAACTTTTATTGCCCGGCTGTAAAAATTAAAAAAAATTATTACTATCTATTATAAAAATGTTCTTCACTTACCCTTGGAACTGTTAATAATTTCTCTGCTTTTTTGGGTTTGATAAGAGTAGGTGGAGCATGGACGATTTCTCCAAATTTCACTGGGTCTTTATACTCTTTAAATTCATCAATATTTTCACTTCCTCTTTTTCCTTTTTTCTCTTTTAGTTTTTTATTCCTCTTTTGCCATTTGGATAATTTCACTGTTTCTATTTTATCCTTGGATTTCTTTTTCTTTTTTAACCCTTTCTCTTCTTTTAGTTTCCTTTTCTTTTCTTTATTGTATAGCAATTCCAATTCATCTTTCTTTCTTTTCACCACTTCTACCTAAGAATTGTATACAAAAATCTAATACATTCTGTAAAAATCTGCATTTTAACTGTACATTCATACCTTGCCTTGTTCGTTTCTTTTAATTTCCACACCATATTTTTCTTCAAATTTTGCTTCTTTTACAGTTTCCATACATATTCTATTCATACGACGAACAAATTCTCTATCAGTTTCATCAGGAAATTGTACAAAGTTACGTGCGGGTTTTTCTGGTTTACTAGGTGAAAATTTATCGGAATTGATATTTTTTTTTAAATTAGTACCAGTTCGTTTTTTATTTCGTTTTGTAAATATCTCTCCAGTTTTGGTTTTATTTTTCAAATCGATAATTCTTTGAAGAGTTTTTGATACTTCCTGGTGTTCAGGATTAGAGGGAGGCGCATTAACCTTATTTTTTATACTAAAAATATTCACTTAAATATATAAATTGGGAACATACTGAATAATAGCTACCTTTCAAATCTTACAGCTGCCTGTTTTTCAGGATCTCTGATACCTCGATGTTTTCGTCCAGGAATTTTCCTACCCATCTTTAAATAATATAATAAATTATATATTTATTAAATTAGAACATGAAGAAGATTTGTACAAAAGTAAGGTTAGTAGTTCATAAGATCATGTTTTGATATATTGTTTTATCTGTGATTTATAACTGCTACCATCAAAATTCTACCACTTGATATTGATCGATTTAAAAAAAATTACCATTTATTTAGTTTCTGAGATGATTGTTTTATTATGTTCCTCTGCTAAGTACGCAAAATTACTCAAAATAATACTTTAACAACATTTATATTTCAGGAATCGTACCGTAGCACTTTATTCCTGCATCACAGAAATATGGTTCTATGTGTGATAAACATAACCTCTTTAATACATTTTTATATTTACACGTGTAGTGTGTTTGTCTCGGGTTTGAGAAACTTTTAAGTTCGTCTAAATCTTATTTTAAGTTTGAAATTTAATGACTATGAAAAAAACGTCGTCAAGTAATGATCATACAGAAAGCCCTCCAGCTAAAAAACAGAAAAACAATGAGAAAGAAAGTCCTCCAAAAAATAAGAAACAGAATGGTTTAGAAAAAGGAATAAAATATGCTAAAAAGAATCTACAAACTATTGTAAAAAAACCAAACTCTAAATTCACATCAAATAATACATTTAAAGGTAAAATATATGAAAATTAATTTGTTGGTGAAGTGAAATTGTGTTTTGAAAATTCTAGGAAAGTATGATAAAAATAAACCTAAAGCGGAGATTTTTGAAAACTGGAATGAATTCAAAAAGAAAAAGAAGGAACTTAAACTAAAGCGAAAACAATCTAGGGAGGGATATGATGTTATAGTTAAGGCTAAACAAATTGGTGAAGATCTAAGAAAAAAATCATTACCTGGTGGCGAACCAAAACGTATCCAACTAATCAATGAACTACATAGTTTACTAAAAGCGGGTGGACATTATCCCAAATTTGTTCTGGCTCATGATACTGCAAGATTAGTACAGTGGCTATTAAAGTATTCTTCAGATACTGTAATTGATCAGATATCAAAGGTTTGCCTTGACTATTATTATTAGGAACTTCACAATACAGAGACTAGATCATACTAAACTCTAGTTTTAGTTGTAATTATTTTTTTGGATAAGATATGTTATAATTTTCTAGTTGGAAAATTTTATATTATATCTCATTATATCTGCTCAGTTAGCTTAGTTCTATTCAGATTTCTTATTAAGTTTGATACTAGGGTATTACTGACACAATGATCATAATAAAACATTTTTAGGAACTTGTTCCTGTAAGTGTAAATATGCTACAATCAAAATATGGTATTCATTGTGTGAAACGCCTGTTAAAGTACGGAAGTAATGAAATACGTAATCAAGTTATAGATGCCATGATGGGTCAAGCCGTCAAACTATCAACTCATGCTATCAGTTCTCCAGTAATGGAATATGCATATTCAACTTGGGCTAGTCCCCTTCAAAAACAGTATCTTATTCAAGAGTTTTTTGGAGATCTCTATAAGAACTCAAAGGATAAAAATGTAAAACACTTGAGGGATACTTACAAAGACAATCCTACTTTAAAAAATGCTAATTTAGGTATATATTGGTAAAGGTGTGAAAAAAATATTTCAATAATTTGTTTCATTTACATTTTCAGGTGCTACAAAAGCTAATTTATTAAGAGTTATAAATAAATCTTTTCTGGATTCTGGTTTGGTACAAACAGTTTTATATCAGTACCTCAGCGAATGTTCTGAAGAAGACAAAAAAGAATTTATCAGTCTTTTGGCTCCACATATTGTTGTTATCAGTAATAGTAAGGATGGTGCAAGAGCAGCTATGCAATGTATTTGGCATGGATCCACTAAAGACAGAAAAGTAAAATCACTCATTTTAATCCGACATTCTAATATTTATTCTTAGTTTTACTGTTTCTATTGTAATATGAAATGAATTTTTGATATATCCTTGACTAAAACTATACAATAAGTCCAGGAACTCAAATACCTGGGAGTGGCAGTGACAAACATGAATCAGAACATTTGGAGCCCTAGGAGGAGTATAAAAATCAAAAGATATTTCAAGAGTCGTTAAATTATGCATTTACAAGACAGTTATAGAACCAACAGTAGTTTTTTGAATTGCTTTTCCATATTTTTGCTACATTAGTTGTTTTACTTATTATACTTTGAAATAACTTCAGATAATTGTTTTTGTTGTTGTGCTAATTATCTTCTAGTCACGCACACATTATCCAAATTCTGATATATATTTTCAACATTTAAAGTTCATTTTGGTTATAGATAATCATGAAAACTATAAAGGAACATGTAGTAGATTTGTGTAAACATGAACATGGACATTGTACAGTTATAACACTGTTGGACTGCATAGATGACACTGTGCTATTACATAAAATTATACTCTCAGATATTTTGAACAATGCTAAAGATTTGGCTGTGAACGAGTGGGGTAGAAAGGTAATAAATGCTATTAAAACCTCTTAATGATAATTCTTTAACAAATTAGACACAGATTTCATCGTATTATATTATAGGTTTTGCTTTGGTTAGTAGCACCAGCTGATTCAACGAAATTCCACACTGTTTTTATTAAAGAATTGACGGAAGGAAGGGAATCCTCCACCTGTAAAAAGTCTCCCGAATTGAGAAGAAAGGAAATATTAGGATATTCCATTAAAACTTTATTAGAATTAGTATCAAACGATTCGAAATTTTGGTTATCTTCTCCCTCATTAGCTATTGAAATGTTAGCTATAGTGAAAGCGGGTAAGAAAGTGATAAGATTCTTTTAAATTTTAAACAAAACTTTTTTTATTATGAATATACTTGTTTTAGGTAGCGGTAGTGATTTGGAAAAAGCATACAGTGGTTTAGTAGATGTTTTAGTTGATCCCAAATGGTCAGTTAAAGAAAACGACAAGGATGTATTGGGCATTGAAAACGCTGGTATTCATATGGCTTTAAAAAAACTCGCACAATTTGATAAGATTAAATTAGAAAACGGTGATGTTACATTTGGGTTTGTTTTAGTCGAAAAATTAAATGAAGCAATTGTAAGTGATTTATTTTCAGCATTAATGTATTTGCTTGATATGTAATCAATTGTGTTTTAGTTGGATGTTTGGTTGAAGCTTAATAGGGGATGTTTTATATTAGTAGCAATATTTGAGAATGGCTCAGAGGCTACGCAAAATACTATGAAACAAAAATTGAAAAAACATTTGAAATTGTTAAAAAAACAACAAACAGCAGGCGCAAAAATTTTAACAAAGAAAGTATCTTAGATATATTTTGAATAGAATTAAAGATTAATCAATATCTTATTTTTCTTTTTATTTATTTATAAGCAATCAGGCCCCTTCAAAACTGATTTTTCTTCATCTATATTGTCGCATACAAATAGCTCAATTTTGTTAGTTTCTGTTTTTGGTAAATCTCTTGTTGTTTTTAAATTTATTTAATTGAAAGAAATATAAACATGTTGATCAAATTTTTATTTTGCTTTCAAATTTTCAAGACAAAATTACAGTTTTGAGTAATATGACTCATGGACCACTTTCTCTGGTGTTATTTCATCCAAACTACAACATCCTAAAAATAAATTCGAAAGCTACATAATGACAATTATTGATTAAATTTATTATCAATGTCTTTTTCAACTTGACTTGTGATACATCCATTTGCCTAAGCCAATTAAAACAAGTTCCCTTAAACCAGTTAAGTAATTTTTGAAATATTCAACTGGTTTGAAAGATACTTGACATTGCATCAATTCTATATTACAAATCGTATTAAATTTCATTACCTGAAATAGCTAATGCTATATCAAGTTCGTTTCGAAGAATATTCAAGACGTTTTTAACACCTTCTGTTCCACTGTGTGCAAGCCCCCAAATTGCAGGTCTTCCTACGAACACCATTTTTGCACCAAGAGCTATAGCTTTGTATACATCTGTACCATCTCTAAATCCACAATCTATATATACTTCAACTTTGTCTCCTACTGCTTGAACAATTTCAGGTAGTACTTCTATCTAAAAATTTTATTTCTGGCGCTCAAAGATATACATAAAAATAATAATAAAAAATCATTACAATACATATTTCAGTTCAATTATATCTAGAATTGGGGAAAAGGGTATGATTTTTAATATTAACTACTAGATAGGTACTATATTTAGCATAATAGCTTACTGTTGTTGGTAGACTGTCTAACTGTCTACCTCCGTGATTTGAAACTATAATGGCAGAGACTCCAGCTTCAATCGCTAAAATAGCATCCTCAGCAGATAGTATACCTTTAGCTACAATAGGAAGTTTCGTTATTGTTTTCAACCATTTAATATCATTCCATTGCGCTGACGGATCTGATATTACTCGTATGTCGTCCATTTTTTGTTGTTCCATATATTTTTTTAGAACACCAAGTCTAAAATACACCACCGTTATTTAAAAAACAACATAGATGGTTCAAATTGATCTATATTAGTTTATATTTGGCAAGAGGTGTTCGTAAAGATGATTTTTTTTAAATATACTACTCACTGCAAATGTTGAGGTAGGTATAGTTTATTCCTAGCTGATGCTAAACGAATTCCTAGTACTGGAAAATCACAAGTAACCACTATAGCTTCAAATCCATTCCTTTCAGCGTTGGTTATAACGTCCTCGTTTATTTTTCTATGATTTCAAAATAATTTAATTTATTATGATCACTCTGTATAATATATTCGAATTAAAAACTGTGTAAAGTGGTTCAGGGATTGAAATTTGAATTCATGGATCTAACAACCCAAATGATAAATACCTGTCAGAAAAAATGAAAAGCTGTAACCATTTCCTTCCATGTGGAGCAGCTTTCACTACATCTTCTATACTAGTTGTCGAATAGATACTCATGATATAGATTGTGTTTAACTCTTGTGTAGCTGGAATATTTTTTATAACAATCTCATATTTATTGGAGCGATTAATTATTGATAATTACCTCTAGCAATAGCTGTTTCTCCATTGGGATGGGCAAGTTTTTGCATAGCTGTAGGTGCAACACCAATCGGCATTGATATATCTTTTCCCAATATTTTAATCTTTAGATTTCTATGGGCTACATTGCAAAGATATCGAGGTCTTATTTTATATCTACAAATAAAAAGTTTTCACCTTTAGTTTAGTGACCTTCTTTGAAGAAGGGGATGGAATATAACCTCATTAAATGAAATAATTTGTGATTTTTTGTAAAGCTTACTTATTTTGAACTGTTTACTCAAATAATGGGGCTTAAAGTGCGTTTTACTGGTAATTTCATTCATTTTTAGATTTCCCATAACAGTTAGTTCAAATCGTTGACTGCAAACTACAAAATAACTCATAATTTACCTCCCTGAGGAGATTCGTCTTACATAAATCAAGTAATAAATAGTAATAAATTTGTATTCAAATTAGTATTTTTAATGATATTATGTAATTAATAAAACTGAGAAAATTGCCTTGGCAGTCAACGTGTTAAATGTAAATTTTACGGTTGTAAGGTTATATTTTGATTATACAAAATATTCAAACATGAAATTTCAGTTGGTTCTAGATTATTCAATAACGTTTTTATGGTTTTATTATTATTTCTCATAGTAACTTTCTTTTTCTAAATAATATTATATTTTGGAAACTAGTAGTATCTAATCTCTGGATAATCACAAAAAACTTTCCAATTTAATTGACTTTGAGAGCCTGTATCTCAGAAAAAATGAGTATTTAAATCCTTGTAAATCACAGATCCGATAAAATAATTCTTTGTGAACTTCCTAACTTTCCTTAGCACCTTCTAAGTTTAAGGGTTTGGAAGATATAATCAAAATTAGGGAATCAAGATAATTTTTATAATTTTTGACCAATCATAATAAGAAGGTAGACTTTGAGAGCCTGTATCTCAGAAAAATATGAGTATTTGAATGCTGGTAAATCACAGATTTGATAAAATAATTCTTTGTGAACTTACTAACTTTCCTTAGCACCTTCTAAGTTTAAGGGTTTGGAAGATATAATCAAAATTAGGGAATCAAGATAATCTTTATAATTTTTGATCAATCATAATAAGAAGGTAGACTTTGAGAGCCTGTATCTCAGAAAAAATGAGTATTTGAATGCTTGTAAATCACAGATCTGATAAAATAATTCTTTGTGAACTTCCTAACACCTTCCTTAGCACCTTTTAAGTTTAAGGGTTTGAGAAATATACTCAAAATATTTACAATTTGTTTGTATCAAAATAAGAAGGTAGATTTTGAGACCTTATAAATTAGAGAAAAGAAATATTTGAAATCTACCAATTCCACAGTGTATAGAACGTTTTTTAAAAATGGGTTAAGGTACTAAAGCAACTTTTATATTATAAAGGGCTTGGAAGATATTAATAGCATTAATAAAAAAATTAATAATCAGTGTTACTTACTTTTTAAATGCATTTGTATTACTTTTGAGAGTTTCTTGTTGCCCACTGCCTTCGGCAAAAAACTCGTATACACATTTGGATAAAGTTTTTTGGGAATATTTTTCATAATCATCGATACAAACTAGATTAGTTTTAATAGAGTTTTCTATAGGTACGTGAAGAGCAAGCATTTTTATTCTAGTCTACAAATCTATTGTAAAATTTATAAGCTGGTATCTACTTTTATTGTTATCGTCGTCATTTAAAGTCAAATATTTGTTCAGTATCAAAATAAAATCATTTATCAGTGAAAATATTTTGAAAACGGACTATACAATTAGAACTGCAGACATAGTTAATAATTTTTTGTGTGTAGATTAATATTATTTCATTCATTGAATATTCTTTATTAATTGGTCTTGATCGATTATTAATTGGGTATTAATGTCGAAATTGAAATACAACTGGGTTAATTTCACTTCGAATACCTTCCACTTATTATGAGAAGTGATTCAGAAGTTCTATTTTGAAATATAATTCTCTCCAAGAAGTGTAATAAAATGTGAGAAGAACCACTAGATTGGTTATTTGTCTTTTTTAGTTTTACCGAAATGATTAAAGTGGTAAAAAAAATAAATAATAAAATAGATTAAATTAATTTTGAACTTAGTATACCTGCTAGTAATCAACCAATATTATTAATATAGGAAAGTGTTATAATTTTCCTTACACTTAACCTCAAAATTTCTCCTACAATAGGTTCTATAATATTGATGATATAATGAATAGAAACAAAAATAAAGTATATTTATAAATAACATTTATTGATAACATAAATATTACACGTAATAAATGTTTTATACATTCAAATTTCCAAAACTAAAAAAACATTCTTTTCTAATATAAAAATGAGGATCATCTTTTCCCAGACGAAATTTACATGAAAGTAACACCTTAAAATCCTTAAAATACCTTATTATATGGATATTTATTAAACAATTTTAATACCAAACGTGGTTAATTATATTTAAAGAAATCTCTATGTAAAACCACTTTTTTTCCAAATCGAAAATGAAGTTGTGGGAAGTATATTGGGCAGACTAAGAGATCCGTTATTGTCCGGTTTCAAGAGCACACAGCTCGTTTGAAATATGGTTAAGTAGTCAAGAAATAAAGAGAAGACTCCCGGCAAGGAGGTTTTCCCGCTGGAATTTATTGGTTGGAAAATTTAGTATAAAACAGGTAAGTCAAGTCATTAGGTTGCAGATAAACTTCAGAAGATAACTTGGTTATCGAAATGCGCGTTAGGCAGTGTAATCGTAAGTGTTGGTGTAGTGTAAACAGTGTATTCAATATGCAAATAATATTATTGCCTGAATCAAATTGAAACGCTCCTTGAATCGATTCGCTTAGTGACTGAAATAATACGAGTCGAATATGAATCGATTAAAAAAATATACATTTAAAATGACATTTAATCGTTTGTGTTAAACAAAGATAGTGTTAGCAGCGAGTAAGGTTAGGTTAGGTTAATATTACTTCAACACTTCAGTCATAATAGACCAAAATTTGAATACAATAACTAGAATTGAAAAATGCGAGTATAAAATGATCATTGGGAAACATTATTTAGAGTTTTTAGAAGTGCATAATAAAATTATTACAAATAGATTTAGCACACATTTCAATGGAAAACAAAAAAGTGTTTTCCTTTGAAAATATTTATTCGATGTAGTTTCTTTCTATTGAAATTTATTCAGAACAATAAAGTTTTAAAGATCTTAAGGTAATACAAGAAAAAAGCGACTTAACTTAAACCAGATCAATTTTCGAGAATATAATTATTGCTAAGAAACGCTAAAACTATCACCTTCACAGGAACAATGTATCTATGTAATATTCTATACACGTTCAAGCAGCATAAATCGAATTTGGTTTATTTTTAACACAAAAAACAATAGTGCATCGTTGTATTCGGTTTTTAAGTGAATTTTTTCAAGTATTTCTAATGTTAGAATAAATATTAAACTTTCCTGTGATTCATTTTATTGTCATTTTTGATATTAAAATAAATTATATAAGTTCTCTTTCAATATAACATACATTTTCTTTATTTAAATCACTTACAAAAAAATTATCAATGCACATCTTGTAGATAATGGAAGTAAAATCGGATGACTTGTCTCAGGGGATGATTTCGGGGGAAAAATGTTTTTTATTTCAAAATTTTTGTATGTAAGAATTTGAGAGTAATATATTCACTATGTTCTAAGATAATAAATGATGATTATAATGAATAAGGTGTTTCTAAATGCCCCAAAGCAGGTAACAATTATTCTGAAACCACCTCTGTCCAATTTGATTCGGTTATATCCAATTTTTTTGGATAAACAGATGTATAAAGGTGGATTCATTACTTTTTCACCCCACGATACGTCTTTTCAATCATACGTTGCCGTTACTTTCTGCGGTTAGACGTGACGATATGTCCGTATAAGTCACTTTCGTTCTAGAACCGGCCTAGAACATCTACTAAAGGTATTTGAATTTATTTTAATAAAATATGGTACGTAAAAATCTCAAAGTAAGTCACCCGACTTTACGGTAGCAATATTTGAAAAATTGGTTGCGCAATTTCATTTTTTTTTGTTAATGCTTGGTATGTTTTTCTTAATTAATAATCTCCAATGTATGAGATAAAAAATTTTTATAATGCTAAATGTGAAAATAAAAAAAATGTTTCTAGCAACTACATACGTTATAAATGGCCACCACAAGGATACAACAAATTATAAAAATTTTCTACGAAAGCCTGATATTCTCACACATAGATACAATAATATTTAATGTAATATCGACTGTACATTGAACTGTTTACTAAAATAATTATTTCAACATTTATTTATATATTTATATTCAACATTTTTTTAATCACTACATTATTTTACAATAAAGTAGAAGGAAAAACCGGTAGGTATCGAAGGAAAATTTGAAAACTTATCGAAAATGCATTAGTTATAATATAATGAAATTTTTTATCAATCCCAATCAAAGATTAACAATATTTTAAACGAAATCTATAAAAAAATAAGTTTGTTCTTTACTGTTTGACATATGTCAAGTGTTATTTCCTCTAATGAATAAAATGTGAGGTTAAGTTGTGTGAATAAGAAAATGTGACTTTTGACTAGAATAAAGATTAATTTCAATTTATCAGAAAGCATTTTAATCGACAAAATATTTTGGCAACTGAAATAATAAATTCAATAGATAGACTTTGTTAATATTGTTATTTTATTTTCGATAGTTTTCAAATTTCCTCTTCTGTTTATAAAACTAGCCTCATAGGTAATCACAATCTTTTAAAAATAACATCCGGTGATATAAGTGACTAGCAAAGCAGACATATTGGTCATAATGAAACTTCAAACGTATATAGCTTACTTCAAATAATTATCATGCAGCACTTTTTATAATGAAAACCTACACATGCAAAAACACATATCGGTATGCGTGGATCCCATCTTTATCAATCCATTATTTTCAAAATTGTATATGGCATCTTGCTTGTCATTTTACCATCATTGGTGGTGAAATATTTGAAATTTGATTTGAAAGCAACGTTTACATATAAACTGTTTGAAATAACAATCAAAACATTAAGATGGAATCATAATTAAACCAGAAAACAAATATGTAGATGAAGATTTACAATATGACTCAACTCATAAAGTCATTTCGATGGTCTAAAATGGGTCATGGAACTGGGTACCAATATTTTTAGAAAATGTAGGGGAAGGAAATTGAAAGAAGCATCTGGAACTATAGATTAAATTATAAACAAGTGGACGTAAAGAAAAAAAATTTAGTCACAAATAATTTTATAAAATGGAATGGCGTTTAAAGGTTAGTAAGTATAAACAACCAATTTTTACCAAAGTTTCCGTTAGTGTCACGATTCCAAATGAAGTAAATTACATACATCGATTACATCAAAATGTAACAACCAGTCTATCCACTATTTTGTACACGAAACCAATAATATTGAGTTTTATTAATACTTGCTTCCTAAGTACAATAATGACTGTTAACGTTGCGGATGTAAAATCATCCTGGATTTCTTGACGAATCAGAATTACTGTTGAAAATTCTCTAGTTGAAGAGTCATCGTCCACAACTGGTTTTAATAAGTCGGGGCTTGGAAATCTGACGGACCTACATAAGAAAAATTATCATTAATAAATTAATAATATAGAAATGTTGTTCGAAACTACTTTTAATTTTTTAAAAACATAATTTGTTAACAATAAACAATCGGTATTCCACTAAACTAATTCTAATTTATTTCAATGGACAACAATATTTGTTTAATCCATATTGTATATTGCTCTATGGAATCCGATGGTCGTATGGTACATTTTTATATGTTATCAGAGTACTAAGAGCTGCTACAACATCCCCTGAACCTTTTTTGTTGTATAAAACATCATACAAGATAGTAAAATTTAATGTTAATACTAATTAACACCAAAGTGAAAAACAATGAGTCCAGCTTTTGGACGGTATTGTATTTATATTATAAAAAAATTATTTTAGTACTTATAGATATGACCAAGAAAATAAATAACATGATTTGATTAATTTTATGAAATAACAAATTTTATCAAGTATTTTTTTTAAACTTACCTCTAGGAATAGGTCCAGTCGAGAAGGGTGGTTCTTGATAGGGTTGTTCCGAATCCGGACCACCAGGATAAGATGGATACGAAGTAGCCATACCTGATTCGTTTTCATAATTTGTTGCAAATGCACTACCAGCACCTTGACGGAAACGCTGATATGCAAAAAACGCAGAGCCAGCCTAATTCAAAAGAAAATTTATTTGACATTAGAATTTCAGTTTATTATCGTTAAAAAAATGGAAAAACAATATATAAACATGATCTATAATCCGTATTTTTAATTTTATGTAGTTTTCGATATTATAATTTCAATAAAAAAAAGCTCAGAATAATTATAGAAACATATTTCAAATATAGAAACCTGATAACACTTGTTTTAAACACGTTTATTTAATTTAAATCTTCTTCTAGAACTAGAGTATTGGGATTTTAATTTTCAATTTCCTTTCATCAAGTTTTTCAACTTTTTCTGAATCTTTACTGCTACATTTATCTGCTGTATTGTTTTCCATCTTCCGGTGCTACTTGTTGTAGCCAAATTTTCCTGGATCTTCCTTTTCTTTCATCTTTTTGCATCTGTTACTTTTCTTATTATGCTTTGTTGTGTTCTTCTCTATATATACGTATCGGTTTAAACAACTTTTAACTATTTTGTTTTCTATTGGTTCCTTTTCTATAATTACCTCATTTGTTTTTCTATCCATTTTCCTGCTATTTTCCTCAGAGCTGCTACCATTCTACTCTGTATCTTTTCACACATCACAAGAAACTGCCTGTCCAATACATACCAAATATGTTCTATGGGGTTTAAATCAGAATGAAATGACAAATCCATAGTTTATATTGTGTGATGGTGAAGCAAGGTCATGGGTCATTGGGTTATATTCTCCTATTTCTTAATTTAGACCTTCATTTAATTATTATAAGCTCTATAACCATCTATATAACGAAACCCCAAATCAGAATTCACTGGTAGCCAATCTGTGGTTTAATTTCTGCGATGAACCTTCATTTAACTACCACAAGATCTGTTTTTCATATGGATTAACCCCAACACCAATTATTACAGATCCACCAACAAATTTTCCATCTTTTTATGTTTTTGCTTCAGTGCATGAGGCTAAATACTAATTTCTACTGTCCCAGTTGCTAATTAAGGAAACTATCTTGCTTACCCCATCTTAGTTATTGTAATTTTTTTGAAAAAAATTAAATAGGTTAAATGTGGGACCCCCCAATTATTTTGAGCAGTGTAATTTGAATTATAAAATGATCTAGTGCATGGCTCAGTTTAAATTTGTGACCTTTAACCTAATAATTAACCTACAGTAATGAAAAGTGATGAATTAATTGAAATAACATTCCGTATGCAATGCAATTGTAAATATATACGGAGTTTAAAGAAAAATTAAATCTTTGATGGCCATAAAAAAGCAATAAAATCAAATGAAATTAAATAATCCTCCAATTTGTTAATGCCACAAAATTCTTACCCAAGTGAAAATGGAAAAAAATGAGAAAGCAATGGCAGCCTGTACGTTATTTACTCCAACACCAAATGGAGGAGGCTCTGATTTTCCCCACTGACTTGCTAGGTACCAAAACCCTACAAAGTAGAGGAAAGCCCAAAAACCTGAAAGTAATTTTTGATAATACATATCCATATCACTATAATTACATGAAATTTGATTTTTTTAACATCTCGTTGTTGGTATTTTGTTATTATTCGTTAAACCTAGACTTACTTGAAAAGCCTAGGTCGCCCAAAACGAAGTGTTTCCTAGTTTTAACCGATGACATCTGTTCGAATAGATATTCTCCGACAAGTAATCCCATGCTTGCTAAAAATGCTATAACACTTATACCGACACCGTAATTACATGCGTTTGCATCGTCGTTGTAGAGACAAAGGTGTTTTTTACTTGTCGCGTCAATTTTCCAACCTTGGGATGATATACAACCAAATACTATTATGGAAAACAGCTATAATAAAATAAATTTCACGGATAAATACACTAAAATTAGGAGCTCATAATATAAAGTAATAATTGTTAAAGACCATTTAAAAATTGAGTACCACAGTTTTTATAGACATTAATTTGTTATAGACCCCCCTCTCCATTCAAATAATTCAATAAAACCCCAGTTCCATTGCTTAAACTTCTGTATCTACCTACGTTCTACAATTATAGTTCAGTTTTTTTAATTGTTAGAGCATAAGCTCCTTTTTATTCATATATTATCTACCTACTCATTTCTTCTTTAGTAATTTTCATCTGTGTTTCCGTTTCCTTCCTGATTCAATTTTTTTCCTCAGTTCTACAGTTGCCAGGTTGGGAGTTTAACTACCCAAAAGATTCACCATAATGAAAACAACAAATTTAACTCCAAGAACTGGGCTGTAAGCATCCTGGCTTTCCATAGATAACTCCCAGTTCTTCTAATTTAATTTATAACTGCTTTTTATGCATCGTGCTCTTGTGGATACGCAGTTGATGTATATTTGTTGTTTTCTAATAAATTTATTTTTTGCCGAAACTTTTTTTATTGTTGGCAACAATATTAATTTGGAGATTCGTGTTCGGGGATAGTTTGTTTAGTTTTTATTAGATTTTGCAGATACTCACTTTTAACGTTCGTTAAAAAATGAATTCACCCCATCTGAGTACCAGTTATTTATATACGTTAACTGTGGCCGAAAACCACTTCCTAAGGAAGAATCTCCAATCGAGAAAGTGAGGTTATAAGTTTCAAAATATAAAAATGTATTATACAATAAGAAAAAACGAAGGGTTAACAAACGAGGACTTTATCAAATTCATAAAAAACTTAAATTTGACTGAAAGATTAGGTAATACCTACAAAACTTTGGAATAATTAATATACCTACAAATAATGATTAAATTTAGGAAGTATTTACACATTTCTCTATTTAGTATACATAATCTTTATCCTACTTTGTGCACCTACTCATTTTGTTTATAGTGATAAACTATTTGAGTGAACTAATTCGTTGTTAGTCGTAAAAAATGTAATAAAGATCAAATAACTGGAAGAACTGTATATATTTAAGACAGAAAATAGGATAAGACCAATATAATTATTAGTATTCCGAAAAGAATGAATAAAAATAGTATCCAAATTAAGAAGAAAATATAAACAAATGACAAATTAGATCGTTTATATAATGGGTCTCATGAAATAATTAGGAATAAAAGTATTAATGTCGTAATAAAAATCGAATACAATCAAATTACAAATCGACATAGTTTAAATATAGAATCTCTTGTATATAGTACAAGAATGTAGGTTATTAATATTAAGCAATAAGTTTGAAGAAATGAACAAACTTTTATACAATATTTATATAATCCAAACATTTTATTTAGATCCTAATGTAGCATAATAATATGTTTATATTATAATATTTATACACAATTCTTAGTTTAATAAAAAACTTGCAACGTATTAATTAACTTTGTAAAACTGACATCTTTATTTAAAACAATAAATTTTATTTTTCATGATATTTTGATGTTGACCCATTTCAAATTCAAATAATCAATATCATCTGACACACCCCCACCAAGAATCTCCCCCGTATATTGATTTGGTAATAAAAAAGATTTTAAGTTTATTTGTTGTTAATAATTTGAAAATAAAGTATTTTCAATAAATAAAAAGACTTACCCAGCATACTACACGAAGTATCACCTGAGGTCTTTGAATGAACGAAATTGGATCGAAAACTCCACCGGCTTTTCCTCCACCGTACGCACCAGCAGCCTCCATGTTTTGAATATCCCTTTATTTAATTCCTGCGCTGACTCCTTTGAATGTCGAAATTGGGACACCTGACATGGAACTTAAACATCATAGATCTACTTAATACAAAAATCATTTAAATTCGACTCGTCGGCATCTTATGGTATATACACAGGTGCTTTACTAGCGATTTGATATAAATACCTACAAACTATATGTATGTTTATAAAATTTTTATTATATCTAATGAATTTTGGCAACATTGTATCAGTGTATTATTATGTCTGCTTCGAATATAGGCATTCAGCAATCCACTACAGTAATCCATGTTGCCTGTACCAGAAGTTCGAAATATTTAATGTGTTACTAATTCACACATTGAAAATTGTTTTTGCATTTAAATAAATTATTACAACGGCTTTGATATTTTCAATTACTTATTAATAGAAAGTAAACAAAACAAGTGTAGTAATATATGAAATGAGTTTAATAAATTTTAAAATTATATCAATTAACCTTTAACAACAGAGAAATCATTTTTCAGTGTATTTGCAACTAAGAACTACTATAAAAAAGTGAGGTTATATTTTTGATGTTTAGCGAAGATTAGCCCATAATAAGTTGGTAAACTTGGACGTCAAGAGCGCGTATAGGCGCCATCATTGTGTGAGTTACCACAGTTTCTCAACAATTTGAACTAACTTTGACATTTATGAACGTCTAGAGGGCGTGATGCTTGCGTTCATTATGAGTACCGCTGAAGACGTAGAGGTCGTCAATTTGGTTTAGAATACCAAATAAATCATGAATCACGTAAATATTAGTGATTTGGGATATTTATGAATAGCAGTATATAAAAAAAGACGTGTTTGTAGATAATTATCTTTTATTAAATTAAAATCATAAAATAAAGATAAAATCACAATTTTTTCAAATTAAAAAAGTGTTTTATCAATAATAAATATGAATGTTCCAAATATATACAAGGTGATAAATAAAATTTGAAAGTTAAGGTTAGAGTATTGTACTTTTATAAGATAATGGTAGTGTTAATGATTTATGTAGAAAATCTGCGACCATGTATCAAAAGTTTTTGACGTAGTTTTTGATTACTTATGGCACATTTTTTGATTCTAGAGTAATCGATTGTAATTAGAACACATACCAATTAAAATAACAAAGTGTAATCTTGATAATCTTTTGTCAAAATTTATATTTGTAACAATCATATTTTTCAAATATTTCAAAAGTTTTTTCTGGCACTTCTAAATCGTATATCATTATAGAAACCTTCCAGACACGGCACTTGAACTAGATTGAAATAAATGTTTCCCATAATATTGGCGGTTGCGGAACCTTTAGATTTTTTTAGACAATCAAAAAAATCATCGTCGCAACTACAATGAGATTTGGTGTATAGGGAGTTATTTGTTAAATTGTATTTTTGGGAATAAGCTCTTATTTTTATAGGGCATAAATCGTGTGCCCGACAACACATATCCACCGTTGATTCGGCGCCCAAATCAAAATAGTCACGTGCAATGTCTCCGGTACCGCACCATTTGGTACCTGCAACATGAACAAACGATATATCTCTATCTATACGGTTTCTAATATATATTTTATGTACTAAGGAGGTTTTTAATAAAGTAAAGGACCTCTGGTCTCCGAGTGAGTCACTATCTAGTTCGAGGTTGCCCGCACTAACTTAACCTTCTGATTTTTGTGGCATCAGTTCTATTCCCATGATGCCAAGATTTGGCTAAGCCATTTTGTAAATCGACATGAAAAGAGTCGAAAATGGAGAATAAAATTTTTCGATATCTCGTGTCGTTTAAAAACTTAACCTAACTTTAGAGATGGTGGCTTGACCGAAAAGGAGTAAGACGTACAGGAAGACAAAAGTTGAAAAATCATTTTCTAGTTAGGTTAGGTTCACTTTAGCTTAGGTTATGTTATCTTAATTGATTGATAATTCGGGAAAATATATTTTTCTATGAAATACGATGTTTTTACTATGAAAATAAAAAACCAAAATATTAAATATTCTGTACAGACCCGTGTAGAAATAAAAACATATTAAAAGACATGACTAAGCTTAAAATGTGAATCAGCGCCATCTTTTAATAATATTGACAAGTTTGACGAACATTAAGACGTATATTAACGCCATCTATAAATACAGATGGTAAGTTTAAAGACAATTATGACGTGAATCAGCGCCATCTTTGAATAAAATTGAAAAGTCAAAGGGATATTATGACGTAATTCAGTGAGATCTCCCAATAACGTATCAAAAAGATTAGGTGTTAATGAGCGCCATCCTTTAACAACATTGATAAGTTCAAAAGAAATTATGACCCGAATCAACGCCATCTTTAAATATACTTAATTGATTAAAAGTTATCAGCGACATCTAATAACATTTACAAGAAATTAAGTGGTGAATGGACGCCATTTTTTATTAACATTGAGATGTTTTAAAGATTATGATGCGAATCAACGCCATCATTGTAATGTGAGTGAAATGAATCTATGAAATATGTTTACCTGGTATTATACCGTTGAGAAGGGTGAAAGGATTTTTTAGGGCTCTTTCTTGCGCCCGATTGGTACTGTTTTTATGCAGTTCCCTGTGACTTTTAAGATATTTTCTTGATTGTAGCTGCATGCATTGGTTCATTAGTGTTCTCATTTCATCGAAAGATATCGGCATTGGTCGAGCAGATGATTTGAACTCACCTAGTACCTCTGAAATTTGTTCTTCTTCTCTAAAAAAAATACACCCCTTGTAAACTAGTTGAAAGTATGACGTAATTTAAGAAATCGTAGAAGTACATAGAAATTTCTTAAATTATAATAGAATGATATAAATAATTCAGATTCCTTCGACAATGGCACTTTAATTTGAATGTTTTAATGTACTAATAGTGTAGCCGACCAATTTCATTTTTAGTTGATTACATTTAATTTTACACATCATACTTTTGAGTGCCATTGTATATAAATACTTATAACAGTCGTTAATTGATATTTTTCTGTGAATGAATTCTTTTATTTCAGTCATAACTTTTCCGGTAAAACTATAAAAAATAAAAATCCCATCTATTTCATGGTCCTAAATTTTTCTAAAACATTTAATTGGAGGTTCTAAAGAAATACCAGGTATATTTTATGAACATAGACAATTATTTACTATTCGAAAGTATGAAAAAACAAACAAATTATTGGAATAAATAAATACCCACGTTGTATTTAATTACTTAACAAATAGCATGAGCGACCAATTAATGGCTTTTGCTGATAAGGATATCTGACATAACTTAGGTGTTTAGTACGTATTAATAGAAAACATTTGCAAATTGCATTTTTTTACTTAAATGTTTTTGTATTAATATCTAGAATCAAGAAAAAGCAAATAGTTTTGCCAGAAAGTTTCGGATCTGCCATTTTCAAAATAATACAATCTTCAATAAACATTCCATATAATTTTTAATTCATTAAACACGTTATTTTCACGGCACAGGTGATTTGCTGTTATGAAATCACGTTTTTATCATGATATTTGTTACATTCGTGGTGCAATTTTTTGTGATAATTATTTTATTTGACAAGAATTGAAAAAAGTGGTAGCTAGTTTTTTAGCTATCAAACAGTAACTAATCTAATTGTGTATGGTATATTCTATATTCTTTACTCACCCTATACTTTTAGCATGTTCCTAAGCTTTTTACAGAGCATTTATGTCTTTATAATCTAAGGACTGTACGTTTCACAAATATTTTTAATACCGATCAAAATTTCGTCCATTTTCAATTTGAACCAGAACATAAACAACGTCTATTAAGTGGTATATGTTTATAAAAAACTGTAATTTTAGAAATTAATTTTATGCTTAGACTCATCTCACTTGAAATAATCATAATTTCTGAACATTTAGAGAAAGAATAACATTTATGTTATACACATTGAGTATCTAAACGAATTAAATAAAACGGCGGGATACTGTACAAAAAGCATCTGTCAGCAGTTTTAAGAACCGATGTTGCCAAATTTATCTTATAACTTTTTTGTTTGTTTAAGCTTTTTGGTTAATTTCCAAGTTAGAAAATAAATTTTAGATTAGTTTTTCAGGATTACCTTAGAATCGGATATATTTTCAATGTTTGAAGATTAAAATACTTGAAAATATCGTTAGAAATAACATGAACATTTCATTATGTACCTATAATTTTTTTAAAAAAACTACAGATTATAATAAAAACTAGATTATAAAAAAATATGTTTGTACAAATGTTTTTGGTTTAAAACTATTTTTAATTATAATTAAGATAGTAACTCGTGAAGCACTGGATGTCATTAACAGTAGAATTTTAGAAAAGGTAACAAGATGTATTTGACAATATTATACAAGTATTTTGATTTAGTTTTATACACTTTGAAATATAATGAATTAAATGATTGGTTTTAAAAAATAAAAAATAAGACATAAATTAGGATAATATATCTATAAAAATTTTAAATTTGGCAACACCGTTACCTAAAGTTAAGCAGACGTTAAGAATTTTACGCGCGTAACATAAGATGTTATGATAGCATGTGGCCATACGTGACGTGATAATAATGTTCGTTATTACTCGCTGTAAATTTATATTTTATCTTATTCCCTCTTAAAAAGTGACCGGAATTTCAAAAAATCGTATCAAGTTTTCGAAAAATTGTTAAATATCCAAAAACTGTTTGTTATTATTGAATTAAAGTGTTACTTACAAAATTTCGATAAGTTCACAGTTAAGTAGTAATTTTTTAGGCCCCAATTCCACCACAGCTACAGTTTGATCGTTCACATAAACCATCCTTAAAGAATCCTTGTCCACACGCGCTCCAGAATAACGTTTTAATTTAATTTCCCTCCCATTAGTATTAAGAGAAGACAATGTCGGAAAATCAAAAGTAAACGAAGGCTTACCGCCAACCCCTAATATACACAATACTAAAAAAATAACGTGCATAACCACCACATTGTAGATTTGTGACATTTCTGATTCGCGTTGAATTTCTTTTTGTGAAACTATAGCGACTTTCGTTGACAGCGACGTGACTTCACGTTAGCAACGCAAATACTGTCACATTTTTATTAGTGTATGAAAATTTCACCGTCTAATTTTTAATGTACCTGCCTAATACGAAGTCTGAATAGGACTGAACGAAAGACCAAACGTACCGTCATGAGCTACACCGGATTTTCTAGGTCAGTAAGAGAAAGATTTCATGTACAGGTATGTAAGTACATAATAATAATATTGTTAAATGGAAACGGTTAAAAAAGTAAACTAAAGGAAACTATTGATATTTAGAAAATATAACAGATTTAGGTGACGTCGTCAGGAGTATCGATACAGAATTTTTGTCTGATGATTTGAGTTGAATAACCTTTATTTGATTACACATAAATATTTTAGTGTTCGAAAGTTTCATAAAAACAATTTGATTGATTTAAACGTTTATAAAGTTGAAGAAATTGAAAAAAATACACAAGAAATATGAAAATAAACTTTATTTTACTATAATTTACAAGATTATAAAATTTTTATATAATTTTCTTGAATATGCATCTATTTTATAATGTTTAATCCTTAAAATCAGTCATATAACAATTCGACTGAGGATATTGATTATCTTTAATGTTAAATGGAATAAAATTTCGTTACGACAGCTGTTTTCAAGCAAAAAATTGAAACTGTGTAGAATATTTTTTTCTAATCTTTATTCGTTTATAATATTTGAAGTTTTGTGTTTCAAAAAATTATAGAGGGGAGAGAGAAGGAGAATAAACTGTGTATATGAAGTGTCAAAATGTCATTAAATGTCAGGTGGCGCCATATTAGCATCAGGGTAAACTTCTTTTAGGTTATGTTTACTACATTATTTTATACAACGCGAGTAGTTGAAATTTTCAATAATGAACTGCTTAAGTCACAAAGGTTATTACATTTTTTAACTCGACAGACTACAACTGTTACATTTATCCCATACCCTTTGTCTACTCTAGCGCCATTCTGAAAAGTTGTTGAACTGTTATTTATCGTATACAGCTGGAGGCTTTTTCAACTTTTCTTGGAAGACGATTTAGTTCATAACTTAGACCGTGCAGTTAGACAGACTAATAATTTGCCCGATAAACTGACAAAAGAACTAAAAGGGTTAACGTCAAAACGAACTTGAATGACACTGAACGATTCTATATTCTCTAGGCTACTTTATAACCTCAAAAGAATCGGAAAGCGTTTTTTATGATTAGAAAATGATTTCTATTAATCCTAATACCTGCTTCGACACTCATGTAACTGTATAGTCCAAGAGCTAAAGTCATATTTATCAACTAGATGACGAATCTGTCAAAAATTTTCAGACAAACGTCAATCATCTATAGGTTATGTAGTAGTTATATGGATCTGTGCTTTGTTTTTTGATGCGAGGTGAACAAACAGTTGTGATCACGGTTGCCAACCGTTCCGGATTTAGAGTGAACTAGTGATCATAATGGTGCAACATTAGGTTATTCAAATCAATATAAAAAAGAGGAAGTACTTCAATTTTTTGAGCACATCTTCATCTTGTATACTTTTGAGTTAATAGTTTTTAATGCAACGCTGCTGCTAAACTAACATAGATTAATAAAAAAGAATAGGACGGTGTGACAAGTGGCGTATATAATTAATTTTAAGGTTAGAATGTAGGTATATTAAGTTTCATGTCCCTTTGTATTAATACTTTTATATAATAAGGGCTTCCGCACTATATTGGACGACTGAAATAACATCATCAACCACTGAGGTAATTAGCCCATTATAAATGGGTCATATTTTTGTCTTATTGTTGACATTTTGGGCAGTCATTTCATTGGGATTTCATTTTTAGTATTAATTTATATTGACAATTGTTTTCAGTACCTTACCAACAAATGTTTGTTTAAATTATTATTGATTGTTTCCAATCGTAACATAAACTTTTATTTTTAACAACAATTGATATCATCAAATAAATGACCTTGTCACACATTGTAATGAATAAAAAAGTAATTATACTATTTTCGTTATGTTAATTGTTTTTTCTTCATAATCGATATGAAATTACATATCTGCTTAGGATTATGTAATCACAATTTAACGTATTTCTTGATTCATTAACATCAATAAGTGTCAGAAAAAAACCTCGCCGCTTCGCTGTATTTTGGTTTTTTTCATATAATCATATTCACAAATTATTGACCCAAATAGTCGTAGAATTACACATTTATTATGCAGAAAAATATAAAAACAATTTTATTGATCATATTTTACAGTGTGCTTAAAAAAATAACTGATATAGATTATTAGGTTAGATTAAAAATAATTAACACTGTCAATTTCTTGAAAAAGAAGAGGAAGAGGAAAACAAGAAAAATAAATAACAAATTCCCGTCCAAAATTAATGCAAGATCATAAACTTTTCAATTATATCCTTGAGTTTGCACTTTTTATTAATTCATTTGGATATTTGTATTCGTCGGGTGAGGTAAAGATGCCGAACTATATTCATTATGTTCATTATGGCTGACAGTGGCGTAGCTAGGCGCGGGCTTACGGTTTAGCGAGGCTTCTTTAAATGCTATGTCATCAAATTTAATACCACAATTTATGTTCAAATTAAACATAAGACATTTCTAATGATATCCTAGCAATAAACAACTCTTGCACGGTTATAGGTAATACCAAACATAAATTCCAGTTTATGCTTTCGCTTATTCAATCTTGGTAATTTTGGTAAATAATTTATGTATGAACTGGGGATACCTCGATCTTTATCGAATAACTCATAATTGTGTCGTTTCATTGAATATAATATCTTTAATTTTGTTTTCTTTTATGTTGAATTGTTATTAAGTAAATGGATTGTTTTAAAGTTATTGAGAGTGATATGTGTTACTTTATTTGAATCCTGTATTTATTTATTTATCCCAGCTGAACATGGATATGAATATTTGCTAAATATCGAACTTTTAAACCACTGTAATGATTTCAAGTTGAAGAAAGCATTCGTTTTAAGAAAATCCACAACTTAGTGCTTAATCTACTAAATTCCTTAGTCGGATTTAGTTATACTCTCTCTTGAAGCAATAATTAATTACAGATCTTAACTGTAAGATAATTGGGAAGCTGAATAACATTACTTTTGTAAATATCTCCAAAGTAAGCGAGCTTATCAGTAAGCTTGATGTGTATATATTGGTTATTACTCAGAAGTTTAATTTAAACTTCAAAATGAATCTCAATAAACATAATTTTAATCCCGAACAGTATGATGCAGCTATTTGGTTAATTGGAGAAGTACAAATGATACAAATATTCAATGCGGTAGGAAATAAGTCCAAGTTAATGTAGTGGATGTATTATAAAAGCAAATTAGCACTGATGTTTGTGCCTTAAGTTGATCTGGTTAAGAAACGAAACAAAATCAGCTTCTGTCAAATTGTCATCAATGATTTCGTTGGAGTTTATATTTTTTCTAAATCTCTCTATGTCCTACAATACCAGTTAAATGAAATTTTACCTCTAAACAATCATAACTTCACCTCTATAGTAATTTTTGCTTATTTCGTTCTGATATTTTTCAAAGTAAAAAACTGAATTAATTCTTTAATTTTGCTGGGGAGGGTATCTCGACCATTGACATTGGAAATATCTCTTACTCTTTGAAACAGGTACATTTTGTTGAGCAATAATTATTTTATTGTTAGAATGAAAGAGAGAAAGCTTTAACATCTGTAAAACAAGTAAAGTCAATTTGCAAAATTACCTAATATTAAACCAATAAGATCTATCAATAACCACTATAATTCAATTTCAGGTCAAGTGAAAAAGTATTGGGAAAGTGGTTTAGGATGACCTAGATGTAAATAATGATAGTAGGTTAGCAGTTGGATATAACTGCAGTCATCTTTCACTTTTTAAAGAACTTTATTGAATCTTTATGAAGGCATTTAACGAATAAACTTTTGTTTGCTTATCAGACAAAATATTGTCGTTTATATTCTCAATGTGTTGTTAATCTATCATTTTCAATTCAAGTTTTTCTTAACCTCCTTTGTTTCGCATTGAAAATTATAAGTATACTCAATTTAACATTCCATTTAAAATGCGCAATATAACTATTTGCCTTCTATTTTCCGTTTTCACCATTTTTATTTATATATTATTTCTAACTATTGTGAAAATGGTGAATTTCAGACGATTTCAGTTTTTAAAAAATATTAAGTCTGACAGAAACATTTCTTTACATGTATAAAAACATTTTTTAAATATTTAATAAAATAATACGTATCTTTTAGTACCCCAAATACTTTTTGAGATTAAAACAAAAACAAAATTCCAAAAATTGAAATAACCTCACTTATACCTACCGGAATGTTTTCCAAAGAAACTGGAGAATTTGCAATTCTATCTAAATTAACGGTGACCAAAAGGCATTATCTAAACTAAATTTCCCGTAAGATGAAAATGCGACATTTATTTGAAAATTTCGTAGAAAATCAACCGAAATTACAGAATTAATAAAACTAATAGTGTTGGGAAAGAAAACGTGAAAAGTCACTCGTGGATATAAAGTTCAAACTGAAATTTGATGTTGATTTTAATATGCATCACTATTCCGCACATGTTGCATTTTGTTTTCATTCTTTTAAATTGTAAGGTTCATATTATTTTCATCTGTAATCCCATAGATGAACCAAATACTACATAGAACTAACTGTCAATTCGCACTCGCAGCCAACTTCACTATGTATTAGCATGTTGCTAATTACTCCTTTACTATTAAATGTAGAGAAAAGTGGTTTATACTTATTTTATACAAAATTTATAAAAATAACCGCGATTTATTAGAAAAATAGCGTACACAACTCAATATATAATATATCTTATAATTAGAAGATATTTCACTTGACTAACTACTTCACACTGGTGTGAAATCAATCACTTTTTTGTTTTATTTTTGACAGTTCCAGGAATTCTCAATTATGCAACCATTTATACATCTTGTATAAAGTAATGCCTATCTGTGTTCAGAATTCAAAAATATAAACATTATAAAAATAGTCCTGACACAGCAGAGGATTTTGAGAATTCGTTTAGTTAGTATTTGCGAAAATTTTGAATCGTCAAATATTGTAATGTTGAAAAATCGTACTGATTAGGATACTACTTGAATTATTACGTTGTTACTTCTTTTCCATTAACTGCATCATCATTAAGATACAAAGTAAATAAATGTAGACCAAAAATAATAACTCTGATTATAAATAGTTCAAATTAAATGTTGATTTAGATGAATTTTCAATATATATCATCTCTATAGGTACCATGGAAGAAGTTGAGAGTACCACCGAAAACAAACATGTACTATCCATCGAAGAATTAGAATCTGATAATACGGAAGTGAGTTTAGTTTAATATTTCACAAGAATCCTTAATAGTACTCAAATTCAAAATTTCGAATAATAAAATTAACTTATAGGCTAAGGGCGATATGAAAAAAACAGCTAAATACAAAAAAAGAGTTTCAAATTACAAGTTTATAAGAAATTCTGGTGGTTTGGTCACCCTGTATATAACATCATGTGAAAAAGACATAGAGACAAGTCTCTCAATTGATAAATTGAAAGATGCAATACCAAATTTGAATCTAGACAGCACTATTCAAACTAATTATGGATTGGTAATAAATCTGTTGAACGATACTTATGTACAGAAAATTTTACAGATGGATTTGGCAAAAATATTTGGACGTCCTGTACAGGTAACTATATCAAGATTCATTCTTATTTTATTATTTAATGGTTTGATGTCTCAAAGCAAATTCGAACAGTCAAGTCAAGTGTATTAAATTTAGAAAAGGTGAAGGTTCAATTAGTCGAATTTTTTTGTAATAAATTGAAGATTTTTTTCCATAATTTTTGTCGTTTTTATTTGTTGAAATCACTAATTCATTTGACCATACAATTTAGAGGTACTTTATACAGAATGTTCAGGAAATTAGTAACTAGATTTTAGGAATGTGGTCAGAATAAATTTCTTCCAGAGTTGCAAGTTTATAAATTTTTTCACATAATTTATGAACTAAGTTTTGTAAAAACCAACATTATTGAAAAAACTATCATTAAAGGTGACTATTTATTGAAAATAGTTTGAGACAGTATTTAAATTCAATAAAATAATTACTTAAGGATAATTGTACGCCACTTTTTATCAAAAACGTGTAATTCGAGTCAATTAAAAGATACGGTCCGTTAGGAACACGACGCTAATAAATAACAAACCTTAGTACTACCACCACATTGACAATTGCACTGTTTGGTCTCTCTAGTTTTCCATTGGTACTGGTTCACATCTAAATTGTTATCAGAAAGTGTAATTTTGGTATTAGTATAATAGTTTAAATCAAAATAAAATACATTTAAGTTCCAAATTCAAAATTGGGATTATTTTTAGTAGCAGTAGTAGTTTTCTTTTGAGTAGGATGTTATCCGGCATGCAATAATACCTTTTATTGTCTAATAAATTTAATATTCCATACAGGCTGTCCCATTATTTTCGGGTCATTACAAGAAGATAGTAAGTTTCAAAGAAATACCTTGGTGTATTTGTCTAGAAGAAATAGAAAATTGTCTGAGAAAACAAGGTGTCAATTATGCCAAATTAACCAGAGAAAAATCCACATTATACGTTGAAGTATTAGATTTTCCTAATTATCAAAGGTTAAAGGAAGAAGGGATTAATTTCTATGATTCGGTTGTGTTCCAAGCTTCAGATGACGCCGGTATTAACGAAGAAATACATTATAATAACGATAATATTATTCAATGTTATAAGTAAGTACTAGAAGGCGAAATGTGCTTTTTTCGGAAATATTTGCTTAATTTTTTTAGGTGTCAAGGTTTCTGGCATACCGCGAATACATGTAAACAAAATATCAGATGTGTACGATGTGGTGAAGAACATCAAGTAGAAAATTGTAATCGACCAAAAAGTAGCGCCATCTGTTGTAATTGCAAAGGACCACACCACGCCGCTTACAAATTATGCCCAGTCAGGGTAAAGCTACAAAAATCGGTGCGAGTATCTTTTACCCTAGACCAATAACAAACGAATTGATCAGAACATATTGCGGAAGGCTTGTATTCAATCGATTTTTCAAATAAATGTGTCAGTCTATGAAAAATAAAACTGGAAATTTCTTTTACAACTTTTCGCTTAATTAAAGTTTGCGTTTACAGAAATATGAGGAATTACAAAAGTTGGCCGGTATATAACAAAATATTATCCTGCCCCCTGGTCTCAACAAGTCCTTCCAATGAACAAATATGTGCTAAGGAGAGTCACCGGTATGCTTACTGGGCACTGTCCGATTAACTACCAACTTAAAAACACCAAAGAAACTCAGCTTTTATTGTTTCTCTAAGGAACCAAAACAAGAACACGTCCTTTGTTAGCTCACTTTGCTAAATCGGTTAATTATCAGCCAGGATTATATACTTCAGTTATTAGAGTGTGGTTTATAGCGGTACGTGTTTGTTAATCGACTCGAATTGCCCGTTTTTGATTAATCGTGGATTACAATTAACCTTATTAGTTTTTAACGACCTTCTGATTCAACAACCATTTCAAATATATCACTAAGTCAAAGGGTTAGCGAGGTAGTTTCACGCTCTAGCTCATCTAATCTAAAGTGGGACGAGGGAAAGAAAGAAACAACAGATTTTTTGAAAACATGGAAAGAATGAAGACAGGCAGATAAATAAGAAAAATAATGCTTGCTAGAAATATTAACAAACGAATGGGGAGAGCAAAAAAAACATGTATATATCAAAAGAAACAAAAAGAAGAGGAAACACTGAACGAAATGGGTACAAAACCCACTTCTGATACCTGCAAAGGTAAAGAGAAGGAGATAAATTAGAAAATTTAAGAAATTAGTAATGAAAGATAACAAAATAATTCAATTTATTCACTTAAATTAAAATTTACACTTACTCACTACTTTCCATTAAAATTGCACTACCTATCAAACTCATATGTATATCACTAGCTCCTCCGTATATTTCTGTTATTCTTGCATCCCTGTAATGCCTTTCGGCTGGCATGTCACTGACATACCCCATACCACCTAATATTTGAAGTGCCCCATGTGTTACATAAGTTGCAGCTTGACTAGCAGCTAATTTGGCCATAGAGGTTTCTTTAGTTGTCCTATTAGGGTTATCACATAACACTGCCGCTCTCCATACAAGTAATCTTGCAGATTCCAATCGAAGAGCCATTTTCCCTAATTGCATCTACTTAAAACAAATATTTCGAAATATATTATCGAAATTCAGTGAGAAAAAGTTACCTTAACAGCGTCTAATTCGCTGATAGTTTTCCCAAAAGCTTTCCTTTGTAGTGAATAACTAGCAGCCATGTCCAAAGCTGCTTGTCCGATTCCAATAGCTTGAGCTGCTATACCCACGCGACCTTTATCAAGTTGTTCCATAGCAATTTTAAATCCCTCGCCTCAAAATAAACAAATTTTCTAAACAATCAACATAATAAGATTGGATAATCGATGTTACAAAAATGTTGAAACATACCTTTAGGACCCAGTATATTTTCTTCTGGCACCTCAACGTTTTGCAAAAATATATTGCACGTTGATGAGGCTCTTATACCCAACTTATCTTCTTTTTTACCCAATGTAATACCAGGAGACGACAGGGGTACCAAAAAGGCTGTAATGCCTGTAATAAGAGAAAAAAACTGCAAATAGAATGAGTCAAAACTTTTTCAATTATTTCTATACCTTTATGTTTCAGATTTCTATCAATGGTAGCAAAAATTACAGCAGCTTTTCCTTGCAGTCCACTTGTCACCCACGATTTTGTTCCATTTAAAATATACCTATCCCCACGTTTCATTGCAGTACTAGTCATAGATCCCACATCACTTCCTGCCTCTAAAATAAACACATTATATTTTGGTACAAATACAATATGTTTATTTTTTTACCAGGTTCACTAAGAGCAAAACAACCTAAAGTTCCTTTTGTGAAAGGCTTTAAAAATATTTCTTTTTGATCAGGAGTTCCTAATCTATCTACAAGACTGGCATATAAGCAATTATGTATTGATACTATTGCTCCAGTACCAGCACATCCTTTTGATATCTCTTCGACTGCTACAGCCACACTAAGGCCGTCGTATCCTGCACCTCCGTAGTCTTTAGAAACATTAATACCCATTATACCCAGTTCACCCAATTTGTTAATCTTAAAAATTAATTAACTCAAATGTATGTGATAAGAAAAAGTTAGTTTTTCATAAAAACATTATAAATATGATAATTGAGGAAAAAATATACCAAATATTCATTTTTGAAAGGAATTTTTGAGTAAAACTCGAATAATTTATACTACTTACTTGTTTTTCGGGAAATTTATGTTCTCTGTCCAATGCTGCAGCTATCGGCTTGAGTTCTTTTTCTGCAAAATCCCTGCATGTTTTTTGAAGTATTTTATGAGTTTCGGGCAGTTGGTGCAAACTAAAAAACCTCAAAGTTGCATTGGGAGCATCTGAAATAACTTTAGAATTCAATTGAGCAAAAAATATATTTAAAAAAGTTTTACCTCTAAGAAAATTTACTGAAATTTTTCTAAACATTTTAAAATATGTATTTAATATAGATTAAATCTAATTTTTTTTGATTAGCAACAATATTGACCTTGAAAAAATGTTTTTTGATAATTTATTAATTACATTTCACTTTTTTTATATACTCCGTAATATTATGTAGACACACTAAAAACTGAACAAATGCCACGTAATTTATCATAATTTATATTCTAAAATTTACATAAAACTATCATGACTTGAATATTTTTCAAAAAGTAAGTGAGGTTAGAAGTTATTATCAAAAGATCAAGGTTTTTATTAATCTTCTTTCTCATTAAGAAACTTCGTTAGAAAAAATTTGATGAAACAAACTCAATGCAAACATGAAATTTTGTATTGACTAATGATTTTTTTATTTATTAGTAATGTCACAAATTTTGAAAACTATGACACATATTTTGCAAAATTTAAGTCGAAACTAATTTGAAAAAAAAAACTAATGGCTAGAGAAAGTGAAGAGTATAAAAACGCAATAAAAGATATAGCATCGCATTCACATCAACTTGAGAGTCCTTTCGGTAGATTTTATTTATTATATTAATAGATCATTAATAACGATTTTAATTCGCAGATAGAGTACGATGCGTCGAATGGTGTAGAAAATTAGCAGGACTGTCTGATGAAGACTTAGAATCATGTAAATTAAAAAACGAATATGCTCAATTTTTAAGAATTCAAGCTCGACATAAATTTTTACATGGTCCATTTACATCGCCTCCACCTGACGGTAAGCTCAGTACTCTATCTGAGTGCCTTGGAAATCTAATGGCCCAACAGGTATGGTTTTTCCCTTATACTTATCATTTAACCTAATAGGTTTCTGTTTGTTGAAATATTCTTTTTAGCTAGAGATAGCAAGATGGGTTTCTGTTTAAGAAAGAAAAATGTTCGTGGGTTAAGGAAGGGATCTATTGGGTTTAGCCCCGATATAGGAATTACTCCTCTGCAGGGCTGTTTGTTTAAGTAGAAATTCAATGTAATATAGTATGAGTTGGTTTCCCCTACAAGGTTGTTTATTTGGCTGATTAACAAGGTGACCAGGTGGCAGCAAAAATGTGGTAAACCTATAGAGGAAGGTTTGAGCAAGTAATGATTTTCCTTATGCCTATAGAGGAGTCGTCAAGGTGGTAGTAGTTCATTCCTGGTAGCCGAAGGGGAAAGTGGGGCAATTTTCTTTTATATTTTATGTTTATTTGACTCTCAGTCACATCTATTTAAATACTAGAGATTCAAATTCCGGGAAAAATCATCAAAATTTAAACATATTATATTTAACCACATTATAAGCACCATGGGATCGTCCTTGATTCATCGGAATCTGTCCAGGAGGTATCATGGCAAACTTGCACTATCACTTAGAAGAAGTGGTCACTCACTTTATATAGAGAAGTCGTACATATGGATAGACCTTCTGCTTCCGTTAATGCCAAGTGGGACACGAGGTGCCTATCAAAAGGCCTACTGTGAACTTTATTGGGGAGTCGTTAAGGTAGCAGTAGCCTATTCCTAGAGGCCAAAGAGGGGAATGAAGCAAGTTCCTGGAAAATTCTGGGAAAAATCGACAAAATTTGAACATTTCAAATGTTTAAAGTAAATAGGATTGGTTTGTAGGTCTTGTATCTATTTTCATGATATTCTGAGACTGTTCGTTCTTCGTATAGCCATTGTTATACCACTAAGAGATTTTGGGTAACCGGACCAGCAAATTTTGCCTTAACAATTACATTAACTCAATTAATTTGTTCTAGATTCCATATTTACCCCGCGTAGGACCCTTATGTCCTGTGATTCATCACAAGTCACCAGATGGTAGGGCGTATGTATCAACTAAACAAATACCAGGAGGTGGAGTTTTCTGTTACATGGCCGTTAGTCCAGACGGTTTAAAATGTACAATTAAATAATGATTAATTACTCTCTTCATACTAGTCACTTTCTGATATACATTGTATATATTATTTCGAATAAAAAGCAAACAAATAAATAAATTTGGATTTGTAGAACTGTTGGTTAATGAAATGGTTCTGACTCGAATGATGTTTACAGATCCACCGAAACCAATATATTGAAAATAGTGTACGATGGAAAATATTTAGAAACTTTTGTATTACATCAAAACTCACAATTACTTTATCTGGTTCTTCAAGCCTTTCATATATCGCTGATTAATATACGGCTCGAAGGACCATTATTTCCTAGTGATGTAAATGTGTAATTGAAGAAAATATCCAGTATGTTTTAATGTTTTGTAACGAAAAAAGTTTGTAATAGAGAGAATTTTATCAATATTGAGGATTAAGCGTTGAATAAAAAAAAATCAGTGAAATTTGATAGAATTTTAGAGATCTCTAATAACAAATACCATTTTTTTTTCATTTCTATAGGACTTAAGAATGATTTAGTGATCAATTTCGATTGCTGAGTGAGTTTTTTGATCAACTACATCACCACCAGGAGATATCTGGTCCTGTGATCCATTTTGAATGACCATCTTGGATTTGTCAATAAATTATATATAATTAAAAAATAAAATAAATGTTGTATTATACTTATATATTTGACATAAATCATAAAATATTTTTAATAGAATTCATTCTGTTTGGCTAATATAACGATATTATATAATATAGGGAAAAAGGAATACATAAAATTTATTATCACAAAACCGATTTAAATGATTAATCGAAGCTTATCAGCTCGGCTGTTTGTGCTTCTCCATTTGATTGCACTTGAGGGCTAGCAGGTGGAGCTCCCGGCTGTTGAAACTGCGGTGCTACCTATAATTTATACACATATTCATTTCATAAAAATATCTACACCCTATACATTTTAAAAACGCCAATAGACGTGTAATTTATGATAGAATACAACTATTATTTCATATACAATCAAAAATGTTGTTGTATGTAGATAAAATACCTTATCACTGATAAGGCGAGGGCTGGAAGACTAAAAAACATTCTTATCGGTTAGTTTTGAAAGGGGATGTTTGTGTTACAAAGGGGTTCTAGTTAAACCTGAATTAATATGATTATTCATTATAAAAACTACATTCTTATCAACAAGATCGATTTCTATATCAGTAATAAAAGTGGTGATGATAAAATCACATTTTGTGTACGTTTAAATTTGCGATTGTTGCTATTAACTTCATTCTTTTTAATTAGATTATTTAGTTCATTCGAATTATTATGAATTCGTCCGCGACATGAACTGTGAAGCCGATCCTGTTCGATCATGTTAATGGAATCTAAAATTCTACATTCTAGAATCGAATAAACGAGGAATCAGTTTTGTATAAATCGGTATAGACAAGTAAACGGTGTGATTAAATATATTGATATGTTAAGAATAAGATAAATGTTTAGTAATAAGTCTTATTGTATAGTTTAGAAAAACATCACATTATTAAAATTAAGAATTTGTTTCTTACAAATCAACCTTTCAATATCTCACCTGTCCTTGTGGTAACACTTGGTTTTGTGATATACCACCATGTTGATGTGGTAAACTATTTGGTTGAGGAGGTATACTACCTGCCTGAGGAATACCGGCTTGCTGTAGTGGCATACCACTCATACCAGTTTGCGGATTATGCCCGGGAGGTATTCCAACAGTAGGCATACCTATCATTGTTTGTGATGCTACTCCATGCGGTACATATGGTGGATTATTAGAAATGGTGTTTGTTGAAGTTGGACCTTGCGCAAAACCCGGAGGAGGTCCGAGTACGGGATTATGAGGTTGCTGGGTAGGACGAGGGCCTTAAAACAAATTAATGAGTTGAGAAATTATGTTTTAAAGAAATTTAGAAGCAATTTTACCATGAGGTGGTCCTTGATTAATTGGAATCTGTCCAGGAGGCATCATGGGTTGTTGGGGATAAGGATAAGTATTGTAATTACCAATTTGAGGAGCCATGTTTGGTGGAAACTGTTGTCCGTGAACTGGAGAGCCGATGTAACCATATTGAGGCATCATATATTGTTGTTTTTGTTGTTCTTGTCTCATGTGCATTTCCCTTTCTTGCTCTTGGATCCTTTGTAAAGCTAACTGCCTTTGGTATTGTAAATATTCCTAAAATATAATAGTATAATTTATTTACCAAATTAACTCCACAAGTGATTAGTTACATGGGAAAAGAAGAAATAACACTAGATTAGTGAAAAGAAAACTTATATCGAAAGAAAGCAAAATTATAATAGAGGCATTGCATTTATGAGTATAAAGGAAAAATTGTCTACAAGAATGATATAAAAAGGAGGAAAAATTACCAACAAGCAGCATAAGTTGACATTTGGGAGTCACAGACCCGTATAAAGGTCTGGATAGGAACTATCACAAGCAGTAAATCGTCATCCTGTCAGCCATTAGAGCTCGAAGCTCCAATATCATAAAATTCAAACTAGTTTGGGATTGGGAAGTTATCTTGTAATAAATTCGGGGACATACCTGAGTGGAGGGAAACCCTTGTGTGGTAAAGAAGCTATTTAGGGGCAAAACCAAGTACCAGGACAACATACAGGATCAGGGACGGGCAAAGACCCTTCTGGGAAACTATAACTAGAGAAGATCTGCTGAATGTATCAGAGAAATCTAAGAATACTAACATAAGTCTTGTCTGAGCACTGTTACTTTAAATGGACATCTGAAGACGTTAGGACGAAATCCACAGAGACACTAAGGAATTCCAGAGCGCTACTCTTGGGAGGATATGAAATAGAAGGCAAAGATCTTAATAGATCAGCTGTAAACACTGGCTCACCTCTTTTTTCTTCCTCATTACTTCTAATTTATGGGCCATTTGTAATTGACGCATACGTTCTTGTTCCTCAGCTTCTCTTCTAAGCTTTTCGTTGTGCTCTTCGCGGAGATCATCTAATGCGGCTCGAGCATCTTTAACCTGCGTTAATTTATCTTGCAAACGTTCGAAATGGATGCGACTATCATCGTGTTCTTGTATATAGTGTAAAAGTCTCGAATGCATCGCTGTTATATTCATAAAAAGCGTTTGAACGCTAGTATCGTTTGTAATAGATCTAAACAAGACAAAAAAAATGAAAAACTCTAGTTACTATTTTTTTTAGTTATTCACCTTCCCCTGCTGGAATTACTCTTCATTCTATTGATGAATATTTCTACGTGGCTTTTCAAAGTCTTCATGAATTCTTCCAAATCGTTGTCGACCAAACCGTTTTCCTTTGTTTTGTATTTATTATCGATAGTTTGAGTAGGAGCAGTAGCTGGAGCTGAAGGACTTGTCGGTCGACCTTGTTCATTTTGATCATTAGTTTGAAGAGATTCCCAATAAGAACGATTCAAATATATGGCTAATTCCGGATTGGTTTCTTCTTGTTGTGGAGGAGTCGCAGGTTTTTCTACTGGAGTCGGTTCTACTACAACCAAAAAGTTCAAAGAAATAATAAAAGACAATGTAATAATTTATTTGTATTGTGATATACCAATAATACCAGCAACTGAAAAGTACTAAAACTTCTGGTATAAGAAATTCCCGAGCGTACACAAGGAGTTACATAACACAAAATGTAACCTAATGTTTCTTGCACTTGGTTCTACTTACTTGCTTCCAGACGGATGACTCCACTCAGTACAGACCTATTACGTGCCTCTACACTTTACATAAGATACTTACGCTTTATTAATACCACAATTATGCAGCTTTGCACAAAGAGCAAACAAATCAAATGCCTTGGAGTAATCCAAGAAGATGGATATGACAGCTTTCTTCTTATGTAGTGTTATTATTATACAGCTAGTGATATTTAACATTACAGCTGCTGTGCTAGGCCTCCTTTGGAATCCTGACAGATGCACGGGAAGACTATTTTCATGTACAAAGGAGTTCATCTGGGTATGCACCGCATGTTTGAGGACTATACTAACCTTTTACTTGGTATATACTAGATGTTGTTTTAAATTTTTCCTTTTCTTTCGCTTCAGCTTCTGATTGACTTAAAGCTAGAGCTAACTGAAATTCTTCTTCTTCTCTTAGTTCGTCTTCAGTTTTTTTAGGAGGATCCTATAACATAAAAAATGTTTTAAATAATAATTTACAGAAAAAAATAAATGTGAAAGTGAAATAATTGATTATGGAATTGGAGGAAAAGTACCAGTAGTTATTACAATGAACAATGTAATCCCAATTATTTTTTTGTATGAATCACCAAATGATCCTCACCTGTTTCTGTTGGGCTAATGAGCTCTTTAGATATTCCTCTGGTAATTCAGATTCAGCTTTTGAAATCGCTGCTTTGGAAGCTGCTGATGGTTTTGTAGCTTCATCGTAACAAGCATCGCACACTCTAACCTACAAAATGTGCATGTAATAAACGTTTCTTACTCTCTTAACCTATTTTCAATATTGTAAATAATCTAATGCATACAATAATTAATAGAAAGTGTTAATTTGTAACACCCTGGTTAATTATCAGCTTTATTGCAAAAAGATGATGAAGAAGTTTCCCCAGTTTTTGGAAAACGAAAAAAAAATATATTCAGATTGTTGTAAAAATGCACCAAGTCAATCACAAACTTTTGGTAGTGCTGTTTCTGAAGTATGTCTGATTCCTCAAGATATACTCCTAGCAACAGGAGTATGTCTTGAGGAATCACTGAAGGCTAGAATTCCTCAATTAATTAATTATCTTGACATAAAAAGTTTATTGAATTAATAACTCTGAGTACAGCTGAATAAATAAAAAAAATATAGAAAGCGGCACATTTATTGTTGATTAACATTAATATTGATTGGATTAAATATTTTTTTGATCAATTTACCTCTTTTTCAATCCCAAACTTGGGTAAAGTTGAAGTTTTCGATGTACACTGTCCGCAAAAAACTTGACCACAAGCCCTACAATGATGTTTTCTTTGAATAACATTAAATTGTACCCTGCATCTATGACAAACATCACCATCTGCCCATTCAGGCGCTGTATCTGATGCAAACATCGCATCAGATTCTCTCAATACCGGAAATTTATGACCGTCCACTTTCATTGTATTCATGAGTTCCTATTTAGAATAATTAGATTAAGGTAATCAATAGACAGAAGTTGAAATGGGTTTCATATAAAATCAATATGAAAAAAATTTTGTTTTTCAGTTTTGGCTAGTATTATCAATCTAAAATATACAAATGCTGAATCAATTACGGATTACCTGGAATATGAAATAATCAGGTTGTTAAATATTATCCAGATTTTTATCTACTTAATATTAGAATAATTGAAACTCATTTCTAGTAATTATGATTGTTTTCTATCATTTTATACCTAAAATATGCATTTAAATTTCAAATAATAAAAGTCTAATAATCATTTTAAATCCTAAGAAGATTTGTTACAAATTAATTTTTGTATTTTTAATCAAGATTTTATAAAAAATAGGGTTCCTTACCTTTAGTACTCCCCCATATTTAGAATTCTTTCGAAAAGCAAAATTCCAAGTTTGAATTAACTCCAATAGCTTGCTACGTACTTTCTCATGAGCAGTAGTTTTGCACAACTCATTCAGAAAATCACAAAACGGCTTGGTGGCTATTTCATCAAGAACAACCACACCTTAACAAAATTATCTTTTTCACTATTTGTTCATTATTCTAGGTACAATTCAAAAAAATTTTGGTTTTATTTATTGTAGTGGAATTTTGAGTACATACCACAATTCTTAACAATGCTTTCCAAAACCAAAAGGGCATATAGTGCAGAATGAGGATTTGTTGATGTTAATTTTTTCTTTAACGAAGATACTGCGTGTTTGGGCCTGTAAAACAGTTGTTTACCAAAAAATATTGTTTTATAAATTTTTTGTATTATAAATAAAGCTTAATTGTGAAGTCTCAATTATATATATTTTGTATTAAACGAAAATTATATTACAGTTCACTGCACTTTGATGAATCAACATTTGATAAAGATAATTCCTTCTAATGTTCTTATCATACTAAATATATTCCTCTCCGCAATTATTGATGATTAATTTTTATAATATTAAAATAATATACGTACTGCACATCATTTTGCCTTATTAAATCACATATTTGCATCGTAGTATCCCAATCGGGTTCCATCAACAAATGACTAGTTGCTTTTTCTAAAATTATTGCAACATTTCACTTTCCATTCAAGATTTTCAATAGTTTAAACTTACCAAGCAAAAGATCAAAATTTCTTGTGCTACGAAATATAGACATATTTTTGTAAAACTCGTACAATAAACAATGAATATTTATTAGAAATCTAGTAATTAAATCAATGAAAACGATAGGAATGACTCATTTGCTTTCACAAACAGATGATTTTGAAGTTGACATATGACATGTGAATAAAAAGAAGAATTTGAGAAATATATGTGGTGGAATTGTTTGGAAAGTTAATAACAATAATAGAGTTAATATTAGAAATAGAAAGAGCTTTTTCAAGAGGACCTGAATTTCCGATGGAGAAAGAAAAAAATCGGTATTCCACTCTATTCTGATTGGATCGCCATAACGTCGAAATTTCGAGTTTTGGGAACAGTTAACAGTTTCTTGAAATGACTTGTCAGAAGCAAGTAGAGACAGGTAGAGAGTAGTTAACTAATGTTCTGTCTTTCTCTTCTAATAGTACAATTCCACTCCCCCGATCTTTAATATTAACTCTATGATTGGTATCAGTATTCTAAATTAGCGAATTTTTGACACAGAGTTAATATTAAAGATAGAGAGGGCGCCTTCTAAGTAGAATTGTACTATAGGAAGAAAGTGAATGAGCATCGCCTTACCACTCTTTATCTTACTTTACTCGCGATTAAATCCTGTTATTCTCTTCCTTTGCCGTTCCCACTACTAGAAACTGCGTTCTCGTGTCGGTCCAATCAGAATAGAGTAGGAGAGAGATAGAAAGTGGTATACATTTGAACAAGCTCCTATACTTCGCTCTCTCTATCTTTAATATTCACTCTATGATTTCTGAACGAGTCTAAAGGTAATAAATAAGTAGGAAGGAAAATAAATGATATACAGTTTGTCATTATTATATTTTTACATTTTATTTTTAAATAACGTTAACAAATTTATTTTTAAGAGCTTAAAAATGATACAGAGGTTATTTAGTATATAAATTTAGCTCATAATTTAATATTTATACCCAGTCAATGGGAAAAGGCGGTGTTTGTGATCTTTCTTCTTTAAAATGGATAATTTGCTTCTTATCGGAATCTTGAGGATCCACTTCGTTTGTTATAATATTCCTACTGGATTTACTTCTTTTCATTATACCCGATTCTTCATTGTTTTGACTTGGATACATCATTTTTTCTGATGTTTCTGTAAATAAATAAATCATTTTTTTATTTTCAGTGACCCTGTATTTTCAAACACACTAAAATCACTTCGGGTTTCAAAAGCAGTTCTTTAAAAGCATCTAAAAATATTTTTTTTTTCAAATATTTTGCAAAAAAAACCTGACACAAAACACATTACCATCTCATACAAAAGTGAGCTGATTAAACATTTTTTAAATAATTGAAGAACATAATCACAAATTTTTTTTGAAAATATAATTATAACTATATAAAAGGAAACTAGTTAATGGATATGATTTTCTTACAAAATATATGGCAACATCGCGCTACACGTCAAACCACAGAACTGTTCTGTGCGTCAAACATTCAACAGTCCGTCATTTTCCTTCAAGGAGTTAAGTCGGATTACTAGGTAATGGACAGTGGTTATAGTTTTATATAGGTTTCTTGAGATTTAATTTGAAAGTTATTAAGGAAATATTGTATTTCTCAGTACATAAATAATTTACCTGAAATGTATTACCTATAAACTCTTTAGTGATTTTCGGGTGGTTTTTTTGTTTATTTCCGTGTTTATATTGAATAATTGTGTAAAAAGAGTTGAAATGGATTTTATTTAACGAATCATAGTGAATATTATTAGTGATTGGGTTAATAAATGAAAGTCAGATATGAAGTTAGGTTATAAACAATTGATGACAATAATAATTATTCTCAAATTCGGGGTATTTCACTTTTCATTAAGTTAATATGAGGAGCATGGTTAACTATTTGATATAAACGCATATATCTTGTACTGAACAAAATCAAAAAGCAAAACAGATCAATGAAAATATTTTTGTTGGTATAGTAAAGGTAAGATTGTTTTATTTTTTGTATTGCAAACTACATTTTTATATTTGAGATGTATATTAACATTCAATGTATAACTTTACTGACCATTTGCCTAGAGGAAACGCGATCTTATATCGGAGCTCTTTTGATATGTTTTCTTTATATCTTTGTCTCAATTTTTGTAATTTATTAGAAGTTCTACCGGCGTTCGTTGGAATAATGATAGATCTCACTTTGTTTCAATTGTTTCTCAATGCACAATTAACTACAGTACAAAAAGAAGGTTGAATTTTTTATGAATTAACCAAAAAGAGGTAGAATATTTCAAATTTCAAAAAAACACTTTTACTTATAGATGTAGTTATAATATTTTTAACATAGCAAAAAGATTGGTATTAATATTTTCAATTTATTTACAGTGTACAGTGTAAAATTGAAATGTAGTCGATATATAAAGAAATTTGTGGTTATTTTGATGGAACAAAGGAGGAATAGCAGAGGTTTTCATTATCAAACATTGCTTATGTTAAAAATATCAAACCTAGGGTAGAAAAAGTGAATTACTAACCGTTGTTCTGATCAAACTCAGCAGCAGAACAAATAGGCATGGGTATGCTTCTCATTTTTTCAAAATAATTGAAATTCACTTCATAACTCTCATTATCACAATTGAATGTAGTAACATTCACGAATTGTTGCCCCCAAAGTATTTCACTTTCTAAATAACTTGTTTTAGCATGAGTGTTTTGTCCAGTGCTCTCAATACACCCATCTAAAATCACTATTAATTCAATTTTTTCATTCAACATGTCCTTTGCTGAATAATTGTATAATGGCGAGTCTTCATCTATTTTGTGCACAACTGTTATGGGCCATAGGAGGAACGGTTCGCTACCGGTTTCATCGCATGTAACTTCGAGTTCATTATGGTAATTTGTGAGCTGCTCTCCTTCTTTTGTTGTTATCGAGTGAATAATTAAAGCTCTTACACTGACACCTGAAACAATCATCCTTAACATAATCAATTAAATCGCGTTTTCTATCGTACGACAGCTAGCAACGTCGTGCATTACTTTGTAACGTTGCCGAACATGCTCAGTATGTTTTACAATTAAGTAATTAAATACTTACCGATCAATCTGCTTTTTCTGATATCTCCTATTCTAAACATTAAACAGTATGCTCCGTCTCGTAAACAGATAACTGCATTTTTCGAAAATTGGACCGTGTAAGCTGTGAGTCTAGGTCTAGTTAGTTTTGCGAAAAAAACTCCTACGGTGAATGAATCTATGCACGTTCCGATTATACATTGCGCGCACAATAGAAATATCGCTTCTGGACATTCCTCAGTAATTGCCCTCAAACCGTAACCCATTGTAGATTGGGTTTCTAATGAGTAAAGGAAACACGAATGGAATCCGTGAATATTCAAAACGCACGGGGTCCAACCTGAATAAATGAAAGTTTAAATAATTAGAGAATATATTAATATATAAATAAAAAGAAAAGCGGATGATATATGGCACTAAGTATTTTCATTCTTACTTAAAATCATCACCAACTACATCAAAGCTCAAAATTCTCTTGAGGAATATAAATAAACTCTTTCTACATAAATAGATAACTTTAGAAAGTGTTTTTTTTTTCATTGACTACCTATTATTTGACCTAAATAAACCTGTTTTGAGTCAAAGAATAAATGGTGACGTTATTTATATATATATGCTGGGCCTTAATTTCAATGTGTACTGGAAACAGCTGGGGCCTCTTTGTGTTTGACTAAAACACAACTCAGATCGATTTCATTCGACTGCAACTACACGTGGAGTCTCTGGTGGAGCTGGAAAGCATCGCTGTAGACCTCCTGGATGGCACCGTTACTTTTATTTTTTTGTTTCACGGTGTTACCCTTTTGGTACCTTGTAATCCAACAAAACTTGTCTCAAATCATTCAAGAAACTGATTATATTCGTATTTGAGTGACTTACCGTTTTCAGCTTGTTTAGCCGGCAAGTGATCATCATGTAAATCTTTGTGCACGAAAGCTATCAACCACCACAGAAGGGCGAAAGTTAACCAAGAAGCTGTGAAACCGATTATCATTACTTGTACCATCCATTTCCATTCTGCGTCAACTAAACCGGTGAATATATCTCTTACGTAATGTAAATATCTCCAACGGAATTTTGGTTGTATAATATTGCATTTACCATCTTTCAAAATGGCCCTCGGCTTTCGTTGAGTCGATAAATTTTTGGGGGTAAGCGGCTTGCTGAAAGGCAATTTTTCTTTTTTAATAGTATATAACTTGATATCTGGGACGTTCTATCATCCAAACTAGCTTAAGTAACTTTAGAATCAAGTAGGTTCGGTTTATCATTTGTTTTTATGTCATTTAAAATGTTGGGGACTTTCTCAGGAATATATGAAATCGGTACTCGGATAAGGTGAAAAATTTGGAAGGAATTCAAGTTGGAAAAGCTGGAAACAACTAAAAGACAATTTAACTATGTCAGATCTTTAAGCACCGATCAGAAAATATTGTATTGGAGAAGTTATGAATAAAAGATTGTTTAAAAAAAATCGCTTATTTACCTTCTCTTATTTTTGATCTGTTGTGAACCTTTTTTAAAACCACCAAACATTTTTCAAAGAGAATATCATTATAACTGATTATTTTAACTTCAAGTACATCTACGGTTTTAATTGCTTCAGGATATTTATTTTATTAAAGCAGGATATTTGAGTACTTAATAGACAACAAGATATTTATGATTGTGTGTTCTCTGGTTCGTCTAATATGCTCCAATTTCCGATGAGGCGGGTGTAAAAGTTTACTGGGTTGGAAAAAAAACTTAAAATTGGCATGGTTTTAGTGAAAACCCAAATAAAATCACGAGTGGAATTGAATTTGGAGTACTAAGAACGAGGTAGCTGGTAAATAGGGTGCATGAGGTAGCAATTCAAACTTTGATTCAATAATTTTGGCCATTGCAATAACGGATGTGTGACCTGGTGCTTTGTCTTGATGAAACACTTTCTTCTTAGCTGTTTTTGCTTGATTTCTTCGCTTAAACGCTGCAATAATTTCGCATATAGTCAATGGAAATGATCCCACGCACATCCCAAAAGAAACCAACGCCATGACCTTGCCTGCAGATGGAACGGTATTTGCCTTATTTGGAGCCGATTCTCCATTCTCTTTCCACTGTTTTAATTGCTCTTTTTCTTCGGGTGTGAAGTGATGGACCCACGTTTCATCCATAGTTATGAAAATTCGGAAAAACTCGATGGAAACTTCTTCAGTACGCTAGTTTTGTTCGCTAGTGAAATTCCGAATCGGTCCTTGAACTGATTCGGAATTCAATCCGCGAACCAAGCTGTATTCTATAGAAATATACAACGTTGCCAAATCAAATTTCTCGAGTCGGTAAATAGAAAATATTTATTTGTCTATTAAAGAGTGAAACAAAAATAAAATAACTGTTTAATATAAAAATAAATTTAATATAAAATCAGCTAACATTAAATTAACTTTATTTACACAATTTAAATCAATTTCCCAATATCTTCTTCTTCTTGTTCGTCTTCTTTTTCTTCTAAAATGTCGTACTGCAACTTCCCAGGATTCATCGAAGTGGCTTTTCGTTTGCTTTCGTTATCTTTAAGAGTTTTATTATCTTCTAAACTCTTATTGACGTTTTTATTCTTCCTTTGTGTTTTTTCTACATTTGGAATCTCGTCTGTTTGAGCTGTTGGTTCTTTATAAAAAACATCAAAATATGGTTCTTTTCTGAAAAGAGGTTCTAGCGAAGGAACTCTCGAAATAGGAGCACTTTGAACAAGGAAACTGTTACTTGGAGAAATACGATTTGGAGAAAGAAATCTCATATCCATATCTAAAAAAGAAGAAGAGGATAATTACCGAAATTAAGTCCAGTTTTAGTAAGTTAAATAAGCGTGTGTATTAAATTCAAAGCTAACGTAATTTATTTAGCACTTTGTGTACGAAACTCACGAGCTCAGCACACAAAAATCAATTGGAACAAGCTTCGGTAGGTTTTGTGTCAAGTGTCAAATTTGAAAACGTGTCACAATAGTTATTTATGTCACAAATGTGTGAAGCAGCCTTTTTTCGACGAATATGAGTGTCAAATAAGTCGAAAAAAGGCCTTTACACACGAATTGCATACAAAATTTTTTAATGGTAATTGTCCTCATAAAATATATTATACGTTTATTAATATTTTGAACATTCCAATCAAGATTAGCTTAGAATTTGTGTTAATCAATTTGTAAACTCGACTTGAACCTGGGACCATCCGCATGTGTGCCTCGTACTCTAGCCACTACACTGAGAAGACCTTAATAATACGTTTTTCGCGCACTAGAAACTATATTTTGTACTACAAATACCTTCTCAATCCCTTTTATAGTCTTCATCATTAAGTAATAATGCATATTCCCAATTAGTAATTTTAAATTGGGGTGCACTATGATATCTTGAGCTTTTCGCCCTCTTGCAGGTTCTACAGGTACTACTGATTATATGAATGTACTTACCATCGTATAGATTGAAATGAAACGTCATTTTTTAGGTTAGTTTATATTTTTTGTCATAACAATTATTTGCTATACAACTTTTATACTATTCGTGAATTTAATTGACAATCTGGCAACAGTGCAGTATCTAAAACGCAGATCATCACTCGTGTGAAGCTTGGCTTATTAATAATATACGCGCGTGAAGTAATTTGACTAAAAATTGTTTTTGCTACCGAAATTTTTGGTTATTAAGGTTATACACAGTCTATTCGATTGTATTAATTAACAAATTGGTATCTCAATCACAATTATCTGTCACGTAATGAGACGTACGTTCTTTTGAACTATACAGTGCGTTCGAGAAAGTGATGAAACATCTTCAAGAGTTAACTTGAAAACGATGTTGGATGTCTCGTTGGAACGCGCGCGCTTGTAATCTGTTTAATTTATCTTCTACGCGAACGAGGGCGCAAGCGTAAACGTTTATAAGTTGACCTTGAATATAAAAGCGTTTTCATGCTTCTATGATTCCAAAATGGCGTTCGTTTATTTTAGAAACAATTTCGGTTGGAAGAATCGATTCTTTTCAAGAAATTATAATCAATTATTGGTTCTAAAAAAATATAAATTGATGTTTTTAGTCTCTTTTCATAATTGAAATGTACGAATTGGAGTTGATCTTTGAATATAAAAAATGTTGACGTAGATCTTAATTTGCCATTTTCTTTTTGTCATTGACAGTTTGTACGATCTGAGTGGATGCCTTTTCAAATAGAAAAGAGAAGAATAAACTACAATAATAAAGTTTTATTCATAGACAAAGTAATACTAGACTGATTCTAATATAATTCGTGTTTTAATATTAGAATGACATACAAAGAAAGTTACGGTCAAGCTATTTCTGTCAAGCGTTATATTTCTTTACACCCTTCGAGTCGTAAACTCGATAAATCGATTTATGAAAAGATCGATTTCCAAAAAATCGATTTTTACTAATCTTTAATGTTCAGAAAACCATAGACAAATGAAACAACCCATCAGCTGATGGCATTTACCCACTGGTTTACCAGTGGTACTGGATGATCGTCGACTGAAAGTGCAGTTGGCATTTTAAAAAGGGCGGTACATCGCTAATTAACTGAAAATTTGGTCACGCAAGATGGGCGCCGCGTTTGCTTACAATGGAACAGAAACAGCGTCGTGAAGATGTTTCCATCGAATGTTTGGCAACAGTGGATGAAACGTGGGTCTATATCTTTACACTCGAAACAAAAGAACAATCAAAACAATGGATTGAAGAGAGAGAACCGGCTAAAAACAAGACAAAGACCGTTTCATCTGCAGGCAAGGAGATGGCGTCGCTTTTTTGGGATGCTCGTGGGATAATTTTAATTAACTACTAGATACTATCAACGGCGAGTATCATACGAACTTATTGCAACATTTTGAGCGAAAAATCAAGCAAAAACCGCCGTGTTTCATCAAAACAATGCACCAGGTCACACATTCGTTATTGGAGTGGCCAAAATTGATGAATTAAAGTTTGAATTTCTATTTCATGCACCTTATTCGCCAGATTTAGCCCCCTCGGATAATTTTCTGTTCTTAGACTTGAATAAACGACTCGGTGTTAAAAGATTTTCCAACAATAAAGAGGTAATTTCGGCAACTTGAAGATTCTTATTATAAAAAGGGTATCGAAGTTATTGAACATCGCTGGGAAAAGTGTATGGAAGTAGAAAGAGGTTACGTTGAAAAATAAATGTATTTTTCTCCAAAATTTTTGTGTTTTCTTTGTTGGACCGTCCTCGTACCTAAATTAGTACACGCCCAGATGCCACGTAAATAATTTCTGTCACAAAAATTTATTCATCATATTTTTTGACCACACCCCGTATACAAAACATAAATATTGCATTTACCGTTACCCAAATATTCTCTTTTTTTTTCGAATTCAAGGCTGTAAAAGGTAGAAGTCATTTTTTGATAATAAAAAAATCACTTTTAGATTTTTATTTTCGTTTATAACTTGATTACGATAATAACCATACAATATACAATAATTGGAATGGGTACTTAAAATAAATCACAGTCGCAGTCAGGGAAAAAAACCATTTTACTGAAAAAATGCACTTTACAATAAAGGTAAGTCCGATGCTGGTATTGTCGAAACGGTTACATCTGCAAGTAAAAAAAATGTTGTAGACGTTTTCGTTCCTCTATATTAAATGATAAGGAAGAATCTGTATAACAAACTAAAAATGAAATTAGTCAGTTATCGCAATGTTCAACCCTGAAACAAAAATTGCCTAAAATATTTGGCATATGAACTACAAGGATTCAGTGTTCTATTGATTTGGAAAAACCTTTGAATGTGTGCACTTAAGAGACAACAAACAAATAATAGGCGAAAAGGTTATGTCAAGATGTCTGAAAATGAAGATTTACATCGATTTAATAAAATACTACATAGTATTTAAGTCTTTAGAAATAGAAATAGAAAACTATGGTGACGCTAGAGTGTAAAAAAGTAAAACAAGAAGAATAGCAGTTAGTCAACCGCCGTATGTTTTATGTCAACTGTCAACTGCCGCGTGTTTTGTGTCAACTGTCAACTGCCGCGTGTTTTATGTCAACTTTCATGTGCTTTGTTCTGTGTTATCTGTCTTATGGGCTGTCATGTCCCACGGTATCACATACCGAGACGAATTCCCAAAAAGCGACGTGGTTTTGTTGTTGTCCGGGTTTTAAATGCTTGAAGTGGCCATGGCGAGTGCGTTATACAGTGTCACTCGTACTCCAATTAGGACATTTCGCGTTTTTCATATTAATTATGATTTATTTGACCCGGCGGCCACGGGGAGTGAGATGAACTACCCCTTCTACCTTGGTGGTGCCACCCGTCATCTGTCAACTGTCTTGTATGCTACGTGTCATCAAAAATCTCGTCTGAGAGGATGATTTTTTCATTTTTGGGGTTATATCGCTCCACGAAACATCTTATCGGTCGCTTGGATCGTCATCGACATCGAAATCTTCCAAAATTGGAGTGGAACACTTCTTGATTCAAACCAAACAATCACCACAACCTACCACCACCAAAAATTAGTTTTGAGAATGTAAATATTCGAACTTACCAGATAACTGTTGCATTTTATGAAACTCTGCTAAATCAGCTCCCGAACACAGAGGTGTATCTATGGCAATGGTATTATCGAATTTGGAATAATTAACTTCGTATCCTTGTCTGTCTTTATTATAAGAAACGACAGGTTCGAATCTGTGTCCCCACAATATCTCGTTAGCTATATAACTCGATCGAGCTTGAGTCGATTGCCCCGTACTTTCGATAGTACCTTCCAAAATCGCTACTATTTCGAATTTTTCGTTGAGTATATCGCTAGCGGTGAGAAAATAAAACGGCGATTCCTCGTCTATTCGATGGACAATCGTCATCGGCCAAATAAAGAAGAGATTACTTTCGCATCCATCGGCATTCACTGTCAATTCCGTTTGAAAATTGTTGAGGGTTTCCCCTTCTTTGGTCGTTTTAGCCCTTATGAGTTGGGCTCGAATGCTCGCTCCTATTATGTGACTTTTACGCATATCTCCCACTCTGAACATGAGGCATAAATAACCTTCCCTTTGACAAATCACGGCGTTTTTGGAAAATTGGAGCGTTTGGGTACGAAGTTTAGGACGTGTCATTTTAGCGAAAACTATTCCTACCATGAAAGCTTGAATTATCATTCCGGATATACTTTGAAGACACATGATGAATATCGCTTCTGGACATTCTTCCGTTGTAGTCCTTACACCATAACCTAAAAAATTGATAGGAAACATTCATAGTTTATAATTATGTGATTAGGTTAGGCAGATCTTTCTTACCTATGGTGTGTTGGGTTTCAATAGAAAACAAAAAACACGAAGTAAATCCATAAATGTTTAATACGCAAGGAGACCAATTGGATTCGGCTTGTCTCGTTGGTAAATGTTCGTCTTCAAGATCGCCATGCGTGAAAACAATCAACCACCAAATTAGTGCAAATATAAGCCAAGACCCTATGAAACCGATTGCGAATATCGTAAGCGTCCACCTCCATTGCGAATCTACTAAAGTTGTGAAAATATCTTGAAGGTATCTAAGGCGTCGTTTTGAGATTCTCGATTGCAGGATGTTGCAGTCTCCGTTTTTGAAAACTGCCCGTTTTCTCATTTTTCTTAAGGCATTATTTTGTCGATAAGATCGCCTGAAACCCCATAAAAATATTTATTCTAACCTCAATATTCATAATCATCAGATTGTTAACATCTACTCCATTTCATACACTTTCGGGACGGTGTCTAAATATTGCTGATCAAAATAAGGAAATTACCGGATCTCACTTAGTTCCACGTCGTCTGGATCATTATATACGTCATGAAAATACATTATCTATGGCCCTCGGGCCACAGTGCGGCCTGCGATTAAATTTTAAGTGGCCCGCGCAAGTGTGGTTTCAAAATACATAGTGATCGATCCCGCCCGTGTCACGTTACTGTCAACTGTCAACCATCAACGTTGACGGGTGCAGCAAATTGCAGCTGACTGTGAATATGGAGATTTACAACTGTACTGTAATACAACTGTAATACAACTGGAATTTTTAGATACTCCAACAACATCTAAATGGATTTGAAAATAATCTCTAATACAATCCATTTGAACGCCCTTCAACGTGATCTTTACCATGGAATGGTCTAAATTTCTAAAACCATAAATTAAAAACGAGTAGAAAAACCCTTTGGCTAGCGCTGAGTCCTCCTTGACGATTGCATACACAAAAAACTGGGGCATATGTAGACACGTGATATACAGGTGATATACACCTTTGAATTTTGTAAAAACTAGGGAGTGTTTTTATAGGAATCAATCTTAAAAATATTAAACAATCAGATATTTGTTATCAAATACAAAAAATCTGGCTAAAACCGGTTATTTCCAAGGTTCTATCTCGATTATTGTCATGTGAAACATTTTGTTCATTGTTTAAAATAAATTCGACGATAAATCATAGTTATTTAAATGTTATTGCAGGTGATTGTACCTATTGTTTTTTCGCGTTTTCAACAATGGTTAAGGTACTTTCATATCTCTGCGCCTAATTATGTCAGTTCCAAGTACAAGTACAGGGTGTTCTTTACCAACTGTACGAGTTTTGCGTTTAGAAACATATGTCCTAATCTGGTTCAAACCAAACCTTTTCTGCACCATTTAGACAACGTCATACAAGCAACTATTTACTTTATAATAGAATATTTTCGAAAATCGATGCGCCATCTCGACAAATTGTTTTTTTCGCTCAATATTTAGATGGTCTCGTGGCATTGACCACCCTGTATTGGTTTAGCAATGCTACATTGAGTTTTATTTTAGTGTATTTACACTATCGGTCGAAAGTTTTTACCCACCGCATAATCCATTCATTAAATGTACTGAAAGTAATGATTCGGCCGTCACAGTCGCCCGATTTCAACCCAATTGAGTTGTTGTGGCACAAACTGGACAGGGAAGTCGAAATGGGTGTCTACGTCCTACTGGAATATCCTGAAAATAGAATAGAACCAAACAGGCGCGATTATCTGTGGGTAAAAATTTTTTAACCGGGAATTAGAGCACATTAGGTTTTCGAAAATAAATATTGAATCACAAAGGACAATTGTTGAACTAGGAAAAAATGTTTTACCTTTGAATTGGTAGTTTTTTTTCTGAGATTGCTGCACTTCTTTCATATCAACGTTTTTAAATTGATTGTGCTTTCAGTAAGTACTCGATTTTTCATAGATATCAAGGACTTCATTACAAATATAGTCAATATTTGATTTTTCAATTTTATGGATAATTTAATATGTTTTATAACATTGTATTTTCCGTACTAACGAAAGGAAAAATATAAGGTGGTTAAATAAAATTAGGGGGAAATTAGACGACGTGTAAAGTTTGATTCGTTCAGCAAAAATTGACATTAAACCTTCTTGGTGTTGATTTTTTTGTTTATACAGTAAATTAAGATCAAATAATTTACTGGTTTGTGTCATACAAATGTGGAAAGCCCTTGACAGTGTCTATCAGTGTACCATCGTCCAAATGACATTGTTGGATGTTGTAAACGAAAAAATACCATCAAAACAGACTGATCTGACGTATTCTGTGATCATAACCTCACAAAATTGAGACTGGTTTGTGTCATACAAATGTGGAAAGCCCTTGACAGTGCTATCAGTGTACCATCGTCTAAATGACATTGTTGGATGTTGTAAACGAAAAAATACCATCAAAACAGACTGATCTGACGTATTCTGTGATCATAACCTCACAAAATTGAGACTGGTTTGTGTCATACGAATGTGGAAAGCCCTTGACACTGTCTATCAGTGTACCATCCTCTAAATGACATTGTTAGATGTTGTAAACAAAAAAATACCACCAAAACAGACTGATCTGACGTATTCTGTGATCATAACCTCACAAAATTGAGACTGGTTTGTGTCATACGAATGTGGAAAGCCCTTGACAGTGTCTATCAGTGTACCATCGTCCATATGACATTGTTGGATGTTGTAAATGAAAAAATACCATCAAAACAGACTGATCTGACGTATTCTGTGATCATAACCTCACAAAATTGAGACTGGTTTGTGTCATATGAATGTGGAAAGCTCCTGACACTGTCTATTAGTGTACCATCGTCCATATGACATTGTTGGATGTTGTAAACGAAAAAATGCCACCAAAACAGACTGACCTGATGTATTCTGTGATAATAACCTCACAAAATTGATACTGGTTTGTACCATACAAATGTGGAAAGCTCCTGACACTGTCTATCAGTGTACCATCGTCTAAATGACATTGTTGGATGTTGTAAACGAAAAAATACCATCAAAACAGACTGATCTGACGTATTCTGTGATCATAACCTCACAAAATTGAGACTGGTTTGTGTCATACGAATGTGGAAAGCTCCTGACACTGTCTATCAGTGTACCATCGTCTAAATGACATTGTTGGATGTTGTAAACGAAAAAATACCACCAAAACAGACTGATCTGACGTATTCTGGGATCATAACCTCACAAAATTGAGATATTACCATTTCAATGTCTTCTAACTAGTAATTCAGTTTGTTAGTTTATTATTAACTTTTAATTTTAATTCAAACTCAACTTTGTTAATAGTTCTTATTAATTTTATACCCCAATATCAGATGGAAATGTCATCGATTTCAATTATTGTTTATTTCCATAAAAATTATCGGACTAAAGTTGTTTTTAACTTAACGTTGTATAATCAAATTTATTAGGTATCCTCTTATGCAAACAATCAAAGTTAACCAAAGACCACTTAACGTATTCAACATAAATTGATAATTTACTACGAATTCAATTAGATTAAAAGATTCAACCGAGATAAACGACATCACGAATCTATTTTGTTTAAATTATTCCAGTTGGAAATTTATAATTTTGTAGTACAGAATCCGTATCCGGCTACAGAATTTTTAGACCGGAAGCTATTGAACCGGAATTCGTCCATGATTTTCTGATTCCCGTCATGTTCATAGAACATCGATTTTTTGTGATTTTCCAATTCTTGCCAACTAAACAGATTCGGTTCAAAATGATCAGAAAAAATCTCAGAAAATCACAGACTCTGGATGAAAATGTTTCGCATATTCTCCCATACCTTGAACTCTCTATGCTGTATAATTATATCATAATTAGCCTTATTATTTGAAGTATAGCCCATCGTAATCTATGGTTTCGACCTAACGTTCAGGAAGCTCTTTGAAACCTTGGTTGAATCATTCTTTGGGATCAGAAAACCCAAAAACAAAAACTACTAGAGAAAATCCAGCAATAGATAAACACGTGTGAAGCAGGGACGAATAAGGACGGGAAGAAATCCTGCCGCACTTGGTTCACCTTAATCGAAGCAATTTGGAGCTGGGGTATACACCAAAGCTTTGGAGGAGGATCGAAGTAACCTTCATACCAAAAATAGAAAGAAATGGGGTCGTAATAGATCGTTTGGGTCGCACAATCTAACATAGATTTATTCGTCAACTAATTCTACGTGATTCCATCAAGACTTTCCGATCGAATCGATTTCTCTTTGCTACTGGTTCTGGTCATTGTCCAACTAAAATATTTACACATCTCTAATCGATATTCCGTTCGAACCTCGGTTAATTTGTTTGGCTCTATTCGACACGTATGTTATCTTTGGAAAGTCCAAGGGAATTCGACGATGGGCGAGTTATGGTACTAGTTTCCAAATAAAATCTATGAGTAAATTTCGAATTAGTTAATTTATGAATTCTGAATATGGAGTTGGTTTTTTTCATCAAACGTTTTGACATCTTACTTGTTTTTCTTTTTCGTCAGTAGTGTTATGTGTAATTCTGTTTGTTTCATCGTTATCAGTATCACTAGCACACATTCGTTCACTTTCACACAAACAAATGACGATTTAATTCTAGATATGAGACAAAAAAAATCATATTTAGACGCGAAACCCATAAAAAATAGGAAATTCAAAATATGTTTTGGAAGGTTGTCGTACGCTAGACTGCTTTAGCGACAATTGATGAAAATATATATACCGGGATTTTCATTATGAACGACTGGACGAAATGAGATTTTAGAAATATTATTTTGCGTATAGAACTCAAAGGAAAAATAATTATCTAGATTAGGTTACACCCCTCCGATTTCATTTTGTATATATAGGGCGCGGAAATCATCCCTTCAGGTACTTTTTTCCGTTTAAAAAATCAAATGATATACAAACTAATCATCGCTTGTTTTATTTATTGTCGACCACCTCATAAAGGAAAAACCATGGAAGAGTTTCCGATAATAGCAACCCCCTGCTTGTGATTTGATTTTTTGAACGGAAAAAAAGTACCTGAAGGAATGATTTGCGCGCCCTATAAGACTATAAGTTTTTTTTAGTGTTTATTTTCGTTTAAAATCCCAATAATCAAGTTAAATACGCGATTAATTTGCTTGGAATTGTTTGCTCAATCAAGCAAAAATGAAATACCTCAAAAATCAATAAATTTTCTTAAAAAATAATACAAAATATCGATAAATCTCGTGGTACTGGGAAATGTATGACGAAGACTACAGATTTCAACTTTAAAATCCCAATAATCAAGTTAAATACGCGATTAATTTGCTTGGAATTGTTTGCTCAATCAAGCAAAAATGAAATACTTCAAAAATTAGTAAATTTTCTTAAAAAATAGTACAAAATATCGATAAATCTCGTGGTACTGGGAAATGTATGACGAAGACTACAGATTTCAACTTTAAAATCCCAATAATCAAGTTAAATACGCGATTAATTTGCTTGGAATTGTTTGCTCAATCAAGCAAAAATGAAATACTTCAAAAATTAGTAAATTTCCTTAAAAAATAGTACAAAATATCGATAAATCTCGTGGTACTGGGAAATGTATGACGAAGACTACAGATTTCAACTTTAAAATCCCAATAATCAAGTTAAATACGCGATTAATTTGCTTGGAATTGTTTGCTCAATCAAGCAAAAATGAAATACTTCAAAAATCAGTAAATTTTCTTAAAAAATAGTACAAGATATCGATAAATCTCGTGGTACTGGGAAATGTATGATGAAGACTACAGATTTCAACTTTAAAATCCCAATAATCAAGTTAAATACGCGATTAATTTGCTTGGAATTGTTTGCTCAATCAAGCAAAAATGAAATACTTCAAAAATCAGTAAATTTTTTTAAGAAATAGTACAAAATATCGATAAATCTCGTGGTACTGGGAAATGTATGACGAAGACTACAGATTTCAACTTTAAAATCCCAATAATCAAGTTAAATACGCGATTAATTTGCTTGGAATTGTTTGTTCAATCAAGCAATAATGAAATACTTCAAAAAATCAGTAAATTTTCTTAAAAAATAGTACAAGATATCGATAAATCTCGTGGTACTGGGAAATGTATGACGAAGACTACAGATTTCAACTTTAAAATCCCAATAATCAAGTTAAATACGCGATTAATTTGCTTGGAATTGTTTGCTCAATCAAGCAAAAATGAAATACTTCAAAAATTAGTAAATTTTCTTAAAAAATAGTACAAAATATCGATAAATCTCGTGGTACTGGGAAATGTATGATGAAGACTACAGATTTCAACTTTAAAATCCCAATAATCAAGTTAAATACGCGATTAATTTGCTTGGAATTGTTTGCTCAATCAAGCAAAAATGAAATACTTCAAAAATTAGTAAATTTTCGTAAAAAATAGTACAAAATATCGATAAATCTCGTGGTACTGGGAAATGTATGACGAAGACTACAGATTTCAACTTTAAAATCCCAATAATCAAGTTAAATACGCGATTAATTTGCTTGGAATTGTTTGCTCAATCAAGCAAAAATGAAATACTTCAAAAATCAGTAAATTTTTTTAAGAAATAGTACAAAATATCGATAAATCTCGTGGTACTGGGAAATGTATGACGAAGACTACAGATTTCAACTTTAAAATCCCAATAATCAAGTTAAATACGCGATTAATTTGCTTGGAATTGTTTGCTCAATCAAGCAAAAATGAAATACTTCAAAAATTAGTAAATTTTCGTAAAAAATAGTACAAAATATCGATAAATCTCGTGGTACTGGGAAATGTATGACGAAGACTACAGATTTCAACTTTAAAATCCCAATAATCAAGTTAAATACGCGATTAATTTGCTTGGAATTGTTTGCTCAATCAAGCAAAAATGAAATACTTCAAAAATCAGTAAATTTTTTTAAGAAATAGTACAAAATATCGATAAATCTCGTGGTACTGGGAAATGTATGACGAAGACTACAGATTTCAACTTTAAAATCCCAATAATCAAGTTAAATACGCGATTAATTTGCTTGGAATTGTTTGCTCAATCAAGCAAAAATGAAATACCTCAAAAATCAATAAATTTTCTTAAAAAATAATACAAAATATCGATAAATCTCGTTCTGGTACTGGGAAATTTATGATGAAGACTACAGATTTCAACATTTCACGTTTTGAAATGATTGCAATTTAAATTGTCAAAAAATAGTATGTAACAGTCTTGTATTTATTTCCATTCGTTTTTCCACGATATTCCAAAGATGTGAATTGGAAATAGGACACTGATTTCTAACTTCCCTATACAATTTGTCCCACGACTCAATCGGGTTAAGGTCCTGCGACTATGACGTCCAAATCAGTACATTTTTCCAACTATTTCAAATACTCTTTAACAAGCTTCGAGGAAGGTTTCCAGTCCCCCAAACCATCACCAAGTCTCCGTCGTATTTTACAATCGGGATTTTACAAGGATCTAACATCCTTTGACCTACGCCCATTCTATTCGACCCAAATATCGCAAACTTTGACTCATCACTCCATAAAACTCTTTCCCACTCTTCACGCGTCCAATTTATATGTTTTTCGACCAACTGCAAACTGTTTTTTATCGTCAAAGCTCTTGGTGGATAAAATTTTTTCACGTTGTAGTACGTCGAGGTATTTTTAATTCAGCGGTTACTTTTGCCTAGACTGCGAAGACTTGGCGATTAGTTCTTGATTTAACCCGTTTCGAAACTTGCAAGTCTGAATTTTCGAGAAAGAAAACAATGGATTATAAGGGCGGGCAAAAATTTTTTATCAATGTCATTAGCTTAAGAATTTATGGCAGCGATTAATTAATATTTTATAGTCAAACAGAAATTTTCTAAAATGTAATTTATCGAAGAAATTATTTACCTCAGTTTACCACGAGACGCCAAACTTTGTCTCGATTTGTCGACCGGATTTATTTGAATGTTGACCGGGGAATACGTTTCGTCTATGGATAATTTTACTTCGTTACTTTTCTCACTCATTACATTCCCGAAAAACTATATCACGTAAACTGAACGCATTCACCGATGGAATGCGAAAATGAAAATTAAGATTTTTATCAAAATTTACGGTGATACAGATTTTGTTATCGTGACACCTTCGTGTCTTATATATTTGTATTAATATTTCTCGTTCAAAGAATCGCAGACATAAAATAAATCTCGATACACTCAGTTGCATAGTTCTATTTCAATTTGTTTAATCACTTAAGTAAATATACGAAATTTTATATATTATTTTGGTTATATCATTTTAATTGTCAATGAGTGTCGGTGTATACACACGATGATTCATAATATCATAAAAAATGAATAATATAAATAATGTGTAGTACTATATAAAATAGATTGTTTCGAATGTGTTGGTTTTATTGTTATATCAACAGGAATCCGATTATCAGGTGGAAATAGTGAAAGTTATCCTGCCACGAATGATCCAGAGCCTCTTGGATCGTGGATTGAACCCTTCGAATTTACGGAAACGCCATAAATATCCTTTAATCATGCGTTTTTTTCACTATTTCCTTCCATGAGAACTTAGTCTTCATATATTTTTTCTTCCCAACTGTTTTATGTCTATTTGACTGGTTTTTACTTTATGCTTTTTTTTAACAGAGTTGACTTTCCGTTGTATATGCCCAAACCTCTTTTGATAACAGTAAAGTTCGTTATCTGCCTCTGCATTTTTTTCGTCCTCGTCTTGGACTTAACATACACTTTGTTTTGTCTTAGTTAATGCTTAGTAATCTGGTTTCTGCTTCCTTGTTTATTTCTGCTTTCATCAAACTTTCTCTATCTCTTAGTTAATTCCTGTATTTCTTATCGAGTGGCTGAGATCTGCTAGTGGAGTTTAATGGATAGATCATTCAAATCTGATCGCTAGGATTCAAAATATCTCGGTTTGAAGTTGTTGCTTACCGAATATTCGTTACCTAAATCGAGCTCTGAATAGTATTTATGATAATTCAATGCCAATATTTGGATACTTATCGAGTAGTTGGGATTCTGCTAGTGGAGTTTAATGGATAGATCATTCAAATCTGATTGCTAGGATTCGAGATATCTCGGTTTGAAGTTGTTAATTTCCGAATATTCATTACCTGAATCAAATATCGAGCTCTGAATAGTATTTATGATAATTCAATGCCAATATTTGGAAACTTATCGAGTAGTTGGGATTCTGCTAGTGGAGTTTAATGGATAGATCATTCAAATCTGATCGCTAGGATTCGAGATATCTCGGTTTGAAGTTGTTAATTTCCGAATATTCATTACCTGAATCAAATATCGAGCTCTGAATAGTATTTATGATAATTCAATGCCAATATTTGGAAACTTATCGAGTAGTTGGGATTCTGCTAGTGGAGTTTAATGGATAGATCATTCAAATCTGATCGCTAGGATTCGAGATATCTCGGTTTGAAGTTGTTGCTTTCCGAATATTCATTACCTGAATCAAATATCGAGCTCTGAATAGTATTTATGATAATTCAATGACAATATTTGGAAACTTATCGACTAGTTGGGATTCTGCTAGTGGAGTTTAATGGATAGATCATTCAAATCTGATCGCTAGGATTCGAGATATCTCGGTTTGAAGTTGTTAATTTCCGAATATTCATTACCTGAATCAAATATCGAGCTCTGAATAGTATTTATGATAATTCAATGCCAATATTTGGAAACTTATCGAGTAGTTGGGATTCTGCTAGTGGAGTTTAATGGATAGATCATTCAAATCTGATCGCTAGGATTCGAGATATCTCGGTTTGAAGTTGTTAATTTCCGAATATTCATTACCTGAATCAAATATCGAGCTCTGAATAGTATTTATGATAATTCAATGCCAATATTTGGAAACTTATCGACAAGTTGGGATTCTGCTAGTGGAGTTTAATGGATAGATCATTCAAATCTGATCGCTAGGATTCGAGATATCTCGGTTTGAAGTTGTTAATTTCCGAATATTCATTACCTGAATCAAATATCGAGCTCTGAATAGTATTTATGATAATTCAATGCCAATATTTGGAAACTTATCGAGTAGTTGGGATTCTGCTAGTGGAGTTTAATGGATAGATCATTCAAATCTGATCGCTAGGATTCGAGATATCTCGGTTTGAAGTTGTTAATTTCCGAATATTCATTACCTAAATCAGATATCGAGCTCTGAATAGTATTTATGATAATTCAATGCCAATATTTGGAAACTTATCGAGTAGTTGGGATTCTGCTAGTGGAGTTTAATGGATAGATCATTCAAATCTGATCGCTAGGATTCGAGATATCTCGGTTTGAAGTTGTTAATTTCTGATACAATAACTGATGCAGAAATCGGGCTCTGGAGGGTATCCACGGTCATCCAATGGTAATAAGTCTATAAGATAGCTGGACATCTTCTACCTAATGAAATTTGATGGTAATATCATTCAAATCAAGTCAGTAGGAGTCGAAGTTTGAAGTTGAAAAGTTGAAAAAAAAACCCACGCAGAACGCGATGTTTCATTCAGATTTTTTAGAAATATATAATTGTCGCAATTTGGGTTTTAATTCGCAATTTTTTATTAACGATCATTTTTTTAGTAATATTAGTAAATAAAAAGTTATACTAGGAACTTAAATGTGTGTTTCTAATTTTTTTAGAAATTGAATAAAATTATTTACCTGCTCGTTTGACTAGGTGAACTAGGGGTTTTCAAATTTTCTCCAGATATGTCTCCATATTTAAGAATACTTATAGGAGAAGGAGGTTCTTTGATTAAAAGTCTTGTTTCTCCTTCCGCAACCATTTTTTTTTTCAACAAAAAAAACCAAACCCAAGCAAATTAATTATAATATACTTAACACATGATAAAACTCGAAAAAGAACTAATAAAAACACATATACGACAAATTATTAATACGTGATTACTATTTGTACAGAAAATTAACACAGCAGCGAGAAATGTTGAACTAAAATTTGTTTTTTTCTAGACATATTCCTATGTTTACAGTGACGATGTTTCGTTATCGTGACATCTACATGTCACATTTATTTTCCTCAATATTTATTACGTCCTTATCTAAAATATTTAGAAAACACAGATTTTCATCCAATTGCATATTCAATACCCCCAATACAGTCACCAGATGCGTGATTCCACGCTTTGAAGTTGGTTCTTCACGTGCAGTACACTTAGCTGACCGTAGATGGGACTGCGGTATGGAATTCCATCCATTGTCACATGTCAACGAAAAATTTCGGGTTTATCTCGGCTGTTTTAGTCTTATTTTGTGGAATTTTTGGATGTTTTCGTCGACGATAGTCTCTTTGGGACGTCCACTGCACGCTTCGTCCTCGCTTCTTAACAAACTACTTCTAAACAGTTAGCCACAGTCCAACTAATGTTTATTGAGTCCAGCCTTAGATTCAGTAGCTGTTTATTACCAAAAGCAATGTTTTATTAACTCGGAAATCCCTTTGTAACCATTCTATGAAATGGTTACAAAGAGGACGATTCATAAAGAAGAAAATGCTGTTTGTCAAGCATGTACTTTAACAGAAGAACCCAAATAGATCTGGGACTGGGAATTACTGAAAGGAAAGAGATCAAAACATAACCTAAATGCTTTCAAGGCCACTATGAAGAAAAAAACTAGAGATAAATTTAAGTTTTATCGACGTTTCGGTTCAACAGAGGGCGTTAGATCATTGATCCGATTTCGTGGTCTCAATCTTTCAACTCCTAGCGACGAATTACTCCTTTTCGTTGATTCCAAGGACTCAATCTACCTACTCCTTGGAATTTCACCGAGGAAATGGAAATTCGACATATATTATTGAATATGTTTACCTTGGTAGCATGTAATAATCGGTAGTAAGTGAACGAGTTCACTAAGGTGACCTTCCTTATGCAAACATAATTAAATGTAATAAATCTCACCTGGTATATATTTATTTAAACAATTTCTGGAAAAAAGACGTTTATTTCACTTGGTAAATCAAAGTTTACTCGGAAATTAATTGCTCTTCGACATAGTTAACTTGAAATAACTATGATGTACTTAACATGACATAGATTCCTTATCAAAACGTGATAAATAACTTGATAATACCATTGTGACAAACCTCTCACACTTTGATTTTATGATTACAATTAATTATATCAAAATAAAATAATAATTACGTGTTGCTACGACGATATAAGTAATTTTTATTTACCCGGTATGCCGTCATCATAATTGAATCTACTCTCGATTATTTCGGTAAAGAAGAAACAAAAATAATTATTATAAGTAGATATGGCAACACAGTTTTTTTTGCCATATACTTTTCGAAATGATGAATCTGATTGATACGAGTTTCGATCAATTGTGGTTGGGTCCTATGGAGGCTAATTTATGAGTTAAACTACAAATTGTGAAGTTCACTTTGTGTAGAAAGCAAAGAAGTCTTGAGTTCAAGATGTTCCCTCTAGCTCCTTTCCAGAATGTCCTCTCGAACATTGATTATCTGCCCACGTTTGGTGAAAGACACCAGAATGTGTCACACACTTGTGTCATCTGTCACTCAGCTTGACAGTTATTCGTCGACATCTTCTTAAGCCGCTCAATAGTTTTGTACCATCTTTAAGGTACTCCTGGAGCAAATTACGATGCTTTGCGTAGTCATCAGCTTTAACTGGGATTATGCTTCTCTTCTAGTACCTTAGATGATCATCTGTCGAAGGTTTTGATATGTCGTATGACCGGGGCTTTCAACCACCTATTCAGAAAGTTGTCTTCAAGTTTATTAGACTTTTGATGAAACCTTAGTACCTCGAAAGGGTTTAATCATATGCGGACGATATCACTTTTACCTCTAGACATCTCTTGACTAAATTCTCGAATTGATACGTGCTATAGAGGGTGGTTCCCATAATTCAAAATAGTCAATCAATCGTTTATAACCTTTCCAATACCATAAACTTTAGTTGTTTAACGCTTAATTACTCTTTGGCTACTAGCCACCGCTTACGAAGAAGCCCCCCACATCGTCACATCAAAATTTTCGTGCTTTCTTTGTTGTACCAGGTACTTCCAGGTAATCTGCTTTACATACATCAAATATCTTTTGTTTTGTCTATTCCATTTTTATTATTCTCATTGCAAACCTTAATTTGATTCCAAGCACGATGGAGAAGCTGTAGACCGAAGCCTAAATCGCCACAATTCCAGTTCTGCAGAGGAAAATTGTTTCTGTATCAGGGCCTTTCCTAATATAAGTTTATCTTCGGTAGTTGGGGTTTATCGAGGCCGCTCTGGATAAAAGCTTTCCATGATAATATATCCATTAAAAAAAAACGTAAACATAGCAAAACCATTATCAAAAAAAACTTACCTTATACCGTCTAGCCTAACCGACCCAGGTGAATGATATAACGAACTATTGGCCGTGGAAACTCTTCCCAAACTTGGAGCATGGGACAATTTGGTGAGGCTGCTAAATGTGTGTATTCGGTTGAGGTTAGGAGCACTAGGAGTTGAAAGTAGATGTACATTCCTACACGATTGCGGTAGAATTTTATAATTTGATTCTTCGTATAAATTTTTGAGCTCGTTAATTTCATCATTGATTCCCGGCTGATAAAAGAGTTTTTCGTTTGGAGAAGTTGCTTCCATTGTAGTCATTTTACGTCATCTATCTTTTGAGAAAACTGTGGTTTTCGATGGACCTTGTAACAATGACATTTGGAAGGTTAGACTGCAATAGAAATCATTTATTATATCAAAAAAACTTATCAGATATATAGGATGTAATTTGAGCAAAATAACTAGTGTAGTAAATCTTTTGTGTTCCCAAATAGAGCCATTTTGGAAGTCCAGGACGAGTAAAATGTACCTGCCTGTAAGGGAGTTTGGTTTAAACAGGATACCAGACTGTACTGATCCCTTTTTGTACCCCATTCGTTTTTTCTTCTTCCGAAAAACGAAATTTCAAAGCGAAAATAAATTCTTTGCAAGTAAAACAAAACAAAATTTCAAAGTATCTTTACAACTAATAATGGTAGTCAGAATCGTCTCAACTAGAGATAACATTTGATTGAATTATGAAGGGTTGTAAAGAGGGTGATACCACATACTAATCTTCCTCTTTGATTACACGTTCAATCTAGTCGCCATCGAACGATTCTTGACGATTCGGTTATTCAGTTTTGTGTGTTTAAACCTGACAAAACTTGACACAAAATTTCTAAGCTATCGCAGACTTTTTGGCTGGAACATTTCGAAGAAATTGTGTACATACAGCTTCGGCCAATGTTTACTATTCGATGTTTTCATTGTTTAACAGATGAGTCCACGTGGACTGACGGTTTGTTACATGTAAATCGAATTTTATACGGGGAGTAAACGTTATTTATTAATTTGGTATGAATGCCGTACGTATTTATGAAATATTGATTGAAATTAAAATTGCATTCATACCAGAAATTTATATCTAACCCACTTTAACTAGCAACCAGTTAATTTATTTGAATAAGGATTATGTAGGTAAATTCTTCCAAGGTTCTATTATTTTAAAAATATCGAAATTGAAAGCATTACCAACAGATGGTTGAATCTGCGGGCAATTTGTTATTATTTTTATAGTTTGAATTGTTGCATCGACCACAAAAATCAGAATAAAACTGTAAATAACACTAGCCTACACTCGATTTTGTTAATACGTTTCAAATATTCGTTTTTATGATACTGATGCCTATCTTTTTTTAAAAATGTTTGTCTATCTTTGGAACACGACCCCCAAACATACTGTCAGGATACTTGACTTAATACAGAAGGAAGCAATTCGAGTTAGAGTCGATCCAGAAATTTCTACAGCTCAAAACGTCCTTGATCTGTTTTACTTGTACTACCACGTCAGATGCCTTTCCGAGATTTCCAACATAATCCCACCTAGAGCTGTATTTGCAAGACAGACACTCACGATCACCGAGCTCAACTGTAGGTGTCAATTTATCGGGACTTCTTTCTTTGCAGAAGTGTAAGTGAAATCAACTACCAAGACACGTCTTTCCATTACAATCTACAGGCATATCCACACTCTCTTGTACAGTAATTGTATTCGAATTACCAACTAAAGTGTTGTCGTGATCAGATTGAAAACAAACAGACACGTTCTAAACATACATACGAATTTTAATTTTAACATAATTGCGATTATTTTCGTGCCAGCAGTAAAATCAGTCTATAAATGCTTTATAACAAATAATAATCATTAAAATTCCACGGCATCTTAAATTACAGGCAATTGATCACGATTTAATATCAAACTAAATGTAATTGAGCAATCAACAGAAACAATTTTGTATATAATAACGTTAACAAACGTTCCTATTTTGTTAATTGTTTGAAATGATGCTTAGTTTCCACAACATTTACACGATAACGAAGTTCTTGTGACTTGGAGGGTTGTACACACATACACTGTTCAAAATGCACCTTTCAAATAACGAAAGGTTCGATAGAAGCGTTCGGCAATCCTCTTCTTCTTTTCCACTACTGAAAACAACTTATAAAGTGAATAAAGTTGCTGAAGATGATAGACACTCTAATAACCTTGCTTGTCTTCATTTCTCATCGTTGTCCAGGTGTTTTCTCTGTCTTTTATACCAGCGATAATCTTCGTTAGTATTGTTGGTCCAGCTGGAGGTCTCATATCTGATCCAACCCTTGAAAGATTTGTACCAAATTGGGCTATAATGTCTTCTTGTGGCTGGGGAACAGATCTGGTGTATTCGGTGGTTGGACAACCAATTATGAGGTGATGGAGAAGCATCTCCTTTACTTTCGAAGCACCACGATTGAATTTATTCACCATTTCTTTGCACCAATCGACAGGAGCTTTTATTTTGAGAGAATGTCAAATTATGAAGTATCCAACGTGAACAATTCTTTTTGACATCCAAATGTCCAGCCGATTTTGGACGATTTTTGCTAAACTCATCTTGTAGTGAATTCCGAAAACTATCCAAACACAGGTTTAATCCACGTTGAAATTCATAGAAAATCATGGCATTAAAATGAACGCGACGTTTCAAGTATTACAAATAACACTCGTTCGACAACACTGAGTACGTTCACCATTGAAAATGTCAAACTTTATGTTGGCGATGTCAAATTTGACGTATTCACCTCAGTGTTGCCATGTGTCAAACTTTAAGTAGCAACGTATTGATTTACCTACTTTTTTGAAGATAATCTGATACCAAGACTGTCAAAGATGTATGATGGGGATGGAGAAACTCCTGAGCTTGGTGTACAGTTTCAAATTTAGAGGATATTAACATGAAAACAGTCGATTTATTGGAGAAACGATTCAAAGTTTGATTTTTCTTTTGTAATATTAGTTTTGCGTGAATAAGTTTCAAGCTCAAGGCTGAAATAGTACTAAATCTTGTATGTCAATAGATTGTTATCAGAATATTCGTTTTTATTACGAAAATATCAACATTTAATGCAAATTCTTCATCAAATTTTTATAGATAAACAGCAAGTAGTTTAACAAAAACTATATTTGATTATAAAGTAAAAGCGCAATTTAAAACATAAAACATTTATCAAACTTGTTCTCTTCGAAACCGTAAGTATTATTTGTTTACATTTTTTTTGATAATACGACTAAATACTTACCATAATTAAAATATCACCTTCAGATCTTACTGATGTACTTCCTTCTTTTTGTAATTAATACAAAGTAAATCGCACAAAGTGTAAAAAAAACCTGTTTAGTTGTTATTTTAAATAATTAATCACTTCCCACGGTTGTTTGAAGAACAATGTAGTCGCGAGAACAAGTCAGATCTGGTAGGTAAACCGCCGCGAACTAATAGTTTTGTTTGTAGCACGTTAGGAGTAGAAATAAATTTTTTTCTTATAATAAATATTCAAATGTGGTTCGGCGAATTCGGTATTAGTTTATAGGTCAGCATTATAACTGTTATTTTTCATTTGAAACGTATAAAGAAACTTCAATTTTCAATTTTTATTTAATTACATAGATATTAATACGAGGGTTGTTGATTCACTTTCGAAAAATAGGTGGTGAAATATACCAAATATATAAAGTGGAAGCAGGACACTTCTTTCAGACTTCCCTGACCGATTTACTCCACAACAACTCAATCAGGTTAAGGTGACCGCCACATAATAAATTTCAATGCATTATTTCTTTCCAATTCTAACAAATATTCCTTGCAAAGCTTCCAGGAATGCTTGGGATCATTGTTATACGAGAAAATATATTTTCCGCCGATTTTTTAATACTTTTATAGCTTTTTTATACAAAATCCATTCAATTTCTATCAGGTCTCCAGTCGTTCTCTCTCCAAAATATTACCGAGCCTCCACCTTGCTCTACAGTCGAGATTACATATATTTCTAACCTCAATCTTCGACTCTCCTCTTCATAAAACTCTCTCCCACTCTTCGTGCCTCAGATTTCCAGATTTAGTATATTTCTAACCTCAATCTTTGACTCTCCTCTTCATAAAACTTTCTCCCACTTTTCATGTCTCAGATTTCCAGATTTAGTATATTTCTAACCTCAATCTTTGACTCTCCTCTTCATAAAACTCTCTCCCACTCTTTGTGCCTCAGATTTCCAGATTTAGTATATTTCTAACCTCAATCTTTGACTCTCCTCTTCATAAAACACTCTCCCACTCTTGGTGCCACAGATTTCCAGATTTAGTATATTTCTAACCTCAATCTTTGACTCTCCTCTTCATAAAACTCTCTCCCATTCTTCATGTCTCAGATTTCCAGATTTAGTATATTTCTAACCTCAATCTTCGACTCTCCACTTCATAAAACTCTCTCCCACTCTTCGTGCCTCAGATTTCCAGATTTAGTATATTTCTAACCTCAATCTTTGACTCTCCTCTTCATAAAACTGTCTCCCATTCTTCATGTCTCAGATTTCCAGATTTAGTATATTTCTAACCTCAATCTTCGACTCTCCTCTTCATAAAACTTTCTCCCACTCTTCGTGCCTCAGATTTCCAGATTTATTATATTTCTAACCTCAATCTTTGACTCTCCTCTTCATAAAACTCTCTCCCATTCTTCATGTCTCAGATTTCCAGATTTAGTATATTTCTAACCTCAATCTTCGACTCTCCACTTCATAAAACTCTCTCCCACTCTTCGTGCCTCAGATTTCCAGATTTAGTATATTTCTAACCTCAATCTTTGACTCTCCTCTTCATAAAACTCTCTCCCATTCTTCATGTCTCAGATTTCCAGATTTAGTATATTTCTAACCTCAATCTTCGACTCTCCACTTCATAAAACTCTCTCCCACTCTTCGTGCCTCAGATTTCCAGATTTAGTATATTTCTAACCTCAATCTTTGACTCTCCTCTTCATAAAACTGTCTCCCATTCTTCATGTCTCAGATTTCCAGATTTAGTATATTTCTAACCTCAATCTTCGACTCTCCTCTTCATAAAACTTTCTCCCACTCTTCGTGCCTCAGATTTCCAGATTTATTATATTTCTAACCTCAATCTTTGACTCTCCTCTTCATAAAACTCTCTCCCATTCTTCATGTCTCAGATTTCCAGATTTAGTATATTTCTAATCTCAATCTTCGACTCTCCACTTCATAAAACTCTCTCCCACTCTTCGTGCCTCAGATTTCCAGATTTAGTATATTTCTAACCTCAATCTTTGACTCTCCTCTTCATAAAACTCTCTCCCATTCTTCATGTCTCAGATTTCCAGATTTAGTATATTTCTAACCTCAATCTTCGACTCTCCACTTCATAAAACTCTCTCCCACTCTTCGTGCCTCAGATTTCCAGATTTAGTATATTTCTAACCTCAATCTTTGACTCTCCTCTTCATAAAACTTTCTCCCACTTTTCATGTCTCAGATTTCCAGATTTAGTATATTTCTAACCTCAATCTTTGACTCTCCTCTTCATAAAACTCTCTCCCACTCTTTGTGCCTCAGATTTCCAGATTTAGTATATTTCTAACCTCAATCTTTGACTCTCCTCTTCATAAAACACTCTCCCACTCTTGGTGCCACAGATTTCCAGATTTAGTATATTTCTAACCTCAATCTTTGACTCTCCTCTTCATAAAACTCTCTCCCATTCTTCATGTCTCAGATTTCCAGATTTAGTATATTTCTAACCTCAATCTTCGACTCTCCACTTCATAAAACTCTCTCCCACTCTTCGTGCCTCAGATTTCCAGATTTAGTATATTTCTAACCTCAATCTTTGACTCTCCTCTTCATAAAACTGTCTCCCATTCTTCATGTCTCAGATTTCCAGATTTAGTATATTTCTAACCTCAATCTTCGACTCTCCTCTTCATAAAACTTTCTCCCACTCTTCGTGCCTCAGATTTCCAGATTTATTATATTTCTAACCTCAATCTTTGACTCTCCTCTTCATAAAACTCTCTCCCATTCTTCATGTCTCAGATTTCCAGATTTAGTATATTTCTAACCTCAATCTTCGACTCTCCACTTCATAAAACTCTCTCCCACTCTTCGTGCCTCAGATTTCCAGATTTAGTATATTTCTAACCTCAATCTTTGACTCTCCTCTTCATAAAACTCTCTCCCATTCTTCATGTCTCAGATTTCCAGATTTAGTATATTTCTAATCTCAATCTTCGACTCTCCACTTCATAAAACTCTCTCCCACTCTTCGTGCCTCAGATTTCCAGATTTAGTATATTTCTAACCTCAATCTTCGACTCTCCACTTCATAAAACTCTCTCCCACTCTTCGTGTCTCAGATTTCCAGATTTAGTATATTTCTAACCTCAATCTTCGACTCTCCACTTCATAAAACTCTCTCCCACTCTTCGTGTCTCAGATTTCCAGATTTAGTATATTTCTAACCTCAATCTTTGACTCTCCACTTCATAAAACTCTCTCCCACTCTTCGTGCCTCAGATTTCCAGATTTAGTATATTTCTAACCTCAATCTTCGACTCTCCTCTTCATAAAACTCTCTCCCATTCTTCATGTCTCAGATTTCCAGATTTAGCATATTTCTAACCTCAATCTTTGACTCTCCTCTTCATAAAACTCTCTCCCACTCTTCGTGCCTCAGATTTCCAGATTTAGTATATTTCTAACCTCAAACTTTTGTTTTATTTAGGTTGGTACCTAACATAACCTTATTTTTGTTTTAATTATGCTGGTAATGAAAGAATTTTTAATTAGAAAGATCCAAACTTCATATACTTTCAAGATGTGTTTTTTTGCCTATTTTATGCAGCAATTTTTGATTTTTTTAAAAAGATAAAATTGAAAAACCTGCAGTAGTTATTGAGACATAACCAAAGACATCTAGCGTTTGTTTTTATACTAAAATTAGTTTACAACAACATTATTTATATTCCTCACCTTTAATAGTTCATTCAACATTTGAATTTTATTAATTTTCGATATTTACTTGATAACGTGTAGTTCCAGCATCGTAAATTCAAATCACCAGCGCGCACATGTATACAATCCAACGACCACTTTATATTTTGATCTCTAATATTTTTGCATTCCTCATTATCCACTTGAAACGAGGTGGCAATTTCGGTTATTAGTCCCAACGTCAGTAGCGGTACGCACAAAATATTTCGAATTTATGCTTCAGCAAAAGCAGATTTTTACTACGATGATGCGTTGAAATATCCGTTGGGCTTAGAAGATTTGGACCAAGATCAACCAGAAGTGTTTGATCACTTGAAACCGCTGTATATCTTCATTTTCTTGCGCCACCGTGGAAAAATCAAATAGATTTCTTCAGAAAACTGAAACCAACGCTACTGAATTCGCTAGTGCCAAAGAATAGTTAATGAAGTTAGTTTTCGTAGTTGGAAATTAAACACCAAAGTGTACTAACTTTAATATATCTCAAGGTTTCGAATACTTGTATATTAATCATCAGGGAAATGATTAGTTAAGATAAAAACATTAAATTCATCGATTTCAAAAATCAATAATCAAATTGTCGCTGGAAATATCAAGTTTTCGATCAATTATTGACTTAATTGATTGATTTGGTGACCAGAATTTTGTAGTTGGCAAGCCTGGTAAAATTAAACTTAATCATCTAACCTTAAAATAATACTGTTCATTATATACGTAAATATTTTCGCTTCCTGCCGTTATTAACAATGATTAACATGTCAATTTTTATAATTACACTAGTGGGAAAAAACGCATTTATTTAATTATTATTTTATTATAATAATGACACTAAAAACTTGTTAAATTAATTATGAAACCTCTCCTATATAAACAGAATTTGAATAAATATTATTTTGTTTTCGTAATGCGACGTAAAGAAATGAATAATTAAACACTTTCATGTATTATTTTTCGTTTCTGGTTACATCTTTTAATATAATTCTTCATTGCGACGATGTCTACATAGGGCAGACATCACAGTATTTAAAAAATAGACTAAAAAGTCATCAATACGATAAAAAAATAGAACTGCATTAAAGAACCATGAAATATCAAAAAAAAAGATTCGAAAAATAATCAAGAAGGTTTAAAAACGTAAATTCTTCATTCCTTAACAACATCCTGCATAACTAGCATGAAGTTCCGCTCGTGTTGTTATTTGTGAACGGTATTTTTAGGTTATAAACTCCGTGGGTTGATATACTGCACACTTACAAGTCTTTCAAGTTACCGAATTTGATGTAACCGTCTCCAATTTTATAATTAGGGACTACTACCGAAAAATGTGAGATATTAACGTGAAATCAAAGTCAAAAGAGGTCAGAAATGCTGCAGTGGGTAGTTTAATAACTGAAAAATCGAGAAGTAGGTGCCGTGGGCTTCAAAGGGTGCGATGCGAAAGCAAAACACACTTTATTGCTGGTATCAATCTTGTAAATCTCCTCGAAAGGTAAAAAAATCTTATTAGACCTCCTAATGTAGAGATTATAATGGAAAATGTGCCATACAACCATAAATACCATTGGAAAACCACCAGAAGAGTTTGCTTAGTACCCGGATCTACTTAATGTTAAAGGATACGCAGGACATTGCTTCAAACACTCGTCAATGTCGAGAGTTAACTAGAAAATAAGAGAATTTATGACAGTTATGACAAATGTGACGTTTCCAAATGTCAAGGAGTGACTTAATGTGTCAGCGGAATTAGTTGTTTCTTTTGTTGAGGTGTTTAATTATTTCGAGGCGGTGGTTTTTATTATATTATATTTCATTACTTAATTTAACAAAATTTGTAGAGTAACTCACAAACATGTTACACTAATCATAGACAAACGAACAAAGTTAACCTTATTCTAACCATAGAGATTATGACAACGATCATAGATAAAAAGATTCTGATTGACATTTCAACATCTTTGTCAATAAATACCTCAAATTTAATTAAAAAAGTGAGCTTTAAGGTTAAGGTTAATTTTACTGCAGTGAAATATTTCAAAATTGATTTTTATACTGCTTTATTCAGTTTTTGAGCGTACAACTTTTGGATGTTGTACGTTGAACGAACTAACCTCACTTTTTTGTTATTGGATTTGTGTTCTATGTAAACAAATGATGGATGGCGTCGGTATTGCCAAGTTGGAACCTCGTAAAATATTTATAGTATATTTTGAAGCTAAAATATAATATTAAAATAAATATTTCATGGATGGATATGAAGCGTAATAAACTTGGCACTTTTTGATAATTTCTCAATCTCGTTTTTATTTTACTGGAAAAATTATCAGTTTACGCATTCATTTAAGAATGCGGTAGCAAATATATCTTGAATTACGGAAATATTTGGTTATGTGTAGGCACAGGCTTAGATGTACTAATGGGTCAATTAATGAAATCCAAGTGGAAATGTTAAAATAAGATATTAGCAGAAGGGGGCTCAGAACGGGCACCGTAAGGTTATGTAAAAGTGAAACATTCATTGGATATAACTTCAAAGGGCATAAATGGCCCGCAAATGCTGCTAAATTATTTTGAGAGCTACAACATGGATGCCACAAGATGACATACAATCAAAGGGAATTTAATCGTTGTTAATGAAATTTTCCCCAACAAGAACAATTCAAAATGAATAAAACACTCTGTGGGACTGTTTTCGAATACATAATTCAGCATTTTGACTAGGCCCCTAGGCCCAATAATTTGGTTCGTTTTGATTCGGTTTGCTTCGGTTTGTTTTGGTTTGTTTCGGTTTGTTCCGGTTTGTTTTGGTTCAGTTTGTTGTGGTTTAGTTTGGTTCGGTTTGGTTTAATTCTGTTTGGTTGTTAATGAAATTTTCCCCAACAAGAACAATTCAAAATGGGTAAAACACTCTGTGGGACTGTTTTCGAAAACATAATTCAGCATTTTGACTAGGCCCCTAGGCCCAATAATTTGGTTCGTTTTGATTCGGTTTGCTTCGGTTTGTTTTGGTTTGTTTCGGTTTGTTTGGGTTTGTTTTGGTTTGTTTCGGTTTGTTTTGGTTTGTTTCGGTTTGTTTTGGTTCAGTTTGTTGTGGTTTGGTTTGTTTCGGTTTGTTTTGGTTTGTTTCGGTTTGTTTTGGTTTGTTTCGGTTTGTTTTGGTTTGTTTCGGTTTGTTTCGGTTTGTTTTGGTTTGTTTCGGTTTGTTTTGGTTTGTTTCGATTTGTTTTAGTTTGTTTTGGTTTATTTTGGTTTGTTCCGGTTTGTTTTGGTTTGTTTTGGTTCAGTTTGTTGTGGTTTAGTTTGTTTCGGATTGCTTTGGTACGGTTTGGTTTAATTCTGTTTGGTTGTTAATGAAATTTTCCCCAACAAGAACATTTCAAAATGGGTAAAATACTCTGTGGGACTGTTTTCGAAAATATAATTCAGCATTTTGACTAGGCCCCTAGGCCAAATAATTTGGTTCGTTTTGATTCGGTTTGTTTCGGTTTGTTTCGTTTTGTTTCGGTTTGTTTCGGTTTGTTTCGGTTTGTTTTGGTGTATTTTGGTTTGTTTCGATTTGTTTTGGTTTGTTTTGGTTCAGTTTGTTGTGGTTTGGTTTGGTTCGGTTTGGTTTAATTCTGTTTGCTTTGGTTCGGTTTGATTCGGTTCGGTTCGATTCGGTTTGGTTTAAGTTACTTTCCAAAAAACCTTTATTATCAAATCATATCAATGTTATATGTTACCTGCTTGAGTCCCACTCCACGATGCAATTCAATCATTGCGAGTTTTTTAATGAATTTACTTTATTCTGGGCATGTCGTCTTGAAACACTTTCAGCAGTTTTATCTATCAAATAGTCAGCTAACTTTCGTGCGGGAACAAAACGATCCAACCCGCGTATTCCAGCAACAAACCACGACCATTGCTGTTGTTGCTCCAGCTTCAAACCGGGCAATCTAGTCCTATGTATTTCCTTGTTCCGAATATCCGCTAAAATATCTAATAACTAATAACATTCGAGACGATAACGATAGGCCATTATACAGAGTCGAATTTTTTATAAGCACAGATTGAGGTTATGTAATATGGACAAGAGGAGAAATATTTCGTCAGTTTTTACATTTCTCATATGTTTAACACGGTACAAAAATGTATTTTTTCTTTATATTCGGTAATATTTTTCAAGTATTCGAGTCGTCCTTGAATATTTGAGGCTTGCACATATTTTCTGATTAAATAATACCCCTCCAACTCACGATAACAAAAATTGCATATCCTTCTTAGAATAAACAAAGAAGTTTAATCAACACCACGTATAAACTACCTATCTGATGATGAATTATTATAGGAAACATTTAGCTCCAATGAACTGAAATTACGTTTTCCGCTTATTATGATGATTATTTCGTCCTCAGTGGACGTATTCGAATCGTTTGCGGTACTAGTTTTAATTCGTAATGCACTTCTTGTTGTTTATAAACATTTAATTGCTTTTTATTGGTAAGAAAGGACATGCAAATTCACTTGTTTGTCCAAATCGAACGGCTTTAAAATACTTGGTTGATTTCTAAGATACAGAAAATGACACTTCGGACTAGGTACTCGAGTTCGTAAACTAGCACCAAGAACAGCCAACGTTGTAAACGTAAACAAGATATGTTGTGGTTGATAGATTCAAATTTTACTTTGTTCTTCTTCTTTTATTGATTTTAGGGCTTGCCGTCGATGTCCTTGATCCCTTTGGAGGTCTGCCTGTTGATCTTCTGGTAGTTGGCTTCTCCTTGCTTGTTGCTTGTTTCGCCATTTTGTTAAAGAGTATAATCTAGTCCGGCATTTTATAATATATCAAAAATTATGCCTTGTCGTCAAAGGAATTGAGGTTAATAAACAAATAAATGAAGATTTTATTAAATATAACGGAAAAAATACACATTGGTGGAGTTTCAATGAAATCTATTCACAGTATCTAAAGAAAAGGTCATTTAAACGTGACAATTCCGGATCATCTTTGTTCTTGGAGTGTTCAAGGGTTTAACATCGAAATTATCATAATTCGATGTTTGAAAAGGTATGATAATGAATATAATAATAATCATATACGAATCGTTTTCATCAAGATACTATTTATTTTCACAAATCATATAAAAGAATAAATATCTAACATCCTATTTGGTATAGAGTATTTCATTTTCCATATCCGAATCCACGACCACTTCCGAATCCAGATCCTCCGCCCCATCCATATCCGCTACCGCCTCCACCGCCGCCTCCACCTCCACCGCCGCCGCTACCCCATCCGCCACCACTTCCCCAACCGCTACCACCTCCTCTAACTCCACCAGTTCCCATACCTCCGCCGTTTTCCATACCGCTACCACTTTCCATTCCGCCACCAGTTGCCATACCGATGCCGCTTCCCATGCCGACGCCGTTGCCCATACCGACGCCGTTGCCCATACCGACGCTATTTCCCATGAATCTACCCCCACCCCATAGAGGATTATGGAAACGAAGTGACGAACATCGGGAGAGTAGGACAAGGAACAGAAGATATGCCTGAAAATGTATTTAAATGGAAAATATCAATTTTTGTTAAATTTTGATTTTTCTAATAATCAGTTATACAACTTTTACGGGAAAAAAACACAACTTTTGATCTATATGCCGCGACGAATATTGTATTAGATTTTTTTCGAAATATGTCTCGTCAAGAAAACTTTAGAGAAATTCTTTACACAAAAAAAAAATGTTGTTTGAAGTACGAAATAGAACGTAATTTAACCGTATTATAATTATTTTGAGATTTTGACTACTCCCAAAATTATTTGGTTATAAGGTGAAATCACACAACCCGACAACACCGCTAGGAACGCACTGGCGCGTTTGTGAGTGCAGCCACTCCAAAGTCAACTGAGAGCAGGTGATTGAATTTGATTTAGGTTAGGTTTTCATTATAACATAAATACTAAATGCTAAAGCGGGTTTTAAACAAAAATTTTAGTTGTATGAGATCTGATATTAATTTGAAGAAGGTGAGGTTGCAAATGGGTCTTATTTGAATCCTCAAGAAATTGAGGGGACGTAAAAAATACGTTAACCATTCATTACAAACATTTTAACCTCAAAAACACCATAGACCCAAACTGTTTACAAAGTGTTTCAAGTTTAAAAATTATTTGGTTATAAGGTGAAATCACACAACCCGACAACACCGCTAGGAACGCACTGGCGCGTTTGTGAGTGCAGCCACTCCAAAGTCAACTGAGAGCAGGTGATTGAATTTGATTTAGGTTAGGTTTACATTATAACATAAATACTAAATGCTAAAGCGGGTTTTAAACAAAAATTTTATTTATATGAGATCTGATATTAATTTGAAGAAGGTGAGGTTGCAAATGGGTCTCATTGAAATCTTCAAGAAATTGAGAGAACGTAAAAAATACGTTGAACATTCATTACAAACATTTTAACCTCAAAAACACCATAGACCCAAACTGTTTACAAAGTGTTTCAAGTTTAAAAATTATTTGGTTATAAGGTGAAATCACACAACCCGACAACACCGCTAGGAACGCACTGGCGCGTTTGTGAGTGCAGCCACTCCAAAGTCAACTGAGAGCAGGTGATTGAATTTGATTTAGGTTAGGTTTTCATTATAACATAAATACTAAATGCTAAAGCGGGTTTTAAACAAAAATTTTAGTTGTATGAGATCTGATATTAATTTGAAGAAGGTGAGGTTGCAAATGGGTCTCATTGAAATCTTCAAGAAATTGAGAGAACGTAAAAAATACGTTAAACATTCATTACAAACTTTTTAACCTCAAAAACACCAACTGTTTACAAAGAATTTTCAAGTGTTTCGAGTTTAAAAATTTTTTGGTAAAAATGTACAAAGTGAATTTATTGAAAAACTGTGAACATAAATACGAGGTTTTCCAAAAATCTAATCGATTTCCAATCGAATATATGTTTTTTTGATTAAATCAAAAATAAAATTTGGTATTATATTTTAAGGTAAATGATTAGATAGATAATAAATATCTGGACGTATAACTAATTTTTACTTACGATTAAAATAAATATTCCCTTCATTTTTACGGTTTTTGATCACTTAAAAAGTAGTTACTTAAATTGAAAACATAGTTAGAATGAGATGACACGTTTGAATAACTCTTTTATAGGTAAAAATCGACCTGCACTAATTCTAGCGTCAAGGATTCGTCTCAGTTTTTTTTCCATTGTTTTGTACATAATTTGGGAATTACAATGGTGATTCTTCTTTTTTTGTTTTCGTTTATATTCGTGATTTAACTAAAGTAGAAAAACATATTCGATATAATATTAATTTATAACACATAAATGACATTTCTAAGAAAAATAGGAAATAAAACATGAAAAAAAAGGGAATTATGAAACAATTTAAAACAAAAACGAAGAAGGAAAACTCAGACAGTTCGACGACGTCGAGAAAGACCGAGTAGAAGCTGGATATTAATTTATAAGTGAAAATAACAAAACGAAAAATGATGAATACGAAAATAAACGTACACAAAACTAAAGAGAAGACACAAAATAAATCTGGAAGATAAGCGAAAATTGACCAAAGCAATCGCTTCAAAAACCTCGAGATGAAAGAAGGATAATTAGACGCAATTAAGACACAGTTTCTAGACAAAATCAAAGAGGTAGTTGGACCACGTCGAGGAAGGGAGACAGAGCAGGATTCGAAGAGAAAGAATAAAGACAAACAAACGACTCAGGATAGAAACAGCAGTTGAAAAAGAAGCTCATGCAGTTACTCAACTCGAACAAGCCTTCAACATGAAGAGGTAGAAAGAAAAGGAAAGAAATTAAGAAGAAGAAGAAGAAATAAAACCTTCTTACTGCTCCAAAACGGTCAGTGTGAACACTATCACAGAATTTCTCAAAATTTTCTCTAATTTATCTGATCTGATACGAGTTTTCGGGCTTTTATTAGTCTTCTATAACCATAAGTTACACAGGACGATAAAAGGAGGTTTGGACTGGTCAAAAGCCAATTAAAAATTAGAAATTTCGTTCTATTTTATTTCCAAGGAACTATTCCCAAGAAATTTCAAAGGAAAATACGATTTTAGACTTTTCCTCGCTTCTACGTGGAAATTAACAGACAAAAGGAGTCCGTCTAGGATTTCTAGTTCCCGTAATGAAGCGATTAAAAAAAAATGTCGATTAACACATGTGTTCACAGTTCACTTAACGACATAGTAATTAGAACCGTATCGATGGTATTCCGTGTATTGAAATGTCACCTTTATGAATGTCATCCACAAAAGTATATTAAGCCGTGAAGGTTGGTGATGTATTTGTGAAATTTTACATCGACTTCCAAATATAAATAATGTTTAACCGATTAACTAGGATTTTATTTTTAAATACAGTTCTGTTACGATTTCTATTCCATTATTGGGAGAGACTTTCGGGTATTGAAACAACGAGAACCCAGTCGTTTACCGTCAGGATTCTGTGGACTGTGGAGTATGACATATTCCAGCAAATTTCAAACAAACTAAACTTTAAGCCTTTTAGTACTTTTCTAAAATTGTTAAAACCACCGTTCTTTGCTCATTCTCCATTTGGGCTCGAATGGACCGATTTAAAATTATGATAAAACATAGAAGCTCAGCTGATATTGAAGCAGCAATTTAGTTACTACATCTTGCAAGAATTTACAAGTTTGCAAGACTAAATTTAGAAGGTTTCTGAAGTGCTGATGGTTCTAGCAAAAAAAGTTCATAAAAACAATGTTTCTGCAGCAATTTGCAAGTCTGCAAGAGTAAATTTGGAAGATCTCTGAAGTGCTGATGGTTCTGGCATCGAAACTTTACAAAAACAAAGTTTCTGTACCAATTTGCAAGTCTGCAAGAGTAAATTTGGAAGATCTCTGAAGTGCTGATGGTTCTGGCATCGAAACTTTACAAAAACAAAGTTTCTGCAGCAATTTGCAAGTCTGCAAGAGTAAATTTGGAAGATCTCTGAAGTGCTGATGGTTCTGGCATCGAAACTTTACAAAAACAAAGTTTCTGCAGCAATTTGCAAGTCTGCAAGAGTAAATTCAGATGAACTCTGACGCCCCGATTGTTCTAGCATTGAAAACTTCGGAAAAACAAAGACTCTGCAACAATTTGAAACTCTGCAAGTATAAATTTAGGAGATTTTTGATGTGCTGATGGTTTTGGAATCGAAAACTTTTCGGAAATTGAAGTCTTGCAGGATGTTACAAGTCTACAAGACTAAATTTGGAAGATTTCCGTAATGCTGATGGTTCTGGCATCGAAACTTTACAAAAACAAAGTTTCTGCATCAATTTGCAAGTCTGCAAGACTAAATTTGGAATATCTCTGAAGTGCTGATGGTTCTAGCCAAAAAAGTTCATAAAAACAATGTTTCTGCAGCAATTTGCAAGTTGTAAGACTAAATTTGGAAGATTTCTGAATTGCTGATGGTTCTAGCAAAAAAAGTTCATAAAAACAATGTTTCTGCAGCAATTTGCAAGTTTGCAAGACTAAATTCAGATGAACTCTGACGCCCTGATGGTTCTAGCAAAAAAAGTTCATAAAAACAATGTTTCTGCAGCAATTTGCAAGTTTGCAAGACTAAATTTAGAAGATTTCTGAAGTGCTGATGGTTCTAGCAAAAAAAGTTCATAAAAACAATGTTTCTGCAGCATTTTGCAAGTCTGCAAAACTAAATTTGGAAGGTCTCTGAAGTGCCGATGGTTCTGGCATCGAAACTTTAGGAAAACAAAGTTTCTGCAACAATTTGAAAGTGTGCAAGACTAAATTCAGGAGATCTTTGATGTGCTGACTGTTCTGGAATCGAAAACTTTTGAAAATCAAAGTCTTTTCAGGATGTTAAGCGAATATTGCGAATATTTGACTGTTAAAGAGAAACACGAATATTTTTTAAATAAATTTTAAAAACGAATTTCCTTTATTTTGAGTATATGACTCTATAGATAGATAATAAAAATAATTTTCTCATTAGCCGAAATTATTTCAATCGCCACTTCAACATTAATTTCTATTCATCGCTGTTTGCGGACAATGAACTATTTATTATAAAAAGAATTTTAATTTGGGTAAAGGTGTATCGTTCTTAGAAATATTCAAGCAAATATTGTTAGTCATTGGGTAAATTAATTTTGTGCTTCTTTATACGTTTTTTGTTTCTTCTACATCAAGGTATTACATTTCCTTGTTGACCTTGTATTCACTTTTTTCATCTGATTCATCTCGTTTTTAGGATTCCTCGATATCATTGAATCATCATTTATATAGGTACAGTCGGTTAAGTCCTTGGATCACCACGAACACATTTCAAAAGTTGCACAATTTCTTAAATTACATCGATGCGACTATAGATCAAATATTGAATTATCGATATACAAGTGAATCAAAATTATGGTCTATGTATTTAGAGACACGCGGTATAATTTATAAAAAACACAGTCAACAACGACCATTAATGTCTAAAAAACTTGTTTACTAATTGCGCAATCTAACGAATTGTCAAAATCAGCTGATGCTTATTTAAAAATGGCCACCGTTGGGCAAACAGTGTTGCTACTTGAAGAAGTGCAAAATTAACTAACGAAAATGTGACTTTGTTGTTTTTTTTTACTATCTTTTCGTTTAATGAAAAGAAAGGCGTTAACTACACCTAAAGCTTTAAATTTATCTTATACTATTCACTAGTTTATCACTTTACATCCTTGAAACGACTCAACGATGTTTGATAAACGTGAGCTCAAATTAATTTCCATAAAAAACTGAGTATTCTTAATTATATGATTTGCTTGAAAGCTTACTATGTACACTGACAAATATACTTTGTATTAATTTCACTGAAACAGATGAACGTCATAAAACAATACCCCACGGTAGCCATTTTGACGTAGATCAGCTGTTTTCTTAGATTGACTGATGGAGGGTACATTCTAAATATTATTAATGCTCTAGATACTTTTGTACAACGTAAGTTGTTGAAATTTTGAATAATGAATAATGAAAAGAAATTTTTAACTCAACAACAACTCAATTCAACTACAATAGACGACCGAAGCGTGACGTCACGGCCGTCATATTGTTATAGTTCAATTTCCAAACAAAGTTTGTGAGGTCACACATATATATGATCGTCAACTTAGTTAAAACTTTGTTTGGAAAAAGATACCTGACCTGCACCACCAATGACGGTATGTGACGTCAACACTCCTATAGTCGCACCAGTTTTTTGAACTGTTATTTAACGTACATAAATCAACTTTCCAATCCATTTAATCGTCAAAATAAAAACAAATACTGAAGATAAACAATATAAATGTTCCATAAACAAAAATTAATCGATTCCACTTAGAACAAGTTTATTTACGAACCATAGAAATAACAGTATTATTTCTATGGTTTACAACAATGTTTATGAATCTAATACAAACGAAAATCGATTTATTTCAATTATTTCGATTTTTTTGGCATACGAGCACACAGCAATGGTGTGTTCTACAAAGTGAGGGTGAAGAAATTAAATTATTAACCTAGAAATAAATAAAACGAATAATGAATGTTTCAACTATTTTATTAAAAAACAAAATATATTATAAATACTATGGCACTAAGGGTTCTTAACGACAAATTCCACATACTACAATAATTATCATTATTACTATAATCTACACAACATTTACAAATATCAAATATATTTAAGTACATGTATAAAAATAAATAATACTTGAGGACCATTATCGAAAAGTCAATAATACACTTATTGTGTAAAAAAATTTGAATTGAATTTCAACGATCTAATCAATAAACTATAAGAAGAAAATGATACTCGATTTTGAAATCGTTTTTTATCAAGTTGAAATTTCTGGAACCGTTGGCAATATTCATAATGAACACATTGTTTACACCGACACTCACAATTACACTGTCTGATAACCAAGTAATTGTCTTCAGACACTGAAAACAGTTTATGAAAGGCGCGTCAGTCAGTGCAATTGTGAGCGTTGGTGTAGTGGTAGTGTAAACAGTGTGTTCAGAGTGGTTTTTCATACTATTATTTGCAGATATTTAAAAAAATACAGCCCCGTGTAATGAAATCATCGTAGAAGTAGAAGGAGTTCTCAATATTTAATGAAATTGATAATATTAGTAAATATCAAACTTATCAGAGGATTTTTAATAGTTATTCTTCTCTACTTTACTTAAATACCCAAAAATTTTTAATGGAAAATAATGTTTTATTCTCTATAGTGATGAAAATGAAAAAGTTATCTATGATAAATGTATGTATATTAAATGATTAACTTTAGATGTCAATGTAACAAGGGGAAAGGAATCTATAGTATATTTTTAATGTATCAGAGAGTATTTTTATCAATACTTGATTTAGTTAATATCCGGTTCAGTTTTTTGAACTGGATTTATAAAATGAAGGGAACGTTCGGCTCGTGTAATGAGTACACTAAGAAAAAAATCACAAATAATTGTTGTTTGCGTTTGTTTTTATTTATTCTTTTATTTATTATTATTCGAATTGGGAACTGTCTCTTGGCGTTGTTAAGCATACCGAGGAACTGATCCACCTTTTGGTTAGGTTAGGTTTACTTTAGCTTCGATTAGGTTAGGTTTACTTTATCTGGGATTAGGTTTAGGTTCACTTTATATTTATCAAAAAGAACTCTTATGTCGTGTACTTCACAAATTCAGTTCAAAAAGCCGAAGTCAACTTCTATTATAAATCCTCAGTTGTCTGCTCGTCCCTGTATAAATTTTTAATACAATATTGAAATTCTAAGAGACAATTTTCAGTTAAAAACTGTCCTCCCTGCCGATACGTTCTAAACAATCATCAATATTCCCCCAATTCATCCCCAATAAATAATATTTATTCGACCAGCGACATAAACATATTTACACAAAATTTAAGCGTAGATGAATTCAAAATAAAAAACTATAATGAGAGATGAAGCGCGTTCATTTTTACGAATTTAATCATCAAAATAAAAACAAATACTGAAAGTAAGCAATATAAAAAAATAGGTTAAAATGTTCCATAAACAAAAATAAATCGATTCTACTCAGAACAAGTTTATTTACGAACCATAGAAATAACAGTATTATTTCTATGGTTTACAACAATATTTTTTAATCGAATTCAAACGAAAATCGATTTTTTCCAATTATATCGATTGTTTTAACATATGAGCACACAGCTCATTTTCAGAAACATTACAGTGGAAGACGAAAAAAAGAAGTATACAGAAGAAGAATTATTAGAATGACAGAAAATGGAGGAGAGTACAGTAACGCCTAAAAGGTGGGGAAAATGAGAATAAAAGAATAGAAAGACGAAAGTGGAAATAGTTAAAGGGGGTTAGAAGTGAGAAATTGCCAAACTAAAGTAAAAAACAGGAGAAAAATGAGAGTGAAAGGTCTAGAAGCCGAAGGACTAGATGAGCCTGTATTCAGATGAGTTTTCTGTAAATTACATCGGGAAAAATTTTCTCTACGATTTAATAGAAATTAGTAGAAATATAATAACATCCAGTATGATCCAGTGTAATCTTACTGGTACTTTGGCCATATAACTGGAAAAGTATCTGGAAGGACTAATGTCAAAAAAATCTAGCACAACTATGAGCGTTTCGTTCCAATCAAAATTTGACTGAGCCAAAATGTTGTCGGATACACCATTATAAACGGAATGTCAAAAATTCTCGTCGAATCTACATCTTCAAAAAATTTGTACCCGAAGTCAAATGTACAAATTTAGGGTTTTTTCAATTTTTCTTGGAAGCGGTTAGTTTTATCGTGACAATAGATCAAACAAAAGTTGTAGATCATACAAAAATCGTTCCAACACTTTTTTTCGTACGATTCACCATTCGTGAGATGAATTCTTGTAGAGAATTATTTTTGATTGACTTATTTTCACGATAAAACATACCGTTTACGAGAAAAATTGGAAAAAATCGTTTGACTATTGAATATTGAATGACTATTGCGGTTGTTGAATCGACGAGAATTTTTGACACTTTGATTTTAATGGTGTTTCCACCAATTTTCAGTTATAATTCTCATGTTTCCCATAGAATCGAAAAGCATTTTCAACGCTTTTATGGTTCGAAATCTTACTTTATCGATGTTCTATCACTTTCCTTTTGCTAGGTAAATATCTATACGTCTTCAAGTGAAAACAAATATATCACACATCATCTCTCATAATTAGAATAATTAACCTAATTTCCATAAATGTTACACATGTAAAATTAAAGATTTATTTTTAAACGTTCCATTAGGGATTTTTCCGTTAGTTAACGGGGTGGTTTCTTCGACGTTTTCTTCTGGAGCCGTTATTGTTACTGGTATCGGACTGGTCGGTAATTTCATCTCGATATGGCCGTCGTCTATAGATAAAGAATCCATACTGGATAACGTATCGCTCGAATGAGAACGAACCGATGGGAATAGACCTATACCCATACGGCAATTACCTGTAAATAATTAATAAAATAATAAATCATTTTTTATATATATGAAATGTGGAATATTTAAAGCAAATCAGATTAAAATATTTACACAGTCGCATAAGATGAGTGATTCGCTTCATCAAAATATGATATTTGTGAATCTCTTTCGAATCAATTTGAATTTTATTCTTAATTTAATATTTTTCATCTAATGACTGAACGGATGAGGCCATTTTTCAAAAGTAAAAAATATGACAAATGACAGAATAACGTTGATGACAGTTGACATTTTCACGTCCGTCCTGGTGAAGGTTTATCTATGGTTTTGTTATGAAACGGTTAGAGTTCATCAGAATATATTTAGAAGATAATTTAAATACATATATCGATATAAGTAGGCTTTGTAAAACAACTAAGATTTGACGTTACTATAACCATTTTTGCTGCTACTATTTTTGACGAAATAAAGAAGTGATTATTCATTTAACTTTTTGAAGGTCTTTATGGTAACTACTAGATTGTCAAATGTGAAAAATTTTCACTTTTCAACTAAAACTTAATCAAATTGAAAGGAAAAACTGGAAACAATTTGATTTAGTGTATGTAAATTCGTTTAAATCTATAAAAATGAGGCGTATCACCCTGTATGACTGTAGGCGAATTACATAAAATAACAAAAAATGGCCACACTATAGATGTATCACCAAACATGCATTTTATTTCATGATGTGAAATCGACCTGCTTGTTATTAATAAAATAAAAACTGTTGTTTCTCTATTTTTTTATTCGAAATTATAGTTTATCCAAGAAGTACTTTCATATTTTTGCACTAAAAGGAGATGTTGGTAGTAAATTGACAACAACTTGATGTACATTTGACAAATGACATTTGAGGTTATATTTTAGCGAAGAAAATTGTTTGATTAATCGGTGTTTGTGCTAAAGGTTATGAAAGAATGAAATTTTTGAAGAAATATGCAATGCGATGTTTTTATCGCCATAAAAAAGTTACAATACACATAAATATGCAGAGAAATGTGTTCTATTCACAGTAGTCACATCATACCGTGCGTATTTGCTAAGAAAATTTCGTCGTGGACATTTTGTTGTGAAAGATTTAGTCTCTCATTAATAGATCGGTTTATAAGACATAGAAAAAGGTTGGATGTATGGAAAAAACTTGATGTTTAGATGTCGCATTGGTTTACTTCACGAAATTTAATCAACTATATCAAAAAAGGGATGAAATAAAACCATTTATCAATAAATTATTAACAAATGATGAAAAATGGATGGAATATAAGAATGTTAAACGAAAACTACCTTGGTGAAGTATAGTTAAGGATTGCAAAATCTGGATTAGTGATGGTAGGACAACGAAACAGGTAGAGTTTGATATTTTTGTTCTAATTAAGGTTAAATTAATAAGCGAAATACATAAATTTAAAAAAAAATATTCAAAAGAAGCTGTTTAATAGTTCACGAAGCTTGACGTCTATCGTATAACTCTTACCAGTTGTTAAATATTTCGAATTTTCCTCTGAAAGAAAAAAATTAAGTTAATTGTATAGTTTAGATTAATTTCACTGCGTTATTGGTTCGATTATTAGTTTCTCTTTCCGCAGTGACTGGATTATAGGTTTAACCGAAGCTTTTGGCAATTTCGTTCTTTGACTGTAATATTTTCAATAAAACTTTGACAGTGAAATGATCTCTTTCGGACTTTGTCAAGGCAATACTAGAAACGACTCTTAGCAATACAGTCGCTAACTTCTTCATATTTTTCTCAGTGCTTCGTCCCAGTTATTATTTAGTAATGATAATAATTTTATCGTTGAAATTCATCCTGGCCAGAAACACCTTAAATTTTCATCAGTTTTATGTTAATTTAATTCAACTTAAAAGTGTTGAGGTTGAGATTCACATTCACATTAAAAGAAAATTTAGCCAAACCAAACTGCCAAGATTATTAGCTCGACAAATGGGATCAAAACAACTACCAGTTGACCTGAAGCCAAAAGTGGAAAAAATTAATGGAAATATCTGGTACGAAACAAACCAAGGAATACATAGTTGGATATTCTGTTCGTCTTAAACGTTTATAGTCGCGAAATACGACTAGTAACTACTCGTTCAACGTAACATGGTATTTAAAACGCCATCTCCATGCTATTGGAATCTTAAATGATCTGGATAGGCGCTGGTGCCTGTAGGAGAGATTGAGTCATTAATTTGAGGTTAAAACACATCGAGAAGTCTTATGGTTTGTCCACTGTCTTTAAAGTTTCAAGCTAACGATATTTTGAAGCACAATAGCCCTATAAAGAGACCCATAACAATGAATTATATGATAATGAATGAATTATAAATGTATTACAGTTACTTTCAAAAATTTTCGAATGCAAAATTAAATAATTACCTATTCCGTCTTGATTGAACATAGCTCTACGTTCGTCGAGCTCTCTGGCACTACACAACGGCGTGTCAACTTCAACAGTATTGTTAAACAAGGCGTAGTCCACCTCGTACTCCCCTGATTCTTTCTTGAATGTTATCAATGATTGGAACCTATGACCCCATAAAATTTCAGACGGTAAGTAACTGGATCTAGCTTGAGTGGTCATACCAGTCGATTCTATAACTCCTTCTATAACATTACGTCATTATATAGTATGTTGTTTTATCTTTAATGAAATCATTAAATTTGACAGCAAAAACCAACTAATATTATCGGATGAAACTTTTACTGTTTTTTTTATCATTTTCGACATATTTAAGAAAAAAAATTGATCGATTGTATGGAAACAGTCTAATACTTGATATTCTTAACGACATTTCATTATAATATTGAAAGAAAATACTCGTTATTAATTATTTTTTAGTCTGATCATATTCAGGTTTATTTAAATTTTTGTTTCCTATATTGGCACAACCTTTTCTAAAGTTTAAGCGTTCATATATATAGCAACGTAGCAACGATTATCAAACGCAAATTATTATTCAGTCTGATCGAATTTCGCGCTAGAATCTAATTTTGTTTCTCCTATATTGGTATAACCTTTTCCAAATCACTTTATCGCGAACGTAGTATTCGAATGGAACCAAGCACCAAGAACATGGTGCTATATGATGGGCATACTGAAGATAGCGAAAGCTGTCAACATTTCTTAAGGATGGACTCAACAAATTTTGGTTAGAGAACGTGTCAATGCAAGACTCGTATCTAAAAAACTGAAAATGTGACAACAGCATCGTTAATAGTGACAAGTGACACAAAGTGCCCAAAAAAACCACGTCGAAGTCGACCGAAAACTCAAATGATGTGTTTACCGTGGTGTAGTTGACCATAAATTCGTTCAAGAGAATCCAGAGATCAATCAAGTACTGTGAGTTGTTTACGTGAAGCAACGACCGGATCTGTAGGTAATTTAAGATTTGTCACCACAATCCAGCATGATGTTCAGACAAGAATAATCAATCAGTAACAGTATTCGCCAGATTTCGTTTCCTTTGCCTTTTTCCTCATCTCTAAACTCATAAATCCGCTATGGGAAACGTGCTACGAATCAATTGAAATCACAAAGTTTTTTTTCGTTTAGTTTTATAGTCGAATTTGATCATGATATTTGTTTTAAACACATTTTCATAAAACGTGGGAAATTTATAAACAATAGAATGACGTTGAAAACAATGATGATGATATACATTTGATATTTACAGGAATTAAGATAAATTTCAATTTAAACATCGAAGGTGATTCATAGAAATAGTTGAAAAGTATATATTTTTCCAGACGAGTTTATTTAACATGCAGCGCACAGAAAATAAGATAAATTTTTGTTTGATTATATATTAGAGATTGATTTACCTAAAATAACTACAATTTCGAACCTCTCTCTAAGGAGGTTATTGGCAGACATATTGTAGAAAGGCGACTTGCTGTCTATTTTGTGGACGATGGTCGTTGGCCAAATGAAGAAAATTTTGTCTTCTTCTCCATCCCCACCGACCTTTAAATAATAATATCATTTTCAAATTTGAAAATAAATCATCAATCCAAAAAAAATCAGCATTCAAATCAATTAAAAAAGTTAGTTTCGATTTTGGAGCCGATTAAATATTAAACGATAATCTAGTACATTACAGCATTCGTAGATGGCGCACTAGCAAACGACAAAAATAAAATAAAAAATGCATGACAGACTTCATAGTAGAGACAAAGGCCGGTAAGCACATTGACCTTCTGTTAGACGCTAGTTGAAATTACCAGAGACCGATGTCGTTCGATAGATCGATCAACCGCTTTGGCTTGAGATGGCCCCAGTCATCTCTTTAATAAAATACAGCAACTTCCAAGAAGCCGGTATAGAGTTGTTCCGCTCGATTGAGGCTCAGCTGCAAATTCCATGAACCCTACGATGTCAAGTAGCTTTTGCAACCAACTCGTTGTTCAATGGACGTAGAACGAATAGTTCTTGGCCTCTTAAAAAGCTTTACCTGGACCTCCGGGTTGGAAGCCCTGGATGGAGAACGGTAGGAGCTTCCTCATCATATAATCTTGAGCTAAGTTGTGCCTGACGGTTTCCCAGTCGATATTTGTCGATACCATTGTCGCGAAGAGCTTCCCCATCACGTAATCTTGGTTTAAACTCTTCCAGAGAGTCTCCAGGTTGATATTTTTCGATACTATTTTCGTAAAGAGCTTCCTCATCACGTAATCTTGATTTAAACTCTTCCTGAGAGTTTCTAGTTTGATATATTTTGATACCATTGTCGCGAAGAGCTTCCCCATCACTTAACATTGATTTAAACTCTTCCTGAGAGTTTCTAGGTGGATATATTTTGATACCATTGTCACGAAGAGCTTCCACGTCACTGAATTTTGATTTAAACTCTTCCTGAGAGTTTCTAGGTTGATATATTTTGATACCATTGTCGCGAAGAGCTTCTTCGTCATATGATTTTGGGTTAAGCTGTACCTGACGGTTTCCCGGCTAATATTTAGAAGATTTTGGCGGATTGAGGCGGGTAGACGCGTGTCAGTGTGCACCTTCCTCTTCGTACTTCATGTTCTAAGCTTTCACTGACTTGTTTCAACATTTTATGTCGACGAATCACTTGTACACTCTGCTCGGCTCATAATAGTAACAATTTTGAGTTTCAGTCACTAAATTTATCATAAAATTTAATCGCGACGAGATTTTAGTGACAAAATACTTGTATAAAACACAAAACTAATAGAAAACGAAACTGAAAAAAAATATGTATGGGTTTAGCAGGATTATCACATTATGCGGTAGGAGTTTGATTGTTTAGCACAAAAGCGCGACCAAAAAAATCTGTAAATTGTGTAACTTGTACATTCCACCACCCCCGAGGTTAGTAAAACGAAATATATAAATATATGACGTTAGTTTTACTTACTTTTCCGCTTACCTTAAGTTCTGTTTGAAAAAAAGGTAAGTTTTCTCCTTCTTTAGTAACTTTATGTTTAATCAACTGTGCCCTAACGTGGGCTTCTATGATGTGACTTTTTCTCATATCCCCCACTCTGAACATCAGACATGGTATACCGTCTCTATGGTTTATAACTGCGTTTCTGGAAAACATCAAAGTTTGCGTTCTCTTCTTCGGTCTCGAAAGTTTCGCGAACACTACTCCAACCTGAAATTTCAAATGGAATGTTAATAAATTCTTTTGATCCTTTAGGAATGAGGTCTTACCATGAACGCCTGTATCATAACTCCCGCTATACTTTGTACGCACATCACAAAAATCGCTTCCGGACATTCTTCTGTGGTTACTCTTCCACCATAACCAATGGTATGTTGAGTTTCAATACTGAAAAGGAAACACGACGTAAAGCCGCGTATATTTGTAATGCAAGGGACCCAAGTTTCATTACCACTCTGAAAAACACAAAAAATACGATATAGCAACAAAAATTAACAAAATAAAATTAATATTTAGTAAAGATTTCTGTTATTATCCTCATTATCAAAAATAGAACGTTTTTTATCTTCGAAAAAAGACAAAAGATTAATGATATTAAATCTGGTGAATAAAGTGGACGTGGGTAGAGGGAGCTCCAATACCCCCTTGTAGAATTCCGAGTTTACAGTTACAATAAAAAAAAAACACTTTGATGTCCTGAGTTTTTAAAGACCACCTCGCACGTCACTGGTTTTCCATTCAGAACTCTGAGAACTATATTCATTAAATCAAATTATGTTAGTAGGATATGCATCAAGATATTCGAAAGCATCTTCTCTAGAAATCATCTCAACACTCGATAAGTCGTGTGACTAACTAAGAAAAACACAAAAATCGATTTTATTCATCAATGTAATCTCCTTCAAAAGCAATACAATCATTCCAACGCTTCGCTAACTTCTCATTGCTTGTAGAAGAATTTGTCTTTTGCCTCAAAATAGGCTTCTTCATTTATGTTGAATTTTTCACCGATGAGCATTTTTTTTGAGATCAGCGAATAGCTAGTAGTCACTGGAGGCCTGATCTGGTCTATACGGTGGATGAGGAAGCAATTCGAAGTGTAATTCGTTCGATTTAACCATCGTTGCCATCGACTTGTGAATCGGTGCATTGTCTTGGTGAAACAGTGGTTTTTTATTCGCGTTTTTTCTTGATTTTTGCATTCAAAAATCCATGTAATATTCGCTATTGATTGTCTAACTCTTTTGAGGCCATTGCTGAGCTTGTACCGTTTTTTTTCATCAAGAAACAATGATAAAAAAAATAACAAATGTGGCTTCACTTAAATGGCTGTCACTTTTTTCTGGCTAATCGAATTGTCGTGAAATTTGACATTTGACAGTTGGTACTTCATAAACGTCATATGAAGCAGCGTCATCTATGTGTCAGTCGCACGATTTATTGAGAGATGTTATATTTGCACCTACGAGATGTGAATTGTTTGTATACCCACTATTTGTTTTTGAAATCAAACGACATTAGATCTCGTTTTTAATTGACTTATTTCTAATTTTAAATCGCCAATTACACTTTTCCACATTTTAATCACCAGAAGATTTTACTATCTTGAAGATTTGCTATAAATTCATATTTTTTGATCAAGCCTCGAATATTTCCGCAACTTTGAATCATTTATTGTACATTGTACAAGAACAATAATTAATGGTAGTTTATTTGAATAAATTCGTCATTTTTTACTTCAACAGCTTCAAAATTTACTTTCATATCTTATGGTAAACTTGAATGAAAAAATTTTTATTATTCCAATAATGTTGTTGGAAAAATTCCCTCAGAAATTATTATAACTTCAATTAGAATGATTATAAAAAGTACTTACTAAATGCTCTTCGCTAAGGTCACCGTGAGTAAAAACAATAAGCCACCATACTACTGCGAATAACAACCAAGATAAAAAAAAGTTCATCGCGAATACCAATAACGTCCAACGCCACTGCGCGTCCACCAAAGTTGTAAAAATATCCTGAAGATACTTTCGACGTCTTTTAGCAACGTTACCTTGGATGACATTGCAATCGCCATGTTTAAATACCACTCGCTTTCTTATTCTTCTAGCGTTGAAACGAGACTGTCTAAATCTGAAATAAAGAAAACATTTTATCAATTATTTTATATATCGAAATACTAGATACCTAGAACGTAGTTCTAGGTACGGCCAAATCAACTACCAGTATCAAGTATCGACGGTATGTTATTTTTTCAATAAAAAAATTTACTTCGATAGTCTAATTGAAATTTTTATTCACCTTCTCTGACGTTATTGATAGTGTATTGTAATAATTTTCGTGCCGTACAAATCAAATACTCCCGTTGGTTTAATATAACAATCATAACTACTTTCTTGAAATTAAGATAGAAATTTTTGAGGTTAACCGCCATTGTCGTTAAGGAGCGTTCACAAAGTCTCTTTATGAGGATTATTCCGGAAGTACTCAGCCTCAGATCTTAGATTATAATATATTTCAGCTATTGTATGGCATAATGATGACCAATTTTTTTCATGTTTACAAATTCACTAAAAACGTCCACTATTGATTGCTGCCAAACAAATAATAAACAACTTTCTAATGCAGCGCTATTTTTCAAGCAACTACCGCCATCTCTAGGTCAGGTCAAGTACTTCTGGAACTATCCTCGTACTTCCGAGTTTTTATAATTTTTTATACTAATCGAATGAAACATTTCGCCAATCGAGAGTTTTACGTCATTTTAATATTGGAACTGGTTTATTTTTGATTAAAATGTGAATTGGAATTGTGTCAACGAACTGAAATCTTGTGATAAAATTAAATCTATCAATAAAACTCCGAGAGAGACAGAGTGAAAGAGGGGGGGGGGAGAGAGAGACGAGAAATCAGTTTATAATACTGAATAAGGGCTATAAATAGTTCAATTAAAAAAATTGTTAATGTATTTGACGAAAACGGTGACGGTATTTGAACAATAGTTTACTTTTTATCAAATATTTGTTTATACAGTTGATTACATATGATTTAATTCTATTCAAACTACGTTTTTTTCCTCGTTTGAGACTTTTTCAATCTCTATTATTTGAAATTTGATTAATGTCATTCTATGTTTAATTCCATGAAATTTTAGAACGCATATACGAAGTTTCAACGACGGTAATTCCGTTATAAATTGTTTGTTTTATCACTATCCCCCCTAATGCAACAGTGACATACATTTATTTTGTTTGCCACACGTATTTTCTTTTGTAGAATAGTATGGTGCATTAAATTTTCATTTTTCTTTCGGTTTGAAACTTCATTTTCGAGAAAATAGTCGAAATGTGTACAAAAATAGCTCTGGTAATAGTTAAATTTTTTTCTGCATTATCTTATTTAATATTTGTTCATATATTCCTCAATATTCAACTTCTTATATCGTTTTTATACTTATAACCTATAATTTTTTACGTTTGGAACCATTTAAAAATCGTGTAAACTTTTGACAGATGACATCAGAAATGTGACGGAAACTATCGAATCGCCTTCGTATTTATATTCATAGTTAGCAAAAAAAATATTATCGATTGTAGATAATGAGAAACTGTGAATTTGTTCTCGCTTTAATTATTATACATTCGAATATGGTGAAACTAAATTGATATTTATTAATATCATTACGCGATTAAATTTAATCTTCTGTGAAACAGTTGTTGATGTTTAATCCAAATTTATTTAAAAACTACTGTTATGTTATGCTTAAAATATACATATTATAGTACCTTTTAACCTTTTCTAAATATTCCTTGTCGTTTTCGTAACCGTGTTGATCACAATCCTTCAAATTATCAATGGAAAAAGTATATACAATCCTGTTGACGACTGGTGTAAATAACGACCACTTCGAACTTTGTCTCGACAAATTTTTTTCATCATACATTGCCGGCATCTTGGTGAATACTGTTATCAATTTCATGCTAGCAAATGAAATAATTTCATCGAATCTTATAGTGTTGTTTATAACAGGGATTTGTAAATTTAGATAACAGTGTCTAAAGAGTTTAATACCTACCAGGTATTGAAAAATATATTAATTTGATAATAAATATGATTTTTTTTATTATGTGCAAACTTTTAGATTTGATGGATTTAGTGTAGTGTAAGATTTTTTGCTTCCTTGTAACAATTTAAAACGTTTGTCGAATAAAAATATATTTATTACTAGAAACTACAACTCGTGTTCTTTTCGAATTACAAAGAATCTGTTAGCATCGAAAAAAAAAGTAAACAAACCGAGTGAGACAAAAAAACTTGCGTAGACTAAGCGACGTTGCCTGATTTATTTAGTTTTAAGCAAATCTTCCCAGCATTCAATTGAAATCAACTAAGGTAAACTTGTAAAATAATTGTTGGACATATCTTATTTTAAAATCTGTAAGCACAACAATTTTGCCGGTTTTTGTTAATAGATGCGGTCTTCATGTCCCTTGACTGTGTTTCTGTGGCCCCACCAATTCGTCACTTTTTCTTTTTTGTGTTATTCATGGTACAGTTGTTTCCTGTATTTGTGCCATCAGCTCTTTGATTCTATCAATGCTTTATTATATCAGTCGTCCTCTTGTTTCTCTCGTTTTATCCATTAGGTTCATTGTGGAAGGCGGTTGTCTAATTTCGAGGAAAGATACGGTGAGCATTGACAATAGTGTAGCAAAAATAAAAACATGTTTTATCTAATAGTGAATATATAATTTTTTTAAAGTTAAAAATGTTTTGTCTCGTCTATCAAATTATGATTTTATAACAAGAGTTCGAAATAAACATCGTACCATCATTATTGCTTATATTTATATTCCAGAGATGATGAAATGTCAAATAAATTTCATTCTGTAAACGTTTACTAATAGCTATGCAACACACTTTACAGCATGTAGTATTATAAGTTGCCTAATTTTACATGAATATATAATTTTTATTAAAAACTTGTGTGAATTCTTCTAAAGTGCTTTGGGTTTGAAAATAAAATCCTCGTGAAGCTTTTCAACTCGTTCATTATTTCGTTATTTGTCTCATCTGTCGTTTTAATAAAAGAAGGCAGATTGAAATACTGTCGTTTAATCGTCTCTGTTAAGGTTGTGGATCAATTATTATTCTGTTTGTTTCACTGCAAATGTATTTTCATCAAGCGATATAATTTACCTCGAAATTGATAGAATATTATTCAATAAAAAGGTCATAACGACAAAACCACGGGGGATTAACAGAAATGTTCGCACATGTTTTTATTTCCTATAGTCATTTTGTTGTCAAGGTAGATAATCATCATTGTTGCTACGTTATATCCTTATCACGGTTTAATAAATATGTAAATCAACTAAATTAACCAAAAGGTCACCAACATACGCAATGTATTACGATTTTTCATTGGTATTTAGTTTGCCCTATGTCATTGAAATGCAATAATATTTTTTAATCGGATTTGAACATATATATTTTTGGAAAAATCATATAAAACTCACAGTAGATTATGTAGTTATATAAATATAATATTTTACGCACACGCCATCTACACAACCTTCGCATGCGCATGCGATCGGTTTTTAAACTCATTGGAAATCAGTTTTTTGGAGAGCGGATGAATATTATCCGAGTCCATTTTAAAATTGACAAGAACGAAAGAAAAAATAAAATGTACACTATTTGTTTACAATTCACACAATTGTCAATCATAATATATGTCAAAAGTGCTGTCTAAAGCCGGCTGCGATCTGACCAATCAGGAATCTACAGAATTGCCAACTTAAAGTCAAATCAGGGTAAAAACAGGGTATAGTTTAATTCAAAATCTATATCGTTGATTAGTGAAGACGATAGTTTTGTTATAGAAGCGAGTGTTACACACAGTGTAATTTTAAGTGTAATATTCAATAGATCGAATAAATTATAATATCAAATATTCCAACGGGATTTTCAAATATAAATACCTTGACCACGTATGTGCCCAAGCTTCTTCTCCGGAAGTGGTCGCCTTGAAAGCCAACATGGACATTTGAGAAAGACATCTCTTCAATCCTGCTACGCTTACCATCGCAGAACTAGTTGACGTCGTAGGTGACGTCATCTAAACGACATTGAACGCGTACGGTATCACTCGAACGCGATAATTTTCTATAATCTGTATATGGAGGTTAAACCGCACCGTAACACTGTTTTTTTACATAAACACATTTCGATTCGATCACCTGTGACTATTATAAAGTACATTAAATGGCACATTGTTCCTTTTTTATTAAAAAAGGTGATAAAGGTTATCAGAACGAACGGATATTATAGTGTACTGCTAATTACAATTTATTTTTAATCAGAATCGAACTAGCAACGATATAACCTAGAAATAAATAGTTGTTTTTCCCAAAAATATCACGATTTATATCGTTATTACCGCAAGTATATGGTTTTCTAATGAATGCTATTAAAATTAAATTGTTTATATTTATATTATTAGTATTTTTTCTTAAAGAATGGAGGTACTTGACTAGCACTACTAAATAATTACTAAAATTATCAAGAAAGAATCTCATCATGAAACTCGACAATGGTTTATGTAAATAAATTCAAATATATACCTTCTATCACAATAATATTATCCTACTGAAACTTTTCAATCTTCTAAAAACGATTTTTGCCTCATTTTTCAACTATTCAAAATTCACACTAAAAACCTTGCACTAAAAAAACGTAATTAGCAGCATTATCAAATATAATTATAGCTCCCATTTTGCCAATGATCTGATTTTTCCAAATTGACCTTATAATGTCAGCACACTTTGATATGGTCTGTCGAATGTAATGGCAAACTGTGACATTCATTCAGTTCAATGTATTCTAACCCAAAATGCACTTATCGATGAAAAAGTAAAATAAACATAAATCCGCAAATCTTAACTACGATGTGAACCACTAGGCACTAATAAAGAAACAAGTAAATACACCTTCAAACTTTTCAATCATTCACCAAATAATTCATCTGATGTGAGTAAAATTAAATGGGACGAAGAATTGATTGTACCAATAATAAGTTCCTCATGAAAAACGCGGGAAAAATAGTGTATGTAGATGATAATACGCTTGCGCAAGCATGTAATTACGTCCTTAATAATATAAACACCCATTTGTAGATAACACCGTTGCCAAATTATAAAATACATCTTAAGAATTTTAACTACCAAAGATATAATAATTAAATCCCAAAATGGAATCCATATGACAAATTTATTTTTAGGTATCCTTTAAATATATGGCAAAAAGTCTAGATTAATATTCTTTTTTTTAATTAAATAATATTCTAATCTAGAACATATATGTTGTTTCGAGTAAGTGGCAACGGCAACACTGCTACGCCATTATGTTTCTAGAAAGGCTGTTTAGTTGTGCTTTTAAATCTGTGTTTTTGTTAGTCTTATCTTCGTTTTATTGGTGATTTTAGTGAAAATTGTCGTTAATTAGACGCTGTTTCTTATGTGATTGTAACTACCATCCAAAAAATGCTCATATTATGATGTACAGGTATGTAATAAATAATCATACTTCTAGTTAAGGTAGCGTCGTTTTGTAGAATTCGTAGAAAATTCAATATTTAAACAGTATTACCAGCCTGTACATTTATATTAGGATTTGATTCATTTTGAAGCCACCAACTTTGAAGACATAATAAAGTCTAAAAGTTAACTTTCTTCCTAGCACATAGATTTGTTGTCTCTTCGCCTGACTAGATCCGTTTTTATAATTTTATATATTAGCCTTATACGAGTTTTATTTCCATGAAATTATGAAGGCTAAAGTAAAGAATTTCAACAACTTGACGTTGTACAAAAGTGTGTAATGTTGTTCAGGGCGTAAATAGTATTTGACACTTTCTTTAAAATCTACCCTGTTGCTGTTTTGATAAACACTTTTCATACACGCAGATTGTTCTTTTAACATATACCCTCCATAAATATGGAATAAACAAATGACTTTATATTAAAAATATATTTAAATAAGAATAAACAGAAGGACACTGTTTAATTTCTTATTTCTTACACCTTTTTATAAAGTCCACATTTTCTCTTTTCAATTTACATTTACCTTGAAATTAGTTGTGAAAAATATCATAATTTTATCATTTTATCATATTTAGTTAAGAAGTTCGAAATTTAACCTTAAATGCTATTTATCTCACTCCATGCGCCGTTTCCCATGGTTAATTATAACTTTTTATATACAAACAGTACGATGTAATTCTCATTTCCATACATACTGTAATAAATTTTTAACACTATATATTTAGGACACTATATTATCTAAATAGTCTAGTCCTCAATTTCTCTAATTAAATTAATTGGCAACAACTGTGAGTTGACATATCGAGAATCCAAAAATAATAAAGCAGGAACCTATCACGCAGTTGGTTGTTGATGTGATCCCCAAATGTGTATTTACGTTGATATTAATTCATTAATATCAATAATCTAGGAAAGGATTACGTCATAAAATAAGTTGGTAGCACTAAGTCAAATAATTTATAGGCATTTTTTTATAATTCTCGTTGGAATTATAAGCCTATATATCTTTTTTCAAACTATTAAATGATGAAATATATCACGAAAGTAATAAATGTTAATCAATATTGATTAGATTTATCAAAATTGACCAATAAATTACGTTAAAGAAAGATTTTTTAAATTTGATTTTAAATACAACACTGCTTGCATCAGTTACATCGTCATATTGGCATGCTCGTTCTTCTAGAATCGATTGGTATTGAAAATTATTGGAAAAAAAACTAGTTTTACTGACCTTTACTTGACCTAACCCTGAGGTACCCGTACAACCTTTTCTATACTTATTACACCTACAGTGTGATCTCAATTTTTCAGTGAAATGTATCTATATGTATCAATTTTATGTATTGTATGTATTTTTTACTGCTTTCTAAGAGAGTCTTGTTGGTCTTAGAGAAGTGTGAAGCAATAATTTATGGAAATTTGTAATTTTTCTTTGCTTTTTATGCATGTATATAGAAGTAGGTTATCTTAAAGATAAGATATTTTTTTTGACTTATTACGTGTAAATCGACAGGGTTGTATTCACACAATTGTAGTGAGCTTGCAACATTTTCAAAATAATTTGTCGTACTACAAAACTTTCTTGATTTCTTTGAGGCAGTGAAGTATTTTTTTAAGGTTTAAATTCCCCAAACTTTTTTCTCATAAATCACTAAAGAAACTTTCAAAATCAGAGCTCATTGCATCAATACGTTTTTGCACAGTGTTGTTACCCAAAGGATTTTTTTTAAATATGTCAAATAAAGACTTGTTCTTCACTATCAAAACTAAATAAATTTCCATGGACCCCAATTTATTAGTCACGCCAACGTGGACTCCTATCGAGTCTCTCGCGGACCCCTGGGGTTCACCTGGACCACTTTGGGAATCGCCATGGTAGTTTATTGCCTGTAGGTGACTAAACTGTTCATCAAAATTAAGGAAACCACAAATATTATTATTTTAACGAGAAATTTAAAAATTTTTTGATGAAAAAATATTTTTTATTTGTTTCATGCATATTTTTAAATATAATTATTTTGATTGTTTATTCTATTATGTAGATTCAATTGTAAACGAACCCGATACATATTTATGGCTAATAAATTATAATGTGACATGAATAATTACTCTGAAATAATTTAGGCGTTTTTTTTTTTCAATTTTCGTCCCTATTAAGAAAAATCAAGATCCGGCGCTGATCTGCTGTCTATTGAAGTAGCATTGAATTTAAAATATTTTAAACACACTTCGGAAGCACTTATAAACAACTTAGATGAGTTTATTTATGAATTCAATTTGGGGCTACGTACATTTATTTAATATACTTTCAAATAATTAAAATCAGAAAAAAAAAATGTGTAGAAATAACGATAAGGGTCGTTAATGAAATGTATTATGTATTAAATTTATCATATTTTTATCACCATGGAATTTTACAAATTGGATGTACGTATTTATATATACGAGGGTTGTTTATAAGTCCAGCGATGCCTCAACTGTTTTAACCCTTCCAAAGACTAGTTGTCGTATTTTAACTCAAAATGTGAGAAAATCAAACTCATTTGAGTGATTTGAATGTTCCTTTGGGCAACAGTTAGCAAATGTTAACCTCTGAATTTGTTCACTTTCAAGTCAAACTTTGTAGATATAATTTTTCAGACGGTATATAGAAAATGCGTTCTTTTGATATGTCTATAGCCTATTTTATCTCCCCAACCTTGACCCAATGATTATCCAGTGTTTAATTCACTTGATTAAATGTATTGTCTTTCAAAAACAAATATTTATATTGATAAAAACTGACATCTTCAGGTTGATGTAGGAAACTTATCAAACAACCCTCGTAGTTAAAAACTTTTATGGAAAGAAATAGTTTACAAAGTGGTCTACGAGGTATAAAGACATTAATGCACTGGTATGACATAAATTAATTAGGATTTAAAATTTATTGATGACTACGAGGTTGGTTCCAAAAGTAGCAAGTTTGAATACGCCACGTTTTTTAGTCTTTGTTTGGCAACCATCAATGGGATACGTTTAACTAGGTGAAAGTGCTCCTTGGATGAGGTGACGACACTAGTTTGAGCTAGCGGACATAGTAGGCATTTCAAAAAGTGCGCTACATCGCATATTAACTGAAAATTTGGAGATGAGCGAGCTGTGCGCAAGATGGGCGCCGTGTTTGCTCATAATGGAACAAAATACTAATAGAAACAATGGACTGAGAATAGAAAACCGGTTTCAAAGAAGGCACAAACGGTTCCACCTGCAGGCAAGGTCATGGTGACGGTGCATGGGATAATTTTCATTGACTATCTTTAGAGGGGATCCGGAAGTGTCCAGGTGGGGTTTTATTTGTTGTCCGAGTTAAAAAATTTGGAAAATATGAAACCAAACATGTTTTCCTCAAAACTGAAAGAAAATTTGAACCCAAACATGATGCCAGTAGACATGGAACTCATCATCTTAAAAATTTGACATTGGCCCAGTACGTGCCGGAGTTTTTGAAGAATTCTATGAAAGTTACAAGAGATATTTCAAAAATTGTAAAATTATCTTTTTTGTTCAACAATTTAGTAGGATTTTTGGGCTTTTAAATTCTTAAATTCTAATGAATATTGCCAAACATCGTAGTTGATTGTTTTCTCAATCTATACAAACAAATTTCAAGTGAAAGACGTAAGTTATTTCAAAAAATCAGTGCCGAAACTGATCAAAAAAACTCAGCAGACTAAAAAAGCAAAAAGGTTTACGTGACAAGCGCTCGCAGAACTGAAGGATAGAAAATATGTTTGAATTATTGATCTTCAAAAGGCATTTCGGTTCCCCACAACAACAATATTTAATAACAGCACAGCCTAGATGCACGTCTGGTATGGGACTACTAGTGGAGAGGTTCTGAAGGTCTAGTTTTATGCCTTAAGAACCATTAGAACCAGAATATCAATCAAATAAAAATAAATGGATCTTGCAGTGAAAGACCCATGGAAGTGCATACCTCGTTGGTTGTACAACAGGTTCAGTTTTACCCAACCAGAAGACTAATGATATGTTGTCCCTGCTCCCTTACATACCCCTTCAGATCCTTCTAGGGAATCAGAAAAATCGTCAAACTCAAGACAACGAAGCAACTGAAGGAAATGACACCGAGTTCTTGCATATTGCATAATTAATTGGTTAATTATTTACATTTGAACCAAGTCTGCGGTTTTAGATTTTTTGGAATTACAACTTTAAAGTTATGTAGCTCAAAAAGGAGTTATCCTGAACCCTCCTATCGTCAAAATGTTATAATATTTAGTGAGTTGTTACCAAATAATGTCCATTGGAATCCACAGTAACACTTATTCGAATGTTTTTTTGTAGGAAATATCACAACATTGTAAACAATAAGAAAAAAACTCGCATACAACAAACGCGTTACTTGTTACTCAACAACTGTCGACGAAATTTTCATAAAGCATCATGTGAACTCTGGCGACGAGACGAATTTTATTTCTATTTTAAATTAGACGGGAAAAATTGTAGACGCGAAAATTTCGCTTAATAATGTCAATAAATTACTGTACGAATTTAATGTATTTCAATTTTTTTTGTTGTTTAAATGGCTATAAAAACGCAAAACAATAATAAAAACAGTTTTTGAGAAATCTTGGTCTTGGAAGTTATCCAGCACCAGCGGCGTCACAAATTAGAAAAAGGGTCGGGATATTTGAAAACTACAGATGTATCGATAGCAAAATTTGATACCGATTTTCGATACTCGATTCTTGATACCGATACCAAAAAATCGATTCCCGATTCTCAATACCGATAACGATACCAAAAAATCGATTCCCGATTCTCAATTCTTGATACCGATATCAAAAAATCGATTCCCGATTCTCGATTCTTGATACCGATACCAAAAAATCGATTCCCGATTCTCAATACCGATAACGATACCAAAAAATCGATTCCCGATTCTCAATTCTTGATACCGATATCAAAAAATCGATTCCCGATTCTCGATTCTTGATACCGATACCAAAAAATCGATTCCCGATTCTCGATTCTTGATACCGATACCAAAAAATCGATTCCCGATTCTCGATTCTTGATACCGATACCAAAAAATCGATTCCCGATTCTCAATACCGATAACGATACCAAAAAATCGATTCCCGATTCTCGATTCTTGATACCGATACCAAAAAATCGATTCCCGATTCTCGATTCTTGATACCGATACCAAAAAATCGATTCCCGATTCTCAATACCGATAACGATACCAAAAAATCGATTCCCGATTCTCGATTCTTGATACCGATACCAAAAAATCGATTCTCGATTCTTGATACCTATATAAATAAGGCAATTTCGCAAATAAAAAACAAACAATAGTTAAATAAACATTTATTCTGAAATAAAATTGGACCAATCATTAACGTGATCTACGTTAAGCTCTTTGATTTTTTTGGTTATTGTATCAAAAATCAAAATAATTATTCGAGTTATTTTAAAAGCAGGATTTTTCCACACTCTACACGCCTTTTGTTTAAACAAAGACAAATTATTTTTCAAAATATGATAATATCATTTTGATAACAATATAAACTGGATTACTGGTATCGGTATCGATTTTTTGCGATCGATTCTCGATACCGATACGATTCTCGATCGAGAATCGATCTCAAAAAATCGATACCGATACCAATGTCCAAGAATCGGCGATATCGAGAATCGATTCATCCCTGTTAAAAAATGACGAAGACACAAGACATTTTTTCTTCCAATAAGCTTTTCTATTGAAGTAACGAAAGGTTAATAATATTTTTGAAAAATAAAATCGACAAAATAAGGCGTTTAATCACGTGATTTCATACACCAACTAGAGAAGTGTGACGTCACACCTCGCGAAAACGCTATATTGTAGTTGGTTGATAAATTTGAAGTTACACCAAGTCGTTTAGATCAAATGAAGTAACTTAGGCACCGAAAACCTCGAGATAATAATAATTTTATTATATTTTCTGTACAAATTTATAAAAACTGAAAATTTCAAAGGCAAATTATTTTGAAAATGAGATCAATGTAAATGGCTTCACTGACCCACAATATTTCTATAATATAAACAATAATATTTCGTTTAAAACAACGTTTCGTATTTAATAAGAATAAATCTGATCAAACTCACCGGTTAATTCTATTGTTGAGTTGAATAGGTCCATCTTTAGATCCAATAGAGCTCCTCAGTCTATTCAACGATCCCAACAGACTATTATCCGATTTTCTCCTATTCTCCAACTTCTTACCGCATATCTGCGGCGACGGTAGTAAAGCCGGCAACGTCGGAGCCGTTTGACATCTATTTCCTAAGAGTTTTTCAAATTGATCGGCGCTGCGACCGTTATCAACGCACACACCCTCCAAAATATCCTGGTTATTATTCGTCATTGTCATGAAAATTATCGCATAATAAATTAAATTAAAAAATAATAAATAAAATCACAGATAAATTCGTTCTGGTATCACAGCACTTTGTCGAAGGAACTTTTCTTTGTAGCTACCTGAAACAAAACAAATTAATCTTAACAAATCTGAAGCTTCAACATCAAAGTAAGTGACGTCGTACGTCATATCCGTCACGGTGGATATTATCTGTCACTCGTCTTAGTCTCATCTGTCAACTGTCATTTGTGCCGTGTTGTTTATGATATTGTATACGTCATCTTCATGCCATAAATATGCCATGTATTTAATGAGGATCACCAAAATAATCTCGTTTGACTGCCCGGTCACTAGGGCAACGACGAAGCGCTATACACCCGCCAGTCTGTGATCGGCGGACCTACCAAGGGACCCAGAACCCATTCTTGGTGCGGCCAAAAGCGCTGTCATCATGTCCCTCGACAGTTTTTTTGCAAGACGAGATCCGCAGAGATGGATGAAGACATGCCTGGCCTGGTATGAGACAAACGAAGGTCCATATTGCTCCAACTGCCATCCAAGACGTCGCCTTCACACCATGGGCTTCACGGATGATCCGGAGTACCGCTGGTGCATGGAAGAGGACGAAACTGCAGACCACGTTATCTGTGAGTCACACGAGTGCGGTTTAAGCACCCCAAACCTGCCTAACGACATCAAAGGGTTCAAGCCAAAGGGCCTGATCGCCTTCTCAAAGGACATCGGACTTTGATGACGTCAAGTGTGGCACAACGGGTCTATCTGAAGGCCTACGTGCTCAACGGCCGCCCACACCTTTGAACTATGAACTAATACAACAATTAATACATTAATACATCTTTTAATTTCGTTCAAAAGTCTTATTCCATCTATTAAATTAGTTTCTCAGTTTGTTGAACGCTCTCAAGGCTTCTTCTTTCGAATGATACGCGATGTAATGAAGATGTTTCCGTTCGCAACACAAAATTTGAAAAAACCAAGTTGTAATAACTAAAATAACTGACCCCAATAACTGCATTTATTCCTATCTAACGTTTATTGTATTACACAATAATTTATATCGTTAATGACATTGCTTGATGTAATTGGTATTTCAAGGCCTTAAGTTACAGAAAGCGGATGCGATTGTACTTTCTGACCATCCACTTGTAACTGATTCCCAGTATTAATAGCGTAATTTGGAAAAAATCGCACGATTTGTAAACAAATACCATTTACGTTAAAAATTATGACAAACAATTGTTATCAAGAGAATTACCGTGATGAATTATATAGTAATATGTTAATACAATCTAAATAATAGAAAAAAAAATCGTAAAGTACTGATTACCACTCTTCAATATGTTTAAACAACCAAAATGGCAAAAGATTTGCGTCTAAATTTCTCCCGGTAAGTCCTGAAGCTATTTTATGGCTTTCGCTTTTCTTCAGTTCATTCATTCGTTCACGGTGCAAAAATTTCTATGAAACAACGCCATCTACTCGATGGAAACATCTTCACGGCGCTGTTTTTGTTTACATCGTGAACAAACGCGGCATCCATCTTGCGGACAGCTTTGTCGTGACCAAATTTGGTGGACTACTACAATGCTGAATAGGTTATGTCGTACGGCCCCTGCTACCCAATATTTTACTGTTGATAACGAAGGAGCCGGTCCCATCTAGAGTAAAATCTAGTTCAGCTAAAACGATGACCAATTTTTTCCATGTTTACAAATTCACCGGAAACGTTCAGTCCAGGTACTTTTGGGACTATCCTCGTATGTGATAATTAATCAAAATGATAGGTTTAACATTACATACCCTTCTTATATAAAACTACTATAGAAAAATTGGAATTTTGAAATAAAAAAATTAATTAACGTTTATATAATATGATCTAATTTTTTTGTATCCTATAAAATAAATATAATATAAAACATATTACGTAAAACTCAATCTAATAATCATAAAGTTTTTCTTATTATTATTTTTTTTAATAATCGAGAGAGTATTACATCTTTTAGGACTTATTATCACGAAATATATCATAATACTTAAAAAAAATCCTTTCCAACATGAAAATAGATAAATATACGGTGGGTTATGTTTTTTTAAATTCTATTATAACTTAATAATAATCTGTAAGCGTTTATAAGAGGGACTAAGCTTCATTGCAACCAAAAATTCAACTCCTACTTTCCAAAAAGTTTGTTTTTATTTATATCATTGTTCATAAAAGAGAATTAATATCAAATATTCGGTTTATCTAACAACGAAAAGCTAATAATCAAGTAAATTGGACAATTTTCAACTTTGAAGGTACGCTGGGAAATATTTTCTATACGTACACTGTAATAAAATTAGGTCAAGTGTAAACTAAGAATAAGAAGACACGAAATATTTAATTCTCAATGTGGAACTGTAAAAATCGATGAAATTATATAATCTAATAATATCTATAAACAATAGAATGGCCTTGTAATAGAAATATTTATTTTTCTCAGTGTATTACAATGTCAGATTCAAGCTTTAACCTTCAACTGTATGGAATATGCCATCTATAATTAATTAATTACAAAATTTATCTTACATTTGTATTATATCAAAGACATTCATGGGAATCTCGGAAATATATCAAACAGAACTCGTGCTATGGGATCAAAGCCAGGATGCTTGGGTTAGATTAAATTCCCTGTGGACGAATTGGGGTAAAAGAAGGACTTTCTAATGGCAACGTACAAAAAAATTCGAAATTCTATGAAAGTTACTTCTGATTCTGATAGTTACGTCCGCTCGACGTTTGGCAACCGCAACTGAACAAACTTGAGCGTCTCTATCTATCTGTAAGTCACATGACCGTCTCCTCTAATCATGTTGCCTACACAAAAGTTGCGCGAATCGATTTTATGCCAGCCTCCACGAGGGATACAAACATAAATTGCAACTAGCTTCGCGTCAAAGTTCACAGAGTTGTAAAAACTTAAGACGACCCTCGTATATTCGTATAAATATCAAAAATTACAAGAAAAATCAAAGTAGAAAAGGGGGAACTCAAACTGGACTGTAATTAGACACAGTGCTGTCTTTCAAGACCAGGGGGCCTTAGGTCTAACATACAGTGGGGATTATTTTTAAAAAAACTCAAGACAACCCTCGTATATTCGTGTAAATACCAAAAATAAAGCAAAAATTACAAGAAAAATCGAAGTAGAAAAGGGGGAACTCAAACTGGACTGTAAATAGAAACAGTGCTGTCTTTTAAGACCAGGGGGCCTTAGGCCTAACATTCAGTGGGGATTATTTTTAAAAAAAACTTAAGACAACACTCGTATATTCGTGTAAATACCAAAAATAAAGCAGAAATACAAGAAAAATCAAAGTAGAAAAGGGGGAACTCAAACTGGACTGTAAATAAACACAGTGCTGTCTTTCGAGATCTGGGTGCCCTAGGTCTAACATACAGTGGGGATTATTTTTAAAAAAAACTTAAGACAACCCTCGTATATTCGTGTAAATACCTAAAATAAAGCAAAAATTACAAGAAAAATCAAAGGGGGAACTTAAACTGGACTGTAATTAGACACAGTGCTGTCTTTCAAGACCAGGGGGCCTTAGGTCTAACATACAGTGGTGATTATTTCTAAAAAAATTCAAGACAACCCTCGTATATTCGTGTAAATACCAAAAATAAAGCAAAAAGTACAAGAAAAATCAAAGTAGAAAAGGGGAAACTCAAACTGGACTGTAAATAGAAACAGTGCTGTCTTTCGAGACCTGGGTGCCCTAGGTCTAACATACAGTGGGGATTATTTTTAAAAAAAAATTCAAGACAACCCTCGTATATTCGTGTAAATACCAAAAATAAAGCAAAAAGTACAAGAAAAATCAAAGTAGAAAAGGGGAAACTCAAACTGGACTGTAAATAGAAACAGTGCTGTCTTTCGAGACCTGGGTGCCCTAGGTCTAACATACAGTGGGGATTATTTTTAAAAAAAACTTAAGACAACCCTCGTATATTCGTGTAAATACCTAAAATAAAGCAAAAATTACAAGAAAAATCAAAGGGGGAACTTAAACTGGACTGTAATTAGACACAGTGCTGTCTTTCGAGACCTGGGTGCCCTAGGTCTAACATACAGTGGGGATTATTTTTAAAAAAAACTTAAGACAACCCTCGTATATTCGTGTAAATACCTAAAATAAAGCAAAAATTACAAGAAAAATCAAAGGGGGAACTTAAACTGGACTGTAATTAGACACAGTGCTGTCTTTCAAGACCAGGGGGCCTTAGGTCTAACATACAGTGGTGATTATTTCTAAAAAAATTCAAGACAACCCTCGTATATTCGTGTAAATACCAAAAATAAAGCAAAAAGTACAAGAAAAATCAAAGTAGAAAAGGGGAAACTCAAACTGGACTGTAAATAGAAACAGTGCTGTCTTTCGAGACCTGGGGGCCATAGGTCTAACATACAGTGAATATTATTTTTAAAAAAACTCTAGACAACCCTCATATATTCGTATAAATACCAAAAATAAAGCAAAAAGTACAAGAAAAATCAAAGTAAAAAAGGGGAACTCAAACTTGACTGTAAATAGAAACAGTGCTGTCTTTCAAGACCAGGGGGCCTTGGGTCTAACATTCAGTGGGGATTATTTCAAAAAAAACTTAAGACCACCCTCGTATGTTCGTATAAATACCAAAAATGAAGCAAAAATACAAGAAAAATCAAAGTAGAAAAGGGGAAACTCAAACTGGACTGTAAATAGAAACAGTGCTGTCTTTTAAGACCAGGGGGCCTTAGGCCTAACATCCAGTGGGGTATTTTACAGAAAAATTCATTCCATAAATTATATTATTTACTATGATCAGGTCCTTAAGGGTCCCCTAGTGTCTTGGGGCCAAGGCATGGGCCAATACGAAAAGACGAGCCTGGATAAAAACATACAAACAACTGAATTTTCTTTATGTTTCTTCAAACAATGTACTGAAATTAAATAAACAAAACCGTGATATTTATTTAATGTCAAGTATAACAATATATTTTACATACATTAATAGCAAGTGTGGAATGAATAGAAAAAATTTTGATGGCATTTGAACGGTTTTAATAAAAAGCAGAAATTTGTATACATTTAATCTTAAGTGTGTTTATTTTTCTTACACAATATTATAAACACTATAGGATACATTACGTTGCTATGGAATATAAAGTATTACTTTTCAAACGTTGCTTAATTATTGATTCTGTCATAAACTAAGATAATTTTTTATGCAAACTAAGGTAAAACGTGAAAAATATGATAGCGAATTAACAGAAAATTGCTAAACACTACTCGTTTTTGTAGTTTTCTAACGTATCTGCTCAGGATTCCCTCCAATAATGTTACGAATTCGATCAGTGATATATACCGTGAAGCCGGTCCTGTTATGTTATCGTAACAAAGCTTTGACAACAGAGGTCACGAACGTCAAATAAAAGACATGATACAAGATAGAAGATTTCTAAACTAGCGCTAAACCTTGAGAAGATTGCTTGCGACATTTTCGTAATTGAAAAATTTCTAGTGATTTCTAGTGATCAATTGTGAGAATTGTCAATTTTCTCTCGTTTTATCCCGTTGACAATTCCAAACGATAAGGCATGTTGTTGTTAAGATTGAATGAAAACATTAACCGGAAAAAACCGTCAATGATATCGTTTGTTTTAGCTAAAATGTATATAGTAGATTGTAATATATATATATATACGAATATTATTAATCCACCGATAAGGATATATTAATTTAAAAATACTGATAATATTATGATGTCTGCTTCCGTTTCTGGTCGACCTCATTATATATCTTATTTTTTTCCTTTATTTCATCTCATAAATATACGAGATCTGGCTATTAAATAACGAAACTGATAAAAATTATTCTACATTCGAATGCTCCCCTTCGTTATACTCCCCTCCCCTCGCCACACACCTTTCCATACGTTTTTTCCATTGATCGAAGTTTTTTTTGGGCTCCGCCGTTTTTGACTCCACCCATTCAATTGACACAAATCGGGTCCCTTTCAAAGCGGAAACAAAAAAAGTTGCACGGTGCCAAATCTGGTGAGTACAGCGGTGCGTTGTCCTGGAGCAAAATCCACGAGTTGTTTCGACAATTGGATTTTTTTATGAACTCGTTCTGGCAGTGTCGCCAAAACTGACAAATAGGATGGTCTGGTTGACACTTTGACCCTCTGGAATACAGAATTGTCCCCATAGGCCTGTTGCAACAATTTATAGCAATCGTCTTTGACCCCATAGGGCGCCATCTAGGTGCGCAATCTCTTTATTTAATAGCCAAACCTCGTAAAGTAACAGATGTGGGTTGAGGTATGAAATACAAAAAAATTGTGTGTATTCTCGTAGTCAAAAATATTGATTCCTTTGAGTATCAGGTACTAAAAGGATTTTTAAACTGCATTAAAGATCTAAAACACCTCTAGACTCTATTCAAAGGCAAAATATTGCCTATAGACGTTAGGACTCGTAATCAATTTATATTATTATATATATTTCATCTTTACAGGTCTTCTAGACCCTTGGTTTCACTATTCTTTTCCGCTTGGTACTTCTTCCAACCTCATCAATATCCCGCTTGATTTCTTTTAGCCGTTTTTTCTTCAAACTTCCTTTTTCTCATTTCTCCAGCACTTTTTTCACTATTTTCTGCTGTAGCAATCTGCTAATATGTGCTAATCATCTTGTTCTTGAACCATTTATGTTATTTTAGGCTTCTTGTATATCATTCTTGTACGTCTTCTCCAGATACCTTCTGCCATTTTTCTTTTTCCATATTTACCGTTTATTCTCAACTTTATTCGCTGCAATCCACGTTTCTGAGGTTTCTAGAACTGCTGATCTTCCAATTGTTCCACACTTTCTGATTTTGACTTGACTTGAAAGTTGTTTTGATCTCAGTGTTTTTGGTAGTGATTCTACCACGTTTTCTTATCAATTCGATGTTTTGACTATTCAAAAACGTGGAAAATGATTCGTCTTCTGCGTCTTTTGATTCTTTCGAAAACTTCTGCTGGCGTACCAATCAGAATTTCCAGACATTTCCAGTTATCCCCAAAACATCATTTGCTTCGAATATAACTGGCGCAGTCATTCGGATTCATGCGGTCGCGATTTTTTACGCATAGTGCGGTGAAAGACACTAAAAGTATCACAATACAGGACTTTAATCCCAAAACCTACTTTATAACGGTATAGATAACAGTAAATGTTGACAAAAAAATTAAATTGGATTCTATCGAAATCATACGTTCAGTAACATTATTATTTATTAGTACAATGTAAAAAATGATACACCAAAAAGTACAATTACATTTAATTTCTAAATAAATTCGAAAGTCTGAATTTGAAACAATGATTTTGAATTAATGAATCTTTGCCTTTTGCGATTCTTGTTCTATGTTTGTCCCACATAAACCAAACTCCATATTTTGTATCTAGTGTAAGAATTTTTTGAATTTTATGTGTTTATTGGTTAAAAAAAATGACTGAAATTAATATATTCACCTTTTTAGAGAGTTGTTGTCCTACATTCAAATTATAGTATATAGAATACAGATTTAATCTAATAATTTGAATCCTGTCATTAAATTGATTTTAACGATAATTACCGAACCTTAACTCTTCTCGTAATAATAGTAATTGTTCCTTATAATAATACGTTTTAATGTGTAGAAAGTAAAAATTGGTTTACAGCACTTTCTAAACAATTTCTTCGAAATCGATTATTTTGAAATCGCATTTCTGCCAACCTAAAATTATCAATACCAAGAACGGTTTTTCAATTTAAAAACGAATGAAAAAAAAAACTAATTGACCGAAGCATGTTATTGAACTGGTATTTGAAATATCTAATCATAATTCCACCTTCCCAGTTTGATATTGAGTATATACGTGAAATAAAAAAGTAATAAAGAAGTCCACAAGAAAAAGTAAAGACCGATAAGACAGAAATTGTGGGAAATGGCAAGAAAGTAGGGAAATAAGAAATAGTAAAACAGTCAAAAATAATATAAAAGAAATAATAAGTAGAAAATTGATAAGAAAAAGTAAAAACACTAAGAAACGATAAGTTGAAATGAAACAATATAAAGTAAACATAAGAAAACACGAAAAACAATGAGAAATAGGAAAAAAGGCACCAGACAAATCGAACAATAAGAAACAGTAAGAAAGATACAATAAAAGACAAACAAGAAACGGTATAAAGCAATAAAAAGCGGTAAGAAACAATAAAGACCAGTAGGAATGAAACAATAAGGGGGAAACGGTAAGAAATAGTAAAAACAGGTAAAAAGAACCAATAGGAAAGGGACAAAAATATGAAACAGTAAAAAAGCAAAAATAAACTGGAAGAAAGAAATAATGAGTGAGTGGAAAACAGTGAATGATAATAAGAAATAGTAAAAAAGCAACAAGAAGAAATATGAAAAAGCAAACAACAAAAAACAGTACGGAAGAAACGATTAGTAGGAATTACTAGAAAATAATAAGAAATTAGAAACATTAAAAAAGCAATAAGAAAAAGGAAGAAACAAACAATAAGAAACAGTAAAAACTTTGAGAGACAGGTAAAAAGAACCAATAGGAAAGGGACAAAAATATGAAACAGTAAAAAAGCAAAAATAAACTGGAAGAAAGAAATAATGAGTGAGTGGGAAACAGTGAATGATAATAAGAAATAGTAAAAAAGCAACAAGAAGAAATATGAAAAAGCAAACAACAAAAAACAGTACGGAAGAAACGATTAGTAGGAATTACTAGAAAATAATAAGAAATTAGAAACAGTAAAAAAGCAATAAGAAAAAGGAAGAAAGAAACAAACAATAAGAAACAGTAAAAACTTTGAGAGACATGTAAAAAGAACCAATAGGAAAGGGACAAAAATATGAAACAGTAAAAAAGCAAAAATAAACAGAAAGAAAGAAATAATGAGTGGGAAACAGTGAATGATAATAAAGAAATAGTAAAAAAGCAACAAGAAACAAGAAGAAAGAAATATGAAAAAGCAAAAAACAAAAACCAGTATGAAAGAAACGATGAGTAGGAAACAGTGGAAAATAATAAGAAATTAGAAACAGTAAAAAAGTATTAATGAAGAGGAAGAAAGAAATAAACAATAAGAAACAGTAAAAAACAGCACTAAACAAAAAAAAGCAGCGAGAAAAAAACAATGATTAGGAAACAGTGAAAAATCATAAGATAAAGTGAAAAAAATGAAGAACGGTAAGAAGGAAACAAAAAAATAAGGAATAGTAAAAAGGGAAGTGAGAGAGAAACGATAAAAAATAGTTAAAACCTATCAGAAGCAAAATGAAACAGTGGAAAACAATAAGAAACAAAAAGTAACAAAAAATACGAAAGGAACGGTAAAAAAAAACAATAGGGAACATACATTGAAGAACAGAACGGAGTAACGAGTGAGAAACAGTAAGAATGAAAGAAACTTTATAAAAAAGGAGGAAACAATAAGAAACAGTATTGAAAATGTTTATTATTCTTTCTAAATTGTCTGGTCTTTTAACGTAGATTCGAATTTTAAATGACACTAAAGAAAAATATCAAGGAACGTGGTCTTTCGATTGATACGAGCTCAATTTGGTTAACCATAAACTTTCGAATATATACGAATATACAAATATTGCAGTTTAATTCTCTGGAAACAAATAAGAACCAATAAATCTTCCCATATACCAACGTTTCTTCACAACGCCCCATGAAGATATCACCAAATTCCAAACCTCCGTTCTGTATCATCTCCTGACAGTTCGTGCGAACAAGTTGAATTTTGTATGCGTCTTTCTTGAGAAATTTCACTACAAACGTCATTTTGTTGTAGGATTGTCTTCTAATGGCAAGTAAAACTTTGCTTTGATACTTATTCTACCTCGTCTTTCAGATTTCGTTTCCCGTTTCATCGAATTTTACAAAAATTCTGCTTACGCTAGCATTTGGAGGACTTCTTCGAAATCTATTGCAATCACCCATCATCATTACCATTTCTATCATTGCTCTTTCGATTAAAATAACGAAATTATAAGATGGCACTAACAAACTGTGACGTTCGTTAAAAAATAAATCAAAAACGTGTAGTTCGAGTCGATTAACAAACACGTACGGTACCTTTGTCAAGGGATAGGTTGTCAGAGGTCATTATCGACTTGTTATATACTGTTAGTTGTGTAAGTTATTAAGTTCTAGCTGATTAGAGGCCTCTTACCTTCAATTAACACAAAACAGTTTGAACAATTGATGAGAACAGATTATTTTATTAAGTAACCCCAAGTTTTAATTCTGTCAATTATGTAATTTTTTTCTTATTTCCAAAATCAAGTTTTTTATTAGTTTTCTTCTGGTATGTAATAATTTAAATTTATGTATTTAATATTTATAGACGTCCTTAACTTTTGTGGAGCAGTTTATTTCCATACCAAGGTCGTTGATGCATTGCCATACTCTCTAAATAAAAAGTTTCAGCCTAAATCTAATAATAATTGTTACTGTCGACAATATATGAATTGTTGCTAATTTATTTTAAAAATAGATAAAATTGTTTATGTTTCGAAAGTGTGAAACGATTGATTGTTATATATATATATGTTTAAACTAGATGAAATTTAGTTTCAAAATTGAAATCTATTAATAATGTTTTTTTAAACAAGAACAAAACGTTCAATATCTACTATCGACAATTTCCGATTGAAATTCAAATCATTATAAAGATTGTTTATGAATAGTTAAACTCAAAATTGTACAATATAAAGTGAAATTTATGAAATTTTTAATTTGTCTTGAATCTTCTCTCCCCATATCTTGTAATATTTGGTCCGAATATAGTTCTCAGTATCTTCTTCTTTTTTATATTTGGTCCGAATATAGTTCTCAGTATTTTCTTCTTCTTTTTTATTTATGACAGTTATTTTCATGGCGTGTGAGGCAAAAGAATGGACTGATTGTATCATGTATTTAAGGAAATTATTTTTTTTTTTCGTAAAATGAAATCAGATTGCAAAAACTCGTTTTTTGTTCATTAGACCGAGGATTGAATTTTACAATGACGTAAATTTTGTTATAGTAATCAAAACAACTTAATTTCAATGTTAATATAATTGATGCTATCTCTGTAATTTACTATGATTCATTTCCTATTTTATATCAGTAAATATACGAGGTCTGGCTATTAAATAACGAGACTGGTTACGACAAAGGTCGTTAAAAAATAAATCAAAAACGTGTAGTCGAGTCGATTAACAAACGTACACATCACAAACAAAAACATAACGTCAGAGGTCATTAACGACACGTTAGTTGTTATTGAATGTGTAAGTTATTAAGTTATGACTGTGTAAAAGCCTCTTACCTTCAATTAACACAAAACAGTTGGAACAATTGATGAGAACAGATGATTTTTATTAGTTCTCTAACCTTTTTTATGATATGTACGAGATCTGGCTATTAAATAACGAGACTGGTTACGACAAAGGTCGTTAAAAAATAAATCAAAAACGTGTAGTCGAGTCGATTAACAAACGTACACATCACAAACAAAAACATAACGTCAGAGGTCATTAACGACACGTTAGTTGTTATTGAATGTGTAAGTTATTAAGTTATGACTGTGTAAAAGCCTCTTACCTTCAATTAACACAAAACAGTTGGAACAATTGATGAGAACAGATGATTTTTATTAGTTCTCTAACCTTTTTTATGATATGTACGAGGTCTGGCTATTAAATAACGAGACTGGTTACGGAAAAGGGTTTTATCATAAAAATTATTCTATATTCGATTGCTCCCCTTCAATATACTCCCCTTCCCTCGCCACACACCTTTCCATACGTTTTTTTTCCATTGATCGAAGCAATGCTGGAAGTTTCTTTGGTGAGCGTCTTTAAGAGCTCTGCCATGTTTTGTTTTACCGCTTCCATCGACTCAAATCGGGTCCCTTTTAAACCAGTTCTTCTTCTAACCTTCTAACCTTCTAATCTGAGCAGACCCGTTGATGCGAAAGCTTTTGGTACCAACTTTTCACAGACTTTTGTCATGTGTAATTCGTCGTGTAAAATTTTTCTAACCGTTTCTTTATAGGCGACGATCTGCACGCACAATTTGGTTGATTTTGGTCACTGTTTCCGGAGTTAAAACCTGTTGCAACCTGGGCGCTGGTCAACGTACTACTCGTTTCTTACCCCACCCGTCTAGAGCGCCTTCTAGACGCGCAGTCTCGTTATTTAATAGTCAGACCTCGTATATAATTATTCCGAATATTTCCAGCTTGTATTGTTTTCGATAGTTTTGCAGAATTACCGATAAATCCGACAACATAGTATTGACCCTGATATTTATACAAACTAATCAAGATGGTTAATGGAAAAAACTGGATCTTTATTGAAAAATTCATGTGAAAACATTTTTTGTTTATTCGGACGTTTTTAATTGTCCCGGTAAAGAAATGAATAATTGTTTAATAAAGAGAAAGTATCCTAAAATAAAGTGTTCCGGAATGCCAACAATTTGAAAAATAATACAATTTCTTGTTCTGTTATTCAACAGTTTTTGTATCGATTTTCTCTCAACATAACAGTTTTTGTATGGATATTTTGTACATTTTTTGATTCTTTTCCTCAATATAACAGTTTTTGTGTCGATTTCTATTATGTTTTTCAAAATAACAGTTTTTGTATCGATTTCTATTATGTTTTTCAAAATAACAGTTTTTGTATGGATATTTTGTACATTTTTGGATTCTTCTCTTCAATATAACAGTTTTTGTATCGATTTCTATTATGTTTTTCAAAATAACAGTTTTTGTATGGATATTTTGTACATTTTTGGATTCTTTTCTTCAATATAACAGTTTTTGTATCGATTTCTATTATGTTTTTCAAAATTAAAGTTTTTGTATGGATATTTTGTACATTTTTGGATTCTTTTCTTCAATATAACAGTTTTTGTATCGATTTCTATTATGTTTTTCAAAATTAAAGTTTTTGTATGGATATTTTGTACATTTTTGGATTCTTCTCTTCAATATAACAGTTTTTGTATCGATTTCTATTATGTTTTTCAAAATAACAGTTTTTGTATGGATATTTTGTACATTTTTGGATTCTTTTCTTCAATATAACAGTTTTTGTATCGATTTCTATTATGTTTTTCAAAATTAAAGTTTTTGTATGGATATTTTGTACATTTTTGGATTCTTTTCTTCAATATAACAGTTTTTGTATCGATTTCTATTATGTTTTTCAAAATAACAGTTTTTGTATGGATATTTTGTACATTTTTGGATTCTTCTCTTCAATATAACAGTTTTTGTATCGATTTCTATTATGTTTTTCAAAATAACAGTTTTTGTATGGATATTTTGTACATTTTTGGATTCTTCTCTTCAATATAACAGTTCTTGTATCGATTTGTATTATGTTTTTCAAAATAACAGTTTTTGTATGGATATTTTGTACATTTTTGGATTCTTTTCTTCAATATAACAGTTTTTGTATCGATTTCTATTATGTTTTACAAAATAACAGTTTTTGTATGGATATTTTGTACATTTTTGGATTCTTCTCTTCAATATAACAGTTTTTGTATCGATTTCTATTATGTTTTTCAAAATAACAGTTTTTGTATGGATATTTTGTACATTTTTGGATTCTTTTCTTCAATATAACAGTTTTTGTATCGATTTCTATTATGTTTTTCAAAATTAAAGTTTTTGTATGGATATTTTGTACATTTTTGGATTCTTTTCTTCAATATAACAGTTTTTGTATCGATTTCTATTATGTTTTTCAAAATTAAAGTTTTTGTATGGATATTTTGTACATTTTTGGATTCTTCTCTTCAATATAACAGTTTTTGTATCGATTTCTATTATGTTTTTCAAAATAACAGTTTTTGTATGGATATTTTGTACATTTTTGGATTCTTTTCTTCAATATAACAGTTTTTGTATCGATTTCTATTATGTTTTTCAAAATAACAGTTTTTGTATGGATATTTTGTACATTTTTGGATTCTTCTCTTCAATATAACAGTTTTTGTATCGATTTCTATTATGTTTTTCAAAATAACAGTTTTTGTATGGATATTTTGTACATTTTTGGATTCTTCTCTTCAATATAACAGTTTTTGTATCGATTTCTATTATGTTTTTCAAAATAACAGTTTTTGTATGGATATTTTGTACATTTTTGGATTCTTCTCTTCAATATAACAGTTTTTGTATCGATTTCTATTATGTTTTTCAAAATAACAGTTTTTGTATGGATATTTTGTACATTTTTGGATTCTTCTCTTTAATATAACAGTTTTTGTATCGATTTCTATTATGTTTTTCAAAATAACAGTTTTTGTATGGATATTTTGTACATTTTTGGATTCTTCTCTTCAATATAACAGTTTTTGTATCGATTTCTATTATGTTTTTCAAAATAACAGTTTTTGTATGGATATTTTGTACATTTTTGGATTCTTCTCTTCAATATAACAGTTTTTGTATCGATTTCTATTATGTTTTTCAAAATAACAGTTTTTGTATGGATATTTTGTACATTTTTGGATTCTTCTCTTCAATATAACAGTTTTTGTATCGATTTCTATTATGTTTTTCAAAATAACAGTTTTTGTATGGATATTTTGTACATTTTTGGATTCTTCTCTTCAATATAACAGTTCTTGTATCGATTTCTATTATGTTTTTCAAAATAACAGTTTTTGTATGGATATTTTGTACATTTTTGGATTCTTTTCTTCAATATAACAGTTTTTGTATCGATTTCTATTATGTTTTTCAAAATAACAGTTTTTGTATGGATATTTTGTACATTTTTGGATTCTTCTCTTCAATATAACAGTTTTTGTATCGATTTCTATTATGTTTTTCAAAATAACAGTTTTTGTATGGATATTTTGTACATTTTTGGATTCTTCTCTTCAATATAACAGTTTTTGTATCGATTTCTATTATGTTTTTCAAAATTAAAGTTTTTGTATGGATATTTTGTACATTTTTGGATTCTTTTCTTCAATATAACAGTTTTTGTATCGATTTCTATTATGTTTTTCAAAATAACAGTTTTTGTATGGATATTTTGTACATTTTTGGATTCTTCTCTTCAATATAACAGTTTTTGTATCGATTTCTATTATGTTTTTCAAAATAACAGTTTTTGTATGGATATTTTGTACATTTTTGGATTCTTCTCTTCAATATAACAGTTTTTGTATCGATTTCTATTATGTTTTTCAAAATAACAGTTTTTGTATGGATATTTTGTACATTTTTGGATTCTTCTCTTCAATATAACAGTTTTTGTATCGATTTGTTTCATGTTTGTCAACATAACAGTTTTTGTATGGATATTTTGTATATTTTTGAATTTTTTGTCCTTCAATAAACAGTTTTGGTGTCGATTTCTTTTGTTTTTTAACATAACAGTTTTTGTATCGATTTCTTGTATTTTTTTTCAACAGTTGTTGTATGATTATTTCGTATATTCTCCATCAATACATCATAAAAATACATCGAATTTTTTTATACATATTTTGTGATTTTACTGTTTAAAAAAGTAGTGTTACGACGAAAAGTCTAAAATAAAACCAGTTATGTTTAGATTGCAACGAGACAAGTTGCAACCAAAATAAATCTCTTAATATGAATCAAAATTTTGGTACTTACGACCTTTTATAAAAAATCGTACTCTACATATTCGAATCGACACAAATTAACCTTTGAAAATTAGTAAAACAACGCTATGACGTATGTTTTATTTTTAGTTAAGTTCAGTCGGACGCTAAAACAGATTATTTCACCTTCCAACTTGGCATTTCCTCACCAATTTCTCAACTTGTTTGATAACGTTTCCTCTTCTTCACTAGTTCAATTTCAAATAATAATTGCTCTCATTTCATAAAATCTAATTCCAAAAAAATAATCGTACATTTTATAATGAAAACATACTTGTCAAATAGGCAATTTCACAAAAAAAACGTCCCATATAAAATGTTTATAATGAAATATCGAGTTTCATTTGATCTATGTTTATTTTGAAATGTAAATAAAGATAAAAAATGAACTTAAACTTTTGCAAATGACTTACTTGATATTGAGAACACAAAAAGAAATAAGTAAATAAGTTTTATAGATAAATAATATTCAACTGATTAGTTGAAAATACTTAAACATGTTTCCAACTCTATTTCTATGTTAATTTGAGATACGTAGCTCTAAATTAATTGAGATACAAGATTTTTTAAGGTTATGGTGCACTTTAGATCTTATTCAAACATCCTCTTAATTTTTCCTAACAGGAAAATCATTTTACCAATGAAACCAGTTACCCGCGGAAGACTTTCATCACCAAATGGTTGACGTTGATTTTGTCCACTTAAAATCATAGCAAGTACAAGTTCTATCGACAAAATCGGTGTCGAATAGACTCAACTACAGTCAGAGCTTACTACTCAATCAGCTCTAACTCCTCTAGTTTTGTAACACATCAAAATCTACGGAGTAGTCCTTGTTTATCAATCATTCGTTTGAATGAAAGACATTAAGATTACATCATTTTCGTTGTGGTGGTCCTTCGAGCCGGAAATTCATTAGAAATGAACAATGAAGTGACACAAAGACTTTAAAGTTCGCATTGAGGTAATGCCACACGTATTGTTGAACTAGAAATGAATTATATACTATAAAATTGTATTTCAGTATTATTCTATCAAGAAGGAATAAAAAAAAAGTCTTCTGCTATCCATTAATGGAGTTTTCCATCATTCCTGACCGTTTTATCCTGTCTCTAACGGTATTAATTAATTCTCCTGGATTTTTGTGGAGATATCTTGTCTGCCCAAGCCTCTTTCTCCTTCTATATTTCCTTCTATGAAATTATCAGCTTGGGGTCGAAAAAAATTTGACGATAAAGAAGTTTTTGTCACAATATGAGTGAAGTTCTGCACATATAAACCTGAGTGCAGCATTCGACACAATCCAAAGACACAACGTATCATTACAAGCGTATGTAGAAGAGTAGAGCGGAAAGTACAACTGAATGGACAAAGATCAGAAGGCTTTTTGATGTAAAATAGGATAAAACAAGGGACAGTCTGAGCACACCAATGTGGAGGAAAGAACGGAACACCTACAAACGAACAAAGGATACCTCAACATGATTCCGATGAATTTATACTACATGCATCGTAATTATGGCAGAAAATGACAAAAAGATGGAAGCACTAACAAAAATTTGGACAGAAGGGATACACTATGAAATCATTGTTTAATCAGACAAGGAAAAGACATTGAGGACATTCAATATATCAAGAACAGGCAAGACACAATTGTAACCGTCGGAAAATACATTTTCGACGTCCTTAAAAGGGCCAAAGGAAAAATGGTAGCGATATTTTTTCGAAAAGATTGAATGACGTCATCTTAAACGTCATTACCTAGGGGTTATCTTGAATCTCTGAAGACGATAATTACCGAAACACGTGTCCGACAGTGTAATCGTGAATAGTGTTCAGTATGAACGATTCCAGTTTGGCACTAGCTCCCTTATGAGGAATTTTTTTATATTTATCCTTTTTTTTTATTTAAATTGATTACTGAAATATTGAAATTCCATATTGTATCATTTAGAATTCACCTTTAAGTCAATAAAAAAATTTATTAAAAGCTAGAGTTTAGTACTATGAAAATAGTTGTAAAATGCTGAAATTTTTAGGAAATTTTCGAAGCGTATTTTGAAATTTGAAAGGGGGGTTCGCACTCTACATATCAACTATCCGTCCAGTTACAAAATCTTTTTTTTTTCTAAAGCTTTTCGCTTAATTAATTAAAATAATCCATTTTCCGGCTACATCAACTTTTTCTACGTAAATTTTAGACCAAAATAAAAAGCTTGTCAAATTTGACGGTGCTAAGAGGCCCTTTTCTTGATTTTCCTCCACATTTTTCGTAAATTAGGTTGAATCTGTTAAAAAATTCAATGTTTCAGAGGCAATTTCAGTTTTATGTAAAATGTGTAGAATTATTTTTGAGAGAAGTATGTCGAGTCTTCAATTTTACGGCCCTAATAAGATAAAATGTTTTTTTTTTTAACTACTATCAATCTTTTAAACGCTGCAATACGACCGTTAAAATAACATGCACGAACGCCGACAAACATAACCTCAAAAATCTTACCTATTTGTAACGAAATTCCGAATATTGAATGAAAATAACTACACACCATCCACCACCGTTATAAATCGTGTTCCTCGAAAAAATTCGAGCAAGTCATTTCTAATAAAACGAAACAAAACATTTTTAAATAAAAAATCGCACAGCACCGCACTGCGTAAGATATGGTGGGTACTAGATGGGGTACCCTCTCTCGTCCGAATCGTAACGCGAGAATGCGATGACGACCGCCAAGTATCGCTATTATATTTTCGCGATTGGTTACCCAGAAGTGGAGTGTATCAGAGACATATGTGCAATTTCATACCGGGGAGACCGCGTTCAGGGCCGGGGCCACCGCGATGCGTCAAACCACAAATATTCTAATCGTCAATTTTTGCGGGAAATGGATAGATGAAAAGTAGTAACCGAATACTAGTTTTATTAATTTTGAAGTTTATTTTTATGTATGGAAATGTAATTAATGTAATTAAACCTAATTACTAATCCAAAATTATTATTGTATTATGGGTACTTATTCGTTGTACCACCACCACGAAAATTGAAAAGTATGAATAATAAAAGTGTCTGGATGGGGTGGAAGACCATTTTACATAAAAAATTGGCGGAGAGAGTGAAAAAATTTTTTATTGTTTTGGAAATTTTTCTTGGAAAATTTTTTTTTCAAAATTTTGAAAGGTGGGTACTTATTCGTTGTACCACCACCACGGAAATTGCGAAGTATGAATAATAAAAGTGTCTGGATGGGGTGGAAGACTATTTTACATAAAAAAATGGCGGAGAGAGTGAAAAAAATTTTGATTTTTTTGAAAATTTTTCTTGAAAAATTTTTTTTTCCCAAAATTTTGTAAAATTTTGAAAGGTGGGTACTTATTCGTTGTACCACCACCAAGGAAATTGCGAAGTATGAATAATAAAAGTGTCTGGTTGGGGTGTAAGACTATTTTACATAAAAAAATGGCGGAGAGAGTGAAAAAAATTTTGATTTTTTTGAAAATTTTTCTTGAAAAATTTTTTTTCCCAAAATTTTGTAAAATTTTGAAAGGTGGGTACTTATTCGTTGTACCACCACCAAGGAAATTGCGAAGTATGAATAATAAAAGTGTCTGGATGGGGTGGAAGACCATTTTACATAAAAAAATGGCGGAGAGAGTGAAAAAAATTTTGATTTTTTTGAAAATTTTTCTTGAAAAATTTTTTTTTCCCAAAATTTTGTAAAATTTTGAAAGGTGGGTACTTATTCGTTGTACCACCACCACGGAAATTGCGAAGTATGAATAATAAAAGTGTCTGGATGGGGTGGAAGACTATTTTACATAAAAAAATGGCGGAGAGAGTGAAAAAAATTTTGATTTTTTTGAAAATTTTTCTTGAAAAATTTTTTTTTCCCAAAATTTTGTAAAATTTTGAAAAGTGGGTACTTATTCGTTGTACCACCACCAAGGAAATTGCGAAGTATGAATAATAAAAGTGTCTGGTTGGGGTGTAAGACTATTTTACATAAAAAAATGGCGGAGAGAGTGAAAAAAATTTTGATTTTTTTGAAAATTTTTCTTGAAAAATTTTTTTTTCCCAAAATTTTGTAAAATTTTGAAAGGTGGGTACTTATTCGTTGTACCACCACCAAGGAAATTGCGAAGTATGAATAATAAAAGTGTCTGGTTGGGGTGTAAGACCATTTTACATAAAAAAATGGCGGAGAGAGTGAAAAAAATTTTGATTTTTTTGAAAATTTTTCTTGAAAAATTTTTTTTTCCCAAAATTTTGTAAAATTTTGAAAGGTGGGTACTTATTCGTTGTACCACCACCAAGGAAATTGCGAAGTATGAATAATAAAAGTGTCTGGATGGGGTGGAAGACTATTTTACATAAAAAAATTGCGCAGAGAGTGAAAAAATTTTTGATTTTTTTGAAAATTTTTCTTGAAAAATTTTTTTTTCCCAAAATTTTGTAAAATTTTGAAAGGTGGGTACTTATTCGTTGTACCACCACCAAGGAAATTGCGAAGTATGAATAATAAAAGTGTCTGGTTGGGGTGTAAGACCATTTTACATAAAAAAATGGCGGAGAGAGTGAAAAAAATTTTGATTTTTTTGAAAATTTTTCTTGAAAAATTTTTTTTTCCCAAAATTTTGTAAAATTTTGAAAGGTGGGTACTTATTCGTTGTACCACCACCAAGGAAATTGCGAAGTATGAATAATAAAAGTGTCTGGATGGGGTGGAAGACCATTTTACATAAAAAAATGGCGGAGAGAGTGAAAAAAATTTTGATTTTTTTGAAAATTTTTCTTGAAAAATTTTTTTTTCCCAAAATTTTGTAAAATTTTGAAAGGTGGGTACTTATTCGTTGTACCACCACCAAGGAAATTGCGAAGTATGAATAATAAAAGTGTCTGGTTGGGGTGGAAGACCATTTTACATAAAAAAATGGCGGAGAGAGTGAAAAAAATTTTGATTTTTTTGAAAATTTTTCTTGAAAAATTTTTTTTTCCCAAAATTTTGTAAAATTTTGAAAGGTGGGTACTTATTCGTTGTACCACCACCAAGGAAATTGCGAAGTATGAATAATAAAAGTGTCTGGATGGGGTGGAAGACCATTTTACATAAAAAAATGGCGGAGAGAGTGAAAAAAATTTTGATTTTTTTGAAAATTTTTCTTGAAAAATTTTTTTTTCCCAAAATTTTGTAAAATTTTGAAAGGTGGGTACTTATTCGTTGTACCACCACCAAGGAAATTGCGAAGTATGAATAATAAAAGTGTCTGGTTGGGGTGTAAGACTATTTTACATAAAAAAATGGCGGAGAGAGTGAAAAAAATTTTGATTTTTTTGAAAATTTTTCTTGAAAAATTTTTTTTTCCCAAAATTTTGTAAAATTTTGAAAGGTGGGTACTTATTCGTTGTACCACCACCACGGAAATTGCGAAGTATGAATAATAAAAGTGTCTGGTTGGGGTGTAAGACTATTTTACATAAAAAAATGGCGGAGAGAGTGAAAAAAATTTTGATTTTTTTGAAAATTTTTCTTGGAAAATTTTTTTTCCCAAAATTTTGTAAAATTTTGAAAGGTGGGTACTTATTCGTTGTACCACCACCACGGAAATTGCGAAGTATGAATAATAAAAGTGTCTGGATGGGCTGGAAGACTATTTTACATAAAAAAATGGCAGAGAGTGAAAAAAATTTTGATTTTTTTGAAAATTTTTTTTTCCCAAAATTTTGTAAAATTTTGAAAGGTGGGTACTTATTCGTTGTACCACCACCAAGGAAATTGCGAAGTATGAATAATAAAAGTGTCTGGTTGGGGTGTAAGACTATTTTACATAAAAAAATGGCGGAGAGAGTGAAAAAAATTTTGATTTTTTTGAAAATTTTTCTTGAAAAATTTTTTTTTCCCAAAATTTTGTAAAATTTTGAAAGGTGGGTACTTATTCGTTGTACCACCACCACGGAAATTGCGAAGTATGAATAATAAAAGTGTCTGGTTGGGGTGTAAGACTATTTTACATAAAAAAATGGCGGAGAGAGTGAAAAAAATTTTGATTTTTTTGAAAATTTTTCTTGAAAAATTTTTTTTTCCCAAAATTTTGTAAAATTTTGAAAGGTGGGTACTTATTCGTTGTACCACCACCAAGGAAATTGCGAAGTATGAATAATAAAAGTGTCTGGTTGGGGTGTAAGACTATTTTACATAAAAAAATGGCGGAGAGAGTGAAAAAAATTTTGATTTTTTTGAAAATTTTTCTTGGAAAATTTTTTTTCCCAAAATTTTGTAAAATTTTGAAAGGTGGGTACTTATTCGTTGTACCACCACCACGGAAATTGCGAAGTATGAATAATAAAAGTGTCTGGATGGGCTGGAAGACTATTTTACATAAAAAAATGGCAGAGAGTGAAAAAAATTTTGATTTTTTTGAAAATTTTTTTTTCCCAAAATTTTGTAAAATTTTGAAAGGTGGGTACTTATTCGTTGTACCACCACCAAGGAAATTGCGAAGTATGAATAATAAAAGTGTCTGGTTGGGGTGTAAGACTATTTTACATAAAAAAATGGCGGAGAGAGTGAAAAAAATTTTGATTTTTTTGAAAATTTTTCTTGAAAAATTTTTTTTTCCCAAAATTTTGTAAAATTTTGAAAGGTGGGTACTTATTCGTTGTACCACCACCAAGGAAATTGCGAAGTATGAATAATAAAAGTGTCTGATTGGGGTGTAAGACTATTTTACATAAAAAAATGGCGGAGAGAGTGAAAAAAATTTTGATTTTTTTGAAAATTTTTCTTGGAAAATTTTTTTTCCCAAAATTTTGTAAAATTTTGAAAGGTGGGTACTTATTCGTTGTACCACCACCACGGAAATTGCGAAGTATGAATAATAAAAGTGTCTGGATGGGCTGGAAGACTATTTTACATAAAAAAATGGCAGAGAGTGAAAAAAATTTTGATTTTTTTGAAAATTTTTTTTTCCCAAAATTTTGTAAAATTTTGAAAGGTGGGTACTTATTCGTTGTACCACCACCAAGGAAATTGCGAAGTATGAATAATAAAAGTGTCTGATTGGGGTGTAAGACTATTTTACATAAAAAAATGGCGGAGAGAGTGAAAAAAATTTTGATTTTTTTGAAAATTTTTCTTGGAAAATTTTTTTTCCCAAAATTTTGTAAAATTTTGAAAGGTGGGTACTTATTCGTTGTACCACCACCACGGAAATTGCGAAGTATGAATAATAAAAGTGTCTGGATGGGCTGGAAGACTATTTTACATAAAAAAATGGCAGAGAGTGAAAAAAATTTTGATTTTTTTGAAAATTTTTTTTTCCCAAAATTTTGTAAAATTTTGAAAGGTGGGTACTTATTCGTTGTACCACCACCACGGAAATTGCGAAGTATGAATAATAAAAGTGTCTGGTTGGGGTGGAAGACTATTTTACATAAAAAAATTGCGCAGAGAGTGAAAAAATTTTTGATTTTTTTGAAAATTTTTCTTGGAAAATTTTTTTTTCCCAAAATTTTGTAAAATTTTGAAAGGTAAGTACTTATTCGTTGTACCACCACCACGGAAATTGCGAAGTATGAATAATAAAAGTGTCTGGTTGGGGTGTAAGACTATTTTACATAAAAAAATGGCGGAGAGAGTGAAAAAAATTGGATTTTTTGGAAATTTTTTTTAAAAAAATTGATGAAAAATAGTTATTTGTATGCCATATGTAACATTTCAGCCGCGGTGTACGCAACATTTTTTAGACGACGTAAGGATCCAAAACTTTTTCAATTACACAACATTTTATATAAGGTACTTAATGATATTTGTAATATCAATTTTTCTTTTTCATAGTCATTAATTGTTATTCATTAATTTAGACAAAACTTCGGATAAAACAAATATCAAAAAATTAAAAATTTAAGGTTATGCAAAATCATCGCAGTGAAACTGTCACCTGTCAACATTGAAGTTGTTACTCCAGAACGTTCCTAAAGCGTTTTGCAGAACGGAACTGTCACTTTCACTACATGGAACACTCAAAACGCAACTTTCGGTATATAATTGAATACAGAACGAACAACAAATGGCGTCGTCTAAAAACAATATTCAATTGTCATTCACAGACAAACATTTCTGTATAAGTGCTAATGACTCAGTGGAATTAGTTAGTAGTACGTTTAGTATTGGGAAATATATGATTCACAGAGTTATCAAAAAAGTGAAATGTACGTCTAGCTCCTGGTAAATCAAAATTACAAAGAGAAAATCATTTGAAAGAAAGACCTACAAGGAAAGTACATGCGTTAACCTTGAACTGAATCGAAGACGATTTGAAAAAAAATAGATTTTCGTTGAAAAAAGCATTCCAGTATTTACCAGTTTTTTTGGAATAGCTGCAGGTTAGAAGCCTGGAAGGCTTCTTAAACCAACCGATCCAAACATCGAAACTTTGCTGGGACAGAAACTATTGTTGCTAATGATGATTAAAGAAGCGAGATCCATAAAGTCGATGAAGATTTTTCATATTTTGAATGAGCATTAAACTGATTTAACTCAATCAGAAATTTCTGGTGATGAAGACCCAGGACGCGAATCAAGCGACGAAAGTGAAGATTTGTTGAATCAAAACAGTGTTAATCTTTTGGGGGGACCCAACACGAGGCAAAAAAGGCCTTATTAATGCAGTTAGAGCTACATGAGTCGGATTTTTGCGTCGATTCATAGCTGTAGATAAAAAAAATCGATTACATGCAAGATAGTGGATTGTAAAAACCTTTTTTTGGTATATTCATGGGTTTGAGCCCATTAACTATCTTTGGAAAGCTGAAACAATATCAGAAGAGTATTAAGTATCATTTATCCATAAGGTAAAGTGAAAAAAATCACGAATTGGTTGAACACCCACCGTATTCACAAGATTTGGCCCCAGCGATTTTTTTTCTGTTTCCTCGCCTCGAAATTTCACACACAAGATATAAAAGGGAACTTTTCACACGACCTACCTATTTTAAAACTCTACTAATAAATCTAACAGTACTAATTCAAATTAACAACCGGTATTTAGTTGTAATAATCCCTATCTAGATAGCTGATAATCCCGAACATTTGATACAGGTAATATAAAGAATTAAAATGAGGATATTTGCATAATCTTATAATAAAATTAATCTATAGGTCTAGATAAGTCATACTGATACAATTCCATTTTGAAAAAAATCAATCATTGCAGATACTACGCTTTTCGGGTCAATACTGTAAGTTTTATTTTCATAAATCTACCTATTTAACTTCTACCTTTTATTGTATTCGTTAAGATTCATTGCAAATTGACCGTCCTCAACGTCCTACTTAAGCGGTTCAATAAGTCCCTTACATACTTGGAGCTCCATTAACTTAAAAATCAATTATACTTATTTTTGTATTGATGTGACTCTCAACGACCATAAATATCGCTAATGCACCCAAATGTTCTTGATTTTAGGTTTTAAAACTAATTTTAAAACAGAAGAGACCTAAAATCAAGAACATTTAGAAACGTTAATACTTAGAAAAGTGTAAGAGACAAAATTTGAAGAAATATAATTAATTGTAGCTTTTGTATACAATAGGATTAGTATTTAAGAGAGCACGTACACGCATAGAGTGTTATTAATAGTTTTGACTTCCAACGATTAGTGAAACCACTTTATTTATTCATATTTTATGTTAATAAATCGTTTTTCAAAGTTGCGAATTAAGTTATTTAACTAACGCGGAAATATTTCCCTATAATAATCATACTACATCTGTTAAAATCTTTTATTTGTGACATATTCGTGTGTATCCATACTATAAACGTACCCTGTATGCACGAACGATGTTTCCAATAGTATTTCAGTATATTTGTAAAATTTCTACGATAAACTACGATAATTTTAACCATAAATTTATTGTAAATATTTTTAACCCAATTGGCTGCGACCGGCTCTGATAAATGATTCATTCAAATCTTTCGACAATGACAGTTTATCAATCGTTTTTAAACGTCATATTTGTTGTGAAAACTATCGGGTTTTATTTAGAAATAAAAAATTTGGAATAATTACAGTAATCCCAACATTCGTAAAATTCTTGTACTAGAATTTAGAGGTAGACAATCTCGAAGTTTCCTAGAACGACTACGGAAATATTTAACATATGGATTGTTGTAAATATGACTCATAATAGCGATCAAAGTCTACGCGTGTTCAACGACGTATTCACAATTTATTTCATTAGATTTGTTTATTAAATATCATTTTAAATATTATAAAAAATAATGGAACAATAATTTATTTATATTTGGACGGGAAATTTGTCGTTTTAAACTATTCAATCTGCTAAAAAGAATATTGAAGATGGAATGGTACAATACAAAGTATAATACAAGGGCGAGTCGAGTAATTTGTGGCTTTTCGAATTTCCCGCGTCGTGACTGCAAGAACAACACTTTTCCTGTCAACAACCGTATGTCATTCGACTCCTGTCAACAACCGTATGTCATTTGAACTTGCTGTGTCATTATGTTATTTTTTAACAAGAGAAAACAAATCTTACGTTTTGGGAAAGGATGAAAAAATTTTATATTGTATTTCATTCCAAAATTCAAGGTCTCATCGGCCTGTGCTCGTAGTTATTTGAAAACAGTTCGTTCAATTCAAGATAATTGACATAACACACGTCATAACAGTGAACCATAGAATTAATCTTAATAATAAAAAAAGTGAAGTTTGTGAACTTGTTTAAGTGGGTCCGAACTGTTGTTAGAGAGAGAGAGAAAGCATAGTTTCTAAATTATAATTCTATAATTACACGTATGTCCATTTAGTTTGACGTAATAAATAATTGTACACTGTGAAGGCCAGGGGCGGCTCACGCCCAATGGTTAACAATTCGTAACTTTTACAGGGACGAACTTTACAATCTAAGGATGTAGATTTTTAGATAGTTCGCCATAAAGAGGCGTTCTGAAGAAAATTATCATAAATTGTAATAATAAACTTAAAGTAGCAACTTGAAACTTTGCGGAAAACTTGGACTCAAGGATTCTTCAAATGCTGACTTCCCAAATTAATTATTGTTAAATTCCATATGACATACGTTTCCATTTTTGTCTTTTCTATATATTTGGTTCGTATTTTTGAAATAGAATTTATCGGAATTCATATTGATGCAGATTAATAATTATTTTTATTTCTCATCAATTTTTTTTTATCCGGAATTACCTTACACAATCAAAATTAATAGAAAATTGTAAAGGTATCCAATTATTTATTAGCAACCCACATACCATGTAATTATGTAAATATAAATATTATTAACCAATGAATCACCAAGACGCTTGGAGGTGCGACCGACAATTTCGAAAATTTGTTAACAAAATTAACTGAACTGATGAAAACCAGTAAATTACGAGAACCCAAAAATACTCTAACTACTAAGAAACGCCACAAAGAATTATATCAAATATTAAATGAAAAGATTGTGTTAGTACGAGGATTGTCCATAAAATAAGATCGCGGGCACTAGGAACGATATTACGCAGGATTTGACCAGATTGGTATACGGCACAGCTTCCTTTTTCCCAGGACTCGCCTCGGCGAACTGTCTACAACTTTTCTCATCTTGTTAGCCGACAGATTCCATCCCATTCCCACGCCAGGTGTGAATTACGCTCTATGATTACGAATAATGCTCTGACTGGCCGTCAGAAAGTGGAAGAAGATCGGGAAGTGGCGGTTCGAGATGATCCTTGATGTCGCCAAGAGCTGCATTCACAACATTTTGAGAAATCGCTTAGGTTGTGTCAAGGTTTGTGCAAGGTGGGTTCTTAGAAGCAGACGGCAACGTGTGGAAGCGGCTCCAGTGATTACAATCTCTAAATGGCGATTTTGCCGACGATTTACGTACCAAAATATCAAAGAAAAATAGAAATATGGAACTAGAAGTCTATCCATTCCCGAAGATCGTTTAGACCAAACATGTATGCAACATACTGCATAAAAGTGGTTACCGTTATTACTTAATGCTAATAAAAAGCTCGTTAGTATTAAAAATTCAATATCTTGGAGATCTTTAAGCAAAGTCCGTCGATATTAGGGTACATTATTCAAGGAGCGTAGTTTATCTATTGCAAAGCTGAATCATCCCGGGATATCAGTGAGAAAAAAGTGCATAAAACTTCAAAAAAGGTCGGGATCACTAAACACACTAAACATAAGACCCAAGCTGGTTCGGGAATGTCGGGATACACCATTTGAAGGACCTGAAACCTTCTGTGGAATCGATTACAAGAGAATTTGCGAATTCAAACAGGAGATTTATCGGGACATTGCCGCCTTAAAGGACACCTGAAGATGCTAGGTTCAGCAGAGGATGATACAACGTAGAGATCCACATTTCGAGAAACTACGAAACTCCAGAGCCTTTCATCAGATTAGTGGCCATCCCCAGTGCCACCAGAGCCTTTCATCTGGAAGTGTATGGAATAATAGATGAGAATCTTCTTCAGCTAGAACCATCTCCAGTGCCACAGGAGACGATGGGATAATGATGGAAGTCTTCCCCAAATATATCGTACTGGATGTAAGGCAGGATCACTAAACATAAGACCCAAGCTGGTTCGGGAATGTCTGGATACACCATTTGAAGGACCTGAAACCTTCTGTGGAATCGATTACAAGAGAATTTGCGAATTCAAACAGGAGATTTATCGGGACATTGCCGCCTTAAAGGACACCTGAAGATGCTAGGTTCAGCAGAGGATGATACAACGTAGAGATCCACATTTCGAGAAACTACGAAACTCCAGAGCCTTTCATCAGATTAGTGGCCATCCCCAGTGCCACCAGAGCCTTTCATCTGGAAGTGTATGGAATAATAGATGAGAATCTTCTTCAGCTAGAACCATCTCCAGTGCCACAGGAGACGATGGGATAATGATGGAAGTCTTCCCCAAATATATCGTACTGGATGTAAGGCAGGATCACTAAACATAAGACCCAAGCTGGTTCGGGAATGTCTGGATACACCATTTGAAGGACCTGAAACCTTCTGTGGAATCGATTACAAGAGAATTTGCGAATTCAAACAGGAGATTTATCGGGACATTGCCGCCTTAAAGGACACCTGAAGATGCTAGGTTCAGCAGAGGATGATACAACGTAGAGATCCACATTTCGAGAAACTACGAAACTCCAGAGCCTTTCATCAGATTAGTGGCCATCCCCAGTGCCACCAGAGCCTTTCATCTGGAAGTGTATGGAATAATAGATGAGAATCTTCTTCAGTTAGAACCATCTCCAGTGCCACAGGTGACGATGGGATAATGATGGAAGTCTTCCCCAAATATATCGTTCTGGATGTAAGGCAGGATCACTAAACATAAGACCCAAGCTGGTTCGGGAATGTCGGGATACACCATTTGAAGGACCTGAAACCTTCTGTGAGGAGGAGACTTATTGGGACATTGCCGCCTTAAAGGACACCTGAAGATGCTAGCAGAGGATGATATAACGTAGAGATCCACATTTCGAGAATCTTCTTCGGTTAGAACCATCTCCAGCGCCACAGGTGACGATGGGATAATGATGGAAGTCGTACTGGACGTATTCTTGTAGAAACGGATTCTTTTATTGAAACAATTCATGGTATTTGAGTGAAGATCTTTTATTGAAGTGAATAATTTAGCAGCATAAAAGTCTCGCTTGTTGTCGTGTCATAAAAATATAAGGAAATGAAACCCAACCGGAATTGTTGTTGCTGTAAACGAAAAAATTAATGGGTTGTTCCAACGTTTCTGATCTTTTGAAATCCGTCCTAACTACTCGTCCGGTACAGATGTTTCCCAGGGAATCGACGAAAGAAATCTGAAATAAAAATTAAATTTAATCATGAAATCATCAACTTGAGATGTCGGTTCAAGCCGCTGGAAAATATCGAAATAAAATTGATTAAAGAAACCTGCAAGATTTTATCACTAGAAATCCTTTCGTACAATAAAAATGACAATTTTAATATGATTTTTATTAAATAAATTTCCTATACCTCGCAATTGATTAATGTCCATAAATTTCCAATTATGTTATATGCTGGTACTTCAGTTTCTTGTTTAAGATGAAAAAAGTATACGGCGTATCCCTCTGGAATACAAACTGAAGGACGAAGGATGATACAAGGGAAATATGTATCGTGTAACATGGCGAGGATAAAATTTGATATAACTCGTCTACAAAAAAGTTCGAGAAACATTTAGACATTGAAACGAATGTTTAAAATAATAAAAAATGAGGCTTACGAAACATTTTGAGGTATTGAAAGCTCCGCATCTCTATCTCGAAGGTCTTGCCTTTCGTATCCTATTCCGTTGCCCATTATTTCATTTATTGGAAGCCATTTTTATTTTATATGGAAAATGATGCGTGAAATACTGAAATTTAATGTCAAAACTAACCTAAGATGACAGTTTAGGTGAAATAATTACAAAACAAACTCATCTGCTCTTAAAACAGTACGTCATTCATGACGTACGCAATTTATCATGATTTATTACTTAAATTAATTATCAACATAAAAATTTATGAAGTATAAAAATGTATGTACAACGTTTTTCGGTACCACTTATTTTCATTAATTGATATCTCAAACTATACACCCCGTATAATTGTGTAGTTTTGGATAGCCCCGTATTTTCCCGAATACCAACGTATGACATCGGCAAATTTTTCAAATTTATCCCATTAAATATTTCGCGTATGTTGAATTCGAAATACTAAAACTTTTTATTTGTATTTCCGAAAAACGTTGCCAGATGAAACAATGAGGTTATGTATATGACGACTCTGTATATTCAATCTAGATTATGTCTTTTGTTAGATGGGAATTCTATGGAAGCAAGAAATTGAATGTAATTTGTTATAAAAAATATTGAAAACTGTTTGACATTATAAAAGGCTGTTGCCATGTCACAAACCAAAATCAACTTTTTTCCTCTAAAAGTAAATAAAAAAAAAACCACAAAAGAAGTTACAAAATGGCTCGAATCCATCAGCTAATCTGACTGACATTTGGTTAGTTATTTAGTTTTCTTCTAATTGTGTAGACTTGGCAACAATGCTGCTTAATATACGTGCAAAATCCAATATTTTATTTTTTGGTAAATCATCTTGATTTTATTGGAAAATGAGTTTCGAAAAATCGACTTTTCGACTTATTATTTCGGTCTTTATCAAAATATGACACAAGTTGCATAATTACGATAAAGATTGAAATGAATCAAAACGTCAATATTTACCATAGATATATAACTGTCATAACTCTATGATATTTACCCGTTTTTTAATTCTAATTTCCTATAAAAACAGACCTAGAACGCAAGACGATTTATCAAGAAAAACATATAAGAAGATCTGAGTAAAAAACTGAAGAAATATAATATTTCGACATCGAAAGAATTTTATATCTAATACAAATTCCCTCTAAACTAAAAAACTGTCATCTGTCAAATGCGATCGATAGCCATAAATAAACAGACCACGTATCATATGAAATGTTGTATGAAATATTAAAAAGACCCCCCACATTTAATTTAAACTATTGAAATCTATATTTACAAACTTGTCATTATAAATCGAATAAAGTAAATAAAAGTGAAAAAGTTTCTCCTCTCAAATATTGATATTTTAATTTTTTCATTACGTAACTAAACATATATAATCATAGTTCACGGAATGCATGCGTAAATTTTTTTCTGTCATTGTACCGATGATGGATTTTGTGAAATTAATTTGCATTCGTATATTATTCAAGGCTATTATTTCACCGAGAAGGAAACCACGATGTACGTGATATCCTCATAATAACCATAAAATCATAGATAAAACTGACAATAATAGATAAAGATATGTACAAGTATTAAAAAATTGTTTTTTTATACAAAACAGTCATTGATTTCTTCCTAACGATTATATGGAAAATAAACAGTAATCTAATAATTATTATATCAACTAAATCATTTTGAAAATGATTTCGTGATGTTCAAACCTATATGTAATGTTGGTTGTCTATCAACTAGATACTAAATCGTTTTCTGAACATTTGATTGGAATGCATAGGCAACACTGTTATCGAATTTTGAACTTGAGTGTTGCATAACTACCAGGTAAATATTTATAAGAAATATAACCACTTTTTTTTGGTTTAACGATCTAACAGATATAATCTTTAAAATTTAATATTAACAAACAAAACTTGTATACTGTGAATTCCAGATAATCGTATATTGTGATAAACTATTACGATTTTTAGTTCTATAAGTGGAATTTTTTCAAGGGAAAACCACGATTGTTTTTCCATATTATTGTAGTTTTATCGTCGAACAAAAAACCTTGGGCAGCTCGAAATATTTTCAAATAAATTATTGTCTATAATATAAACTCGTGTTGTGCATTTATATGAATTTCAATCACAAATAAAATATCAGTAAATATTGATTTGTTATCCGGTGAAACGTATTCTGGTACGTGTTGTTAATTATAAACATGAACGTACGTAGGTTGCTATATAGTTTGAATGAGAATTCAATGCGATGAAATAAATAATAATAAATTCTTTTAATAAAATGAACTTCGTGAGGAAAACAAAACTGTCATAAAATGGACATAAAATTATTTAGGACTTTATATGTTATGAATTGAAACTTGATTTATAAAAACCTTATTAAAACAATAATAATATATTCGGGATGTAACGTCTCAGGTGTACTATTCATGAAAAAGTTTAAAAAAAATATAAATAAACATGTAAATTTGAATACGTTTCCGTTATCGAAAAGTACTTATAACTTAATAAATACACAGAATTCATGACGGATGATTGATGACAGATGACATACAAGATGTGATCATGAGTTAGAGAGAATTAGGTATAGAAGATTTAGTGTTAGAAAGTGAAAGAGCATCATTCTATAACTCTGTACTCTATTCGGATTGGATTCTCGGGACGTCAAAATTTCAAGTGGTAAAACGCGTTTATACGAAGCTAGTAGATAAGCCAGTGCCGGACTGGCCCCTGTTGTTTAGACGAGCCATTCATTAACGGATTTTTCTTTGGGTGTGCACACGTTTCAAGTTAAAAGTCTGTTAAAAAGGCATGGAAAACAAGGCGTGACAGATGATACGCAAGATGGCTGATGGTGATTTTACTTGTCTACTTAAATAGTTGTAATAACCTAAAAATTTGTGTAATATAAGAAAAAATGCTACTGTTATTTTATTTCTGTATTTCTACCTTAAAAAGTATTTACTTTAAACGTGTATTGATAGTATATCATGTTTGTAGTTATATAATTGTTTTAATAAATTTTTAAAATATTTATTTACAATTACGTTTGACCTTTAGATTCTCAAGTGACCATGACACAATGCAATATCCGAACATGATCGACTTTGCAATTTTTATTAAATCAAAACAAAAATAATTACAATGATACATTAGAAAATATAATATACAGAGCGTAACACATTTGTATCGGGGATTATTGATGTTTAATTCAATAATATTGGTTTCTTTGCTAATATTTAGATAAATTAGCGTTACTATATTAATTGTTAGGCGATTAACTATATTTTCAAGGTTAAAATCTGGTTAAACAAGTTCTCTGTGAGTTTTCCGCTGTTTTTGCTTCATCTTTGGGTATTAAATATCAACTATTCTTGAAAGCGATTTCGTATATTTTATTACGTTCTATAAATATAAAAGTGCTAATTACAATCTATTAGGATATGACAGTCGAATGAAAAAGTTATTATTTTGCAGTAAAAATTTGTGGTAATCCCAATTAACTGCGAGGATAGTCCCAGAAGTACCTGAAAACACAAAAATGTCGGAAAAAATAAATAAGGAACGTCAAGCTGGTCAAAATAGCCATCAACTGCCGATATATATCTTCATTGTCGGAAAATCTTTGACCATCGAGGCATTTTTTCTAGTCTGGGGACAGAAAATACTCCGAGGGGGCTAAATCAGGCGGATACGTAGCAATTCAAACTCTAATTCATTAATTTCAGTTACATTTTCTTCTTAGTCAAAAGCGAGTGTTTTTGCTTGATTTCTTCGCTCAAAATACTCGCCGTTGATAGTTTTTCCTTTTCCAAGATAGTCAATGGAAATTATCCAAAAAAAAACCAACTTCATGACCTCAATTTGTCCCGAACTCAACCCGATTGAGTTGTGGCGGGTCGAATTGTACAAGGAAGTCAAAAAGCAATGTCTTCAACTCAATCGGGTTGAGTCGGTTTTTTTGGAACGCGCGTGGGGTAATTTTCATTTCGTATTTTTGGAATTTCCTAAAAAAAACAAATGGGGGGTAATTATACACTTTCACGGTCACCTGGTTTTTTGGCTCTAGAAAATCGAAAAATGGATGGATTTTAATGATCTTGGTCTCAAAATGTTCCATTTTACGACGAATTTAATTTTAAATTTTTAATAGTTTCAAACCTTAAATAGTAGAAAAACTTTTTTTTTTTCAAAATATTCATTTTTTTATGTAAATTGCGAAAAAAAATAAACGAACTTGATTCCACGACGTCAGAAACAGTTACGAAGGATTATATGTAGAAAGTTATTTTTTTTTGCGATTAAAGTCATGAAACTGTAAAAAATATTTATTTTTTTTTAATTTTCGTATTTTTTTTATAAATCCGCCGTAAAATGGAACATTTTGAGACCAAGATCATTAAAATCGATCCATTTTTCGATTTTCTAGAGCCAAAAAACCAGGTGACCGTGAAAGTGTATAATTACCAAATGGGGTTATGTCGAGCTTATTTTTCACATTTTAGGGCCTTTTTAACTAAAGTGTAGTGTATCTTAAATAATGTTACCGATTTCTTATTTTATTTTTTTAATATTTCACTTATAATTGACATGAAACTTTCACTTCATCTTTATAAATCATAATCATAGAGTTTATCAACATTTTCTAACAATAGTTACACTCGAAAACGGTTTTATTTTATCGTAGAGACCTTGCATAATACGGATGTCGAGGTTAAGAATAACATTTGCGTGACCATAATAAAAAAAAATATTCTGAAGATGACTCACTTTACTATAGGTACATTGCGGACTTCTTACGTAGCCTAAATACTTCACAGCGATGCAGGTGTTTCTCAAAAATGTCTAATACTACTTTTTATTTTCATTACCTTTTTTGTAAATATGATTATGTAACTTACGTCTCGGGTATATGTATAATATAAATCAGTTTTGATATATCGTTCTTCAGAAAACGTTTTCGTCTTTAGGAAAATATTTTTTAAGGAAAAATATATGCGTAGCATTCGTTTATAGTCGCTGACTGTCCCGATTCATATACATTTTGACAATTGTGTACAAATTTATCAAAAATTAATGAGACCGCAGCTGTGGAATCTTCTTGCATGTTGGTTGCTTAAGTATCGGGATTATCAAACCTCAAGTCATCATTCGACAATGTACAAGACATACAGTACGAAGAACAGGAAAATTTTCTCTTAGAACCATGGAGAGAAGCAAAAATATAATAGACGTCTACTCTTCTGGAAAAAAAAGAACTTCGATATATCGATTTTTCTAACCCACCTTTAAAACTCGTAATTGTTACGGGCTCTACAAAATCATTCCTCAATCTCAAAATAGATTCCAATCACATTCTAAGTTTTATCAAGTACCATCCCTTCATTGTAACTTCCATCAAAATTATTCACAAAAACATAGAATTAAAATCGCTTAAAAACCTGAAGTTTTACCTCTTCAAATTTGTTGATAATTGGACGAAAACAAAGCGTCACAATCCCTTCATTTACAGAATTTAAATCGCTTGAAAAACTGAAGTTTTACCTCTTCAAATTTGTTGATAATTGGACGAAAACAAAGCGTCACAATCCCTTCATTTACAGAATTTAAATCGCTTGAAAACCTGAAGTTTTACCTCTTCAAATTTGTTGATAATTGGACGAAAACAAAGCGTCACAATCCCTTCATTTACAGAATTTAAATCGCTTGAAAAACTGAAGTTTTACCTCTTCAAATTTGTTGATAATTGGACGAAAACAAAGCGTCACAATCCCTTCATTTACAGAATTTAAATCGCTTAAAAAACTGAAGTTTTACCTCTTCAAATTTGTTGATAATTGGACGAAAACAAAGCGTCACAATCCCTTCATTTACAGAATTTAAATCGCTTGAAAACCTGAAGTTTTACCTCTTCAAATTTGTTGATAATTGGACGAAAACAAAGCGTCACAATCCCTTCATTTACAGAATTTAAATCGCTTAAAAAACTGAAGTTTTACCTCTTCAAATTTGTTGATAATTGGACGAAAACAAAGCGTCACAATCCCTTCATTTACAGAATTTAAATCGCTTGAAAAACTGAAGTTTTACCTCTTCAAATTTGTTGATAATTGGACGAAAACAAAGCGTCACAATCCCTTCATTTACAGAATTTAAATCGCTTGAAAACCTGAAGTTTTACCTCTTCAAATTTGTTGATAATTGGACGAAAACAAAGCGTCACAATCCCTTCATTTACAGAATTTAAATCGCTTGAAAAACTGAAGTTTTACCTCTTCAAATTTGTTGATAATTGGACGAAAACAAAGCGTCACAATCCCTTCATTTACAGAATTTAAATCGCTTAAAAAACTGAAGTTTTACCTCTTCAAATTTGTTGATAATTGGACGAAAACAAAGCGTCACAATCCCTTCATTTACAGAATTTAAATCGCTTGAAAACCTGAAGTTTTACCTCTTCAAATTTGTTGATAATTGGACGAAAACAAAGCGTCACAATCCCTTCATTTACAGAATTTAAATCGCTTGAAAAACTGAAGTTTTACCTCTTCAAATTTGTTGATAATTGGACGAAAACAAAGCGTCACAATCCCTTCATTTACAGAATTTAAATCGCTTAAAAAACTGAAGTTTTACCTCTTCAAATTTGTTGATAATTGGACGAAAACAAAGCGTCACAATCCCTTCATTTACAGAATTTAAATCGCTTGAAAACCTGAAGTTTTACCTCTTCAAATTTGTTGATAATTGGACGAAAACAAAGCGTCACAATCCCTTCATTTACAGAATTTAAATCGCTTAAAAAACTGAAGTTTTACCTCTTCAAATTTGTTGATAATTGGACGAAAACAAAGCGTCACAATCCCTTCATTTACAGAATTTAAATCGCTTGAAAACCTGAAGTTTTACCTCTTCAAATTTGTTGATAATTGGACGAAAACAAAGCGTCACAATCCCTTCATTTACAGAATTTAAATCGCTTAAAAAACTGAAGTTTTACCTCTTCAAATTTGTTGATAATTGGACGAAAACAAAGCGTCACAATCCCTTCATTTACAGAATTTAAATCGCTTAAAAAACTGAAGTTTTACCTCTTCAAATTTGTTGATAATTGGACGAAAACAAAGCGTCACAATCCCTTCATTTACAGAATTTAAATCGCTTGAAAAACTGAAGTTTTACCTCTTCAAATTTGTTGATAATTGGACGAAAACAAAGCGTCACAATCCCTTCATTTACAGAATTTAAATCGCTTAAAAAACTGAAGTTTTACCTCTTCAAATTTGTTGATAATTGGACGAAAACAAAGCGTCACAATCCCTTCATTTACAGAATTTAAATCGCTTGAAAAACTGAAGTTTTACCTCTTCAAATTTGTTGATAATTGGACGAAAACAAAGCGTCACAATCCCTTCATTTACAGAATTTAAATCGCTTAAAAAACTGAAGTTTTACCTCTTGAAATTTGTTGATAATTGGACGAAAACAAAGCGTCACAATCCCTTCATTTATAGAATTTAAATCGCTTAAAAAACTGAAGTTTTACCTCTTCAAATTTGTTGATAATTGGACGAAAACAAAGCGTCACAATCCCTTCATTTACAGAATTTAAATCGCTTGAAAAACTGAAGTTTTACCTCTTCAATTTTGTTGATAATTGGACGAAAACAAAGCGTCACAATCCCTTCATTTACAGAATTTAAATCGCTTGAAAAACTGAAGTTTTACCTCTTCAAATTTGTTGATAATTGGACGAAAACAAAGCGTCACAATCCCTTCATTTACAGAATTTAAATCGCTTGAAAAACTGAAGTTTTACCTCTTCAAATTTGTTGATAATTGGACGAAAACAAAGCGTCACAATCCCTTCATTTACAGAATTAAAATCGCTTGAAAACCTGAAGTTTTACCTCTTCAAATTTGTTGATAATTGGACGAAAACAAAGCGTCACAATCCCTTCATTTACAGAATTTAAATCGCTTGAAAACCTGAAGTTTTACCTCTTCAAATTTGTTGATAATTGGACGAAAACAAAGCGTCACAATCCCTTCATTTACAGAATTAAAATCGCTTAAAAAACTGAAGTTTTACCTCTTCAAATTTGTTGATAATTGGACGAAAACAAAGCGTCACAATCCCTTCATTTACAGAATTAAAATCGCTTAAAAAACTGAAGTTTTACCTCTTCAAATTTGTTGATAATTGGACGAAAACAAAGCGTCACAATCCCTTCATTTACAGAATTAAAATCGCTTAAAAAACTGAAGTTTTACCTCTTCAAATTTGTTGATAATTGGACGAAAACAAAGCGTCACAATCCCTTCATTTACAGAATTTAAATCGCTTGAAAACCTGAAGTTTTACCTCTTCAAATTTGTTGATAATTGGACGAAAACAAAGCGTCACAATCCCTTCATTTACAGAATTAAAATCGCTTAAAAAACTGAAGTTTTACCTCTTCAAATTTGTTGATAATTGGACGAAAACAAAGCGTCACAATCCCTTCATTTACAGAATTTAAATCGCTTGAAAACCTGAAGTTTTACCTCTTCAAATTTGTTGATAATTGGACGAAAACAAAGCGTCACAATCCCTTCATTTACAGAATTAAAATCGCTTAAAAAACTGAAGTTTTACCTCTTCAAATTTGTTGATAATTGGACGAAAACAAAGCGTCACAATCCCTTCATTTACAGAATTTAAATCGCTTGAATACCTGAAGTTTTACCTCTTCAAATTTGTTGATAATTGGACGAAAACAAAGCGTCACAATCCCTTCATTTACAGAATTTAAATCGCTTGAAAAACTGAAGTTTTACATTTTCAAATTCCACGAAACCTTTGGTGGCAATAGGTCGAAACGTCAAGGTTTTTATCTGTTTTGAAACGTTTCAATTAGATATAATGAAGTTAATTTATCACCATAACCGTATAAAAAAGGCTAAGAAGTAATAAATTGAAGAATAATGTATTTTCATTGATATACGAAATTTTGTTTGACACGAAAATAAAAAATAAAAATTGTCAAGTTATACCTAATCTCCTTTCTTTTAAAACACACGGTAAGTCGTAGCGTCGCGTCAGATTTTACCTGGCCGTACAAAATATCATCATTTAGCACCATTAATAGTTCCACTACCACTATAAAACAAGTCAACAATAATAAACAATATTCATTCAGTTCAGTATTTTCGACGCGATGTTTGAATTGAACGGTTTCGCTAAAATGCGCCGGCAACTCGTCATTTTACTAATTCTGTTCGTAGTAACTGCGAAAACAGAAAGATTCCGAGTAATTCGAGAATGGAAATATTTTAATTTCACATGGCCCAGTGAGGAAATGTACAAAAACGCCGTATCAAGGGGTACTTACATACCAGAAAACAATATAATAGCAGGCATTAACTACTTCGATGATTTCTATTACTTAACCGTTCCCAGGATGAAAGACGGAGTTCCCGCTACGCTCGTCAGGATTCCCGCCGGAGTTACCAACGACACCGCTCCCGCTCTACAACCGTACCCTTCTTTCGAAATGAACGCCGAAGGGGACTGCAACGCTTTACAAAACGTCCAAAACATAGAAATCGATCCAAAGGGACAACTTTGGATAATAGATAGCGGTAGAACGGAAACTTTGACGAATCCCTCGGCGAGATGCCCTCCCAAATTGATTATTTTCGATATTAAGAAAAATATGACCACCGCTGCGTATACATTTCCCGAAAATGTCGCTAGTTTGGATTCGAATTTTTTATACGATATCGTGGTAGACGACACAGACTCTGGATATGCTTATATTACGGATAACAGTGCTAAAGATCCAGGTGAGTACCCAACATTTTCGCAAAAACAAAACAAAATTCATTTTCACCGGAGATAAAGTCTTCCATCACGTGATTAATACGTCAGCGTGTGACATATCGTGAGATTGAGGCTTATTTGATTGTCAAAAAGATTTGTTCGCGTTGGATACCGCATGATTTGACAATAGCTCAAAAATAAGCTCGAGTGCGGATTGGTGCAAACAAATGCTGGAAAAATTCAATCGAGATGCTTTAAGATCACGAAAGGCGACACAACAATCGATTTATTTGTCTTTCGAGACGAGCCAAACCCAATAAAATGTTTGCCTTTCATTAGTGCAACGTTGAACGGTCAATTCTGGATGGTACACCAGCATTTTGTTCGCCAGAAGTGTTCGAAACAAATCGCAGACGACGAATCGTTTTCCAACAATGCGAAATCTACAACAAATGTCAAAACATCGATTTGATTCTTTTCTTATTTCCGCAGATCAAAAATAAATTTCGAGGTCGACGTCGAATTCAATCTGATCTCAAGAGGCAACCCTCGTATATAATTTATATTTTTGACGATGCTGCATTTACATTTAATCATCTTCATCGTCGTCGTTGTCATTTTGCGGTTCTTTCGAAACATTGACATTGACATTTCTGCATCCAGGTCCGTACTTTCAAATTTAATGTCGATAGTTTACAAAACGTTCGTTTTTGTACAGCTATTTGTAAAATACTTTTTGTCCTATTTACTACTCGTTTTTCCTTTTTTGTATATATGTTTTTATTCAAAAAGCCAGGGCTGGATTAAGATTTATAAGGCCCGGGGCTAAAATAATGACGGGGCCCCCTTAAGGAATTCGGAAACCCGGAAAAATTCACAAAATAGTATCAATACTTTAAATTTGTGCCATCAACACATTAAAAAATACAGAATGATTTCCAAATGATGGCCCTAGCTTAATCCGGCCCTGCAAAAAGCCGTTTTTGGTATTCGTCTTTATGAATTTTTATAAACTGCCGTTTAGCTCAAATACCGAGCGTGTTTAAATTATAAAACAATTTATTTTAGCTAAAAACCCTTCGAATAGGTATTTAAAAACCGATTTGATAATGTTTTTAGCAAGTGGCAGTTCGCTGTAAAAAAAATTTGGTGTTCTCCGATGTTTTTAGAATGCTGACACCTCAGAAACTTTGTCGTCTTTATCAAGTTTCTGCAAACAACCCTCTTACTTCATTTTTCTTCTCAAAAATTACTTTAAGAACTTGGAACAGTTTTGAGGTTCCTTGTAAGTTATCAAGATATGCTTCCCTGTCATGGAAATCAAAAAATTTACAAATCCAAGAAATATCTCACGTTTATTGGAAATATAAGTTCGATCTCAATTCAAATGCCCCACAAAAGAATTTTCGCAATTTATCTATTTCGATTTGAGTTGTTCCGTATCCTGAAGATACCCTGGACAGATACCCTACAGAATCGCCAACGACGAAGTACTAAGACGAATTGGTCTCAAAAGAAAACAGTTGACAATTATTAAACAGAAATCTAAACCTCCACGTCACAATAGGGTTCATGGAAGGTTATGTGTGGTCAGTACGGACTGGAAACTTGGACCTTGAAAGTTCAAATGATGAAAAAACTTGAGGCATTTGAGATGTGACTCTATAGACGCATCCTGAAGATACCCTGGACTGACAGAATCGCCAACGACGAAGTACTAAGACGAATTGGTCTCAAAAGAAAACTTTTGACAATTATTAAACAGAAATCTAAACCTCCACGTCACAATAGGGTTCATGGAAGGTTATGTGTGGTCAGTACGGACTGGAAACTTGGACCTTGAAAGTTCAAATGATGAAAAAACTTGAGGCATTTGAGATGTGACTCTATAGACGCATCCTGAAGATACCCTGGACTGACAGAATCGCCAACGATGAAGTACTAAGACGCATTGGTCGCAATAGAAAGCAATTGACAATTATTAAGATAAGGAAAACATAAGGAAGGTCGGTTGGTCTCTTAAGCTACCAGATTGCAACTTGTACGCAATAAAAACAGCACAAAACTGATCATGTCAAGATCTTGCGTGAAACAATCGTATGAACTTCATCTGCGCATACTTTTGATCAAGAAATATTGCGTCCTTTACAAGTTGTACAAACTTCGTTTCGGTTTTTTTTTATAACCTACTGTAGGTTGAATTGATTAATTGCATGATTATTTTCACAAACATTTTTACGATGTTTTCAAATTCTTATTTATTTTTAACAAATTCCATGCCGATTACATGTAGTTTGTATGGAAACTTTGCATATTATTATCAGAAACAACTATTGTATGTTTTTTTTTACATTATATAAGTTGCTTTTCACAATACTTTCGCTGCCACTAATCCAAATTAACTCTTTTTCTAAATAAATACCAGAAACAAAATTTACGATCAATATTAGGGTTAGATTTCTCGCAAAATCAGCTGATTATGAATATGTATATTCATGAAACATCTGTGATACAAAAAAAAGTTTGGGAACCTCTGCAAAAAAGAGCTTCGAAACATTGTTTACAAACCAATAACTTCACGGTTGTTGTAAAACTATTCAAATATATATATATATATATAAAAATAATAGCTGCGCATCATTTATAATTAACCTTGATCGTCGTTCAGGTTTAAAATTATTCTCAAACAACGTTTTTATACATCCTTCGACTATACATACAGCTCAAATATCGAAAAAAATTCGTAACCTCAATATTTCTTCGAATCGACAATGTCTGGTATCACGAGGGAGAATAGCCAATTTGGCAACAACCTTTCGTTGCGTACTGAACATAAGCGTCACAATTATATCAAATTTATATTTTTATTCAAATACAGATATGTAAAATCACAATTTTACATAAGACTACCGCTAAACTTGTTAATGAATTAAACAAATGATGAAGTCATTTTCTTCGTATTCTTATATTTACATTAAACAATACGTAATGATCTGCCCACTTTATTATTTATTGTAAAAATTAGCGCAGATGTGTTTACGTGAATTTCTGTATCAAGTTAAACATTAAAATCTTCTTTTTTAGCAGTTATACAACCAGCGCTTAATTTTCATCTTCGCAGAAACTTGTCACAACAATGAATTTTTATTTGTCCTTGACTTAACTATGTAATTGTAGAGCAATGACATTTTTTGGGTATTTAACACGATCATGATTCGAATGTTGGTAATAACGGTCATGAAATATAAATCAGCGCAACGTTGCCAGCTCTGTTAGGTTAGACTAAGAAAATACACAATTCGTTAAAATTTATTGTATATTACAAAAATAAAACGTTCAGACAGTGGAGGTGGCGTGATCTCTTGTAATAGGTGTTTATTAAATATCAATCAATTATCAAATTATCAATCTTTCAATTTAAAACATTTACCCCAGTCTACCCTATCATGTCTACCTATATTCAAATTGGCAACATTGCCAGTATAATCCAATGTCGAAGAAATTATGACCTTTGCTATTTAAGCTCATGAATCACGTTCTCTGGCGTATGGAAACTGAACGAAATGAACGGGTTAAATGATAAAAAAATATTTGTAATTACTCAATAATTATTATTAAACACCTAGAATGTATTGTATAACTAAATGAAGATCTATAAACACAAAAAAACTATAAATATATATACATGAAAACGTTGATGCACAAGACGGAAGAAATGAAATAATTTGTGTAAGTTCTGCAATCAGCTGATTGGTGACGTATGTCAATATTGTCAAATATTATTTTTTGAGTTGTAGAACAAGAAAAATGTCAATCGAATATAGAATATCAAAAAAAAATACGGTACCTAGTTGTTTAAAACAGTTTGTTGAGGTTTTAGTTAATTATTTACATTCCACTAACCACCCTAACTGTGTAGTAATTCGACAAGAATACACTTAAGGTTAATAATTAAAATATTTTAATATACATAATTGTTGAATAATGAATATAATGACCACGTATTGAAATAACTTACATAACAATGCAAACAAAGATTCACGTTGAATGCCTTGTAGAAGTAGATGTGTCGAAACGAAAGAAATTTTTGGTATTATTAGAAAAAGATTAATCAAATTAACCAAAATTTGATTTTTGACATTTGACATTTCGACCTGTTGTGCGATCAAAATATTAATTGACATTGACATCTTGCAAAATTGTATTGATAATAGATCATAATATGAATATCAAAATAGAAATCTGGTTTATCACAATTTTTTCTTTGTTTTTTCAATTGTTTAAGTAAATAGAAACTATCAAATGAATTTGTGGTATTTATGTTGTATCAATCAATAATTTTGCAAGTTGTCAATGTCAAATAGAATTTTGATAAAGATGGCAACAGGTAGAAACGTCAAATTTTCCATGGAAACTTCCTAAATAAAATAAATTAGGATTTTTGATAATAACTATTGATTACTAACGGTAAAAAATTCGCTATAGTTTCTCGCGCCAAAAGTACGACAACTTTTTTACTCGTTTTCATGTTTCGTTTGTGATCGTGGCGCTGTTGTCAAATTGTAACATAATACTCCAAAATTCCGACTTTCTATTATCCACGCCATGTGATTTATTCTTTTTATTTTTCAGGCATAATTGTTTTTTCTGTGAAAGACCACCATTCTTGGAAAATCCGACATTCCCAGACCATGCGAGCGGATCCAAAAGCTACAACTTTTAGAGTAGGAGGTGTAATCATCAATTCTCCATTAAACATAGCCAGTATAGCATTAGGACCGAAAATACACACGAGTTCAGACAGAATCATTGTTAATGATGATAGGGAGGTTTACTTCAGCCCGATTTCCAGCTATCATCTTTATTCAATCAATAGTAGCGTGCTTCGGAATGAACAAAATGGAAAGGAAAATAGCGAGTATCAGGGAAACGTCAAGGATTATGGACAGAAGATCTCTCAAACAGCAGGTAATCGATATTTATTCAATTCAAACATATCGCTACCTCAATAGAATCTCTCAAAATAACCAAAAATCCCCAGAAGATTCCAGTGATAAAGGTCCATCTCTTATTATTCGTCTATCACAATATGTAGAGCAAAAGGATTACGTTTGACCAATAATAGTCGTCCATGGACGAATCTCTCCTCGAGGAATCATCATATCTGTCCATTATGATCTTTTACGTGGCATTTGGTGTCTTAAAGTGGAAGATACAAGCTTACTTGGAAGTAAAGCAAATGTCTTCTCAAGGAATCACCATATTATGGGATATTATCTGCCTATTTTGTTCTCTTCCAAGTCATTTGGTGCCTTCCACTGGAAGAACACAAATTTACTTTACTTTGAAGTAATCCAGAGCGAAAAGAATGAAGAGTATTCGTTTAGGTGGCAAACTTTATTAGATTGAAGTTGTTTTTTCTCATTATTCAAATAAAATCGATGAAAATGAAGCTGACTTGTGTTATAATTATGAATTTATCTTTCAGGAATGTTGATGGACAACAAAGGAGTTCTGTATTACAGTCTCCTAAGTACTAACAGCATCGCCAAATGGGATTCCTACACACCTTTCACGTCAGCTCAAAAAATAATAGCTAGAGACGAGAAATTTTTGGAATGGCCGAACGCATTCACCTACGACGGAAACGGCAACATCACCGTCGTCGTCAATAAACTCAACAAATTCATCTACGACAGAATGGATTCGAGTAAATTCAATTTCCGATTAATATCATCGCATAATGGACGTAATAGTTACCTTTTCAATCAAGCGTACCAATATAATATAGAACCTAATGTAACAACGACTACTACAACGGAAAACACTCATTTAGAGGAACCGGAAATATTACCGGCTTCAGGAAAAGATCCTTATTTGGTACCGGTACCTATACCAGAACACAAAGAAGAAACTACGACTAGTCCGGAACCATCAATGGAACACGCAACTAAAATAGAACCAGTAACTGAATTAGAGCGTACAACTACACCAGAGCCCAAATTAGAAGAAGAAATTGGAACGAATAAATCAACACCGGTACCTACACCACTACCTGAACCGGAGCCTAAGTCTGAACCGGAGCCTAAATCGGAACCAGAGCCTAAATCAGAACCGGAGCCTAAATCGAAACCGGAGCCTAAATCGGAACCGGAGCCTAAAGCTGAAGTAGCGCCTCAAGCAGATCCAAAAGTAGGTGCTAATTTGGAGAAAACTAAGACGACTAAATCGTCTGCTTCGATCGCAGCTCCCGCGATTCTAGGAATCGTTATTACTTGTAAATTATTATGGATTTAGTTACTAAAAGTGATGTAACTTTGAAGGACAGTGTATATAAAGTGATTAAAAATACAAGAAATAGCGAAAAATATTGGAATTTGTAAATGAAGGTTACTACTTTTTTATTATTTCGTAATTAATAATCACCCTGTACAATAAATGAAAGTATTTCTATGCAGTATTGTTAAGTATGATTCCAAAAATAATTGGAATCTTTGTAAATACCCTGGTACAATATAAAATATGTATAAGAATTTGAATAAATTATATGGATAATATCGATAATATTTTATTTATTTTTCCTCGACAATCGAAGTAATTAATCAATTTTTTATGACCGGTTTTATTTTCAGTAAGAAATTTTTATTCGGAGTAAATCTGGCAACAATGCTTTAAACTCTAGCCCACGTATTCGGAAACTATGATTTGGTTAACCCGATCACTTCATGAATGATCGGTAAGTAATCCGAATCGCGTTTAATGATTGAAGTAATCGGTTCATAGACATATATTTATGATCATTTCTACTCTAAGATCGCACCAAAAGACGCGACTTTGACAAGTCGGCCATTTTGCGTGGGTGGCAAACAGAATATTTATTTTTCGTTTATTAAAGTGGTTATTTTGTGTTTTAATTGTGACTTTTGTATTTTTCGCATTGTTATTTGACATTATTTGGACAAATTGCATATTATCTAACCTTAAGCAGTGATGTAAAGTGCCATGCCACGAGATATCGGGTGAAAACAGTGTGTAAATAAGGTAAGACAAATTAGTGATAATTTTTATCTTTCTTTTAAAATATTATAAAAAAAACTAATTTTGAAACAGAAGAGATCTAAAATCAAAAATATTTAGAAACATAAACATATCAAAAGGACTAAGAAATTAAAGAAATATTGAGAAACATTTTACTTTGTTTTTAATGAAATAAGTCACCCAATTTTTTTATCCCACCTCGTACGTTAGAAAAGTTTGTAAAAAATAAAAAAGACTTTCCTTGATGATAAATGAATCATGTATATAAAATAACATCTAAAAGCTTTTGCAATCTTTAAAAGCCTGATAACTCATGATTCCTTAATTGATGAGTATATACACCGCAACAAAGATTTATACATATATGATTTAAAAGTTATATCTTTAAATTAAATTACCATTTATAATTCAAATTTTGTGACCTAGTATTAATAAACCTCCAAAATTTGCTGTTCAATCTGTATTCTAAAGATCCTTATCTGTTTTAGAGATTTCTTTTTTCATAAAATCAGCAATGATAAATTGAAAAACGAAATTGTTTTGAAAATAACAAAACTTCACATAAATGACTGTCACTTTTTTCTAACCATTCGAAATGTTCAGAAATTTCACACATAGTCTTTTGAAAGTTGGTACTTCGGAAACGTCATATGGATTTGACAATGACATTGTGTCAATCTCATGACTTATTGAGTGATGATATACGTAAAATATGGGAAATATTCATTGACACCTGCAGAACGTCGTAAACGCAATCGTCCCATTTTACCATAGACGAACAGGATTTCGAAGTAGATGTCCATTTGAAATTTATATGCGTAACAAGCCAAAAATTTTATTGCTATGTAATTCTTCATCAAATTACCTAGGTGACGGGCCCATATTTAGTAAAAAGAACAAAAACGGATGGTCGACTAGAAGCAAATATTTTTTCAAAGAATTGACAAAATCGACATTCAATGTGTTTACTCACTGTGTTTTAGGAAGGAATAAAATAAGTGTAGCATTGCAACTTGATTTAGACAAATATGATCCAAGTAACAATTGAAATTTTCGAAAAAAAAAAAACAATTCAACCTCTATTATTATCCAAGAGCTCCGGAAACCGATTTTCTGAATAGACTTAAAACGTTGCGTTTGTGCTCTAGTTCAAGTTTATATGTATATTAAAGACGTTCAAGTAATTTTCATTCAACTCTGGTTAAGGAACACCCTTTAATGTATTGCAATTTTTTTATAAACAAAAATTTAAACTAAATTTTCTAAAATAATAATCCTGGATACGAAAGTTAACTTCTAGAGGCTATATATATATATTTTTTTTTTGTTTAAATTATGAATATTTTTATCCCGTTTTGATTTACTGGATTAAATCCTGTTATTCTAAGTAAGAAACGAATATATTGAAGACCTTCAATCTTTTGTTATGGAAAGGCAAAAGAAGTACACAAACATTCAAACTATGAAATATTTTATGGAAATATCTTCTAAATATCAATTTACAAATTGAGAATCAATCGAATATACGCAGCATTCAAAGATGTGCTGATTTCGGTAAACTATTTAACAAATAACTGTTAAAAACATTTTTATAATTAAAAAATAAATATATAATAGTTTAGAAAACAAAAAATCAATTTATAATGATTCTGGTTAAAAGATAGTGTCACTATATATAAATAGAAGGTAAAAGTTTTGTAGCTCAATATAACACCAACTTTGAATTTATAGATCCCAAACAGAGTTGTTAAAATCAATTACAGTGGAAAGTTGGCTAAATAAGTGTTTTTTCAATTTTATCACAAATAATTTGTTTTGTAAGATTTTTAATCATTATTGGAGGATTATTTTCCAAATTTTCACTATTTTTTATCCCAAAAGTTCAAAATTATAGTGATTGGATTGAAATTTGAAATGTTCTAAATGTACTAAATTCTTGAATATACAAAAAAATGTCTAAGTTACACTATTTTGTCTACGATGAATTTGAAACTTATAAATAATTCACTGACATCTACACACCTTTCAATCTATAAAGTTTTCTAATATTAAAGGTACATAAATTTATAAAAAAATGGTATACAACATTGAAATTAAATTAAAAAAAATTAAAACTATGAAATTGATGATTTTATACTTAAATTCAAAACATTTGATGAAACAATCAACCGTCTTAAGATATAATTTATGTATGTACGTATATTTATACAAAATTGTTAATAAAATTGCACCAAATGAAATGAGATGGAGTAAAAAATTAAAAATCTTATATTCAGTAATAGATAAAAGTTGTACCAACAAATAATTAAATATTACAGACTGTTCGAAAAGAAAATCTGATACAGAAGTAGATTTGTTAATAAAATATATTAGGAAACAAAAATATTTAGAAAAATATTCAGTTTTTATATTAGCAAGCTACTGAATATAAGAGTTTAGAATTTATAGGGCATATCATTCTGACAACATCCAAAATATATCAGACACCACATTATACAGGGTTTATCTCAATGTTTTAATAGTATTGACGATGATGAGAAGAAAAGCAAATAACAATATGAGAATGAAAAAAATTCCATCAGTTGCCTCTTCAGATTCTTCGACAGGGTATAATAAGAAGAAAAAAGATGGAGTCGGAAGATGAGGAGAAATTAAAAGTGTGAACATAAAAGATATTAAGCATCCTATCATATTAGTATCTTTTGTGGGTAGAAAAAGATACCCTCAAGTTACAGACATATCTGTATCATTCAAGAAAAAGTAAATGATGAGATTGATGTCATGGCACATAACTGTATAGACACTGATAAAATTCTTCTTTTTGCCTAAATACCCACATAAAATCTGCAGTTGTCAGATACTGATAAATTCGTTAATAATTTCGTCTGCCACTGGTATTCAGTGATGTCTGACTTTGGTCATGACATGCCTAATATACTTGCACTTTTAAATAAAAAAAATGCATATAAAAAAATAACGACTTCTAATTATATCAGTTTAATTAGTACTAATTACATAAAGAGCCCTGCAATAAATTTGGAAGATATTTTTTTTATTAGAAATGATTTTTTTTTTTAAAGAAATATCCTCACTAAAGTCTCTGCCCTGGTGCTCTTACCTTAATTACTTATTGTGCTGTTTAACAACAACATTGTCAATATGATACACCCTGTAGATGATGATTTATTGAAAAATCTCAGATTTTTAATAACACACTTTGAAATCTACATTCTAGAACCTTTTTGTTGCAACACTTTGGCTCTGTCTTCTCTGTCACTCTTTATTTCCGGACAATCTGGTACACCACATTCTCTACTTACAACACACAAAAATTCTGCATGTTCATCGGCGTTATAGTTGTATTGAGAACCGATGTTTATTAATTGCTCGAATTTCCAACCATCTGACATAGTTGAAACCATCTAAAAAAATTATAGATGATTTAAACATTTAAGGAATAGTTTACGGTTGAAAACTATAAGTAATGAGATAATAAAATAAGAAGATATATAGATTCAAACAGAACTAGAATAATGAAGGCTCTAATAGTCTTAATACCAAATTTACAGAAAACTGATGGAAGAATACCTGTGTCAATTCATCTTCATGGCACTGTAAAACTCTATAAACATGTTTTTTACCATCTTTGTTAGGTCTAGTTTCTCTAATCATTATTCGTCTTTTTACCAAAGTGATTAATTCTGCAATATTGTAAAATTCAGCCTCTTCTAATACCCCCTCTTCTGCTAAACCCTTATTAATCACCAATTTTCCATGCCTAAGATAATTTAAAACGGGGGAGAAATAATTGGGATCTCTGTCTATTAAATATGCTCCTGTTTCATCCTGAAATAAATACAGTAATATAAAACTTTTAATTCAAAGTATTTTTTTTTCTATAAAACTAGTATTATAAATATTAGTCACACAAAAGATTAAACTGAATCGTATCTGAACAAAAATATATTATTGAACTTTGTATTACGACTATTATAATTACTGCTACAAAAATTCGTTCGACAAAACATAATAAAATATATTAAAAAAAAACTCACTTTATCAGAATCTAGTTCATTATCTTCTTGTATCAGTCTATACAGAAATGAGTTAGGATCTCTTGCCAGAGTTGTTTTTGTTGTTAAAAAACATGTTCCACCTACATTTAGTTTTACCCATTGTTTATTTCCAGTTTTTGAAAGGTTTTGTTTATTGTCATCTGACTCCATAACGAGATCTGCCATGATTGAAAAATAACCTATCACTTGACTTGTGTTTGACTTGTACACAGTATTGCCAATAAACATGAATCATACAGAAAGAAATATAACTAAGTAAACAATTAATCCGATAATTGATAATTATGTATATTTAATATCATAATTGTGGATATTATAAATTATTACGAGTTATTAACATTATTTTTCCCTATATCTACTAACAGTGTTGTATGTCAAAAATTGACATGAATTGCTAACTTCATTGTATTGTTAAGTTGTAGTGTGTAGTGTAGACATTTTTATTTATTTTCGATTATTTTGATGTTTGTTGTAAATCGGAATATTATACGAATTGTTTTGTTTCACATTACTGTACACAAACAATATCCGGCTTTGGGTAAGTATTATTTATTTTGATTAGTCATCTTTTTATGAAGTTTAATTTCTAAACCCAATTATGGTTCCATAAAATATAAACATATTTAAACATAGTTTAGTATATTACCTGTACATTGAGTATTTATTTTCTCATTACCTTGTTTTCTTTTGTTAACTGTCGGGCGGATTTTATGTTAACTAGAACTTATTATCTAATTATTTTAGTTGTAATTGTACAAGTTTCTTGTGCAATCTCTGCAATAATTCTTGCAATATTTGTTTCATTAAAACCGCATCTACTTTTTGATAAAATATATTATTTGTTGTTGGAGAATACTTTTTTGGGTCGGTTATTAAAGTTTCAGAAACATGTTTCATTGAATTGTTTGAGAGATCATAGATTTTATCAGTTATTGCCTAGAAGTAACCTTGTACAGTTTCATCACACAATATACGGATATTATCATGTAAGCACGATGATCACATCTAGTACATAATTGTAATTGCAATAAGTAATTTATTGTTTCAAGGATATAATTTTATTTTGAAGATGATTCTATGTAAAAAAAACAGGTATGTAATTGATAAATATATTCTAGATTTAGAAATTAATTAGCATACAATCGAATTTTTTATAGGATCTCAAGGTTTCTGTTATACAAAACACAATAAAGTATTGTAGTTAAAACATAGAAAAAGAACACATTTGCAAAAAAAATATATTTAGGTACTACATGTAAGCCTTTTAAGACTATAGCTTGTAAGTGATTCACTTCTACTTCCTATTTTTTGCTTTTGTTTTTCCTGAATCCCTCTCTATCTCTCTCTTAGGTCTTTCATCACCTCTATATCTTCCTTTTGTCTATATCAATCATTTTTTTTGTTGTTCTAAAATCTGGCATTGGTTATTGTTTTATACAGATGTAGCTTCACCTTTCTGGAGATTTTTTTGGAACTTATTATCACATTCACTGCTTCCAATTGTTCACTTCCCTTTGTTATTCTTCTAGATCTTCTCCCTCGACACCATCGTCCTTGATAACCACCATAAGATATACATAACAACTTGTTCTAAGCTTATTACTTTTTGTTCAGTCAGTCAATAAATCAAAATTATGAATTTAATGATGTTTGAACATATAAATGAATTCAAAGAAATGCTTAATTTATAACAATCTTCCAACAAATAGGAATTACGTGGTGTCATACTAAAAAATGGATGTAATTGAGAATTTAACTTACAATTTATGATTTTCTTTATGACTAATTTCATTTCGAGAGCTTTAAAATGTTACCAGAAATGTTTAACCACATTCTAGAGGTTATTGGGTATGTTATCAGCAATTTTCGGAAATTTATATTCTCATTATGCGAGTTATATTGGGTACATATAAAAATTAAACTGATAAGTTTTTTGGTATCCATCATATTTGTTTATGCATATGAATTCCCCCAGTTCGCATATGAAGGTCAAATCTGTTTGAACTTTGAACTTTCTCTGAGGAATTGGTGTGATTTAACAAAGGAATCATATGAAATGGAATGGAATCTTTGTATTTTTTATCTTTATTTGATATAAATCGAGCGGTAGCACGTTTAGAGCTGTTTTATCTTAATCTAACAGTGCTAAAAACAAGATTTTTTGTTTTGAACTATTTCATTACATTACATTCTTATAATTAAATACATTTTTCCCAAATTTGAATCACATATTTATATATTTCAGAATTAGTAGACTCAGAAACTGTAAGGAAGAAATCAAAAAGGTTATTTTTGGGATACATAACCTCAAATATACAATATAAAAAGTCCTGTAGCCCCTTCATTATTGTTAAATAAATAATTTCTTTAAGCTTGGAGAATTAAAAATCACTTCCATGCTGTGGGCCTAAAATGTATTTTAATTATTTCGAATTCCAAGCAGGATAACACACATTTTGGGGATCCCACTGTTTCTCCAAGTTATCATAAACTTTATGTTTTTTCTCGTTGTAATTCAAAGCCTGGCAAACACGACAATAGTGAAAATTTTGACTTTGAAAATACCCGTGTTCGTTTAATATTTCGAAATGCGATTTCCATTGGTAATACTTTAAAAATTCGTCGGTTCTGTTTAGTCTAAGTAGATATTGCGCTAAAGATGCTGGATTCGCAAATTCGTCAATGTCTATGTAAGAATTTGGTGGTAGAATTCTCCTATAATCCGCCCGGTTTGCACCCATTACTATAGGGATGGAATTTTTTTTGTGAAACGCGTTCCACCAAACTTTTTCCGTAATGTATTCGTCACAGTTCGAATTTTCGAAAGATAAATAGAACAGATACTTTTCTAAATCGGGACAGTCTTTTCTGAAGTGACCAGGACATCTGGAACAAAAGAAAAAACACAAATAATACTAAATAGTTATCATATTATAATTGACGCACATCCTCAATTTGTGAATGCGGCTCTTCTTTGGAAAATATTTGAAGTGGGGCTACGAAGAAACTTCTTTTTTTGAGATTATATACATTAATTTGAATTTTTTCGTTGTAATGGTGGTTTCTAATAAAACAACGTGCTTCCAATTAAATTTTTATACGAAAAATCAAAATATTTATGGATTTTATTCTATTTTCCACCTCTAATAATTTTTTTATGCAAAAACTGATCTCCTCGTATCAAAAAACCCCGTTCTATAGAAATTTAGTAGTATATTTACCAAATTTATTTTCTATTATCAGAAATCTGAAATTTCTTTCATAACTTTAACGTTATTTTACGGAAAAATTTTTATTTTAACTTTCACCCTGTATATTTCCCACAATTATGAAACTGAAAGAATGAAATATAGAAATTAACTTAGATACAAGTTTTCTTTAATGTTTCATGTCAAAAAGAATTCGATAGCTGGTATAGTCACGGAAATATTTTTTTAAACAAAATTTTGATTTAAATTCCGCGTCTTTTTGAGAAAAAATTAATCATATCTTTTTATAGTGAATATACGAGAAAAATTATGAATTATTATGTGAAACCTCGTGGTTTTTTTCTTAATTTTCCACTTCCACAACAATTGATATCTTTTTTGAAATCCTTGTATCAACAAACCCCTTTTTCAAACAAAAAAAATCCTATTCCCCATTTTTATATACAGGGATAGTATTAAAATGCTTTTTGTGATTTAAAAATGTTGAAACAAGTGAATTAACATCACACTGAACTTCAATACGAGGGTTGCTACATAAGTTTTGAAATAGATAACTAAAAATAATTATAATTGAATTGTTTTTTCAAAATATTCTCCATTAAGATACATTTTTTTATGTTTTTGAACCCTTTTTTTTCCATTTCGATTGAGCTACCCCCAAAACATGTGATTTGAACGCATCAATGATCAAAAAATGAATTTTGCCCGTCTTGTAAAACCCATACAGTCGACAGTTTTGGGTTCAAATTCATAGATCCATGATCCGCCGCGATCTTATAGAGGTCTTGAAGTGCTGCGCTTGAATTTTATCAACATCTCTGTGCACCAATCGAACATTTCATGCAGGATGGCCTCCGAAATGCAATTTAAGAAGAATTTGAAACTTTTCGGTGGACAGCTTGACATGCTTCGTTGTACCTGCCTTAAATGCAATTCGAACACTTACAGCAACACTTTTTCGAATCCCTTTTGTAATTTCTTTTAATAAATTCATGTTGACACTGCGTTTTTCCTTTCGAAGCAAATTCATCGACCTCTGTATTCACATATCAGTGAATAGCGGATATCTTAAAACTTAGTTAGCAACCCTCGTATTATAACTGTATTTTTTTTTCTGGAATAATTTCAATGAGTAATGATACTTACTTCAATGTCCCACATGCACCATATACGTCGACATCTATATACTTCTTGAGTTCTTTCACGTAGGCCCACCTATGGTTTTTACTACCGCAGTTCGATCCTAAAATGGCTACCAGAACATCTCTTCGTTTTTCTAAATGAAAATCCACTTGTTCGGGGTGCTTCTTAATAATCGTTCTACCGTACGGTACTGGAATATCGGAATCCATTCTACAAAAATTCATTACATCGTTGCAGATAATCGAAATCAAATTTTTTGTTGTTTAGGATATTTTAAAGAATTATTTTACTTCAAAGATTTATGAAACTAATCTGTCAGCTTCTTTCCTTCCTGTCATGGGTGCTTCTACAGCCAATTCGATTCGCATAAGAATGTAACAAGAATTCTATTATATTTTCTCTGGTTTAAATTTTTGATTTTTTTACAGTGTACCCTTTGTTTTGTTTCTTCGGGAAATTGATGGTTTTTTCCGTTGGATTTTTCGCCTTTTTCCGGTGACACCACTTCATAAAGAGATCGTACTGTTTTTCGTACTATGCACGAGATTTTTCCGGCCGCGTTGCTTTCTTCGAGTAACTCTTCATCGCCGATGTTTTATTTTCCATCTTCATTCATTGTTTTTCATTAATTTAGACAAAACTTTGGATAAAACAAATAATATCAGAAAATTAAAAATTTAAGGTTACGCAAAATCATCGAAATGAAACTGTCAACTGTCAACATTGAAATGGTTACTCCAGAACGTCCCGAAAGCGTTTTGCAGTACGAAACTGTCACTTTCACTACATGGAACACTCAAAACGCAACTTTCGTATGTAAATGAATACAGAACGAACAACTTTTAGATAGCGCCGTCTAAAAAATATATTACCTGTAAGACATGGACCAATTGAAAATTCCGTTAAAACTTGCGATGGAAATATTTTTGTCAGGACGTAAAAAGGTGTGATGAGGACTTTCTTCTGTTAGAAAAGCCCAAATTTGATCAGGCTTTCCTCTCATCGGAGGTAGTTCTTTCGGATTTTTCGTTCTATGCAAATGAACTAATACTATATCCGCTGTTTTTATATTTGTATCCTTATAAGTAATATCACAATTTTTTACGGGGCATTTCTTGAAAGGATCTACCCTGAAAAATATAGAACTCGTGAGCAAAAAAATCGACGCAAGACGCACGATCGCGGTCAAGCAAAAAGGTTTCCAGGTCTTCCATAGACTCGACTTCTTCTATCGCTACCATGCAGACACATTTTGCTTTCGCCTTAGAAGAGAATGGAGCCTCTTTGTTCATCAGTCCAATTGACTTTTAAATGGACTGGGGTTAATTTAAGGCCAGTAACTGGCCATTTTGGCTCAAGGTTAGCTGCTTTAAGTCTTCTTCTGACTATCCACCCACTCACAGCTACTTCTCGCGTTTCTCTGAGCACTTATTGGACTTAAAAACTAATAAACAATGAATCTGTCATCTTTCTCGAACGTGCACTTTTTTCTTCCGGAACCGCGCCTTCGATAGAAGTTACCAGCCTCTTGGTAACGACGGTAAACCCTGAAAACAGCAGACCGACTCATGCTCAGCGCACTAGTCCCTTGCTTGAGCGGCTTTACCACTTGATAGTATCGGTTGACGTTTGATAACTGATAGTTGTCGGTAGATATATTCATTGGATATATTTTGGACGGTATGAGGAAATTTTTTATAAAGAGGAATACTCATAGCAATTGGCCCTGATGTAGGAATTGCTCCTCTGCAGTCCTGGGGTTATGGCTGCTTTATTCCGGGCTGGTAAACAGGTTCACCAGGTTATAGAAAAACCACCACATCAAAGAACGGTGAGAGGTAGGATTTAATCTAATGGCTATGGAAGAATTGTCTAAGAAGTTAAGGTAGATCTCATGAAGGAGGATTCATTGGATTATTGGAGTTTGCCCTGATATGGGAATTGCTCCTCTGGAGGGCTGGGGTTGTGGTGATTGGTGCAGAAATGTGAACCGGCTTACCAAGTTATAGAAAAACCGCAGAAAACCTGCAACAGCGACAATTATTGGTTAGATGGATAATCTTATATAAGGGTTAGTTACCCCTAAATAGCACTATTGTAAACAAGCATAAAAAGGGCAGTACTAAGAAAAATAAAATTTCTTGTTCAGTTTCTTTGTCATTGATTTGCGATTGCAGGGGTGTCGTCAGAATCGATTTTTTTACTCACGAGTGTAGTTTAATCATTAAATGTAATAATTTCTAGTATATTTTTTATAGTCGATGCAATGTTTTCCAAACTTTTTATCGTTACCACATTTGATTATATTATTTATGTATGGTTGAATAAATTAGTTCCAAACCTCACCATTTATTTGAGAAATTCATCATTAATCTCTTTTCTATAATATGACCATATTTCCAAATCAATATTTGATGTTTCTTAGTGGATTTAATTACTGGTTCTTGCTCTTCCAAAAATAAGATTCGCCCCAAATTAGAAAGATTCGTCTGCAATAAAATATTAACATTTTTCTAAATTCATAGAACATCATTTCAACCTTGTTGAACACACTGTTTGCACTACCACCACCCACGATTTTACTGTATGACGCGCGTTTCGATAACCAAGTTATCGTCTTCAGAGACTGAAAGTAAACAGTTTAATTTGTGAGTGTTGGTGCAGTGGGAATGTAAACAGTGTGTTCAGAATGAACTTCCAAGGTTATTTTAAGAAAAAACAAATAAAAAAATTCTATTTTTCCTCTGTCAGATATAAAAAAAATAACATCAAGAATAGTTTTAATAGTATCTGTTCTTGATGCTGGATTTTCAGGATGGTAAATTCGTTGTAGGTGGCCAAGAGGCCGTCGAGCTCCTGATGGATAAGTAGAAGGGGTTTGAATAGCTACTGATATCCCCATATTACATACTACAGGGTAATCGAAAGAGTTTTTGAAAATATCGAAGAGCTAAAAGCGTAATATCCAATGAACAATATTATAAGTATTTGCTTAAATAATGATAATTAATAATAAAAATTAATGTCTTACTAAATTCTCTCGAAGTTTCCGCCATTGTTTAACTGTATCTGATTGAATATTATATATTATTTTTGTGTTTTCGTTATTTTCTGGATAACGAATCGTATCTATTTGTATCAATAGACCAATTACCGTTAAAACTATAATCCCAATAAGAATAGAAAACTTTTTTTTCGGACAACTAAATTTGTACATTTTGTGGCGTCATCTGAAACAAAACAAAACATTTCATCTCGTATAAATATTAGATACAAATATAATTCAAAATGGGACATTACTAAAGTTGATTGTTTATTCAAATATCACAATATTTTCTTATATGTAATAGATTAGATAAAAAAATAGAAATTTATGAAGTAAACATCATGTCAAGTACAAAAAAAAACTTCAACTTTATAATGAGAAAGAAGTTTGACTAGTAGCTCGTTTTTTAAGTCGTAAAACGATTTTCGAAATAATTAGGTCACTAAATAAACAATATAAAGCTACAAAAATAGTTCAGAAATCCATTGATAAGTGCCTACCCTGCATCCTTGAATCTCCTTATCTTTGTCTCGGATTTTATTCTGGGTAACTGACCGCCGTTAGAAATTTAAATAATCAACTTAGTTCTAAATCTAATCGATTGTTTTCAATAATTATTATTGTTACTATTAGCTTTCACGGTCTCATTTTTTGTTATAATTTTTTCGTACTGGAAAATCTAACTACACAAAACTGTATGTTTCATTTTGTAGATAACTTCGGTTTGTAGGTTATGTTACAAGTCTTATCAGTTAATGATTACATGCAACGGTAACATTGAAATATAATTAAGTTTTACCCGTAACGCTGTTGAGATATGTATTACCGCTTCTTTCATAATTCTGATCTATAAATTTAATAACTTAATCGATATTCCACATTTACCGAAATCACTTTTTGTAACTTTCACTAGTAAACTATGAAAATTGATGAATGTCATCACTCATCAGTTGAGTACAAAATCATATTTAAGCAACGTTGCCAGACCTGGCAATGGGTACGAAGATTAAGCGAATATAAAAAACAAACAGAAATTTGTTATAAAATTTGTAAAAAAATTTTAAATTTTCGAAATTAATGATCGTATTAGTTGGAAGAAGATTCGATTTAATTCTACTGAATAATATACATATACAGGGTGAGAAAAAGTAACTTTTTCATTTTAAATTCATAAAAAGTACGATGATTGTTGATAGTTTTAAATATATATTGTAAAGTAAAGTATGACAGATGACACTAGAAATAGCAAAAGGCAAAGCAGTACATTCAAAGGCTAAGGTTGGAGCAAATAATGAAAAACGAGGAAATCTGACAATAAAAAAAGATACCAAATTAAGAAAAATGTATAAAATTAGTCAGTCAGTCCGCGTGGACTCATCATCTTCACTGTTTACCAATGGAAACATCGAATCGTAAACATAAATGCATTTCTATTTGCCGAAGCCGTCGGAAGGCGTATTTCTTCGAAATATTCCTGCCACAAAGTCTGCGATAAGCAGTGGCGTGGCTTGGTGAGATTAATTTGATTCATAAATTTCTTTAAATAAATAAAATTATGGCGTTTTCAAGACAAAGAAATTGCACATTGTAGCAATTTAATAATGCAATTGCTGAATCAACTAGAATAAATAAATTTTCCATTTATCGAGCAGTGACGAAAGGGTTGCCGTGGATCATTCAAAGAACCGAAAAACTAATACAGCAAAAGGTAGCAGATTATCCAGGATACAATTGTACATGTTTATAAACGAATAAAAAGACTACCGAAGTTCTAATAGACGGATGGGGTACAAAAAGGGCTCAGGTCACGTCTGGTAGCCTGTTTAAACCAAACGCCCTTACAAGTAGATACATTTTACTCGTCTATTTACGTTTTATAATTTAATATTGAGTTGTAGAAAGTGTGGCAGGTATAATTATGATTTTTATAATCTGCAATTGATATTGGAAAAACTAGATCAATGTCTAGCATTCGTAGACGATAATAACAAGATATGAAATACAGTGTGTTACAATAAAGTTGGATAAAGAAGGTGCAAAGCACGAAAAAACAATAATTATTAATAGAAAAGTGACAAAATATAAGATAAAAAACTTAGTAATGATAATAGATATATCTAATCAAATTTAGAATAGTCAAATGTGAAATAGTCAAATAAATAACCGAATTATATACCTCGTGGACCAAAACATAAATAAAAACTTCTTTACTGTTTTTCTTTCATCGTAATTTACGTGGCGATGTTCTAATCACGGTGAAGGATACGTTGGGTGTTGCCTATCCCATAATTGTCCTTTGTGACAGGATTCCAAACATTATCTTGTTTTTTAATGGGAAATTGTATACTACTACTTAATAGAATGGCATTTTGTACCACAATTGATGTATCTCGACCATTTATCGTCACCATTTTGTTGCAGATATCCAGAAATTTCGAAAAATATTCCGGGAAACTTGTAGAAAACTAAGTAAAAGCTTCGTTATTATAAAACGTCGGTTTTCGCGAGTATTTTTTAACTAAATACAGAACCACCGTTTTCTTCTCAATAAATACCGTATATCCCTCGTATAAAATTAATTATAAACTGCAATATTTGAGTATTATATAAACTCTCTATACATTTTGCAATTACAATGCATTTTACTTGAAAAATAATTTGATAACGTGAGTAATATCCAAGGCTCGATAAGTAATTTCCAATTGTCTAATTATTTAAACAATAATTAGATACAAGGTCTTATTGCTAATAACAATGCGGGATATACTTGGCTGTTTATCAAATTATTACCAAATCATGTGGTTTTTGCAGAAATTCTTCACTTTTTATTTCATATTTCAGTTGAATTCTTTATTTTTATTTCTGTTTTCAAAGAAACCTCTAACGGAAGTTTATACAGCTATTCTCGATTCACAGCTGGATACCTGATAAAAAATTTTTCTTTTGTTTTACCAATTTGCCAATTTCCCTGTTTCCAAGTCCTTGCAAACCATTCACTACGCTACCAGCAAGTTAAGGACAAAAGGAATGACGTTAAAGTTGTACTAAACTGTGTAAAATTTTAAGAAGTCGACTGTTGACAGACTGCACAACAATACAGAAACTTCGTGGCGACAGAGTCCACTAAGAACTACATAGACAAATGCAGTGACGAAGAAGACGATTGGGATTAGACCCTAATACACCCAAATATATTAGAATTAATGTGATTCGTAAATTTTTAATCAACACAAAGTGACAATCGAACTCAATCGGCTTCAATGGATGTAAATCAAATATATCTGACAAAAGTAAACGCCAATATATCCAAATATATTTAAGAATTGAAGTGATTCGACTTCAGTCGGCGTGAATAAACTCCGAAAATAAATTTTCAATCAACAAAAGTGACAATCGAACTCAATCGGCTTCAATGGATGTAAATCGAATATATCTGACAAAAGTAAACGCCAATAGATCCAAATATATTTAAGAATTGAAGTGATTCGACTTCAGTCGGCGTGAATAAACTCCGAAAATAAATTTTCAATCAACACAAAGTGACAATCGAACTCAATCGGCTTCAATGGATGTAAATCGAATATATCTGACAAAAGTAAACGCCAATAGATCCAAATATATTTAAGAATTGAAGTGATTCGACTTCAGTCGGCGTGAATAAACTCCGAAAATAAATTTTCAATCAACACAAAGTGACAATCGACCTCAATTGGCTTCAATGGATGTAAATCGAATATATCTGACAAAAGTAAACGCCAATAGATCCAAATATATTTAAGAATTGAAGTGATTCGACTTCAGTCGGCGTGAATAAACTAATCCACTTTGTAAGGTTAGAAAATCCAAAAATTAGAACATAGAATTTCTGAATTCTTTAAATTTCGTTCCAGTATTAGGTAGAAACTAAACAATATTCAGAAAAATGAATTTTTAAAATTTGCAGAAGCCGTAACTTGTTTATAACTTAATAATGCACACTTGCAATTGGTTAAAATTCTACCCCCGATATTACCACTACTCTTTATAAAATTAAAATAACAAATTCGTTGCTCCGTTCTTTATTCTTCAACAAATAACGTGGTGTGGAAGTTAAAAATGTCTTTGGTGCATTTTATGCTAAGTCAGCGGGGAGGTTAGGTTGAGTTGTCTAATCTTCAGGACAACCACGATCACGAGCTGGCACATTGTAACAGAGGTTTAAAATTTTATGGCGGGTATTAAAATCACGAGCTGGCACAAGGCCCGGAGGAACAAGAAACGTCAGAAAGCAATAGTTTTTTTTTTCGACTACAGCCTAATAATTAACGATGTGAATCTTGACGACAATCTGTCAAGGAAGTAAATAATAAACAAATAAATCAGTTATACCGAAAAATATACAAAAACTAACTGTCAAATAGTATTTTTTGTCGGTATTCAAATATTAAAAACAATTTTTTGGTATTGGATAAACGTCTAACCTAAAAAATCGCTTCACGAATACAAATATCATTTTCTCCACCCTATATATACTATATTACATCACGTGAAAGTAACTAGGTGTTTACTTACAATTTAATTAGTTCACTTTCAATTGGCTATGGATTTTATGATCGATATTGCATCATTATTTTCAATACTCTTACCGCCAAACACGTTTGAATAATAAAACTGACTGACTGATTGAAAAGTGCTGGTTTACTACAAATACCGAATATTCCGAGTGGCAAACTTTTACGGTTGCCAGCTTGTTAGCGTTGCGAGATAGCACCAACCATTTTTTTTTAATTTTTTATCGAATCTTTCGTAAGTAATATATTCGTCGAGGCATTAGCCAGGAAAGTAGTTGTTTTCTCCTATGAAGAACGCAGACTACATTTTCGAAATTATTTTACATTTTACATATTTTACACACCTCATTTACCATCGGAATCTATATTATCGGCGACTAGCTAGATTTCCACCTGACCAATAGTTCGCAGTTGGGAGTGAAGATGGCGCCACTTAGTGTTAACTGGGAAATGTTTAACTACCAAATGCGGCGCTCTTTGACGTTGCCTTTAGTTCGGGTGTTAAACTGCTCTGATGCGACGTATTAACGTCGAAACTAGTCAGTAGTTGCAACTTCTCCTTGCAATTGCGAACCATTGGGGACGTTAATATCAACAAAAGGGTCAATTAACATTATTTTTCGTTGAAAATCGCATTCTTTATGCATTACTTACTAAAAAACATTAACAAGCCACAAGATTATTTAGCACGCCAGCTGTCAACGTCGCACTTAGTTACGCAACGTTGCATCACTTATCGAATACGCTCGTAAATAAAAGTTTCTAGTATCATAAAATTCCCAGAGGATTTCGCACGCGTTTTAGCACCCGTTTTGACTCATCATTGTACGCGATATAATTGAAACTATTTGGATTATAACAGTCGGAAACTCTATTCAAAAGTCAACGACAGGATTTTCAGAGGGTGTATTAAATTAACATCATAAATTCAAATTGAATGGAAGTCATTTAGGAACGTAGGCTTTGTTATAATTTATTTTTTTTTATGGAAATAAATCAATAATACATGAATGTTTGTAAAGATTGAACGATTTCAATCAGTGGCTTGGTGGCGATAGAGAAAATTTTTATTCAATTCAAATTGTCGTAAAGACCTATAAAGTCCTAAAAAAAACTTCAGTGCTTCATAAAATCATACATAATCTATTATAGTATATTGTTATTCATTCAAATCGTCGTAAAGACCTAGAAAGTCCTAAAAAAAACTTCAGTGCTTCATAAAATCATACATAATCTATTATAGTATATTGTTATTCAATTCAAATCGTCGTAAAGACCTAGAAAGTCCTTAAAAAAACTTCAGTGCTTCATAAAATCATACATAATCTATTATAGTATATTGTTATTCAATTCAAATCGTCGTAAAGACCTAGAAAGTCCAAAAAAAAACTTCACTGCTTCATAAAATCATACATAATCTATTATAGTATATTGTTATTCAATTCAAATCGTAGTAAAAACCTAGAAAGTCCTAAAAAAAACTTCACTGCTTCATAAAATCATACATAATCTATTATAGTATATTGTTATTCAATTCAAATCGTCGTAAAGACCTAGAAAGTCCAAAAAAAAACTTCACTGCTTCATAAAATCATACATAATCTATTATAGTATATTGTTATTCAATTCAAATCGTAGTAAAAACCTAGAAAGTCCTAAAAAAAACTTCACTGCTTCATAAAATCATACATAATCTATTATAGTATATTTTTATTCGATTCAAATCGTCGTAAAAACCTAGAAAGTCCTAAAAAAAACTTCAGTGCTTCATAAAATCATACATAATCTATTATAGTATATTGTTATTCAATTCAAATCGTCGTAAAGACCTAGAAAGTCCAAAAAAAAACTTCACTGCTTCATAAAATCATACATAATCTATTATAGTATATTGTTATTCAATTCAAATCGTAGTAAAAACCTAGAAAGTCCTAAAAAAAACTTCACTGCTTCATAAAATCATACATAATCTATTATAGTATATTGTTATTCAATTCAAATCGTCGTAAAGACCTAGAAAGTCCAAAAAAAAACTTCACTGCTTCATAAAATCATACATAATCTATTATAGTATATTGTTATTCAATTCAAATCGTAGTAAAAACCTAGAAAGTCCTAAAAAAAACTTCACTGCTTCATAAAATCATACATAATCTATTATAGTATATTTTTATTCGATTCAAATCGTCGTAAAAACCTAGAAAGTCCTAAAAAAAACTTCAGTGCTTCATAAAATCATACATAATCTATTATAGTATATTGTTATTCAATTCAAATCGTCGTAAAAACCTAGAAAGTCCTAAAAAAACTTCAGTGCTTCATAAAATCATACATAATCTATTATAGTATATTGTTATTCAATTCAAATCGTCGTAAAGACCTAGAAAGTCCTAAAAAAAACTTCAGTGCTTCATAAAATCATACATAATCTATTATAGTATATTGTTATTCATTCAAATCGTCGTAAAGACCTAGAAAGTCCTAAAAAGAACTCCAGTGCTTCATAAAATCATACATAATCTATTATAGTATATTGTTATTCATTCAAATCGTCGTAAAGACCTAGAAAGTCCTAAAAAAAACTTCAGTGCTTCATAAAATCATACATAATCTATTATAGTATATTGTTATTCATTCAAATCGTCGTAAAGACCTAGAAAGTCCTAAAAAAAACTTCAGTGCTTCATAAAATCATACATAATCTATTATAGTATATTGTTATTCAATTCAAATCGTCGTAAAGACCTAGAAAGTCCTTAAAAAAACTTCAGTGCTTCATAAAATCATACATAATCTATTATAGTATATTGTTATTCAATTCAAATCGTCGTAAAGACCTAGAAAGTCCAAAAAAAAACTTCACTGCTTCATAAAATCATACATAATCTATTATAGTATATTGTTATTCAATTCAAATCGTAGTAAAAACCTAGAAAGTCCTAAAAAAAACTTCACTGCTTCATAAAATCATACATAATCTATTATAGTATATTGTTATTCAATTCAAATCGTCGTAAAGACCTAGAAAGTCCAAAAAAAAACTTCACTGCTTCATAAAATCATACATAATCTATTATAGTATATTGTTATTCAATTCAAATCGTAGTAAAAACCTAGAAAGTCCTAAAAAAAACTTCACTGCTTCATAAAATCATACATAATCTATTATAGTATATTTTTATTCGATTCAAATCGTCGTAAAAACCTAGAAAGTCCTAAAAAAAACTTCAGTGCTTCATAAAATCATACATAATCTATTATAGTATATTGTTATTCAATTCAAATCGTCGTAAAGACCTAGAAAGTCCAAAAAAAAACTTCACTGCTTCATAAAATCATACATAATCTATTATAGTATATTGTTATTCAATTCAAATCGTAGTAAAAACCTAGAAAGTCCTAAAAAAAACTTCACTGCTTCATAAAATCATACATAATCTATTATAGTATATTGTTATTCAATTCAAATCGTCGTAAAGACCTAGAAAGTCCAAAAAAAAACTTCACTGCTTCATAAAATCATACATAATCTATTATAGTATATTGTTATTCAATTCAAATCGTAGTAAAAACCTAGAAAGTCCTAAAAAAAACTTCACTGCTTCATAAAATCATACATAATCTATTATAGTATATTTTTATTCGATTCAAATCGTCGTAAAAACCTAGAAAGTCCTAAAAAAAACTTCAGTGCTTCATAAAATCATACATAATCTATTATAGTATATTGTTATTCAATTCAAATCGTCGTAAAAACCTAGAAAGTCCTAAAAAAACTTCAGTGCTTCATAAAATCATACATAATCTATTATAGTATATTGTTATTCAATTCAAATCGTCGTAAAGACCTAGAAAGTCCTAAAAAAAACTTCAGTGCTTCATAAAATCATACATAATCTATTATAGTATATTGTTATTCATTCAAATCGTCGTAAAGACCTAGAAAGTCCTAAAAAGAACTCCAGTGCTTCATAAAATCATACATAATCTATTATAGTATATTGTTATTCATTCAAATCGTCGTAAAGACCTAGAAAGTCCTAAAAAAAACTTCAGTGCTTCATAAAATCATACATAATCTATTATAGTATATTGTTATTCATTCAAATCGTCGTAAAGACCTAGAAAGTCCTAAAAAGAACTCCAGTGCTTCATAAAATCATACATAATCTATTATAGTATATTGTTATTCAATTCAAATCGTCGTAAAAACCTAGAAAGTCCTAAAAAAACTTCAGTGCTTCATAAAATCATACATAATCTATTATAGTATATTGTTATTCAATTCAAATCGTCGTAAAAACCTAGAAAGTCCTAAAAAAACTTCAGTGCTTCATAAAATCATACATAATCTATTATAGTATATTGTTATTCAATTCAAATCGTCGTAAAGACCTAGAAAGTCCTAAAAAAAACTTCAGTGCTTCATAAAATCATACATAATCTATTATAGTATATTGTTATTCATTCAAATCGTCGTAAAGACCTAGAAAGTCCTAAAAAGAACTCCAGTGCTTCATAAAATCATACATAATCTATTATAGTATATTGTTATTCAATTCAAATCGTCGTAAAGACCTAGAAAGTCCCTAAAAGAACTTCAGTGCTTCATAAAATCATACATAATGTATTATAGTATAGTGTTATTCGATTCAAATCGTCGTAAAGACCTAGAAAGTCCCAAAAAGAACTTCAGTGCTTCATTAAATCATACATAATGTATTATAGTATAGTGTTATTCAATTCAAATCGTCATAAAGACCTAGAAAATCCTAAAAAAAACTTCAGTGCTTCATAAAATCATACATAATCTATTATAGTATATTTTTATTCGATTCAAATCGTCGTAAAGACCTAGAAAGTCCTAAAAAAAACTTCAGTGCTTCATAAAATCATACATAATCTATTATAGTATATTTTTATTCGATTCAAATCGTCGTAAAGACCTAGAAAGTCCTAAAAAAAACTTCAGTGCTTCATAAAATCATACATAATCTATTATAGTATATTGTTATTCATTCAAATCGTCGTAAAAACCTAGAAAGTCCTAAAAAGAACTCCAGTGCTTCATAAAATCATACATAATCTATTATAGTATATTGTTATTCAATTCAAATCGTCGTAAAGACCTAGAAAGTCCCTAAAAGAACTTCAGTGCTTCATTAAATCATACATAATGTATTATAGTATAGTGTTATTCAATTCAAATCGTCATAAAGACCTAGAAAATCCTAAAAAAAACTTCAGTGCTTCATAAAATCATACATAATCTATTATAGTATATTTTTATTCGATTCAAATCGTCGTAAAGACCTAGAAAGTCCTAAAAAAAACTTCAGTGCTTCATAAAATCATACATAATCTATTATAGTATATTGTTATTCATTCAAATCGTCGTAAAGACCTAGAAAGTCCTAAAAAGAACTCCAGTGCTTCATAAAATCATACATAATCTATTATAGTGTATGTAAATTACATAATAATTATTTTCTTGAAAGATCTGTGGCGTTTATTCACTGTAACAGATTCGATAAAAAAATAAATTTTACATCATCACATCATTCGACAATCTCATGTATTTTTAAATAAATTTAGATAAAAAAAATCCGATATTGAATCGATATTTTCAATTGCGTAAATACGAGTAGTGAATTGAGTTGAAAAATTCAAGTAAGTACCCATTTTGGAGGTGAGTAGTTACTTGGTTTACCGGTACGGGTTCTAGGTTGGAATAAGATTAAAGATAATAGAACCAGACTGTGGATCTCGTGTGGTGCGGAGGGAACTCAATCCAGTCTTGTTAGCATGTATTATATACAGTTAGCAGTGACGTACACATATTTTTTTCTTGATATTTCCATTTGATGTTTATAATTCAATCCACTAGCTTGAAATTAACAAATATTGGTAAGACTTCCGTATCATGTCGGTGACAAAAGTGGATAGGGTTGAGTATGTAGGTTGGGTTGGAGGTAAGGACACAAAATATGTCATAGAAACAGGTGGAACTGTGAAAAAGTGAATCTACAGTTGTATTGGTACAAAACAATGTATTGAAACAGTGTAGTTTGAAAATATATTGCTTGGAATAACTCAGAGAGCTTGAAACGATGCCTAAAGGCCGAAATCCACTAGAAACGCGCCACGCCACTCCACGCCATGTGTCTAATATATGCGTATATGTGTTTCCATTTAATTTAATTGCCGTGTACACAGTCAGCCCCCAACACGCCACGCCATCCCTCGTGGAACGATTTTAAATACTCATATTAATGGAAAAACATATTTACACATATTCGACGCGTGTTGTGGGGTGGCGTGGCGTGTTGCTAGTGGGTTTCAGCCTTAACCTAACCCAACTTAACCTAAAAAATGGTTTTTCTAACAAATTTTTTTTCAATAATTTGTAAAAATTGTTTTAATTATGATATTCAATTGATTTTTTTTTCAAAAACTTCGTTTTTGTATGTAATTTCAGAAAAAAATACGATATTCTTCGAACAAAATGATTTAAATGCAGATTTCGGGGTTTTTAGATTTTTTATTTGCCAATAAATTATTGAGATTTTGGTTTTCAAACTAAAATAAACTAAATGGGAACAAAAAATATTGGAAATATCAATTTTTTTTCATTATTTATGATGAGTAACAACCTTATTTCGTATTTCATGTCCCTGATGTTTAAAATTATTGGTTATAATTATTGAATACGAATTTTTTCAAGGCGGTTTTACTAAAATCTATTATAAATTCGAATAAAAAGTTACCCCTTTTTCCGGAAGGGGTGCGCTCGTGCTAACCAGATGGACCACGACCAAAACAAAACAAGTACCTACGAGAAAGAATTCGTAAAGAAGATTGTGTTAGTCAACCTCAGCCGGGGTATCGGTTCACAACACCCGGCGCCGTCGTCTACATAAAACCGGCCCTTCGACCCGATTTCGAAAAATCACTTACAGTTTGTTTAACATCATTTCGATTTGACACCTGTTAATAAAAACTCGTTATTATTATACGTACGTACGGATATTTTTTGAAATGATATTATAAATTTTAACAATTGTTGCAAGTGAAAATCAAATACGTAGAACGAGGGATATAACAATGGATAATTAATTGAAACAGGTAATAGTTGATACCTATCATAATTGACAGCGTTTTGAAACTACACAGAAAGCAGAAAAAAAAAAACGATTCGAGTCGTGCGAGATCAAATATCTCCGGTGAAAAATCTGTAGTTTCCAATATTTTCCTGATTTAAGCTACTCAAAGCAATTACTTTTAACTTTACAAGGATTGGTCTATATTATTAGTGGGTTTTAGCTTCCAATGAATTGACCAAATCATCCTGGATCTTCCTCCAGAAGCCACGTTTCTCCAGGTCTTCTGCAGACACACTCTGAACAGAGCCCCATTGTTCCTTGATCTTTAAAGGTCCGTGGTTGTCTTTGTTGTGCCTTTTTGCATCATTTTCTGAGTTATAAATTGTTTTTATGCCTTCGAATCAACGTATGTACTGTTGAAGCCCCCATTTCATCACTCTAATCTAGGAAATCCCTCCAAAGGTCTTTCTTGGATTTAATTTACATAGTTGAGCCTTGCCAAGTGTTTTCTTATCATTTTATTGGTTAGAAAATGATTTTTCTTTGATTTTGTTGTCTTCGGGTCAACTTCCAAAAGCCTCTCCATACAGTTGAGGTGCTTATTCCATCACCACAATCCTGCAAATCCCTTTAAAGGTCTGAGTGTGTTTTTCTTGCAAAACGACCATGTAATTTTGGGCTTCATGACTAAAGTTATTTCTCTTTACGTGTATTAGATGATTTTTTTTGAATTTTTTGGTCATAGGCGATTGTATACCTCAAAAATTTGTACCCACTTTATTATTAGGCTACCACTCCTTCTATATATCCTTCGATTACCATATTTTCTTCATTACGGGATTCCTTTACCTAGAAATCTTCAAGTTATAGCCCAAAATCTCAATTTTGATCTGAAATTATTAAAACAATGCCCAACCTGCCCATTTTTGACTTTCGTTAGTCTTAGCTTTAAAACGTATGTTGTTAGTGAGTTATTTTGGTAAAGAAAAAATATTTTGAACAATGAAAAACGTTTCCAGGTCTTCCATAGGCTCGTCCTGTTCTATCTCTACCATGCAGGCACATTTTGCTTTCGCCTCTAAAGAGAATGGAGCCTCATTGTCCATCAGTCCAATTGAAGTGTTTTTTGGTAAATCTTAGACGGGTTGGGGTTAATTTAGGACCAGTAACCGTCTTAAGTCTTCTTCAAACTGTCCAACCACTCACAGCCATTCCTCGCTTTTCACTGAGCTCTTGTTGGACTCGAACACTAACCTCTTGATAATCAAGACTCAACTTTCTAGAGGACTGCAAAGTAAGTTACTACGGTGGTAATAACCTCCTCATTCGATTCAAATTTTTGCCCGTTGACTTCCTCAAGTTTGATACAAGAAGAATTAGCACGGGGCCAATTATAGAGCCGGATTCGACCTATTTAGCCGAGGCGACGTCGGAAATTCGAGCCGGTTCGTTCTCAGTATGAAAAAACAGTTTTTTCGTCGTTTTTTCTTTAATTCGGCGTAGAATCGGCCGTATAATTCAACATAGTAAAGCCCTGAGCAGTTTTCAACTTCTACAGGTAGTTAACACACCGATGTCCAATAAAAACGGTGGGAAATCACCTTTTCGGTAGATAGCACAGTCTTCGCGCTACCCACTGTTTTTTGGTGTCTGGTCTGTACCATATTTCGTTGACTCCTTTGGATTCTCTATCTCGCAGTTGACCATCTTGTCTGAATTGAGCAACCATCGCACTGACACTTTTTTCATTCCCAAAATTTCATGACCCACATGATCTTTAGTGTCTCAGCTATCTATTAAGCTACCATTATACTAGGATGCTAGCATCCCACTTTGATTCGAATTTGTCCCGGACTGCTATTTTATTTTAATTTTTTGCCAGTCGTCAATACGGCCCCAACGAATGAAGTTATTAATTAAGAAAAGAAGACGTCGTACAAAAAGGAAGTTTAGTGTGCACCCCTGTATTTTACATTGTTCCTTCTTTCAAATAGCTTCTAGGCTACATCCAAACCGACATCTCTAAACTAGATACAAGATTCCTCAGACCAATTTCACCCGAAGAGAAACTAGTCATAACTCTGATCAAACTGCGTGCGCGCGCATATGTCAATTAGAGCGAATGCCAATGCTAGCAGCCTAGTATAATGCTCCGCATTTGAACCAACGCCCCACAACCGATTTTGCCCATCTCGGGATGCTCCGGGTGCTCGCATTTCGGCCTGGGTGCACAAAATCGAGCGTCCGGGTGGCTCCGCTAACCTTCCAGATGCTAGCATCCTAGTATAATGCGCCGCATGTGAACCAACGCCCCACAACCGATTTTGCCCATCTCGGGATGCTCCGGGTGCTCGCATTTCAGCCTGGGTGCACAAAATCGAGCCTCCGGGTGGCCCCGCTAACCTCCCAGATGCTAGTATCCTAGTATAATGCGCCGCATGTGAACCAACGCCCCACAACCGATTTTGTCCATCTCGGGATGCTCCGGCCGCTCGCATTTCAGCCTGGGTGCACAAAATCGAGCCTCCGGGTGGCTCCGCTAACCTCCCACATGCTAGCATCCTAGTATAATGCGCCGCATGTGAACCAACGCCCCACAACCGATTTTGTCCATCTCGGGATGCTCCGGCCGCTCGCATTTCTGCCTGGGTGCACAAAATCGAGCCTCCGGGTGGCTCCGCTAACCTCCCACATGCTAGCATCCTAGTATAATGCGCCGCATGTGAACCAACGCCCCACAACCGATTTTGTCCATCTCGGGATGCTCCGGCCGCTCGCATTTCAGCCTGAGTGCACAAAATAGAGCCTCCGGGTGATCCCGCTAACCTCCCACATGCTAGCATCCTAGTATAATGGTAGCCTTAGGCTGTTGATATTCAATATACGATTTTTTTTAAAAATTGTAATGGATTCTGAAAAAAAAATCACAATAATCAGCTTCCCTACATTTTTTTCCGTAATTTTTAAATCGTTAGTATAAAAAAAAACAGGTAGAGTTTAAAAAAAATGTTATTCACGTTATACCTGTTTCGTTTATCACAAGATCTTTGAACTTCATGACTCAACTCACCTGTACTACCTGCTGTCGTCCTTAAATTTATCAAATTATATTTTTGATAGACGTTTCACGTCATACCAAATGCTTTGTTTGGATTTTAGAATTTTTTAAAAACTAATTTCGTCAAAATCGATTCTATAGTCATTTCGTTTAAAGTACGAAGTAGTTTTACATGAAAGAAAGCAATAAAAATAAGGTTAATGTTCGTTTTTTTCTTAATACAACAAAAAATTGTATATGGTACTAGAGGAAAAGAGGGAGATAGTTTTTTATTACGAGGTACATCGGGAAAGTTAATTTCGCTTTAAAAAAATAAAATAATTCATTTAAGATGATATATTTGATATTGAAAATTTTGAAAAATATTTCATTTCAAATACCCGTCGTGGAGTGAAATAATTTGTTCGATTTTAGACCTTATTATTTTCATTTTTATTGAGAAATTGCTTCTTAAAGAGTTGCTACTAAAATAATTTCGAAATTTCGTTCCGGAAACTTGGCTATACACTATACAGTGTTTTGCTTAGTGTAGGTAATCAAAAGTTGTGGAAAATAAGCAGGATTCTAACTAAAACTCTTTTAATTTGATCCATCCACTCCATAGATAGTTTTTGTTTAAGTAAAACTAATATGGCTTTAACACCACGTAACAAAAAATCAAGAAAACACGGTTACATACGAGAAAATCCATAGATTGTGTAATAAAGCTACCAAATCTGTAAACGATTTATTTTTTCAGGGTTCCAGCAATGTTGAAGTGGGGACGTTCCGATGTCTCGACGTCTTCCATCTTCACAACGTCGCGTTCCGTCTCTAGATAACAATCCCTATCAAGTGAGTATCCAATTGCTCCAAAAAATCATAAAATATACTGAGGAGCAAAACTATAGTTTTGATTTTTCTCATCAGAATTAGCTCCCACCTTTGAAATTATTCTGGAACTGTCTAAAGTGAACAATAATAGACAACTTTTCGGTTACCCAACACATCACTCAATAAGTCCTAAGAAAAACATCTCCTTCAACAGCAATACAATCATTTCAACGCTTCTCTAACTTCTCGATGTCGTACTTGTCTTTTGTCTCAAAATATGCTTCAATTTCAGCAATTGCTTCTTCATTTGAGCTGAATTTTTTCACGTCGAGCATAGCCAGTAATCACTGGAGGCCTGATCTGGACTATACGGTGGATGAGGAAGCAATTCGAAACGTGATTCGTTCATTGTATCCATCGTTGCCATCGACTTGTGAATCCACCAATATGAAATGAAAGCCACGCTAGATCAACTAAGATCCTGGTCAAGGCAAAGCTAAGCTCTGAAAGGAAATGGAAAAGTTGTCCAAGACCTGTGGCGGTTCTACGAGGGGCTTTCGAGCTGGAAGCCCCCCCAAAACGTCAAAAAAAGGATGATATAAGTTACATTTACTTAGCGTGCAGTCAATCGATATAAATTATTTTGATTTTTGTGCCCGTTCCATTGAAATGCGCGCACTGTCTAAGACGCACGCTCAGTAACTCAAAATTTCACAGAATTACCCCTCGTTCAGCCCCAAAATAAAGTTCTAGATCCGCCACTGCGCCCAGATGACGTTTCAAGGAGAAACAAATATTTAAAAAAGCATTTAACGTACGGATCATCTTTGTATAATGTTAAATTCTAATTTTTCTGTTAGTTTCAACTTCTATATTCAATTATTAATATACATCTTGTAGTTCATAAAACAAATTTCGAGATTTTACTTTAGAAAAACTGTCAGTTTGCTTACACGTAGTGTTAAACGTGTCAATCACTTCTTTTGTCGAAATGTCTACCCTTGTCTACCGAATAAAATGGGAAAGACACCTCACGAAAGAGTCGTTGTTAAGTGGTAGAAGGTATCAAGGGCGTAGCCAAGGGGAGGGTTTTGGGAACTTAAATCCCCCCCGAAATAAGCAAAATATTACCTAATATACCGTAAAAATTAAATTATTGCATTTGAATATATATAATAGCGTGTAGCGCCATCTTTTGACGAGAGGCAGACGCAGTCGCAGCCTAACTAATGGACGTTGCGTCCAGTAACGCCATCACTAGTCGAGTAGCCGAACTATTTTGTATTGTATAGAAATTTTGCATTGTTTCTTTTTCTGGACGTATGCTTGGCCCTAATGTCCTAATTTTTCCTATAAATATACAGATATTAAATTTCATATAAGTATATTTTTGTTGTTTCATTTAATTTTTATTTAATTTAATTTTATTTGACTCAAAAAACACGTAGATACAAATACAGTGCCAAGAAATAACGGGGCCCAAATTGATATAATTATTTCTAAATATTATTAATTACATCAAAAGCATATTTAATTATTACACATATGAAACAATTGACATTTTAGTAATTATTTAGAATTGGGGCTCCAGGCAAAAATTTTTTACGCATTTGGGGTTGTTTCCGAGGGTATAAATAGTAAATTTAAGGTGGGGGAGTCATATTATTACCATTATTTTAGATATTACATGGTACAATTTATATATGATAAATCAATGAAACCTAACCTAACAAATTCTTAATATCTAAAATAATATGACTCCCCCACCTTAAATTTTCTATTTGTACCCTCAGAAACAACACCAAATGCGTGAAAAATTTTTGCCTGGAGCCCCAATTCTAAATAATTACCGATTATTTTTATTACCTAAAACTGTTGCGATAAATCATTACTAGTTTCTAATTATGAACAACCCGTATATTCGGTATATAAAATCCATCTTTAGTTGATATTCGCAACGTTCTTATTATTAATTTTCATAACTATAATCAAACTTGGAAGTTTCTTCCAACGCACACAAAGTTTTGAATCACCCCGGTAAATGACCTTCGTTCCGATCGTCACAGTTTTGGTACGCTGATAATCTATATCGATACTTTTTACGTATTTGAATATTATTACTGTTTTAGGCTACATCTCCCGCTTCTTCAAACAATCCCCAACCTCAAAAATCATCCTACTATTATCCCCACCACCATCATCCTCATTATCATAATCATGGCGACCAGTATCAGAAACAGTGCCGTAACAGTTACCGAAAATCACCCCAAGCTACCGCCGATATCGTTTACAGTGACGAGACTACCGATACCTACGATTATTATTATCAACAAACTGGGTTCCAGCATAGTCCTTTGAGGGAATCCAGAAATACGGATGTTACTTTCTCCGACGATAGCGGATCTACACGGTTGCCATATTTCGAATTCGACGATGATTCAAATAAAAGGTGAATCAGATATTTTAATTAATAGCTATTTGTAAATGTAATACGCTTATGTTAGCCCGAAATGAAGTTTTTGTCAGTCTCAAATTGAATTTGAAAAAATATTTAACTAAATTTATTTAGCTTGATCGACAATCAAACTGGTTGCAGTTCCCAAGAGTTAACTTAACCTCAATTTAAAAAGTTTTCCACACTTTTATTAATTCTTTGTAAAAATGTGTATAAACTTCTTGTAAGAAATTTGTTTTATGGGTTTTGAGCAAAAACTTGCCTATTTTTGAACGTGTAAGTTACAGGGTGATAAGAAAAAATGTGGTAGTGAGTTAAACAATTTTTTGATAGAAACCGAAGTAAGTCGAAACTTCAGTGACTACTCTGGTCATAGTTCAAAAAAATTCAGTCAGATTTTCGAATATTCATATAAAATTTGATTATTTTTCAATCACATATAATTAATTTTCTGATTATATTTCTTTCGTAACGAATAAATTATTTGCTTTAGATATTCGCGAACTACGATTTCAGATAGGAGCTTTAAAAGACCAAAAAATTCTCCTGATAGAAGACAAAATCACACACTCAATCTCAAGGATTTAAGAAAAGTTTATCCCAACCCAGAAAACAACTTTGACCAGTTGTATCAAGAAGTACCGAGTCCGTGAGTGTTTCTTTTTAAATATTATATATAATTAAAAACAAATTTCTTCAATTTTCTTTCTAATTTAGACCTAAATAGGAAAAAATTAATTTTCCCTTAGTTTTAACATCTCAAAAATATGTAGCAGCCACCAATTAAATTATTTGTAGTTGTATTAAAATGTACAAAATAGAGCTAAATTATTTAGGTCCTTTTTCTTCTTTCTTTTTTTCGTGTAGTACAGTACAAGGACTTTTTTAACAACTTATAGAATTATTTCAATGAATATTTCACTAAACTAAAATCTAAAACACCAAAAAACAAAAAATATTATATATCAAGTGGCTTGTACTGATTGTGACGCTGTCTACATAGGACAGACATCTCAGTATTTAAAAAATAGACTAAAAGGTCATCAATAAACCATTAAATTCAATTATGTAACATAAAATTTTAATGTTTTTCAAAAATTATTAAAAAATTTAATTTTATAACAGAAGAGACCTAAAATCGAAACGATTTAGAAACATAAATATATTTATAGTTTTATTTAGTTATATCAAATTGAAAAACTTAAATTGATTAAAATTTATTTACAAATAAAGTAGCTAAAACCATATTTATAAACAGTAATGTCATTAATTTATTTAATTTGTATATTGCACTGTATTTAATACATTTTTTTCTTGTTAGATCCGATAATGTACCTGTAAATAATCTACCTAGAAGAATATCTACAAGAGCATCTGATAGACCCCAAAGTTCTTTAAGTTCAGGTGTAGCTAGTGCGGTAGTTCACGGTTGTGGTGGCAGATGTCAAACGTTCGAAAACGTTTGTTATTTTTTCCTACAAGTAGGTAAAATGGAAAAAATCTCGAAAATATCACTTTATATATTTTTTCAATTCAACAGATAATTTCAAACTGTCACTAAATAGCCTTGAGGATTCAGTTTCTAACCGTAGATTTAATTGTTTTCAATTTTCTTTTGAAATAATAAGTTGTCGGAATACGAATAATAATCTTGCATCATTTTATTTATTTATAAGGATAATTCATTTTTTTTTTTCGATGCTCAAGCAAAATATTAATTTACAAATTTACAAATGTAAAATAACAAAATATGTGTTGAATTAGTCAAGGAGTGTATATAAATTAATTTTTTATTTTTTTCATCCACAAATATCCTTGTCTTAATTAAATTTCTCTTTTAGTTAATGTTCACCATGGGCATTTTGATAGGAATTTCATTGTACATAGCTGGAATGGTTTTAAGAAAATCCGCTGCTCGAAATTTACAAGTCCTAATGTACATAGGGATACTTTTGAGCGTCGTTAGTGGATTATTACTGGCGATTCAGTATGATGCTAGAAAAACAGCTAGGAATAGAAAAAAGGCTATCCAGATGGCAAAAAGGGCTCCCATACAAATGGAAAATTTACATTTAAGAACTAACCCCTTACATAATCAACCACATATCGGTTGGAACGTTCCCAATCAAAGGTAAAATTATAAATATGATTCTTTTATCGGTATTTATTTGTCTAATTTACAGGAATAGCAATTTTCCTCAAGTCCACGTCAGTGTAAATCGTCCTTTACCAATGCGACCTACGGAAAGAGATTCTCCAACTGTTATCGAACAACCGGGAATACCTTGGTGGAGACGAAAAGATCTTAATACTCACTAGCTTGATTAGTTTGTAAAAGTTGTACAGACAAACTGTAATATAAGACTGATTTAGAAAAATATTGTAAATTACATAATATTTAGTTCATTCTGAATTTTAAATCATTTTATCGGTTGATTCCATCATTAAAACAACTTTCAAGTCATTACCTTTAATGTTTAACAACTTTTTTGCATATATGAATAATAAATTTCACAATTAACTTGTCATTTATTGGTAGTACTTCTGAAAGTATATACAAGTTTAAGGGTGAGATTTTTTATATGAGTCACCCTCAATTTAAACTTGTTCAAAGTAGTCCTTAGTCCAATTTTAATTTCTTTTTAATACTGTAACACAAAAGAATGAATTAACTATTACAGGCCAAATGTAAATACATGTCTTAACCCCTACCTCAGTGACAATTATAGTTGGAAACTGAAATTAAAATACATATCGTATCATAAAACTTTTTATTTCAAATTTACACCACCGTCACTATCAACTGTGATGATATTAATTGTGTTATACCGAAATCGACCACTGAGATTAAGGGTAATTGAATAAACTACTGCTTATGGTTGTGGCGACAAAAAAAAACCGTAAAAATTGTTTTTGAAAAAGTTCAATTTGTTGCTGGAATGTAAAACTTTTTGTTCATTACTTGAACTCAATACTATTGGAAGTGAATCAGCACCGAGTCAGCTCGATTTCCTAATTTTTGTCTTTAAATGTTGCTTTCAACACCTTCAGAATATACGTTTCGTTTCAAATTTCGCCAAAAATTCAATTGGCTTCACCTGAAGCACATTAGGAACATTCCTAGACTTCTCAATAAACGGACTAAACAACTCAAAAGCTCCAACAACGTCATTTGTTTAATAAGAAGTTGCCATATGTGGCAAACTCACAAAATATCCTTTAAGATGCTTTTTCTTTATAAATTGCATTTATCTAGATCCAACAAAGTTAAGCTGAAGAACGACTACTAGTATATATCGCCAACCATACCAACACTTTCTGGAAGTGTTGGTGATATTCATACACCGTCTGGTGTAATTGTGAGTGTTGGTTAGGTGTGTTCAGTACTTTCAAGTTGAACTTTTTCTGAATTTTAAAATACACTTATGAATTTACTTCATCGCCGAATTCACCATTCCACTTCCGTTATATATGTATAAAGTATGACCCGTTGTCCCTGAGACTTCTAAGTTTTGATTTTTGTTTCTTTTGGTGCTTCTCAGAATACCTAGGTGCACATTTTCTTGATTTTTGAACCACATTCTGTTTGTTAAGAATTTTGCTTACAATTTTCTTATCTATTTTGAATTTTCTGCCCAATTTTTGCAAACTGATTTCCAGTTTTTTTGCTTTTCTGCCTGATCCTGACTATTCCTTTATTACAGATTAATTAACCGTAAATGATTAGTTCGGATCATGATTTTGTTCATAAAACTTGACAATATTTTCCGTCGTTCGTTTTCTTTTAGATTTTCCATACTTGAAACTAAGTAACAATTTTTATACATGGTGCATTTGACAACTGCACAATTATGAGAAACAATAACATTCTCAGTACAAATTTTTTGTCCAAAACTAGCATATTATTGACGTTTTAGAAAAATTTGAACTAATAACAGGCTGTGATATAAAATTGACGTGCTACAGACATCTTGATATGAACCAATTTCTAGGAGGGTATATACATTACCAAAAATTTACCGATATGTGACAATATTAGATTACAGATACAACTAGCTAAAAGTTACGGAATTAATTTTATTTTAATTATTTGAATCGACAACTTTTTTTTGTTGGTTTCTGTGAAAATAAATTGTATTTTGATTTCAATTTTCAAAGCACTACATTTTAGTTGATAAACAAAAAAATATTTGTCTAGTCTAGTTCCGTTTCATGTAAAGTGCCACATGACATTGTGTTCCACTTAAACCTTACTAAACAAATTCGTTTAATTTATTATTATTATAAATAAAAAATGTGGATTTTTGTAATCCATGTAAAAATTTGGAAAATATTTGTGCCAGAAAATCTGTTAATACACAAGGCATATTTTTTGACAACGTTTACCAGTGAAAAGTTACTAATGTCATATTTTTATTTTAGTCGAAGATACGATAAAAAATATCTACCTCTCTCTATTATTCAATGTTGTATGTACAGATTGGATTTTGTTAAATAGCAAAACTGTCATTTTAGTGGCTATTTTTATAGTAAGCTCTGAATTAAGACTCAAATTTGTATTCTGTTCTTAATACAACAAATTATTTTAAAAAAAATAAAGTAAGAATTATTTCATGATGCTATCTTTATATTGGATCGTTCAGGGCGTCCTTTTAGCTTTCCAGCTGTTCTGCACTTATCCTTATAAAAATAATTTGTACCTAACTCTATATCTCATTGTTCTGCCTCTATAATACGTAGACTTTTCCAAAAATAGTATTTTTCTTGGAGGTTTTGAACGATTTATCACTAGGCTCTACTCCTTCGAGGTACTTAAACCTTTTGCTGAAATTGCTAGGCCGTTCAAAGAGTTGATGCTCTTATGGTGCCAGAAGACCGGTAGTTTAATCTTTTAACGCCTGGTTTCTTTTCTTCTAAGACTTCTAAATTGATATTATTATGAATCTTTTAGTTTGAGTTAGGCTTGGAGTGTTCTCTTTCTGTTCCTTTACCCATCTGTTCTTTTTATAGATGTGACATCTCATGCGGCTACAGTAGGTCTCTGGTCCAAAATATGGCATCGTTATCCCTCATTTATCAAAACTGTCTGCTTCCTCATAACCTGATACACCCTGGAAGCTACATTAGGGTTGCTTTGTTCCTGGTAGCTTTTAGAATTTGCAACCAACACAAGTAATCGAAATTATTTATTTTAGTATGTAACAAAATTGATTCACTTAAACTTTTTATTCGTACTTTTAGCTTCTCTAAATTTTCTGGTTTGAAATTTAAAATCATTCCGGGCATTAGTATGTACAAAGGGAATAAACTTTTAGTTTTAGGACTTCAAGGATACTATATATTTATGAATTAATAACAAAGCAAGGAAATTAATTTGAATAATTTATTTAAATATGCTTATTTGTATAAATAAACATTTATTTAAATGATAGATGAGGGTATATATTTATTAAACTATTACTATAAAATGAGAATCATAAATGATTTTATAAAAATTTGTTTTTTATTACCTTCTATCTAATTTTCCTGTTACATCGCTCCTTTTTAAATTGTTTACGTTTACATAAACTAATAATATTAAGAATTGGGAAAGATACAAAACTAAAATGAGATGGGAATCAAAACCGATTGGTGCAGTAAGGAAGTAAAGCAGAACTGACCGATTTGCCTTAGTTAACTCGGTGTAATTTGAGTTTATCTCTTCTCTTCAAACTTTCTTAATGATCTAAAAATCGATAATTAGATGTTTGTACCCCTAATGATTGTATGAAACTTACCGCTAGTTGTAGCACACTCTTAAGGGGTGAAATTATTTTTTTTGTGCTTGATGAGAGAGGTGAGTCGATTTTACACATAAGAAGTTGTATCTCTATCTGGGTTACATTCGTGTAATGTTGTCTAACTTGGTTATTGAAACGCGCATTAAACAGTGTAATTGTGAGTGTTGGTGTAGTGCTAGTGTAAACAGTGGGATCAGACATGGATAGAAGGGACAATGTAAAAAAAGAATATAATCAATTTGATAGTTTTCTTTTATTAAAAAATATATCAATAGAAGAAAATAAAAAATTAAATACAGCATCGGAACAATAAATCAACTCTCATTTATACAATTGATTCGGACCATATTTTTACATCAGTGATGGTTGGAAATGTGATAAGAAGCAAATATTTCAAGTTTTGGAATGCAAAAAATTTTAAAACAATTTAGTGTAAAAATATGGCCTTGTTTTGTTTAAAAATGAGACCTAATTGAACAAGATCATGAAAATATAAGAATTATAGTGAGATTCCAATCCATTTGGAAGATACTGAAACACAGTTATAAAAACCAAGCAATGATTCATTACATTATCTGGATTTATATTTTTTGCACTAAAAAATGTTGACAATTTAACAAAATTAGTTACTTGTGGATACTTCACTTAGAAATATTAAATTTTCTATTAAAATATTTTATACCGATTATACTGATGATTATGTAGATAAATGCAGAAAATATTCCATACAACACCATTAGATAAAAAAGGCTTTAACAGTAAGTTTGCAATTTTGAAATTTGTATAGCCAATTACACCGAACAAAATTTAAATATCCAAATCGTACCTATACTTGAGTTGGGGTGGATTTTTATCGAAACAAGTCATTCTTAACGATCCAAATACTAAAGTAGTAGTTATTTTTGTCCATAAATTAAGGGGGTACAATCAAAAATACAATACTTCGTCCGACATCCTCTCTTCCCTACCTTCTAATATCGCATAAGTACCGTTTCCCTTCTATACATGCAGTTAATTAAAACCTCTTCACCTAAATACCCAATAGTCAGAAGCATTCTTGACATCCAACTTTAGTTTTATTGCAAGTCTTCCATCTCACAATGAAAACTAAACTGCAGATCACTGTAGTAAAGTAGCCTTCAACAACACTTCGGAAGTCTGTAGTCCAATCTCAAGCTCAAACTAATCTAAGGGGCACGACGGGCCTTTGTGCTTAACGACCTTCATTAGTCTATAGTCCAATCTTAAGTCCAGCACGTCAGACCTGATCGAAATCCTTCTGGATATCCATGAAGATGGCAGAGGCACACATTGCTTTGGAATTATAGGTACAGAAGTTCTAGATTCTGTCCTTGATCAAACGTCCAAAGACTTTACCCAAATAGGGTGTTAAGATTCAGGTTTGGTAGGGTCTTTACCGGGTGCAGCATGGGACAAGAGAGGGAATATGACTTTGCAAACTTATCGTGTTAAAACCATTTATAATTTCTGTTTCAAAAGTTGGTTTTTTATATATAAGAGGTATAACTTGTCACATATACTGCAATTAATTTCTTCGTATTATAATTATAAATAACGATTGAAAATAGTTTATTTTTGTGAAACTACTGCTACAAATCGTGGAATGACAAAATATTTTTCCAGTCGATTTAAAAAATAGTCTTTTGAGATTCATAAATATATATGAAAATAGATGAAACACAACCAATAATTAATAAATTATTGAATATAATATCCCTAATTTTAGAAATTTTCGTTTCATAACAAAATTTAATTAAACACAAATTAATAATTAACATACATGACTATAAAGAAACTTTACACAAAATTTTAATATATAAGGTAAGTTATAGTGAACAGAGACGCAACAATGAGGGGTGTCAATCCAATTTTTCCTTAAAACAAAACTAATTTAACTTAGAGTGTTTTTACTATAATGTTACAAATATCCCGTTAGTGATTCAATCAATTGATTGTTTACATATTCATAGATTTAAAAAAGTATTATATATAAAATATTTTGAACTCACGCAAGTTGCAATCCGTCCGCAACTGTTTCGATACATTAGGCAACCAACCTTACAATGTGACAAGTGACATTCGAACCGGTTTTTGTTAATACTGATTACACATAAAAAATTAAAGCATTTTCATAATTTTAGTGGTCCTTCGAATATTTACAACATTCAAAACCCTAATATATGAGTTATTTTATATTTTGATGATCCTTTATAAACTTCCAAGGCCCTATAACACAATTCTATATGCGTCTTAGGTCGTAAGTCGAAACGCGTTGCAAGTTCGAGTAGATTGTGTCAAGACAACGATGCAAGACGTAAGTGTAAGTAAAATCAAAATTGTGTGACACAACACAAATGAAATATCATTTAACTAAATTGAGAAAATTTTTTTCAGGTCAGATATCAGAGTTGAACTTTTAACTACATGTCCTGCTTCATCTTGTGAAGCTGAAACGCAGTTTCAGTGCATTGTGTGGGTTTAAAATGTACCACGAGTGAAAAAACATTAAGTAATTTAACAATATGCCACGTTCATAAACGCATATTAGATTTCTTAGATTTAGCAGCACTAACTCAATCATTTATAAATGTATATGTCCACTCAAAACAAAATATTTCTTATAATCATCTTAATAAGTCAATGTGGCTACCTTTCGTCATTATAAAGAATTCTCTTGACATCCCCTTTGAGAGTTGTTAGGTTGTTGCGCCCCTGATACTAACAATTACCTTATCTGGTCCTTCGAGCCGGATATGAATCTATGAAAAACTAGACGGACCATATAGTGTAAATCGATGTAATGTGTTCTGTAATGTAAATACTGTTATTTTTCGTGATTGTAAATATATTGAAACTAGAGTAAATTTACTAGATGTGTTACTATTCTAATTTCTCGTTGTAAATATCACAAAACTGTCAATTTAATTGAATATTAAGTTGAATTTAATGGAATAGTTGGTTATATTTATACTGAATACTGTTTACTACAACTAGGATCAGGTCTTCGGAGCCTAATGAGGTTATTTGTTCATATCCAAATCGAAAAATTGTGGTGACAAACAATATGGTCAGTAAGGCGATATTACTAATATAACAAAGAAATCAATTTAATTTCTTTACAATTAACTCATTTTTCTAAAAATTAACGATATAATACTCAACTTTTTTAAATTAAATAAATGATAAAAAATTTAGGTTAACAAATTTAGTGTCAGAATAACTAACAGCTGACTATTCTAATATTAAGTAAATAAGTATCAGTTCCAACAAAGCAAATTATTGTTAAGTCTTCAATGAATAAGCTAAGTACTAAATTAGTTCGGTTGCAGTTGATTTTTGGTGATGTATCTTTATGTTTCTTCATGTGTATTTAGTGGACGAAGTACAATCCTCGGATCTCTCTCCACCATGCGATCGGTATCTTCATTGCTAAATTAAACAAGTTAAATATGTATAAAACACAGCTACCAAAACAACAATTGATACTAATTGTTGAATTTAAATTTCATATTTAGAATTAGACGTGATAACAATGTAAAATAAAATGTTTCCCTTGAAACAATAAATTATCACACTGTAGATATGAAAAAATCGTTGATAATTTCTTGTCAATAAGAATGGAACAATGGAAATGCAATTAAACTCACACAAGATCCTTATTTTCCTGTGACATCAATTTGCTCTGTTCAGTATCTTCTTGTTGTGCTGGTTGATAAGCTACCTCAGATACTGGGGCATATTGTGCTGTTACAAGAAGATCCGTAGAAGGGTTTACTGTTAAAGCTTGTCCACCTGAAGTATCTAAATGGTCTTTAGTATGTCTCCAGCACATCCTCCTCGTTATACGGACAAAGAAAACTGAAAAACAGGACCAGTATCGGTTTTGTTATTTGTTTTAATAATATTTAGTGAATTGAAAATGAAACATTAACAAACATCTTGTTCAAATATATTAAAAACAACAACAATCAAGTTTTTTTGGATATAATTAATTTTTTTGTACTTTGTAGCAATCATAATTTATTATCAAGTGTATATAATTAATTATATAGATAATGAATGTTTGTAAATGACAATAAATAAGGAGACATGTCTCAAATACAGATAACAAATAAATAAAAATTATAGACACCTAATTATTCTATTTGTATTGTATGTGCGTCAAATGTTATAAATATTACTGAAAACACAAATAGATTCAACTATTTTTACATTTATTGTTAAAATTAGTATCTGTGTTATAAACTTGTTAAAAGTTGTACAGTTACATTTAACATGATTAGCAACTGTTATTTTTAAAATTTGCACTTATGTGACACAGTAAACATACTCTAGAAGTAAATTTTTTGGGGTTTAAACCAAGACGTTTTGAATTTAATTTTTGTTCTTCTAACTAAACCAAAAATGCACTAAATACCAAGATTTTTGTTTGCGATCCTTGAATTGTTACAGATTTTGTTAGAATATCAAATTATTTGGCACAATTGAGTGGTTTTAGCAATTGTGTATCAAATAAAATTATTACCCTAATTAAATGGTTCATTTATAATTTCGAGTGGAAAATATGACAGAATAGTTGAAACAATTTTTCAAATCTATAGATATATGATTAAAATTTGATATAAAGTTATTCTTACCAAATAATAGTATGGAAAGTGCGAAGAATATAGCTCCAAAAATTGTGATCAGCAAAAATAAATCCTCCTTATTTTCTGAGGTATCAGAATATCCCAATGCACCTTGCACAAGCATCACAAGGCTAAAATATAAGATATTCCAATTTTTACATCAAAATTAAATTTAAATCAAAACAATTTACTAAAAAATCAACAAACACTTTATTTAATCTCTAGAAAAAATGAAATTTATTATATAATAAGATTGAAAATCCTTCTGAGAACATTACTTTTGTAGTATTATCGTTCTTTTCTATTTATTTAAATTAATAACATTTTTTTTAAATAACACTTACTTACCCAACAATGAAACAAGCTACGCATGATGAAACAAGAATTATAGGTAATACATTTCGAGAAGGCAAACAACTTATCCCACATGGTCTCCTAGCATTTTGTGAAACTGAAGAAGCTAAAAAACTTATTGGTCTATCTTGCCATCTGTCTTGAGGGCCATTCGATTCATATGTTATAGTTGTAGGTTGATAAACTGCTCCAGACATTTCCAGAGTTTTTTTTTTTTATATACTTAAGTCACTGAAAATTATCCCAAAAACACACACGCTATGTTGATAAATAAATCGGATATGGCGTTTAAAAACAGGTTTACTGATTACTTTTTGAAATTAAAAATTCAATTAGTCATCTAACATTATTTACCATATCAAATATTAGATTAGAAGTTAGAACAAGTTTTTATTATCAAGTTACATTAAAATAAAACAGTAAAATAAATTATTTACCTATTACTCACTCATCGATTTTTTTTTATGACATTCACTAAGTAATCTTATTTTTTATCCATAAATATACAAGAAACCGATACAACTAAACAAGTTTCGTTCCTATTCAAGGTTTCAGTTTCAGATGATAATTAACAGATTGCAGTTTTGTAAGCAATAATGTTGATTTCATTGGTGTACCTCCCTTTTTACATCTGATGAAAATACTTTACGTCTTGTTTACATTTAATTAAATCTGACGTTTACTCAGCCTTATATAGATTACTTATATTTGGACGAGACTTATGCAGCAGTAAAATGAATAAACAGACACAAACGCCAATCCTGATTGACGTTTACTTCCGCGCAGACGGCCACATATACAGGTAATTTTCGTACAGGATTCTACTTTATGATCCTTTTAAATTTTCCATAAGCGTAACTTTCGATATTTTACTAGGTTTCCTATTAATAAATTGTAAAAATATTTCAGAATTTTATATAGTTTTTTATTCGGTTATGACTGAATTAAAGGCCGATTCATAAACTTAACTATCCGTTTGTCGTATGACGTTTGCCGTTTTACGTCTATTGACCCTATTCATAAACTTGACGTTGCTGCCATTAACGTAAAAATTTTGTTGTTTTTTAACGTATGTACTACTTTTTGTTTTCGTGATATTTTTCTGCTTTTGTTTGTAATCCGGTATTTATGGGCGATGTATAGATAATAAAAAAGGGTTTTTTATTAGGAGCACTAGGCAAAATCACGTGACAAACGTAAATAAATGTGATTGACTCTTTTCTATTGCTACGAAATCTACTACGTACGGCCGAAGGGAAAAGATAAAATTCGTTTATGTTGATAGTCACCAACGGCAGAAAGCAACGTCAAACGGCAACAATAGTTCGAAAACCTTCCAAAATAGCGCTGATATAGACAAGCCGTATGGTATAATTGTGGCAATTGTAGATGCATTGAAGTATTCCGAGTTAAAAAATTTATTATTACAGTTCATTATTGAAAATTTCAACAATTTGCGTTGTAGAAAAGTGTGAAAAGTTGTCCAATGCGTAAATATAAATATAAATTTTCTCCATCTCTCATCCCTCCATAGAATTGGATGTTTATTTTTTACAGACAAAAAACTGTAACAATTGACAATATATTTTTTATTCATCTTTATTAGCAGATTCAGAACATTTAAAAATCTTGATGTAGTTTTATTAATAAATCAATTTCTTTTGAGCATCCTAATTTGATGGTGGCACAATATATAACTATTAAAACTACTTTAATTCCTTTGTTATAACTTTAATATGTGTTATTGTTTTAGAAGTTTTTAATTTGTATCATATCTTAGAATCTAATCTTTATTATTAATTAAGAAAAAACAATTATGTTACGCTGCTGACGTAACGAAAGTTTTTGATGACTCATCGACCGAGGACATGTCCAGAGTTAGGAATGTGACAGGAACTTGACATCCGTCACGTATCTACACTACCAAACATGTGTAGTATACAAACACCTGTAAATAGAGTTCATAACAGTAATTATTCGATTAACGAAAACTGATAAAATGTATGTGCCCTCAGTCGCCTTAGTGGAAATAAATAATTTATGAAATTTTTAAAAACAAACAATAATAGCGAAACATAGAATAATTTAATAACGTGTAGGTAGTACAAACTTCAATTATTTCTGAAACGAGAATTGGTGGCTGTTTTTCTACTGTACTAGAGTCCTCTATTTTATTAACACGGTATCTACTGGAAAAGTCAATGGTGTAATTTTGTTAGTTATTGTACAAACAATCCGTTTAGTTTTATTAATTAATATAGAAAGGAATATTTAAAATTTTTATTTTATACAAATTAAAGTATAAATTGCATTTGTTATTATTTTCGAACAGATGTGAATTTAGAAGTTATGGTTTTTAACTTTAGATGGCTTCGGTTTGGACGGAACAATAACTTTGTCGTGAACCTATATATGTAGTCTGTGACTTAGCTTTCAAAATTTTTTTTTTTCAAATTTTTGTATATTTCTCACAATTCTTTTGAATTTTTCAGTAATAAATTTAGGTATAACTAGTATATAAATACAACATATTTTCTTAAATCTGATGCTTTAGAATATTTTTTTTAATTGTTGATTGATTTTTTATCAGCTCTGTTTTCGCAAACGAATGGTTTAAAACCTTAACCCTTAACCTTAACATTAAATCTTCTTGATATGTACATGGCTCTAATTAAAAATATTACTGATTCAATGTTAGTCGAAATAAATAGTGAATTTGTAGCATTTTATGACTTTTAAATTTCCATTATTCCTCGGAGCGCAAGTAAATTTTCTGTTAGTTTACTTGATTTGGTAAAAATGTTATTTATAAAATTACTTTGTCAAAAATGACCTTTCAAACCTTAATTTGATGAAAAGACTTTCTTTCTGTTGAACAGGAATTTATTTTATTAATAAATTGGCTTCCAAAAAACTTTCTCTATATTTTATTTGGCCAATCAATGGCTTTTTTTCATCTTAATTTATTAAAAAATGAGTTTTCTTAGTTTAATTTGATCTAAAATAGCTTTTCTAAATTTAATTGGACAAAAAACAATTTGTTCAAGTCTTTCCGATATTTTTATTTCATTAAAAGATAAGTTTATTTAGAAGAAAAAATTGGATTTTCTTGGTTCAATATTCTGCAAAAATGGCTTTTTTAGTTTATTTCGATTAAAAAATGTCTTTACTCACTTTTATTTGTTCAAAAATTGGGTTTTTCAACTTTTTTAGCTTTTTTCAGTTTTTGTCTAAAAATGATCTTTCGGATTTTTGATTTGAAAAAAAAAAAATGTTTTTATAGATTAACTATGGAGAAAAATTGGTTTTTCTTCGTTCAATTTTATGCAAAAATAGCGTTTCCTAATTTATTCAGATCAAAAAATGTATTTAATCAAAAACTGGTCATTTTAGTTCAATTTTTTCAAAACCAGCTTTCTAATTTCAATTAGGTCAAAAATTTTATTTTCCAATTTAAGTTTGGATGAAATTTCACTTTATTGAGTTTAGTTTGGACAAAAATTGACTATTCCCATTTAAATTTGATCAAAAAGGTCTTTTCATACGCGTATTTATATAGTGATTGCAATAGACAACTAAATTTTTGTCATATATCATGATTACCTATCCCAATACATAATTTTTTTCCACTAAAAAATGAAACACTTCCAATTCTAAAAATATTTATTATCAAGTCATTTGTAAAAATCAAAAATATACAACTACATCAGTATTCAACAAAAACAGATACAATTACAGATGGCATTTGGTTTCAATATTTGTGTTAAAACTTAAAAGTTCTATTTTTGTACTACAAAAAAATCTAAAACAACAAATATATACTGAAAGAATACTTTCAACTTTTATATTAATAAAATTCTACCTAAAAGCGCCGATTAGAACTTAAAAACAAAAATCGTTAACAGAACCGCCACCAGTGACACGTAATTTTTAACAGCCGCTCCTCTACCGCCGCAGAAATTCTCGATGTTGCAAGTTTCTACGATTCTTTGGTACTTTCGTTGAACCACCGACCAATTACACAGACCAACCGAACAATCGGGGAATTCCACAGGATTTTCGTTTAAGAAAAACATCACTCTATATTTCTCATCACGATTGCATCTGTAAACAATAATTTAGATCAGTTCTAGGTATAACAACAAATAAGCTTGAACTTGAATTTTTACAAGTGAAGTTTAAACCTCAAACGTCGGTTTGATCCACAGATCGTTTCTTTTTCCGTTTTATAGATGGCGTTTAAACTTGAGTTTAACATGAAACGGATGATCCGAACCTAACTTTTTCAAATTGTTCACATTTTTACAATATTATAAAGGGTTTTGGTAAGATGATTGAAAATTTGCACGTTATATTTGATGATCTCGTCGATTATGATGATGCAAGATTTTTTTGTTCTTTTTGTTTATAAAACTTTCTTAAACAATTCAACTTCAAAAGAAATATAGGAAAACGATTAGTTATATTAGTGACAATTGACAGAAAAATGTCTGTTTAGTTGTGACCTGTAGGGTTGAAACCATAGTTTAATCTCTAAGTTGTAAAATTGGCCCTTACTCGTATAATGTTGCTACTAAGTTAGCCGCGAAAGGACTGATCACTGATGATTTCCAATTTCTCTTCGATTGTTCATAGTAGTTGTCAGCTTTTAAAGACATATAATCCTTAGCAATTCCTAGTGCTGCAAGAGTTGATTGGAACGTATTCGTATCGCTGAATATGAATGAGGCTTTAGTTCCATCTGAATTACCTAAAAATTATTCCAACCATTAGATAATTGTTCAAATAAACATTGACTCAAATGACTGCTTTGTTGCCATATACCTTCAATAGGAACATGTAACAACTATGTATGTGGTCTTATTTGAACAAGCTTACCATTAACGAATCGATTGAATTTTTCATATAAATCCTTTAAAGGACTGCATCCTATTCTTTCCGACATTCTGTTTCCGTAACCTGATTTGTAGTAAGATTTTAAATCTTCGACGTACTCCAACAATTTGAGTTGATTTTTATTGAATGCTATACACCAAGGTGCTTTTGGCTGGGGATTCCTGTAAAAAATAAATTTTGTGATGAAAATGGTCTTGAAATAAGGAAGTTATTGTCAAAAATATAAATAGCATAATACAGGAAGTGGAAAACCTATCAGAAATATGGGATGTTAGCGGAAGACGATATTATCTTAAAAAAAATTTGTAAAGTAGGAAAAAAGAAAAGAAAATAATTGAAAGGTGGACTGAGTACTTACATAGTAGAGCTACTGATCGAGGGAGATACAAATAATGTGATGATGGTAGTGTGATGATACAAAAAAGGAAAACGGTTTTTCACAGATATTGGGGATGTATGTTTTTAATTGTTTTTGTGTGTATTTTGTCTTTTTTGAGTTGGTTTTTGGTGTCTCTTTGTTTTTCTACTTTTTTTGATCCTTTGGGAAAGGAAATAACAATTGGAACAAAAAAGAGAAACTATTCTTCTCACATATTGGGGATGTATTTTGTTTTTTTGTATAATGAGAGTCCGGTACAAAAAAGAAAAAATATTTGTGATGTACTTAGTTTTGTTATTTGTATTTTTTTTAATATATTTGTTTTTATATTTTTTTTTGTTTCTTTGTTTACTTATAAAAAGGAAATAAGAATCAGATACAAAGAAGGGAAACAAATCTCAGAAAGAAAAGGAAAAGAAATGAAAGTCTGATACAATAAAGAAAAATGGTTCTATTCAGGTATGGGTGATGTATTTTGTTTTGTTTTTTGTTGTTGTTTAGTATCTTTTTGTTTTTTTTTATTTTTTTCTTTGTTTATTTAGTAAATAAGAGTCCGAAACAAAAAATAAAAACGATTCGTCTCAGAAATAGGGGGTATACTTTATTGTTTTTTTGGTACTTTGTTTTTTGTACTCGAGTTACTGAAATATGGAGAGGAAAGTCCTACAAGAGCGCTCAACAAGCTTTTAAATACTGTATGCATTTGAGAGTACAGGGTGAGGAAATACTTTGAAGACAGCACCACCTCACTGGGCTATTAGATTTTAAAACACAGAGAAAACAATCAAAATAAAAGTTTTTATTGATTCCTGGACACGCTGTATGAAATAAAAAAAAAAATGTGGGTATAAATGAAAATAGAATATAATTGAACGTACCAGGCTTTCTCATATCTACATAAATCGTATATTTCTTCGATAACAGAAGCGTTGGGTGAAAATCTATATCCCAATCTTCGGAAAACGTCTACTACCATTTTTTTATAATATGGCGTTTCCTTGAATCTCATAACTTCCGACATACTTGCGAATTGATTATTTTCCAATTCTTGCCATTTGGGACAATTTTGAGTAGGCTGTAAGCAGAAAATTAAAAATTTTATCACTCCACTTTGGATAAGGTATTTTTTATTCACGATTCAATTATTTTCACTTTCTGGTCCTTCGAGCCGCATTTGAACCAGACACTCATAGGACTCATGTCAAAAAAAAAACAATCATAGATATTATATTGAACACTGAATCATATATATGATACAGTAAGGATCGAAATACAATATAATGAAATATACCGGTTGTCCAGATTTTATTTCGTTCCAAATTACGTGAAATATGAAACATAAGCTGTGGCATGAATAGAAAATTGAAGAGATTGTTTTATCTGTTATACTTACTTTAGTTAATCTATCGCCGTTTATAATATTTGCATGTACTCTATACGCGTCTTGTTCAAACAGCCCGTCAATGTAAGCTTGGAAACTGTCGTGATTTTCCGGAGAATACTCGAACTGAAAAACACAAAAATTAAACCATGGAATTCTAGTCATGTCAAGTTACTTACAGTATAAGATCTTTCGTCGTAGTTTTGTAATAGTTCGGGATATTTTCCTTTATATCTTCTAGCCAACATGCGCAAATCTTCCACGCCTTGTCTCGCCAAGGTATTGGCGTTTCTTTCACTGATACTTTCGTTAAATCTCCAACTAAAAATGTTGAATGAAATTAAACGATCAAAAACTTTTTCCATAGAAAACTATCTAAAAACTAAATGTAAACAATGCTATTAGGGTTCCTGATGATGAACATAACCCATAAGTTGATTATTAAGCTCCAAACTACGTGATCTAATATGGCGTTTGTGGGCAAACTATTCCAAGATATGTGTAAAGATTGTGGACGTTTTTGTGATTATTTTCCAGTTAATCGACTAATACTAAATAGTTTTCGAAATACAGAGTGAATATTTCAAGACATTGAGGCATTTAAAAAAATCAGAGCCGTCATTTCCCATGTTTATTTCATTCGACAGTATTGAAAATATAAAACATTCTTGCCCACAGTCGCAATTAGGATCCATATGAAGAATATAACCTATAAGTTGATCATTAGACTCCTCACGCCATGTGATCTAATATGGAGGTTGTGGGCAAACTATTTGAAGGTATATATCAAGGTAGTGGACGTTTGTGTGTTTATTTTTGGTTTAATCGACTCAATGTTGATATAAAATACTTTTCGAAATGCAGAGTGAACATTTAAAGATATCGATGCATTTAAATAAATCTTCAAAGTGGTTATTTCCCATATTTATTTTATTTGAAAGCAGTGAAACTTGAAAAAATACAGAAAACTCGTTGCCCACAGCCACCATTGCGAATCACAAAGATAAACATAACCTATAAGTTGATTATTAAGCTATCCAAACCACGTGATCTAATATGGCCTTTGTGGGCAAACAATTTCTAGATACGTAACAAGATTGTGGACGTTTTTGGCTTTATTTTTGAGTTTATCGGGTTTTAATATAAAATACTTTTCGAAATGCAGAGTGAATATTAATGGATTTATAAAAAAAGTTATTAATTCCCATTTTTTTTCATCCACAACTCATTTGAGAGTATTGAAGCTGTAAAATATTGTTTGTACCATCAATCAAAATTATTAATTCAATCCCTTTCATATGGGATCAGATTTTTGTTTGCCCACAGACGCCATATGGGAATCCTAAACATAAACATAACCTATAAGTTGATTATTAAGCTATCCAAACCACATGATCTAATATGGCGTTTGTGGGCAAACAATTCCTAGATACGCAACAAGATTGTGGACGTTTTAGTCTTTATTTTTGAGTTTATCGGATTTTGATATAAAATACTTTTCGAAATGCAGAGTGAATATTAATGGATTTATAAAAAAAGTTATTAATACCCATTTTTTTTCATCCACAACTCATTTGGGAGTATTGAAGTTGTAAAATATTGTTTGTACCATCAATCAAAATTATTAATTCAATCCCTTTCATATGGGATCAGATTTTTGTTTGCCCACAGACGCCATATGGGAATCAAAATGTTGGTCATGACCATATTGAGATCGTGCTACTTCGAGTTAGTCCTAATAATTGCCACTTTCCTTTCGCTGGGAAGAAGAGGGAACGTAATGGGTCTAAGAGTTTATTAGATTATCAGAACAAATGATTCAATAAATTATTAAATGGGGTATAATTGATGATTAAGAATAAATCAAACAAGACATTTTAAACCTTTAGAGATCCTATCAATCAATTACGTGCTCTTTATTTTTACCTCTATAAATAAAATGGAAAACCAAGAAAAACATTTAGGTTAAGAAGTTGAATTTATTCAGTTAGAAACTTTGTTGGAATGAACCCTTGATATTTGAATCGTCCTTATAAATTAATTGTAAAGGTTGAGGTATAATTTTCCAACTTTTTTCGTATAAATGTCAATTGGGGAAAAGTGACAAATGATTTTATTCAATGTACCTCAAATAATAAAGAATTCCACGATATGTATACAGGGTGTTTTGGAAATTAGTTTATAGTATTAGGCAAACTGGGATTTATAACTGAAAAAAGAACGAGCGTATACGAGATTTGATCAAAAACTTTTTTTTGCTCTATCGTGGGTTTCTTGATATCAGAAATAGAAACAAAACGTGTTCTTTTAAAGGGAATTTTCAGGTAGAACCAGAAATCGCGTGAGACTAAATCTGGCGAGTGAAAAACTCTTTTTCCATACATCGTTCGACAAAAGTTATAGTACAATTTGTAGTTGTTTCTTCTGGAACTGTGTCAAGGCAAAACACAGTCCTACAAGAACCTGATGAGTCATGGCTGTAAAATTCAGCTCCTTTGGGTGACCGGTCACAAAGGCAACGATTTAGCGGACTCGCTCGCCAGAATAAAATCAGCAAATCCACCGCGGAGCTTTGGTAGACACGTGGTAAGGCGAAATACAAAAAAAAATCACGAAAATAAGGAGCGGAAAACTGAATAACAAGAATATTAATCACAGATCTGGTTAAATAGCAAAAAATATTTACCGTTTGAATAAATCGTAATCGCTTGGACATAATCTGCCTTTATCGGGATACGTTCTTCTTTGTTCATGATTTCTTATAATGTCTTCGTGAAGCCTGTTGATGTTTCGCATCATCCTGATTGTATCAGCGTCCGGTAACGTTGTCCCGTGTCGATTGATGCTCCAGAATTTCACCGGTTTACATTCTGTTACATTTATAACTGGTTAATCAAAATTATTTACAATATACGTCCTCACAGGGTCGTGCATACGGACCCTTGAGGACCTAATCGGTCTTCTACCAGGCCGCGAGTGATTGTCCTATCATTTTGACGGGCAGTGACCCAATAGCGTCAAAAATAAGGACTTGGAGGCAGACATCAATAATAGAAAACTGCTCCAAGTCCACAATATTAAATAATAGAGCCACAAGGAACACGAATGGTTTCAGGATGAATAGCTTGGTCGCGGAGGAAAATGGATGCAATATTCGGCTCGTTCAGGTCACTCAGACACCAAAGGCAAAGTCACCAATGGGTGCAGAGCCCATTCTTGTTGTATTCAATTGTTATTATGTCTCTCAACCGTCTATTTGCAAGTTTGGGGAGATGGATAGATAGATGGGCCTTCTGCCTTTACTTTTGGTGGTGCATGGAGGAAATACACGTCATTTGTGAACTCCCAGCACTCACACGGACGCCGTCAACTTTCCTAATGACGCCAAAAGGTTCAAACCAAAGCGCCTGATCGGCCTTTGGTAATTTCGAATGGATCACGACGATAGGAACTAGGAACGCATTCGTTTTTTATTAAATGCGTATGGTTGGATGCAAATATTTCAAGATCATTTGATATTGTGCCATTTGTGTCCCTACTGGAGGATTTACAGCTAGTATTTCCTTTCAAAAATCGGGATGTGGGATAGCTCTAGCTGTACGTCGCATTTTCTGCTAAATCGAGAAGAAACACCTGTTAATATTCGTTTTTACTTAGTTTGATAATAGATTTTCTTCGATAATTCTTATCTACCTCCTTTTCTAGTGATTCCACAAAAGAATTTAGGCCCTACAAACGGTTTATTTCTTCTATTTATCAGTATCTGTCAGCTAGTTCATATTTATTCTTTTCGGTATAATATTTAAGTGACTTTTCCTCGGTTTCTTGTATTTACCCGACAACGAAAACAATTTTTTTAATACATCGGATGATGTAAAATATTTATTTACCTGGTATAATGTGTTGATCACTATTAGTTCTTCGGTTCAAACTCTCGTAGGCTGTTTTCGTACCAAAATTAAGATAAGGTTCATGATCTTCAACATAACAATAATCTTCACAACAATCTCCTTGATCGGCTTGTTGTATGTTGTAGCTGTTTCTGTTGAAATTGTTCGTGTTCTGATTGCCGCTAATTTCGGGATTATAATTATCAGATGGTTTGTTGAAATTGTTTTGGGGGTTATTGTAGTTATTTGAGGGGTTATTGTAGTTATTTGGGGGGTTATTGTAGTTATTTGGGGGGTTATTGTAGTTATTTGGGGGGTTATTGTAGTTATTTGAGGGGTTATTGTAGTTATTTGGCGGGTTATTGTAGTTATTTGGGGGGTTATTGTAGTTATTTTGAGGACTGTAGTTTTCTTGTCCAAATACTATCGGCAACAGAAGACATGTTAATATCTTCAACTGAATCATACTGTAAAACAAAATAAGGTTAATCAAACAAATTTGTTGATACTAAGATAAAAAAAAATCAAAATTTCATAGTTTAATATGTAATGCTAATAGTATCTATAACTATATTTAGTTTTTATGAACGATATGTGCCAGCGCCATCGTCTCCATATTTTCGTTAGTTGTTACAGATATCGGTCGTCCAGAAAGCGGCGCGTCGGTAACAGAGCCCGTTTTTAAGAATTTCTAGTACGTCTTCCACACTTGAACGATTTGATAGCGCGAGTACGGAAATTGTTGTTGTTTGTATGCAGATACGTCGTAACAAACAAAAAACGCGTGATCTTGTATCGGCTGTTCAATCTGAAAACGCGTCTACTCGACGAGAACGTGTTATAATTAAATAACTCAATTCACCAACTTGCTTAGATACATTTTTGGTTCATTATAATCACATAATTGAAGACGATACCTTAATGGGGTCGAAACTATAAAACTGACAGAAATACTAAACGCAGACAATTTATAGTAACGATAACTTAATGAGGTTAGAGTTTATAATAATAAATAAGCAATTGATGATGATGCCCCTCTGTGGAAAGGGTTGTTTTGGATCGCTTAACTTTATCATAACACGTTTTAATCTTTTCCGACAGCATTCCGGACGCATGCAGTTTTTTTTTTCTATTTTCTAACAGTATTAAATCGTTGGCGATTTAAATTAAACGAAAATAAATCTGCAAATTTAATTATCGTCGCCTTTAAGTGTAAACCTGCCTAACATCAAGTTTAGATATCTGTATTGGCTGTTAATTTGTTAAAATATTAGTAATAACTAAATTCAGTGATTTATATAATAAATATTTAAAACTTTTTTACTGTTTTGAAAAATTTAACTGATAACTAATCAAATTAGATGGCAGTTTCGAATCTACACTGACTAAACTGACGTCAGTTGTTTATGATGTTTTTTGCGTATCTAAATCGTTAATTTTAGTTCTAATCTTCAATAAACGATATGTATAAGAATATAAATCGGTAAATAAGGAAGGAAAAACGCAAAAGAGAACTGGATGACGGAAATCTGTCAGGAGATCGAGGAATCGATGAGAAACATGAAGACAGACCACCAGAAATGTGAAGATTATGGCCTAAACATCAACATCAAAAAGAACAAAATCATGATTGTCTCCAAAACATCCAACCATTTAAATATTTAAATATTTTGGGTGTTGGATAACGAAAGATACAGACCCAGATATAAAAATAATCATCGAGCAAACACCGGCACCGGCGGGGAACTTATAAAATTAATGAAAACCTCGTATCTGGGACACATATATAAAAATGACTTTTGCAATTTCTGTTCGAAGGGAAAATCGAGGAAAAAACGTGGTCCTGGTAGACGACAGGCTGAAAAATATTCACCAGTGGACCGGTGCAGACTCTCAGACGCTGATAAGAAGGGCCAGAGGCAGAAATTACTTTGTTGGGGTTAACGCCAACTTTTTTTTAGAAGAGGGCCCCCACAGAAGAAGTTCAATAAACTTTTTCTTATTTTCTACTTTTTTTTACTAAATATTTATGATGACTAACCACATTGGTTGAGTGATATTGCGATTTGGAAAGTTTAAATGTTTTTACAATCGAGTTGTATACAACCACAGCGATATCTAAAATATTATCTACGCGATTGGATTTTAGTTTGAGCCATCCTGTATAGTTGTAAATTATAGCGACATTCGATATCATAAGATTAGCAATATTTGAACACTAAATTTTTTTATGTATGATTTATAGGAGAAACGACTAATTCTTTGAATTATTAGATCATATTGTGTATACAGCTCCCAATATATTAAAAATCAGTCATGCCTCTAAATTAGAATCAGTGGCGCGACAAGTACGTTTTAAATTTTCATGTTTTTTTTTTCTAAGAACGGTTTTATGTCAAGGTAATTCAGCAATTACGAATTTTATACAGTTTAGCTTTCATATTAGTTCCTTTCAAATAAAAGTATTCTATCACATAACGATTAACAATTTTTTCCATGTTTACAAACGTTCATTATTAATGGCTGCCAAAAAAATACTAAACAACGTGGCGGTGGTACTTTTGGGACCATCCTCGTATGTTAATTCAATCGCTGAAATAACTTGATTCATTTATCGTAAAAATTCTATTTTTGTTTTTATGAATAGTTTTTTTAAAGCTTTTCTAGAACAAAAAATGTAATTCACATCATAAGAATAAATAATACACGTCATAAAACCCGGTTGGACAACGTTGCCACATTTTTAAATCGTAGCGATATTGAGGAAATGTGAAACAATGAGGTTATGTCGAAATTTAAGTTTTGGTTAATAGTATCAATCATAATAAATTGTATGGTCACATATTTGCCCAAAATTATTGTGAAATATACTTTTTTGAGTTAGAAAGCTGATGAACTAGACATGGAAAAACTAAGAAAGTCATCCAAAGTCGAGAAAACAGTTGAAGTAAAGTCTGACACTTAGAAGAAGAACAACAAAAAAGAAGAGTGACCAACTATTAGAATACGTGGTAATTCATGAAGATTAGCAGGATTTCTAGAATGCACAACTTTATCTAGTGGATGTACTCTTTAAAATCGAAATGAAATATCAGAAAGTTGTGGTCGTTAAATTTTATTCGAAATTTATTTGTCTACACCACTGTGTGTATCCAAAAAGATAAATTTACTCAATATATCTTATCAGTGTGATAAAACTTTACGTTCATTTCAACGTTATTATCATTTTGATTCATTCATTTTGATCATATGATAATTCGTGATATCATCACTGAATTAATTCGGATCGTATCGATCGCAATTATCGATTCAAAGTGCATCATTGGTTATAAACAATTAAAACTATTTGACGGAACGTAAACATAAGAATAAAATTCCACACTACCAACGGAATAGAGTGTAGTAGGTAGACCGGTTTCTCATCATTGGTTACACCCATAATTTCCAGTATTACTGTGACAAGAAACGCATGTGCAAACATTAAGAACGTTTTTTTTGTAACTTGATTTTTGTTTTCATTGCAGTTATTCAATTTTAATTTCAAGGTAAGTTTATAGTTTTAGGTGAATTTTTCGCTTAAACTTTTCTTTTCACGAATTTAATGTTAATTGTGTTTCAAAACTAATTTCTAGGTTAATGACCTACTTTTCAAGAAATCTTAGAAAATATTTTAATGGTTTTTAACCGAATATCTGTAATTTTATTTATTTTTCTTTAGAATAAATGATATATTTAATAATATTATACGATGTAGGTGAATGACAGTAGTTAATTTTACTTTTACTTTACCAAGCGGAAAAAAATTTGGGTTTTTTATCAAAATATCATTAATGGTAAATTCAAAGCAGAGGTGATTATTGTTATCAAAAATTAAGTCGTCCTTATATAGAAGTAAGTTTCTTACTAACTAAAAAAATGGAATTGAAATTCATGGAATATTAAGGAATCTTTTTGTAAAAATGACTGACAATGTCTGACAATTTTTATAATAATAAGAAATAAAAACCATGCATCACGAAAAATCAAAAATAAATAGAAAAACAAACAAATGAAACTTTTTGGACAACTATGAATTCCTTTTTACGTACATATGTTTTTACGATGTTTAAATAAACATAAAACTATATTTTGAAAAATGATTCTACATAAAGATAGACGTCTCACGTGTACCGAAAACGAAACTGCTATTGGTCGATTCGTTTATCGAATGAGCTTCACAGGAACAGTCACGAGTTGAGTGGGTGAAACCTTGTCAACAAGCCTGATGGGTGACATTTCATATTCACCTTGTTTAATGGACGCGGTCTTAATAAGTATAATCTAACTAAGTGTATTCAACTTTGTAAGAGGGAAATATATGGAGTAATTAATAAAAATAGAATTTTAAGATGTTCTTATAAAGGGGTATTTTTTTTAATCTAGAATTAATTCATTAAAATAATCATTTAGTTTAAAATAACTACAATCATATTTTTCAAACGTAAAATGACAAGCTACCTATTCATTGACAAGTGACAGTTATGTCTTCTTCTTTTGTAAAAATCGTATTATGCTTCTATTTATGGAACCGACAATTTTTCAAACATTATAATACTTAATATGCATATAGTATTACCGGATATAATATTCGTCATATGTATATATAATTAGTAATTGAATATCTACAGGTAGGTACTGTATATATAGAGTCCTCGTAAAAAAATTTAATCTCAAATATTTAACCAATTAAACACGTCGGGGCAAGCGGATTTTTATTACAAATTGATTACATTGCAAAAACGATTTTTTTCTTTTTAATATTTTCAGTATTTTTAGTCAACGAATCTCAATTTCTTACGGCGTTGATTCAGTGGTTTAATAAAAGCTAAGGCCGATTCTACACGCTCAGAAAATTCGCATGGCAAATAATAGGTACCGCTATCACTCGACCTAACCGTTAATTTTGTAATTGGCAAGATATATAAAAAAATGTTTGACGCGAAATTTGTACAAAATCATTTAGATTTTCTAATAAAGATATAAAGTACAGAATACTCGTTCGTTATACGACAAATTGCACCAATTTAACAGTTAAATTTCATTAACATTAATTTCTTCTGTAAACTACTCTTGTAATTCGGGACATTGTCGATTCCATCATTAAAAATATGAAGATAAACAGTTCCAAACCATCACAAATACCAAGAACTTGACCTTTTTTTGATAAATATTTGTGGTATTATTCTCCTGGAATTTATGTAACTCTACTTAGTGTATCGACCACCCAGATCTAATATTTCCTCTATATCCTTCAAGATAACTGTATCCCGTTGACGTTAAAACCGGGTTCGGTGCTCTTTTGCCCACAAATTGCATTTTACAGCTCATTTTCTAGAATGAGCTTTTTAAGTAATCTTTGAAGCACGATTTTTTATTCAACATTTGCGTCAGGTATCACTTCTCCTTTTTTATTAATACTACAATCATTATAAATGATATAACTATTAGTTATTGTTAAGTAATTGGAAAAACCACAAAACATATTGTCAAAACCACTTTTTGCTCTTTGCATTTGCTCTATACATTTATATCATTTTTAGATGGGTAATGTGATATACTCAATCATCTGGCTGTTGATTTTAATATTCATTTCGTTTTGGATAGCAGGATTTTGCGCAGGCATTTACATTTTAGTTCATCCTCTCAGCGTTTGCATACCGCCGTTATCGGTGAGTACTAAATCAAACGGATAGAACTCTAAATTGAATAAATTTGTATTGTACTTTTGATGTGTTCTAGGGATTTGCTGATATACTGCTTTCCGCGGTACAGTTTCCACATTATTGTGCAGAAAAAATGGTAAATGGAGCGCCCTTAGGTTAAGAGTGAACTACAAGTAATGGCGGAAATGGAAAAATATTTGTTTAAACGATTAATAAAGTGTTCATTTAGATATTTAAAGATACGTTTAAATTGTTTTTTTTTTCAAATAAGATATCAACAAAATTTAGTCCATGTTCAGTTAAAAATTTGTCTATTATAGGCACATACCCAAACTTGTCTCTTCCTTCAAGTTCTATGTACTTTAAATCTCATCCGATGAGGAGTAGTCATTGTAATTCGCTCTCCTTTCTACTTCCAGAAGTTTGGTAGACATGTCTATGTACCCTCTTCTTCAGGGTAGTAATTACACCTTTTTACTTCAATGTGCTGTGTGTACTTTTTGCAGCTACACATTTTTAACATTGCAAAAACTACCCCTAATCGAGACCTTGCACATTTTTACGATTTAACAGGTCTTCTAATATTTGGTCCCCCTTTTTATTTGTTGTTTTTCTTCTGGTCCAATTTTCTGCTGGGTTCTGACATACCAAAGGTTCACTACTTGCATTAAACTGATGTTCTTTTGGGCTTTTGCTCATTACAGAAGCTAAATGTGATGACTAAATCCAAATTTATAAAACAGCTTTACATGGCATTAACGGATAAGAATCTATAGTCCCCAAATCCAAACAAACACGCGAGACTAGTGATTTAACCGCTATTACTTTTTAGCATAATCAATTAAAAAAAATCAGTCACGTAAAAGCTCTTGGTTCAATAATATTTAGAAATTTTGAATGTTTTAGTTGCCATTAGATGGCGTAGAAAGCTACAGTGGCTTGATAGACAGTAGGGTCACATGAGAGCCACCGCCATGTTTAACCCAAGCTACGTCACTAAATAAATTATTTTCGTATTTTTTTTAGTTAAAAATAATATTGACTCCTAGAAAAATTTTTGATTGAGTATATGAAGATATAAATTATGTGACGTATTTCACATTTTTCGATAAAATATCTTAATGTTTGTAATATGTACATACCAGAGATATCAAAATTAAAAATTTTATGGTGTACGAACTTAAGATGGAAAAAAGGCAAAAAATAAATATAAATACCTCTATAATATGCATGCTACAAAATTTCACTTCTACTCTCATCATCACATAAGATATGGGTTTCATTATTTATTCTGCACGGTTCCACTATTATATCCTATTCGAAAGTAAATTTCTAGCTCTTAATCTGGCAGGAGACAAACCATCCCGACACATTCGTTACATTACACAATTAAACATCTTAAAACTAAACTATTTTGACACAAAACCATGTTAAAACTATAGTACAAGCCACTAAACTATTATATATCACGATATAATACGAAAATAATACTTTTTAACAGAAAATAGCGGTGTAGTCATCTCGCGCTTAAACGAAATGATGCTCTCAAACTCCATATTTTATTACTGATTGACCAATCAGATATCTTTGTCGCAGGTGGCTATCACGTTCTGAGCATGTGGTTATAGTGGTGATTCCATTTTTAGTATATTTTCGAGTTTTCTGATAATTAATTTATTAAAAATACCGTTTATATGTGGCAATTAAACTTGTATTTAATAAGAATATAAATTAAACTAACAAGGAGTAACTTAAATAAACAAAATAAATGGACAAGTTTTGTTGATAGTTTCTAATTTAGAATGTACCTGGATGTTACTGAATATATGTTATTAACTTTATATTTACAAATATATTTATGAAATAAAGTTTTTTATAGATATTTATTCTTGTTGTACTAAGAAAACGTTTTTTATGTTATTTGCTGTTTTAAATAAAAAAAATGAAATTTATTATGAAAAAAACTGCTTTTTATCTTATTTTATCTAAAATTCATTTAAGTTTATAGCTGACAAATTCTATTATTGAAGTATGCAGGTTTTTATAAACAATATGTATTTAATTTAATGTTATAATATATTAATAAAATTCTGTATTGAAATCCAATTTTATGCTTATTATTTATTATACATTTTGTATCGTTGGTAATTTTAGATTGGAATAGAGTTGGTGGGGTTGAGGAAAGATTTTAAGTGAAATAGTGAAACGAAATTTTTAAAAAAATATGGCAGGTAAAAATTATAGAAAATTTTGAAATCAACAATTTACGTTTCATTCTTTTTTTACATAACCTCAAATTTTATAAATTAAACGCAATAAGGATCAGTTAATACGAAAGAATTCTAACAGGGTTAGTATCTTTACCACTTCTAGGGTAATATACGTCACGTTAGTACGTATTTTAATAGTATTCTTTACATTTTATATTTAAATAGTTGGAAATATACTAAAAATAGGTTACTGTTACCGTGTTGCCCTTAGTTAAAACCACGTGGCATAGAATTTATGTTCTAATAACAAATAAATATGGTTCAATTTGAACTTTAAATTCAACCTTTATTCATTTTATTGTAAATGGTGTTCAATCTTCGAATTTTCTAAATATCGTATATTACATCACTCAATGTTAGATAACTATTGGAAACATTATGTTCTAGCTTTTATAAAGTAATGCACTCAATAGCTACGTTTTCAGTTTATTGTAACAGTTTAAAATCCTTAACAAATTTATGTGTTCAGAAACAAAACATCGTAAATCGAATCAAATACAATTATGCTGAAATAACACAAACTATTATATTGTTTGTCTAGGCGAAAACCGTAAAATTGTGAATCGACGACAATCACCGTCAAAGACCGTGAAACTAAAAAATTCTTTAGTTTTAACTCGAATACTCAATTTATATTCAGCGATAAATAGAATTTCTTTGAATCCATGAAATCAAATCAAATGTATAGATTTGTATACATATATTTATAATAAATTTCAAATGTTTTGTAATAAATAAAATAATATATATTGAGAACTGGCAACATCGGTTATACCAGGTGAAATCAGATAAAATTTTATCACACACAACACACGTGAATATATAGTTCCAAAGCTTAAACATATTTTACAATATTATTCGGTTAGAGAACAAATGGCGTTTGTTCTGTTATAGTAATGATATAAGTGTAGATATTATTTAGTAATAGTACAGTGATGAGAACGCGTAATTATTTGATAAATGTAACTTAAAACAGCTCAAAAATTGTGCGGTATCACATTTTTCAATTTTCAATCAGTGAAAACATCGAACTCACTTCTGCATTCTTGATTGTTGAATAATACTTTCAGGAAATGTACCTGGTGAGTTTACAATTACTTAGTCGGTTCCATTTTTATCTTTAGACATTTATAAATCCTAACCTATCTTATTGTAAAGTCTTAAACAATCTAATCAAATCATAGCTAATAGCCCTGGCAGATCAGGCATTTCTAATTTCGAAAAAGAAGATGTTTTATTTTAGAAAGGTTATTTCGGATGTAAGTTAGATTTTATATTATTATATCAATGTTTAAGAAGCACAAATTATGTATAAAAACATATTTTAATATTTGACTGTACATTATTTTAGATAAATTAAATAATGTGGTTCTTTAATTTATCACGCATTTAGTATGACAGTGTTTATAGAAAGGTATTTACATAAACTTTTTGCGCTTATTGAGTCATTTTAAATGATTTACACGTATATAAGAATGAATAATTATTATTTTAACGTTATAAATATAAATATGCGTTACGTAATGTATTTAGGTGTAAAAACAAATATTTCTAAACGTAATACATGTACCTGAAGAAATATACAGTATGACACAGTAGTTAGTGAAAAAATATTTCATATGATACAACAATTTTTTAATAATAATATATACTTGTAACAATCCTTGATGATTACTCATTGTATCCATTACACATGGACAATAATTTCTCGAAATAAATAATAAGGAAATGACGAATACGTGATTGTTTATAATGAACTAATGACTCACTTCGATTTCAATTAATAAAAGATTATTTCTAAATCCGACTGATTCATTTATATCAAGAAGGACTCGATTTTCGTTTAAAATTAGTTTACATTTCAGTTCCTTGATGCCGTATCCTACGAAACGACGCTTAATCGTCAGGACTACCCTTAAGCTTTTAACCTAACCTCAATTCATGACATGGTCGAAATAGATTTTGTATAGTACAAAAAATATCAACGGAAATAGTTACAGGGAGCTTGGAAAAAACACAAAATGTTATGTAATTGTAACAAAAATTGAAATAAACCAATTCATCCGAAACTCGATGCTTGTCCGTGGATGAAATATACGACAGAACGTTTCTCGGTACATCCTATCTTAGTTACATGAGTTTAATAAAAAAAGTTCCCTAGAAATTCTACATTCAAAATTAGTATTTAAATTCGGTCACACCTTTTGTGTTTTTCGACCTTTGCGGTAAAACGCTACAAAAAAAGCTATCGTCAAGTATAATAATAATAATTTTTGTAATTGGTATGAGGTAAAACAATATTAACAATAATGTATCAACCTTGGTTTTTCTCTTAATGTTTTTGCATCCGATAAAGTGCATACGATATAAAAATTAAAACACGTCATCAATTCATTTCTAAACTAAATACCAACAATTAACATGGAATTCTATAATCAATTCAATTTTCATATTAATACCAGAGTTCATATTAAGGATAGAGATAGCGACATATAAGTCGAATAGGTTCACCACTCTCTATCTCTTTCTACTTGCTTCTGATTTCTTTGCCGTTTCTATCACTGGAAACTTCGAGTCATGGCGATCCAATCATAATAGAGTGTGGTATGCTTTCTCTATTAGCAATAAGCTTCAAAAACTCATTCTCCTCATCTTTAATATTAACTCTATGATTAATAACATTTGTTCCAGCTGAAGATATATTAATGACAGCTGACAGTTAGATTCATAAGTTTGCAATTTTGTAAAACGTTGTCAAATTGGTGCTGTTCATTAATTCGAGTCTTCTCTTTCAAAATTTTACTTCTGGTAATTATTATTACATATAACAAAAAAAGTCAAAATGAATATTTGGGTTTTTACTTGAAAATTATAATTCTCAAATTATCGCACGTCGTTGTGGAATTCTTCAAAAGGTCTCTAACATGCCATAATTATAATTGAATAACCTACCATTATAAAAAATAAATTAACAACACACGTTTTGAATACCATCAAAAATGAATTATGTGCTGACACATACAATTGCGAAAGCGATTTGACATTAAGAATAGTGTATAGCTAAATATCGATTTGCAGGATTGACAAAAATATTTTATTCTTTTCGGTAATTGTATTGCGCGAAATTACTAGAAATAACGGTCTCGTACATGGAGTTTTCTCAACTAACTTTGAACAAACTATAACTAAAACTAATGACAATTATTTTCATTTTAATACAACATAACCTCATTGTTTTATATTTTCTTTGTTTCCATACGGTTGTTAATATCTCGTAGTCTATGACTTGCATCAATTGTATACTGTATGACCCTGTATATGTATTGTATAGTCCACAAATATATTTCAGTATAGACGATGCAGCATAAATGTAAACATTTTGAAATTATTGGTATTAAATCTTTACCATATTCTTAAAAATTATGAATTTAACTACATCAAACGGTGAAAAGTTATAAAAATTAACATTCTTTATAAAACATTCTAAAATTACAGTTTTCCTAATTTAATTATTGTCAATTTGCCTTTTGAACAAAGGTGCAGTTCAAGAATGACTCAAAAATAATTCAATTAAACTTTGAAGAGTAAAAGCTTAATTGAATGCCCTATAACCTGTAAATTTCAATGATACTTATTTTTTTAAATATCATATTGTAATTTTGCTATTTAAATTTGAATAAAATCTCACGAAAGTATTCAATAAAATTAAATATAAGATTGAATTACTACCATAAATCAAAAGTGGCACGGTAAAAGCACCGTTACCAAATTAATTTATTTACAAAAACAATTCTTTCTGAAGTATTAAGAAACCATCTAGTAAAAGTAGCACACTTACCTGAGCGATAGAAAAAAAATACTGTAACTAAACACCGGTATATAGTATTCACTTATCCGTTTAGTCACTAAAAGTAATTTTGAATTCTTAAATTAACACACCCACGGTGAGATGGTATGTATGATGGTAGAATTTCTACGTGCACTGGTTTGTGATGTAGACAGAACTTCAGTGATGATGGCTAAGTTACTGGTTTGGACGCCAAGAGCATTTTCTATCCCACAACTGGATTTTACCTACGTTGCGCAGATATCTCTTGTTTTTCATTCTAATGAGTATACGTGAGGTACTTCTCAATTTGTTGGTATCAATAATATTATTGTCGTTGCTTATATACCATTTAATAAATAAAACAAACGTATTTTTTACGTAATGTTATTTTATACAGTATGTTATGAAACACATTCTTAATAATTGAAGAAAGATAATTCCATATATATTATTTGACAGGATAATCAAGGGATTGTCTCCATAATAATGATATAAATAGATACCACTCACGACTAATACGGCGCCATATTTTAACAAACACATAAGTACTTTACTTAATTTCGACAAATAATTAACACTGGGTACTAATTATAATACTCGTAAAATATTATTTATATAATTTGTTAGGATGAAAGTAAAATATTGTCATGTTTTATGAAGAAAGTTATTTATAACTATATCATAACGTATTTATGATTCGCGCGCAATATGGCGGCGTTTAGAATTTCAATTGCATTGATGCCAAATTAGTGAGTGAGAATAAGATTAATATTGACGTTTCGACTTTTTTCGGTATCTATCAAAATATTTTCAACAAAGAGACCTCAAATCAAGATGACTTATCAACAATAATATATAAAAAGGTCTAAAAAATAAGAAGTTGAAAGAAGTAACTGAAAACATGTCGATTTTCAAACTAAATCTGATTATTTAAAAGTATTTAATAACTTGGCAACGTTGTGAACTGTTCTACCAACACGATAAATTTTTGTTACCAGGTATCATTAACGTTAATTAGTTGGAATAATCGAATAAAGAATGATGTTTTATAAAATGTAATAATAAAATATTGAGGATTATTTTGTGTTTATTAAATAAAATTGTTGTTTATTGAAAGAGAAGTAAAATCAAAATCATTTATTCACTGGAATATATCGGTACATTGCGTGTAGAACTGCTACATTATATTTGTTTTTATTTTTCAATTGTTTATGTATATTTTTTAAAATAATAAAACATAACATTATTTCTATTTTTTTCAAAACCTATGCTCCTAATAAGGTGCCTAGTTTCCCTTGAGGCTAATCCGCCTCTGCCTTTAGATTGTATAAAAAGACATTGCAATCACAAAAATATTTTTTTAAGCAGGTTTTTTCAACCAAAACCTCGATATTAACAAATAATTTCATATTTTCTAAAATTATAATCTCTGACATTTTAGTTGTATACTCCGTGAATATTAGGCAACCAAATTATCAAAAACAATCCTTAAACAGAGGAAACTTCTTTACCGACATACGTTTCGGCTATTAGTTACGTATAAAGTTTCATGTTAATTTTCTTGGTTTTATGCTAATTCATTATCAGTATTGCTGTTTTTAGAAGAAAGAAGAATCATAAAAAGAGAAAAAATAATGTGCCGAACATAAATGATTGATGCTCATTTTCCGTTCTATTTTAAACATAAAACTAATATCTTAAATGGATACATTAATTTTGTTCCGAAAGAAACCACTCCTAAGAGGCTTTTCAATAAAGAAACCACCTCGTTAAAAACTAATAGATATTAAATCGTAATATTTTCTCAGTAAAATCACCATTATAAAGCTTCAAATAGGATTTACTATAGAGAAAAGATAATTATTTGGGATATAATCATAGTGTCGTATCACGCAGCGATGACACGATTTTAAATTGTTTATCAATTAAAAAGTTTGTTTCTTGTTAGAAATGAATGAAATTCGATACCGTATTTTACAATTAGAGACAATATTGAGATGTTCAAGTATTTTGTATACTGCATATAACATATATGCATATACTACATTCATTTATACAAATTAATAATCTGTATACTTATTAACTCAAATTTTATATAATATAAATACTATAACAGACAAAATTTTTAATAGTACTATTGAGCAACATAAGGTCTGTTCTTGGTATCTGCACTGGAACTATATTCAAATGGACCAGTGCAGGCCAGTTTATGAGTGTATAGAATTAGTTCTATAGGATACAAAGAACGATATGGTGCAGAGGTCAATGCAGCATTTGAGGTTATTTGATGGGATTCAGGCCTTGTAGTATTAACAATAATGGAAAACGATTTAGTACTTTTTGATATTTTACGTTCGTCCGATGACGAAGATATAGTGCCATGATGCAAGTGCAGGCAGTACAGTGAACTGGGTAAATTAATTCTCTTGCACTGCTACTAAGAACAGCGACCCTAGCGTTGGTTCTGCTACAAAAAACGCTTTAGTGTACACTTCCTGAGCTGGTTCTGCCGGTGCAGCAACAAGAACAAATCTATAATCAGATAATGATGTTATGCGTTGTAACGAGTGAACGTAGCTTTATTTTTTGACATTGCTGTTATACGCAAGCGTTTTGTGGTTTTTAAACTCTTCAATTTTTCACCACGCGTGTCAAAATGGCGAAAAAGAAACCAGAGGATAAAAGTAATCAAAACGATGATAATACAAAAAACGAAAGTGATTATTCATCAAACGGCGAAGAGCCAGACTTTAGTGATCCCGAGGGATACGAAGACGACATTTCAGATGAAGGTATTTACCTAAAATTGGACAATAAACTTCCGTCATATCCATGCCGTTTATAGATTTATTTTTTTTAATATTCGGAGTTTTAAATTAATTTAGACTCCGATAGTCAGATCTAATGAGAGTAAATACTATAATTAACTATATGATAATGGGAAAATGATGTTTACCAATAAACATATGTTATTTAAAACTTAGGTTAGATCGGAGAAAGAAAGGTGTGCCAAATGGGTTTCTTGAAATATGGTTATTTTTTTATAACTATTTACAGGAATATTTGTTGATATAATTTGTTTTCTTTTAAATTTCGCTTAGTTTTCTTTATTAATATTATTTTTCAGAATTACTGGGGGATATTTTAAAAGAAAAACCCAAAGAGACTGATGGAGTTGAAAGTGTAATAGTAGTAGATGGAGTACCACAAGTCGGGCCCAATCGTATTGACAAATTAAAATCGGTTATTAATAAAATTTTTGTGAAATTTGGACCGATAATTAACGAGTTTTATCCTGTTAATAGTGAAGGGCATACGAAGGGATACATTTTTATAGAATATTCTTCACCTAACCATGCAGCTGAAGCTGTTAAACACACAAACAATTTCAAATTGGATAAACAACATACATTTCAAGTTAATATTTTCACTGATTTTAATAAATATGAACAAATTCCAAATAAATGGGAACCACCAGAACCTCAACCTTATCAGGGACAAGCTGATCTTCATTTCTACCTGCTTGAACCTGATGCATATGATCAGTTTGCAGTTGTGACTGCACAAGGGCAATCTGTACAAATTTGGCAAAATACCCAACCAGATCCTACTATTGTGGAAGCTAGAAATGTAAGTATCTAATTAATTCAAGTCTTTATATGAAGAATAAAATTGTTCAAAACCTAATTTAAATAATTAGTATAATTATGACTAAGGAAACCCTATTATGCAAACGAATGTTAGATCAATCATGAAACTCTGTTTACTAATGTGAAAAACAAACATTGGAATATAGTGTAATTCAAACAATTTTGATATTTTGTAGAATTGGGGTCAAACTTATATTAAATGGTCTCCAGTGGGGACGTTTTTGGCAACTTTTCACAAGTTGGGTATAGCTTTATGGGCAGGACCTTCATTTTCTCAATACAAAAAGTTTTCACACGCTAATGTTCAATTCATAGATTTTTCACCTTGTGAGAAATATATAGTGACATATTCTCCACAAGGAGATCCTCATTATCCAGAACAAAAAAGAATAATAATTTGGGACATTAGGTAAGAATTATTAATGAAAATGAAGTATTTAAATAAATATGATTATATTTATTAGGACCGGTATTGAGAAACGTTCTTTCAATCCAGAAGGGCCGACAGCTTGGCCAATTTTCAGATGGTCCCACGATGACAAATATTTCGCAAGAATTGGACAAAATAATGATGCGCTTCAAGTATATGAAACACCATCTTTTGGATTGTTAGACAAAAAATCTATCAAAATTAATGGAATTAGAGATTTCAATTGGTCTCCAACTGATAATGTTGTTGCATATTGGGTAGCCGAAGATAAAGATGTTCCTGCTAGTGTTACTTTACTTGAATTGCCTAATAGAAATGAAATTAGGAAGAAAAATTTGTTTAATGTGGCTGATTGTAAGATACATTGGCAAAAATCCGGCGATTACCTTTGCGTTAAGGTAGACAGATATTCCAAGGTTCGTAAGGAGAAGAATGAAATGAAATATTCAGGTATGTACGGTAGTTGTAATATATACTGTAAAATATTTCAATTATTTCAGATTTTAAACTGAAAATTCATCTTATTTATTGGGTTTTAATTAAATTTTAGATTAAAATTCTTATTTGACATCATTTATTCAAAAAACTAAATCAGCAAAATTTTATACAAAAACAAATTACTTGTTAATATTCAGTATGTTATTTATTAACTATTATTTAATGTTTTTTTTTAAATTTTGCTGTAGTTTTAATATATTTTCGTTATTGAAGTGTTAAATATATAATACATTTTAGGTATGTACTGCAATTTCGAAATCTTCCACATGAAAGAGAAGCAAATCCCAGTTGATAGCGTTGAATGTAAAGAGCCAATTCAAGCTTTTGCTTGGGAACCTGTTGGATCCAAATTCGCCATGATACACGGCGAATCCCCTAACATCAACGTCAGTTTTTATGAAGTAAGAGTAGGACAAGCTCCTATTTTATTGAAGAAATTCGAAAAGAGAGCGTGTAACCATTTATTTTGGTCCCCCAGCGGACAGTTTATTGTGCTTGCCGGATTGGGATCCAACGGAGGTGGATCATTGGAATTTGTAGATACACATGAATTTTTGGTTATGAATACTACAGATCACTATCAGATGTCTGATGTCGAGTGGGATCCGACCGGTAGATATGTGGTTACTGGTGTATCATTTTGGAAGACTAAAGTAGATACAGGTAAGATTTTTTTTTGTAATATTATCTAACCTAGTTTTTATATTTCCTGCTTTATTTCTGTTATAAGTTAATTAATATAACAGGGAGTCACGCAGGATAAATTATTATCTAGCACTTGGGCTGTATGAAAAATATATTTTGATATATTTTTCATGAAAACCAAAGTGTACATTTTTTTTCTATCAAAATAATTAATCAACAAAATTTTTTAATTACTCAATGATTATTTTATCATTTCAGGTTATTGGATTTGGTCGTTCCAAGGTAAAATACTCAAGCGTGTCAATTTGGAAAAATTCGCGCAAATATTGTGGAGGCCTAGACCTCCCTCATTATTAAGTGAAGAAAAACAGAAGGAAATTAAGAAGAATCTTAAGAAGTATTATCCACAATTCGAGAGTAAGGATAGGATGAGACAGTCTAAAGCTTCTAAGGAACTCATAGAGAAGAGAGCCGCTCTAATGGAGAAGTTCCAGAGTTATAGGGAAGAGAGAATTCAAGAATATTTGGAACACAAAGCAAGGCGTTTACAACTTAGAAACAGTAAGTTTTCCATACCCCATTTTTGTGAGTTTATATCACAGATTCTGATCTTTTTAGTATTTTTCCTTGCAGTAGGGAATTGAACAGAGTGTTAATTAGTTGCTGTTTTTAGCGTTGGTTCTGTGACATTGATATCCATATTAAAATAGTTTTTTATAAAATCAATTTGATTCCCAACAATTTTATTTTGTTCTAGATATTGATACTGACGAATTAGATGCAGATACTGAAAATGTAGAAGAAGAAGTAGTGGAATTCTTTATAAAAGAAGAAATAATTCCAGTCGATTAACATCATATTGAGGAAACTGCTTTTTTCCCTGCATGTGTTTTATTGGAACAAACTCGGGGATATTTCAAGTTCGAGCGTCATCTAATTATATACTTATTCTTCTTTTTTAGACGTCGACATCAATATTTGTTAACCAAGTGTCTCGTTGTAATTTTATATTTTTTGACACGCGATCGGATTAACTCCAAACATCATGGACATTATTGTTAAACGCCTTGCGGTTATTATAATAAAATATTTCTTAAGTTGTTGAGTTTAATTGAAACACCAAGTACACTAGAGCCTCGGTAATCCGGAGAGGCAAAATAGTAAGTTAAAATGAAACATTAGTTTATTCTTTTTGGAAAAGTCCGTAATACTCTATTCGTTATCTTCAGCCCATTTCAAAGCAATCATTAAAGCTCCTACTGCCTCTGAATTACCAACTTTTTTGGAAGTCAAAACTCCAACAATATTGTCCTCATCGTCCTCACATATTGCCGCTCGCACAATCTCCTTATTAATTAACAATTCATATCTTTGTAACTCACTTTTGGCATCACCAGCAACCCATTCTTGAGCTTCTGCCTCGCTTATTTGAGGATCATTTGATCCCTTCAACCTATTAAAAAGCTGGACTAAAGACACATCATCTGGTTCGTCATTATGGTGAGAAATACAGGGTGCAATTTCTTCCATTAGCTTCACATTGACCCAGCAATTAGCCAAAAGAAAAATAGTGTCATTTAAAGTTATCGATTTTAATGAGACCATAAAAAAAGTAAATATTTATTTGTATACAACTATTCCAAAAATATTAAAAATTACAAAATAGATTTTATTATTTATTTATACAAGTAAAAAATCTCACTCTCCATTTACACTTTTAGCAACTGTTGAATTCTTCAGCTGTTCTTCTAAAAAGTCGTTTCTTTTTCTTAGCCTTTCAATTTCATCAACTAAGCTATTTTCATAATTAGAAGTAGGATGTGGATCATATCTTATCCTCTTAGAGAAATCTTCCAACTTCAACGCCATTTTAACCATCGCCATGTGCATTTCCAAAAACATTATCCTCATCTGGTGAGTAGTATGAGTAGATTCATATTTAATATCGTTTTTCAGATCATCAATAACAGTTTTAAATTCCTCACTAAAACATTCTTTGACCAAAGTTTTGATTTCATCGGAATTAGTTGCGTTAGTAGTAGATTTATGCATAACATTGGAAGTTTGTGATAACTCGGATAAACTGTGATGAATATTAAATATCGGGGTGGAAGAAAACTGTTTCATTTTGAGATCCCCAGCTTCCGGTTTATTTAATTGAAGCGAAATAGAACAAGGCAAATCTAAATCGTTGTTATTAGGTTTACTACTGATATCTTCTACGAAAACATCATTATTTATAGACTCAGTTGTGTTGTCTTTATCTAAACCGAGTGCTACTATAAAAGAATCTTCACCTCCTACTGAAGCAACAGATTTCCTATCCAAACCAGCATCAACTGTATATAAATGCATTCCGAAAAAATCACTAGTCCTAACGGATTTATTTCGTCTCTTTTCTTCTTGAGTGATCGCTACGTTATCGAATGATTTCGATAAACTACAAACGCTCGAATCGCTAGATTCGTGTCTGTTTTGGAAGGCTATATGTCTTACAGCACTCGTATGAGCAAGAAACGAATTAACAGGCTGTTGAATGTTTCTTGAATCGTAGATGTAGACTCTACCATTTTGGGAACCCATCACAAAATGAGTACCGTCTGGAGAAAAATCAACGGCGGTTATGCAATTCTCTACGGATATATTGGCTATGCATTTATGGTCGGCTATATCGTAGAAACAAAACTGTCTATCAGCCCCTGCGGTTACTATTAAATCAACGTTTACGGGCGATATAGCGATTGCATTGACAGGAGCTTTGTGCGCTTCCGTACAAAATTTACTTCTGTTGATATTGATATCCCATACGACGATTATACCTTCGTTACTACCCCCTAGTACCAAATTCCTTTTCAATTGGTTCGTTTTTAAACAAGTAATAGAATTTGATTTCGGTACACGAAGATTCGATGGGGGGCTATTCGTGACGTTGTTATAAACCAAAACTTCACCGTTTTTACAACCGGTTATGCAATGACTATCTTTGGCGGTGAAAGCCACGTGAGTAATTTGCGTAGAAGCCCTGGGAAATCTCTTTTTAACGTTCCTCGATTTGATATCGTAAATTAGAACCAAACCGCTTTTGGTTCCTATACCAATATTCTTTTTTGTAGTGTTCTGGAAGCAAGCTGCAGTCGGCTCGTCTACTTCGTGGATAGTTTTCAGTAGTTTGAGCTGATCTTTAGTACCAACAATTTCAGTTTGACCTGAATGCGGAACGACTACTAACCAATTGCCGTCTCTACTCCATGATAAACTTCTGACCGGCCCTTCCACCTTTCCGGGTTGGTAATTGTGGATAACATTGCCGTTAGGAAATTCGTGGAATTTAATGGTCGTTGAAACTGATGCAATATACATATCTGAAATAAAAAATATAAACAAAAAATCATAGAAATCTTATTTTAATAGTTAATCCCGAATCAGTATATCTACAACCCGACAATCTTGAAGCATAAACGTTATAATTGTTGGACTGTGGTAATCAAACACCGAACTGTATTTTACTAGATACTCAATGCTTTCAAAATAACTACCTATTCATCATCACGGATTTAATTAAACGAGAATGGCGATAGAATACATTTTAAAAACTTTATATTTATGTATTTAACCGCAATTCTAGTTTACTTAATTCCCCGATAATGATTAAGCACATAATCAACATACACTGTGGTGTTTGATTGCCACAGTCCCACAGTAATAAATATATTATATTTTGATTGTATGTGAGGTGTGTACAATATATCAAATGATTTCTATTATTAACCTTTAAAAATATAGTTTGCCGTGTTCCAAAGGAAAAAACAATTACTTTCCCGTCTAATCCCTCAAATAATTACGAAGAATTACATGATGCACATGGACCTTAGTGTCGATATCAACATCCATAACGAATCTTAATTGCAAAGAGAGTGTTGTAGCCGCTGACTAGTTTCGACGTTATTGCTTCTCATCAGAGAGGCGTAAGAACAAGACAATTCCAGCGAGTAGTACTATTTGATATGTGTAGTTTCCTATTTCCCAGTAGTCGCTACCCTCACTACCAACTGCAATTCCAATTTAATCCTTCTAAGCATTTTACGTTCCCATATTTCTAGTTTATTTTGTTTTGACCAGGTTTCACATGCGTAGATAACTGGTGGTCTTATTATTGTTATTATTTTAAATGTTCGTAACACATCTTTTGATTTTAACATTTTTAATACTATTATAGCTGTTTTACTGTTGTATTGCTATATCTTTCGTCTCCTTTATATCTGATAGTGACCCTCTGTGGTCTGATAGTGAATTTTATTCGAAAAAAAAATTGATTGAAATATTCAATTGTATCACATCAATCACAGATTCGTGTATAACACCAACTTTTCTAAAATTTCTTTTCTTTGGGAATAGCTATTTATATTTAATAAAAAAAAATAATACGTTTCATTTTTTAAGGGTTTTTATGAAATTTATTCCATGAGAACTATTAATTAATATTAGTATACACATTTTCGTTAAAAAATTTATATATTATATTCATTTATTTTACTCCTAATGACACGATACACATTTTCATTGGTTAATATTATCGAATTAGGAAAAACGTATGTGAAATTAACTTTAGACGGTTGACAAATGACGTTTACCGGCTGTTTGCTTTGTTGTCAGAAATTTATAAGATTCTCCAAATAATCCACGTTATTAATATAGATACAACATATTTAGGATTTATACAAAAATAAATATCAATCAATAAAAGTAAGTATACTTCATATATATTAAAATTTGTATTATAAACATACCATAAAAATGAAGTGTGGTTATAATAGTCTGGTATTACATTTTGAAAGTGGTTCATTTTTAAAATTATTATATATACCCTAAATTTTTTCCTTTTTATATAAATAAATCAGAATTTGTATTACACTTTATTAAAATTAAAGTATTCTTTGACATTGTTTTTTCTAAATGACCGTTAATTTGGCCTGGCTAAAGAACTTTATTTCCTATTGAATGAGATTAGATATTAATATCAATTATTCATACCTCACAAGTTGTTTTTTAAAGAATCACATTGAACTGGTTACAGCTTGTTCATAGTTTTTCCGATTAATTTTTCAAGTTTTAATAATAAAATAGTTCAACAAATACCTTTTAAAACCACTTTGGATGACGCATTTGACAAGTGACAGACAGCATAACCACCATTATCAATATGTTTATAATCAACGTAGTTTGAAATGTTTGATTTTAATAAAATTAATGTAGTGAGTGTTTTTATTGATAATTACTTTCTAAGATAAATTTCAAAATATAAAATTATGTAGTAATATTATTAATGCCAAAAGAATAAAAAGATCATTATAATTTTTTTACAAAAAATATATTATTTCTATCTCTCATCTATTATTAATTATTTTGTCGTGTAATTCAAATAATAATTAATAAAACATGTAAGGTTATTTTAATTTTAGAATAAAATCAATTGAAGTCGTTTAAACTAAAATCATTAAAAAAACTTATTATGTAGTTGCTTATATTTTGTTTGAATAGAATTGTAGTATTGACAAACCTGTTTTATTTTTTCCAGAATGGTCACTGACGTTCATTTGGCAATACTTTCTAATGCACTTGGCATTGTCCTTTTTCTTCTGGTAGTACTTTACCATTATATCAATGCTAATTATTCCAAGTAACCAACACTTTAATATGACAACTTTCTATATGTATATACAGTACAAATAAAATTTTTCTAAATACATTTCTTAATACTGTGTTCTATTTATTCATAATTATATTTAGTCACATTATTTTTTCAAAGTAACCTTGAGATTTATTGAGGGTGAGGCTCATATGAATTGTAACGATAATTATTCCTTCATTCCTCAAAATCATTCTGAATCAGTCAATTAAATAGGACTAGTACATAACTGTATTGTTATGTTTCTATTGATGTTTTTATTTTTAATATATTCATTCGTTGTATCAACTGCAAAAGTTATTAGCAATCTGTCAGTTTACAGTTTGTGATACAATTGCCTTTCAGATACCTAATTATTTTTGTAATATTACTATTTTCGATTATTAGGGAGATTATATTCTTTTGAGAGCTGTTAAGTAGTCTTTCGTTTTCATAATTCTAATAGTTCAAAAACAAATTTTACATAATTAGGTTCACATTAAAAGCTGGTGGATTTTCTCGATTAAATAGGAATAGGATTTTTATTTGGTCTGTACGACTTGTGAAAATGTTTTTCTATAACTGAACACATGGTTTAGTAGATATTAATATTCTCTGCGATCTGTTCCACTTATACTGAATTTTTGTTCTGATTATTGCTTTACAGTCATTGGCTTCCACTTCACGCACAATTGCTGCTTCTTTGGCACTTTTTCGTTTCCTGGGACTTCTGATGTGCGAGGAGACTCAAATACTTGTTAAGTCTGCCTTAGGTTGGTGGATAAGGTGTAGTGAAGTTTTAATGAGTGGATATTTGGGAAAAAGTTGTGGATGGAGCGTTTTATTAATATCTTGTATTTGTAAACAATTTTTCATTTGATTATCAAGTTAGATATGAATTGAGTTCGACTAAATTTTATTATGAAACGTTTCCATAATTGTTCCAAAAGTTTTTTGTTTTTTTTGACTTATCTGTAGTTCCTAGTTTGTTTTTCGCATCATCCATGGGAAAACAGTTGTTGACTGTGGTGTTTTCAGTAATTTCCACCAATATCTTCACTATTTCGTTGGATTCTGCTGAATACCATCATTGCTAAGAAATTTTGATAGTATTTCAATATTGTTGAACTTTATCATATTGGAAAATTCAATATAATAAGTTTGTTTTGAAGTATTAGATGTAGGTGACAAATGAACTACTTTTGATATCTTCAGTATTCATATACAGCAATGCATCATTTTAATTTGGAAAAATGCTGTTTTCTAAAAAATCTTCATCCATTGGAACATGTAGTAGAGGAAAATTGTCAAAATACTTGGATTTCTTTGATAGTTTTTCACTGTTGTTGGACTTTAGTAAGTATTGGTTAGAGGTGACAAATGAACTACTTTTGATATCGTCACTATTCATATTTAGCAAAGTATGTTTTTTGTTTGGAAAAAGTGCTGTTTTTTTATAAATCTTCACCTTTTGGAACATGTAATAGAGTAAAATAGTCCATATACTTTGATTTCTTTCGTTTTGGTATTAAATCTAGAAAATTCATGAACTGTAACCAATTTTTTTTAAGCAAAGGTTGCAAAAATGAATTTAACTCCGATTTAAGATAATTTTGAATTTATTTTCCTTAAAATGATACTGAATTCCAAATGAATATAATCGAGAATCTGTTTCAATTCAAGCCATAAAAGTATTCAAGACACTGTGAAAGAATTGGTAAAAATAAAAGTCTGTGACACATTTTACAACTTGATTTTAAAAAAAATATATTAACAAAATAATTCACACAAACATTAAATTAAAATTTTTGATAATCACATTTATCAATAACAAACTGAAATTTTAATAAATTTATATCACCTTTTAAAGCGTTACAAAATGTATACCACTAATATGTTTTACCAGTTTTTAGGTATTTATATTAAAATTTCATCACCTTATTATATAGAAACAAAATTAATTTTTAGATAATTTCAAATATAATTTAGATTAAAATATAATTACTCAAAAAATAAAATTAAACTGTGATGAATTCATGTATAAATTAAAATAGAATCATACTTAACCGCTGATCAAATATATTGATAATGAAGAATATATAGTGGTAGTTCATTTGATTCTTCATTATTTTATCGAAGACTTTAGTTTATAATTTGTATTAGCAAAAATTTTGTATATAAATATACTGAGTGGTCAATAATTAATTTGTAATTTAATTCTGTTACATATAACCCAACTATTTCCAAAATAGTCACCAAAACCACTTACAGACCAAGCATCAGATAGAAGGAATGCTGAAAATTAATAATTGAATATATTTTTTCAATATCTCGATTCATGGTCTGTAAAAATTAATAAATTAAAATAATATATTACAATTTTCCTAGCAATTTGTTGAAAGTAACTATTGCATTAATGTTTTTTTGTTTCTGATTTTCCAAGCACTTTCATCCAACTGTTGAATCTGTTCAACTTTCTTTGCGCCTTGCCAGTACCATAAACAACCGATTGCAATACAAATCACAGTTTCGATGTAAAAACCATCTACAATAGTTATACATTTGCCACCTTTACTTGTGCAAAGCTGAAAAAATGAAATGGAAATGAATTGAATAGTACCATTCGTTATATTATAATATAAAAAAATCAAATTTGAGATAATTTTGTATCCATTGATGATAATAGTGATAAATATGTTATAGCTTGTAATTGTATCAATCGAAGCTAGTTGATAATTTTTTTAGTAATTTATATTGTTACTTTAGTATGATAAAAGGGGGGTAAAAACAAAAATTCGTCATTAAACTATAAATTCAAACATATTTCGATCAACTTTTCATGAGTTATCTCATATTTTCTCAGATTTAATAACTTACATCCTTTTCGATGCTGGTTCGACAAGAATTATCTATACTTTCAGTTCCTCCTTGACATTGTTTCCAAGTTAAAGGATCGACGAAATAAAGAGCTAGAATAGTCGGCCAATTACCACCTAGGTTCGTCACAGTATTCAATAAAGTCATGTAAGTCCCACCTACTGACGAGTCACTAACTTTAGCGAAAAAAGCCATTAATGCCACAAACATACAGTATACACATACCTAAAAATAATAATCTACATAAATTTAAATAGGACATTGAATATTTGTAAAAAAAAATAAATTTTAAACACTCATTTTGTTATTAGGATATGTTATATACGAGGTGGTCCCTAAAATACCAGATAATATAAAAAAAACAAAAGGAAATTAGTTTTTCAACGAATCTTCTTTCTGATGACAAAAACTCTTTAATTATTGCAAAAATTTTGATGACTAAGTAATTTTTTCAAATTTAGGAACAATAAATAATCCAATAGGACTGAATCTGGCGAATGAGGTGGTATAAAGGATTTATGAGTTGGTGTATTGTTATTAAAACATCACTCTTCAAACCAAATCTTTGTTTTTACTTGATTTTTTCGCTCAAAATAATTGGAGCTGATATTTTTTCATATAACGATAACCAATTTTGTATATATTCACAAAGGTTCGCTTCAGATGGTTAATAAACAACGTATCATCTACAAACTTGTACCATATCATTTTTTAAATAACTATAACTACCCATTTGACATTATTGCTAATAGAAATGAATAAAATAATATCAGAATCAAAGTTTATTCTATACAAACAAAAATATTGAGTTTTACCTGGTGAAGTGCATAACAGCTTATTAAAAAAACGACGTACATGAAAGGTAAGCCGTTCGAAGCATCTGGTACTAAAATCGGTGTTACGTATACCAAAAAAGCAGCTACAATACCGAAGGCTAATCGGTAAGGAATAGCTTTGAGAAAAATGTTGAGAGATTTAGGTCCTAAAACATAAAAATAATTCTATGACATACTGTATAAATATCATAAAATTGATAATATCACTAATGCTTCAATTAAAACTGATTCTAACATTCCGAGATACATTTTCTATTTATAAATGTTTTATTCTGATGTAGAACAAGCTTTTAACAAGGTTAGGTAAAAAAAACACAAAATAAGTTGACTTAATTATTATGAGGTGCAACAAAAAACATTATGGACTTAAATTGAAATATAAGAAAAAAAACTACAAGGAAATGTATTAGGAGGAGTCCTAAACGTATTAAATACTAATTAAAAACCACTAAGGAATAAACTAACCTAACCTATAAATATGGGTCAACAAAAATGTTATGTCACTGGTACAGACACGGTACGAAGTTAGCGCTGGACTGGGAAGATGTACAAAATATCTTCTAGGTATAGGTGCATAGTGGCTGTAAATCCAAAACAATCTACAACCCATGAACTACCAACTAGCAAAACTAGTCAAAAGTGGCAACGAAATCTCTTGGAGTTCCGAGAGTCGAAAGGCTCAAAACAAAACAATATGGCCATTGATCATACGGTACAAAATATGAAAAACTATCTTAGTTGTGATGAAAACCCATGAAGGAACAAGATATAAACTGAAAACTACCGTTGACACCAAATAGTGCGAAGCTACCATCGGTGGGATTATGCCTGAACGTTGATATTATATATGAGGCTATACCAGAAGTTGCAGACTTGGAATGGAGGTCAAAAAAATCAAATATAGTCTATAAACAATAGAATATTCAAATACCGAATAAAATTGGATACGTTTTTTAGTGCTCCTGATATAATTAGTATTTCAGTATATTGTTTGTTACCATAGTATACTACAAACTTTTGTAGGGGAGGGTTGATGATCAAAATTTTGATAATCACTTTATTTAATCAATTACAACAAAATTAATGGGGAAAAATTAACGTTTTGAATACTTATAGCAACGGCGTTTAGAAATTTGATAATTTTTCTAAATTTCATTGGTTATGTGGTAATTAGAGGGCATTCAAAATGTCAAATATATATCAAAGTGACATTTTCCGAATATTAAATCAAGATCATCAGAAATATTTACAACCATACAGTTTACAATGTGATAATAAACGAATTGACGGAATAACTGCGGAATGTAATAACCTAGCGAGAAAAATTACTTCGATATGTAATTTATACACCAGAAATATTGATCAAGATGACTGTAAGGGAGCAGTTAAAATTATAAAAGAATTTTTGACCGCTTGTAGAAATAGGCGATTATTTAAGGAGGTGAAGAATCGTTTGATTGAATTAAGACATAAACACCCCGTGGTGGTATTGAAGCAGGTATTTATCAATTATATATAGGTAGGAGATAGAACTAATATTAAGAAAAAAGAATTATTTGGATTTTATTTAGTAGAATTATACAAAATTTCGACACGAATACGATTTCCGTGGCGTCAGGATTTGACAATAACATTTTGTGAATCGAAAATGAAGAATAAAATTTTTCGATATCTCGCTTAGTTTTCGAGATATCGATACTTGGAAATTTTTCGTAAATCGCCATTTTTTGCAACCAAAATTGTCTAAACAAGAGTTATTTTATAGTTCAATTATTTTATTTCTTTTTTATCAACCTAACCCCACCAGTGCTTCTTTTTTTAATACATTATGGGATTATTACGGCGAATTATGTAAAAATAAAAAAAAAAAACTTTTGTTTGTTAAATTACAAGAATCGTGTTGAATTTAAAGCGATAAAATCTTTATTTTACACGTATAAAACGCCATCTATTCTATAAAGCGAACTAGGTCGTGACTTTAAGTATCGATATCTCGAAAACGAAGCGAGATATCGAGAAATTTTATTCTTCATTTTCGTTTTTATTTTGGCCCAATCCATTGTCAGATTACGGCCCCTAAATTTCTAACCAGGGTAACGAAATGAAGGAAATTACATATAACTAAATCAAATTTAAATAATTAACGGTTTTTCCGCCACCGAAATTATGTTGAATTTGAAATTAAACAAATAAGAAACAGCATCAAATCGATTTGTTTTCATTTTATATTGAAATTAATGGTAAAAAAATGACACTAAACTTTTTGGTAGCATTTTCTTTTCTTTCGATATAACCTAACCTAAAAATACAATTTTTAATAAATCAAAACTTTTTCAAAATCGAGGAAAAGACATAAACAGCATCAAATCGATTAGTTTTCATTTTATATTGAAATTATATGGGAACGATACTAAATTTGAATTTTTTTGTTCCGAATCTATTTTTTCGTGGGATTCAGAACAAGTGAAAATTTGCTTTTACAAAAGTCAATATTTCTAGGTAAACTACACCCACTCACAAATATTCGATATAAATCATTTCCAATTAGTTTTTCGTTTGGATGGAAACGAATTTCCTCCTGTTATCGTATACAGCATTTGTCCGAAAATAGATTTAAATATTGTAAATTTGCGAACTAACATACTCTATTTATCCGAAGACTATTATATTTACAATAAATGGTATAAGTACAAAGCGTATAAATGTCATATATGCAAAACAACAAGAAAATCTAAGGGTTATCGAAAGGAAAACAAAAAAAGGAAAACCGCCAACAGGATTAATTGGATCGAAAGAATGTATATGTGAATAAATATTTATCCAGTATATAATGAGCGTTTTAATAGTAGAAACAATAAAAAAATAACATATTCATAGTATTTTTATCAAAATATGTATTTTTATAACAGAAAATTCTAACTGTATGAATGGACTATAGTATGCGGTTGAATCAAGATGAAAATCACTATAAAATGAAATATGTCCATTTAAAATGAATTTAATTACAACTAATACCATTATCATAAGTAGATTAGATAGATAGAAGACATTTCGGAACACAGTAAATCAAGAAATTTGAAAATTTCCACAATTTTAGTTTTTTTATCAATTCGAAATCAAATTATTTTCCTTTAGTATGTGAATAGAGTATTAATAATAAAGTTTATCGAATATTTCTGTATATATAGACTACCAAAATTATCTAAAAGGGAAATATAATACAAAATTAATCCCTTGTATACTAACTGTATGAATGGACTATAGTATACGGTTGAATCAAGATGAAAATCACTATAAAATGAAATATGTCCATTTAAAATGAATATAATTACAACAATTACAATATAAGTAAATTGGACAGATAGAAGACATTTCGGAACACAGTAAATAAAAAAATTTGAAAATTTCCACCATTTTAGTTTCATTTTAAAATTAAATTAAATTCATTTAGCCCTTGACTAATGTATTAATAACAAATTTAATTCAATATTTATGTACAGATAGTATCAAAATGCCCTGAAATTAAAATTTAAAACAATTTAAATGATCAAATATACTAATTTCAAGTCCTGAGTCTCAATTTTTTAAAATTAATTCGATCCTATTTTTATTTATCCTGATTTTGTACTTGATATAACGTTTTTTTTTCACATACCTGTAGTATATTTGGCGATGACTAAAGGCATAGCCAATTGAACCGGAATTAACGGTATTGCCATAAGTCCTAAGCGCTCTTTCGGTACGCCAGCTTCTACTAACTTCAACGCCATCATACTGTCAGTTGAAGAAAACCCAATCTGTAGTTCAAATATAGTATCAAATCAAAATTTATTATAATGAAAAGAAAATTTTATTTCGAAAAGAATAATTAGTCATTTTATATTGAACTACAATAAAATAAAATAAATTCAAAGAATACAATACAAAATACTGTTGATTATAGTTGATTTTCTGAATATAATTAAACCAAGACTTAAACTGAAATAATTTTCGACATTTTCACTTACCTTACAAGTTAAAAGCACCACGACTAAAGTTTGAACTGATTTCAATTTTAGTATATTTTTTAGAGATAAATATGCTGATTTTATATCTCTTTCATGAGATGTACCATCAGCGTTTGGAACATCTATTTCGTTTTTGAGTAAGGCTACAAGTGTAGTGGTGACTAGAAATACTATACCCCAGAAATATAAAAAACCAGATAACGTAACTATCCCTGAAAAAGAATTTTCAGCTCAATATTTGATCTATAGAAGTATATATGAACAATAAAGCAGAATATTGAAGAGCTTTACAAGAATTATAATAATTTACGATTGTGATTCTTATACAAAAAAGGGCAGAAATATGTAAATACCTTTGAAAGCTCTGAGGTGCCCTGGGGAGGGAATTGGTTCAAGCCAATTGTTCTGAACCTTTTTTTGGAAGATTTATGAGGTTTCAAGCCCATAAATACTTTTATTAGCTTGCTTCAAACTATTATTGAGTCAAAGTTCATAAAAATTGGCCAACACCAATTATTTTCCTCCTAGGATACCTTTGCACAATTCAGGGGTCGTTTTGACGGAGTTGGGGGGTTAGTGTTCCGTACTCATTGAGATTTTAATCAATTTGATACAAACTATCATTGTGTCAAGTTTCAGAAAAATTGGCAGAAACACAATTTCCATGAAGATTGAGCGGGGTCATTCTCCTTCAAACATTTTTGGTAAAATTACCCAGGAAATTTTCAACAGTGGTTAAGGCTGTAGAACCATATAAGAAGATTAAGTAGCATACTAACAAATTATTTACCTTCTTTTTGGGGTATTGTCCTCAAATACTGATTACAAAATGTGGAAGATTCTAGTGCCATAAATAATACATAACTTAAAAAAAACCCTGTTGTTTGACCGACGCTGTTACAAGTTGAGGCATGCCCAACGTTTTGTTTTTTGAGCATGGTCAGTGCCCATCCATCGACAGCTATATCTTGGGTAGCAGCTAAAAAGTTTAAGGAAAAAAACAACAATGTCAAAACTTCTATATTTGGAGAAGTGCCATCTTCTCCTAGCCATTGGTTAACGTGACTGGAGAGTAGCAACATAAATCCACCTATTAAATATTGACTGGGGACAAGCCAGGTTTTTCTACGGCCTATCCGTGTTGAAAAAATACTGTCCACTATAGGTGCCCATAATAGTTTCAAACTAAAAGGCCATGTAACAAAACTGAATTCAGCCTAAAACAAAATATTTCTCAATACTACAATTATTGTTAGTATCACAACTTTTATAAATACATATGGTACCAAGAATGAAATGCTCTATGATCTATTGAATCTTTGTACAAATTACGAACCTGCTGTTTATAACTAACTCCTCTATTCTGCAATATCATGGGAATTGCAGCCGATAATCCTATTGGAATTCCCTGAAGGGTATATAAGAAAAACAGTAATAATATATTCTTTTCATCTCCTCTAATGTTAGTTTTCGATAAAATGAAGGGCAATTCCCCATTTTCCATCTGAGAAGAAACGCTGTTTTTATTTCTACCTTTTTTCCGTTCAGTCACATTCATTGTTAATTGGAAATTAAAACTGCAAAATGAAAATATTTTAAGGTTAACTTAAAGGCCACGTCATAATAATTAACAGCTTGTATTAAATATTTTAAGTATAATACTTACTAATTTAAAAGTGTTTAAACTAATATATCTTGGTATAGGAAAATAACTGTAATTTGTTAATTTTACATGTTTTATAAATTAATCCTTATTGGTATATCATTCATTTCTTCTTGTTTACAATGACCACATTGCAAATGTCAACACGATTTTATTTGTCGTGTCATAATATTAATTAGAAAACGATTAAATTCATTGGGTTTTTCCGACAGAATTTGATTCTACAGATTAAAATATATTAATATATGATATTGTAACGAATCGACATTTCTTTTTTTTGTAAATTACCAGAAGTGATATTAAAACATATAGAAAAGGAATATATGTCAATATAATACCCATTTTCAAACCAGAAAGGTTAAATAAAAAAGTAATTTATATATAAATCAAATCTTTAATTATCGTAAAAACATTCATCGCATATATAATAGAAAATAATTATTGAACTGAAAAACAATAAACAGGTCCTATTTTATTATTTTTTCAATTATTGACATTGTTTCTTCACTTTTAAAAAATAACATTGCTTTGCTTTTAAACTTTTTATTGGTAACTATTCAACATTTTTAACAAATAACTACATAGATAAACGACGGAACACTAATTTTTCAAACAATTGTTCTGTGAATTAATAACACTTGTCAACATCGAAAAATCACTTGACATGACAGCCATCTTGTACAAAATCGAGAGTTCATTTAGCGCACATACTTTCATATGATATTGTTCGTTTTGTTATGTGTGTTTATATTTGAAATGCACATTTTATATCTAATTTTACAAGATGAGCTAAATCTTCTGTAGTAAGATAATCGATTATTTGCATTACAATCTCGAGCGGTAGCTTATTTTTGATTTTTTCGGTAATTATAGAATGGGCGCATTTCGCTATAATATTTCTCGTCTTACCCCTAGATACACCGACCCTTATTAATCTATTAATATTCTCAAATATCGAAGGTATTTTGATATGAGCTTGTAAATTACTATATATTATAGATAATTCTTCGTTTTTTATATATTTCTCCAACTGTTTATCGAAAAGTAAAGCTTTTAACAGTTGGTATTGCGAAATTGTAGTGTTACCAATATAAATTTGATCCAATATTTCCATTTCCTGTTTACAGTCGTACCAAAACTGCTCCAGCTCTTTCAAAAACGGGATTCTTTCGGGGAAATAGACGGGCGCGTGTCGATTTCGCAAAACGAGAAATTTAATAATAATCTCAGTAGCCGCCCGAAACTTTTGTTGTTGAACTTGGGGAAGAGTGTCATCAAAATTTTTCGATATTAAATCTATTAAGCGACATGCTCCGTTAGATTTTACTTCGAAATTTGCGCAATTTTGTATCAGAATATTGATACTACTGGGATTACCGCTGAGCGCCGCGAAATCCAAAGCACTATAATTTTTTGTTTTAGTCGTACATCTCAAATCGGCACCACGATCTATTAATAACAGAACCAATCTAGGATGATTGTTTCTAGTCGCGGCGTGTAACATCGTATATCCGTTTCTAGTCGCGAAATTGATATCGAATCCTTTGTTTAGGAAATATTCGACGATTTCTACATGACCGTATTGCGTCGCTAGATGTAGTGGACTGTAGGTACATTTTCCGCTGGTATTACACCCCGCGCCGGCTTCGTACAAACATTTCACAATGTCGAATCGACCGTGTATTGAAGCGAAATCTAACGGCGTTAATCGCGAATAGTTTTTTTTGACGATGTTAGCGCCGTGAGCAATAAGTACGTGCGTTATCGTTGTCATACCGAGTATAACGGCGAAATGTAGGGCGGTATTTCCATGATTATCAGTGATGCTTATATCGGCGTTACGCTGTAAAAGAAATTTCACAGCTTCGGTTTTTCCAGCGAAAATCGCTCTATGTAAAGGGGTGTATTTGGATCCGTCGAAAAGATCAACGTCCACCCCTAATTCCAGTATGTATTCCAATACTTCTAATTTGCCGTATCGCGCGGCTAAATGGATACAATGACTCAAACAAGCTGTATTTACATGCAAGTTAACTTTGTATTCTAGCAGTAATTTGAATATAGCCAACGATCCTATTTTTACCGCCAAGTGAATTGGATAAAATTTTTCTATCAAAATGCTAGTTTTGGCCCCGTTTTCTAACAGTAAACGAACTATTTTCAGATTTTTTTTAACTATTGCTAAAGATACGGGAGTATGACCCCATTTATTTTTCTCATTTATATCTACGTAGTTCAACAATAACTCAACCGAGTCGTCGTCATTTTCGATTATGGCTTTGTGTAGTGGGAAATCCTCCAACATTTTTCTTCAATTAGATATATCTGTAAATAAACGAATCAGTTTTAAAAACTCGAGTAATGAGCTCGACCTTGAAAGTTTCGCCCATCAACATTTAATTTCTTGTTGATATTCCATGTCGTTTTCAAAAGTAGCTTGCAAACTGCAAACATTGAAATCAAATTTCTAACCCAACATATTATATCAACCTCAAACGAGGAACACACCAATTCATTAACGAAGTCATTCAGTCGTCTCGCCGAGGTGGAGTAAACTACACTCGTATGATATTAGAAATCAGCCAACGCGGTTCTCATTCGCGAATCAGGCAAAGATTCTACTAAGCCTGAATGTTACTACTCTATATCGGTCATCAGCGTAAAGTCTTTAAACGTATGATCAAAGACACAATTCGAAACTTTTCTACCGAGGAAATATTTCCAGATTCGAACACTCAAACCACAATACCATAACCAATCTTCAAACTAACACAACCCCACCGCTAAAAACGTTCAATTTTATGTTACTTTCGCTCTAGACATCTCAAAGTCGAATTCCACAATCTCCTGAATCAGATAAGTGTAGGAAATGATGGGTGACTTTCAATTTTCAAAAAACCCAAGCTACCGTTTTCAAGCATCCCAATATTTGGAGCGTGCAGCTTCTACTTCAACATTTCCACCTTATACTTTGGGGACGTATAAAACCCGCAGTCGTTCCATAATCGAAAATAGTGCCGATAAAAGTACCGTTTATGTCGATATTGCATAACACCAATTCTGAGCCGTGTAAATGACTTCTAGATACGTGATTTGTACCATCTAATCAAACTATTTCTTCACCAAAACACCTTGAACACTACTAGGGGGCCCCTTTTCTTAAATCGCAAGAGGAAACTTCCCTATCTCTCCCTTCGGTAGCTAGAAACGGCCTACGAAAACTTTCTTCTTGCGAACCGGTAAAATGGCCGACGGCAGGGAATAATACAGACGCAGCTACCCGAAAAATCGGTTGTTTGTCGAGACTTCCCTCCTTTTTTCATTCTATTACAACTCTATCATACTAAATCCACCACAACTCCAGCCATGCAGAGGAATATTTCCTATATCAGGGCCAAACCTAATATATTCCTCACCCCACATGAATAATTTGTCCACTCAAATCACAAACAACCCATTTTATCTAATTAATTGATTGAAAAGTGGCAAAATATCTGAAAAGACAAACGTCGAAACGATCTTGCACGATAATGTACGATTCCGATATTAATTTGATCGTTTTCAATGATGGTGAAAGAATCTAGGAGCTTTTATACTTCGAAAATGGGTTTTAGAGTTTTTTACGAGAATTGAAAACCATTTAAATTGTTTTAGAGAAATCGAAAATTATTTCTATTCGTTTCGAGAGAATATTGGCGAAAATCACGTGTCACTAGATGGCGCTGAATACTACAGTAAACGAAATTAAACAACAATACAAACTGTGAGAGTGTTTTTAGTGATTTTGGTAGGATTTTCTTAATTTCCGTTATTCCCTGAACGGTTAGAACAAAAAGTTGTGTTTAAGAATCGGTCTAAAAATGACGAAAATTGAAGTAACCCTTTTTAACATCAAGGAATGAAGACAACTAAAAGAAGGTGAAGCGGTTTTCAAAACGAGATATGTGTGTCTATAGACGTCAGGTCTAACTTCTCAGCCTCATGAGAATAAATTGATTTTTGACGTCAGTCTTGATAAATGTTTAGCCATTTTTCTTTTGATAATGAGAATAGGAAGAAAGGAATACATCTAACAGTACTATCTAAGTTAATAGCTACTAATCAATATAAGTTTTGCACTTAGAGGTTATGTTTTTGACGTCAGTAGTAGTACCTTGTAGTACCAGTTACATATTTTTTTATTAGAATAATTTTTCCTGTGCTTCTTATCATGTTTTTTTGTATTTATAGAGATTTTTGAAACTGGATTATAATTTTGTAAGTTGTGCAAGTAATATTTTATGAAACTAAACTTAAAAAGTATAAAAAATAAGCCGAAGAAGCAATAATTTCAATCTAAAGAGAGATTTTCAATTTTACATAACTTAAAAAGAGCAAAATTACCACAAATATAATAAAATATTAACTGATATACTAATATAAGAGCTTTTATTTAATATTTTTCTATCAAAAACTATCCAAAAACAAAATATAAAGAAAGCAATTAGCATATCCAGTAACATAACCTACAAATTTGAAATTTTCCAACATTAATTGAATACTTTTTATTAGTTCTGTATCATTGGGGTTAATACTATAGAAACGAACTGTAAAAATAAATTTTAGTTGTAATAATTAGTTACTAGAACAATAAATACTAAATACTATTGTATATCTACAAAAAAATATATTATAAGTACATACCTACGTATTAAGAAGTATCTAAACTCACTGTATTTGAAACTTGTTTTATGTTTATTTAAATTCAATTAGATAAATTGAAAGTAACTAAAGTAATTAGCCCTCGGATTACAAAAGACTTTGCTGCACTGAATATTGTCAGTAGATTTTGAAATAACAATTTAATCAACGCAAGCTGTGCTAATGCATCAAACTGTCATCATCAGTGCTACACCTTTGAGTAACAAAATGTTTATTCGTGAGCAGTGCTACCAACGAATTTGATAGCTTACCTTAAGCATATTATACAGTGTGGAACAGTTTTTTGGATTGAAAAATGTTATTATAGTGGCTAGTGTCTCTACGAAGTAAGTTTCTTGGAAACTGCGAAGGGTTTGAAAATTTTTAACACGACCACTGACACTAAACATTTTAAAATTGCAACTAGGGCTAAAGAAAATCACCTAACAAGTCTAAAATGTGTTTTTTTGGAGATGCAAAACATTTAGAAGCACAACCACTGCTAAATGTGATATAGTGTGAAACATTTTCATGGATTGAAAAATGCTATTATACATTTTTATTAAATTTCATTTTAAAACAGTCTTATACAATATATGTATAGAAAAAAAATGTACTTTCGATGGAATTACAATATGAAAATGGATGAGGTTATTTTATGAAAAATTATTTACTTTTCTTTTATATTTATAATGGTTATGATATAATGCCATTTAAGTCGTTTTTTAGAAAGAAATGGTAGAAGAAAAAACTAAATGAACCACTTTCTGCCGTTTATTTATTATTATAAACTACAATAATATTGAAATATTACCACTAACATTAAACGCTATAAATGTTTAATTAACTTTATGAAGATCTTAAAAATAACTTTCATTTCTCAGTCTCTTGATGAAAACGGGCTCTAAATCCTCATCTTCCTCCTGAAAATTAAATAATAATAATTAAGTTTAATGTTATAATAATATTAAATAATATTGGTTTCTATAACTGTATTTATGGAGAAAATTATTTGCTAGCGCCACCTTGACGAATCGGTAGTAACTTAAGTACAGGAATCTTTTGATATATTCCTATATGAGGTATAGATTGATTTGTTCTAAAAGTATTTTAAAAAATCCTTATTACAAATAAGACTTATAAATATCTAAATGAACAATAACATAGAAAAGGATAGTATTTTTTGGGACAAAGTTATCTTTTTTTTAGCGCCACCTATTACCTAGAAGAAGAAGTAACTAACTACCAATCTATCCAAGCCAACTCATTAAAAAGAAAGTTATTTAAGGGTAGATAGTTTAAAATTTTTTAGTTTATAAATTATGATGTATTAAATTATTTCAATCCATATTATGTATGAGATAATACTGTTTAATTTCTAAAATTATTGAATTATTGAATATTTTATAGATGCCAGATATCGAAAATTAGTACCAATAATAGGATTGGTTGATTTCCGGCTTGGCTGTTGTAACTTTTATTAATTAAATGCAATATTTTCTTAATATTTTGAAATTTTTTGGTTAAATTGGGGCTACAGTAAAAAAATTCAAGAATGGTTTATTCAATTTTTATTTATCGAATGACTACAGGAGTGATGACGTCACACACCGCCATTGAAGCATCTTTTCGAAAACTTACACTGAGATTACGAATCAAATCGTGAGATGGCGCCAGATATAGAGTTCAATGGATAAATAAATAAAAATTATAGTTGTTGGTAGAATAATTTAGGGAGAAAACAACGAAATGATAACAAGAATTGAAATAATATAAAGTATTTACCAAAAACGACGGTGCTTCCATCTCTAATGTACGATTAGGACCTCCCTCTTTACAAGTTAGCCAGTAAGTATCCATTAGACCTTTTCCCTATAAGAAAATATTTTTTCAAATTCATATACAAGTTAATTTTGCAAAAAAATGAAAGTTTGTATTAATACATATATTTTTTACAAGCTCTACTTAATTGTTTCAGCTTCCTTTTACTTTTCATTTATTTTTCAATGTTTTAAAACATTTCAAAGATACTTTCAGAAGTGATATCTTCCTAAATTGTTTCGGCTAAGGTTAATTTCACACTTAGCCGACTGTCGTTTAAGCGACTAGTAATTAGCCCAACGTAGCTGATTGGTTCGAATCGCTTAAATAAGCATTTCAACTCTTACAGGCCTTCCAAATTGAAATTACCCACTATAGAAATGAACATAACCTATTAGCGAGTCTTTTGACATCTCAGTGCATAAATAGATTTCTACGGGCTGACTATTGTTCCGAGCAAGTTCGCGTAGTCCAGCCCTGTCCAGCTACAGTGGAATTTCGAAATTTGGGGAAGGCGCATATGGCGGGATTCGTTTGATGTTTGAGTGTAAACAATTTTTTATAATAAGCGGTTTATTTACATTGTTTTTTTTGAATAATTTCCAGGAAGGTCTATTTAATTAATTGGTTTTGCTTCTTTTTGTTCTAAATCTAGAAAATTCTTTTGGGATAGAAAGTGTTTAATGAATAATCGTAGTGAAAAAAAAACGAATTAGTGAAGGTAACCGCGGAAATTATTTAAGTGATATTTATAAGTAAATTATTATAAGTTAAGTGTATTGTGTAGTGTGTAAATGAATTAAGAACATAAGAGACAGTGAATATATACGAAAAACGTCATTTGCAGAAAAATTTTGAAAAACTATGCTCACAATATCCAGATCTCAATCCCATCGAGCTTGTTTGAGCGTTGCAAACTTCACGTTTAGATAGTCAGGTGCTAAATGACATTTTTAACCCTTTTGACATGAAAGTATGTGTATTTGTGATATAAAAAGAATATTAGTTCTAGAAAAGGAAATAATATAATTACTTTAACGTCCACCAGACCTCTGTGTTCGGTTTTATATCCTCCAATCAGATCCAACGCCTTTTTCATTTCTAAACTAATGTGAATTTTCGATGCTGGAAAGTAGGTAATTCAATTAATATAAAATTAACAATAATTTAATAAAATTCTATTCAAGGAGTATCTGCAAAAGTTCAAGACTTGAAGTTAAAAAATTGTAATCAAATTAATATATAATCTAATAAACTAAACATGAAATTAGACAGTTGTTTTGTATAGTTGAAGTATCTGATTAATTTCATCTATAGTTTATTAGATTATGAAAAAATTGAAAAGAAAAACGGGAAATATTGCACAATACAAGTGGAAAATAGAAAAATAAGTTAAAATACAAGGTTTGTCCAAAAAGTACAGTGTTTATCTTCATATCTACGCATCAAAACTTCCGAGCGACCCCTATGGAGAAAGAGAATCACCAGTAGGTCTTCATGAACACATTTATATGCAGTGTCTTTTTTCATTCGACATATTCTGTCATTATAACATTGTACAATGATATTTAATAAAGCAACAAGTCGTACATTTCAAACAATCGCAATTACACTGTCTGACATCTTCAGAGACTGAAGGTTTCTGAAATTCCAACTTGGCGTCGTACAGCTTCGTCAGTTCTCGTACAGCTTCGTCAGTTCCCGTACAGTCTCGACGTAGTTTCTCGCAATTTTTAACACTTTCCTAGATTTAAAGTGTCGTCGAAATGACATCGGCTTCATGTCAAACAGACAGTTGAATTTAATGTACTGAAGGTGATTGGAAACAATGCTGTAAACTTCTTCAAACTACTTTGGATTTATTACTTAATAAAATAAAATAAATAAATATGTCAAAGTAGGCGTATTTGAAATACGTACCTTCTCCGGTCGATTCCATTCTGGAAGCTGTATTTACAGTATCTCCAAAAAGACAGTATCTAGGCATTTTGGAACCGACAATTCCAGCAACTACAGGTCCCGTATGAGCTCCTGATCTAATTTGAAGTCTTTCTGATTTACGATGCGGAATTTTGAATTGGCTCGAGCCCGCCAATAAATCCAATGCCATACTTGCAATTTCGGTTATATGTTTACTACCTAAAAATTATTATCAAGTCTTCTATCAGTTTTATAACAGCTTACACTCGATTTTTCTAAATTTAGGTAACGTTAAATAAAAATAAACATTTAGAACAAACTCTTTTTCACTTAGCAAAAGATGAAGTTTTCTCGAAAACTGTTAAGATACTATTGGGTACTTTGGGACGTTTTCTTAGAGTTTTTTTTTCTTCTAAATGGATGGAACTCGGCGCGGTGATAGAGCTTAATTAATTTGTATATTTTGAAGGATGGAAATATCATTCAAATCATCATAATTTCAAAGGGGTTTAGTTCAAGTTAGAGCATTTAATATGAGTTTGAGAAAGAGAATAATGATTTACAAGGATCTAGTTTAGGTTAGAGCATTTCTGTTCGATTTTGAGAAATTGAACTTTATTTCAAAAGGGTCTAGTTTGTGATTGAACATTTATGAAGATTTCAAAATGATTTGGTTCAAGTTAGAGCATTCGATATGAGTTTGAGAAAGAAAATAATGATTTACAAGGATCTAGTTTAGGTTAGAGCATTTCTGTTCGATTTTGAGAAATTGAACTTTATTTCAAAAGGGTCTAGTTTGTGATTGAACATTTATGAAGATTTCAAAATGATTTGGTTCAAGTTAGAGCATTCGATATGAGTTTGAGAAAGAAAATAATGATTTACAAGGATCTAGTTTAGGTTAGAGCATTTCTGTTCGATTTTGAGAAATTGAACTTTATTTCAAAAGGGTCTAGTTTGTGATTGAACATTTATGAAGATTTCAAAAGGATTTGGTTCAAGTTAGAGCATTCGATATGAGTTTGAGAAAGAAAATAATGATTTACAAGGATCTAGTTTAGGTTAGAGCATTTCTGTTCGATTTTGAGAAATTGAACTTTATTTCAAAAGGGTCTAGTTTGTGATTGAACATTTATGAAGATTTCAAAATGATTTGGTTCAAGTTAGAGCATTCGATATGAGTTTGAGAAAGAAAATAATGATTTACAAGGATCTAGTTTAGGTTAGAGCATTTCTGTTCGATTTTGAGAAATTGAACTTTATTTCAAAAGGGTCTAGTTTGTGATTGAACATTTATGAAGATTTCAAAAGGATTTGGTTCAAGTTAGAGCATTTGATATGAGTTTGAGAAAGAAAATAATGATTTACAAGGATCTAGTTTAGGTTAGAGCATTTCTGTTCGATTTTGAGAAATTGAACTTTATTTCAAAAGGGTCTAGTTTGTGATTGAACATTTATGAAGATTTCAAAAGGATTTGGTTCAAGTTAGAGCATTCGATATGAGTTTGAGAAAGAAAATAATGATTTACAAGGATCTAGTTTAGGTTAGAGCATTTCTGTTCGATTTTGAGAAATTGAACTTTATTTCAAAAGGGTCTAGTTTGTGATTGAACATTTATGAAGATTTCAAAATGATTTGGTTCAAGTTAGAGCATTCGATATGAGTTTGAGAAAGAAAATAATGATTTACAAGGATCTAGTTTAGGTTAGAGCATTTCTGTTCGATTTTGAGAAATTGAACTTTATTTCAAAAGGGTCTAGTTTGTGATTGAACATTTATGAAGATTTCAAAAGGATTTGGTTCAAGTTAGAGCATTCGATATGAGTTTGAGAAAGAAAATAATGATTTACAAGGATCTAGTTTAGGTTAGAGCATTTCTGTTCGATTTTGAGAAATTGAACTTTATTTCAAAAGGGTCTAGTTTGTGATTGAACATTTATGAAGATTTCAAAAGGATTTGGTTCAAGTTAGAGCATTTGATATGAGTTTGAGAAAGAAAATAATGATTTACAAGGATCTAGTTTAGGTTAGAGCATTTCTGTTCGATTTTGAGAAATTGAACTTTATTTCAAAAGGGTCTAGTTTGTGATTGAACATTTATGAAGATTTCAAAAGGATTTGGTTCAAGTTAGAGCATTCAGGGTGATTTTAATAGTATTACTTTATCTGCAGAGCTTGACTTGGGAGATTATTAGATGGTTCGAAAATTTGATGAAGACCTACCATTTTTAACTGGCAATCCCGAAGCAACCATATAAGAATCACCGATAGTTTCCACTTTATAAACATCGTAACATTCAATTCTAGCATCAAATTGCTTATAAATTTTATTAAGAAATGTTACCACCTAAACAAAAAGAAAAATTCATTAGGAAACGATTTTTCCAAGTGTACAATATGGGTAGAAAATGCAAAATGTCGAATTGATACACTCATTGAATGGATACTCATACTAGTTTTTCTCTTTCTTCAGTTCATATGGTCTCTAATTTAGATTTGAGCTTAGATTTTTCCATTTTTTGCATATAAGTCAACTGTAACCGTGAGTTTTACCCAATTCTCCATAGCTCTGTCATATATTTATTTCTTCGAGTTCCTTCCTTCATATTTCGCTATATACATGTTGACTTTCGAACTGATGAAGATTTATAAGGTTCATTCTACTGCCCTATATCATTTTTCAACCTAATTTCGATGGAAAATTATGCATATATTAATAATAACTCGTATTTATTGTCATAATTCATTGGATCTCCGTCAAAAATTCAGTTCGATATCTGTTTGTTTTTATCAAGTTCATTTTTTATTTTTACTAGATGTTTGAGCCAGTTGTTGATAATTGAATAATTTTTCGACATCTTTCGACCAATAATTTAACTTCTCGAAAGTTTTTTTTCAACTTTCAACAACTCTTCGTAAATCTCAAAACATTGTGACGGGTAAACAGCCGCACGCCAACTAACGGCATCTATTATAGTGTAACCGATGTTGAACCATTGTTCCAGATGTTTCTAAACGAAAATAGAAACAGAAGTTTCTACAATATTCCAATGTAGGAGCTCACTATAGAGTAATGTAGTCCGAAAGGTAAAGAAGTGATATCTTAGTGCATTGTTGGCCATTACAGTGTTCGTAGTGTTCTAATTAGTGTAATAAATGGTGTAATGAAGTTTTAAGTTTTAGAAACGTCCAATAATATCAATACTTACTTCTAGAGGTGTACTAACAGCAGCTATTTCTGTAAACCCGACAATATCGCTAAAATAAACGGTTACTGAAGCGTAATACTCAGCAGGTACCTGAAACGATTGTACTTTTCACTAGATCGTTATAAAAAAGAAGAAGACGTTAGCAAAACGATTTAACGAGCGCGAGGAAATAAATTTATTCAAACGGATGCATTCTGATATCTTGTAGATTCACAAAATTAATTCTGTTATTCTGTTATTAAATCCTACCTGTCTTGTTTGTTTCAATTGAGTTGCCACACTTGGCGGTAACATCTGAAATAGCAACAAGTCGCTCTTCTTTTTCTCCCTTTTCAATTCCTTCGCTTTTTTAGCAAGATTGGCAGCATATAACTAATCGATTCGTTAAGAAAATATCAAAATATATTAACAAACTACAAACCTGTATAGTAGCCACTGCGTTTTTCACCAACCAAATTATAACGGGCGATACGGATAGTACTAGGACTAAAACTGCTATACCGACTGCTTCAGTGTTGGCGGAACTTTGAATATTCTCGTCGACATAATCCCTAAGGAATATTTGTTATTATTACGTAAATTCCCTCCCAACTATTTGGTCAGGGTTTAATTTATTATTAACTATTGAAGTTGGGATAAATTTTGAAAAGACTATGAATGAGATGGAAAAATGGATAAACGAACCAAATGGTTCATGGAAAGTGTATGTGGGTGGTATGTAGAGGCGGTTGTATTATTTCTTGTAGTCGACCATTTGGTTGATGAACTGATTTACAGGAAACCGCAGAAAGAATGCAATACTCAAGGGAATTTTCCGTGTCCCTCATAGCCCATGGCTAATAGAAGAAGCTTTTTTTGGAATTTTGGTTATGAATGGTAGTTTAGTAGGAATATTTGGGGTGAGAAATCGAATTCTTTGGTGCAAATCACGAATCTTCATTAAAGAATTCATTTTTAGCTAGCAAATCGTTTATTTACTTTGTTACACCAGCTTCTCAACTGCCACCAGAGCTTAATGCTTAAGGATGTCAGTATTTAAACATGCAGTGTTGTCAGCTCTAACTACTTTAGTCCCCCGACATTTTAAAATACTTATACTTACTGTATAAGGACTCTTAAGGATCTTTGAATTTTCCGCAATTGATCGGTATACGTGGCCATCATATCGAAATATTCCAAAGCTTCCGAATAATTTTTTGTCGTGTTGATATTCCTGAGAATTATATCGGTTCTAAAATGATAACAAAAACTCTTTTGGAAACCTTATTAGAATATAAGAAAATTTAGTTTTCTAAGCGATTGAGACATGCCCAAATTTTTTTCAAGCGGAAATAGTTTGTTAAGTAAAAAGCACGCTTCATTATATTCTTTTTTATTTTCTAAACCCCGTTCAATCATTGATATTCCAGAAAGAGAGGAAATGATTTTAATTTTGATCAATGAGCGAAGAATTCGAGGAATTTAGACAATTCCAAACTGTGCTTGGACTAATGCAGCTGTAGAAGAAACTTTAGTGAGATAATCTTTCTAAGACGCGTTTAGAACCAACGATTAGTAACTCTGTGATGTATCAACCACCGTGGTTTCGTTTATAGACTTTGACCTTCGAAACCTGCAATCTGCTATAATTTTGGAGTCTATTTCAACGATCCTTCAACAGCGAGAATAGCCAAACCGTCCTCTACAAAGAAATCGCGAGCCTCCGACCCGATTAGCCCATATAGGAGCCCCCAGACGGGGCTTAGCTTGGACTAGAACCGGCCTTGGCAAACTAATAATGGCCCAAGCCTGGTTGATATCTGTGTAACTTAGCCCCGGTCCTTCTAGCAAACAACCTGGCCCAGATTTGCAGACCAGTCTTGGGTTTATCTAAGCAACCAGGCCTGGTCCAGGCTTGCAAACCAAGCGAGGGACATTGTTATCACCCCACCAAGTCTGGGCAAATAGTGGCTTCTTATCTAGGGCCAGAGATCTCCCGGAACCTCCCATGAAGAAGCACGTTGAACGGAATTTCTCGCGCGCACGCCCACCCGAATGTTTATGAAGATCCAGTTGCGCCTGGGGCCGATTTGTTACTACCCACATGTTGGGCAGACATGTTTCAACTTTCCAAATGTTTTTTCCCACATGTTAGTTACAGAAAAATCGTACGGTTGGGGTCGGTTCGTCTGCAATCAACCGATTGTCAATCTGTGATTAAGGCAACAAACAGTGACAGCTGAATCATATCTAAACAAGCGACATCTAACGTTAACTTAGTATTAACTTACTTTCTTTTGATATCACCATAATTTCTCATAATTATAGTAGATTCTTGATATTCCTGTTTCATTTGGGACACGTAATTTAACGAGGTATTGAGCAAATCTTTTGCAATAGCATCGTGGGTTATATAATTTATGTAATTCTGTTTCTGTAGATATCCCTGTCCGAAATAATTTACTCCGTAAACCATCGATATTCCTGTGCTTTCTATACTTTTTAGTAAATTTTTGAATGCTAATAAATATCTAAAAATGTAAAGTATCTAAATGTCATCTCGAACGCATCGAAATAGAAAAGTAAAAGGTGTGTTTACATAAATTATAAAAGTGCTTAGTATTGAGTTAGTGAATAATTTAGTGTTTAGTGCATAGTTTAATGTATAGTGCATGAATAAATTAAGTGAATAAGGAAAACCTTGTGTATAAATATAAAATTGGCTTAAAATAAATTTTGAAGATTGACTTTGTAAAATGACAAGACAAATATTACCTCCATACTCCACTGTTGTCATTTTCTTTAATTTGCTGTGTTAAATGTTCAAGAAGGGCTGCATTAAGCGACGTATACCAACTAACAACATCTTTTATTGAACTATCTTCGGAATTCAAAATGTTTTCTCTGTAAATTAAATTATTACGATAAAGCCTAAGATAAGACAATTACTGTTTCGTAATTAAATATCTTTTTAGCTAAATTTCCGATTCCTGTCTATTTATATCTCCGGTATGAACCATAGATTTAATATTAAATATAGAGGGAGCTTGTTCTAGTAGGTCCGAACTACTGATAGACAATATTTTCTATCTCTGACAACTCTATTGTGATTGAATAGTCATGGGAACGACAAATGACGGCAATAACAAAACTGATGCTCTTTCTCTCTCTTCCAATAGTAGTTTCGTTTACATTTCGCTCTTTCTATCTATGGGGAAGTGTTTGGCGCGTAATTCAAATATAACACAAAATGAACACGAAGCAGTAGCTTTGTTATATAAATTAGTAACAACAAGAATAACAGAATACAATCTATTTCATTTACACTTCAATTAATACTAAAAATCACCTGAAATGTGTTAGATTCCTTTGAAAACTTTCTTTGTCCATGTAAGGTATTGTATGCCCTTCGAATGTTAGAGACACTGGTGGCCAGCTACTCATATTTCTTAGAGCATCATCCGTTAATTCGAAACGTTTCGATAGATTTGTTCTAAAATATCAAAAAAAAAACGTGTGATATGTTAGTCTACTGTAATTTAGAGTATTTAGACTACTAATTATAATATAATAATATAAACCTAACCTAACATAACCTAAATCACGTTGCGTAAACTACTAATGAAGTTAACCTATTCTAGTAGCATAGAATAATAATTGTTTGTCAAGGAAATACTGAAAAACAACCCTTATTGGGTGAAAAAATAATAATTATGAATACGACTATGTTTAGAATGATATTTATTTAACAGGAATGGACTGCGTGAGTTTTTTGGGATTATTTCAAAGCACCGTCTTGTTTAAATAATAAAGGAAAGATGGCGTCCCACACCGTCAATTTAGTTTGACGAAAATAAAATTTGAATTTCTAGTAACATCGCTACTAAAAATGGCGGAGAGATGGCGTCCTACACATTAAAAAGTCGTTACGTCTTGTCACTTGACAACAGCTTCTTTGTGTATTTCATCCTAAAATTTTCGATTCAATGAGTATTACGAAAAAAAATATGAATTTCTAGTGGCATTGCTATTAAAAATGGCGTTTCCGCGGAGCTCACTACCATGTTATTCAAGTCTATAGATACGTTTTTTTGCACCTCCGACTGCAGGTTAAAATTCTGTAGGAGCTGTTATAGGGATATAAAAACATATTTGATGATTTAGAAAAAGGCTTTGACATAGTTACAACAATATAATTATAAATAAAAAAGAGAGGGGAATGTCTATATGACAAATAATCATTTTTAATGGTTTTAAATTTTATTTTTTCACAAATTTCCGACAAATTTTTCCACTTACCGCAATAATGAACCATTTGTGTATACGTAAAAAGCAACTTCAGAACGTTCCAATTGTAATCTCGTCACCACTTTTCCTAATTCAGTTGCTATAGTAACCTGAAGAAATACAGAAAGAACTTGAGTCAATATTGTATAACCACTTTATTTCATTGAGCCATAAGCTAATACATATTGTAATATATATATGGGAAAGTTAGCGATGAGCGAGACTGGTATTGGTCTTGCGGTCTGGATCTTCGTCTTACAAAAAATGCAAGACCAAGACTAAGACCAAGACCAAGACCAAGGCCAAGACCAAGACCAAGACCAAGACCAAGACCAAGACCAAGACCAAGGCCAAGACCAAGACCAAGACCAAGACCAAGACCAAGACCAAGACCAAGACCAAGACCAAGACCAAGGCCAAGACCAAGACCAAGACCAAGACCAAGACCAAGACCAAGACCAAGACCAAGACCAAGACCAAGGCCAAGACCAAGACCAAGACCAAGACCAAGACCAAGACCAAGACCAAGACCAAGACCAAGACCAAGACCAAGACCAAGACCAAGACCAAGACCAAGACCAAGACCAAGACCAAGACCAAGACCAAGACCAAGACCAAGACCAAGACCAAGACCAAGACCAAGACCAAGACCAAGACCAAGACCAAGACCAAGACCAAGACCAAGACCAAGACCAAGACCAAGACCAAGACCAAGACCAAGACCAAGACCAAGACCAAGACCAAGACCAAGGCCAAGACCAAGACCAAGACCAAGACCAAGACCAAGACCAAGACCAAGACCAAGATCAAGACCAAGACCAAGGCCAAGACCAAGACCAAGACCGTTGTTGTTTCTATATTAGGTCAAAAACTTTTCAAACAACCTTCGTAGTATTAACAAACAACTGTTTCTTTAAATTACGATTGAAATTGTATGTTTATTTTCTATTTAAAAAATTGAAAACGATGAAATATGGATTAATTAAATCGTTGATTGAGAAATCTCAACAAGGACACTTCCATAAGGAATGGGACGGTTTATTTTCATTAACCCCACATCTTGGAAAAAACAACAATGGTCAAATTGAGTCCAGTTAATATTAGTTCAATATTTTGAGATTTTGTATTGCTCCGCTTTAATTTAACGGACCCGTTTCTAATGTTGAGCTTATAATATTTACTATTATGTCATTTGACGTTGAAAGACCTTTACGGAAAAGTCCTTGGAAAGTTAGTACTCATAATTTCCAATTATTTCTTCACTGATGATAAGTTCAATTCGCTCGTAAATTTCACACGAAAAAATCAAGTGTGCATTTGGCAACATTGGAACGTCTAACACACAACTTCTTGATTGGAAATGTTTTTATAGATACGAGGATGGTCCCAGAAGTACCTGGCCCCACAAAGAAAACACAAAATATAGTTTAGCTCCATACACCTTTACGAGCGATTTTTAATAAGTTCGGTATCTTTTTTATAATAAGAATCGTCAAGCACCTCAAAATATCCAGTAACTTCCGACATCATCTCTTCATTGTTGGAAAATCTTTGACTAGCGATCCATTATTTCAAGTCTGGGAATAGAAAATAATGCGATAGGACTAAATCTGGCGAATTGGGTGCATGACGTAGCAATTCAAACTTTAATTCATTAATTTTGGCCGTTGCAATAATGGATGTGTGAGATGATGAAAGAACACTTTCATTTTAGCCAAATGCGGCTATTTTTGCTTGATTTCTTCGCTCAAACGTTGCATAATACTCTCCGTGGATAGTTTTTTCCTTTTCAATATATTCAATGAAAATTATCCCACGCGCATCCCAAAAAACCGATGCCATGATCTTGCCTGCAGATGGAACGGTCTTTGTCTTCTTTGGAACCGGCTCTTTTTGTTCTTTTTATCGAGTTAGAGGTGATGGATCAAAAATTTTGTTTCATTTCTGCGAAACATTGCCAAAAACTCGATGGAAACATCTTCGGGACGCTGTTTTTGTTTCATTCGACACCCATATCGCGCACATAGCATTCTCATGTCCAAATTTTTAGTTAATACCGCATTTTCAAAAATGCCTACTATGTCTGCTAGCTCGCACACTCATCCACTACCGGTTTGTGGATTTTGTGGAGTCGTCTTCTCATTTGGTTGACCACTGCAATTTTTTCCATGTTGATGTTTGCTAAACAAATACCAACCAACGCTGCATCCTCAAATTTTGAACATACGCTGTATAGATTATGTACCTTCTAATACCGGTGATATTTTTCAAGCAACTACCGCCATCTCTAGGTCAGGCGAGGTACTTCTGGGACCTCGTGAACGTCTAGTTACCTACACCGAAGGTGATGGCCAATATAAGATTATAAAAACAAGAAATGTGTAATTTATAACTATAAATAGTTTATGAAAAAATAAAAACAAATAAGTATTATTCGATGATACCCCGTATAATTGTTGAAAAGGTGCGAACGACAATGTAACGTAGTGGATATTTGCACAAGGCGTGTCACCCCTAATTCACTATTATTGGTGCCCTTACAAAAGTCGGTTTGGATAATTTATTCTTTGTAATTAAGTTGACTTGTCTCTACTAAAATATATTGTTCGATTATACGGCTTCCCAAACAATTACAATAAAGGCAAATAGAATAATATTGTCTCTTCTAAGTAATATAAATTTATACGTTGGACGCGATCTTCAATTTCATAAGGTTTCTCAACAACTGAAAAGTCGAAATCAATCTGGAGTTTTAGAGGTTATTTAATGATATCGAGATACGTTGTCGATCGAGAAAGAAACAAATCTGCTGTAATTGCTCCAGGAACTTATTGGTGTTGTTGATCAATTCCTCTACGTCTGTTTACTTCGAATCTCCGCGCTTCTCTTCGTTCTAATCGTCTCTGTTGATTCCGTTCATCACCTGCCTCTTATATCTTGCACGACTCTACATTTGATTGTTCGACGACTCAACTTGGTCCCTTTAGGTCTTGCTGGAATTGTTAAGATACTTATTCGTGAAAAACAGTGACTCAATATTGGTTTGTTTATTAATTAACTTACTTTTCACAATAATAAAACTATAACTAAATAAAAAATTATTTTCAAAAAATGTTAAGTACAATATGTACAGGTACGATAATGGACATTGTTAGCGGGAGGTGTTTATTCACATGAAAGTAAAAAATGTCTTTTCAGTTATAAATAAATTGTGAATAAATAATTATTGCACTGGAATTTAATGATTATATTACAATAAAATGATACGTATAATTATAAAATGAAAAAATTGCGATGGAAAAATAGGGGTTGATCGTAGTAGGGTGAAAAATTGAGAATAATGTGAATTGTTTCATTCTAAGTTATGACAAAATAAAAATAAAAATTTTATCTAAAAAATAAATTAAAAAATTTAGGGGTGGACTAGCCTTAACGTTTAGGGGGATGAAAAATAGATGTTGTTCGACTCCCAGACCTACCCGATATGCACACAAAATTTCGTGAGAATCGGTTAAGCCGTTTCGACACCAGAATTTTATATATTAGATTTAATTATTTTAAGAAATATTAATTTTCAATGATAATAATATTTGTAGGGGTGGAAATATCAAAAAATGTATTAGAAGAATCGGAAGATTATGATAAAATTCTCATGTTTCACTGTTATTTTGAATAATCCCCAGTCGTTATCATAAAATTTGAATTAATTACAATTTATGACAATTTTTTCAGAACGTCTCTATATGACACGTAAAACTATCTAAAAATCTACATATACCTTTAACCATAAATTTTATCGAGTACCTTTGTAAAATCAATTGAAATATTCAGTTTTGCTATCCTTAGATTGTACAGGTTGTCCCTGTAAAAGTTAGGAATTGTTAACCATTGGGCAAGAGCCGCCCCTGGCCTTCAGATACTGATGTAGTTATTTTTTCCGTCAAACACACTAAATGAACATACGTAATCATCCATTTTATATCATTATGTTTGTGAATTTATAATTTAGAAAATATATTCGAATATAAGAAACTTTGAAGGCCTATAACTCAGAAACGAAGGGTGGTATGAGAATTTTTTTTATGTCACAGCATTATTTTCACGTCATCTACTGATTCCCTGCATAAACCAAAAAACTTGCCATTGACTAAAGTGATTTTTTTTGTGCTCTAATTATTTTTAAAATTTTTATATGGATTTACGAAAAGGGGGCACAAAATGTGTTTGTATCCTGAATCTTGGAACTGTTAGAAGCTTATCTTTGTTTTCAGATGACTCAATAGATGTTAGTTGAACTGCAAATATTAAATACACGTCGTCAAATATGAAAAAAAAAACTAGTTATTATGGGATTATAAAAATTATCTTCATAAAGCTAATTTTAACTTCAACTATTTTTTTTATGTAACGCCTATGTGTTGATCGTGTCAATTATTATCAAAATGTAAATGTTTATTTATATTTTATGTATTCAACATTAATAGTAGCTGAAATAAACGAAGAAAAAACAAACTTACTTGTGAAAAGTGATTCATTTCTAGTAAGTTACCAAATTTCGTTTATAATCTAATTATTAATTTTTTTAACGCTTAAGTTATTATTCTAATTGATTCTAATTGACACAAAACAAAAAATCTACTCAAAAGTATTATGGAATTGATGAAAATTTCAAAAAAATTTTGATTTATCTATGTGATAATCAATTTTGAAAACGATAAAGAAAATCGATGTTTGACCTATATATTACCTACACTAATTTTGAATTTATTTATGTATATATATAAAAAATCGATTTATCCTGATTTTCTTAGATGTAGGTCATAAAATAATCCTTTTCCAGTTTCTCCGATTATAGTATTGGTGTGGGTAGAAAGCGAAGGTTAAGACAACGGTTTATATTTACCAATTGATCAATCAATTGGATTGTGTTCAAGAAATAGTTTTTTCCATTTCTATTGTTCTGTTTTCTGATTTCCAAAATAAAAATTTCAGTAAATATCCTTTCAATAAAAAAAGCATCAACGAAAACTTAATTATTACATAACATAACCTCAATGTTTTACATTTTAAAAAAGCAAAACCTAAGAGTTTCTGAGTAGCGACACATCGTTGCTTTTCTTTCTTCTTGCTAGGGGCTGTTTTATGTCTTTATGCATTTAAATTGAAGATAATAAAAGTTAGTTTATGTTTAGAAACCGAAACGTGGGTTTTACTGTTATTACAGGTTATGGGCTCAGGCTCGCGAAGCTCGAAGCGAATCGGAAAGTGTTCGGTTGAAAAAAATTTTGGTGATTGAGCGTTTGCTGTGAAAATAGTGAAGTTTGAAGCAGATTGTTGTCAAATTTATAATAAATTGAATATTCTAGAGCCTGAAAGATGTTTAATTGTACAAAATGCAGAGAGAGCACTGGTGATTTGGATTTGGACCCAGTGACTATCTAAAACAAAACATTTTCCTTTGAAAATTAATAAAACTTTCCGTTACGAATAGATCTTCTAAAACCAAATACACTAGAGGTCAAAAATAACGCACCACCCCGATTTCTGAAAACATTTTTTTGTTTAATAAATTTAAATTAATATTGTTATTGTTTAACTTCTTTTCAATCAATTTGACGCAACAAATAAATCGCTAATAGTGTGTATTTGTTGTTAACAATCTCCTGGACATGCTTTCAATTTTGAGGAGATGGATTTCGACGACGAATGCGGCGTTTTAAAATGTCCCAGACATGCTCGATGGGATTCATATCAGGACTTCTTGGTGGCCAATCCAGGGTATGAATTCCTACTTCGTTTAGGTAATTCAGAACATCTGCCGCAACGTGTGGTCCAGCATTATCATCCATTAAACGAAAATTATCACCAATAAATAGCCCAAACGGAACGACGTGATTTTCAAGAAAGTCAGTTATGTATATTGCTGCGTTAAGGGCGGGTCTAGGAAGAGACACTAATTCTGTGAGGTCATCAATACAATCTGGACCATCTGGACCTCTTAGACTGATTATTGTCTCATCAGTAAATAAAATTTGGCACCAATCTTCTGAATTCTGCCTTGCAAATCTTAGTCTAGCAACACGATGCTGCCTGGTTAGCAAAAGTGCCAGCTGTGTAGACCAGCATTCTGAAGGTGTCGTCATATTGATCTATCAGAGATATTTACAATTTGGACTGCTGAGCTTGACCCTTGTCATTGACCGATTTCTTAATGAGTTTAATTGCAAAAAACGGTCATCTCGAGGAGTTAAAACTGAAAAACGTCCTTGTCCAGGCCTCCTAGAATGTGAACCGTTCCTCCTTTGTATCAATCTGCCAATGGTTGTGTGATGTAAGCCAAACAGATTTGCTACTTCACGATAACTTTGTCCCTGTCCAGCTTCCAATTTAGGAAAAAACAAGAAGTTTTAGTTCGTGATTTATTCGTTATCGAATTCAATTAGAAAGAAGAAACGTTTCAAAAACCACTTTTTAATAACGTCTACAAAGTTTAACTCGTTTAATATCCTAATAAACAAATAGAATCGTGGAAATCTTCTGGAGAGTTAATCTTATTTGTTTCGGCTCCCTTGTAATCTAAGTTTTATATTTTCAGATTAACAAATTAACATTTGGTATCAACTTACCTGATTATTGATTTCCATGACTTCGTTTCTCGCGACCATCATATCATGTAAAAGAATTGACGTTTGAATTATTAAAGCTAAGATCGGGATGAAGGGCAGTACTAACATTTGTAAAAGATGTAGTTTCCTGCCTCTTCCGTCAGCGGGGTTAATACTTTTAGCACAGCAGTATCCTCGAGGAGCTTGTGAAACATCTTCGGAACTAAGGGATCGCAATGAAGCGTCGTCTCCTTCTTGTATGTTGTTCTGAATCGGTTTCGGATTCGGGATCGCCATATCTGGAATAATAAAGTATCTCTAAATAGACAGAAGCGAAAATTTTTTGCCACAATAAGATCTGTAATGATCTCAATATTATTGTTATTGGAAAACTTTCTGAATTTTATGTTTACTACAATTTACATTTTGTTTACGTTGCAAGCCTTTGCTCGTTATTGTAAATTATCCACATACTTTATTAGATGTACTTAAATAAGAAACTTCCATGGAAATCGACCAGTTTCATTCGTTTTCCGAAAGTATTCATACCTCTGGAGATATTCTAATAGAATTATTCATGAAGGAGTGAAAATAGCCAAATCTTCTTATATATTGAAAAAATTGATGATTTCTATTCCGACTCTGTTCAGGCGTTCTACCCAACCGATTTGCTTAATTTTTTTTTTCAATGAAAGGTATTGCTGCACAGATCAGCCATCAACCATCGGATTTCATCTAATTTTCACTATTCTCCAGTTATACTCAAACGCGATTTCCCCCTGTACATTACAGTTTTTCACATACACACGTTCTATCCTCAATATCTCAGGTTCTATTCAAGATAGAAACTTCGTTTTGGTGTGAGAACACTCGCTGGAACACCTTCTTTCTTTTGAGTTTTTGAACACTTAAATCGGTTGAGTTGGAGAGGAGCTAGGCGCGGACATTCAATGTGGAGTTATGGATTTTTCTAGGTTTTTGGCAATTTTTCTTCATTCAAAGATCTATATCTCAGGTTCTAATATAGCTACAGAGTTCGTTTTAATTTAAGAACACTCGCCAAAACACCACCTTTCTTTTGAGTTTTTGAACACTTAAATCTTTTGGGTTTAACTTTCTCAAAAATTGAATTTCTTAAATTAAATTTGGTCATAAATTTAACTAAATTAATAAAAAAATAGTTTAAATTCAATTTAGTTCGGAATTAACATTTTCGTGTTTATATTTCTATTAAGACAAAATTTTCAAATTTAATTTTATCGAAATTGCACATTTTTGGGTTGATTTTTTCAAAATTTTGCGTTTTAAGATTAAATTTGGTAGAAAATGGGGTTTACAGATGTCTACAAGTTAAGAAATTGGATTTTCTGAATTTATTTTACAAAAAAATTGATTTTCATAAGTTTATATTACTTTTTTTGGGCTTAAGTTTCTCAAAAATTGACTTTTTTAAATTAAATTTGGTCATAAATTTGACTAAATCAATAAAAAAATATTAATAGTTCAATTTAGTTAGGAATTGGCATTTTCCTGTTCATATTTCTATCAAGACAAAATTTTCAAATTTAATTTTACCAAAATTGCACATTTTTCGGTTGATTTTTTCAAAATTTTGAACACTTAAATCGGTTGAGTTGGAGAGGAGCTAGGCGCGGACATTCAATGTGGAGTTATGGATTTTTCTAGGTTTTTGGCAATTTTTCTTCATTCAAAGATCTATATCTCAGGTTCTAATATAGCTACAGAGTTCGTTTTGGATTAAGAACACTTGCCAAAACACCCCCTTTCTTTTGAGTTTTTGAACACTTAAATCGGTTGAGTTGGAGAGGAGCTAGGCGCGGACATTCAATGTGGAGTTATGGATTTTTCTAGGTTTTTGGCAATTTTTCTTCATTCAAAGATCTATATCTCAGGTTCTAATATAGCTACAGAGTTCGTTTTAATTTAAGAACACTCGCCAAAACACCACCTTTCTTTTGAGTTTTTGAACACTTAAATCGGTTGAGTTGGAGAGGAGCTAGGCGCGGACATTCAATGTGGAGTTATGGATTTTTGTAGGTTTTTGGAAATTTTTCTACTTTCAAAGATCTATATCTCAGGTTCTAATATAGCTACAGAGTACGTTTTAATTTAAGAACACTTGCCAAAACACCCCCTTTCTTTTGAGTTTTTGAACACTTAAATCGGTTGAGTTGGAGAGGAGCTAGGCGCGGACATTCAATGTGGAGTTATGGATTTTTGTAGGTTTTTGGAAATTTTTCTACTTTCAAAGATCTATATCTCAGGTTCTAATATAGCTACAGAGTACGTTTTGGTTTAAGAACACTCGTTGAAACACCTTCTTTCTTTTGAGTTTTTGAACACTTTAATCGGTTGAGTTGGAGAGGAGCTAGGCGCGGACATTCAATGTGGAGTTATGGATTTTTGTAGGTTTTTCATAATTTTTCTACATTCAAAGATCTATATCTCAGGTTCTAATATAGCTACAGAGTTCGTTTTAATTTAAGAACACTCGCCAAAACACCACCTTTCTTTTGAGTTTTTGAACACTTAAATCTTTTGGGTTTAACTTTCTCAAAAATTGAATTTCTTAAATTAAATTTGGTCATAAATTTAACTAAATTAATAAAAAAATAGTTTAAATTCAATTTAGTTCGGAATTAACATTTTCGTGTTTATATTTCTATTAAGACAAAATTTTCAAATTTAATTTTATCGAAATTGCACATTTTTGGGTTGATTTTTTCAAAATTTTGCGTTTTAAGATTAAATTTGGTAGAAAATGGGGTTTACAGATGTCTACAAGTTAAGAAATTGGATTTTCTGAATTTATTTTACAAAAAAATTGATTTTCATAAGTTTATATTACTTTTTTTGGGCTTAAGTTTCTCAAAAATTGACTTTTTTAAATTAAATTTGGTCATAAATTTGACTAAATCAATAAAAAAATATTAATAGTTCAATTTAGTTAGGAATTGGCATTTTCCTGTTCATATTTCTATCAAGACAAAATTTTCAAATTTAATTTTACCAAAATTGCACATTTTTCGGTTGATTTTTTCAAAATTTTGAACACTTAAATCGGTTGAGTTGGAGAGGAGCTAGGCGCGGACATTCAATGTGGAGTTATGGATTTTTCTAGGTTTTTGGCAATTTTTCTTCATTCAAAGATCTATATCTCAGGTTCTAATATAGCTACAGAGTTCGTTTTGGATTAAGAACACTTGCCAAAACACCCCCTTTCTTTTGAGTTTTTGAACACTTAAATCGGTTGAGTTGGAGAGGAGCTAGGCGCGGACATTCAATGTGGAGTTATGGATTTTTCTAGGTTTTTGGCAATTTTTCTTCATTCAAAGATCTATATCTCAGGTTCTAATATAGCTACAGAGTTCGTTTTAATTTAAGAACACTCGCCAAAACACCACCTTTCTTTTGAGTTTTTGAACACTTAAATCGGTTGAGTTGGAGAGGAGCTAGGCGCGGACATTCAATGTGGAGTTATGGATTTTTGTAGGTTTTTGGAAATTTTTCTACTTTCAAAGATCTATATCTCAGGTTCTAATATAGCTACAGAGTACGTTTTAATTTAAGAACACTTGCCAAAACACCCCCTTTCTTTTGAGTTTTTGAACACTTAAATCGGTTGAGTTGGAGAGGAGCTAGGCGCGGACATTCAATGTGGAGTTATGGATTTTTGTAGGTTTTTGGAAATTTTTCTACTTTCAAAGATCTATATCTCAGGTTCTAATATAGCTACAGAGTACGTTTTGGTTTAAGAACACTCGTTGAAACACCTTCTTTCTTTTGAGTTTTTGAACACTTAAATCGGTTGAGTTGGAGAGGAGCTAGGCGCGGACATTCAATGTGGAGTTATGGATTTTTGTAGGTTTTTCATAATTTTTCTACATTCAAAGATCTATATCTCAGGTTCTAATATAGCTACAGAGTTCGTTTTGGATTAAGAACACTTGCCAAAACACCCCCTTTCTTTTGAGTTTTTGAAAACTTAAATCGGTTGAGTTGGAGAGGAGCTAGGCGCGGACATTCAATGTGGAGTTATGGATTTTTGTAGGTTTTTGGAAATTTTTCTACTTTCAAAGATCTATATCTCAGGTTCTAATATAGCTACAGAGTACGTTTTGGTTCAAGAACACTCGCTGAAACACCTTCTTTCTTTTGAGTTTTTGAAAACTTAAATCGGTTGAGTTGGAGAGGAGCTAGGCGCGGACATTCAATGTGGAGTTATGGATTTTTGTAGGTTTTTGGAAATTTTTCTACTTTCAAAGATCTATATCTCAGGTTCTAATATAGCTACAGAGTACGTTTTGGTTCAAGAACACTCGCTGAAACACCTTCTTTCTTTTGAGTTTTTGAACACTTAAATCGGTTGAGTTGGAGAGGAGCTAGGCGCGGACATTCAATGTGTAGGATTTTCATAATTTTTCTACATTCAAAGATCTATATCTCAGGTTCTAATATAGCTACAGACTTCGTTCTTTTCTATTTTAATGATTTCTGATACTTATTTATTGGATTCGATGGGAGCGAAGCCGAAGGTAAAAGCTAGTTTTACTTAACAAAATCTTATTTCAATACAAGCAGTTAAAAAATAGTCACGTAAACAATGTCTTTATTAAGCCCTAACACGTACCACTTTTCAATAGCTGAATCATCCCTGTTTATATTAGCAGGTAGGTAGATTTATAAAGGGACGGTTAAAAACGGTAAATTTTATGACTTGAACTGTACTATTCATAATAATAAAATTAAAAATTAGTATTCTGTTGTCGAATCAAACGCGCCGCCAATTGCAAAACTTCTCCTGACAAATTTTGATATATTTGTGGAGAATTTATGGTAAAATCGCAAGCCAGGGCATTTTCTGAAAATGTTAAAAGTCCATTTCAAATATTTTGGTAGTTTAATTGGAGACCAAGACAAGCAGCGGGCTCCCCACGCGTGCTGTGTTAGTTGTAGCGAGTCATTGGTGCAGTGGATGAATGGGAAGAAAAAAAAATATGCCTTTTGCAATTCCAATGGTATGGCAGGAACCTACCAACCATTTTGACCACTGCTATTTTTGTCCAACAAAAACTGAAGGTTATTCTAAGAAAGGAAAGTACAAGATCGAGTTTCCAAATTTGCTATACGACCTGTTCCCAATAACGAAGATTTACCAGTACCGATTGGGCCTTTAGATCAGCAAAATATTGTTTTAGAAGATACTGGAGACAACCTATCATCAAGAAGCTCCGAAGAACAATGCATCGACCCTATTTGATTGCTCAAAGTGAGTTGAATGATTTAGCACGTCATTTGGGGTTATCAGAGCAACAGTTTTGCTTCCCGTCTTTTGCATTCTACAGTATGGAAAATTCGTTGAGTGGGTGTACGGGTATTGATGGTCTAATGAAGGAACTTCACATTAAACTTGGATTGATGGAAAACGTTGTAAACACTATGGATAAAGAAGGTGATGGATTCAAATACCTCAGAGAAGGCTTTCGGCTACAAATAAGAAAATTGCTGGACGATGACAATTTTGCAAAAAAGCTCACCAGACAGGTATTTAGAGCATGGAAGGCATTTGTTAGTGTAGTGAGGGGATTTTTGGTCAACAATATGGATCCAAATTACCAACAGTTACTTGATGAACCTCTAGAAGCCTACGAATCCTTTGGGGCTCGAATATCATTGAAAATTCATTCCCATCTGACATTTTTTCCCGAAAATTTGGGATGGTTAGGTTAGGTTATGGTTTTGGTTTTCAAAAATATTCAAAAATAGAAAGTGAAACACCTCATAAAAGGAAAAAGTAGAAATAATCGATATTTAAAGTTATTAGATTAGTTTATTAGATGTAAACTGTATATATTGTCAATACATGCGATTCAAAAAACGTGAAATTATTTTTTTAATAAATCTGGTTCTATAAACATCAAAATCTCACGTGTTACGATAATTTTTTTCATATTTTCGTATTTCTAAAGGTCCATTTTATCACAATATGCTAATCATTCTTGTGTTACTACAAAAAAAGATAGTAGTAGGAAAAATATTGTATGCAATTCGTATGTAAAGGTCTTTTATTGACTCATGTGTTCAACAATAGTCATATTCGTCGAAAAAAAGGCTATTTTACACACTTGTTACATGAATAACTAATCTTCGAACGCTTGCAGCTTCAAATCATTTCACAGGTAGATGTTATGGTGAATATCTGATGTACTTTTTTGTAATGTTACGAACTCGTCCACTAATATAGACCGCGAAGCCGGTTTTTGTTGGATTATGTTAATAGAATCTAAAATTTGGTGGACGCACCGGGTACAAAATCCAAATCACAAAGCGACAAGTCTTTGTATTGTTTTTATAAGATGTTTGTAGTTTGTACAAAAGCTTCGTATCAACATAATGCATTATGATTGAATTTTGACGTGACTTTGATTATTATTTATCAATATTCTATTAGTTTCCTTAGATTATGTGATAGTTATAAATAAATTATAGTATTTAACCTACAGTAGATATTTATTGATGAACTACAGACGTTTTTGTACGTAAAAACCTTGTTATTCAATAGCACCTTGTGTATGATTTTCAAATTACTTCAAAACCATTTCATCTCTTTGTTTGTGACTGGCTCACGAAGATAATAATAATAACGTGATAAAATATCATATTTGTATCTAGTATATATCCATATTTTGACATCCTGAAAATTATAATTTCAAATCTATTTCGTGATAATCCCGTTAGAAACATGAGAATCCTTTTATTTCTGTCTTGATTATAATGTCTTATTTGAAACGCGCGTGAGAATATGAAAATGCTCATTTTGAAACGAGGACTTTCGTATTTCGTCAATTGGAAAATAGAATACACTCGTGAGCAAAAACATCGACCCAAGCGGTCAAAACAAAGCTTTACAATGATTGTACAGAAGAAATCTTTCAAATTTCTTAACCAGAACTTTTCTTTTGAGTTAATTTCGTAGAAGCTCGCGCTGGCCAAACTATAGTGGCGGACGGGCATTGTCCTGCATACATTTGAACATTTTTTTTCGCGGATTTTACGTTTTTTTTTTTATATTCGTTTTGTTTTGTGATAAAATTTATTATATTAGACGAAACGAGGGGAATTTTTCCAGTGAAAAATATTTTTCTATTGTGCATCAACACTATCAAAAGAGATTAACGATGTCATTTATCAATTCTTACCTATTAGCATATTTAATTAATACAATTTCCTATAACTGTGGTAAATTTGATCCGAGAAATTTTTCCAATGAATATGTAGGTGACGGTTAGTGAGGCGTGATATTACAGATAAACCAATAAATAACCTGTCAGTGGCGCGATATATTAACTGAATAAAATAAAAGGCTTTCGTTGGGCTTAAAATCCCGCTTTTTCATTTGGTCTTCACGTAAACTGAATTGTCGGAAAAAGAGAAATATCAGAATAAGGATAAAAAGTTGTTTTAGCTATAAATCATGTCATGTAATAATCCCAGGATTGGGGGTTTTTTAGATGTTAGTTGAAGGATTAATCTTACAATAGGACATTGAAATGAGGTAATTAGCCTCCGAGGTTTTTGTTTTTTATCTTCCCAATTATCTTTTTCCAGTATTTACTTCCTACTTCTTTGATATTCGTTTCATTTAAATTATTTTGTACTTTTTTTTAAATCTTCCTTATTTGTTTCAATATTTTTATAGTTACGTAAATAAATAATAGTACAAACTGATACTATTCAGATAATCAAAATTTAGATAAATAAAATGGCCCTGTATATATTTTTGTGAGATTCGTAATAAGCTTTGAGATAAGCGTATAGATTCAAGTAATCAAAAGCAAATTGACTTTTTTAAGTTTATTTAATCGTAAATGAGTTTTTAGAGTTCAAATTCTTCAAAAAGTATAAATTGGGCAAAAATGCGCGGGTCAATTTTCTCAAAATTTGGTTAAAAATTGGCCGAAGAAAAAGAAGAATGATTTTTCTAAGCTTATTTTTGTCAAAAATGCACTTTTTTGTTTAATTTTCCTTAAAATCGCCATTTTTAAGTTTAGTTTGGTTGAAAATAGGGTGTAATGAGAAAAAATTGGTTTTCATAGGTTTAATTTAGTTTTTTTGGGTTTAACTTTCTCAAAAATTGAATTTCTTAAATTAAATTTGGTCATAAATTTAACTAAATTAATAAAAAAATAGTTTAAATTCAATTTAGTTCGGAATTAACATTTTCGTGTTTATATTTCTATTAAGACAAAATTTTCAAATTTAATTTTATCGAAATTGCACATTTTTGGGTTGATTTTTTCAAAATTTTGCGTTTTAAGATTAAATTTGGTAGAAAATGGGGTTTACAGATGTCTACAAGTTAAGAAATTGGATTTTCTGAATTTATTTTACAAAAAAATTGATTTTCATAAGTTTATATTACTTTTTTTGGGCTTAAGTTTCTCAAAAATTGACTTTTTTAAATTAAATTTGGTCATAAATTTGACTAAATCAATAAAAAAATATTAATAGTTCAATTTAGTTAGGAATTGGCATTTTCCTGTTCATATTTCTATCAAGACAAAATTTTCAAATTTAATTTTACCAAAATTGCACATTTTTCGGTTGATTTTTTCAAAATTTTGCGTTTTAAGATTAAATTTGGTAGAAAATGGGGTTTACAGAGATCTACAAGTTGAAAAATTGGATTTTCTGAATTTATTTTACAAAAAAATTGATTTTTCGAAATTAATTTGTTTCTAAATTGGATTTATATCTTAACAACGTCCAAAATTGGTTTTCATAGTTTTAATTTGGTTTTTTTGAGCTTATCTTTCTCAAAAATTAACTTTTTTAAATTAAATTTGGTCATAAATTTGACTAAATCAATAAAAAAATATTAATAGTTCAATTTAGTTAGGAATTGGCATTTTCCTGTTCATATTTCTATCAAGACAAAATTTTCAAATTTAATTTTACCAAAATTGCACATTTTTCGGTTGATTTTTTCAAAATTTTGCGTTTTAAGATTAAATTTGGTAGAAAATGGGGTTTACAGAGATCTACAAGTTGAAAAATTGGATTTTCTGAATTTATTTTACAAAAAAATTGATTTTTCGAAATTAATTTGTTTCTAAATTGGATTTATATCTTAACAACGTCCAAAATTGGTTTTCATAGTTTTAATTTGGTTTTTTTGAGCTTATCTTTCTCAAAAATTAACTTTTTTAAATTAAATTTGGTCATAAATTTGACTAAATCAATAAAAAAATATTCCTAGTTCAATTTAGTTAGGAATTAACATTATCGTGTTCATATTTCTATTAAGACATTATTTTCAAATTTAATTTTACCAAAATTGCACATTTTTGGGTTGATTTTTTCAAAATTTTGCGTTTTAAGGTTAAATTTGGTAGAAAATGGGGTTTACAGAGATCTAGAGTTGAAAAATTGGATTTTCTGAATTTATTTCACAAAAAAATTGATTTTTCGAAATTAAGTTGCTTCTAAATTGGATTTATATCTTAACAACGACCAAAATTGGCCATATTTATATCAAAAAATGTTTTTTTGAATTGTGATAAGGTCAAAAATCGGCTTTTATAAAATTCAACTTTATCGATAATTTAATTTTCATCCTTAAATTTTATTTGTTCAAGTATCAATTTAGTTTAATCGAAAAGTGACGATTCAAAGTTCATTTTATTCATAAATGCCCTTGTTAGAGTTCATCAAGCTTAATTTGGCCAAAAATTTGGTTTTTGAGGTCTAATTTTGTCAAAAACAGAATTTTACAACTTTAGTCAGATCAAGTCTTTTTTCTCGGTTCCATTTTGTCAAAAATTGTCCTTTTATGATTCATTTTGTCAAAAGTTGGCTTGATTCAGTGTCATACAATGAAGAATTGACTTTTCCATATTCAGCTAAGTCAAAAATTTGCTTTTACAAATTTGATTAAATCAAAAATTGCCATTTTCGAGTTTAATGTGATGAATTGGCATTTCTAGCATTAATTTTCTCCGAAGTTTGCTTTTTTAAGTGTAATTTAATTAAGAATAGGCTTGTTTTGAATTGAATCAAGTCAAAATATAATTTTTTACATTTGATTAGTTTAAAAATTAGCTTTTTTGTTTATTTTTATCGCAAATTGGCTTCTCCAAGTTTAATACGCTTAATAAATTACAATTTTTTGTTTAATTTTAAAAATTTCCTCTTTTGATTCACTTTTCAGAATGATTTTGTTGAAAAAGTGATATTTACAAATATCGCATCAGTTTTTTGTAGATTAATTTAAAGTGGCATTCGAATATGTCACAAATTAGCTTTTTCAAGTACAATTTGATTTTTCAAATATAATATACTGAAAATTGGGAGTTTAATTTGAAATTTGGCGTTCCAAGCGTGAATTCAGTCAAATATCCATTATGCCATGTTCAGTTTGATCAAAAAGTTAAGTCAAATATTAACTTTTCAATTTTCAATTGCACGCCCATGCTCCTTATGTCACCATATTTTCGATTTACTCAGCATCAAGAGTTAATCAACCACTTGCTATTTTAATCAAAACAACATCAGTTTTTTCCGTTTATTCGGACCTTGTTATTCTTTATTTTGGTAATTGGAGGCTTCTGTTCAATTGGTATCACCGAGATCAATAATCTTTAGTTACGAATCTTTAAAATTAAATATTAAGGATATAATATCAAGAGTCGTATTTAAAAATTGATACTTCCGGCGATAGAGCTCGTATTTTTGAAATTATATGCTTTTCCTCCATCTTGTACACGAAAATACGCAGACATCTTGACAAACCATCATCGTTTCTGGAAACATATCCATTCAACAAAAAATGTCTTCATCGGAGTACAAAATTTTGGATTTTGGAAGCATTTAAATCAAGAGATTTTCATTTAATTTTCCATAAAGTGAAAGGACACTATCCTAGTCTCTTAGAACAGCGATAGATTGATAGAATTCTTCAGATTTCTCTAGTAGAAATCAGCTGAAATTCCGTTTCAGTTCGAGTCCTTTGACTCTGAAGACTATGGTCAGAACTTAAGCTTCTTCACTTGACTTAATTCAATTACTGAATCCTTTAGGACGTCTGAATCTAGTGAGGTTGGATATGGGCTTGAATTTGGTCCGAAAACAATCGAAAAACCGACAACGATCGGAAGTTAAGCGAGGCGAAGTTGCATGAAGTTCGTCCCTACACTATCGGTTAACCTCGAACAACTCCGCGAGTAATGTAGTGGATGCTTGGGAGTAAACTAAAATAAAATGGATGGACTACTTCAGTCTGACGAACAGAATCATTAATTTGATGAAACATTTCGATAATTTGCAAACGTTGCTCTGGTGTAAATCCATAATTGAATGTCGAAACAAATTAAATCAAAATATCAGCAAAATTACATTGAAATCATCAAGATTTTCTAGAATTTTCACTACAAAGATTATAAATTTCGTATGATGAGATTAATGATCAAGTTATTTAGTATTTAGTTTTCAATATTCTTCTTTAACTTGGCAACAGCGCTAACGTGACAGTGATGTTAATTCGATGATTTTTGTTCACCCATAGACACATTTACATCAATAATATTCCTGACATGAATCAGAAATGAAAATTAGTTAATTACCCAATCCCCTGGATAATTCCAAATTACTCCACATCAATTTTCAGGGACTCTTAATTGGATTTCCGTTTAATTTCACGTTATATAAGTTTTGTATTACATCGATCTTCTAGTATGTGTAAATTATCATGTTGAACAGTCATTTTAATTCCCAGCCTCTTCTGTTTACTAAACGTAATGATCAATTACTTAGAATGGACAGTTGAAACGAAACTAGTTTACGAAATTCATTTTCGTCTGTTGCCGCGAATTTTGTAGTTGATAATATCCACTTATGATTTATTTTTTATCAAATCTACTTGTACTAAACACTAAACTGTCTGTTCACGCGGCTTAAAATTAACTAAACACTTAACTAAATACTTGTTCACTAAATTCGTGTAAACGGGCCTTTACAGGCGTATTTAACCGTGTTAAGATTAGCCTCAAAAGTTTTTTCGTCCTTGGAGGCGTTGTTTAAATAATCCAGATCCTTTTTCCTATATATATGGGGGTCTTATGTGTTTAAATACGAGGATATATTGAAAAATTCTTAGCCTACTATAGAACCAAACAAAATTTCAATGTCAAAATATTTTATTACTCAAAAAAAAAAACGTTTCTTCTTGCTCTACACAGCTTTTATTACCTCTTCGTTGGAGGAAAATTTACGATGTTTTAAACTTGTTTTCAGTTGAGGAAAGAGATGATAGTCTAACGGAACCAAATCTGGTGAATTCAAACTCTAAATCACGAATTTTTTGCATTGCAACATGAGATTTGTGTGCAGAGGCGTTGTCCTGCATAAACAAAACACCTTTGGATAGTTTTCCGCGTCTTTTATCTTTAATTTTTCCCGTTGTAATGTCGATTAGTAATCTCCAGTTATTTTCCTACCCTTATCCAGAAAATCAACCACGATTACTCTTGGCAATCCCAAAAAAACTGAAGCAAGAACTTTTCCAGCAGATTTTTGGACACGAAACTTCTCAGGTCTTGGAGAACCAAAGTGTCGCCATTCCATCGATTGTGGCTTTGTTTCTGGATCGTAGAAATGTACCCAAGTCTCATCCATAGTAACCATTCGGTTTAAGAAGTCTACATCGTTTTCAAATCGAGCACAGATCGAACGCGATGGTCATTATTCAACGGTCATTATCTTCAATGAAGAATTTACCTCTTTTGAAGCTCGCAGTCCAATTTTTCACGGTCGCATACGAAGGACATTGATCACCAAGGGTATTAAGCATAACTTCGTAAATCTGCTTACCTCTTAATCCTTTTAAATACAGGTTCTTGATGATGGATCCATACTCCAATTTTTCAATTTTCACAATTACGTTGCGCATATTTTTTCCTTTAATTGCGTAACTTTGTTTTACTATTTTGACGTCAAAATTTACACTTACACTTCTAATAATTTATTGTTCGTTGTTATGGTAACGCAATCTTTTGTTTATAGATTGAACTGGTCTAAGCTAACTAGATATCAATACATCCTCGTATTGTAAAAAAGTTGGGGAGTATTTTGAGATGCTCTTGGACAAAAATAAGAAGTCTTTGGCTCCCGATTATGATTGTACAACGTGCGTGGAATATTAGTGTCTTTAAATTTGGAAAAACGACTATTTGGCGAGAGACCATTTCAAAGATTCTTATTTTTGTAGCATTAAAGTATACGGTTTAAACGCTAAAAATAGGGATAAATGGCAGTATCCAGTTGGTTTTTCAACGTCTACTGCAGTCCTCACCTGACTCTTCAATGCCTGCAACTCTTAGAATACCAAGCTCATCACAAAAAAATTTTTAAGGTAAGTAAAATGAACCAAATTGTGTTAGATAATCTCCTAAGAGATATAAATCTTTCTAAACAAGTTTCCGAATTATTATCAAGTCTGAAAGAAGAACAATCGCTTTCCTCAGACACTGAAAAAAGTATATCGTGAAGCAGATAAAAAATTACGGCGTTATTTTGTAGCAAAAAAGTTGTTACACTAAGTTTCCCTGTTCCGTATATCTTTGGTACAGTGGAGCTAAACAAAAGGGTTGGGCAAGAAGAAACTGGCCCTTAAGGGACAAAATTATCCTTCCGCCATTACGTATAAAACTGGGCAACTGGGCAACATGAAGTATATCAAAAAATTCTTCAGTTCACTATGGAAAGAATTATGCCGGTATTTTTGATGGCACTTATGCTACAATTGAAAAATATGGGGTGCTAAAACTCCCCATAGTCACGTGGACAAGTTTTTCAAATTCAATGTGAAAAAAATTGATAATTTTCTATATAAAAAAAAATGGATAAATATCTTGTGATAATAACGGAACTGTTTACATACGACAGACATCTGAATATCTATAAAATAGAATATGAAGTCATCAGTACAATGAAAAAGCAGAAAACATACAGTTTGAACGAGGCTGTTCTACTTAAGAAGACCACCATCGCAGTGGTTGACCTAATGAGGTGAAGACGTCCAGAAATGTTGAAGAAAACCCTTAAATGCGAATTTATTGCAAAGTTTGAGCGAAGAAATCAAGCAGTTAAGAAGAAAGCGTTGCTTCATCAAGATAATGCACCCGATCATATTCCAATAGACAAAATAAATGAATTAAAGTTTGAATTGCTACTTCATGCACCCTATTCGCCAGATTTAACCCTCTCGGATTATTTTCTGTTGCTAGACTTGAAAAAAAATTGGTATTTTGAGGAGCTTGACGATTTTTATTATAAAAAGAGTTTGGTACATCGCTGGGAAAATGAAAAATGTATTAAGGAAAAAGCAATATGTATAATTCAATATAAAATAATGAATTTAACTACTTAATTCATATACTTAGATTCGAAACGACAGATATTTTTATGAAGGTCGAAACGTCTAACATTACATATATAAGAAATGGAAAATTGAAGAAATTTCCAGAGATGTATCGCGAAATCAATTTCTTTGAGCAAATCTCCTTTTTGGCTGTAGTTTTCGATGTTTGTTTTACAATTTCTAGGTTAAATTTTGTATAAAATGGGATCCGAAACGTAGAATTTCCGTCAAAACTTTGTTCAAAATAAAATTACACCAAGTTTTATGGTTTAAAACCTAAAGGTCTTCGGCCAAACTATATTTTACTTAAAATCCTAAATTAAAATGCCTTTAGTCATAAAGTCATGTTTTCAAAATTCAAATAAATGAATTTTAATTTTGATATTGTATACAATTTGTTTGGAATATCGTTCAATATAACATTTATTGAATTACAACTAATATCTGATTTTATGTAAATAAAAAATTTTTTAAAACTAATTTCTCCATCTTACTAATTCCCGAAATGGAATGTAATTTATCAATTCTAATAAAAATACAATAAAACTTTGTGTATGTATTTAAATAAAAGCAAATAAATCGGCGAAACATTTTTTTTTAAACTTCATTTTATATGTAAATTTTTAGTTTAGATTAATATTTATAATAAAATAATAAACTTCTAATTGTTTATAAAACTCACCTGCGCAAATCTACAAAGCACGTCAGAATAGACAATTACAACATGTCTGTTCGGATTTCAAGGAGTGTTTGAGCACGTTATCCTGTTGCCTGGACTTCCGAGGAGAACAACGCTTCAGGATAAACTGAGCGCAGCTTTTTACCTTATTTGAATTGGATTCTCGAGTTTCATTGTGATTTTTAGTTATGTATCCTTTCAGATCGAGTATTTTCAAAATTGATTATAATAAATTGTATTTTTCGAAATGAAAAACAGTGAATATTGATCGATAAAAAGGTGATGAAAAAACTTTTGTTTGTTTGTATGTAAAAAAGTTTTTCACTACGAAACTGTTTTTTTTAAGCCTAAAAAGGTAATACCGATGTATATCAAAATTCCTAAACCCCTTGTTTAGTTAAAAAAAGTATAAACTAATTGTGATGCTGTCTATATAGGGCAGACATCTCAGTATTTAGAAAATAGACTAAGAGGTCATCAATACGATAAAAAACCAATCACTAAATATCAAAAAAAAAACATAAATTCAATTATAAAGATTAAAAAATTCTTGAAACGAGAATTTTTGGAAATTTTCAGCTCTTTTTTGTAAATCTTAATACAACTACGAATAATTTGACTAATAGCTGCTGCGTATTTTTTAGTTTGAATATTAAACTTTGAAGTTGATAGATTCATCATATTTTTCGAAAGATATTACAAATTTATCCGCAATTCTTATCTAATTGATTCTCAGACGATCAATACATAAGTATTTGAAAGCTCGGAATATATTAGAGCTAGTACACTTTGGTGTTTAATTTCGCCACAATCCCACAACGTAAACGCTCTTTTATATAGATATTCGATCTATATTTATATCTAGATCTAGATTTATATCGATTCGATCTCAATTTTATGTCAATATATTAGAGTTAGTACACTTTGGTGTTCAATTTTGCTACAATCCCACAACGTAAACGCTCTTTTATATAGATATTCGATCTAGGTAGCATGGAATTGTAAGTAGCCTTCACGAAATATTAAATTATCGAGGCTATTTTACATTGAAAAACTCATTTGGAAAAAAGGTTCATATAAAGTGTTTTATTCAGAAAAACTCGTTATGAATATTGTAAATCAGGTTAATTTTATTGAAAATACTATTTTATAATGACATAAATACAAAATACATAAAAACATTTTATTTTTTTTTTTTGAATTCGATATTGTAATTAAAAGTGAGAAAGTATTCGAAATTTCAATTCAATAACTTTGATTAGAAAATTCCATTTAAATAAACCAAATAAATTAAAAAAAGGGTGGTAATAAAAACCATATTAAAGGGTTATTGAATTGTAAGAAAGTGTATCTTTGAATACAAATGGAAGAAAAATATACAATACAAAGTATAAATATGTTTTCCCTATAAATCCTCAAAATTAGTCATTATTTAAATGTGAATTCCAGATATTTTTGCATATCCCATTGAAAAATTAAACAAAATATGAAAATAAGAAATGTTCAAAATCTCTAAGTTATACCGGGACTTGATTAAAAAAAATTCGGGAATAACTAGATGACGTGACATAAAAAACAACCCGTAACTTTTGCAGGGACAATCTGTACAAACTAAAAGTAGCAAAAATGAATTTTCAAATAGATTTTTAACGAAAAGTTACTCTTTGTTCAACTCGATCAAATTTATGGTTTAGGAGATATGTGGATTTTTAGATCGTTGTACATGTCAAGGAAACCGTTCGCTATAAAGAGACATTCTGAAGAAAATTATCATAAATTTTTTTTTGGTAAATAGTTATTGAATTGAAAGAAAGTGTATCTTTGAATACAAATGTAAGAAAAATATACAATACAAAGTATAAATATGTTTTCCCTATAAATCCTCAAAATTAGTCATTATTTAAATCTGAATTCCAGATATTTTTGCATATCCCATTGAAAAATTAAACAAAATATGAAAATAAGAAATGTTCAAAATCTCTAAGTTATACCGGGACTTGATTAAAAAAAATTCGGGAATAACTAGATGACGTGACATAAAAAACAACCCGTAACTTTTGCAGGGACAATCTGTACAAACTAAAAGTAGCAAAAATGAATTTTCAAATAGATTTTTAACGAAAAGTTACTCTTTGTTCAACTCGATCAAATTTATGGTTTAGGAGATATGTGGATTTTTAGATCGTTGTACATATCAAGGAAACCGTTCGCTATAAAGAGACATTCTGAAGAAAATTATCATAAATTTTTTTTTGGTAAATAGTTATTGAATTGAAAGAAAGTGTATCTTTGAATACAAATGTAAGAAAAATATACAATACAAAGTATAAATATGTTTTCTCTATAAATCCTCAAAATTAGTCATTATTTAAATGTGAATTCCAGATATATAAGTTACACCGGGACTTGATTGAAAAAAATTCGGGAATAACTAGATGACGTGACATAAAAAACAACCCGTAACTTTTGCAGGGACAATCTGTACAAACTAAAAGTAGCAAAAATGAATTTTCAAATCGATTTTTAACAAAAAGTTACTCTTTGTTCAACTCGATAAAATTTATGGTTTAAGAGATATGTGGATTTTTAGATCGTTCGCCATAAAGAGACATTCTGAAGAAAATTATCATAAATTTTTTTTGAATTACGTATTGTCATTAAAAGAAACTATTCGAAGTTTCAATTTAATAACTTGATTAAACTTTGGTAGATATGTGATTAGAAAATTCCATTTAAACAAACTAACCAAATAAATTAAATAAAGGGTGGTAATAAAAACCATATTAAAGGGTTATTAAATTGAAAGAAAGTGTATGTTTGAATACAAATGTAAGAAAAATATACAATACAAAGTATAAGTATGTTTTCTCTATAAATCATTATTTAAATATATTTTAAAAAGTATAAATCTTACTTATTAGGTATTGGTTTCAAACTAACCCATTTGAGAGTCGTTTGAAATGCTCTGAGATTGGTAAACACTATTTTTATCACACGAATTTTTGTTTATTTTGACGTACTCTCATAAACAATATATAATAATGTTTTTCCAATCAAGATAATATTATTTGCTATACCAATTATTTGAATCGAAGCGAAGGATTGTTATTTTTGTTTCTAAACTTGTTTTCGTCCGCGTCAAAGCCACTAAATCGAACAAAAACTTGTTCTAAGTCAGCACGATAAGGTCTCTGAAGATACTCACCTAAGTTATCATCTTGAAAAGAATCTCAAATATTGACTAAAATGAGTTGAACGATTTGAAATAAAAATTTACTTTTCTAAAGAGGGTGATTTAGTTTATTGTTTTATTTATTTACAAAAAAAACCCGCACTAACCGTATAAGATTATTATATTAGAATACTTTGATTACTTTTAAAAAATTCAACAGTTGATCTTCAAATACTTTTTTTACCACCGTGGCATTTAAAGATGTACCTCGAGATGCAAAATATTTTTATATCTTAAAGAGGAATTCCTAGAATTCAGCGAGGCAAAGATTAAGAGCTTTAAAGAAAAACTCAATGGCGAGGAAGAAGACGGCGCTGAAAAGAAAAAAGAAAAATGACTAACAAAACCAGAAGTTCCACTAGGAGTCCAGGAATGCTAGCAGAAGCCGAATATAATTAAATCATAAGCATTTATTCTATTTTGAAGAACAATATTTGTAAATGTAGCCAAAAATATTTGTCACAATAATTCTTGAAGCGTCAATTTTTTTGTCATTCCAAGTTTGTAATTACTAATAACTATAATTTAACATAAAAATAATCGAGAAAATTCCACAAATTAATAACAATAAAGTTTTTAATTGAGCGATATCACAAAATTTAGGTTTTCACTTTAAACTTTCTGCTTGTATTCGTAAATTAATACAATCGTCTTTTTTCTTGATATCAAACTTCACTGCATCACATTTTTGTATTGATTTGACAGGTTTAGCTGGTGGTATTGGTTTTTTCAAACCTCCTAATAAATTTCTAGGTATGGAATCAGCATAAACGTAATCATATTTCAAAGTTTCTGGATTCGAATCTTGTTTTCCTGACGTACACACTTCAGGCTCGATAAACTTTGGCGTTTCATAAAGATGTGATTCGAAGTATTCTACTTCTTCAACTGTATTTCTTCTTCTCTTATATACATATAAAATAATTGTTGCCATGATAATAATTAGCAAAGAAATACACGCTGCTGTTATAATATATGTTACATAAGTTGATTGTTGTTTCGGTTTTGCAGTGAAGAAATTGAAATGAGTTATGTAGAAGAATCCTTCACAACCATAATAGTAATTGGAAGAAGAATGATAAGATTCTGTAGAAACGTTAGTTACAAAAAGGACAGATTGATTTGTAGACCACAAGTTATCTCTTAAGCGATGTTGAAGTTCAAGTGCGTAACGGGAGTTTTCGTTTTCGAATATGATTGATATCTTAGAATCGTTCATTCTAGATTCTCTGGCGAATCCTTTGTAGCAACTTTGTAAAGAATCTAGTTGAGTATCCCAAATATAAAGTAAACTCAGACGGCGTGAAAAGTAAAATCCTGTAGAATAGTTTGACGATTTTAATAATTCGTAGTATGAAGAACAGAAATTATCTATTTTATTTATGGATATTTTGAAAGTATGTTTATGCAATATGATTGGACGTAGCACGTTCATGATCGATTTAGTGAGAATCAGACCTGCTTCTTTTTTAAAAGTACAATAAATAACATCGCAAAAACCAATAGTCGAAGTTGAATTTAGGAATGTTGTATGTATGTCAATACCAGCTTTATTCAAAAGATACGGTTCGGCATTAATCGTTAAAATAGTCCATTCTCCCGAATTTTCACTATTCACCAATATCACTAATAATAATTTGATACTCACACAAGCAAACTTAATCATTTTGATAATAATGATTCGTGTTTTACGTTTAAGTAATCGATTCTGTTATCATTCGCAGAGGTTTGTACTTCCTTCTACTTATTTTGCAACCGATTTTGCGTTGCGTTTTGGAAAATACCAAATATTTATAATAACGTCAAATACACTAAATTTACTATCTTTCTAATGAAAGGAAGTGGTTAGTCATTATTTAAATGTAAAAATTTTTGCATATTTCATTGATAAATTACAGTAATTATGAAAATAAGAAATGTTCAAAATCTCTAAGTTATACCGGGACTTGATTGAAAAAAATTTGGGGACAACTAGATGACGTGACATAAAAAACAACCCGTAACTTTTGCAGGGACAATCTGTACAATCTAAAGATAGCAAAAATGAATTTTCGAATCGATTTTTAACGAAAAGTTACTCTTTGTTTAATTCGATAAAATTTATGGTTTAGGAGATATGGGGATTTTTAAATCGTTGTACTTGCCATAAAAAGACATTCTGAAAAAAATTACCATAAATTACAATTATTTATTGTAACACAATCAAACGTTTCTAATTGAACTGCACACTGTCGAACGTCGCACATACGTAGATTTCTAGGAATTAGTCGAAATTCCAATAATCGACTTACCAGTCGAAACTTGATTGTCGCACGTGAAAGTTCTTGACGCCCTTTTCGTATATCATTTTCTTCGGTGAATATTTTATGTGTCGTGTCATATTTGCTTGTTTAAGTGACGGATACCAATAATACAGGTAAGCCTTTATTAAATTAATATGAAATTGTATTAAATATATTGTCAATAAATGACTTAATCAGCCGTCAATAATATCTACCCTTTTTTAGAAATGTTTTTTCTTTATTTTTCAATTTCAATCGAAAAAAAACTTTACTTCCGCACCCTTCCGAGTTACATTTTTGATTTCATTATATAGAATAAAGTCTTGTAAAGAAAACTGCTTAAAATCAGCTGCTAGTTTTTGCTAGTTTTAAAAATAAAAGAGTTTGAAAAAATAGGAAAAAATCGGATAATTCATATTGGGTTGATTATCTAATTTTATGTGTTGTTTTCAAATATATATTTATATGAATTACATCGATAATTATTAATATATTTAATAAATACAAATTGCACATGCTCATACATATAATACATGAATTATAACGTACCTTGCAACCACGTGTTTGTTAGATTTTCCGGCAATATCATCTACACCTCTTTCTGCCATAGTTATTTGAAAATACTTTCAGTTCACTTTAGCGGAACACAATGATAAAAAAGTCGGTTAAAATTTTTATAATTATGCATTTATAAATTTTCTAATTTGTTTTTTTATATTTTTTGACTAGGAAAAAATCTAAACCTCCAAAAACTCCAGCCGAGAGACAGCGAGCTTACAGATTAAAAAAAATTAATGAAGGAAGCCCCAAATAATCTGGCAATCAACCAATCTTTATCAAGTTAAATAAACTCTTTTTGCGTCTGGCTAGACTATCGAACTTAAGGAGTAAACTCCAGTCGTGCTTCGGAGCTGACACACACACACACAATTTTTTTCAACATAGTTTTAAAATTTCTATGGTTGACGGAAAGGTCTGCAATGCAGCTACATACACCAAATCGACCAGCAGATGTTATTTATGTGGAGCTACGTGAAAAGATTTTAATGATTTAACAAAAAAAAAAATGATGTATGCCCTGAAGCTCCTTAGCATATAAATTGCCCGTGAAAAAATATCGCGAGAGACGAACCGAAGACGAAAAAAATCTAGAAAAGCAGAAGAAACTTGATATTCACCAAAGATTTAGAGAGGAGACAGGTCTCTTAGTCGATATGCCAAAAAGTAACTTCGGAAACACAAACGATGGAAATACCAGCAGAAGATTCTTCGAGAACCCTGAATTGGCTGCAGAAATCCCTGGGATAAGTTATGACTTGATTATTAGATTAAAAGTGATATTAGAAGCCATATCAAGCGCCCTATGACTCCAACGATGCATAAGGTCTTCAATAATAGAAAATTCGTTGTTGCCGATAGGGCAACTTTCGGAAGAAGCTGCCGAGGCCCGCAATAAACATTTTAGGTCTTATCGAAAGAAACTTTGCTCACAAGTTTTCGAGGGAAGAATGCAACTTAGATATTTATCATAGGTTACTATTAACATCCGACCCATTTATTAGTTCCATGAGAAAGACCAAAAAAAAACGCTTCAAAATTATTTTTGCCTGAGACAATGCAGCTATTAATACGTGCTGAGCCAAACCGACCAATGGAAATTAGTCTCCAATGTATGATTGATTATTTTTAGTGATTATCCATTTAGCTTATGTAACTTTAATATTGTATAACGAATGTAAAGATCCTTTTAATAATATAATTTATTTACTTACTTATTAGAACAAAATAAACTTTGTTTTATTTGATAAAACATACCTGAAAGTATTACTAAAACGTAGACAGCTGTTCCTCCTTGGGGAAAGCCGTGAGTATGTCATATGTATTTTCAATATAATATCAAAAAACACTTTGAAATCAACTACGATCTCGAATAAAATATTTTTTGATGAAAAATCACAAGTAGGTGCGCCTAACCACCGTGCACCAACAAATAATTTCGATAAGTTATTCCAAACACAGAATTCCATATGGCGCCCCATTTTTTAATTCAAAATTGACATTTTGAGCTTGTACCAACTCCAGGCAATAAAAATGATCTTTTTTAATAAACCCCGATGACTTTTTTACCACCGTTGCTTTCAAAACTCGACATTTTATAAAAGATATACCAAAAGATGCCAATGGATTTTTATATCTTGAAGAGGAACTCCCCAAATTCAACGAGACAATCTTTCTAGATCAAATGATAAGAGAGAAAAGCTAAAGAAAAACTAAATGGTCAGGAGAAACATTCATACAAAATTCTTCGAACTCGGAAGAACATTCCAAGGTTCTGCCTCATAGCGTCATAACCTATAATTTGAATTTGAGACATGTTTCCGGGTTTTCCATTAATGTTTACACACTGTATACTACTATTAATCTATTTAGAGCGGGTATTTTTTATTAGGACACCGCGTATGAATAGCAAATAACAAAAGTATGTTCGAGCCTATTCAACACCTCAATTATCGATTTGAAAATTAATTTCTAAATGGACATATAACTAATCTATTTTGCTAGTATCGGGAAACGATTTTTCAAATAACAGATTATAGATAACGGGAAGTTTAGTATGAAGAAAAAACTAGCACATAGAAAATAAAAATTATTATTGTATTAATACAATTAGAGCTCGCGCAAACTTAAACTGATATTAATACTTCAGTTTTCGAGTTGTCCTTCATGAAGATGGTCCCGGAAGTACCTTACTTGACCTAGAGATGGCGGTAGTTGCTTGAAAAAGTACACAATTGATACAGCATATGTTTTAAGACGTCACGATGTTTATTATTTGTTTGGCAACCTTGTAAGTTTGATTTCCCTGCAAAGATTCCAAAAATTTCGTGTATTTGGCTCATCATGCAAAACACTAGAAATATTGAGGGCGTCATACTTGTTATCCGTCTTCCAAAACAATGGAGAACGAAGAGAAAGATATATTACAGTTAATATTAAAGATGGAGGGAACTCCATTGGAGGGAACTGGCAGTCCACCTCCCAGGAACTGATACAGAGAAAGCTGCCAAACTAACAGATCATGAGATCTTAAAAATGGATAAGAAGAAGAAGAAAGATGGAGAAAGAGCACCGGTGTATCAGTGTCTTTCTCTTTTTACTCGTTTTTAAAGTTTTGCTGTTTCCACCATTACCTGACGATGTTCGTTGTCTCTTCATCAGCAATTTAGACCCACTGGAACTAACAAGCTTCCATACTTTGATCTTTATATCTTTAATATTAGTTATATGCATTTTACACACTGTATGTAAAGTCACTATTCTATTTTACATAGCCTATCAACACTAAACCCAATAAACTTCCCGTTGGGGTGGTAAATACCCTTTGGTCTCTAGGTCATAGTAAGGGAGTTCGGTCACGGAAGTGGGTGGTGAAAATATGGAAACATATATTTCTAACACATGAGAACTTGTGTGTTTAACTATTATAATCGATTTAGAATGTTCTAGACAGATCTAAAATTTTCTGGAATGATTTTGAAGGTTATAAATCAAGTGCAAAATATTGTAATCGATTTAGAATATTCTATAAATTTCCCGAATGATCTGGAAAGTTCTAAAACGAATGCAATGTTCGAGAGCGTTCTAGAAACTTCTGAAATGATCTAGAAACTTCTAAAATGAGTGTAATTTATTATGGTCGATTTATAATGTTCTAGAACGTTCCAGAAATTTCTAAAATGATCTAGAAACTTCTAAAATGAGTGTAATTTATTATAGTCGATTTATAATGCTCTAGAACGTTCCAGAAATTTCTAAAATGATCTAGAAACTTCTAAAATGAGTGCCATCTATTATGATCGATTTAGAATGTTCGAGAACGTTCTAGAAATTTCTAAAATGATCTAGAAACTTCTAAAATGAGTGTAATTTATTATAGTCGATTTATAATGTTCTAGAACGTTCCAGAAATTTCTAAAATGATCTAGAAACTTCTAAAATGAGTGTAATTTATTATAGTCGATTTATAATGTTCTAGAACGTTCCAGAAATTTCTAAAATGATCTAGAAACTTCTAAAATGAGTGCCATCTATTATGATCGATTTAGAATGTTCGAGAACGTTCTAGAAATTTCTAAAATGATCTAGAAACTTCTAAAATGAGTGCCATCTATTATGATCGATTTAGAATGTTCGAGAACGTTCTAGAAATTTCTAAAATGATCTAGAAACTTCTAAAATGAGTGTAATTTATTATAGTCGATTTATAATGTTCTAGAACGTTCCAGAAATTTCTAAAATGATCTAGAAACTTCTAAAATGAGTGTAATTTATTATAGTCGATTTATAATGTTCTAGAACGTTCCAGAAATTTCTAAAATGATCTAGAAACTTCTAAAATGAGTGTAATTTATTATAGTCGATTTATAATGTTCTAGAACGTTCCAGAAATTTCTAAAATGATCTAGAAACTTCTAAAATGAGTGCCATCTATTATGATCGATTTAGAATGTTCGAGAACGTTCTAGAAATTTCTAAAATGATCTAGAAACTTCTAAAATGAGTGTAATTTATTATGGTCGATTTATAATGTTCGAGAACGTTCTAGAAATTTCTAAAATGATCTAGAAACTTCTAAAATGAGTGTAATTTATTATGGTCGATTTATAATGTTCTAGAACGTTCCCGAAATTTCTAAAATGATCTAGAAACTTCTAAAATGAGTGTAATTTATTATAGTCGATTTATAATGTTCTAGAACGTTCCAGAAATTTCTAAAATGATCTAGAAACTTCTAAAATGAGTGCCATCTATTATGATCGATTTAGAATGTTCGAGAACGTTCTAGAAATTTCTAAAATGATCTAGAAACTTCTAAAATGAGTGTAATTTATTATGGTCGATTTATAATGTTCTAGAACGTTCCCGAAATTTCTAAAATGATCTAGAAACTTCTAAAATGAGTGTAATTTATTATAGTCGATTTATAATGTTCTAGAACGTTCCAGAAATTTCTAAAATGATCTAGAAACTTCTAAAATGAGTGCCATCTATTATGATCGATTTAGAATGTTCGAGAACGTTCTAGAAATTTCTAAAATGATCTAGAAACTTCTAAAATGAGTGTAATTTATTATGGTCGATTTATAATGTTCTAGAACGTTCTAGAAATTTCTAAAATGATCTAGAAACTTCTAAAATGAGTGTAATTTATTATAGTCGATTTATAATGTTCTAGAACGTTCCAGAAATTTCTAAAATGATCTAGAAACTTCTAAAATGAGTGCCATCTATTATGATCGATTTAGAATGTTCGAGAACGTTCTAGAAATTTCTAAAATGATCTAGAAACTTCTAAAATGAGTGTAATTTATTATAGTCGATTTATAATGTTCTAGAACGTTCCAGAAATTTCTAAAATGATCTAGAAACTTCTAAAATGAGTGTAATTTATTATAGTCGATTTATAATGTTCTAGAACGTTCCAGAAATTTCTAAAATGATCTAGAAACTTCTAAAATGAGTGTAATTTATTATAGTCGATTTATAATGTTCTAGAACGTTCCAGAAATTTCTAAAATGATCTAGAAACTTCTAAAATGAGTGCCATCTATTATGATCGATTTAGAATGTTCGAGAACGTTCTAGAAATTTCTAAATTGATCTAGAAACTTCTAAAATGAGTGTAATTTATTATGAGCTACTTAGAATGCTCGAGAACGTTCTAGAAATTTCTAAAATGATCTAGAAACTACTAAAATGTTCTAAAAATTTCTTCTTTTTATTTACTGTATATGGCGTTTTTTGGGTTGATAATTTATTTCGTTTTAGTTTTTGTGGATATTGTAAGTGCTCGAATTCTTGTAACCACATTATTTTTAATGAATAAGGTGACAGAAAAGCAATTTAAACCTTAGTAATGACCATTATTATTAACGCTTTATGACCTCTCATAAAGGAAGTTCGAATACGTAAGGCGCCATTGGGTAGCATAAAAGTTTCGGATCATTTAACGTTCCCACCTTGTAAGTTATCCAGATATCGTTGAATAAGTCGAATATATTACAGGGTGGTCAAGTTATAACTGCAGGTGAAATATAAAATTCTTATTTATATTTCATTTGAATCGATTTCATGTAGACTATTCGTTTTGTGAGAAATTGAAATGTAACTTTTCTAAAAAAATGTTTTTTAATTTTCAATAGTCAATTTTACTTCTGCATAGATATTCTAGCCAAATGAAGAGGAAACATTTTTTGTAGAGCTTTTTCTGAGCTTCATTTTTTACTTGAATCTTTTTTCTCTAAAATCACTATTTTTTGAGATATTTAATAATATTGTTTTAACTTTAAAGGGGGCTGAGGAGCAAACGAAACTTTTTCGGAGAAAATCTTTTTAAAAATTATCTTTTTCGATAGAGGACAAGCTTTGACAAAAATTTCGGCAAAATCGACGGGTTTGTTTTTTTAGAACCACACCTTTTTTTTAATTTTTTCTGCCGAGATATTTTGAGTCATAATTACCAAAAGAATAGGTTAACTCAAAAAACTTACGAAATATTTTTTGTAGAGCTTTTTCTGAGCTTCATTTTTTACTTGAAACTTTGTTCTCTAAAATCAATATTTTCTGAGATACTTAATAATATTTTTATAACTTTGAAGGTGGCTGGGGTGCAAACGAAACTTTTTCGGAAAAAATCTTTTTAAAAATTATCTTTTTCGATAGAGGACAAGCTTTGACAAAAATTTCGGCAAAATCGACGGGTTTGTTTTATTAGAACCACATCTTTTTTTTAAATTTTTTCTGCGGAAATATTTTGAGTCATAATAGCCAAAAGAATAGGTTAACTCAAAAAACTTACGAAACATTTTTTGTAGAGCTTTTCCTGAGCTTCATTTTTTACTCGAAACTTTTTTCTCTAAAATCAATATTTTCTGAGATATTTAATAATAATTTTATAACTTTAAAGGGGGCTGGGGAGCAAACGAAACTTTTTCGGAAAAAAATCCTTTTAGAGATTATCTTCTTCAACGAAGGACAAGCTTTGACAAAAATTTCGGCAAAATCGACGGGTTTGTTTTTTTAGAACCACACCTTTTTTTTAAATTTTTTCTGCGGAAATATTTTGAGTCATAATAGCCAAAAGAATAGGTTAACTCAAAAAACTTACGAAACATTTTTTGTAGAGCTTTTCCTGAGCTTCATTTTTTACTCGAAACTTTTTTCTCTAAAATCAATATTTTCTGAGATATTTAATAATAATTTTATAACTTTAAAGGGGGCTGGGGAGCAAACGAAACTTTTTCGGAAAAAAATCCTTTTAGAGATTATCTTCTTCAACGAAGGACAAGCTTTGACAAAAATTTCGGCAAAATCGACGGGTTTGTTTTTTTAGAACCACACCTTTTTTTTAAATTTTTTCTGCGGAAATATTTTGAGTCATAATAGCCAAAAGAATAGGTTAACTCAAAAAACTTACGAAACATTTTTTGTAGAGCTTTTCCTGAGCTTTATTTTTTACTTGAAACTTTGTTCTCTAAAATCAATATTTTCTGAGATACTTAATAATATTTTTATAACTTTGAAGGTGGCTGGGGTGCAAACGAAACTTTTTCGGAAAAAATCCTTTTAGAAATTATCTTCTTCGACGAAGGACAAGCTTTGACAAAAATTTCGGCAAAATCGACGGATTTGTTTTTTTAGAACCACACCTTTTTTTTAAATTTTTTCTACGGAAATATTTTCAGTCATAATAGCCAAAAGAATAGGTTAACTCAAAAAACTTACGAAACATTTTTTGTAGAGCTTTTTCTGAGCTTCATTTTTTACTTGAAACTTTTTTCTCTAAAATCAATATTTTCTGAGATATTTAATAATATTGTTATAGCTTTAAAGGGGGCTGGGGTACTAACGAGTTTTTCGGTAAAACTCCTTCAAGAGATTATCAATTGAGGACGAGTTTTGGCGAAAATTTCAGCAAAATGGGGGACTTCACCTTTTGATAATCACAACGTTTTTATTTTATGAATTACGATTTAAGAATGCGAATTTTAACTTAACTTAACCTGAAAATTTTTTTACAGTCTGTACAGATTATTCAAATTATGTCACCAAATTGTTTTTTTTTTCAAATTGTTTGTTTTTGTATATATAATTTTCAAAAAAAGTATTACGTTCTCCGAAAAAACATGGTTTGGTATAGTTTTCGGAGACAAATCTGTGAATTTATGGTTTTGCGTTGAAATTTTTATTTTTATCGTAAATGTGCCGAAAGAATAAATTAAATAAAATAGAAAAAATTAATGAAAATACCAATTATTTATGTCCAAAACTAGGGTGAACTCCACTAATCTTAACATAAAATATTTTTTATTGATTTGGGCAATAACTTATATAGAAAATTCAGAAATTTGGGGACCTATTTCTCGTACTATGGTAAGGAATAACCGCGAAATATTGTTTATAAAATGTAGGTCATGTTTTTACATTTTTATTTTTAAGATAACGAGGTTGGTACAGTTAACCTTATTTTACACAACTTTGAAACTACAAGGACAGACATAGTATTACGTGTTCTAGTTAAAATTCGAAAAAAGTAACGTTGCTTTCTCAAATTGAATTCAGACGAATAAATTTTTATTTTATACCAATAATATAATCACTTCCGTTGTCAGTAACACGCAAAATTTCAATGAAAATCCAATTTTGAGTAAAATATATCGGGATACAATCATTCCAATTTCTCGATGCTAACTAGACTTTCGGTATTGTTCGAAGACGTAGAAGAAAAAGTTAAAGAGGTCGGATTCATCATCAATGAAAGTAAAAAGCAGTATATCATCGCTTCAGCAGATAAACCTTCCAACACAGAAGATCTTGTAATAGAAAATAGCAGTAAAAATCTTTCTTGTATAACAACCGTTCAAAATCCTCAAGCTGGATTTAGGACATTTAGTACTATGAAAATCTGGATCTTCTTCTAAATTGCACCAAGAAAATGCAGACTACAACAAAGTACGACAAAGAAAGGTTAAGAAGAGAAGTTATCAGATAAGTAGATGAATAGAGAAACCGATATAACTTTGACTTAATCGAGATCTTAACCAAACCAACAGGTTGTTTCATAAAAGCTTGAAACTCCTAAACTGTTTGAATTTCTCGAATGGCGGTGAACCTAAGGAAAGATACAACCGATGAGATTGTTGTTTTGTTCATCTCTTCTGATGATAGAGTCCAACAACTTGTCCTTGTTACCTTACATTGTTGTCAGCACATTCGAGGCGTTTTTCCTCGGAATCAGTATCCGAGGGACCCAATTTAGGGTTTTTGCGTCAGGAATACGTTCACGGACAGTGATATTCCGATTTTAGAGCAGCTCATTGTTGCACTTCTTTACGATCAAATCAGAATTCAGCCTAGTAACTTCCCTCGAGGCTGTAGCTAATTGGGAACCTTGCAACCCTTGTACTTTTGTATAAATCGAAAAGTTTACAAATTGTTTAATTATTTAGAGGTGAACCAGTCACGATAACCTTGAAATGTCTTTGACTTAATTCACAATTAATTTTTTTATCTTTTCAGTTTAGAATTTACGAGCTTGATTTGTTCTGAAATCGAGGTTAGCTATAATTAAAACACGTTTAATTTTTTTCTCAATTTATATATATATTTATGAATTTTTTATATAACTATCACACGGTACGTCTTTGCTAGTACACGAGGCGAAAGCCATCAAATGTGCTATCACATTTTGCTCCACGACACCGGTGAACAAATGGGCCCAAGGTCCACGGGTAAATATCCCAACATCGTCGGCTCCGTGTGTTTCTTTTGCCAAAGGTGCTACGGCCGGCCAGGCGAAATTAATATCACCTGATATATTTTAAAATAACATTATTAATAATTAGCGTGAATATACAATGTACGATATGTAAAAACTTGGTCAAAAAGAGTATAAATGAAGTTGTTGTTGCGCACGATTGGAGTAGAGTGATTTTGGGAACGCGGGAAAAAATCGGCCGTTGGAGAGAGCAGATCTCTTGTACTTAAACTCTTATCTAAGCGCCTCGTCATGGAGAATCATGGGGCGTTTAATGGAGCAGCGATACGCGTTCAAATTTTGCGTAAAACTCGATAAAACGGGCAAAGAAACTCATGATATGATTAAGGAATCCTCTGGTGATGCTGCCATAGCTAGATCGGGTGTTTTTTATTGTCATAAGTTGTTCCGAGGAGGACGCTCTTCGACCAACAAGACCAACGAAATTTTAATTCAGCATTCTTCAAACCCAAGTGATTTGGTAACGGAAGTGTTGTCAAATGAATGAAAGACAATCTTCCAGGATTTTCTTGACTCTATCAGACTTTTTTCTATAATAAAATCGACGCTGAAGCATCACGACTCAATAGATGAGACTGAACATTGAAGACCTGAACAGAATTCCGGTGTAAGAGTTTCTGAGATAGATATCGAAGGCGGTTACTTTGAAAATTTCTAATCGTTTATACTAAACTATATGAATGTCATACCTAAATCCTCCGGCGTAGGTACAATTCTCTTCTTATTCTTTTTCGTAGGTTTATATCCTGGTCCATTCGCGTAAGATAAAATTGTATAGAGGTCGTCGTCGTTGGCTACACCTCCATATCCAAACACGTCACTTCCTCTTTTCGCGTAACCGGCGTAACTCATAGTATGAGCGTGGTCTGCAGTAACCACAATCAAAGTATCTCGTTCGTTAGTTAATTCAACTGCCTTTTGAACGGCCTTAGCAAATTCTGCTGTTTCATCGAGAGCTTTATGTGGGGTAGTTTCATGGTGAGCTTTATCGATTTTTCCACCTTCCACGAAAAGAAAATAACCTTCGGGACCTTTTTGTAGTACTTTGATGGCCGCTTCGGTCATTTCTTCTAGAGATGGATCAGTTTTGTTGTCTCGTTCCAGATTGTACGCCATGTGATTGGAATCGAATAAACCTAAAGCATATTTGATAGACTTTTCGTTGTATGATTGAGAAATGTATTACCTAATACGAAGTCTGTGTCATTTTTCAGATTGAGTAACTGATCTTTATTCCAAACATATTCATATTTAGCTCCCGCCTTGTCTTTCTGTTTACCCCATTCGCGAATTAAATCCAAATGATCGCACCTCTCGCCTCTCTTTCCCTCTTCGTCTCTATCGTAAGCTGGTATAAATTTCTTTCTACCTCCTCCGAGAATGACGTTGAGGTTTTTACCAGTGGCTTCAAAAATTAATTGGTGGGCTATATCTTGGCATTCCTTGGGATTTTCGTGCGAATCTAAAACGTCGCTATCACTTTCCCAATGTCTGTAAGCTGTATGCGCGAAAACTCCTGAAAACAAACACAATCAACAACGTGTAATAAATTTAAATTAACGATATGGTAACTTTTGACATTCTTAATATTGTTATAAACAACCTTTTGTGACATAGAAGCTATTTGAACTACGTAAATATGATGTACGTTCCGTAATTTTCTTTGGTTTTTTTTTTATTTGGAACGTACGAAATTGAATTCCGCCTTTGGCTTTACTAAATTGATATTTTCACTACAAAAATCTCATAAATTTTCGAAGGAAACTTAATCAAGACTTTTCATCGGCGTTGGTGAAACTTTTATGTTGTTGCTCCGGTTCATTCGAGCCAGAAAAAATTATTCTGCAATAAAGTTCAAATAATAGCATATAAACACATCCTGCTGATAATACTAACAAAAAAAAAAGGAATATTTTATAGTACAATTTGTATTGATGTAGAAGTTTAGTCCTTTCGGTATTTCATTCTTTAGAACTAAAGATGTTGAAGCGGACGGTTCGCGGATGTTTCGATTTTCCTGATGGAATATCGCAGAACTCGAATAAGGGTTGAAAAATTTTTGTGCTACTTCTATTTTTTTATATGTTTCCTTCTGCTACGTTGGCAGTTTCCACCAACACGGTTGCCGAAGAAAGCCTTAACCCATGTCCGGTATATTCTTCGGGATTTTTCAATTTCGGTTTCGAGGTAGCACTGATTGTATGGCATCCAGCTTGTTGTCGATGAAACAAATAATCTTCTGCTGTTCATATTTTTAGGTCTTACATCTGCAATTTACGATAAGGTATGCAGGGCCCTCATTGGGAATGATGAAAATTCGTGGCATGATTTTTTCCATCTGACAAAATCAGAACATCGTCTGAACTCAAACGTTAAGAACTCTAAAATCAATTTTGTATAAAAATGTAGTTACTTTCTTTGCCATTAGGACCGAGGACTTTTTTGGTAGCCTTGACGCTTCAAAACGCAATCGTTTTTGGATTATTGGTGTTACCAACAATTTCTTTTATATCTAAACAATTCATTAGCAATGAGAACTGTAACGTGGAAGGTTTCATATTGGTTTTTTTCGAAAAAATAAACTAGAAGTTACAGACTTTTTGAGATCACGCAATTCCATAAAAAATTGCCTGGAATATTTGGATTTTCTTCTGAGTGCATGCATTTTTTAAAACTAAGGTGAATAATATAGACAGAAAATAAAACAATGAAAATAAAATGTTCTAAATTTAATCCTTATCCTTTTTAAGTTGTTTTCAGATAAGTAAAATAAAAAATATCGTTCACTACACGTCCGGAAATGAATTGTTCGCCTCACACGATAATTTGTTTGATTCTATTTTTAATTGTTAATATTTTCGAAGTTTAAGACAAGGGAATTTTTTGTAAGCGTTTACTTTTTCGTTAATATAAATACTGTGGATTATTTCGGACCCGTTGATTGCTTTTCCATTTGAAAAGTATTTGAATTATAGTCGTTTTTTTGAATATTTCAGTCTGTAACCACTTGTCAAATCTATGGTATTTTTTATCAAAATTTTGCTGACAACTTTGTCAAGCGAATTGCTTGCCCCCAGTTTTAACAATTTTACTAGATATCTAAGAAAATATTGATTTTGGAAAAGCTTCACAAAAAATGTTATGAACGTTTTCTAAGTTAACCTATTCTTTTGAGGTTAAATTTCACCAACATAACCTAATATTCTAAAAGAACAAATGTATTCAACCTTTTTTCGTAGAGCTTTTTATGAGATTCATGGTTTTTTATTAGTAAAATTGCTGAGGGTAAAACAAAGGTTGATCTAATCGGAACTAAAGAAAAGATTGATTCTGGAAAAGCTTCACAAAAAATGTTATGAACGTTTTCTAAGTTAACCTATTCTTTTGAGGTTAAATTTCACCAACATAACCTAATATTCTAAAAGAACAAATGTATTCAACCTTTTTTCGTAGAGCTTTTTATGAGATTCATGGTTTTTCATTAGTAAAATTGCTGAGGGTAAAACAAAGGTTGATCTAATCGGAACTAAAGAAAAGATTGATTCTGGAAAAGCTTCACAAAAAATGTTATGAACGTTTTCTAAGTTAACCTATTCTTTTGAGGTTAAATTTCACCAACATAACCTAATATTCTAAAAGAACAAATGTATTCAACCTTTTTTCGTAGAGCTTTTTATGAAATTCATGGTTTTTTATTAGTAAAATTGCTGAGGTTAAAACAAAGGTTGATCTAATCGGAACTAAAGAAAAGATTGATTCTGGAAAAGCTTCACAAAAAATGTTATGAACGTTTTCTAAGTTAACCTATTCTTTTGAGGTTAAATTTCACTAACATAACCTAATATTCTAAAAGAACAAATGTATTCAACCTTTTTTCGTAGAGCTTTTTATGAGATTCATGGTTTTTTATTAGTAAAATTGCTGAGGGTAAAACAAAGGTTGATCTAATCGGAACTAAAGAAAAGATTGATTCTGGAAAAGCTTCACAAAAAATGTTATGAACGTTTTCTAAGTTAACCTATTCTTTTGAGGTTAAATTTCACCAACATAACCTAATATTCTAAAAGAACAAATGTATTCAACCTTTTTTCGTAGAGCTTTTTATGAGATTCATGGTTTTTTATTAGTAAAATTGCTGAGGGTAAAACAAAGGTTGATCTAATCGGAACTAAAGAAAAGATTGATTCTGGAAAAGCTTCACAAAAAATGTTATGAACGTTTTCTAAGTTAACCTATTCTTTTGAGGTTAAATTTCACCAACATAACCTAATATTCTAAAAGAACAAATGTATTCAACCTTTTTTCGTAGAGCTTTTTATGAAATTCATGGTTTTTTATTAGTAAAATTGCTGAGGGTAAAACAAAGGTTGATCTATTCGGAACTAAACTTATATTATCTAATGTAGTAGTACCTGCAGGTGAAGCATGGGTTACTCTAGTCGTTGTAACCAACCCCGTTCTTTTTCCATTCAACTGAAATAGCCTAGCAATAGAATCTACTTGGTTTTCCGGATTTTTCATGGCCGAGCAGTTTTTTCTTGATACGGCCGCCGAAACACCGATCGTCGCTTTATTGGCTTTAACTCCTCCTAAGTATGCAGTCGCTGAACACGCTGAATCTGCAGTTTGGTGATCAACACAGTAAGTCTGCGTTGAAAATGTTGAAAATCGTTAAATACCGTAGTTTTCAATCAATAAGATTATCAAAATTAAATGTTATTTCAATTGCACGATGAAAAACTTGATGTATAGGTATCCAAACTGCAAAAACTGAGCTTATAGAAACTGTGAACATTATGGGAGATAAACAAACTTCATTTTAATATTGAACTAATGTTTGGACTGCGTGTTATTGCGATGCTAATTGAGTTTCAAGAAAATACAGACACATATATTAATTTTTTTTTCATTTACTTCACATTATTAACAAAAAAAAACTAGTCCATATCTGTTAATGACATTTTTTTGTGCCAAAAATGATGCAACGATTAGCATTACTAATAAACGTGTCCGAGAAAAATCTAGAGAAGTAAGTTAATTGTAATATTTTGGATTTTATGATAATTTTATGGGAAACTCGGACAAAAACAAAGGTTTGGATGGATTCGATGGTTCACTAGATTTTGAGATGCCCAAAGATGAAGTTTGATGATAAGTTAGCAAAAAAGTAGTTTTGATTCTTCTTCTCCTGTATCAAATACTATTCAATAAACGAAAAGAATGTAATAAATTGAGTTTTTTAACGAAACCCAAAACTGAAAGACATTTTTTCTTTTGTAAAACTGGCACTTGGTCATGATATGCTCCAATTATGACTTTATGTTAATCTCTAACCTCACAATATGATTATCGTCTTGCTTCTTGACTTTTTTGTGGTGAAACTCGTGCATGTTCCTCCGTACCCGACTGTCTATTGCGTTTAATCTATGTATACATAATGAAAATAGTTTTTTATACGACGCTATCTGAAGTTGTTCGTTCTGTATTCATTTACATACTGAAAGTTGCGTTTTGAGTGTTCCATGTAGTGAAAGTGACAGTTCCGTACTGCAAAACGCTTTCGGGACGTTCTGGAGTAGACATTTAACTTCTTTAAATGTGACCCAGCCACTTCAATGTTGACAGTTGACAGTTTCACTTCGATGATTTTGCATAATCTTAAAGTTTTGTCTAAATGAATGTATAACAATAAATGATGATGATCTACAAATTGTATCGAAATCACAAACACATCTATAGAGATTTCATTAACATCTAGTATAGATATACATATTCCATCTGCATCCAATCCAATAAATATTAATAATTGTCCTTGGCATATAAATAACTATTTTCATCTTTTTTCTGCGAAGAATTAATGACAGATGTTGGTTATTATTCATAGGTTAAGAAAAGTAGCGAAATTAATATTTTTTAGGTTAGAAAAGTGATGAAACGATTAATAATATGATTTTAATTTTTTTTATAAACCTAAAAATGTGAAAAAAATGGAAACAAATAACACGAAAATTTAAATAATTCATGAAAATTGTTTGATTTGTGATATTGAATGTAATTTTTCCCAAATTGTTCGTTTTCGTATGTATTCTTCGAAAAAAATTTTGAAGTACAATTTACAGGGAACTATGAGAGAATTTATGGTTTTTGGATTTTTATTTGATTGAAAAAAAAAATGTTGAGATTCTGATTGTCAAATATATGTCTCATTTTTACCTTAAATTCGCAAAAAAAATGAACAAAATGATGAAACAATTATTGAAAATATTAATATTTGATTGTTTATGATCAAAAATAGGATGTATCCCTGTCCAAACGTGTTAAATGAAAAATATTTACCTTGGAAAAACCTGCATAAGGAAACTTTTCGAATGACAGCTGTTTTTCTTCACCTCCAATATACACTCTGGTGGCAGATATTGTTGGAATGGACATGCCATCTCCAAGGAAGAGGATTACATTTTTTGCTAAATCTGTACAAATTGAATGAAATGATTTCAAAAAATTCAATTAACGTAACCAATCGCGTGAATTTTTGATATTTTTTTTAGCAACAAACAACAAAGTTTTCATAAAAATTCTCAAAATTTCATGAGCTCGTATCCAACTTTTTAATAAACATAATGCATTTAAATAATTGTTTAACAAAATAATCATAAATAATAATAATAATAATAGATTTATAGTAGTTTTTTCTATTATTCTGAACTTATTCTTTTGTGAAAATAAGACAAAAAAAATAAAAGGATGTGAATGACAAACAAATAAAATTTAAATTGAATTACTTCGATTCAATTTCCTCAGAAGCTTTTCTTTTACGGT